>NC_138039.1:34668198-36084998 GCF_964106645.2 Podarcis pityusensis | reverse complement strand
GGGGGGGGGGGAGCAAGTGTGCAGAAGCTTTTAAATGCACGGCTGTAGGAAGTTCGCCCTTTTGCCAACATGTCCTGGAGGCATGTTGACATCGAGAGGATTTCTTTCTTTTGGGGGGAGGGGGTGGGAGGGAGGAATTGATGGGAGTCCCATCAAATCCAGGGGGGTGGGTGGCTCCACCTCAGTCCCACTCAGAGTAGACCCATCGAAAGGAATGGACCTTAGTGAGCCATGTCCGTTCACTTCAGAGGGTCTACTCTGAGTAGGATGCAAACTTGGAGCATGCCATCAATGCTGTCCTGATGATTGGGAGGTGAGCTCTGGGCATAGCGAAGTGTAAAAGAGGAATTATTCCAGCCGCTTCCTCAGAGCTAAAAGAAGCATTTTCTGTGATTGTTGGTCAGGCGATGCAGTGCACATTCTGAACGGACGGACTTGCAAGCTCGTCCAGGTCTCTGCCAAAGTACCATCCCATTGATTGAGTTTAATACGGTTTACTCCCAGGTAGGTGCGCACAGGACTGCAGCCTTAAGGACTAACTGGTTCTTAACTGGTTCTTGATTTTAAGCACAAACTGATTTCAATACTGTTGATGTGATGTGAGCTCGGATGAGGAAGCAAAGTGGAAAAGTCCATTTTTACCTTTGCATCATTTTTACGGGCTCATTTTTACCTTTGCATCAAGAACTGGTTTAAACTGCAATCCTATCTCACCCATACCTGGGAGGAGAGCCCATTGAACTCAGTGGGGCTTACTTCTGAGTAGACATGGAGAGGCTTGTGCTGTTAAACACAACCCTGTCCATACCTCCTGCTTTATGGGATTGTGAGCCCCTTGAGTCTTCTTTAATTCTCCTCTGACTGTTGCTGTCCCACATATTCTTCTAAATCCAAAAGTTTGCCATGCTTTTAAAATCGGAATTGGAGAGCTACGTTGATTGCATAGGGTATCTCCAGTTTTAGGGAGCAGAAAATGTGGGACAGCAGGAGCTGGAGGTAGTCCACGTGGATGAGGGGTAGTCAAAGGAAACACAAGGGGTTCACTATCTATATTAAGGCCAAGGGACGCGGGTGGCGCTGTGGGTTAAACCACAGAGCCTAGGACTTGCAGATCAGAAGGTTGGTGGTTTGAATCCCCGCGATGGGGTGAGCTCCTGTTGCTCGGTCCCTGCTCCTGCCAACCTTGCAGTTCGAAAGCACGTCAAAGTGCAAGTAGATAAATAGGTACCGCTCCGGTGGGAAGGTAAACGGTGTTTCTGTGCGCTGCTCTGGTTCACCAGAAGTGGCTTAGTCATGCTGGCCACATGACCTGGAAGCTGTATGCCGGTTCCCTCGGCCAATAAAGCGAGATGAGCGCCGCAACCCCAGAGTCGGCCACGACTGGACCTAATGGTCCCTTTATGGATGGGCCCAATTTTGCATGTGAAATTGCCAAAACAGCTGGTAATGTTGAAGGGATGAAGACATGTAAAAGCAGAGGGAGCTACAAAGTGCATCTTTGAAAGGAAAGGAAGAATGCAACAGGCATGATTAAAGGTACTGTTGATGCGATCCCTTTACAGTTTCAACAAATATGTCCTGGGTAATCAAGGAAGACTTGTAACTTGCCAAACTGCAATATTTCATCACAATGCATATACTAAACTAACAGAGTTCATCACAGCTGATTTGCTATGAAATTCTTTGGATTATACCACCAGTCAGCTCAGATGAACTCTGCTAGTTTAGTATGTGCATTGTGATATGATTTTTAAACAAACACATGACCTGATGCCCTAGAAAAGGATGATCTCTCTCCTGGGATTCTATGTGAGGAGGACTGTGCACATATGCTTAACTGTGAAGTCAAACTGGGACTTTTTCCCATGTAGGTATGCAAAGGTTTCCATCCCTACTCCTTCTTGCTAGATGAGACCTGAAATTCTGGTCTATGTCTAAAGCCACTCCTGGAATCTACTGCCTCCCATAAATGGTTCATGGGGACTTTGAGCAGTTGGGAGATACCTTCTTTTGTAGAACATATCCGTGAATATTACCAAGTCTCCTTCCATTTCCCCGAGACTTAAAAAGACTCTGATTATAAATGGATTCTTATTGCCCATTGAAATGTGTATAAAGTGGGATAGAAGTATATTAATTTTGAATAAGCAAATATATGTATTGGCTCGAATGTTGTGCTTGCTTTCGGTCCCAAATTCTTTCCTGCATTGACACCCTTAATTTTTAAAAAGTGGAATTGGAGGGGAGTGACTCTCAGAAACAGAGATTTGCTTTGCATACAGGAGGACTGAGGTTGAATCCCCAGCATCTGCAGGTAGGGCAGGGAATGTCCTCTCCCTGAAAGCCTGGAGAGCTGCTGCCAGTCAGTGCAGACAGAATGGAGCTAGGTGAATGAATGGCCCAACATGTATTTTAATTGTATTTATTTATTGCAAGTAAATCCCACCTTTCCTCCAAGGAGCTCAAGGGGGTGCATATGGTTTTCCCCTCCTCATTTAATCTCCACAACAACCCTGTGGGGTAGGTTAGGCTGAGAGGCAGTGGCTGGCCCAAGGTCACCCAGTGTGCTCCATGACTGCGTGGGAATTCGAACCTAGGTTTCCCAGGTCCTAGTCCAGCACTCTAACAGTTACCCTTTGTTCCTAAGCCAACCTTTCTCAACCTGTGGGTCCCCAGATGTTGTTGAACTACGACTCCCATCACCCCTACCTAGCAAGGCCAGAGCTCAGGGATGATGGGAGTTGTGTTGTTGTTGTTGTTGTTTAGTCATTTAGTCAAACTCATGCTGGTAGCTTCGAGAACACTGTCCAACCATCTCGTCCTCTGTCATCCCCTTCTCCTTGTGCCCTCCATCTTTCCCAACATCAGGGTCTTTTCCAGGGAGTTTTCTCTTCTCATGAGGTGGCCAAAGTATTGGAGTCTTAGCTTCAGGATCTGTCCTTCCAGTGAGCACTCAGGGCTGATTTCCTTAAGAATGGATAGGTTTGATCTTCTTGCAGTCCATGGGACTCTCAAGAGTCTCCTCCAGCACCATAATTCAAAAGCATCAATTCTTTGGCGATCAGCCTTTTTTATGGTCCAGCTCTCACTTCCATACATCACTACTGGGAAAATCACAGCTTAAACTATACGGACCTTTGTTGACAAGGTGATGTATGGGAGTTGTAGTCCAACAACATCTGGGGACCCACTGGTTGAGAACCGCTGTCAAGACCTAAGCACATGAAAATCTCATTGGGATGTAGTGCCTTTCAACCTTTTCCAGATGATTAACCCAAACATGCATCTGGAAACACTGTTCCAAAAGTTTGTATGCTACTGGCAGTAGAGCTGCTGTTTCGACTCACCTTGGGTCAGGTTGTGACTGAGTAGGGTCATGCTCCCACAGCGGAAGACCAATGGAGGACTTCTTCCATAGTAACACTTTATATTGTCATTGTTATTTAATATATTGCTTTCCATATGTTGTCATTCTCTCTCCAATATCTTACCTTCCCCAACCCAGTTTAGAAGTATGCAAGCTACTTTGTCCTTTCTGCATCTGACAGCATAAATTCCTAGGTGAGCTTACTTCCAGGGAAGTGGTTTTGATGACATCTCATAGGCTGCAGTGCAGCCTCGGAAAGATGCTCCTTTGAAATTGCATGGGACTTATTTCTGAGTAACCTTCCTTTGGATTGGCCTGTGAAATACGGAAGCGTTGAGAAGATCTCTCACTCTGTCTCAACTATAGGAAAGATGCAATGACTAACATCCACCTGACATGGATTTCAGCAGCTGAGATTTGAGCATATGTTGTACTTTCCTGCCGGTATCATTGCGGGCTTAAAACGCTTGACTTGGTTTGGACTATATCCAGCCAAGGGATGGGGTAGGAGTTTGGTTCCATTTGCATTCAGAGGCAAACTTGCTCAATTTGAACTTCCTGAAACAATACGTGACAATTATTTGCACTTCTTTGCAGTTCAGTTCCTCAGCCAAGAGTGACAAATATGCATAAAATCTGTCTATTGGTGAAGATAACATACCTCCATTGTAGGGATTGGATTAGATGATGCTTGTGGTCCCTTTCCAGCCCTACAAGTCTGTGATTCTGTGATAGAATGCATTACGGTTGGGAAGGTTGCTTGCAAAAACCTGTCCTTTAGGCAAACTTGCATGAAAAAATAATGTATGTTAGGAGAAATTTCCAGTAAAGTGACAATGACTGTTCATGGGGACTGATGTGAAGATTCAGATTTAATATCAGAATAATGGGAAACTGAACAAGCCCAAAATTTATGGATTTGCCCTTCCCAAATGCAGCGTATCTAATTCAGGGCAAATGCCACCCCTCCCATTTAATTCTTCTTCCTTTTCAGTGATAATGGAAGATATGGCAGAACAAAAACTCGGTCTCCCTATCTGAAGTACAGCCCAAGAAGAATCAGCACAGATTCACACTGTGCAACTCACCCCTGTAGATGCTGTCCTTACAGGATAAAAAAACCACACACAGCAAATTCATCCAAGTTTTTGTATTGTTGTGTTTTAAAGGCACACCACAGCACACACCAAAAAATTATAATTGTTGATCTGGGCACAGAAGGTTTTTTGGGAAGGTCAGCATTACACTGAGATTTATGTAATCTGGTCTAATGGAGCAAGTATCATAACGGCTCAGTTTAGATGAGGGGGGCAGATTGTAAAGGAAATCCCCAGCTTGTTTAGGTAGGGGAAGGGGCTGGAAGAACAGTCAGCATTTTATGCAGGAAGAGGCTGTAAGGAGACCCATGTAAGCTTGGCGGAGAGATAGGGTCCTGGGGCAGTTTCCTGTAACAGGAGTTTTCCTTTCCCCCTATAAGCGAGTTTTTCTGGTGGGAATTAGGAAGCTCAAGAGAGAGATGAAAGAGAAGCCAGTGAAGAACAAAGAGGGGGCATTGTAAGAAGTGTTGGATTGAGTGAAGGGATAAATGATTCAATTGACAGCATATATAAACATCAAAATTACTCTGCCGGGTCAGGATAAGGTCTGTGTAATCTGACTGTGGCTAGCCCCATATGGTTCCAGAAACTGTTCAAGCAGGGCATGCCCATCCACTCTTTGTCATTAGCATCTTTGGATCTAAGGTATAGATTTTGTATATGCAGGTACCACGTTTCACTTAAGTTACCCTGGAGCAATAGGCATGCAGCTTCCTGGGCAAGATATGGCTTCCTATTTTGTAGCATGCCTCACTGTGTGCTTCTCAGAAACACCTCTTCCCTGGTCTCTTTGGTGTCTGCCCCTTCAAAAAATGCAGAGCAAATTTGGCTCGGGGCAGAGTTAGGGTTGGACTGAGGACTCAGCTACATTAGTAAAAACAACGTTTTGAATGTGTTATAAACATGCAACACCAGATGGCGACAGAGAGGGAAAAAAATTCTATGTGATTTTTACATAGAGTTTTTTTCTTTTGTTATAACAATTTAATTTCTGACTTACAGTCATACCTCATGTTACGTTTGCTTCATTTTCTGTTATTTCAAGTTACATCCCACGGCGACCTGGAAGTACCGGAAAGGGTAACTTCCGGGTTTCGCTGCTCGCACATGCACAGAAGTGCTAAATCACGCTTCACACGTGCACACAAGCGCCAAATCGTGCTGCGCACCTGTGCAGATACGGCGCTTCAGGTTGCACTCTTTTCATGTTGCAAACGGGCCTCCGGAATGGAGGTACCACTGTATTTATAGCGTCCCCCCCCCCGCTGTGTGTAGATCCACCCTAGGACTGGGGAACCTGGTTCAGAGCTTTGCTCAGCCAGGAAGCTTGCTGCATACCCTTGGATCAGTCACTTTAACCAACCTTGCAAGGTTGTTGTAATAATAGATGGAAATGAGAAGACTCTTAAGCTTCTCAGAGGTAAAGTGGGATATAAATGTAAGAAATTAATACAGACAGAAGGCTGGGGGAAATGCCAAAGGGCAAACTCAAGGGAATGCAAGAAAACAGAACAATTTCTGTCAGTGGTGCTCAGCGTTGTGTTGTAGACGACACTCGGGTTATACAAAAGGTGATACATAAAAACTGAGTGGTGCTTCCTGCTGGCCAGGAGACTTCTTGATAACCTTGAGCCAGAGTGCAGGGGTTCAAGTTGCCACAATGCTCACTGAATTTAGTAGTCATTTCACACTGTGTTTCAAAATCACCCACCCTGTTCTTTTAAGACAAGTCCCTGCTAATCCTCTAAATATGGAGGTTCGACTTGGAAACCCAATGCAGGCAGGATGCGACTTCTGATTTTGTAGTGTACGCTTGTGCACCAGTGGGCTACAGGATGACTGCTGGTGTGGATGTGAGAAATAGATAAATTGAGGCTCCTGTGAGCCGGGAGCACAGATCCATCCACACACCAGGCATGCCAACTGCACCTCACTGTGAATTGCTTGTCTGGTCTTTCACTGTTGCTTTCAGTCTGTCTCCACCAGAAGCAGGGAGCAATCCGGCCTCATTTCTTCATCCAGTGGACCAATGTGTAAAGGCTCAGGAGTGCCTTTTCTATCCCCGGAGGAGGCTGCCTGTTGTCTCTCTGCATGATCCCCTTTTCTGAACATGAAATTGTAGAGTTGAGACCTTGAAGGTAATCGAGACCAGCCTCTGCCAGTACAGGTAAACTGCTGCATCCCTGACAGGTGGCCATCTCATTCCCTGCTTCAGAACCTTTGCATGCTCGGAACAGAGATTTAGGTACAATCATGCACCGATTTACAAAGGAGTAAGCTCCTACTTCACTCAATGGGGCATACTTCTGAGCAGGCATGCACAGGGATATGTTGTTAAGCAGCAGTGTCATTGAACTTGATGACACTTACTTTTGAGTAGTCATGCATTACGACATTGCTGTTGTGCAGAAATACAGGGTGGTACTCAACTATGTTCTACTTAGACTAGACCGAACGGGTTGCATTCCACTAAGTCCTATTCAAAGTAGACTCATTAATGAATCAAAGTTAGTCATGTCTATTAACTTCAGTGGGTGTTCTGAGTAGGACCAGCACTGAATACCACATATTGAAATTAATGGCGCTAACTTAGCCATGGTCATTAATTTCATTGGGTATTCTCTGTGTTAAACTTAGTTGAATGCCACCCACAGAGCGGCATGTTTTTCTGAATGCATCAGCAGGGCTGCCACTATTGCAAGTGCCACACAATGTTCGTTCTACATTCGTAAGGAATCAATGTCTTACCTGCCCTATGGAACTCCCTGCCTTTTGACATCAAACAACTACCTTCCCTGTACTCCTTTCAACACATGCTAAAAATGCTTTTATTTAGGCAGGCTTATCCAGGCATATATTTTAATCTGTAATTACAGATTACAGGTTGTTTTTAATTGTTTTTTGATTCACACACACACTCTTGCATTTTTTGTTTTAATTGTTTTAATGTTGTATTTTAATCTTGTTTTTAAGTCGTATTCATTCAACTCATTTTTATTATTGGTTGTTAACCGCCCTGAGCCTAGCCTTGGCTGGGGAGGGTGGGGTATAAATAAAATTTATTATTATTATTATTATTATTATTATTATTTTATTTACTTTGACTTCCAGCAATCATTTTAATGCCTATTTTACGTTTTTTGAAAACCGCTCAGAGGTTTCCTTTACAGTTCTGCACTACTCTGATTTTGTTAGATAAAAATAAATTACTGGTTCTCATTTTTCCACACCCTGAAAAGAAACCACTTTTGGCATATCAGTGGAAAAGAGCCACCAGTTTTAATTCAAAATCTTTTTTTGACCTGCCTGGGTACGCCTGCCTTAACTCCATTAACTCTGTGTTAAATGGACAGTTGTTAACAACTACTAGGAGCAGCAACAAAATGTTGCAATGTGGAGTGTTTCTGCACAGGATGCCACCTACCCAAGCCCTCCTCTAGCATGCACTATTCCATTTACCCTCCCTCCCAGTCCCCCTCCCCATCCAACAGACGGTCAGCATTCTGTGGCTACTTTGCATGTTCAGCTCTTATTCAGGCGTTTCACTTCTTAGTGTATGTCCCAACAAAATAGTTTTTTTGCACTTCTGCAAACCTTGGGGTTTCCCCAAACCTACCAACAACCATGTATAGTGATGTATGGAAGTAAGAGCTGGACCATAAAGAAGGCTGATCACCGAAGAATTGATGTTTTTGAATTATGGTGCTGGAGGAGACTCTTGAGAGTCCCATGGACTGCAAGAAGATGAAACCTATCCATTCTGAAGGAAATCAGCCCTGAGTGCTCACTGGAAGGACAGATTGTGAAGCTGAGGCTCCAATACTTTGGCCACCTCATGAGAAGAGAAGACTCCCTGGAAAAGACCCTGATGTTGGGAAAGATGGAGGGCACAAGGAGAAGGGGACGACAGAGGACAATATGGTTGGACAGTGTTCTCGAAGCTACCAGCATGAGTTTGACCAAACTGCGGGAGGCAGTGGAAGACAGGAGTGCCTGGCGTGCTCTGGCCCATGGGGTCTCGAAGAGTCGGACACAACTAAACGACTAAACAACAACAACAACAACAACAACCAACAACCAACCATCTCCTTGTCTGCAGTGCTATTCCATTGACATATTACCTGCCTGGACCTCTGGATACTGGAAACGGAGGGAATGATTTGCTTAAATCTTTTGCCTGGTCTTCAAAATGTGATGGGTATGAGCTTGCTAGACTACGCTTTCATAGTGAGTAATTCAACAGGACAGCCTTCCAGAAATAAGTGGTGGAGAGAGAGACAGAGAGAGAGAGAGAGGAGAGAGAGAGAGAGAGAGAGAAGATCAAACCTCAATTAGAGCAGGACAAAGTGGAACATGCAAACAAAATATTTGCTTTAAACTGATTGCATTTTTAAATTGCTGTAGCCTGCCCAGGGACCTTGTGTTGAAGGGAGCATAAGCAATCAAATAATTAACGGCAGTATAAAAATAATGCGGTGTGGAGTGTTCTGAAGGAGTCAACTCCATTCCGTTTCCCCTCCCCGGTTTTCCATCCCTCTCTCACCCTTGGAAGTTTGTGGTCACTGAGCATGCTCAGACATCATTGAGCTATTTGTTGTTTTTTTTAATTACTCCCATAGAAATTTTCACTCTCAATATTGTTTTGTTGTTGTTGGCATCTCTCTGTCTTGGGAAACGATGGCAGATAAACGGTTTGACTTTGGGAGTAAAGTCATACGGTTTGAAGAATTATAGTGCCTGCTGAGTCTTTTGAGATGGATGTGGGAGAGACATGTTTTGTTGCAGCTGGGGCACATAAAGGAATCCGGTTTTGCTGCTATAGGTGCACGATGGTGTTTCTTCTCTCTGATGTCTTGACTTCTGCTAGGCATGGAGGGGCGGGGAGTCCTCTGAGCACCCTGCTACTGCCTCCTAATTTCCTGGTAGTTCCCTTTGTGGTGTAGTGGTTAGAGTGGGACCTGAGAGACCAGGGTTCGGATCCCTACTCTGCCATGAACCTCACTGGGTGACCTTGGGCCAGTCACCATCTCTTGGTCTAACCTACCTCACAGGGTTGTTGTGGAGATGAAATGGGGAAGAGGAGAACCATGTGACCACCTTGAAGCTCCTTGAAGAACCAGGTGGGGTATAAATGCAATACAGTGGTACCTCGGGTTACGTACTTAATTCGTTCTGGAGGTCCGTTCTTAACCTGAAACTGTTCTTAACCTGAAGCACCACTTAGCTAATGGGGCCTCCTGCTGCTGCCGCGCCACCACCACACTATTTCTGTTCTCATGCTGAAGCAAAGTTCTTAACCTGAGGTATTATTTCTAGGTTAGCGGAGTCTGTAACCTGAAGCGTATGTAACCTGAACTGTATGTAACTTGAGGTACCACTGTAAAAGATAAATACATAGCAATCATAACTCACGACCTGAGTTTGCTATCTTGCTGTGTGTGTTAATGATTGAAGGGTTTAGCATCTCTTCAAAATGTGTGTGGCTGAGACAGCAGCCTTAGATGCGATGAGTTGGGAGCTTGAAAGCTGTTTCAAGATTATAATTCAAGATTATAATTTGGAAGACAATTTGATTTATTTTATTTTATTTTTTTATTTTTATTGGATTGTGATTTGATATGTTAATTGGATGTTTTTTATTGGTAAATTAATAAATGCCCTAACAAAAAAGAAAGAAAGCTGTTTTATACTGAATCAGACTAAAGGCCTATGTAGCTCTGTTTTGGTGCTACAACTTCCATCATCCCTAGCTAACAGGACCAGTGGTCAGGGATGATGGGAATTGTAGTCCCAAAACAGCTGGAGGGCCAAGTTTGGCCATGCCTGGACACTGGCTGGCAGCAGCTCTCCAGGTTTTCAGGCAGGGAGTCATATCCCAGCCCTACCTGGAGATGCCAGGATCTCTCTCACTCGCAAAGCAGATGTTCTGCCACATCTGACCCACATCTGACCCTTTCTTTGAAAGCTTGAGTGTGTGGATTATCTGGTATGTGTGGCAATGATGGGAGAGGACTGGAAGAGGGGGGAGTTGCAAGGCCCCCTCCTTTTCCAAGCAGCAGCAGTGATGGTTTCAAATAGGTTGTAAATTTTTGTCTAAGCAGGGGGCCAAGAAGTCAAATTCCAGAGCTCAGGAGCAAGCAGGGAACTTTGTGGGTATCAAGTGCCCTCTGTTGGCCAGAGGGGAGCTTGCACAGACTTCTGTGATTCAGTCTAACCGTGCGCAAGGTTAAGCGTGTTTACTCCAAAGTAAGCTCTGCTGGTAACAACAGCAGCGAGAATATTGGTAGCCAGTTATTGGAAAGGAAATAATATCCCAACGAAAAGGGAATGGTTAAGTAAGTTATGTGAGTATCTGGAGTTAGCAAAATTGATGGATTTAATAAGGCACAAATCCAAACTACAGTATAGAAACAATGGGAATGCTTGAATATTTACACCAGCAATGCTCAAATACGAAAGTTTGGTTGTGCTTAGACTAACCTTGTGAAGAATATAGAGAACACAAAGATTTGATGGACTATGAAAGAACTCAAGGAAATTTCACTAATTATTTCTAAATTGTGAGTTATACGTACAAATTTGTATGTGCAAAATTTATGCAAGTGTTGTCTTTTTAAAATTTATTTTTTTCTCTCTCTCTCCCTCTCTCTCTGTTTGTGTGTGTAAGTTGCCTCCCTCACATACAACAGTCTCTGTGCATTAACCAGTTTGCTAATTCCCCACTCCCCTCCTTTGACGGACAGGCTTCTGTTCCAGAATCTCCCGCAAGTGATGCTTTTCCTGCTGGTTGTGATGCTGCTGCAGGCGAGCAGCTGCTACTGCGGCCTCCCTTTCTACAATGGTTTCTACTATGACCGGTTCATGAGTGACAAAGGAGAGGCTGACGATGAAGGTAAGAAGTGGGAAGGGGGGAAAACAAAGCAAAACAGCACCTGAAAAGGGAGAACGTGAAGGAACTGGGCTGGGCTGGAAGGCTGTGGCAGACCCAGGCGATGTCAGGACCTGGAATAGCTCAGTTGGTCTGAAATATACTTGGAGTCGAGTGTGGATTTTATGCTCTTTATTCAGCTCATAGTGGTGAGGAGGAATGAAAGTTCCCCCAAAATATCTGCTTTATATACCTTATTTACACAATGGGTCGCACGTGATTGGCTAATTCTGGGATTCTCCTGTAGGCCAATCAGGTTGCGGATTCACTTCTACCTGGAGCTGGATTGGGCGGCTCCTGCAGACCAATCATACTGCTGCATTGTTCTAGGACCAATCAGCCTGCTGCATTCTGGACCCTATTGTTCTAGGACCAATCAGACTGCTGCATTCTGAATCCTATTGTTCTAGGACCAATCAGACTGCTGCTTTTTGGATCCAATTCAACTCAGTACATAACATGGTCAAAGCACGAGACTCTTAATCTCAGGGTCATGGCTTTGAGCCCTATATTGGGCAAAAGATTCCTGCGTTCAGGGGGGTTGAATCCCAGCCGCTTCCAACTCTACAATTCTATGATTCTACTCATACTTGTAGAGGCAATGTGTCTCTGATTGCCCGTTGCTGTGAAGGCTCCTTGACATAGACATCTAGTTGGCCACAGTGAGGATGCTGGACTAAGTGGGCTGCTTGACTGACCCAGCAGGAGTGTTCTTACTTTTACAGATGTGGAAAGCAGGCCATGAGAACCTAATCCCAGAGGAGGCTGCTCCATTGGGGCAAATGGGGCCCTGTCCCAGCTGCCTCATTCTGCCCTCAGCCAATGCCCATCTTCCTGCCCTCTTATTTATAACCAGTCCAGGGCATGTCCCTGGCTGTCAGTTTCCCTTTCTTAAGTTTCGGTGTTGCTTTTGTAGCACTCGCCAGGGAGGGCAAAACCAGAATGGGTTGACTCTGCTTGGCATTGCCTCTGGCGCCACCTACTGTTGGCCTCCCTCCCTCCTGCCCTACCAGTCTTAATCGGCACCTTGGATGTTTGGGTTGTGAATGCCGTTGCTCATATGGCATTCTAGTTTAGAATAATAAAAAAGTGGGTAATGCGAGGGGAGACATGATTTTTACTATCTAATGAGATCATTGATCCATAAAATGAAAGCAATAACCAATGTACTGTACTATAAAATAAATAAGACAGTATTGTAGATGATAAAAATTAAAATTATTTTTTCTTCTTACCTGCACTGATGGTAGTCATTGTTTGGATGGGGGGCTTTTATCCATTTCTGCAGTCACACAATCAGTCAATCAGTAGCTGAACTGGGCTCCACAAAGTCACAAAAACAAATTACAGTCATACCTGGGGTTGAATGTGCTTCGGGATGAGCGCGTTCGAGTTGTGCTCTGCGGCAACCCGGAAGTAATGGAGCGCGTTACTTCTGGGTTTCGCCGCTTGCGCATGCACAGACGCTCAAAATGACGTCACGCGCATGTGCAGAAGCGGCGGAAAGTAATGCGTGCGTGTGCAGACGTGCCATCGCTAGTTACGTTTGCTTCTAGATGTGAACGGGGCTCCGGAACGGATCCCGTTCACATCTAGAGATACCACTGTAATTGAAAACACCTCAAAAACAAAAACGCAAAATAAATAGCAAAATCAAAAGTGCCAAACTTAATCTGTTCCAGAAGTCTGTTTGACTTCCAAAATGTTCGAAAACCAAGGCGCAGCTTCTGATTGGTGCAGGTGCCCCGGAAACAATAGCCGACAGCCGAATCTGACGTTTGGCTTCCAAAAAATGTTTGAAAACTGGAACACTTACTACCGGGTTTTCACTGTTTGAGAACCAAGGAGTTTGAGTACCAAGATGTTTGAGAACCAAGGTACCACTGTATTTCATACCCTGTTTTTCAACCCCTGCAGTTCAGTTCCGTGCTGTAAGGCTGATGGTTGAGACTTCCCCGGATGCCGTCTATGCCTACCGTGGCGCCAGCGCCGTGCTGCCCTGCCGCTATCATTATGTGCCCAAGCTGGACATCCCGCGGAAGATCCGCGTCAAGTGGTCCAAGCTGCGGGAGGACAACACCAAAGATCAGGATGTGCTGGTGGCGTCTGGGTTGAAGCAGCGGAGCTTTGGGGGGTTCCGGGGGCGCACGACCCTGCAGCAGGCGCCTGACCAGGAAGCGTCCCTGGTGATCGATGACTTGCGCCTGCACGACGCTGGCAAGTACCGCTGCGAGGTCATCGATGGCCTGGAAGATGAGAGCGCGATTGTGGAGCTAGCGCTCCAAGGTGAGTGGGACGGTGCATTCAGTGGCCGTTTAAAAAATCATAATCCAAACTAAATTCTGAAATATTCTGGATCGCGGTGGGGACGAAGCTGAGTCCTGGGGCCAAATCCAGCCCTCCAAGCCTCTCTATCTATCCCTCAGTACTCTTCCCAGGCCATGCTGCTGCCCCACTCTGCTTTGCACCTTCCAAGAGTGTTCTTGAATCCTGCCTTTTGCTTGCCTGTATGTAGGATAGACGCAGGGGGCGCTGTGGGTTAAACCACAGAGCCTAGGACTTGCCGATCAGAAGGTCGGCGGTCCGAATCCCCACGACAGGGTGAGCTCCCGTTGCTCGGTCCCTGCTCCTGCCAACCTAGCAGTTCGAAAGCACGTCAAAGTGCAAGTAGATAAATAGGTACCTCTCTGGCGGGAAGGTAAATGGTGTTTCCGTGTGCTGCTCTGGTTTGCCAGAAGTGGCTTAGTCATGCTGGCCACATGACCCGGAAGCTGTACGCCGGCTCCCTCGGCCAATAAAGCGAGATGAGCGCTGCAACCCCAGAGTTGGCCATGACTGGACCTAATGGTCAGGGGTCCCTTTACCTATGGAGGATAGAAAGATAGTGTGTGCCTGTGTAGGCTGCTCTACAAAGCTAAAATGTATATGCGTTGCTCCACCCACTTTTGCCTCTGGCACCACCCACCAATGGCATGTGGCCCCTGGTAAGGTTTCCCACAATGGGATGTGGCCCTTAGGCTGACAATGGTTTGTATCAGTATCTGGGTGTATGGTTTTACGAAGCTATAGGCAGGAGGGTACAGGAAATATCCACTCGGATCAAAGTGTAACAAAATGTGGGAGCGAAAATTCACATCCCCTCTGCCACAAAGGGTGGATTCCCCCCCCTTCCAGTAGCTATCTTGGCTTAACTTACCGTAAGTTCAAACTTTTCCCTTAGGCTAATGTTTTGGGTTCCCAGGTGGGTTTCTGGAGCTACTCTTAAACTGGAAGTTGGCTTGAATTCATTGGGGGTGCTGATTGCGGATTTATTCCATCCATTTGTGGCTCTGTTGTTGCTTTGTGCTCACTCCCAGTTCATTCGTCTCCGAGACAATGTTTGATTCTTTCGAATCACCTTGGTTGAAGGCTGCGGTGCATAAAGCTAGCTCAGTTGCTCTTTCACCCTCATACCTGCTAAGCAGGGAATTAAAGGGAGCCAAACCAATGGTTAAGTCTCTGATCTCCCAGATCTTTAGGGTCCTGCATGAGGACTTGTTCCCCCCAGTCACTGGGAAATCACACCCCTGCTGTAAAGACAGAATGCCATGCCTGGGATGGTTAAGGTAAAGGTAAAGGGACCCTTGACCATTAGGTCCAGTCGTGACCGACGCTGGGGTTGCGGCGCTCATCTCACTTTATTGGCCGAGGGAGCCGGCATACAGCTTCTGGGTCATGTGGCCAGCATGACTAAGCTGCTTCTGGCAAACCAGAGCAGCGCATGGAAATGCCGTTTACCTTCCCGCTGGAGTGGTACCTATTTATCTACTTGCACTTTGACGTGCTTTCGAAGTGCTAGGTTGGCAGGAGCAGGGACCGAGCAACGGGAGCTCACCCCGTCGCGGCAATTTGAACCGCCGACCTTCTGATTGGCAAGTCCTAGGCTCTGTGGTTTAACCCACAGCACCACCCGCATCCCTTCTGGGATGGTTAATCTTCCATAAATACAGGGAAGCTTCCTTTCTGGTAAGGCTTAATGTTCTCCCCTCTAATCTATTCGACGGCAGATATAATAAAACCCCAAAGAACAACAGGTGCTGCCCGTTGCCACAATGCTGAAGGGGCATCTATCTTGCATGTACTTTTCTATTGTAGTTTTTCTTAAGGGACTGGGAAATATCTAATATATCCTATTATTTGCTCCTCTGTGTGTCGTCAGATCACTTTGACTTACTGGGGCCCTGAAGCAGTTGCAGAGCAAGTGGCAAAGTTCTTGAATAAAGATATCATCATTAGACCTCTTTAACAGTTGCTTGATGTATACATTCTCTCTCTGCAATCAATTTAAAACAGATATTTTGTTTGCGTGTCCCACTTCTTCCTGCTCTAATTGAGATCTGATCTCCCCCCATCCCCCCCTCACACAGTTGTCTAATATTTTAATTTTGTGTTTTAAAGCTTTAAACACACACTAGCTTTCTAAATACCTGGGTGGGCTTAAAAAAATCACTTGCTCTTTTTAACAGTTTTTTGTTGTTGCTGTTTTTATTATGATTTGTACATAATCTTGGGACATATATGTGGAAGGTGATTAATAGCTCAGAAAAAAAAAATTCAAATCCCATACTTACACAGCACTATTGTTGTGATGGACGCTCCCCCACTTAACATTCTGATGCTAGACTGCCCAAACAACTTAATATTATGGATGCTTGATGAATCTTCCTAACCATCAGCAGCATGAGATAGAAGCCACATAGCAGATGGCGAACTGAATGTTTCTGGATCACTCTCTCAAATTTTATTTGGAAACATGAATGAACTGTTCGTGAACGTAACCAGGATTTTTGGGTTTTTTTGGGTGGGTGGGTGGATCTAAAGCTTTTTTTAAGGAAATCAAACTTGCTGAGTTTTTCTAGGGAAATCACTGGTAAAATTACCCTGTAAATAGGACATTGTGCGGGGCTGGCTTCTACAAGCTGGGGGGCGGGGGGACCTCAGATAACTGAGTACTTTCAATGCTTTTCAATAATACTTGTGCCCCCCGGCTACACCCATGAAACTGTCCTTTTCCCGCTTCCTAATAAACAGGACTCCACCTTTGTGCAGGTAGAATCCTTGGGATTTTCTAAGAAGTCTGGAGGCGGTTATCAGAACTGCTGAGTATATACCTATTTCTGGCCACCAGAGGTCACCAGTAGCCTGTCATTTTTCTCAGTTTTTTTAAAAAAATTCTCTCTATCTTCTTTCATCCAAGATGAAAGGCTCTGTGGGAATACATTAAGCATTTTCCCCCTCCCCGTGTGAGGAGCCCATCCTGTGATTATATATTGTTGCGATGCCGGGCTGTATGCTGTTTGACTAAATGGACTGAAAGATGAGCGTTTTCTCTTTTTAAAACCATCGTACACTGTGGGTTCACAACGAAGCCTACTTTAGCTTTGTTATTATAATGATTAATCAACCAACAAATTAGAACAAAGACCTACCTAGTTTTGCATCCCAGATCCCATAGTGGCAAACAAGAAGCTATAGGGAAACTCCTCGACATATCCAGGATTCGTCTGTCAAAAATAATGAACAAAAAAATCAGAATATCACTCTGCCCACCCCCCACCCCCCGGAGAAAAAACCCCCCAAAACTCAACAACTTTTGTGTCTGGTTTTTTACTTTTTGAAATATGGCAACCCTACATGAGGGCAAATCCCTCTTTATCCATAAAGCTCACTAGTGGGGTAGGAGAGTTGAAAATAAGGTCAATATATTTCACATCGAGATCCCTCCTGCTCTATATTTTGCTCTAGTAAGTTTAGTTTGGTCAGAATTGAGCATACACTTCCAGTTGTTGTTGTTTAGTTGTTTAGTTGTGTCCGACTCTTTGTGACCCCATGGACCAGAGCACGCCAGGCACTCCTGTCTTCCACTGCCTCCCGCAATTTGGTCAGACTCATGTTAGTAGCTTCAAGAACACTGTCCAACCATCTCGTCCTCTGTCGTCCCCTTCTCCTTGTGCCCTCCATCTTTCCCAACATCAGGTCTTTTCCAGGGAGTCTTCTCTTCTCATGAGGTGGCCAAAGTATTGGAGCCTCAGCTTCAGGATCTGTCCTTCCAGTGAGCACTCAGGGCTGATTTCCTTCAGAATGGATAGGTTTGATCTTCTTGCAGTCCATGGGACTCTCAAGAGTCTCCTCCGGCACCACACTTCCAGAGCTAACACTAAATACATGACTTCTGGTGAATGAGCCACCATAGAGGGCCATGAAAATTTGTGTCCCATTTTTTGTTTAGACTTTTCTAAATGTTCTTATGTCACCGGAAGAAAGTGAGCAGCAATTCACAAGAAGCCAAAGGCCTTGTGTGCACCTCTCTTGGGGACAGAAACTCAGAGATACAATTCCCAGAGTTTCTTGGCAAGAGGGACTGGTTGTTAAAACTGCTTTGGGGATTGGAGCTCTCAGAAGGCAATAGGGGCCTCCTAACAACTCTCAGCACCCTTAACAAACGACACTTCCCAGAGAATCCATGACTGCTATAAATGTGTAGTTCAGATGCTGCAGGCTTGCAGCTCCCAACATCTCTGTCAGGATGCTGTCAGCAGCTGCCGGCTGGTTGCCCAGGACAGTATAAAGACAAGGGAAAGTTTCTTGCAGTCCTTTTTTATTTCAAACTTTACAGAGAGAGGCTCTAGAAGCCAGCTTCTAGGATAATGGCGTTGTCCCGAGTGAAACTCCCCCCCTGCCTCTCCCACTTCCTCATTCGTCACTTCTACGGGTGCTGCAATGTGCTCTTTGAGCTCTTTGCTCTCCTACTTTTAAGGCTCGCCGGGTTCTGGGAGATGGAGGGTCTGGAATGCTTTCTGATGACAACGTGTCAGCCAAGTGTTGCTCTGGCTCTCCCATGATTTCCCAGCTTTCCCCCTCATCTGCCTCTGAGCTGTGACTTCCTTCAAACCCCTGTTGTAAATCTAGACTGTCTTCCTCTTCCCTGGAAAGGTCAGGATGGGGAGGCGGTCTCCACCATTCCTCCTCTGCCCAGTCCCTGACAACCCCTGACTGTTGGCCTAGCTGGCTGGGGCTGATGGGAGCTGGAGTCCAGCAACCTCTGAAGGCCATAGGTTCCTCACACCTCAGTAAGTGATCCTTCCTCCTGTACTCACTCAGCAACTTTCTTTTCCCCAGGGGTGGTGTTCCCTTACCAGCCTCAACGTGGGCGCTACAAGCTCAACTTCCATGAGGCCAAGAAGACCTGTGAGGACCAGGATGCCATGATGGCCTCCTTTGAGCAGCTCTTTAAGTCCTGGATGGAGGGCCTTGACTGGTGCAACGCAGGCTGGCTGACGGACGGCACAGCCCAGTACCCCATCACTGTGCCACGGGAGCCCTGTGGAGGCAAACACATGGCCCCTGGCCTCCGGAACTATGGAGAGCGCCACAGGAACCTCCATCATTTCGACGTCTTCTGTTTCTCTTCTGCTCTGAAAGGTGAGTTGTTCTCTGCCATCGTTCACCAGCCAGGCTACTTTAGAGGAGGGATGGGGAGATGGTGGGCCCGGGCATGTCCTCTCTGGCCTGGCTGTATGTCCCCACTCTGGCGATTTCAGATTGACTACTTCCTCTTTCCATATGAACCTGCCCGGACCCTGAGATCATCTTCTGAGGCCCTCCTTTGTGTGCCCCCTCCTCGAGAGGTCTGGAAGGTGGCATCATGAAAATGGGCCTTCCCTGCAGTGGCTCCCCGTCTGTGGAATGCTCTCCCCAAGGAAGTTTGCCTGGTGCCTTCATTATACACCTTTAGCCGCCAGGCAAAAACATTCCTTTTCAACCAGGCCTTTGGTTGATCCGATTTAGATTCTCTACTCTTTTAAAATGTGTTTTTGTTGTTTTGGTGGGGGGCTATTGGGTTGTTGTTTTTATTTTTATTAGGTATTTTGTGGTTTTATATCTTGACTTTATTCTGTGAACTGCCCTGAGACCCCTGGGTGGTATATAAATTCAATAAATATAAATTCAATTTAATAATAATAATAATAATAATACGGTAATGCACCGGGCACGGGACTGCCTTTGAGGACTGCTGTTAGTTCAAACTACAGCCTCTAGGCCAGGCATAGGCAAACTTGGCCCTCCAGATGTTTTGGGACTACTATTCCCATCATCCCTGACCACTGGTCCTGTTAGCTAGGGATCATGGGAGTTGTAGTCCCACAACATCTGGAGGGCTGAGTTTGTCTATGCCTGCTCTAGGCTGCTGATTGGGACTTGATCCATCTAGCTTGGTTCTGTTTACTCTGACCTGCAGCCGCTCTCCTGAGTTACAAGCAACAGACCTTTCCGGTCAAGCTGGAGATGTCCTTGGTGTGGAACTTGGGACTTTTTAGATACAGCTAAACCTCTCATTCAGTTCAACATCACAAACCTTGTTATGCATTCTGCTACTCTTAGAGGCGCTCAGCCTGCAGAATCCCTACCCAAGATAAGTCTTGGTTGGCTCCCTCTCATCTGAGCTTTTAAAACCGTCACCTGGCTTTCAGCTGAGGTTGGAATTCATCTCACTCCTGTTGATTGTTTCACCCTGAGCTTCATTTTACGGTAGTTAATGGATTTGGGTAGCTTTCCTTTTGCTTTTGTATTTGATGGGTTTTAATGAAATGCTCTAAATGCAGTATGCTGCTTTGAGTATGCTTTTTATTTGTACTACAAAGAGCAATCATTAAAGGGAAGATGAGTTCTGGAGTCTAAATTCTCCATTTAACTCCCTGTAACTGTTCATGGACTTTGGTACTGAAAAGCACAATTTGTGTTCCCCTAGGCTGTGTTTTCTCCTCTGTGCTGTGGTTGTCTTGATAACCCTGTCCTGCATGGGTTACCAGCATGGCTCTCACAAGCAGACATGTGCTCAAATAGGCTTACCTGACACCTTTAGGGTCTCCCCCCCCCCCCTTGTGTCAGGGACTGGACTGAGGAGGAACGGTGGGTACCACCCCCCCTTTCTCCTGAACCTTCCCGAGAACAGGAGGACAGTATAGATTTAGAACAGCGGTTTGCAGAAGGCCGTAGTTCAGAGGCTGCAGAGGGGAGAAACTGGGAAATTTTGGAAAAGGAACAGCAAGAAGAAGCACAAGGGGAGAGACAGCATTCCTGATCCTCCCTTTCCCAGGACCAGGTGGGCATTGAGAGAGCTCAGAGGCAGAAAGCTCAGATTAGCTGACACAGGGGTGACGTATAATAGGAGAGACGGAGGGGGTGGGACTTTACTTGGAGCAATGCCATTATTAGGCAAGACCGCATTCCTTCGTCTCTTCCTGCGAATATTAATAAATTACGTGGTAAGAACTTTTAATTGTTTCTCTGCTTCTTGGCAGCTACCGTGGGAGGGATCAGATTCTCCAAAGCTATAATTAGGCTTGAAAGAAGCAGAATCTTCTCTCCACAATATAATCTCCAAGAAAGAACAACATCCTTCTAAACTCCCCAATTAGGCTAGCAAAAAGCTAAGGCTAAAGGGTAACTAGGGAGTAGGGAAGGGAAGAAGAGGAGGAGTGAGAGGATATTTTTATTTGTTTGTTTTTATTTATTACATTTATATATCACTTTTCCAAGGATCTCAAGGTGGTGTACATGGTTCCCCTCTTCCCCATTTCATACTCACAACAGCCCTGTGAGGTAGGTTAGGCTAAGAGATGGTGGCCGGCCCAAGGTCACCCAGTGAGTGGAGATTCGAACCCTGCTCTCCTAGGTCCTAGTCCAACATGCTAACCATTAGGCCATGCTGGCGTATGTCCTTGTGGTGCATGGGGGGCGCTTTGTGTAGTGTGGTGCATGCATGGTTGTAGCACATGTATAGCGCCCACAACATTTTCTCTGGCTTGCAAAAGGCTGGTGACTCCTGCTTTACCATATGACCATTGTTTAGGGTCTGCAAACCCAAGGTGATAGCCAACGCTAGTCCTAAAGGTAAAGGGACCCCTGACCATTAGGTCCAGTCGCAAACGACTCTGGGGTTGCGGCACTCATCTTGCTTTATTGCCAAGGGAGCTGGCATATAGCTTCCGGGTCATGTGGCCAGCAGAATTAAGCTGCTTCTGGCAAACCAGAGCAGTGCACGGAAACGCTGTTTACCTTCCCGCCGGAGCGGTACCTATTTATCTACTTGCACTTCATGCTATTGAACTGCTAGGTTGGCAGGAGCAGGGACTGAGCAATGGGAACTCACCCCATCATGGGGATTCGAACCGCCAACCTTCTGATCGGCAAGCCCTAGGCTCTGTGGTTTAACCCACAGCACCACCCGCGTTCCTATGCTAGTCCTAGATAGCTTTAAAAGAGGACTAAAGAAATTCATGGAGGAGAGGGCTATCGATGGCGACTAGCCATGTGGGATATTCTCTAGCTCCACAGTCGGAAGTAGCAATGCTTCTGAATGCCAGCTGCTGGAACCCACAGGAAGGGAGAGGACTTTGTGCTTGGGGTCATGCTTGTGGCATCTGCTTGGCCATTGCAAGAAGAGGATGCTGGACTAGATGGCCTGATCCAGCAGCCTTCTTACATAGTCAGATTAGACCCACTGAAATGAATGAACCCAGGGTGGTCATCCTCATTAACTTCAGTTAGTCATTTCTGAGCAGGACTTAGCATTCAGTATAACCCCAAATAAACTAAACAGGAAGAAAAAAGCAGGATATGTATCTGTAAGTGGGTCTCTTTTGGGATTTTCCTGCATTGCTCCATAACTCTTTCTCTGCCCCCTCCCAACAGGAACGGTTTACTATCTGTCCGGCCGCGAGCAGCTCACCTTGGAGGAAGCCAAGCAAGCATGCCAGGACGATGGCGCTGAGATTGCCAAGGTGGGCCAACTTTATTCAGCATGGAAGCTCTCTAATTTGGACCGTTGCGACGCCGGCTGGTTGGCTGATGCTAGTGTGCGCTACCCCATCACTTCGCCCCGGCCCAACTGTGGTCCCCCGGAACCTGGGGTCAGAAGCTTTGGCTTCCCCAAAGTTGGCAAATTTGGAGTCTACTGTTACAAGATGAGCTGAAGGAAGGCCAATATATGGACACTGTGCACCAATGGACAATATCCTTCTGTTGCCCACCTAGAGTTTATTATTTAAAGGGCCAGTCTTGGGGGGCAGTTTTAATTGTATGTTTTATTTTGTGTGTGTCTCTTGGGCTTTGTTTTTTTACATTTTTGTAACGAAAGGGGAGGAAAGCTGCACAGCCCCACAGAATAGCCTTGGAGTGGACTTGGTGCTGATTCTAAGATTCTTCCACTTCCACTGCCCGTCTAATCCAGTGGTAAGAGAAACCCTTCCTGAGATTTAGTGTTGTTTTTCTGTCTGGTCATCTGATTTCTGGAACGGGCTCAGGTTGAGATCTATGGATGAGATTGCAGAACTGTCTCGTGCTCAGCTAGGTCTGTACTGTGGTCGCTGCATCTTGCCAAAGGATTCCCAGTCCCGATGGGAGGTTCCCAGTAGTTACTAGAATAAGGTCTCCTCACCCCACAATGGCTTTGCCTCCTAGTAAATCCAGTGTTTACAGATTAGGATGGGGTGGGGAAACTCTCCAGCCAGAGGGCTATATTCAACCCTGGGCAACCTCTTGTCAGTGCCGTGAAGGGCCAGAAGGAAAATATAGCTTTGTACAGTACATCTGTTTCGACATATGCCCCTCTCTGTCTTCATTCCAGAGAAGCAAGAGACGTAATCAGAGTTCAGTGACACATTTCAGCAATGCAAAAACACTTGAGGGCATGAAACAAGGCTGGGAAGGGGTGTGGCTTACAGAGAGGGGTGTGGCCTGGCAAGAGAGGGTATGGCCATGAAAGGGACTGACTTCTGAGTAAGCATGCCTAGAATCAGAGCAACATCAGGAGGGTCACAGGAGTCTACCTCTGCAGGTTGGAGATACACACACACACACACACACACACACACAAGTAGGACCTCTGGCAAGGGGTTCTTCCCCCTGTAGCAAGGTCCTGACCCTGATGGTCATGCTGGTGCCTACTTTTGTTAAAAAAAAAAAAAAAGCAGGACACGTGAATATAGTCTTTCATTTAATGTCTCTTTTTTGGGGGGGCCTGTAGAGCATACAAGTGGGACCTGCAGCAAAACATTGCAGCGTATCTTCACTTTGTAGGAATGTTCTAGTTCTTGTTGGCTAGCCATGCCCTCCTCCCACATCACAGGCACATAGGGAACTGCCTTTTATACCCTTACGTGAAACTACCTTGCCACTATTAAAGAAAGCTCTCTAAGTTGCCATACTTTGGCATCTGCGTGCTCTATTCTTGTGTGTACCTCACCTTTTGGTTTTGCTGTTCAAACTTGGGGGTTTCTCGGACGTTTGCGAATAAAACCCTTAAGAAAACCGCCCAAGGAATTTGTGGGATATTGTTGCACTTTGTATGTGTGTGTGTGGGGGGGGGGGAGTGGCTCCCTGATTTGGAGGATCCGTTCAACAAACACTAAACAACTTTTTCAGGGCGTGAGTGGAAGCTGCCAGATCTGGAAGTCCTCTTTCTACTGTTAGGGAAAGCTTTCGGAGCCGAAATAACACACACTGGTGAATGTATGCATCTGTGTGTGAAAGGGCGAGGGCGAGAGGGAGAGAACGAACATCTGGGATAGAAAGGGGTTTTTGAAAAGTGAAATGTATCAGGGAATGGGGTGGGGGGAGGAAGAACAGGAAGGAAATAGTGGTGTGGGGGTGTGGATGTACATGCACGCGAGAGAGGCCACGAGCCTGGTGGAAGGCGCCCTGAATGAATTGCATTCATGTAGGCGCCAACAATTTAATCAAAAGCCCATGCTTACCTTTGCACAGCATATCAAAGAACTCTCTGCTTAAATATTTAATTAAAATCCAGCTCCCAACTCATGTAATGAATTCTAAAAAGTTTGCCGCGGTTTGTTTGCCTCCTCCTTCTCTGTTAATAATGAAGCAAGCCTGACAGGGACATGTAAGTGATGAGCTTTGCAAAGACACAATGATGCTTAAGGCAGACAACCCAATAGGCACACTGCTCTTTTTGTTCATTCATGTGGCGCACATGGGCCATTGGACTCTGATGGAACCCCAAAAGAGGCAGTTGAGATAGCTGAGATGCAGGTTTCCTTTATGGTAAGGTAAAAAAAGGTAAAGGACCCCTGGACTGTTAAGTCCATTCAAAGGCGACTATGGGGTTGCGGTGCTCATCTTGCTTTCAGGAGCTGGCGTTGGCCAGCATGTGGTAATGTGGCCAGCATGTCTAAACTGCTTTTGGTGTGACGGAACACCGTGACAGAAACCAGAGCGCACGGAAATGCCGTTTACCTTCCCGCTGCAGCAGTACCTATTTATCTACAGTGGTACCTCGGGTTAAGTATTTAATTCGTTCCGGAGGTCCATTCTTAACCTGAAACTGTTCTTAACCTGAAGCACCACTTTAGCTAATGGGGCCTCCCACTGCTGCCGCGCCACCGGAGCACAATTTCTGTTCTCATTCTGAAGCAAAGTTCTTAACCCGAGGTACTATTTCTGGGTTAGCTGAGTCTGTAACCTGCAGTGTATGTAACCTGAAGCGTATGTAACCCGAGGTACCACTGTACTTGCACTGGGACACAGGTGGTGCTGTGGTCTACACCACTGAGCCTCTTGGGCTTGCTGATTGGAAGGTTGATGGTTCGAATCCCTGTGATGGGGTGAGCTCCTGTTGCTCTGTCCCAGCTTCTGCCAACCTAACAGTTTCCTTTCTGACAGAGCTAGGGATGCAGGAATCTGTCAATTTTGGTTTCTCTCTGTTTCTCCTTTTTCAATTCTCACATTAGTTTGAATTATAAAGAAAAAAAATCCTCATGAAAACTCACCAGCATTTTACTGCGAATTTCTGCGAATTTCTCCTAATACCCACATTTTTCTGTGTAATTTTGCTTTGATATACATATTTTTGCAAAGCAATTTCCCACAATACAATGCACTTCTCTATGTTACTGTCACTAGTATAAATTTAAAGCATGTATTACCCTAGCGTATACATTTTTGGACACATTGCTTGACTGGAGACCTGCATTGCAAAACTCATGCAGATTTTGAGGGATGGCTTTCTGCATTGCTTTGGAAGCTGCAAATTTGGTAGGATTGCCATTAAATGCACACTGAATCAAATTTGTCCCCCAACAATATAGCAGGAGACTGCTTTGGGCAGTTACAAAAGTTGGGCAAAGAGCAAAGGCCCAACTGAACTGCTTATGACAGTACAGTACTTATGACATCTGCGGTGCTTGAACAGACAATATGCCTGTATGTTTGCCCAACTCAGTACAGGGTCACATCTCAGCAGCAGATCACTTATTTTGCCTGAAGGAGGATCTAAGATCCTTGGCACCTCCAGTTACTTATTCATTTCGCATTTATTTGCTTATGCATTTATGAATCACCTTTCATATACATTTTGAGATGATATGCAACAAAACAACTAAAATAGGTTAAAAAAAGCAATACAACTAAACACAACTCCTATCAAACTCCCAGCCAGCATGCCCAGTGGTCTGGAATGGTGTGAGTTGTAGTCTAGCTACATGTGCCTCATCCCTCATGTAAGGGGTTAAAAGGCCCCAGGAAGGAAGTCACATGAAGCACATCTTCCTGGGATCCTGGAGAGCAGCTGCCAGTCAGAGTAGGCAGTACTGAGCTGGGTGGAGAATTATTCTGACCTGACAAAAGGCAGCTTCCTATTTTCCTGCAGAGCAGCCCTGCATTGCTTGAGGCTGGGAGTGATTGCAGTCTATACTGGATGCCTTTGCCTTGTCCTGATCAATACATAAGTTTATTTACAGTCCCTAAACTCCACCACTGTGCTTTTGACATAACCCCTTTGTTCTGTAACGTGGCTTCTGACCTGCGACGATGTGTGCACATGTGTTCCCAAATGCACACACACAGAACACACACACAGCATGCAACCAGCACCTCCGCAAGGATAAAATACAACAAACTTTTATTTTACAGGGTTCACAACAGCGCCGATAGCTGTTTTAATTTTGAATCTTGCATTTTATGCATAAGAGTTAAACACCCCCCACCCCCACCCCTGCTAAAAAAAAAAAAAGGAGGGAAGAAGAAAATATTCTGGGTTGGGTTTCTTCCTACCTCTTTTTTTTTTATTTTTACAGAAAACAAAAAAATCAGGCAAGCTCTTCTTTGCTTCATTCCACATCCCCCCACCCCCAGACCATTCCCACCCCCCCACTTTGAAAACAGAACACACATCAAAAGCCAGGCTCCTACCAGCATCCTTGAGACATTGGCGAGTCCATTTAAATTATTGTAAAAATGACCAGTTTTCTCCTTGTTTTCAATAATTATTACCATTATGGTTTTTAAAAAATATATATAAATAGGTGCAGGGAACTCAAGTGCCCGGCACGGTCCCCCTTGAGAGAGCGCCATCTCAGGATGGGAGCTGCTTTTCCATATGTCCTGGTGGGGGGGGGGGGTAAGGAAACAGCCATGGTGGGGGGACACAGGCTTATGAAGTTGCGTTATAGATCTATTTCTATGTCCTCTACTTGCATCTTTAAGATGCACTCAGGAAAGCAGGGAGAAGATGGCCAAAGAAACAAACCCATGATGTTGTCAGCTGAGTGTGGCTCAAATTATACGCAGGCCAGAGGGGGCTCAGCCCCCTTACTGTTTTGTGCCAGCTCCTGAACACCTGTGGTTTTTTTTTTTAGAAAGCTATGGCAAGCGGAGTGGGATGTTTGGCTAAAAGTAGAGAAATTCAAAGATGGACTTTGTAGACTTCACGAAGGACGCCACAACCTTCCTGCCCCCCTCTGCATAATTCAAGCATTACTCTGACAGGGGAAATAAGCCAATGAAATGACTGACAGCAGGTTCGGAACAAACAGAGGGAAGTGAAACCCACCTCACAAGGTTGTTGTGAGGATAAAACGGCATGGACCCTTGTCCGCTATCCTGAGCTGCTTAGTAAAGGAAAAAGGGACCCCTGACCATTAGGTCCAGTTGCGGACGACTCTGGGGTTGTGGCGCTCATCTCGCTTTATTGGCCGAGGGAGCCGGCGTACAGCTTCCAGGTCAAGTGGCCAGCATGACTAAGCCGCTTCTGGCGAACCAGAGCAGCGCACGGAAACGCCGTTTACCTTCCCGCTGGAGTGGTACCTATTTATCTACTTGCACTTTGACCTGCTTTCGAACTGCTAGGTTGGCAGGAGCAGGGACCGAGCAACGGGAGCTCACCCCATCGCGGGGATTCGAACTGCCGACCTTCTGATCGGCAAGTCCTAGGCTCTGTGGTTTAACCCACAGCGCCACCCGCGCCCCTTGAGCTGCTTAGAGACAGGGGTTAAATGTGAAGTAGCCATGGTCTGTATCCCGTGTTCTCTGTCCCAGTGCAAGGGCGAGCTTTAATTCAACACAACCGGGTTAGCTCAGATAGCAGAGCATAAGACTCTTAATCTCAGGGTTGTGGGTTGGAGCCCCACATTGGGCAAAAGATTCCTGCACTGCATGGGGTTGGACAAGATGGCTTCTGTAGTCCCTTTCCAACTCTGTAAGTCTTCCACTGCAGGAAACAGTTGCACAACCAGAAACTCAATTGTGCAACAGCTTGCACAATCTATTGTGCAGCAAAGCTACCAGCCACTTGCTGGTGCATTTTCTCGCACAACACAACATCCTGCTGGTACAAAACATTTCTCCAGAGGAACAAGTTAGCCACTAAGTGGCTTTAATTTAGCACTACATTGGATACTGCCCCACACATTTGCATGAAAAAATGCATCTAATTCCTGGACCTGCTCATCATCCAGAATAAATTTGACTAAAAGCTTTGGGTGTTATTTCCCCCACTTTTTTTTATTAGATTAGACAGTTTTATGGGGCAGATGCCAATCACGGTAGCTAAAAACGAGAGGGAGCCTCAAAAGGCAGAGGAAGTCTATCTTTGGTTACCGGTGCTGAGGATGCTATCATGCTTTGAACTGAAGGGCCATGGCTCAGCGGGAGAACATCCGCTTTGAGTGCAGAAGGCCCCAGTTTCAATCCCTCGCATCTCCCTGTAGGGCTGGGGAAAGCCCTGGGCTGAAATCTTCAAAAGCTGTTCCTGCCAGTCAGTGTAGACCAGCCCGGATAACTCAGTTGGTTAGAGCATGGTGCTGAGAATGTCAAAGTTGCAAGTTCGATCGCTTTATGGGACAGCTACATATTCCTGCATCGGTGGGGGTTGGATCAAGATGATCCTCAGGGTCCCTTTCAACTCTATGATTCTATGCTTGTACCAGTGTTCCCCAAATTTGGGTCTTCAGCTGCTGTTGAACTACAACTCCCATCATCTCTAGTTAGCAGGACCAGTGGTCAGGGATGACGGGAATCGTAGTACCCCAAACAGTTAGAGACCCAAGTTTGGGAAACCCTGATGTAGACAGTGCTGTGCTTGATGGACCTTATGGCCCAACTGGATATGACAGCTTCCTGGGCCCTGCTTAAGAACTTTGCAACAGCATTTGACTTGAGCTAGGAAGCTAATACAGATGACCACTGACCAACATGGTAACTGACCACAAGTTGCACCTCTGTAACTTCTTGTCAAGTATTGTTTCAACTACACTTTTGTTTCAACAAAATTCTGGGGATCAAAGAGTGTGGCCCAATGATCAACACCTGACAGGATGATACAGACGGACAGCTTACAAAGCGGTTACATTCATTCACACAGCGGCTGAAAACAGATATTGCCTCTGTGCATTCAGCATGTTGGGACTTGAGGGGGAATCTCTGGAACGACCCACTAAGGTTGATTCATAGGTGTATATATGAAGCTGGCTTGCCAATTGTCAGTAACAAGACCTGAATTTTGTTGCTCCAGTCATTTACTCTCTCATTTCCTTCACACAACTTTAGAGATAAAATAAAATAAAATTGGAGGGGAGGAGAAATTGGCCGAGAGTAGCTGGAAACTGACAAGAACTAAAACAGCTTCAGAGGTCCAGCTTTTAACTGTGCCCTTCATCCTTTATATGAATGCCACTCTGGCTAGTCTGATGTTCTGGTTAATTTCAGCCTTCACACATTATTTTACATTTTGCATTTATTTAAAAGAATTGACATTTCCAAATGAGCAATGGCTGTTTCCCCCACCTCCCTGGGAGAGGCGGAAATCCTCTTTTCCATTCCTTTTCTCATTGAAAAGATTCAGCCCATTTCATCTCTCTCTCTCTCTCTCTCTCTCTCTCTCTCGATTTACACATTCCCAGTGGCTCCCTCTGAACCCTACAAGGTAAGCTGCAACAGTGGGAAGAAGCTGAGTGGGACAGGGAAGGAGAAACACAACGGCTTACAAAAGAAAAAGAAAAAGAGAGAGTCTTGTCCACCCTGCAGATTAAATAATTACATGGCCTGTGAATAAAACCAGGACCTCCCCCACAAAAAAATAGCAAATCTTCTTTATTATTTAACTTAACCCTCACCCTCTTGCGACCCTCTCCATCCCCTTCCCCGAAAAGGCACAAAGATAATTGGATCCAGACGGTTAGTAAAAAAAAAAAAAAAAAGCTTTTGCTTTGCTGTTTTGCAAAAGTTTCTCTCTCTGTCTCTCTCTTTTTACATATGCACAAGGTGGATTTTTCTTTAATATATTTTTCCCCTTATATAACAACAACAAAAAAGCAACAAGAAGAAATCGAATCTGTTAATATAACTGTTCCATAAAATCTCTCTCTCTCTCTTATCTCCTCTCTCTGTCTCTTCTTTAATGGGTGGGTCTCTGCGCCATTCCTCCATTGGTCCTTGATCGAGTCCTTGCGCTCCTCTTATGTAGTCTGTGCTTGTAGGTGGAGGCTGTGGGAGGGGAAGAAGAAGAAGAAAAGGCACCTTGTTACCTAGGGATAGAGGTTACAGAGGCCCTGTTTGTCCTCAGCTGGCTTGACCAAATGCCTCTCTCCCTCTTGCTCTCTGGAAAAACACTGCCGAGGCTGTAGCATGTTGTTTCTCCGGCTGGCCGTGCTGAACGTGCCATGGCGCCAGCATTCTCACCATCGCACAATCAGGCCTTCTCTCACCTCCAGTGCTCTGGGACCCAATGAACCAGCTGGGTGGGTTTGCCCCCATCTATGGCACTTGGTCGCAGGCTCTGTCCCTTCCACCTAACACTAAGGGGAAAGAGATTTGAGGGTGCCACAGACAACTCTGCTACTGTCCGTTGTGGGGTGGGGTGGGGTGAGGGAATAAAGTCTGCCCTTTCCAATAACGGTTGATAGGCCGAGACATCGCCAGCCCATGAGGCAGACTCTCTTACATTGCTCCCTGTTCAAGGAGCCATAGCTGGAGAAGAGAAGAGAGCTTTCTCTTTGCGGAGGAGGAATCCAGAAAAAAAAAAAAAATAGCCCAAGAGACGTTGGTGCCTGATACAAAATTCAAAACAACCTCTGCCCTGTGACAATTTTTTTTTTTAAAGCAAGCTACTTCATTGACAATGGGCTCCTCCAGATGGCCTTTTTTTTTAGCCTTCTGATTTGCTTGCACAAAGTGTTCACAGAGCTAAGAGCCAGCTGAGCCACACCTGTAAAAGGTAAAGGTAAATGACCCCTGGACGGTTAAGTCCGCTCAAAGGCGACTATGGGGTTGCAGCGCTCATCTTGCTTTCAGGCCAAAAGAGCCAGTGTTTGTCCACAGAAAGCTTTCTGGGTCATGTGGCCAACAGGACTAAACCATTTCTGGTGCAATGGAACACCGTGATGAGTGCCAGAGTGCATGGAAATGCCGTTTACCTTCCTGCTGCAGCGGTACCTATTTATGTACTTGCACTGGTGTGCTTTCAAACTGCTAAGTTGGCCGGAGCTGGGACAGAGCAACGGGAGCTCACTCCGTCACGGGGATTTGAACCGCTGACCTTCCAACCAGCAAGAGGCTCAGTGGTTTAGACCACAGCGCTACCCGCATCATGGGTAGCCAATGTGACACCCTCCAGATGTTGTTGAACTTCAACTCCCATCAGTCCAAGTCAGCATGGCCAATGGTCAGGGATGGTGGGCATTGTAGTCAACAACATCTGGCTACCTCTGATGGTGGGATGTGGGTATCTTCAACCAATGCAAGAGTGCCCCCAGACAGCCCAAGGGTCAGAGGAGGTGTGTAGGTTAAATCTGGAGAAGGGAAGAGTTATTGGTTGTATTCAATGCCAGTCCAACTCAGAGCAGACCCATTAAAGTTAATCAACATAACTAACTTAGGCACATTCATTTCAATGGAGTAAGACTTAATTGGCTACAAGCCTATTTTTTCCAAACATGCCCCCAACCCTGGATCTATTTAGTATTTCTTTTCCCCGAATGCCGTATTTCTTGCTCTATAAGACTGACTTTTTCCCTCCTAAAAAGTAAGGGGAAATGTGTGTGCATCTTATGGAGCGAATGCAGGCTGCGCAGCTATCCCAGAAGCCAGAACAGCAAGAGGGATTGCTGCTTTCACTGCGCAGTGACCCCTCTTGCTGTTCTGGCTTCTGAGATTCAGAATATTTTTTTTCTTGTTTTCCTCCTCCAAAAACTAGGTGCGTCTTGTGGTCTGGTGCGCCTTATAGAGCGAAAAATACGGTACTTTACATTCAGGAAGAGGGATGGGTGAATCTGTAAATTTCAGTTCTCATCTCCCCCATCTGAAGTTTGGTTTCCAGATTTCCCCAACAGTTTGTGATATATTTTTTTTAAGTCATCATGAAAATGGGCAGCATTTAGTGCACATTTCTCTTAATATTTTGCATGCAATTCTGTCTTAATATACACATTTTTCTGCAAGCCATTTTCTCGCTACATAATGCATTTTTGCATATCTTCAGGAAAAGGCACATTTTTATGCACACTTTTGCCTAACGTGCACTTTTTCCTACTCATCATTTGGTTGGCAAACTGCACCATAACTTTAGGAGAGGTGTGGACTTCAAAGGACAGCATGGTTTTGATTTGTGTATCGTGTCAGGAAGTGTGAATTTGGGAGGTCCCCATTAAAATGCAAACTGAGCTGAACTTCTCCCCCATCCCTAGTCAGGATCCTTAAAGGAAAACCCATAGTTAAGTTGATTCCCAAACCTTTTATTAGCCAATTGAAAGGGTGGCATGGGAGCTTCCATCTAGCTGCCTCTCCTCTACCCCTGCAAATCTTATCCCTGCCCTCTGTCCGTTCACAAGCCAGAGAACTCAAAGACTTACAGAGAGTCTGCTGAGCACAGCATGTTGGCCAAGAAGGACTTGCCAGCTGTTGGCATCGCTATGGAATGAAGCGTCCCCCAAGCTGAATATCCAGCTGGCCCTTGTGAGCCAGTTCTGCCTGGGAGAGGGGTAGACCTGGAGTCCTTGTCAGACTGAGCTTTAACTAAGAGCATCATTGTCACTCATGAGGAAGCTTCAGCCAGCCTCTCCCTTGCTGTGGGTGTGAACTGTCTGATCATTCTTAATTAGGAAGAAAAAGCTAGAGAAGAATACTTGGGTGTACCAGAGAGCATTCTGGTCCAGTGTAGGTACTGCATTCATGAAGGCCTTTCCAGTATAGCTGTGCATTTGCACAAAATTTGGTCATCACCCTACATCTTTCTAGTGCAAATATCTCATCGCTTTTCTAACCACAAGAAGTCCAATGAGAAAAGCGATGGGAAATTTCCCCTGGAAAGTGTGGGTCAACTACTGGCTGGCAAAGGTCGATGGACTGCATACACACGCCATCTGTTTAACTCAAATGGGAGTTGGATAAACTCTTCCGCACTCTCTGTCCCTGGGAGTTTTGAGACTGACTATTTATTGAGCATTTGTGGTGATACATTCGCATACAACTTGCATGGAGGTTACACAGAAACACAGGAAGCTGTCTTATACTGAATCAGGATATTGGTTCACAGTACAAATAAGATAGACCATTACATACGATCAATACAGGCTATCCGTGGCTCTTCCCAGTGCCCGTTGGGTTGACACCGGATGGTGGGCAGATGGCGCTGAATGTAGCCCTGATTGCACTGGTACCGCACCATGGAGTTGATCTCATAGCGGTCTTTCTTCTTTCCAAAGTGCCTGGCGTTCTCAACTACGGGTGGGTCTCCACAGGAAACTGGTGGAGGAAAAGAAAGCCTTCAAAGTTGCTTTCAGCACAAAGCAGCTCAGTGGCTGGTGTGATACTCCTAACCTTCTTCTCCTATCATCGCAAGAACTTTTAATATTAAAAATGTGTGACACCATATTGCTAACCAGTTGATAGGATGCTGTGTCTCTGTATGATTTACTGCTCTGGTTTTCACATTACATCATCAGCATCCAATTTGACTGTCTAATTCTGCTCTGTCTCTTCATTGGTGTGATTGTAACATTCAGTCGCTCTTGATACAGATATGCAGCAGAATCAGTCACCTGAGCTCAGAGAAGGACGTCTGTCGAGGCCGCTCAGTACCTGTCTCCTTACACTCAGGAGTCATACACAGAACAGTCGCTCGTTTTTCTCATTTTTCCAATTTTAAGTTCAGTTTCTCCACATTTAATTGTGTCTGTTTTTCACAGCTCTAATGTAAATTTATGCACATTCTAGTGCAAATTTCTTCTAATACACACACACACACACACACACACACACACACACACAATTTTGTATGCAATTTTGCATACAAATAGCTTACACATTTCTGCAAAACAATCTTCCCCTAATTTAACACGCTTTTGTATGTCCTTTTCACAAATATATGTGTGCATATATTTATGCACATTACTTGGCTGGAGAAGTAAATTGCAGAATTCAGGTACAGTAAGTGCAAATTTCAAAGGATGGCTGCACTTTGGCTCCCACGTTCTTTTGAAAATTTGGTAAATTCTCCTTTAGAGGCACACAGAATTGAGCTCCTCCTCCATCCCTGCTTACTTAGCAGCGCAGGAGGATGCTCTGAGTCCAGAGAGTTCTTCTGCTTTCACAACCTGAAAGCAAATCCTTTTGAGGGTTAAGAGTGAAGCAAACATTGAAGTTTGGTTCAGGAAAAAAGTGTGCTTCAATATTTTTTTTTAATGGGGTTGGGGAACTAGGTTAGAAACAGAGATCTTGGGGGATTTGCAAGTATGAGATGCTAGTCCCGTCCTTAAAATGCCGTTGGTGTTCTCTGCACTTCTTGGGCTCAGGAGCGGATTCTCTGAAAATTTATCCTTGCTCTGACTTTTGGTTCCATGCAGGAAGGGGGATTCCATACTAAAGCCTTTGTCTGCTGTTTGGTCTATGAGACCTTCAGACGCCAAGGTTGCTAAGAGCATTCTGTTGCCTGGTCCATGAGCCAGGCTCAGTGGCTGCAGATGGCCATCTTTTTTGTTAAATGTGGCAGCCAGGATTAGAGCTATAAACAACTGGTTAACTAGCATCTAGAGAAGTAGGGGTGGGTGGGAATCTGATTCAGGCCACATTTAAAGGTGAACTACTTAATTTTCAATTCCTGAAACAACGTGCATAGTGGAACTCAGCGGACCTTTGAAATTCACACTCCTATGAATTTTGCAACGCAGTTCTCCAACACAAAGCATGCTTTTAACTCTGAGTAGGTCACTTCCACCTAGAGCAGCTTTATCCGAGAAAAGAAAGCCCTGGCAGATTTCTGCCATTTGAGGGACTGAATGGTCCAATCGCACAATACGTTTCCTGCCCTCCAACTTCGCTTGTTGCATCTCTGTGTGAGTCACTGACCCTATGAGGAAAATTTACCGCATTTTTCGCTCTATAAGACGCACCTTTCCCCTCCTAAAAAGTAAGGGGAAATGTGTGTGCATCTTATGGAACAAATGCAGACAGGAGGTTCTGCTCTGCACTCCCTTTAAAGAGCCGCACACACACTCCGCACGCTCTTTAAAGGGAGCGCTGCTCTTGGGGGAGCCTTAGCTGCGCGCAGCCTCTCATGGACAGGGAATGAAGGCTTCCCTTGCCCGGGAGAGGCTGTGCGCGGCCAAACAAGAAGCCAGGACATCGAGCAGGATCGCTGCACTGCGATCCCACTGGCTGTCCTGGCTTCTGGCATAGCTGCGGAAAGCCTCCGCAGGGCACGGGGAGTCTTCATCCCCGTTCCCTGCGGAGGCTTCACGGGGCTATCCAAAATCCAGAACAGCTAGAGGGAGCGCAGCGCAGTACTCCCTCTAGCTGTTCTAGCTTCTGGCTTAGCCGCGGGAAGCCTCCGCAGGGCAGTGGGGAGCCTTGATCCTGCTGCCCTGCGGAGGCTTCGCACGGCTATCCCTGGCTTTTGCATCCCTGGAGATGCTCAGGATGCTTTGCGTTGCTTTTTTATTTCTTGTTTTCCTCCCCTTAAAACTAGGTGCGTCTTATGGTCTGGTGCGTCTAATAGAGCGAAAAATACGGTAATTCAGGAAAGGGGAACATGTGGCTGATGTTGCTAGACTGATGCCCCTTCCCAGACATTAGCCTTCAAACGGTTTCAAAGGGGCTGGTGGAAAATGAAATCAATTTGCATCTGGGGTTGGAAACACATTTCCCATACCCGATTTAATTACTGAATTTTTTTCACACGGCAGACTTGCAGATCTCCCAAGTCACACACATGACAGCAGGTGTGGCGAACCTTTGGCTCCCTAGATGTTGTGGAATTACAACTCCCATCACCCTTGGTCATTGGCCATGTTTGCTGGGGAACTGTTAGAAATTGTAGTTCAGCAACCTCTGGACGGCCAAAGATTTCCCCACACCTGCACGAGTGCCCTTGGGAAGGATTGCTATCTCATCCTTCCTTGTCCCATAGACCTCTTGCTGCCAGGAATCCAGCCTTACCTGTTCCTTTCTTGCACGTGAATGGGAGATGGTAGTTGCAGGGGACGTCGTTCCACTCTCCCTTCTCATGCCAGATCATTACGACACAATCTTCTCCTTTGGCAAAGAAATTATCGGGTTGGTTGGGCCGCCAGTTCTCATATTGCTAGGAGAGATGAGAACGAAGCTGGTATTGGAACTTAGACAGAGAAGACAGTTGGGGAGGCTTTTCCTTAGGGTCTAATAAGACCCAATGGTGGAGAAAATGGCCATCAGATCACCTGTGGGTTTTTGTTTTGTTTTTGCAGGGTCCCGCAAGTGAGGGTGGGACCATAATCCTGAAAAGTGAGGGGCTTATTGTTATTTGCTCTGCAGGCAGTGGAATCTGGCCCAGCCGGGCAAATGCGGCATTGTTACACCAACCTCTGTCTGGCTTTAGCCAGCCCCACCTGCCTGCCTTCTTATTACCATTCCAGAGGCTGGCACTGCCTGCCAGGTTCCTTACCCTTAGTTTTGATGTTGCTCCTTGTAGAAGGGAAGGGAACAAAATGAGGATTAGTTGCTCCACCTTCTATTGTCTCTAGCGCTGCTTCTTGTTGGCTCTAGCTCCACCTACTGGTGGCCTCCCTGCCTTCCACCCTACCAGTCACAATGAGCACCAGCCACTACCACTTATTGCAGGCATAGGCAACCTTGGCTCTTCAGATGTTTTGGGACTACAACTCCCATGATCCCTAGCTAACAGGACCAGTGGTCAGGAATGATGGGAATTGTAGGCCCCAAACATCTGCAGGGCCAAGGTTGCCTATGCCTGGCTTATTGCCAGCAAAAATATTCGAATGCCATGCAGGTACCTGTATATGCCCAACTCCTTATAGGACACTTGGCAGCTCTGAAGGGCAAGTGGTCAAAGCCCCAATCAAACCTGCAGCCAGCCCTAACTCTGGTCACAAGCACACCATGTATCTAAAGCACTATGATACCACTTCAAACAGTCAGGACTTTCCCCAAAGAATTCTGGGAGCTGTAGTTTGTTAAGGGTGTTGAGAGTAGTTAGGAGACCCCCTATTACCCTCACAAAGCTCCAGTTCCCAGAGGTTAAACAACCAATCCTTCTTTGCAGAGAACTCTGGGAATTGGAGCTCAGCGAGGAGAATAGAGGTCTCCTAACAACTGTCAGCATCCCTTAAACTACAATTTCCAGTTGGGGAAGCCACGACTGTTTAAAGTGGTATCACAGTGCTTTAAATGTGTTGTGATAATGTTGCCTCTGTCTCTTGTCCTTTCCCACAAAACACAGAAGCCCCTTTCATTCTTGGGCACGAGGGGCAAAAATAAATAGAGCCCAGAATTGTATTTCCTTGTGAGGAAGGAAGCTCTTATGCTGAAATGTTTCCCAGCAGCCCAGGATCATTCACTGAAAACCATGTCCTTCTGGAATGTAACTCACAAGGGAGTGTCCATCAGACCAGCGGAAGTCATCCTCAACTGCTCTGTCACTAAGGCCAATCCACTGGTAGTCTTGAGCGTTGTCTAGAAAGGAGAGACAGAGAGAGCATAAAGATTAGAAAGTTAGCCTGTAACTTCCTGCTGAAATCCTGCAAATTTTCACACCACAAATGTTCCACTCTTTCCTTTTCCCCTTTTGTTGCGTCTGGGTGCTCTTCCAGACAGGTAAGGTAAAAAGGTAAAGGACCCCTGGACCGTTAAGTCCAGCCAAAGGCGACTATGGGGTTGTGGCGCTCATCTTGCTTTCAGGCTGAGGGTGCCGGCGTTTGTCCACAGACAGCTTTCTGGCTCATGTGGCCAGCAGGACTAAACCGCCTCTGGCACAACAGAATGCCGTGACGGAAACCAGAGCGCACGGAAACATCGTTTACCTTCCTGCCACAGTGGTACCTATTTATCTACTTGCATTGGCGTGCTTTCAAACTGCTAGGTTGGCAGGAGCTGGGACAGAGCAATGGGAGCTCACCCCGTTGCGGGGATTTGAACCTGCTGACCTTCTGATCAGCCAGCCCAAGAGACTCAGTGGTCTAGACCACAGCACCACCCGCAATAATATGACAACACTGGGGAAACATCATAAAACGACAAATAAAACGGAATGATGGATGAGTGGCCCAGTATAATTCTACCACTAATGCATTAATTGACTACACCACCCCCCCACAACTCCCCCCACAACCAATCTGGAATGACTGCAAATTGCAGCGTTTTGATTCTACTTCTAAACTCAATAGGAATTTGTAGTTTCTTGATCAGCCAATGCCACCTGTTTGGAAAGTGCAACCTGGATCTCTGGCCCTGCATATTCCTCAAATCACCACACTTACTGTTCACAAACTCCTGCTCTTCAGGAGTGATGATACTGCTCAGGTGAGACTGATGCTCTCGGCAGAGGTTCTCAGCATCCACCCACGTGTGCTTTTCTTCAAAGTGCTTGTAACAGTTGCCTTGGAATTTGGTCCAGCCTGCTTCACATTCTGCCAGATCTGGAGATAAATAAGAGGGAATGCATGTGAACAAGAAGCAAAGGTTCTTGAACAACTCAAGACCAGGTTACCTGAAATAATGCCTGCCTTATATGGATATAAAAGTTACAGCATGTTATTGTTTAAGAGGAAATTATATGAAAATGATGTACTGTCGGTATCTAACACCGAGTAAAGTGACAAAATGTATAAATCTAAATCAAACAAGTGTTGGAAATGTAAAGAGAAAGAAGGTTCTTTTTATTATATGTGGTGGTCTTGTAGGAAGGTTACAGCTTACAGGGAAATGATATACAATGAATTGAAAAGGATGTTCAATAACTTTTGTAAAAAAACCAGAAGCTTTACTTTCGGGAATTATAGGGACAGAACTACCTAAATTGTATAGAAATTTATTTATGTATGCTACCACAGTGGCAAGAATGTTACTTGCCCAAAAGTGGAAAGAAGCAGAAGTCCCAGCAAAGGAAGAATGGATACAGAAACTTATGGAATATGCAGAAATGGCGAAACTTACCGGAAGAAGAAGAACAAATCATAACAAACTTTTTATAAAAGAATGGAAACGGTTTATTGAATATTTACAGATAAATTGCAAACAGATAGAAACATTGGCAGGATTATTGTAATAACCTGCAGTTTCATAAGAGTATATATATTTAAAGTAGATAATTAAATGAGCAAATGAAATGAATTTGGATATGCCGAAGATATTAAAAAATAAATTTAAGGAACCGCAGAAAGAGGGGGAAGGAAGTCAAACTTTGAAATGTTAAATATATTGTAAAACTAATGAAATGTATGAACTTGAAAAGTGTAAATAAAAACCAGAAGAAGAAGAAGAAGAAGAAGAAGAAATACTGCCTGCCCTTGTAGAGACGTATAATATTACTCATGGCATCATACCCTACAGACTATCACAGGGCAGGGACCTAAAACAAGCATTTTTTGCCACTGTGGAATGGTCTTCTCTCTGCCCTACATGAAGCATTATCCAACAGTTGCTTCAGGTATCTTGAAAAGATGCATCCTTTTGACTCGTAAGTTTGGATCCTGCTTTTACTAGATTTCTGCTTTTACCTGTACCTGCTTTTACCTGTTTTTTTCATAATGCTAACTTCTAGTTTTTATGTTATTTTTGTATACCACTTAGGGATTTTCAGATATTAAGTGGCTTAGAAATGCTTTTAAATACGTACACGCATATATCAAATAACTGCATATGCTTTAAAAATATATGCACACACATTTATTTATTTATTTATTTAACAAAATGTATGTATCACTTCATTGTAAATAGAACCTCTAAGTAGTTTGCAGAAACAGAATAAAGCCAAAATGGTCAAAGAACGGCAATGTTAAAAATCATGTATTAAAATAATAATAATAATAAAATAATTAAAATAAAGAGTTAAACAAAGCTAAAATTAAAATAAACTGCTAAACTAAAATAGAAGATGATTACAACACATAGCAGCTTCTATGTTTCTAGGTGGGCTTGCCTGAAGAATGTTCCGTTTTCAACAAGGTCTGAAAAGGTTACGGCAAATGCGCCTAACTGATGTCAATATGCAGGGAGTTCTGATGTTTAGGTGCTGCTATACCAAAAGACTTCACAAGTGTGGAACAAGTATTATGTGGCACCTCTAACAGTGCCAGTTCTGCAGATCAAAGGAGTCAAGTGAGTGTATTTGGAATAAGGTAATCCCCTTGATTTTATTCTGTGAGACCCCTGGGTATAGGGCGGTATATAAATTCAATAAATCAAATAAATAATAAAAGAAACAAACAAACTAGTCCCAAACTGTTAAGCGCTTCATATGCAGATGGCAAAAACCTTCAACTTTGCCTAGTGACAAAATGGCAGCCCCATGCAAATCTCTGAGCAGGGTTTTCCCTCCTGCAAACAACTGCAATTTCTGGCTACATAGGCAGAACGAGCCAGTTATCCTTAGGCAGCTGATTTTGGGCCTCGTGGAAGGTCAGCAAAAGGTTAGCTATTTAATTTATTATTGTTGCTGTTATGTACTGAGTTGCATAGGATCCAAACTGCAGCAGTCTGATTGGTCCTAGAACAATAGGATCCAAATTGCAGCAGTCTGATTGGTCCTAGAACAATAGGATTCAGAATGCAGCAGTCTGATTGGTCCTAGAACAATGCAGCAGTATGATTGGTTGGCAGGAACCACCCAATCATGCTCCAGATATAAGTGAATCCACAACCTGATTGGCTTACAGTAGAATTCCAGAATTAGCCAATCATGTGCAGCCCATTGTGTAAATAATGTATATAAAGCAGATACTTTGAGGGGACTTTCATTCATTCCACCTCACCACTATGAGCTGAATAAAGAGCATGAAATCACTTTGCGACTCTGAGTATATTTCAGTTGCATTTTCACTGCCAGGCAGGGAAGAGAGGCGCTTGTGGGAATTTTTTCCTCTTCTGCTTAGGTGCCAAAATAACTTGATCAGCTTTGGGTATTATGTATGTTGACTTGGAAGGGGAGCCCATTTGCTGCTCCACCTCAGAGAAGAAAATGTCTTCTGCCCGCCGTGTAGACGCCTATGTTGCACTTTGCTGTGATGCACAGTTGTCCTCTCAGACAAGAAGAGTTATTGACTTCCCTGTCGAGGAGGCTCCCTACAGAGCTGAGCAAAATTTCGAAAGCCCATTAAAGGACATCACAGTGTGCCAAAGAGACAGGGGGAGAATGGAAGAGCCTTTTAAGACTGCCAAAATGGGAACAGGGCAACATGGTCAGTCGCTTGTATTCCAAGAAGCTGAGCTTGAGGGAGCAGGGAAGTTTTCTGAGATAAATTGTGAGCAGGTAAAGAAATCGCTGCAAGACTGTGTTAGGCCCTAAAAAAATAATAATTGGGGCCAGATTCACACCATACATTTAAAGCACTGCGATACCACTTTAAACAGCCATGGCTTGGAGCTGTGGTCAACAGATAATACATATCTAGCTTTGTTATAAAAGTAAATATATTTTGTGTTGTGTTGGATCACTCCGATGATCAAAAGTTGGAGAATGTTCACTATGAGGAAAGCAAAAGTGTTAGGGGCTTTTTTTGTAGATTAGAAAAATGATGATTAAGTAAGGGAGAAATTACAAAATTATGAATTATATGTAGAACACCAATGGAGATAGCTTTTTCTCTCTGTTTTGTAATACTAGAAACTGGGTTAGCTAGGTGAACCTGATTTCACGACCCTTAACCCACTGCAGTCCCCAGGTTCTTTTGGTGGAAGCCATGACTTTTTAAAGTGGTATGATACTGCTTTAAATGTCTAGTGCAGATGGCATCTAGGACACAGTGAGCTGGAGCAGAACTTTAGGCTGATTTAAATATGCCTAACAGGGCAGTGGAAATCCATGGAGCATATTGTAAGAAGCAGGACCCTCCTCAGTAGATTATGCTGGTCTAAACCACATAATCAGTAGATTTTGTGGTCTAAACCACAGAGCCTAGGGCCTGCCGATCAGAAGGTAGATCTCAGTAGATTATGCTGGCCTAAACCACATACCGTAATCAGTAGATTTTGTGGTCTAAACCACAAAGCCTAGGGCTTGCCGATCAGAAGGTCGGCGGTTCGAATCCCCGCGACAGGGTGAGCTCCCATTGCTCGTTCCCTACTCCTGCCAACCTAGCAGTTTGAAAGCAAGTGCAAGTAGATAAATAGGTACCGCTCCAGCGGGAAGGTAAACGGCATTTCCGTGCGCTGCTCTGGTGCGCCAGAAGCGGCTTAGTCATGCTGGCCACATGACCCGGAAGCTGTACACTGGCTCCCTTAGCCAATAAAGCGAGATGAGCGCCGCAACCCCAGAGTTGCCTGACATGTTCGCAAACTCTCCTAATATTTCTTGTTTGCCTGGAAGGAAGATACTGAATGTGCTAACCTGAATGTACTAAGGTAACATTTATATTCATTGCTCCTCCCACTTTTGTCCCTGGTCCCACTCACAACTTCCACACGCCCCCCCAGAAGATTTCCCAGAAGGAAATGTGGCCCTTGGGTTAAGAAAGCATCTCCCTCCTTGTTGTACACAGTCCATTTCTTTTCTGGCCCTGTTTGCCAAGGTAAACAGGCAAAAACCCTGCCTGGTTGTTTGTTGCTCTCAGCTTGTTCTGCAAGTAACGTGGGTGGGAGGAAGAAAGATGTAGGAGGCATCAGATGTGAATTCATCCTGCCTGCCTATTAGTAAGAAGATGGGATGGACGGATGGATGCTTTTACTTGAGGCTCCTAAGGGAAGTTCCGTAGCCCAGCTCGAAAAGAAATATTCCTTCTTTGTCCCCAACAAGGAACTCATCCGTGTTGGCACATGGAGTGGTATCATGTTTTCCTTGCTGCTGGAGTATTCCCCATGAGGAAAAGCTAAAGTTTGGAACTTATAAACAAACTGGGGTGGTAGTGATGGTAGGAATAACCAGAATTTATACCATTATGAAAAGAGTAGAGAAAACTGGTTGGCTTTGATTGAGGCAGCTTCCAGCTGACCAATTTACTGGGCATTCATCCTGCTTTGTTTGCAAGGAGGCTATATGGGGTTGCCTGTTTAAGGAGCATTCATCCTGATTCATTTGTGGGGTGGTTGGATGTGGCTGCATCAAAGCAAATATCATCCCAGGGCATTTCCCCATCCCAAAGAATCCAGTCATTTTGGGAAGCGAGTTTATTGCACAAGACCACCCACTCAAACATAATTGTGCAACCATAATTTGCTGGTGGCGCTGTGGGTTAAACCACAGAGCCTAGGGCTTGCTGATCAGAAGGTTGGTGGTTCGAATCCCCGTGACGGGGTGAGCTCCCGTTGCTCGGTCCCTGCTCCTGCCAACCTAGCAGTTCGAAAGCACCTCAAAGTGAAAGTAGATAAATAGGTACCGCTCCAGCGGGAAGGTAAACGGCGTTTCCGTGCGCTGCTCTGGTTCGCCAGAAGCGGCTTAGTCATGCTGGCCACATGACCCGGAAGCTGTACGCTGGCTCCCTTGGCCAATAAAGCAAGATGAGTGCCGCAACTCCAGAGTTGGCCACGACTGGACCTAATGGTCAGGGGTCCCTTTACCTAATTTGCTGGTATGTGATTGAATTCCATCTGAAAAATGATGGTTTGGAAGTGCCCCCCCCACCAAAAAAAAAAAAGAAGAAGTAATGCTGAAGGTTAGTTAGGGGCATGCACAGTGGGCCATTGTGCCACATACAGTTTTGTCAACCAACAGAAGGGTGAAGGAGAAACAGTGTACTGCTACTGCCACAAATAGCATTTGTCTCCTGAAGCAGTCATCTCACTCAGCCTAATGGTAGGGCCGTCTCCCTTAATGTAGCACTCCCCCCCTCCCACTTCTGCCCACTAGAAGTGAATCCACTCATTCATAGGAAGAAAGTGAAGGGATACATTTAGACACATAACCAAGGGGATTAAAGCTGCAGAGGTAAGGCAACATATTTCACCTTTCCCCAATTGCACCTCAGATTTCAGCCTCCTTTACTTTCTTCTACACATTTCAGTAGGGTCCAGTAGGTTTGAGTCAGACCTCCATAATCCCACCCTGTGTTTTTGGAACAATGCTGGAAGGGTGACATAAGCTTGGACATTTAAGAATGTGACCAAGAGAAAGAATGTTGGGAACTGCCCAACGAAGGCTTCCTTTGGTTTCTAAGTGTGACCAAGAGAATACCCAGGAGTCTTAAGAGTTATAAAAAGGGAAAGACAGAAACTACCTATGGAAATTCCTTGCCACACACAAGATAAATATAGGCTGGTAAGCAAAGAAACCAGCTTTCCTTATGGCAAAAATGAACAATTCCTTCTATTACTAACATGCAAGCTTCAGGTGCTGTCGATTATGTACGTAGCGAAAAATGACACCAGCATGAGCTCGCCAGAGAGATCCGTCAGCAGGCTTAGGGGAAACGGCAAAGTTTGCAGACATATGAGCAAACAAAAACCGGTGAAAAACTCTAGTGGGAGGGAATCCCAGGCTAGCTCAGAGAGGTCTGAGCATGTTCAGTGGTCATGGTATGCAGATTAGATATTTGGCAGGGCAATGAGAAAACATTGAGTTGAGATGGAGAAGCTAGAGTCCTGAACATCAGCAGCACTCCATAATGTTCTGTTGCAGTTTCTACTGGGGTTTTTTTTTAATTACAGTTATTAAAGAGTTAGATGAGGATGGGATGGGTGTGTGTGTGTGTATCAGATAGAGAGGATGTCTCCCCACTCCTCCCAACCCAGGGGAGAGAGAAGGGATGCTGTTAGTACGATTAGCTGAAGCCAGGCAGGCAGGGCGTACCAACGTCACAGAGGTCCCCTCCGTAGCTGGGAAGGCATAAGCATTTGAAAGTGTGGATGCCATCGACGCAGGTAGCTCCATTCAGACAGGGGCTGGAGTGGCACTCATCAATGTCTGCAAGAAATCAAGGGCTGCCATTAGGACTCAGGCTCTGGAAAGAGGTCCATCAGCAGGAGAAAGGCTTTCCTTGCTTGCCTTGCAGGGCAGGGCAGGAAGAATGAATGAATGGATGGTTTGGAGGCAACGGGGAAAACTCGGAAGCGGGCACCAGCTTTCACCTTAGAACGGTCACCGCCAAAGAAGCAGAAGAGGAACGGGGAATGGGAAGGGGAGGCTAGGATGTGATAGGAGGGCTTCCCTTTTGCTTGCTAGCAGGGATGACAGATCAACCATAGAGGCAAACGACTGCTTGCATTTGGGAGAAAGAAAGGCAGCTTAGTACTTTGATGGGGAGGCACTCAAGATCTATAAGATTGTGATGGGCTACCCAGGACATAGACATGCTCATAAAGGAGAGAAGATAAAAGAAAATTGTGGGTCATTTTTGTGATGAGAGGACCTAAATGGAAAAGCGAACCCTTGGACCGAAGTCAGGAAAGGGAGCTTCATATGTTTGCAAAGTTATTTAATTGTATTAGTGAGCCACTGTCGTTTTTCTCCTTTAGGCCCACAAGTTAAAAAACAACAACCTTATAATTCCAGAGACTTTTTATTTTATATAACAAATGCTGGAAATTCAGAGGAGGGAGATATGGTTAAGTAACAGTCCTAAAGGACAGGAAGAGAAGTTTCTCTGGCACCTTCATTACACAGCAAATGTTGAAAGTGCCCCTCTTTACCCTGCCTGTTGACACTTAAGGTTTGTTTTGTTAGGATCCACCATGTTTCCGTGTTTGCAAGTTGTTTTAAACTGTTTTTAATATTTTGTTTTAATTGTTGTAACCCTGGGGACCTTAAGGTGAAGGACAGGTAAATGATTATGATGATAATAATGCTATGATATTGTTATGTTTCTCAACATGCAATGGCAGGAGGCAAGATCTTAATTCATCTAGAGCAGAAAAAACCCACAATCTTAGCTTTGCCCCCTCCCAAGCTGGTGAGCCCTATAGGTCTTGGTGTTACAGGTTATTTATCAATGAAAAGGAGCTCCAGTTTTTCCAAGTCTTTTTAGCACACCCTGCAAAATCAGTTATTGCCATGACTTTCTGTTGTCTGCTTCATTTGGTCATCTCTGCTTGTGGCTTTCTCACCCCTCTGATCACCTAGCTATCATTCGGTAGAGCCTGAGACAATCTCCGGGTTGTGGGTTTGAGCCCTGAATTGGGCAAAAGATTCCTGCTTTGGACTAGGTGACCCCCCATAGTCCCTTCCAGCTCTACAATTTTATGATTCTATGAGCTGATGAAAGAGTTATCCAGCAGAAAGGAAGCATGTCTAAACCAGGAGAGGGCGGGAGGCAAATCAGGATCTACTGGGTCATCTATGGGTAACTTGCAGTAGCTCAGCGAGGGTTGGCAACTTCCAGTGGTTTAAGAAGAGTGACCCCCCCCCCAAAAAGGCGCCTTTCAACTCCTCTCCAAAATCTGACTGCTGAAATCGAGAAAGTTTGGGAGCAAACAGAAGTAGGTGTATGTGTGAATGGATCCATGCAGCAACTCCAGTTCTGGTACTGAAAGCAAGTTCTTGGTCTCTGAGCATGTTCTCAGCAGCACCTTGTTCCTGAGCCACTCTTCTGTACTGCCATTCATCCTGATTTGCTCGTGGTGTGTTTATACGTCTTCCCACTAGTCAGCCATTCATTCCACAACTGCAAAAAGTCTGTTTTTTTCTTTTTTTAACGTGGATCTGTTGCCCCAGGCCAGCAGAAGGCTTCAATCCACTTTAATTGCGCACGCCTAAATTTCCCAGTATGCTCTTGAGTTTCTCCCACAAAACACTGGCAGCCTAGAGGGGGCCTTTGTCTGCTTCTAGTTGTTTCATTTTTATCCAGAGCCTTAGACACTGGTCATCATCACACATTCATTTCACAAGCCAAGCGATAAGAGAAGATAACCAGCCACATCCTTATTTCCAACTTTGGACTCATCCAGACTTCCTTTTGTATTGCATTTCTAGGCACAGGTTGGGGCTTTAAAGATCCATTCCCAAGCTTTGTTTTTTGCTTTTTTGCCTCAGTGTGTTTTCCCCACGTTTACTGCTGAATCGGAGGAAACGGCAATCAGGTTTTCTGCAGATTGTCGTTTTCTCCGATTTGGTGGTGAAACGCAGGTTTTCCTGGGGAAAGTGCTGAGACCAAAGCAAACAAACAAATGCTCAGACATGAAAGGTATAATAAAGCATGGACCTCTTCCTGGAAATTGCAGCACAAAAGGAAGTGTGGATGAGCTAAAGAAAATAAAGGAACAGCATAGGAAATTAACAGCCTGTACATTATAGAAAACCCATCTAAACTTGAATCAAAAATTTCTCTGCACCCCACAGCCACATCTCCTTTCTCACTTGTATCTGCTAAGAAAACAAAAAATGGCTTTTGCACAAGTAACTTATGGTGGTTTTCTCTCCTTTTCTTTGACAGTGAACAGGCAATCATGCCATTTCTCCTCCCATCTAAAAAAACTTCACCATGGAATTCTGAAGTATGCGTAGACTGGCTGTTAGGGAATAAGTGCTCCAGCTGATGAACTATTTATTGATTTGCTTGTGCAAAGGTTACACAGAGGTGAGATTATATCCAGTCTTCATTTAGTTTGGTTTGTTTGCAAGAAATTTCTATAATCTTAGAAAAAACATAGGAATGGGGGGGGGGGTGATTCAGTTCACATTTAAAGGCAAATCTATCTAACTCGCACTGTCCAAAACAATATGAGAATTGAGACACAGGGATCTTTGAAGATTGCACTTCTCTGAATTTTGCCATGCAGTTCTCCAGCCAAGTAATGTGTACCAAAATGCACATGGTCATGTAAAGTGTGCACAAAAATGTGCATATGAGTGAAAAGTAGCATAAAAATGCACAGCATATGGGGAAATATAAATATTAGGAAATGTGTACATCAGGCAAAATTTGCATACAAAATTTGTATATTAGGGTAAATTTGCAGCAAAGTGGTATGAATTTTCACGGGAACCTTTTTTTCTTAAAATTGCAAACTGATGTGGAAATGTGGAGAACTTAAGATTGGAAAAAATGAGATACCGAGAGAATATGTAATTGACAGCTTCACCCATCCCTAGCTGTCAGGGAATGTGGCTCTATAGCACTTTCCTGAGAAACGTTATTTTGCCACTTCTTCTCTTATACAGAAAAACCCTCCAAGGTATAGTGATGTAAAGTGCTTACTCTAAAAAGACCTACCAGCAGAGAACAGGTAAGCACTGGGAGTCAGCACGGTTCAGCGTTTGCTGAGCTCCACGCCCCAGAAGGGTGTGACTGCTGCAAATTCCCTGAACCTGCTTCTCCTCCTCTTCACCTCTATCTCTTGCTTGCTTGCTTTATCTCTTCCTCTGGCCCAGAAGATATAAGCAAGGGAATGGCAATATGGTGAGATGAAGGAGCAGCTGCTGCTGCTGCTGCTGCTGCTGCCTCGGCCTACCTGCTTCCTGGCTTTTTACCTGGCAAGAGAGCAGGTGATGGCAAAGGGAAGGAGGAGCAACAGTAGATGGCGCTGTAAGAACATAAGAAGAGCTTTTCCTGGATAAGACCAAAGTTCCATCTAGTTGGACATCCTCTTCCCACGGTGGCCAACTGGGTGCCTACAGGGAGCCCACAAGCAGGACCTAAGTGCAATAATACTCTTCCTCACTTGTGATTCTCAGCAACTAATGTTCAGAGGCATATCACCCTAGACCTTGGAGGTATAGTAAAAGGTAAAGATAAAGGACCCCTGGACAGTTAAGTCCAGTCAAAGGCGACTATGGGGTTGCGGCACTCATCTCGCTTTCAGGCCGAGGGAGCCTGTGTTTGTCCACAGACAACTTTCCAGATCATGTAGCCAGTATGACTAAACTGCTTCTGGTGCAATGGGACACCGTGATGGAAACCAGAGTGCATGGAAACACCGTTTACCTTCCTGCCACAGTGGTACCTATTTATCTACCTGCACTGGCATGCTTTCGAACTGCTAGGTTGGCAGAAGCTGGGACAGAGCAATGGGAGCTCACTCCATCACGGGGATTCGAACCGCCAACCTTCTGATCAGCAAGCCCCAGAGGCTCAGCGGTTTAGACCACAGCGCCACCCGTGTCCCTATGTAGCACATAGCCATGATAATGGAAACGACTCAAAGCAACTTACAGACACAACAGAAATACTGAAACTGATTCCAACAAACACAATCAATAAAAAAAAACGAAAGAACCCCACCTGTATACAAAGATCTTACAGATCCTGCCACACTGAAAGAGGCCACAAATACTTGAAAACCCTTCAGATTAAGGGCCAAAAGCCTCTGTAAAAAGGCAAAAATTTGCCAGGTGTTTAGAAATATATAAAAGATGCCTGGAGAGCCACCCTGAGGACAGTGTTTCTACAAGCGGGAAGCCACCGTTGAAAAGGCCCGTTTTTGTGTTGCCACCCTTTGAATCTCCTGTGGCGGGGGCAGATGGAGAAGGGCATCTGGGTTGTTCCACATGGAGACAGGTATTACATCTTGGTGATAAGCATTGATAGCCTTATCCTCCATGAATTTGACTCATCCCCTTTCAAAGCCAGCTAAGTTGAGGCCATTGATCCATCTCGTGGTAGCAAATTGCATCATTTAACTATTCACTGTGTGAAGAAGTACCTCATACATTCAAAGCACTATGATCAGGGTGGATCTACTATAAAACTAAAGAAGATTAAGCTTCAGGCCCCCTAAACGCAGAGGGGCCCCAGAAACGACTTTAGTCCACGCTGCTTAATTTTTTTGGGGGGGGAGGGGCTAGTACATCCAATTTGAGTCACACAAATCAAATTGATTAATTTTTTGTTGTGTCCCAATCCCAAAGTTTGAGCTTCAGTAGCACAGATGTTCTACAGGTGGTGTGTTGCAGGAATTCGAAAACTAAAGGGATAGGAAATTTTTATTCACGCCAGTGACTTTGACATGTGAGATAATTTTGACATGTACAACGATTTTAATCAAAATCTGAGATGTAGTAGTTAATTTTTTTTTTTTAAAAGTGGTGATCTTTTGTGGAACAGCCCCATTGAAAAAGATAAAAGTGGTTATTCAGACCTCGTTACTGGTTGTGAAACCCCCCAACCCAAAACAGTTCAAGCTTCAGGGCCCCAAAATTGTAGGTCCATCACAGACTATGATACCACTTTAAGCAGTCATGGGATCCTCTATAGCGGGGTTTCCCAAACTTGGGTCTCTAATTGTTTTTGGACTACAATTTCATCATCCTTGACCACTGGTCCTGCTAGGTATGGGTAATGGGAGTTGTAGTCCAAAAATAGCTGGAGACCCAAGATGGATGGAGATGATAGATAGATAGATAGATAGATGATAGATAGATATGATAGATAGATGATAGATAGAGATAGATAGATAGATAGATGATAGATGATAGATGATAGATGATAGATGATAGATGATAGATGATAGATGATAGATGATAGATGATAGATAGATAGATAGATAGATAGATAGATAGATAGATGATAGATAATAGATAGATGATAGATAGACAGATAGACAGATAGAAAGATAGATAGATATCCCCTCCCTCTTCCCTTCTCCTTTGTAGACAATGTTCAAGATTACCAATGGTTTGGCTTTAGAGACAGAATGCGTAAGGATGCTGATCTGATGGACACTCCCTTGTGAGTTACATTCCAGAAGAACATGGTTTTCAGTGAATAGTCCTGGACTGCTGGGAAACATTTCAGAATAAGAGCTTCCTTCCTCAGAAGGAAAATTTCTTCTTCTTTTTTTAACCCCTCGTGTATTGGGTGTAAAGGGCTACTACTATTTAGGGTTGCCATATGTCCAGAATTTCCTGAACATAGCCGGAATATGGCAGTTGGAAACAGTGTCCAGGCAGAAATCGCTGACATGTTCAGGAAAATCCAGACGTACGGCAACCCCCACCCCCCAAAAGCTCAACCACTTTGCCCAAAAAAGCTCAGCAACTTTTCTGCCCGGATTGTCACTTTTTGAAATACGGTAACCCTACTACTGTTAGTATGCAGGACAAGAGACAGAGGCAGAGACCACATTCACACCATACATTTAAAGCACAGTGACACCACTCTAAGCAGTGCTGCTGTTCACAAAGGCATGCGTATTCCATCTTGGGCTGAGTGAGTCCAGCCCCACTTGCCCTGCAGCTAGAACTATGAATGAAGCCTCCTTCCTGGGGTTGGAATGCTTCACTGGGTGAGAAACTCTCTTCCCAGTGCGGTTACGTATATCAGCTGTTGCGGGGCTGATGCTTGACAGCCATCAATTTTGGATTATTATCCGTTTGCATTGAGCTGCATTCGTTGTTTATTGAATTGTGGATCAGTAGAGCAGATCTGTAGTTCCATGTGCGTTTGAACAAAGAAACGTAACAATAGTGCATTGTGGGTAGCTTATCTGTTCTTCTGTTTCTTGGTTCTGCCTCTGTGCTCAGAACCTGGGATATTTGCCCAACGTGCCCAACAAGCAACACAGTTTTGCAATAACATTTTCTTGGTGGGGTGATATTACCGTCTCAACCTCCATATTAAGAAGAAGTTAGGACTTACCTATGTCACAGCGATCACCCATATACCCAGGTGGGCACACGCAAGTGACGCTGCCATCTTGTTCTTGGCAGGTTCCAGCACCACATGGTTTCTCTTCACATGTCTTGGGCATAACTGCAACCATGAAAGGAGATAAGCATTAATGATCCCTTCCTGTGGTGGCTGGTGCCCTTTGGAACTGGTAGGGTGGAAGGCAGGGAGGCTAACAGTAGGTGGCAGTAGAACCAATGACAGGTGAAGCCTGTCATTCATTTCTTCACCCACATTTGCCTTCAGTCATGCTCTCACCTCCCCCCAAAAAGAAATTCCCAGAAAGACTATGTGGCCCTCAGTTTGAAATAGATTCCTGACCACTGGTTTAGATGAACAGGAATAATGTTCTGTTGATGAAAGGCAGTATGATAAAGGTTGGTCTGGGAGAGACTCAGGGCTCAGCTATATGGCTGCAAATAAAACATTTGAAGTGTGTTTTAAATGCAATATACAATGTGACACTAGATGGCGATGGTGAGCCTTATGGAAAATTCAATGTATTTTTAAAAACACTTTTTAAAATGAATTTTCACAATTTTTTAAAATATGTGTGTAGATTCCACCTCAGGGAGTGTGAGCATTCTGGAGATTCAAATAACCAAGGCTAGCTATTGGGGGTTCCACTCCATATTTTTAACTGTACCTTGTGTAGTAGATTCAGTCTCATCTGTAACCTCTGGTGAAACTTCAGGCAGAACATCAGTGGCAGTTGGAGGTGTTGGTGGAACCTCTGGAAAAGCTGCACCTTCTGTTTCCGAACCTGGTATTTTGTGTGTATAGGCCTCTGTTTCAACCTGGCCTTCTTCTAGATGCTTGGAGTGTGCAGTTAATTCAGCATCTGGTTCACTGGTTCCTGGTAGACTATCTGGCAGCAGAGCTTTCTCCGGAACATCAGAGGCAGGGTCAGGGGGTGGCCCAGAACTATCCCCATGAATCTGGCTTCTTTCTTCAAGTGCCTCAGAGGGCAATCCGCTGAAATAAGGTACTCCAGATGTTTCTGTATGGCTTTCAGGCAATGCTGATGTTTCACTACCCGTTTCATAAAGGGTTGGCATTTCATGGTGGCTGTCTGGTAATGCTGATGCTTCACCACTTGTTTCATGAATGGTGGAAGTTTCTATACCAGCTTCATGAAACCTGGATATCTCACCACTGGTTTCATGAACAGTTGAGGATTCTATACCAGGTTCATGAAACGTGGATATCTCACCACTGGTTTCATGAACAGTTGAGGATTCTACACCAGGTTCATGAAATGTGGATATCTCACCACTGGTTTCATGAATAGTAGAGGTTTCTACACCGGCTTCATGAAATGTGGATGTTTCACCACTAATATCATGATATTCAGGTGGGCTTATGGTACTTTCATGATATGCAGAAGTCTCTCCACCAGTTGTGGAGGTTTCCCCACTTGATTCTGAAAAATGGGGATGCGTTGCCTCTGTTCCTCCAGCCATTTCCTGTGAAACTGCAGGGCTGGTCACAGCTTCTATAAGATCAGAAGTTACTAAGGTGATTTCTGGGATTCCAGAGGCATCACCACTAGTACCAGCTACAGTTGAAGACTCTCCACTTAGGTCAGTGACACCAGCAATTTCTCCACTAAAATAAGGAACACCCGATGATGTTCCACTGATGTCAGTTGTTCCTGATGGATAGCCGCTAACTGTTGTCACATCGTATGGTTCTCCAGATGCCTCCTTATCTCCTGAAGGAAATCCACTGATTTCTAATATCCCAGATGTCCCTTCTCCAAATTCCTGGGCAACTGATGGCTGTGTTACAACTTCGACCAAAGTTGTATCCACAAGGGAGACCGTGGGAAACCCAGACGTGAGCCCACTGTAATCATAAATTCCAGATGACAAGCCACTGGTGAGACCAACACCAGAACTTTCCCCACTAATGTCTGTTAGTCCACTTGGAAGTCCACTAATTTCATGAGATCCTGAAGTCCACCCACTGAAGTCTATTTGGCCAGAAGGCTGACCACTCACATCTAACATTCCAGACACTGTGCCTGATAGATCTTCATCTCCTGAAGACAACCCACTCATTTCTACAAATCCTTTGCCTTCTTCTTCTTTAGCTGAAGGAGTTGTCACTTCAAACAAATTGGCATCTATGAAGGTAACCCCTGAAGGCTCACCACTTCCATCAGTACCGGAAGCTTGGCCACTCAAGTCAACGAAGCCACTTATATCAGGTATCCCAAAATGTCCCCCACTGAAGTCAATTCCTGAGGACAACCCACTAATATCTGGTAGGCCAGATGGTTGTCCGCTAGCGTCAAGTCCGGATGGTAATCCACTGAAATCAGGTATCCTAGGCAGCTCCCCACTGATATCAAGTCCTGAGGAAAACCCACTGATGTCAGGTATTCCACTGACATCAAATCCTGAGGGTAACCCACTGGTTATGCCACTCATGTCCCATCCAGGAGAGGGCAACCCTGATAAGTCTCCATCTCCACTGACACCAATTGTTCCTTTCCCTTCAACTTCCTTGTCCGTTGCTGTGGTGACAACTTCCACCAATGTGGCATTGACAAGGGACACGGTGGGAAATCCAGATGGGAGACCACTGTAATCATACTCTCCAGATGGTAAGCCACTGAAAAAGTCCACACCAGAACCATCTCCACTGAATCCAGAAGGCAACCCACTGATTTCTGGAATCCCTTTGCCTTCTTGAAGTCCAGGTACTCGCTCTTGGATTCCTGAGCCAATCCCTGATGTCAGTTCTTCATCTCCAGAAGGTAAAATGCTGACTTCAATATCACCGGAAGACAGGCCACTTATGTCTCCTGATGGTAGGCCACTCTCACCAGAAGGGAGTCCGCTGAAATCTGTGGCTCCAGAAGGAAACCCGCTTTCTCCAAATCCAGAGGGTTCTCCACTAGGTTCATACATTCCACTTGTATCTGGAGCTCCAGATGTCCACCCAGAAGCAGATGTTTGTGTGATTGGAGCTTCTACACTTGTCTCACTAGGTATGGCATCAATAGGAGCAACAGCTGATGGAATCACTTAAAAACAGAAGTGTGTGGGAGAGAGAAAAAGAAAGAGAGAGAGAGAGAGAACGAGAACATTAAACAAATATTGTTCAAGGACACTATGACATTTCCTCACATGATATAAAGAGAAACATCAGCTTGAACTCTTTTTTTAGTATCAATTGTCCATTATCATCTCTCACTAGCTATGGCAGCCCAGGAACTCAAACAGAAGGTCTCACCCACTGCCTGCTACTGGATCCTTTTCACTGCAGATACCTCGTGTTCCACTGTTGACTATGTGCTGGTCATTGGCAGATTAGATTACAGGCAGCCCTCCATTTATGTGGGGGTCACATTCTGAGGCACTGCACATGTCCGTGAAATCACATATATTTGAAACACCACTGGAAAAAGCCTGCAACTGCCCCATTCTGTCCCTTTTTGTAACATTTTTGTGACGTTTTAAGCTCACTTATGAGTTTGGAGCAACTCACGTATGCACGGTCATGCACATATTGAACAGGCGTAAATGGGGGAGTTGCCTGTACTGCAATGTGCTCTATATGGGGTTGCCCTTTAGGCTGACCTGGAAGCTGCAGCTAGTGCAAAAGACAGAGACCTGGTTGTTCATTAGGGCAGAATATCACCATACTGCTGTGCAAAGAACCGCGTTGGCTGCCATTTAGCTACTGGTCAAACTTCTAGGTGCTGGTACTGCTGGTACAAAGCCTTATGCAGCCTGCGATCAGGATACCCAGAATACCTAAAAAATTGTCTCATCCCCTACGTGCCACACCTATTGCTGTATTCTGCAGGAAAAGGCATCCTGTCAGCAGGTCTGTTCTGTACAATGTCAGAATTGGCCCTTTAAGTGTGGAGATCTCCCCTATTATAGATCAGGCAGGCACCTTCTCTAAATCTACCATCCTGTAAATTAAGTTCTTTGGATCTAGTCTTGTTCTCTAGGGCATCAGGGAAGAAATCTTTGCCCTGTTCTGTGTCACGTTCCTCTGGGTATTTGAACAGCCCTATCGTGTCTCCTCAAATTTGTCTTCTCCCCTGGTTCCTTCAACCATTCTTCATAGGACTTGTTTTCCAGATGTTGTTGACTCCAACTCCCACCAGTCCCAGTCAGCATAGCTAATAGGCCAACAACATCTGGAGACCATAAGTTCCACACCCTTGGTCTACATGAATCATTATGTTAATCAAACATAGGAAGCACATGGTTAGAGCCACCTCTGAATAGGGCTGCAAAGTTATAACCATGGAGCCCAACATACCAGACAACAATGATATGTTTGTTGGAAATACTTCTGTTCCCCACTCGGTCTGATTTTCAGAATCAGTGGCAAACTCCATTTCCACAGTTGTTTCCTCCCCAGAAGGGACTTCCTCGACCCCAGGAACTAGCTGGGCTGCAATGAGCTCTTCCTCTATGTCCTCATACTGAGATGGTTGAGCTGAAAGACAAAAAACATCACAGTGAATATCCAAGAGTGTCCTGTCTGTCTCAGATGTCTTATGTCTACCCTGTTTAGTGTGGGGAGAATTTTTGGAATACCCTCAATTCTGAATGAATAATGCCCAACTCAATGTAATTCTCATTAGTCTATCATGACACCCATATTTCATTTCCTCAGCTAAAAGTTTTACATTGTTTGTTGTTGTTGTTTATTTTTATTTTTACAATTCCGTCATTAGCCCAGACACTGAGATCTAGTTCCGAGGGCCTTCTGGTGGTTCCCTCACTGCAAGAAGCGAGGTTACAGGGAACCAGGCAGAGGGTCTTCTTGGCAGTGGCACCCTCCCTGTGGAACGCCTTCCCATCAGATGTCAAGGAGATATGTAACTATACAACCTTTAGAAGACATCTGAAGGCAACCCTTTACAGTGGTACCTTGGGTTAAGTACTTAATTCGTTCTGGAGGTCTGTTCTTAATCTGAAACTGTTCTTAACCTGAAGCACCACTTTAGCTAATGGGGCCTCCCGCTGCCGCCGCACCACCGGGGCATGATTTCTGTTCTCATCTTGAAGCAAAGTTCTTAACCTGAAGCACTATTTCTGGATTAGCGGAGTCTGTAACCTGAAGCGTATGTAACCTGAAGCATATGTAACCTGAAGCGTATGTAACCTGAGGTACCACTGTATAAGGAAGTTCTTAATGTCTGGTGTTTTATTATACTTCTGGATACGCTGGAAGCCACCCAGAGTGGCTGGAGCGGCCCAGTCAGATGGGCAGGGTACAAATAATAAAATTATTAACAAGATCAATACCAATACCAATGCCACTATCAATATTAAAATCCTGCCTTTTTCCCAGGCTTGGACTCAAAGTGGCTTACAGTTTCCCCATTTTAAAACAATTCACATTGTTCTTCTCTTCTGGAATATATTATGTGGTATTATTCTGGCCTTGTAGTGCTTGAAAAACTTTCTGTGATGAGTCACAGAGACACAAGAACATCAGAAGAAGAGCCTGCTAGCTCAAAGCCCATCTGGTCCAGCATCCTGTTCTCACAGATGCCCGTGGGAAGCCTGTGAGCATGACCTGATCACAACAGCACTCTCCCGGACAGTACCTCTGAAACAAAAAGCGTGGTGCTTTGACTGAGGATCAGGGAATCCCGTCTGATTGGGGTATAGGTAGGTGGTCCTCACACCAGGCTTCTCCCCACCACACGCAGGACGTGGGTGAACAATGGGATATCGAAGGCTGCCATCAGCCAGCCAGCCAGCCCGACAGTTATCCAAACCCAGCTTCCAGGCTGCATAGAGTTGACCAGTTGAAGCCAGTGTAGCATTCTGGCTCCGACAGTATTCTTGAGCTTCCTGTAAGGTGAACTGGTCTGGTTGTGTTGCGAAGAAGACCTCACCTAGAGATAAAATAGTAAGCGTGTGAGTTCTGGCTAGATATATTGGAGAGGTCCTATGGAAATGGAAATGGGGGGTGGAAATTGCTGACATTCCCTTATTTGTCCCATGTGTGGAACATAAATTAGTCCAGCAAATATGATTGCTGTTCACCTTTGCTTTCAGTCTGCAAATAATTTATGTAATTAAATACGCAAATTATGTAAGTGATGAAATTTCACCATGGGGGACAGTGAGATTACTAATGTGGGTCCCACCTGCACTATACATTTAAAGCATCGCCATCCCAATTTAAACAGTCATGGCTTCCTCCCCAAATCCTGGGAAATATAGGCAAAGGTACTGATAATTCTAGGAGACCCCTATTCCCCTCAGAAAGGTTCCCCAGGGTTCCCCAGGAAGAGGGTTTGGTTGTTTAAAATTGTTTTTTTTAAATCATTTTTATTTGATTGTACAAATATAAATTTATAACAAAACCAAATACATATCTATATAGAGAGATTTCTCTGAATCTCAAGACTTCCCCCATCCCCTCCATGGGTCCTGTTGTCAACATTTTCAACTGGATATCACTTCATAGTCTATATTTTGTATCTATCCATATTGTCCATAGTATTTGTTACACTGGAAGTTAGATTAAAATCCTGCTAATGTTTTCATCTGCTTACAGTGATCTCCTAAGTAAATTATAAATTTCCCCCCATTCTTTCTTGAAGTTTTTGTTTTCTTGATCCCTGAGCTTTCTGGTCAGTTTTGCCATTTTGGCATAGTCTAACAGCTTGGCAAACCAAGCTGATCGTTAAAAATGGTTAAACCACTTGATGGAAGATGGACTGCCATGGAATGGGAAGAGCGCTGCCTGTGACTTATACAGGGCAGAGCAGAAACAATGGCATCTTATGCCCCTCATTTTGACTCAGATTTGTTTCCCATGAATATAAGATCATAATAAGAGCTCTGGTAGATCAGGCCAATGGGCCAGCCTCCTGTTCTCACAGCAGCCAACCAGATGCCTGTGGAAAACCAGAAGCAGGATGCGAGCACAAGACCACTCTCCTTTCCTACGGTTTCCGGAAACTTGTATTCAGCCCTTGACTGTAGAAGCAGAAATAGCCATCATGGCTAGCAGCCATCGATAGTCCGCTCCTCCATGAATTGGTCTAATTCTTTCCAAAGCCATCTAGGTTGGTGGTCTCCTGTAGCAGTGAGTTCCATAGTTTAACGATGTGCTGCATGAAAAGGTACTTTCTTTTGCTTGCCCTGAATCTTCCAGCATTCAGTTCCATTGGATGTTTATGAGTGCCATAGGAGAGGGAGGAAAATGTTTCTCTCCAACCACTTTCTCTATGCCAGGTGTGATTTCATAAACTTCTACGATGTTACCTCCTACTTGTCTTTTCTCTATACTAAAAAGTCCCAGACGCTGTAGGCGTTGTCTCCTTGATCAGTTTGGTTGCCCTTTTCTAAACCTTTTCCAACTCTACAATATCCTTTTTGAGGTGAGGTGACCAGAATATTAACATGTCTGGCCAGGGCCGGATTTAGGTTTGATGAGGCCCTAAGCTACTGAAGGTAATGGGGCCCTTTATATCTCCAGCTGCCCTTTGTCAACAACAAATTGTTGCTGTTTTTTGTGTTAAATAATTATAATATTTATATATAGTATTATAGTAGCAAGTGGGGGTAATAGGGAACTATACGTACTAGTAAATAATAATATAGGCCTACTAAATAATAAAGATGAATATTTTTCTACAGTAGTTTTATAATGGGATCAAAATAAATAAATTATGTATTACATGAAATCAATCAGTAGGCATAAGACTCACACCCTTAGTCTATGCTGCCTGATAGAGGCAGTCTACAAGCACTCTTTAATTTTGTTTTTTATCTTATATTTTGGAAATATACATCCAATTTTTTTCCCTTTAAATTTTTTTGGGGCCCCCCAAGAGAGTGGGGCCCTAAACTATAGCTTGTTTAGCTTATACGTAAATCCGGCACTGTGTCTGGTGCATGAATACATTCAAATGCACTGTACTCCCCTACCTCCAACACAGGAATTATGGAAGAAAACTTACCATTCAGTCTGTCAATATAGCAGTAGACATCAAACATCTCGGATGCTGGGCGCATGCCATATGTCCGTACACCTGGGATGTCATCTTTGTCTCCTTCACATTTGCTCCGTGGAACCACAATAGGGTACCTGGCCATTAAAGACATTTGTTATTTTTTTACCCAAGATCTCACACATCTATTTAGAAGATGTATCCCTTGATCAAAGAGCTCTCTGTGTGGTGTGCAAAATAAAGCTGTAAATAAAACACAGCTAAGATCCACAAGTGAGAGCTGGACCATAAAGAAGGCTGATCGCCGAAGAATTGATGCTTTTGAATTATGGTGCTGGAGGAGACTCTTGAGAGTCCCATGGACTGCAAGAAGATCAAACCTCTCCATTCTTAAGGAAATCAGCCCTGAGTGCTCACTGGAAGGACAGATTGTGAAGCTGAGGCTCCAATACTTTGGCCACCTCATGAGAAGACTCCCTGGAAAAGACCCTGATGTTGGGAAAGATGGAGGGCACAAGGAGAAGGGGACGACAGAGGATGAGATGGTGGGACAGTGTTCTTGAAGCTACCAGCATGAGTTTGACCAAACTGCAGGAGGCAGTGGAAGACAGGAGTGCCTGGCGTGCTCTGGTCCATGGGGTCACGAAGAGTCGGACTAAATGACTAAACAACAACAAGATGCACAAACCAATTACAAACAAATATGCATGAAACCACCACCGTTAAAAGGAAATAGAAACTCAACAACACTTTTAAAACAAATATAGGGTAACTCATTATATTTCTAGGTATGCTTGGCAAAACAAAACAAAAAAGTTTTCAGCAGGTGTCTAAAACAGGGCAGCCCAACTTTTCATACAAAGGGAGGTGCAAGAGTACTTTAGAAGCAGCCTTGGCATGTGTGGGGCACAGCGAGGCCAAAATTTGGCACCCCCCTCCCCAGCCTCCACACTGCTTTCCCAAAGCCCGCTAAGTGAGGAGCGAGGCTCTGGCAAGGTCCTAGAGCCCTCCTTCCTCCTTCCCAAGGCTGGGAAAGTGCAAATCAGACTTTGGGAAGGAGACAGGAGGACTCTGCTAGGGCCCTCACAACCTCCTTCCCAAAAACCATCTCCTTGATTACCCAACTTTGGGAAGGCAGTGCAAGGGCTGGAGGGTGTCAAATGTTGCTGAGGGCTGCAAAAAAGGCCTTGAGGGCCACAGGTGCCTAAAAACTTTCACCAAGGGCACCTGCTTAGTTGTCAATAGGCAAGGAGATCCGAAGTACAGATAAAGCCACACTAAAGAAATGTCTCCTCCCAATGCAGAACGGATGCGGCAATTGCACAGGCATGACTGTAAGCTCAATTAGATTGGCCACATGAGAAACATCACCTTCTCAGTAGTGGCCATAGGAAGTTGATTAATAACAAGGCAGAACATGTTGCTCAGTGTTGTCCAAAGTGCCTGGCAGTAGCTCTCCAGGATTTCAGGCAGGAGATATTCCTTGCCCAACCTGGAGATGTCGGGGATTGAACCTGGGTCCTTCTCCATGCAAAGCAGATGCTCTCCCACTGAGCCACAGCCTTTCCCCAATGTAGATCAATACATTGATGGTAGAGATAGTAGCAATAGTAGAAATGAGATCACCAGCAATGCCACTCAGTTAAATGAACATTCATTTATTAATTGTATGTATTTTAGTTTCATTAAATGCTTAAACCTGTGGAATGCCCTCCCATCAGATGTGAAGGAAATAAACAACTACCTGGCTTTTAGAAAACACCTAAAGACAGCCCTGTTTAGGGAAGTTTTTAATGTTTGATGTTTTACCGTGTTTTAAATATTCTGTTGGGAGCCGCCCAGAGTGGCTGGGAAGCCCCGGCCAGATGGATGGGGTATAAGTAATAAATTGTTGTTGTTGTTGTTGTTGTTGTTGTTGTTGTTGTTGTTATTATTATTATATCTGCATATGAGAAGAAACAATAGGTCTAAAGAAAATAGAATCCTTTTTTGTTTTTTAAAGATGCACGCCTGTGGCACAGCAAACATCATCTTACAAGTGGCAACGTTTATTAGAAGCCCCTCGAAGGAAAGACTCAGCCACTTTTTGGAAAATAGTCGCGAAAAGTTGGCAAGACTCCCCGATTGAAATTGATTATACTATACCGGTTGGGATTTGGGAGGCTTACTTTCTATCTTTATATACATCAAATCAACATCTGCAGGCCCTGCCCCCAGCTCCGACTGATATTGGCGCCGAATGGCCCCCAGTAGCAACTGAAGAGATCTATAGGCTCATCCAATCCCTTAAACCTGGAAAAGCACCCGGCGTAGACAACATTACACCGGAACTCCTTAAGGCTAATGTTGAATGGTGGGCCCCTGTGCTAGCTGCCCTATTTACCAGCATAGATCAATCGGCCACTATCCCTGAGGACTGGGGATTAGCAATCATCATCCCTTTATTCAAGAAAGGGAGCCGATCAGATCCGGCTAATTATAGGCCAGTCAGCCTCCTAAGTATCATTAGCAAATTGTACGCTGCCCACCTATGCGACAAATTAGTGGACTGGTTGGAACAAGACCACATTCTTTCAGAAGCACAGGCTGGTTTTAGGGCAAATCGGTCAACCTTAGACCAGGGCCTTGTTCTCCAACATCTTGCGGAGAAATATACATCAAGAAAAGGAGGTTCCCTATACGTGGCCTTTATAGATTTCAAATCTGCTTTTGATTTAATACCGAGGGACAGGCTTTGGGGAAAGCTAAGCGCCACAAATATAAACAAACACCTACTGTATCTCATCCACAGTCTATATGAAAATACACGGATCCGGGTAAGGTGTGACCGACAGGGCCACCTATCCAAGGAAATCCAAATCCATCAGGGGGTCAGGCAAGGGTGTGTCCTTGCGCCTACTTTATTTAACTTCTATATCAACTCGCTAGTAGGAAATATGGAGAAAGAAAATGCCCATCCCCCCAAATTGGCTGGTACGCCCCTCCCGGTCCTTTTATATGCGGATGACACAGTTTTAATTTCCTTTTCTTGTGTTGGATTAAGAAAACTTTTGAGATCTCTTACCAAATACTGCAGCACCGAACAACTAACAATTAACTACAACAAATCTAAAGTCATGGTGTTCTCTAAAAAAAGGAGGAGGCACAAATGGAGAATAGACAATCGCTCAATAGAACAGGTAGCAACCTTTAAATACCTGGGTGTAACCTTCCAGGAAAGGGGCTCCTGGCGCTTTCAGATTAATAATACTATTGCAAATGCAGAAAGATCTACCAAAGCGTTAATAAGATTCTTCTATGGGAAAGGGGGCCAACACATACCGGCAGCCTCCCAGGTCTTTGCTGCCAAAATACTATCACAATTGTTATATGGATCCCAGATCTGCAGCTTTAAAAACCTTACTCTCTTAGAGGCATTCCAAACTAAGTTTTTCCGCTGCCTGCTGGGGATCCCCTCTTGCGTATCCAACATAGCGGTCCGTTTGGAGGTTGGGCAAATTCCTATCAGTACTCGGATATGGATATTGAAGATCCATTATTGGCTAAAGCTTATTTTCTTCCCGGTTGGGCTGGCACCTTTAACCTTATTAGATACCTACCAATCCAAATGGAAAGCTACACTGCTGGAAAAGCTTAAAGGCTTGGGGATCCCACAGCAGACCCTGATAGCGACAGGCTTCGAGAAAGCTAGGACTACAATTCGCCAGCGTATCTGGGACGTAGAATTACAATGCCACATGAGCGAAATGATCAAACATCCAGCAATAAGGGACCATGGGAGAGGTTTCTCTCCAGCTAACTACCTGTCAGGTCTTCAGGTACCCAAATACAGACAGTCTTTTACCCTCGCCAGATTCAACGTTCTCCCTTCTGCCTTACTTCAGGGCAGATTTGAGGGTAAACCATACACAGCACGGGTCTGCCCTTGTGGCTCGTTGGAAGTTGAAACTGCTTCACATGTACTATTACGTTGTCGTCTTTATGAGGATATACGTTTGACTTTTATTACACCTGTTTTGCAAAAGTCCAGGAAAGAATCGGAACACCATAGTTTAAAACTACTGCTAGAGGACAAGAATCCCAAGACTACATTAAATGTAGCCAAATTCTGTGCGTCTGCAATTAATCGCAGGAAGCAAGTGGTATCCCATAATGACCAAACCCCTAAATGTTAATTACAGGGGGCACGCTAATAATTAATTTTATTTTTTTATATTTAAATCCTTGTTATATTCATATTGTCCTCTGTATTTCTGATATTTTTTTTTCTTTTTTTGTGATCTGTGATATTGTGTGTGTTGATGCTGGTCTGTGACCGTATTAATAAATTCATTCATTCATTCATTCATCTTACAAGAACCATTCCAGTCTTAGAAGAATCATCTGATCAAATACTGACACTGAGACTGGCAGCTGCATGCAATTTGCTCTGGGATTTGCAAAATATTAGTCACTTATGTCACACCAGCTCTCTGTAAGTTATAGTACTTAGGGGAGAGCAAAGGAGCTTGCTATCAGGCTGGATTCTGAGCTGCCCCCCACCTTGTGCCATGTTGACAGGTGGGCGGAGCCACCACCCCATTGCCTTCCAGATGCTATTGGACTCCAATTCTCATCAGGTCAGAGACATAGACCTTGTTCATCTCCAGATGTTCTTGGACTCCAGCTCTCATAAAGTCCAGCTAATATGGCCAGAGGTCAAGGAAGGCAAGAGTTATAGTTTAGCAGCATCTGGAAGACCCAAGGTTCCCTACCCCTGCTTTAGCTGAAACTCTCTTTCTTGTAATTTGAACTCACTAATTCAGATCCTTATTCTCTGGAGCAATAGAAAACAATTTGGCTTCATCATCAACACAACAGCTCTTCAAATGCTTGAAGATGGCATCCATCCCACCACTTCATCATGTACCCTGCAGGCGAAAAATACCCTGCTCATTAACCTTCCCACTGGACTTGCTGGGTCATCATCTGTCCTTACCTGACCGTCTGGTCTCTCAGCCAGCCAGCATCACACTGGTCATAACCATTCTCATAGGCTGCCTGCAGCTGTTCAGGAGTGGCAATCACAGCATTATTATCCAGGCAAGCTTGCTGAGCTTTGACAAAAGTCAGGGAATACCTGTTGGTGGATGGCCGGTAATGAAAGATGACACCTGTTGAAGGAAAAGAAAAAACAACTGAAGGGGCAACTGGGCATGAACCCATCAACACTTGCATTGCATTTCCCCTAGGGATGTGCTAATATTTCTGCAATTTCAATATGTGTTTCTGGAGAATTGAAACCGACTCTAAAAGCAGTTGCCTCTGGAGGATGAGTGTATGTCACTGGTTTTGGCTCCGTCCTGTTTTCCTTGAAATATTTGTGATTAGGGATGTAGGAGAAATTCAGTTAGCTTTTTCCTTTTGATGCGAACCTACCCAATCTGCACTTCTTAAAACCATATGGAAAGCAGAATGCAGCTATTCTTTGAAATTCACATCTCTGAATTTTGCGATGAAGCACTCCAACCCCAATAATGTGCCCCAAAATTTATACAATAGGGGAAAGTATGCATAATAATGTGTGTCTCAGTGAAATCAATATACAAAATTTGCATTAGATAAGGGGCAATTGCGTGCAAAAACGTGTATATTCAGAAAAATGCAACTAAAATGCTGACAAATTTTCATGAGATCATTTTTTTTGAAGGTTTCTTAGCTGATGGAGAAATCTGGAGAGGTGAACACCGGATTGGAAAAATGGGAACCTGGAATTGCCAGACTTGTCCATTTCTAGGTGTGATCGGGTCCTTCTTACGGGTTTCAGGTTGGCCACAGTGAGAACAGGATGCTGGACTGGATGGGACTTTGCTGGATCCAGCAGGCTCTTCTTACATTCTTATGTGATTTGTTGTGGACCGCAGTGGGCTACTGAATCAGGTGGATTTTGTTACCCTGCATTTGCATATAGCACTAGGCATTGCTACATACCTGTGGGAGAAATGGGTTGCCCAGGAATGAGGCCAATATCAGGAGCAGCTGTTCCCGGCACAATTTGATCTTCCCCGGTAAATGGCAAGGTGGAGTCTACTCCTGGCGTGACGGTAGCCCACAAGCTGTCTTCCACCGAGCTCACCTCCAGGGTATCAGTGGTGGGAAGAGCATCTAGGAGCGAGAAGGTGGCGTTTTCTAGACCCTCCCAGATCCCCACATCTGTCCTGTTCTCTGCCTCTTCAACGAAGCTAGTAACAAAGAGATCTGGTGTTGCTGTGAAGCCTTCGTCCACCTCCGAGGCGGTAAAGTCTATTGGCTCCAAGGTGGCAATGCTGCCTCGGGCCTCCTCCTCGGTGGCGTTGCGTGCGAATTCCAGCTCAACATCTGTCTCAGTGACTGTCTGGATGGTGAAGCCACTGCCCAGTTCATCAATTATCTCGCCGGTGAAGTTCTCATGGATGATTGTGTCCAAGTCGCGACCTAGGGTGAAAGAGTGAGGATTCATGGGATATGAATGCAATGGAAGAATACAAAGCATTGCCAGGCTACAGCCTTAGGTCCCCCAAAGTCCTGAAACAATGCTACATCAGGGGGGTTTATAGGAAATTTACACGGTGGACAGATCTAACTCAGTATTGTCCACACTGACTAGCAATGGCTCTCCATGGGTGTCAGGCTACAGTGAATTCTGATCCTCCCCTGCTCACAGCAGACAGCCAAGGAAGTAGACAAGGAAGCTCTTACCGAGTCTTTATTCGGTATTCACAGTGAGAGGCTCTTGTATGCTGCCTCTTAGATTAATGGCGCTGCTCCAGCTGAGCTCCTCCCCCCTTCCTAGCAACAGCACTTCCCCTTATGGTGGCCACCAGGGGCTAATTGTCTTTGAGTCCTTTGCTGTTCCACTTTCAATGCACACTGGGTTTTGGGAGAAGGGGGGGGGTCGGGAATGCTTTCCAGTGATAACATGTCAGCTGGCTGCTCTGTCTCTGTCTCCCCCTTCTGTCCTCCCAACACCTCCCAACTCTTCTGTTCACCTGTCTCTGAGCTGTGACCTTCCTCAAACCACTGCTGTAACTCAATACAGGACCGCCTATGGGACCACCTCTCCTGGTATGCCCTGTGGAGGACCTTAAGGTCCACAAATGACAACATTTTGGAGGTCCCAAGTTGCAAGATGGTTAGATTAGGGCCAGGGCCTTTTCAGTACTGGATCCAACTTGGTGGAACGCTCTGTCACAAGAGACTAGCGCCCTGTGGGACTTGACATCTTTCCACAGGGCCTGCAAGACAGAGCTGTTCCGCCTGGCCTTTGGTTTGGACTCAGTCTGACCCTCCCTTTATGGTTTTGATCTATGGGCTACTTTTAAAATGAGGCTGCATTTTAAATTGCATTTTAACCTGTATTTTAAATTGTCCCCCCCCATTATGTTTTTACTGTAATTTTACTGGTGTTAGCCACCCTGAGCCCGGCTCTGGCCGGGGAGGGCAGGGTACAAATAACATTTATTATTATTATTATTATTATTATTATTATTATTATTACTGCCTTCCTCTTCTCTAAAAGGTTCAAGGGGAGGACGGCCGGCCTCTACCATTCCTCCTCAGTCCCGTTCCCCTCAGCCCAGTCCCTGACAATAGGTGTCTCTCCCAGTCCCATCACCTCTTCCACCCAGTAAAGGTGCAAGTTCTGATGGTGACAGGAGGTTAGATAACCCACTGACTACTACTGGAGATTGGCTGATGACTCTCATGCTTCTGTACTCTTGCATCTAGGAAAGTACGAAGAAATAACTTGGGACCCAGCACGTACCAGCGTAGCAGATGGCATCATAGCGGGAATGGGGGTGAGGATACCCTGTCTGGTTGACGTGGAGGTACACGGTGCGCACCCCGACCAGGCCGCCGCCACAGGTGGGCCGTGCCTTGTTGATGGGATACCGGACGCTGCGGTCTGCCAGCCAGCCAGCGCTGCAGACATCCATCCCATCTTTCCAGGCCAAGTACAGTTCTCCCGTCGTTGCCAAACGAGCGCCGAGGCGGTGGCATTTCTCTGCAGCTTCTGGGAAGCTGAATTTCTCCGGGGATGTGGCATAGAAGACTTTCCCTGCAATCACACACAGCAATTATTATTTATTACAATTGATTTATTAATTGCCCTCTAAACCACTGTCTCAAGGCAATTTACACACAAGATAGTTAAAAGAACAAAAACAACAAGAGCCCAAACCCTAACAATTGGACACTCATGGTCAAGACCGGTTTAACTAGCTGGGGAAGCCTATTGGGACAAAAATGTCTTCAATTGTTTCTGGAAAGTGGAGATAGTGGGCACCTGTCGTGTCTTGACAGGATTGCTATTCCACAAAACAGGGACAGCCACACTGAAGGCCTTGATCTGAGTTACTGTGGCTTCTGAAATCTTTGGAATTTGCAGGAGAAGCTCTCCCACAAACTGCAGTAATCTAAAGTACTTAAACCAAGGATTAGCCGAAGGTTTGCATCTTTTCCTTTTTACACAGTGATCTTGGCCTTTTCTTAGATAGTTCACAAGGTCAAGGGGTCAAACAGAACAGAGGTGAGGAGATTCAAAATGGCAAGCATGTCATGAATAGGAAAGATAGTTTGAAGATACTGGATGAAAGCCAAAGAGATTTATATAGTTAAGAGTTGCCACTAAAATGTCATTTGAACTGGCTGATGCGAGACTGAACCAAGCGAGACTCAACTCAGCTGATGCCTGGGGAACGGGGTCCAACCCTACAATCTGCAAGGCCAGCCAGTTTCCTTGGGGAGTTTAATCCTCCTCCCCCCTGCAGCCACCTTTACCTGCCTGACTCCGGGCATCACATATGACATCAGATGTGGGGCAGGTAGTCATGGCTTGGAGAAAATGGCTTTGTGGTCTAAATGGCGAGACGTGACAGGTGAAGTTTGTTCCAAGGGCTGGAGGTTCACCACCACTGGGGCAGATAAGATTGCACGTATATTTTATTCAAAATGATATCCTTGAGCACTTGGAGAAGCTAACTCGTGAATGTAAAGTCACCCAGGGGTCTGCTGCACCACATGAGGGCCACAGACCACCAACTGTCATGAGTACCTTGAGGTGGCAAATGGAGTGTATAAGTGTTAAATAAGTAAGAAACAATTACCTTCCATTTCTTCTGCATAACAATACACATCGTATGTCTCATCCGTCTCACGAACACCGTATGTTCTCACTCCAGGAAACTCATCCTTGTCACCATAACAACCTTCCCGGGGATGGTGCATTGGGTACCTGATTCAGTGAGAGATTCAGTGAGAAGAAGAAGACTGTGTTGCCTGGGGGTGGGGTGGAGAAATACTGTTTACTGTATGGTGCTGGGATGGAGGTAGTATCTTGAAGAGCAAAGGGAACCTAAGCAGAATTTGGATATACACCTATGCATGTATGAAGAGCCTAGCAGCTGGATCAAAAGCCCATCTAGTCCAGCATCATCACAGATGCTCATGGGAAGCCTGGAAGCAGAACCTGAATGCAACAGCAGCTGTCCCCACTTGCTATACTACCGCCAGCAGTAGAGGTAGAACATAGGCATCAGGGTAAGTAGCCAAGCCATAGACAGTGTTGACCTCATAGATTTGTCTAATCCTCCTCTAAAGCCATCCAAGTTGGTAGCCATCATTGCACCCTGTGGGAGCAGTTTCCATAGTTCGACTGTGTTGCTTGAAGAAGTAAATTATATTATCTATGCTGAATCCCCAGGATGTAAAAGTATGAGAGAGGGGGGAGAAAACCACCTCCCTATTCACTTCCCCTATGCCATGCATGATCTTAGACACCTCCATAGCGTACCCACTCAATTGCCTTTTCTCTAAACAAAAAACCTCCAAATGTTGCAACTGTTTCGCATAGGGAGTTGCTCCAGCCCCTCGATCATTTTGATTACTGTTTTCTGAACCTGCTACAGCTCTACAACTTCCTTGTGGAGGTGAGGATGGCCAGAAGTGTACACGGTATTCCAAGTGTGGTTACAACATAGAGTTGTGTAACGGCATTGTGATATTGGCTGTTTAATTTCCAGTCCCTAACATGGACTTCTCCATCTTCACAGCTGCCACACACTTGGTCAATATCTTCACTGAGTCATCCACTACAACCCCCAGCTCTTGTTCCTGGTCAGTCATCACCACTCCAAACCTCTTTAGCATCTATATGAAATTTGAGAGAGAAGGCCAATGTGCATCCCTTGATCTGATTGGGGGGGGGGGATGTTCCATTAACCTGGGAAATTGCAGGAGCAAAGTGATGAAAATTGGGGTGGCATTCCCACATGCAGTTCTTCCTTGCTGTTTTCAGGGGGGAATTATGAGGGAAAAGGAGCACGCATGTGCAGAAAAGATGGAAGAATAGCGACGTCCAGTGACGTTAGTTGTGATGTCCGCTGGTGTGAATGAAATCTGATATAACATGAGGGTATATGGGTCAAAAAGCTACAGTTCCATAACCCAACAGGTACTGCAGTACAAAAAGAGCTGGAAAATCAACAATATACCCAATGCCATGTTGCAGAATACAGCTGCAAGAAGCAAAAAGCGGTGTGGAACAGCCCCTAGTCACATTGACCTCTGACCCTTTTCTGATTCCTTGTCCATGATAACCTGAATTTTCCCCAATGACCAATTTCTCCCCTGTGGTTTGTTCATATAATTCCCTGCCAGCACTCACCTGACTGTCTGATCAGCCAACCATCCAGCATCACACTGGTCAAAGCCATCGTCATAGGCAGCCTGAAGCTGTTCTGGAGTTGCAATGACAGCACTGTTCTGGATGCAGGCCTGCTTAGCCTTCTCAAAGTCCAAAGTGTACCGGGTGGAGATGGCTCTGTAATGGAACACGATGCCTGGAAAACACATTCACCAACATACACACATGCATCAGTAAATAACCCAAACCAGTTGAGTTTAAAATATAAGTGAGGCAGAGGGCAGCGACTTAGGATTTTCAGGAACTGGAGTGATACTGCAGAGAATCTAGAGTTGCCTGTGTGCTTGCTTCTGGGTCCCTGCAGGTCTGAAACACATAAACTTCCCTTTTGAGGCCCACGGGCCCTCCTTCAAACTGGAGAAAGTGTTGCGGGCACCGCACACAAACACACACGCTGCAACCAAGCACACACCGCAACTTATTCTCATTGGATACAACACAATGTTTCTTTCAAGTCAAATTTCAGGACGGGCAGGGGAAAGGTACCATGGTGGTGACCATGGTGGTGACATTAAATGGGTAAGTCCATTTGATCAGTCTATTTGCCCCCCCACCTTTAACACCAATTGATAGGTGAACAGGATTACTACCATGGAAAGCACAGAATGCAGTTAAACGTTTTGCCCCATGTCTGTCAGGATGCTGTCAGCGGCTCCCGGCTGGTTGCCCAGGAATTATAGAGACAAGGAAAAGTTTCTTACAGCCTTTTTAAAATTTCTGCACCCGTCGTCTTTCCCACTTTCTCATTCCTCATTCTCATCATCTCCTCTACGGGTGCTGAGAAGTGTCCTCTGTCTTTGAGTTCTTTGCTCTCCTACTTTTAAGGCTCTCCGGGTTCTGGGGTATGGAGGGCCTGGAAAGCTTTCTAATGACAATGTTTCAGCTAGGTGTTGCTCTCCCATGATTTCCCAACTTCCCCCTTCATCAGCCTCTGAGCTGCGACCTCCCTCAACCCCCTGTTGTAAATCTATACTATCTTCCTCTTCTTCCTCCCTGGTAAGGGTCAGGATGGGGAGGAGGTCTCCACCATTCCTCTTCTGCCCAGTCTCTGACAATGTCACGGGCCTGTCAAAATCCCCCCACTCTTGCAATTAGAAGCAAACTTCCATGGTTGCCAACTTCTCTTGCATCTAACAGCCGTTGGTGACGGTGGGCCGCGCCAAACTCACTGCCTCCTGGTAAGCTGCAGAAATGCCAGTAGTGGAAGGTGCGGTAAGCCCTGCTAGCTTGCCCTGGCAACCACTCCTTGTGTGAAGTGCATGGCCATCTGGATAACCCAACTCAAAAAGGTCAGCCATAGCGGCAGCAACAGGAAAAGATGCAACCTTACCTTTTACCTTCACCTCTACGGTGTCCTGGCTATCCTCAATGCCATGTATCACCTCGCAGCGATAGATCCCGGTATCGTTGGAGCGAAGTGTCTTGATTTCCAGCGTGGCATCAGTGGGTATGGCTGGGTAATTGGGCAAAGAGACCACCTCCTGGTATGCAGTGTTGATTCTCACGTGCCCATCCATGGCCACCAGCAAGACAACCTCTTTGCCGCCCGAAAGCTTGCTCCATTTGATCCGCGGAGTCAGAGGCGGGGTGAACGGAGACGTGGTGACGTGTTCCAATGTGTCAATGTAGTAACAAGGGATGGTCAGGGTGTTTCCCAGGGGAATGCGCAGGGGGGAGTGTAAAGGTATGCTCACACTCAGTGTGGCACCATGATCTGCTGATTCCAAGAAGATGAGGAGGTGAGAGAGGCAGAAATCAGCAGCATTCATCCATTGCTAGGCATGGTGGCTATTGGTGGCATGCGGTGAAATCTTTCATAGGGGCATCATTAGGCCTAGAGGCACCAGCTTACAAAGGTGATGGGGCCCCCGACATCATGTGTGCCACATCACAATGTCCTGATGTTGCACGCATGAACATCGCACCTCCCTAAGCCGGGCAGAAACTTCCGGGCTTTGGGAAGGGGGCGCCAGGCCTTGGACAGGATACTAGAGTCCTGCTGCCTCGTTCCCAAAGCTGGGGAGGCTTTGGGAAGATGGTGGGAGGGCCTGGACTCAGTCATAGCATCGTGCCTCCCAGGGCCGTCTTAAGCATATCTGGTGCTGTGGTTCAAAGCTCCCTCTGACGCCACCCCCCCATTTCCCAGAGTTGTTGACCTTTTCCCAAGCCTCTGCGGGGATTGCTCGCCTCCCGTGGGGACTTAGGAAGGTAGCTGCACATCAGCCAGCCATATAGTTGGCTGGGCGCAGCTTCCATCCTAAGCCTCTGCGGGGATCGCTCTCCTCCAGGGGACGCTTGGGAAGGTAGCTGCACATCCTCCAGCCATATGGCTGACGGGGCGCAGCTGGCAGACATGCAGGAGGGAAAGGGGAGGCCACTGGCAAAGCTGCGCAGCTCCCCCACTCACTGGGGTACCCCTGAGAGGCCGGCGCCCTGGCACAACTCGCCAGTAAACCCAATGGGAAAGACGGCTCTGGCGCCTCCCTCTCTAAGCCAGGTAGAAGCTTCCCAGGCTTTGGGAAGGAGGTGCTAGGCTTTAATATTCTAATCTACTGGGAACATGTAAGGGACTAGCCTAGTGCCCCATGTCCATAGACCTCACACCACTGGTAGCTAGATTCTGCCTCCATGTTTGGAAGCAGTAATGCTTCTGAATACTAGGGGAAGGGAGAGTGCTCTTGTTCTTGGGTCCTGTTTGTGGGTTTGCCACATGCAACTGGCTGGCCGCTGTGAGAACAGGATACTGTTCACAGGAAGGGGCTTGAGGCCTAACACTATCCACACACAAAACTTCATATATTTTAAGGATGGCTCCGGAGGTCTCACATACCTAAAACTTCCACAGCGACAGCTGCAGTGATGATTCGCAAACACACAAAGGCTAGTAGAAAAGTGGTCATTGTTTTCCTGAAAGAAGCACAAAGACAAAAGAGCTGTGTTAGAGAGAAATGGACAGCACCATCTTTTGTGGAACGAAGGTGGCAAGAAGTGAGAGTGGCTCCTGTATTTGCGAGAGGTGTGGAGCAAGCGTCAGTTCAACTAGGGGCGATCTGGAAATGACAATGGGGGAGAAGAACCTTCCCTGTCTGATATATTACTAATTAGTAATGTTAATTAGGTTGTATCCAGTGTTGTTGTTGTTTCTACCTTTCCTCCAAGGAGCTCAAGGCAGCAAACTTGGTTCACCCGCTCTCCATTTTATTCCTACGTAACCCTGTGTAGCAGGTTAGGCTGAGAGACAGTGACTGGGTCCAAGGCCACCCACTGTACTTTATGGCTGAGTGAGGATGAACCCTGATTTGCAAGGTCCTACACTGAACTGCTAACCGCTATACCATGCTGGCCTACTCAGAGTAATCCCATTGAAATGAATGTATGTGAATAACTAAGGTTCATTAATTTCAGTGGCTGTACTCCAACTAGAACTTAGCTGGATACAATCTATCATGATGATGTAAAAAAACATCCTGGAACCAATTCTGGTGAAGGTGCAGCATATAGAAAGACATAACAAACTGGAGAGAAAGTGGTGGCCAACACATGAAAATAGTGGATGATATTCAGAGAAGATTCAGCAAAGTGGCCTTCTTTTTCTAGGCACCTGGTAGGCTACTGTGGAAACAGGATTGGCCTTGGGCCTGATCCAACAGGCTCTTATTCTGTTCCTATGCTCTTAGTGCCTATCACTTTCATTGGGTGATCCGCCTAGTATTATGAGACAAGGAGAAAAATTGTGAGTCCATTCTCTCTATACTAATCGAAAAACAAACCAAAACACCCCTCTATTGTGGCCTCTTAGTCATCTGTTTTTCTGCATCTGAGCACCATAAGGACATAAGAAAAATCCTGCAGGACCAGACCAAAAGCCCACCAATTCCTGCATTGTGTTTTGTGCAGTGCCTCTAGGATGACTGCAAGCAGACTGTGAGTGCCATAGACTCCCCCCCTCTTGTATTCCCAAGCAACTGGCGTTCATATTATCATTCTTTCTGGAATCCTTCTAAGCAAGCAGCCATCATCACCCCTTGCAAAATTGGGTGCTGGTAGTCAGGAATGCAGACCATTTTCTACACAACATGACACACTGCTCTCTCTCTTTCCTCTATTCAGGTAGGCAAGATGCATTATCAGAGTTAAAAAACATATTCTAGATGGGAAAACCACTTAAGGAGGGTGGAAAGCAGGGCTGGAGAAGGGTGTGGTCTGATAAGAGGGGGTGTGGCTGGGGAAGAGGGTGTCCTGGGAATAGTCCCAAGGGCCACACTGAAAGGTGTGGAGGGCCACATTTGGCTCCTGAGTCTGAGGTGCCCCGCCTCTTACTGTAAGTAAATAAATATGGCATAAAAATGGACATTGGTTTATCAAACTTGGACCAACCGCCAGTCAGTTTCATTTTGTGACCCCTCAACCACACCATGGGCCAGAACAGAGATCTGATGCTTGGGGAGTCCTGCCCAAACAGGGCTCTAACATAACGGAGGAAATGTGGAGGAGCTCTGGTTCATTTGGGTCCCGTGATTTGGTGCACACTTCTGTGAACAAATCCCTGATTGTTTTCACAAGATGCCTTCCTAGAACTGAGAGTTTTTCTGTTCAAAATCCAGCTTGCTTCAGGAAATGGGAGGGGATAGTTTTTAGGCAGGGGAGGAACTCGTTTTACATCTCCCCCCCCTTCTTAAATAAGGCAAACGCTGGAACCCAAATACAGAAATAAATATACTTCTGTGACTTTTTGTGTGTGTGTTTTCTCAGCTGTAGCAAAAATAAGAAATTTATTCCATTCTGACCGGCTTCCAAACCACCCCAAGACTGAAACTCCTTTATACATTTAGCTACTTGGGATGATGCTCTTCTCTCCTGTCCTTATTATTTTTTGTTTTAATTGCCACAATTCCTTGGTCATCAAATTAACTGAAACAAAATAACATGCTCTTCAACATTTCTCCACTGAAAATAGGGACGTCCCATTCCATAATGATAATTTTACTATTCATCTTACTGGGTTGCCCCAACCACTCTAGGCAGCTTCCAACATATATAAAAACATTATAAAACATTAAACATTGAAAAAACCCTTCTTATACATGATTGCCTTCAGACAGCTCGGGAGTCAGATAACTCCTTACCCTCCAATGAAATAGGGACATCCTTAGGAAAAGTGGGACATCCCGGGATCAAATCAGGAACTGGGACGGCTTCTCTAAATCAGGGATGTCCCTGGAAAATAGGGATACCTGGAGCGTCTGAAATAAGGATCTGTTTGGACCAGCCTGTTTCCCAAGTTATATTCTAAGAAGGAGGAGCTGGCAGAATTATTTATGTCAGCCCCATTAGGCAGAGGTATGTGTGCATTGGAGGGCAAAACCAGGTTATTAGCTGAACGCACGGATGCACTGAAGGTGTCTGAGTTTTATACAAACGAATGCAAAGGGATTTCCGTCTAAGTAAATGTGCACCTTACATTGGAAAGAACAGCCAGATTTTGGAAAATCTGAAAGCCCCATAAAGAGAACAGGTCTTCACTGGGTGCACCTCGCGTCTGCTGTAATGGGAGCTAGCATTTCACTCTTGGAAGAAAACATAGCTTAGAGCTGTCATCTTCAAGCACCCAGGACCCAGCCTATAAATCGATTTTCTGAATAGGCCTATCTTTCTCCATTTCTCTCTGGATCATCAATTGCCCAAAGAGGACAGGACAGGAGGACTTTGTGAGCCAAAGCACATTGTGTGCGTGTGTGTCTAATTAATTCACTTTTGTTTTGAACCAAAAGCAGCCAGCAGTGCCTTAATACAGCGTCACACTTCTGATCCACATTGTTCCTTGTGCTGGTTTCCTGCTAGAAAAATCACCCCCACCAGAGCTACTGTTTGCCCCCAAAGGTGCAGTAAACTGCGATTACTTTCAGTAAGCTGCAATTAATGTTAACAAGCTGTTTAGGTCTATTACCCAGCTGTCTATTACCCAGTCATTCGCCTTCTCTCCTTTCTTTCTTTCTTTCTTTCTTTCTTTCTTTCTTTCTTTCTTTCTTTCTTTCTAACACAACAGTCCTGGCATCACCATGTGATATGCTTTGGCATCTACCAGGACCCCATTACTCCAGAAGGGCTCTTGGGCAGCCAAGCACATTTCCAGGACCTCCTTTAATTTTTTTCTGGCACTAAGTCTGGTAGCTTCCTATCATGAGGCAGAGTGAGGCAGCTGCTTCAGACGGCAAATTCTGAGGGGGGGGGGGAAGTGGCTAGAAAGGTGTGCCATGTGGTCTGCCCTGCAGCCCCTAAGCTAGCTTGCCACCATAACAGCTGGCACACCAATGAGGTGACATGAGGCAAACCAGCTTGGATGGTATGCGCCTACCTCTCCACTGGAGCATGTGCCTGGATCTGCATGGGGAAGCATTGGTGGCATGTCTTGCCTCAGGTGCCCAAAAGTCTTGGGCTGGCCCTGGCTACCATGTTAATTCCTCTAGCACCTGTGATGTGGTGCTGCTTTGAGACAGTACTGGAACTTAAATGGCAGCTGCCTGGAGCCAATCAGCAGTGGGTGGTGCCCTTTGGGACTGGAAGGGCGGAAGGCAGGGAGACCAACAGCAGGTGGTGCGAGAGCCAATTACAGGCAGAGTCAACCCATTCTCTTCTGTCTTGTGTTCTCCAATGGCGGCACTAAGGTAAAGAGGAGGAAGCTGATAGGCTGTGCTCTCCCCTGGCTGCTTGTAAGTAAGAAGGCAGGCAGGTGAGGACTGGCTGAGGGTAGCTGGGGGTTTGTGGGGCAGTGCCCCATTTGTCTTAATGGAGCAGCCTCTACTGCAACCAGATTAGCAACACCACCACCACCACCAGGTAACTGTGTCAATGGGTGAAGGAAGCAGCTGCCTCTGAGGCAACTATACAAATGGAGCCAAAAGCTGGAAGCTGGTCCTAAAAGCTAGAGAGCACAGCAGGAAGAAGATGGCGGTTATTTATGTATGCTACTACTGCGGCCCATGTTTTGTTAGCCCTCAAATGGAAAACGAGCGAGGTCCCAACTAAAGAAGAATGGCAGCTGAAGTTGACAGAATATGTACAGCTTGCGGACTTAGCATATAGAATAAGGGAACAAGAAGAACATACGTTTAGAGAAGATTGGAAAATATTTATTGGATATATGGGAAAGAATGGTGTACGCTGGCAGCATTAAGATAAATTCAGCAGTGTAAACAAGCTTTGATAGATGCAATAATGGAATGCTGAATTGTATAATTTCTGTAAAATATGCAGGGATTTATGATATGCAAAATGAACCATGGAAAGAGAAGAAGGGAAGTCATTGATATCTTAAGGATGTAAAAATGAGTATCTTAAATTGGAAAACAGAAAATTTAATAAAATATATATACGAAAGAAAAGATGGTAGTGTGATTCAGCAAAGGTCAGCTTGCAACCCACTGGCTGGAAACATTACAGTTTCCGGCCCTCGAGGCAGAACTTAGCCACTATGGCTGGTAGCCACTGATAGTCTCATCCTCCATGACTTCTTTTTAAGCCATCTGATTTGGTGGCTATCACTGCCTTTTGTGGCAGCAATTTCTATAGCTTAACTATGCACTGCTTTCTTTTATCGGTTGTGAATTTTCCAACATTCAGCTTCATTGATAGTCAATGAGCAGGTGCGCCAACTCAAGGGGGTGGAGTTGTCTTCCGAACTCTCAATAATTGTTTGAAGGGGGCTCAGCCCTCCCAATATTGAGGGGCCCCAGTGCAACGTCGCAGAAGGATGCACCGGCCTGGGGAGCGTTCAGAGATGTTTGCGACATTGTGTGAAGTGCGCAGGACGTGAATAATAATAATAATTTATTATTTGTTCCCCGCCCATCTGGCTGGGCCTCCCCAGCCACTCTGGGTGGCTTCCAACAAAGATTAGAAATACATTAAAATGTCACACATTAAAAACTTCCCTGAACAGGGCTGCCTTCAGATGCCTTCTAAATGTCAGGTAGTTGTTTATCTCTTTGACATCTGATGGGAGGGCATTCCACATATGCATGATGCCTCCCCCCATCTTAGGGGCAACACAGTGTCACTGTGCATGAGTGCTAGTGTTATGAGAGAGGGTAGTGCGTTTGGGCCACACTAACCTCCCCACGCTGACCTCCTGCTCTCCCTTTGGTAGGCAAAATTGACCCAGCTGCCAGGAAGTTGGTCCAGTGGCTCCACCTCCCCTTGTGAGACACTTCTCTTTTGGAAGAGACCAAATTGCAGCCAGGCAGAAGGCGCATTTGCTACTGGCCTCATTTGCAGTGGCAGCAAAAAAGAAAAAGAAAAACACCTTTGAGTTCTTGTCACTGTTAATGGTGAGCCTCACTCTTGAGAAACTGTTGGAGAATTTCTCCTCTCTCTCGAGCCGTGGTTCCCAACATGGGGCACATGCCCCAGGGGGGGGCAATTTGATTTTTAAGTGGGGCAATTCGAGAATGAGTTATTAACAATTGTTAATGGCCTTTTAGGCTTCCTCCATGTGAATAGGAGTCCACTTTTTGAATAATAAGAATTACAGTGGTACCTCGGGTTACATACACTTCAGGTTACAGATGTTTCAAGTTACAGACTCCGCTAACCCAGAAATATTACCTCAGGTTAAGAACTTTGTTTCAGGATAAGAACAGAAATCGCGCGCCAGTGGCCCGGCGGCAGCAGAAGGCCCCATTAGCTAAAGTGGTGCTTCAGGTTAAGAACAGTTTCAGGTTAAGAACAGACCTCCAGAACAAATTAAGTTCTTAACCCGAGGTACCACCGTACCATCAGGATTTTAGAGATGCTTAGGTGGGGCATGGCCCAAAAAAGTTGGGAACCACTGCTCTAGAGAGATTCAATGAAATGGTTCACCCTTTCTAATTTCTCAGACTACGAATAGAGTGAAGAGAGTTTTGAGAGGCCATTTGCACACAGTGCTAGTCTCAACAAGAACCTGATCAACCGCTGTGGTGGAAACTCCTCAGACCCAGACATTTTGCTTGGAACAGCTTTCCCTTTTGGGCACATGGAAAAAGAAAATATATCCTCTTGGCGCTCGCCATACAAGAGGGTCTGCTTTTTCTCTCGCTGAGAGCCATGTTTATACAGCAGGATGCAGTGGTCAAGCTTTTCCTGGACTGTACCATTTCAGGTTGCAGGTATGTGTGTGGGCAGATCCACGCCACACATTTAAAGCACATGACTTCCCCCAGTGAATCCTGGGAACTGTAGTTTAAGGGTACTGAGAACTGAAAGCCATGTGCTTCCAATGTGCAATGGGTGTGCTTTAAATGTTTGGAGTGGGGCTTCCCTGTGTGTGGGTCACATATCTGTGTGCAAAAACCCTTGCCCTCAGAAAACTAGCATATAAAGGAGAGAATTCCCCTGCATGGCTCATACAATTTTATGAGTGCTGAGAGCTGTTAGGAGATCTCCTGGTCCCTTCAGAGACCTACCATTTCTCAGAGTTCCCTGGGAAGAGGGATTAATTGTTAAGCCACTCTGATAAATATAGCTCTGTGAGGGTAGTAGGGGGTACCCTCTCAGCAGCCTTAACAAACTATACTTCCCATGATTCTTTGGGGGAAGCCATACCTGTTTAAAGTGGTATGATACTGCTTTAAATATACTGTGCAGATGTGGTCTAATGTAAGCTCAAGGTTTCATGACTGGAAGGCCCCATGTTTGTTTGTTTTTCCTTAAAAGGCAGATGTGGAGAACCTTGACCATGATTGGTCCTGTGGCATGGAAGCAAAAAGATAGATCCTAACAGAAGGCAAACATTCAAAACAGGGTCCCTGCAGATGCATTTTTAAAATAAATAAATAAATAAATAAAAATAATTTTTATTTATACCCCGCCCTCCCCAGCCAAGGCCGGGCTCAGGGTGGCTAACAAGCAATAATAAAAACAAGTTGAATGATTACAACTTAAAAACAAAATTAAAATACAACATTAAAATATTGAAACATTAAAATATTAAAATATATTTAAAAAGAAAAGAAAACAAGTCCACCTCATGCCAACTATACAGCTTATTTTCTTTTTTGCGTCTGGCAAGGGTAGCAATTAGGAAAGCTTGTGTTGGTTTGCAAACAATTCACACACTCACACCCAGGAATGGCTCCTGTGCCTTTAACCAGTGATGAGGAAACTGTGGTCCTCCAGCTGTTGCTTGGCATGGCCCATAGTCAGGGATGATGGGAGTTGTGGTCCAACAACACTGGAAGTTCCCCATCCCATCCTTGCTTTAATGGGCACAACAGGCAGAAATTCAGTAGGTGAAGTTTTATCGCCACCACAGGTGCAGCGATAGGAAAAGTTTCCACCTGCTCAATTTCTCCTTGCAGAGCAACTGTTGACAATTCTTGAGTGCTGTCCAATATGAAAATGAGATTAGAAAGGGGAAGCCTAGCTTTGGTATGTTCCTCCTTTCTCCTCAGTGCCCCCTGTGCTCAGTTATTCCAGGGAGAATACACCACAGTAATAACATCATTAATAGCTTAGCTTTTCTACACTACTTGAGAGCAGAGATGGGGAACTGCTGCCCTCCAGATGGACTACAACTCCCATCAGCCTTGACTCGTGGCTCTGCTGGCTGATGGGTGTTGAATCCAACAACATCTGGAAGATGACAGGCCCTAAACCCTGCTTCAGAGGGATCAGAGCACTTCAGACACATTGCTTCAGTCCTCACTATGACCCTGTGAAGTGAGTACAGATGTGAGTTATATTATAGTGCAGATGAGGAGTGGAGGCTGACTGTATTTGTGCCTTACCTAAGGCTACATAGTAAGTTCACGGCAGAGACCCAAGATTCAAAAGAGAGGCTTCCCAAGTCGGAGTGCAAGACTCTTCCAATGCAAGCTGACACCTGCCTACTCAGAAGTAAGTCCTGATGAGTTTGATAGGACTTGCTCCCAGGCAGTGCTCCCCCCCCGGGGGGTATGCAGAGGTACGCATACCCCTAAACATTTTGTGAATGTGAGTTTGGCCTCATTGAGGGGCAGTATTTCAATATGAGTAGGAAAATGAGAGTTCCCCTAAAAAAATTTTTAGAAAACAAAGCACTGTTCCCAGGTAAATGAGTAAAAGTACTGCAGGCTCAGCTACTGTGTTATGCTAGCTTCAACAAGACCTTTATCTCAACAGGGAGATTTCCTCAAGTAACTGAAGGAGTTTGCTTACACTATTAAAGCAATTAGTACTCTGAGGAGCTCTTGTTCTGCTATAAACAATGTCAAGGAGATAGGTTTTTAGCCCAGGGGGGTTTCTCTTTCTACTATAATATTCATGACAGCCAACATCTCTCTCTCTCTCTTTCTCTCTCTCCTCTCTGTCTCTGACAACACACACATATTTTAAATACCCCAATGTCCATCAAAAGTTCTCTCACACAAGAGACCATGTTTCCTTATATAATAGTAGGCTGGAGTGCAGCTGCTGAAAACTCAAGGATCTTTCCCCTCCTTTAAACATCTCCATGAGTGTGCCATTCAGTTTAAAAAAAACAAATAAACAAATAAGAAAGAAAGCAATACTGCATGGGCTGTTGCCTTAAAACCAGCTCGAGAAATTATTTCCCCATCAAGTGGATACCAGCCGTGCTTGCTGTTAAGGTAGAATTTGGGGGCAAGAGGTCCAAGGCCCTGCTCAGGAGAATGAGATCAGCAGGGCTGGTTTACCACATTTTGAAGTAAACAAACCAATACAAATTTCTGGAGGCAAACCATCCATAAGACCCATAAACCCAGAGTCTAAAACTACCTAACTGGTGGGTTTCTAAGGTGACCCAACAAGGTGAATTAGCACAGTAAGGGTTAACCCTAACCCTATCTTCATTATTTGCTTCCTTCCTCCTCCCGTTTCTGACTCCAGGTTTATTATGCCATTCCCAGAAACGTACAAAACCAAAGGGCAGCTGGTTGGTTACCTCGAACTAGAAGTCAGCAGGTTTGAATCTCCATTAAGTCTCCAGGGCTAGCTGCTTCAGACTAGAGGTTAGCAGGGTCCTTCAAGAAAAGAGGAGAAAGAAGGTAGGGTCCTTTCAAGGCAGCAAGTAAGCAGGGCAAGCTGGACGCATGGTTCTATGGAAGCATCTGCCTTAGCTTTCCTAGGTTGCCGGAAAAAGGAATGTACGCAGATGCCGAAAGACAAAACACAACGTTCTGTGTTATTGAAGGCCATTATGGTGCTCAGCGGTAAGACGCGAGACCAAGCAGAGTTAACCGGTGCTGTGGGTGACATAGCTGGCAGCCAACACATCCCTCTAGGCTTGACGCAGGAGAGGAAATAAGCTTTTTGCTTCATCTGCTGAATCTGTGTGCATGTCATAATGATGCTCTTCCACCAACCAAGAAACAATATCATGGCACTGGAAGAAGGTAATGCTTGTCTCCTGTGGTAAAGGGCAGCTTGTGATGGGGTGGTTTGGTACGTAGATTCTGGAAAAGCAGCCCCTATGGCTTGATCTTTATTCCCACCCCATCTTCTACACAGCAGCTGCTCTTTAATACATAGACAAAAACAAACCCAGACACTCGAAATGTGATGGTGGCTTTTCACATATCATCGCTTACACAGCATCACCAAAACGGAGGAAGATTGTAATTTGGATTGTAGCACCAGGGTGTTCTGTTGTGTGTCGGCTCCTAAGAGGGCCCCGAGTGGCATGAAATTTACAGCTGCTAATGTGTATGTCTAGGTGCAAATTTAGAAATAATTTTCAGTAATTTACACAGAGATATAATCCGTCTCAGTTTCAGATGCTGAGGCTTCTGATAGCAATATTGCAGGGGGGGGGAAAACAAATATTGTTTTTCTAATATATCTGTAGCCAAAAGAACAAGCACTCTCATAGTTCCATCACAGGACAAATTATCACAGAGTAAATGAACAGACTGCTTAGCAGGCAGGCAACAGCTTTTGGCAATGCGTGACAGGTTGTGTATTTGTAGCAGGAAGGGATGGGTATTCCACACTCATCCTTGGTATGCGAAGAAGGCAAATATCCCTATCCCATCATTGGTGGGTGTGCATTTGGAGCATTTTCATCCCTCAAAATGCTGCTGCTGCTGCTGCAATTGATGACCATTTGGTTAACTGCGCCACCAGGCTTCCTCAGTAGTCTATTCCTCTGTTGATCTGATGCAGCAGATTGGCCCTGAGCGTGAAGTTCAAGAAGCATTTTTGGAAAGCATCTTTGGGATATGGAGAAGTTTAAAAGAATACAGGGCCAGGGATATGCACTGGCAGAGGAAGAGGAGTGCGGGGGGAGCGCACCGCTCCCAGCAGCGCGATCCCGGTGGGGTGCCATCGTAGCTGCTCCCCAACCCGTGCTGGGCGCCATGCCACACCCCCAGGACACGCGCCAGTCCTGCCCCCTCCTGCTCTCCACCCCCCAGTGCCTGAGCATGAAGCTCCACCACTGAGGATATGATGACGGCCATTCAAACAAAAATACTCCACAAGGACCTTGAATATGTCACAGGGCCTCTACTCTGTAGCTCACTATGCATGAACTTTAATCCAGTACTGGGGAGATCATCTCTCCAAACTCTGGCATAAAGCTGATGTACAATGCTACCTCAGAATGAGCCAGGTTATAAATAAGCTGCTTGTCCAAGATTGTATAAAGATTTCTCCAGCTCTTCTATCCAAGAACTTTGAAATAACTAAGATCCATTCATGCAGTGGTGGTGGTATCAAACACCCATTACTATTTCTGCAGCGGAGTCCCTACTGAAGTGTCTAGGATATGCCAGTATTACCCAATCAGCAGGAACTGGGAGCTTTTTAGGCACTGTATGCTCCAAAGCAAACACTCTGGGACACTGAAAACACAAGATGCTTCAGTTTCAAGGGTATGATATGCAATGGGACTTCATGGAGAACACAACTAAAGTCACTCCAAAAGAAGCTATGAGAGCACTCCAAACCATTTCCTCATGTATGTGCACAGAAAATATTAGATCTAGTTGAAAGGCGACACCTGGAGATCTGGATTGACCATTGCTAAATATCCCTAATTATTGCTGTTGTATAATTGTAAGTTTATTGTAGAAGGTTGTATAATCTTAACAAGGTTGTGGCTGTGACTATCATGAAGGACCCTGCACTTCCGAATTTGCCACTATGCTACTGCTGGCAACACCAGGGATTGAATCTGAAACCTTCATCATGGCAAAGTATGGAGAGCTCTTCACAAATAGATGATCCTATGAAACTAGTTTGTTCCAACTCAATGCAGGAACTGAGGAAGAACAGGCAGCCTCACATGCATTGTCGATTTTGGAGGGGCTATTTACTGAGACCTTTTGCGAACACTGTAGTAGATACTGGTGGACACACTTTGGTGACTCCTGAGCTAAGCAGCCGTTTAAATGGGAAGTGTTCCATCCTTGGCAGCCATCCTGCAAACAAAAAAAGCAGGGGAAGAGAAAGAAAGGAGAACCCGCAGAGATGGGCTGAATGCTGTCAAAGCGAGCCCGTATCCAAGTCCTCCTGCCTCTGAGTCTCAGCAGCACAAACACCCGAAGATACATGGGTGACGTCCAAATAACGCCAAGAGAGAATCAGCTAAGAAAACAAACCCTTCTGCAGATGCCAAATGCAAAGGCTGCAGTTTGGGCGGAGAGCCAAATGGGGTTTTAAATCAAGCAGCTTGCCTAGTTAGGACATGGCAGGTTTTAACACTCAGAGAGCTGGGACGGCACTGCAGTTGAAATTGAGACCCGGTAAGTGGCTGGTTCAGGAGGAGGAGGTGTCAGCAGCAGGAGAGGTTGCAGGGTTTAGTGAGCAGGAAGAGACTGTGGCAGAGAGCAGTTCAGACTTCGAGGCTGAGGCAGAGGCAGGAGGGGAGTGTGGCCAAGAGGCAGAGTGGGGATGGGATGCTGAAGAATCCAGGGAGTCTCCCCCTCCTGCTGTGACCAGTTCCCCTCCCCCTGTTCCCCTAAAACTCACTGAGAAATGAAACAGGCAGAGAAGAGGATGGTTGTGTGCAGACACAGTCTCAGACTGTGTGGGGAAGACCCTGGAGAGGAAGAGTATTAGGGCACTGGGAAGGTGGGGACTTTCAGTCCTTGCAACTGCTTCCTTGGGGAAGACCTCCTAGAAAGAGTTGCTGAGACCACTAGGACTGAGCTGTGGTTTGTTTCCTTGAATAAAGAGCTAACTTCACTGGCCTTGGATGATTTATTGTTCTCGTCACTGTCCTATGCCTGAATCCAACCCTGACAGTTTATATGTGTAGAAAAATTACTATCATTTAAATATAATAAATTTCACCAGAGCAGGGAAGATGGTCATGCTCAGGTGTTATGTGTCCTACCTGCTCAGTCTGCTGCTCATGCTGCTCAGGTGTTGCTAATGGGCAGCTTCAAGGTCCCGTCTTGGGACTTAGCTACACTTGTCCATTATATTGTTATAACTGCATTATAAACATGCAACACCAGATGGTGCTGTGGAGCAGTAATCCATCGTCCAATGGGATTTTCCATTAAGAGCTTTTATAGCGTTATTTTCTATAGCGTTTTTTTTATCTGTATAGATCCAGCCTTAATCCAAGGAAAGATCCACACAATACATTTTAAAGCACAGCTAACACATTTATGAAACATGCAACTTTACCCAAAGAATCCTGGGAACTATAGTTTGGGAATTTCAGGCCTGTGAGGGGGGAACTGCAGTTCCCAGGATCCTATGGGGGAAGTCATATATGTTGAATATATGGCGTGGTTCTGCGCTAAAACACATTTGAACTTCAGAAGGTGCTTTCAAATACTGGGCTGTCCTCTATAAAGTAAGATTCAAGGTCACCCTATGCAACACACACTACGGGAGGAATTCATCCCCAACGGTGGCTCTCATGACTATTGCCATGGTTGTTACTATGAGACTTAGCACAGTTCCCTAAAGTTATAAGGAGGAGACAGTTGCGCTTCCCCTTGACATGAATGGCAAATGGCATCCAATGGGAGCTGCAGACGTACCTTGGAAGTCGAATCTGTTCCGGAAGTCTGTTCAACTTTCCAAAAGTTTGACTTCAAAGGCGCTGCTTCCGATTGGCTGCAGGAGCATCCTGCAGCCAATCGAAAACCATGGAAGCCACGTTGGACGTTCAATTTCTGAAAATCATTCGAAAACTGGAACAATAACATTCACTTCCGGTTTTTGATCATTCCGGAGCCAAAACGTTCAAGTTTACAGGTGTTTGGCTTCCGAGGTTCCACTGTATTGAAACAAACAAACTCCTTCCTAATCAGCAATGAGGAAAAAGGTATTTTAATTCCAAGCAATGACTTAACAGGATGAATGAAACGTTTAACCGTGGCCATGGCTGGAGTGCATTACTGGAGTCAAAGAAGGGGTATAATTTCCTCCCCTTGTGCATTCCTAGTTTCTGACTGCAGAGCCTTTGTCCAGGAAAAAAATCTGATTGTGTGGACTGTTCCTTAAGAACTAAGCAGCATTTAAGAAAGGAACACTTTTTTTTTTGCTCTTGAATTCAAGGGCAGGTGATCATGTGGAAGTGACCCATTTGTTTTGGAGACTTCACTTAGGAACATAGGAGGATGTATTGTGCTGAGTCAAACCATTGGTCCACTGAGCTCTGAAGTGACTGGCAGCGGTTCTCCAGAATTCCAGGCAGGCATCTCTTCCAGCCCTACCTGGTGCCTTCTGCATGCAAGCATATGCTCTACCACTGAGCTATGACTCTTCCCACTTCATAGCTTTGGGCTGTTGCCTCCCATCTCCACCATAAGCAAAGCATCACTTATAGAGGGAGTGTGAACTTTTATTCTTATATCGCAACACATTTCCTCTCTTTGTCATCTTCAAAATCCCTTTTAAAACCCCCAGCTTTCATTCCCTGGAAGTAAGGTGCCCAGAGGGTACTTTTCCAGGTTGCTGCATCAGTCATTCAGGTACGTTACCCTATTTGAGATGAAAACATCTAGGACTGGACTTCTCCAAGGTACAACTCTGGGTATCCCTGAGATCATTAATATATACCTCTAATTGGGGATGAGGGACACGGGTGGCGCTGTGGGTTAAACCACAGAGCCTAGGACTTGCCGATCAGAAGGTTAGCGGTTCGAATCACCGCGATGGGGTGAGCTCCCGTTGCTCGGTCCCTGCTCCTGCCAACCTAGCAGTTCAAAAGCACGTCAAAGTGCAAGTAGATAAATAGGTACCGCTCCAGCAGGAATGTAAACGGCGTTTCCGTGCGCTACTCTGGTTTGCCAGAAGCGGCTTAGTCATGCTGGCCACATGACCCGGAAGCTGTATGCCGGCTCCCTCAGCCAATAAAGCAAGATGAGCACCGCAACCCCAGAGTCGGCCACGACTGGACCTAATGGTCAGGGGTCCCTTTACGTTTAATTGGGGATGAGGAGAAATTCCATTCCATTCACATCTAAAGGCTAATCTACCTAAATCAAACTTCCTGAAATAATACACGAACCAAAAACGCAACCGTACTTTGAAATTTGCACTTCTCTGAATTTTGCAATGCAATTCCCCAGCTAAGGAATGTTTACAGGAGTGCATATACTAAGGTTAAGTATCCATAAAAATGGAAATGTTATTGAAAATAACATACAAAAATGCACCACATTAGGGAAAAATGCAAAAATGCACACATTGTTTATTTATAAAAATATGTACGGTATATACTGCTACATCATAAAATACATATCCTTGTGGTTTACAACGGTATAAAAATATTGGAGAAAATTGCACTAAAACGCTTTTAACGTTTCATGTGGGATTTTTTTTTAAAAAGGGAATTTGCAGACTGTTATGGAAATGTGGAGAACTGAATTTAAGACTGGAATCATGGGAAACCAAAACTGACAGATTCACCCATTCCTAATTCAGTCCTGCACTTGGAGCATCAAGCCAAACACCAGACCCTCCAAGGGCCCCTATTTTCCAGGGATGTCCCTGATTTAGAGAAGCCATCACAGTTTCTGATTTGATCCTGGAATGTTTCACTTTTCCTTAGGATGTGCCTATTTTCACTGGAGAAATGTTGGGGGGGGTATGGAATTATCTGACCCCCGAGCTGTCTGAAGGCAATCCTGTATTTTGGAAGATTTTTAATGCTTAATGTTTTATTAGGTTTTTATATATGTTGGAAGCTACCCAGAGTGCCTGGGGCAACCCAGTAAGATGTGTGGGGTATAAATAGTAAAATTATCATTATGGAATGGGACGTTCCGATTTTCATCAGAGAAATGTTGGAGAGTATGAAATGCAACCTCCATTTATGTATTGTGGGAGACAAAGTGACAATCTCTCCTCCTTCCCCACCCTATTTTGCAGTACCAGGCCTCTAAGCCTGTTAGACTTGTGTTCAAAGCTTGAAAAGTCAAAAACCATGCAAGGCTGCTCTGACTAATGCATTCAAGCAACTGCGCTTAATCAAAATGGTGTCCTTTTCAGTCAGCTGATCCCATCAATAAATAGCTACCTTTGGTTAAGTCTGTTCCTCTCTTTTTTGGGGCAGAACTCCAAGTGCAAAACAAATCTGCAAAATAAATCTTCCCTAATTTCCCTCCCTATTATCTACAGTGGTTTATTTCAACAGAGCCAAATTGCTCAAGCACAGAGAAGACAAAAGGCCGAAGTGAGATAGTTTAGAAGCGCTTGTTCTGGGTCAGGTATGAAGAGACCCATCTATCAGGTACAACAAAGACTTTAGGGAAAGCCTTTCATTGCTGGCCTGACAATGATTGAATTGCAAAAGAAGAGAAGGGAGGAAGTTAAAGGAAAAGCACATCAGGAGCAACTGCTTTAAAGATTCCCTCAGTGTAGCTGGTACATTCAGTAAACTCACTTACAGCCTGATCTTATTTCATTTCATTTTAGCTTTTGTGTCCTGTTTTTACTTCCCGGAGGAAGCCCAGAAGGGCTAGCAACAACAAATAAGAAGTTAATAATAGCAAAATGACAATCCAGACAATGTGAAAAAGGAACAATAAAAAATCTGCAATAGCTTATTGATAACATTTCAGGTCAATGCCAACTTTTAAGCAGAATTGATTAAAAAATAATAATTCCCAGCAGTGCAAGCATTTCAATGATCTCTCACACATTTAGCCATCAGATTACCCAGAAAGAGGTTTAAACTACCACATCTTTCTTCTATGCATCTGCTATAAGTACCCTCCAGATGTTGATGGACTATAACTCCCATCAACAATGACCACTGGTTATGCTGACTGCAGCCGATGGAATTGGAGTTCAGCAACATCTGGAGGGCCAAAGTTTCCCCAGCCATGTGCTTCTGACTACTAAGGTCACATATTTATAAACTCCAGGCTCCTCCTTTGACAGCCACATTCACACCATACATTTAAAATGTTACGATATGACTTTTGCCAAATAATAACATTTACAGCGTGGTTTAACAACCAATCTTTCCCAGGAAACTCCAAAACATTACAAAGTGAATCTTGTTTTATTGTGATCCAGCTAGAGCAATCCAACTGGGCTAGATGCTGTAGACAAATGGGACACGGTGAAAAACATTTTTTTTAAAAAAAAATGTAAACAACACATGCACACGTCGCTGAACCTCAGTGACGCCATCCTAGAAGTTTTTCTATGAAAAAAGTAAAAAGCTCAATAAAAATAAATAAATAAATAAATAAATAAATAAAGGACCTACCCATGTGATGCTGACACAAATCCCTACACTAATAATAGGCAATAGAATATCTCTCTTTCCCCCCTCTCTTTCCCAACTGCAAGATGTCTATGACAAAAGTGTCTCTCACCAAATGCAAACGAACTGTGAAAAAGACTACAAATTGAAAGTGGAAACAATAGATGTACCTTTCCCTGTTGATCTGCTTGTTTTGTAGCACAATTTTAAAAAAAATTAAAAAAGAAAAAATCCAGTAGAGGAGTGCTCATTTAACTATCTCTCCTTCTCCCCCTTTTTAAAATTAAACGAACACTCCTCTAGTGGAGTGGAATTGTAGCAAAGTGTACAACTTGCAAACGAAGAAGTGCTGTGGGTGTCAGCACAAAATGGCTGCCATGGATAACTGAAAGAGGAGGTACTGGTGAGTACCACCACAAAAAAGCATGCGGTAAAGCCAATGGTGTACTGGTCACTTCAGATGACAGGGCTGACCCAAGTCATTTTGCTGCCTGATACAAAGATGGCACCTGCGTCCCAATTCCACAGAAGTCAGCTGGATGGGCTGCTGAATCTTAACTACAACACTGGCAATATGACAGCATCCTCCAGCACACTTGAGGGCAGCAAGCTATCTTAAGAGCCCCTGAGGAGGCTGAACGGTGTTCACAGGTATTGGATCAGTCCATTTTGTTCATTTATTGAATTTATACTCCTCCTTCTCCAATTTGCTCCAGATGATGTGCGTGGCTCTCTCCCTACTCATTTTATCTCCGGAACAACCTGTGAGGTAAGTTAGGCTGAGAGACAGTGAATGGCCCAAGGTCACCCAATGAGCTTCATGGCCAAATGGGGGATTTGAACCCTGGTCTTCCAGGTCCTTGTCCAACACTCTAACCACGATACCACATTGGCTCTCAGTTTCTCATTTTTCAAATATTAATTTGTTGTTGTTGTTTAGTCGTTTAGACGTGTCCAACTCTTCGTGACCCCATGGACCAGAGCATGCCAGGCACTCCTGTCTTCCACTGCCTCCCGCAGTTTGGTCACACTCATGCTGGTAGCTTCGAGAACCCTATATCCAACCATCTCGTCCTCTGTTGTCCCCTTCTCCTTGTGCCCTCCATCTTTCCCAACATCAGGGTCTTTTCCAGGGAGTCTTCTCTTCTCATGAGGTGGCCAAAGTATTGGAGCCTCAGCTTCAGGATCTGTCCTTCCGGTGAGCACTCAGGGCTGATTTCCTTATGAATGGATAGGTTTGATCTTCTTGCAGTCCATGAGACTCTCAAGAGTCTCCTCCAGCACCATAATTCAAAAGCATCAATTATTCGGTGATCAGCTTTCTTTATGGTCCAGCTCTCACTTCCATACATCACTACTGAGAAGAAGAAGCCGTCTTTGTGGAATTTTAGTGTTAATATCTTCTCATTTATACGGTTTCATAAACAATATTGCTTGATTTACACATTCCTACAAAGCAATCTTCCCTAATGTGGTGCATTTTTGAATATGCTTTTCTGTACACTGCAGAATGGAATTACAAAAATTGAAGAAATGCAAATCTTTTTTTAAAAAATCCCCCACTGTGTTTTGGTTCACATATTCTTTCAGAAATTGTGAATTAGGGAGGTTTGCCTTCAAATGTGAAATGAATCAATTTTCTCCACCTCTTCCACACAGGATTGTCCTCCAAAACAGGGGAATGGTTGTTGGTGTTGCGGCTCATGAGGAACAGCCGGGGGGGGGGTCTACCACTGCTGCCTCCCCCAGCCCCCAGCACCTACTGCCTGAGGTGAGTGATTCACTATATATTATTATTCACAATAATTAATGACATATTGACAATAATTAATTAATTAATGATTTGACATATTAGTCACTGACTATGAGAAGTCTCTAAGCAATAACTCCAAAAGAGTCCCAGGAGAAAACTTCAGCAGCAATGCTATTGCATCAAATAGTCCATCAGCCAACTAGTTATAATCCTTCAGATGTGTGGGGGAAAATACAGGTCTTAAGAGATGTTAATGTTGGCACCAGGCAGTCCTCACTGGGGAGAGCATTCTGCAGTCAGGGAGCCACAAGCGAAAAGGTTCTTTCTTTGGTTACCAGCCTTTGGACCTCCCTCAGAGATTTCTCAACTGCTTTTAAATGTAGGCTAAGGACTGCATGAAATAAGGCTGAAGACAGTGCCGGAATTATGTATAAGCTAAACAAGCTATAGCTTAGGGCCCCACTCTCTTGGGGGCCAAAAAAAAATTTAAAGGGAAAAAAACCCTGGATGTACATTTCCAAAATATAAGATAAAAAACAAATAAAATAAAACCTACATACAGCAACAGTGTTTTGTGTTGTGGAGGCTCCTATTTGTTAGTACAAATGGCTTTAGATACCTATTAGGTCCATAAACTACCATATATTCAACACAAAAAACAGCGACAATTTGTTGTTGACAAAGGACAGCTGGACATATAAAGGGCCCCATTACCTTCAGTAGCTTAGGGCCTCATCAAACCTAAACTCGGCCCTGGCTGAAGACCACAATTTGCCCACCTCTGAATTTCATCAGGTACTAAGCTTTGTGAATGAGTCACCATAGATACATACAGGGATTCAAGGGAGACCTTTGGCAAAGGATATTCTTGTATGCAGAAGGCATACAGCACAGCAGTGGTGGGACCACACTGGAAATTTCCTGGAAAGGCACTATGTCAAGGACATTGTGGGATATTAAAATCGTGGCTTGCAGACAGCAAGGCCAGTGGGACCTTTCTGGGATCTGGGGCCTTGGCAACTGCCAACAGATGCTGAATATATTGATGCCATGCCTGATTGTAGAAATGGAGTGCCTCAGTGCTCTCTTCAGATGGCAGGTCTCATCTCCTACCTCAAGGTCTTCATTCATTTTCACAGATCAGGAGGACAGAAGCAGAACTGGACCATGAAAAGTTTGGCTGGTAAACTGACTTGCTCAATTATAATATCCAGGCAGATTTCACATCTTGAAAAGATGTGTTCAGATTTTTGGGGGAAATAAGTCTTCTTGAGATGTTTGGGTGAATGCACATGGGTTTAAAGAGGGTAGGCAAATGCGTATACATACAGATACCCCCCCCCCCAATACCTCACTGAGCTCCGGCTAGACTTCAAACTTTCCCACACCGAGAGGGAAAATCTGAAAGCAGATTGTAAGGTGCTTAGGATCCTTGTTGTGACCAGGAGCACTGATACAGTATGGTTTCTGATCATGGAGGATATTCTAAGCACTTTCAGGTATGAACACCCTTCAAATTTCCCTTCAAACCTTCCTTCTCAATGTGGGACTGTTTGACATGGAGATGGCACAGATGGGGGCACTGGGAGTGTGCCTCAGCCTCCTACCCACTTTTAGCATTCCTGAACAGGGCTCTAACCCTCAGCTTCTGTAGCTGAAGTGCCCAAGTTTTAGCAAAAGTGAAAGAAAAGCAAACAAGGAGAGAACCTTCCAAAACAAAAGGTAATCTTGACATTTTTAGTGCTGTTAATGTCCCATGTTCACACTTATTTCAGTTTTTTCAAATATAGTTATTTTCCAGTCAGCATGTTCCTGAGTAAAGAGCAGAATGAGTCACATTTGCATTTTAAACAAGACCACACGCCAGATGAACGGAACAGGTTTAAATGGCCACACCTCAAGTTAAAAGCCAATGTTCGGTCTCTCATTAGTTTCCTGCCACACAAACATCTTGTCTGTGGCAGGCAAGCAGGCCTTTCTGACTCACAAATAGTTCTCTGTTTGCCTTCCTTGCACTGGCACCAGCTAGGATGGATAGAAAATGCCCTGCCCTTGGAGGCTCTCTATGCCTCCTTTGTCACCAAAATCCCACACCTCTTCAAATCGCTCATCTACCAGACACCCCCCTCCAAAGTCCTTAAGGCAACTTTAGGTCTGCCATGCATGTTGAGATGTGTCAAGTCTCACAAGACAGGCCTATCAAACTCACAACCTCCCTGAGACACAGACCATGTTGCCTTGACCCACTACAAGTCCGCCTCTAAAAGGCGCACATCATAATTTAAAGCACATTTCCTCACCATTAAAAGAAACATGGGAACTGTAGTTTGTTAAGAGTGCTGGGATGTGCAGCTCTGCGGTGGATAAACTACAGTCCCCAACATTCATATTTTATTTTTTGGGGGGAGGGAAGATGATGCCAGAGATCTTCAGTTTCCAGAGTTTCTAGGGAATAGAGATTGATTGATAATAATAATAATAATAATAATAATAATAATAATAATAATAATTTATTATTTATACCCCGCCCATCTGGCTGAGTTTCCCCAGCCACTCTGGGCGGCTCCCAATCAAGTATTAAAAACAATACAGCGTTAAATATTAAAAACTTCCCTGAACAGGGCTGCCTTCAGATGTCTTTTAAAGATAGGATAGCTACCGTATTTTTTGCTCTATAAGACTCACTTTTTCCCTCCTAAAAAGTAAGGGGAAATGTGTATGCGTCTTATGGAGCGAATGCAGGCTGCGCAGCTATCCCAGAAGCCAGAACAGCAAGAGGGATTGCTGCTTTCACTGCGTAGCGATCCCTCTTGCTGTTCTGGCTTCTGAGATTCAGAATATTTTTTTTCTTGTTTTCCTCCTCCAAAAGCTAGGTGCGTCTTGTGGTCTGGTGCGTCTTATAGAGCAAAAAATACGGTACTTATTTCCTTCACATCTGAAGGGAGGGCGTTCCACAGGGCAGGCGCCTCTGTCTGGTTCCCTGTAACCTTACTTCTCGCAATGAGGGAACCGCCAGAAGGCCCTCGGCGCTGGATCTCAGTGTCCAGGCTGAACGATGGGGGTGGAGACGCTCCTTCAGGTATACAGGACCGAGTCCGTTTAGGGCTTTAAAGGTCAGCACCAGCACTTTGAATTGTGCTTGGAAACGTACTGAACCACTCTGAAAACCAGCTCTGTGAGAGGAAGTGTGGTCTCCTAACAACTCTCAGCACCTTTAACAAACAACAGTTCCCATGATTCTTTGGGGGAAGCTATGACTTTAAAATGGCATGATACTGCTTTAAATGTATTGTGCAGTTGGGGTCCAAGCTTGCTCTGTGAGAGCTTTACTATTTCATCATTAATTTTTCGCAAGAAAGTCAAGTACATTTGAGTAATGCTAATAAAAATTATCCAATCCTTCATTCCCCTCCTTGCAGGGGTGTAACATGGGGGGGGGGGCACAGGGGCGGTTGCCCCTGGCGCAACATTGTTAGGGGCGCAAAATTTCAACACCTGGTGCTGCACTTCCATCATGCTTCCGGTGAACCAGGAAGTGACCTCTCTAGACAACAAAATGACTCTTTTTATCTCTGTGCCTACAATACATACTCTGACTGTTTTCCTCCCTCCCACCCCCTGCCCTCCCCACAGCCCCGGGTGTGGCAACCCACGCTACACCACTGCCTCCTTGCGGATATCTTTGAATTCCTTTCCATTTATTTATTTTTTATTTAAACATTTATAAACCATACTTTCATATAAAAATATCACAAGGAGGTACACAGCAAAAACACTAAAAACCTCAAGTAATTCAGTACAAGCTGGTTGGCAGAGAATCTCAGGTCTGAAAGGCTTCTCTGACTAATGCAGTGTTTAGAAGACATCTAATAACTAGCAGGGATGACTCCTGTGGATGGAAGAACATGTGCATGAAATGCAGATCTATGATGTATGAGCATATGACAAACTCTCTCCTGCTCATTGGCCTCTCCTTTGGATCCAGCCAGCTTTCTATTCTGATGTACCACTCCCTCTCCCCTTATGGATTTTTCTATAGAGTGAGTTCTAAAAAGCTGGGAAGGAGAATATAGGCTGTGTACATATAGCATTTTATTTTAGAATCCATGGAGACTGAGTGCTTGTCCTCGCACAATCTAGATCTATTGCATATTTTTTTGTCCCTAAAATGTGCTTCTTGTGAAACTGGTTTCATTCTGAATAGTAAAGCTCACTGCAGATTGATTCTGCATTACGCTGAAGTATGTCCATTTGAAAACAGGTGTAAGCTGACCTGTATGAATGCACACCTAGACTCAATCTAGACTAAAAACAGTATGTTGAGGATGAGTGCGAACAATTCCAGATTAAAAGAAAACATAACATTTTTTTGCTACAAACATGTTAGCATCTAACGCAGCCACAGGACCGAAAAAAATTAATATTCTGGAATTTAAGTCCAGGACTCAGTTCTCCTTTCTCCGACTGCTTAGACAGCTATTGGATAAAGATTGAGGAAGGAGGGGGTTCTTCTCCCTCCTTCGTCAGGACCTATAGCCACAAGCAAGGTGCCAGGAACACTGGCAAACACAATTTCCCTTGTTCTCCTGACAGACACGAGGGCTACTGCCATATTTTGGCATTGCAAAATAAGAGAGAAGCTTGAATGTATCCCTTACTGAGTCTTGGGGTGGATCAAAACAGAGTTGCTGATTCTTGAAATCAAAAGTTCCAGTATGTGGGTAGAGATAGGGGTGGAGCCCAGGTTGAATTGGGTCCTGGGAGGTGGAGCCCACCGCACAAATTGTTCCTTTGGCTTCGGTCCAAAGCTAAATAAACAGTGGGTGGGTTGAGCCCCGCCACCCTTCAGTCTCTGGTCTGTTGACAACAACCCTACATTGCACAGAGATCTAAAGTAAAATATACATGTGAGGGTGGGGGGAAATTGTTTTAGAAGCCATCTCAATCCTACTCTGAATTCCCTGCAACTCCTTTGAAACTGAAGGGGATGTGATCATTTTATGTTGAGAAAACAATTTGCATGCACAAACATATGTATTGCACCAATGTGTGTGTGTGTGTGTGTGTGTGTGTGTGTATACACACACACACACACACACACACACATATATATATTCAGAGAAAGAGGTGGATAGTTCCCATTATAAAATAAAAAGGCCCATCTATTCCTGAACCCAACAAAAAAGCTTCTATACATCTCACACTGTAAGCCCATTGAGAGGGAAAGGCAGAGGCAGCCAGTCACACCCACTCCCCCTTGTACACACAGATGGATGGAAGACCGAAGAACTTCAGGCTCGTACACACACAGGGCGATCTGTTCTGCTCTCGCACAAGGAGGCAGTGAGTTCTTAAAAAGCAAACTGTGCAGTTTCCGTTGTTACATGGTGCTCAAGTTAATTTAATATATAACAACTCTCTTTCTCATTCCACCTTCTCTCTCTCTCTCTCTCTCTCTCTCTCTCTCTCTCTCTCTCTCTCTCTCCTTAACCCCTGCTCCGGCCCCAACTCTTGCTCTTTTTAAAGGACTTTGAATGTTCAGAGCTGCTCTGCAGAGGCTGAAAGCTGGCACCGTATGTGGTCCAGGCTTTGCAATGAACACAGCTTTTGTTGCTGCTTGCTGAGAAGCTGGCCGCGAAGGGTACACACACACAGTGACCGGTTTGTCTGCTGTACAGGAGCTGAGTGGTGGAGGGACTGGCGGGAGGAGGAGGAGGAGGAGGGAGAGGGAGGTGACTGATTTTGGAGACAGTGGCACCTTGCGGTGGCCAGGCACCTTTCTGCAATGCAACAAGGGGAAGGCGAAGGGAACGGGCAGGTTAGAGCACCAGGACAGATAAGATGTCTCATTCATAGCCTATGAAAGCTCCTGTTGATTTTCGAAACGGTATGGAGGCGCTTAAGAAGCTGACGGTGGCTGCATACAAATGTGCCTCTTCTCAAGAAATCTAGGTGGGACTGTGCCAGTAATAAAACACACACACACACACCATTGCACCAAGGAAACCTACATTGTATGGCTCACACGAAATGGGCAAATAATAGAGGCCAGGATAAATGCAAATGGTTTGCTCGGGTTTGTCCAGTGGTATTTGGGTTCCCCCAGGATTTGAAAATAATTATTATTATTAATAATAATAATAATAATAATAATAATAATTTATTTATTTATACCCCACCCATCTGGCTGGGTTTCCCCAGCCACTCTGGGCAGCTTCCAACAAAACACTAAAATACAGTAACCTATTAAACATTAAAAGCTTCCCTAAACAGGGCTGCCTTTAGATGTCTTCTAAAAGTTTGGTAGTTATTTTTGTCTTTGACATCTGGTGGGAGGGCGTTCCACAGGGTGGGTGCCACTACCGAGAAGGCCCTCTGCCTGGTTCCCTGTAACTTAGCTTCTCGCAGCGAGGGAACCGCCAGAAGGCCCTAGGCACTGGACCTCAGTGCCCGGGCAGAATGATGGAGGTGGAGATGCTCCTTCAGGTATACTGGACCGAGGCTGGGAGATCACAGGGGCATGAAAAAAGGAGGAGAGGAATGGGATATAGGAACAAACAGCAGAGGCAGTTGCATGAGAGCAAATGGGTCACTGGCTCACCTGCCTCATCCTCTCCTCAGCCAGCCTGTACCTGCCTGCTTTCTTACTTACAACCAGTCCTCCTCCTTCATTTCAGTGTTGCCCCTTGTAGAACTGTTAGAGATCCTCAGGGTCCCTTCAAATGCTACAATTCTATGATTCTAGATTAAGTTGGCTCTGTCTGTCATTGGCTCTGGCTCTACCTACTGGGGCTCTCAGCCTTCTGCCCCAGCCCTGACTGAGAAGCAGAATGCCTCAATAGAATACATGCTTCTTTTTCCAGTCAGTTTTCTAGTAAGCTATTGCTCCTGTTTTGGACATGTATTTTTTTTATAGATTTCACAGGTTTTACAAATTTACTTATATTTCAATACATGTTTTTCCGAAAAATGTTGACTTCCCACCCTCACTTCCATGCTGTTTTTATTCCCACCTTATACCTACTGCTTTATATAACATACTTTGATCTAATCGCTGCTCCTGTTTTGGCTGTTTTGTGATGTCTGGTTAACCTTGTGAAGATGAGTTTCTTGCGTTTCAGCAGCAGAGTATCTGCTTTGCATGCAAACAGTCCCAGGTTCAATCCCTAGCATCTCTGTTCTTGGTATGAGCTTTCGTGTGCAAGCACACTTCTTCAGATACCTTCTTCAGATATCTGAAGAAGTGTGCTTGCACACGAAAGCTCATACCAAGAACTAACTTAGTTGGTCTTAAAGGTGCTACTGGAAGGATTTTTTTTATTTTGACTATGGCAGACCAACACGGCTACCTATCTGTAACTAGCATCTCTGGTTAGGGTTAGGAAAAAACCCTCCTTGAAACTTGGAGAGCCACTGTCCGTCACTAGATAATACTCAACTAGGTAGACTAATGGCCTGACTCAGTACGAGGCAGCTTCCTGTTACTTTTCTTCAGAGCAGCTGTGGGGAACCTCTGATCCACATGACTACTTAGACCATATTGGCTAAGCCAGGCCTACCTGCCCTATACCTGATGCCAGGTGTGGGACAGGAAAAGGGCTGAAAGAGGGTTTACAGACACCACTGATGAACAGCACCTGCCAATACCTGTGTAAGGCCCCATACACAGTGTGTTTCAAGCCCCTCCAATAAGGCTGGAAGGATCTGTCAGTTTCTAATTTTCCTGATGTTAAACTCAGTTTTCTACACTTTCACATCAATTAGCAGATTTTTTTTTTTAAAAAAAATCCTCAAGAAGGTTCACCAGCATTTTAGTGTGAATTTCTCCCATAAAAACCACATTCCTATATGCTGTTTTGACTAACATACACATTTTTTGCAGTGCAATCTCCCCCAATGCATTTTTGTATTTCCTTTCCACCCTTATCTTCATTTTTATGCACACTTTCCCCTAATATAAGTATGTTTTTGGTATACATTGGTTAGGTGGAGAACTGCATCGCAAAATTCGGGTCGGTGCAAATTTTGAAGGATCACTGTGTTTCGGTTCGCATGGTGTGGATTTGACAAAGTTGACTTTAAATGTGTACTGAACCTAATTTTTTCCTCCTTCCCTACCCACCAATCAGGTGATCATCAGGGCTTCTAAAGTGCTGTGCCCAGGGCTTCCTAATAACCTATGATCACCTGGTCCGTGGGACTTGCAAAGTGCAATGTTGCGCCTTTGTCCACCTGGTTTGATTTCAAACCACATGGACAGAAAATGGCAACCTATTTTCAACTTGGCCTACAGTGAGTGGGGGAAGATAAATTTTTGACCGGCTGGCAAGACCCAGCTCTGCACCTCTGCTCTAGAGTTGAAATGCTTGAGTGTGTAATGTATGTGTGTTGATTCTAGTATCTATGCATGTATGAATGTGTGTGTGTGTGTGTGTGCGTGCACTAGAGCACCATGTTATGGGCATCATGTTATTTCACACACTGAAGCTTGTGAGGTATGTTCTGAACAGCCAACATTATTCAAATATATGTTTCCTTAACACCCTATTGGCTTTGAAATAAATGGGAGAGGCTATTGAGGAGTAAACCAAAAAGCAAAGAACAGGTGGGGAGAACCTTCAGCAATGTATAATGAGGCAGCTAATCTTGGTGTGAGTGAAAATGACACAAATAACAGAAGGTTATTGAGTTCTAAGATCAAAGACCCACTGGGTTGTATCTAATGTAGCACTAAGTGACTTTGACTTTTTCTTTTGGCAAAATGCTTTGGTGCCAGCAGAACATTAGTTGCACAAGAGAACGCATAAGCAGTTTGCTTGTAGCTCTGCTGTGCAATAGATTATGTTACACCACAAGTGTCTGCTAGCACAACTGTTGCATTGGATTCCTCTGTTGTGCAGCATCAAAACTCATTCATCTGCTAGCTCAAGAGCCTTTGCGCTAGCAGACAGAGACCACTGGGCACCGCCCCTTATCTCCAAAGTTAACACTTAGTGCTTAGATTGGAGCTAATGGTTCTTTACAACTGAAGTCATCTGAGATCAGGTGACTGACAGGAGGGTGTAAAGGGACCCCTGACCATTAGGTCCAGTCGTGGCCGACTCTGGGGTTGCGGCACTCATCTCGCTTTATTGGCCGAGGGAGCCGGCGTACAGCTTCCAGGTCATGTGGCCAGCATGACTAAGCCACTTCTGGCGAACCAGAGCAGCCCACGGAAACACCGTTTACCTTTCCGCCAGAGTGGTACCTATTTATCTACTTGCACTTTAACGTGCTTTCAAACTGCTAGGTTGGCAGGTGCAGGGACCGAGCAATGGGAGCTCACCCTGTCGCGGGGATTCAAACCGCCGACCTTCTGATCGGCAAGTCCTAGGCTCTGTGGTTTAACCCACAGCGCCACCCGCGTCCAAACAGGAGGGTGTAGTTTGCCCCAAATAGCCTTGCAGGCAAAGGCCTTGTGGGTCTAATTAGGGTCAAGGGTCAGAGGCTCCCCACTGAGGCTGTAAGGGACACAAGAAGTAAAAGGAAGGAGGGAAGAGGTGGTGTGGCTACAAAAGGGCTAGAGATTAGAAGAAGCATTACAGGAATAAAAATGTCAAAACAATGCACTGTCTACGGTAGCAGTGGGACACCTATGGTCTTCCAGATGTTGTTGAACTACAGCTCCCATCAGCACCTTTGGCCCTCCAGATGTTGCTCAACAACAAATCCTATCATCCCTGGCCACTGGCCATGCTTGTTGGGGCTGATGGGAGGCCAAAAGTTCCCTTCATGTGGCCTTAGGAGATGTCATTGTTAGAGAAGCCTCAAAGAGACAGTACAACTTGGTGACAAAGCTGGAATTCAGGAACACTGTGTCCTCATGGCTCACTGAGGTCATGGTGCTCTAGAATCTAATGACTATATCCTGTATGACTGTATACTGAGTATAAGTTATCGATGGGCTCTTTGACATTTTATAAAATCACTGCCAAACTGGACAAGAAAAATGATGCTTTCAGAAGGGCAACACTCTCACAGTGTCTGGGAGATCAACTACAACTGACTTCCCCCGCCTCCAATTTGCACAGTCTAGATTTGCCTCAGTAAGTAGTTCACTACACAAATGTTGTGGTTGAAATATTTAAATTTGGACACCTAATACAAGCTCTGGGCAAATCTATATATGCCTATGATAACTAGCTAAATCATGGCAGCAGAGAGAATTAGAAGCTTATGCGATTTAGGAATCAGGTGGTGGGAAAATGCATCCACAAAACATTACATTATAAATTTCTGCAGCAGGATGAACAGCCACCAGAGAAGGCAATTACTATGGCCAGGTTGTATGAAAGAGTTCAAGAATAAAGTTGCCTAATGGCTGCTATGTGTGGTGACTGCAGATATGTCCATTAATTGTGTCACTCAGCAATGTAGCAATCACAAGGGATGCTGCACCCCAGGATACAAATCAGACAAGCTCTGATAATCTTGGCTGCCACTCGGGATGGGGGGGGGGAGAAATTAAATGTGGTTTGCATTTAAAGTCATAACCGCATACAAAAATGTATTTTTTAAGAGAATGCTGTAGAATTTCAAGAGGATTTTTTTTGAAAAAGAAATTGCTGAAGAAATGTGGAGAATTGAATTTTAAAAATGAGAAAGAGAGAGAACCAAACTGGACATTTGTAGCTTGTTGTTTTAAATATTGCATTTTTTTTTTAATTAATGTTGTTTTTTAATTGTTGTGACCCACCCTGGGACCATAGGGTGAAGGGTGGGTAATAAAATATATAATAATGATAATGTTAATGATAACTGAACCACTCCTGAGAGCAGTGTGGCACAACAAATGCTACTTGTTTATATTGCAAATAATTAAGTGGACATAGAACTTGGATTTCTCACAAAAAAAGCCAGAGATGCAGACTAACTGCAATCATGGGCCAACTGAAGACATTTTTACACCTGAGGCAAAGGACAATATGCCTTCCTTACCACCAGCACAGGCACTTCCTTTTAACATGGGACAGCATCCTTCACTGCACCTAAGGGCAGTAGGCTAGCTTAGGGACTCACAGGACAGATCACTTGGCTACACAGCTGCCTGCTTTATAACTCTCAGCATCTGCCACCTGAGGCATCTGTGCCACTCTGCCTCATGATAGGGCTTGCCCTGGACAAACTTGTATGAGCTGCCTTGGCAACTGAAAATGAGGAGGAGGAAGAGGGCCTGGTTTATTTTATGAATTACAAAGGGAAAGGAAGTGTGGAAGTTAACAGGAAGCAGTCAGAGATGATGATTGATACTGGGAGTGAAAGGAATTTTGTTAGTGCCAAACTTTACTACACAATTAAGGCTGTTGCCCACAAATAACAACAACAAAAACCACTTATGCTCAGCTCCATCCATTCATGTTTATGGGTTACTGGGAAGCACAGTTCTCATAGAAAAATACTGTTGTATGTTGGTCATGGGGAACATCTACTTGCCTAGAAGACTGCTTTTGTCGTACTTATTTTTCAGAAGGGAGAGTCAGTGAATCAGATCTCAAATGGAGTCTTTAGTTCTTAAAGACTCCAAAACCTAAGAATCTGAAAGAACCACTCAGAACCACTTTCTGGACTAAAATGGGCTTTTCTTAAACTGTTCTACAGTGACAGTGCCACCTTTTCAGCACCTGAAAATTGCACCAACCTAGGACCATTGTCTTGTCTATTATAACCTTTATGTACCAAACACTGAGGGACAGTGGTGTTGGACTAAGAGTCATTTTGCTACAGACTTAACCAGCTGAATCTTGTAAACCTGTAGTAAATGCCAGCTGCTCCCCTTTCTACTCCAGAGAAGCGGTATTCACAGAATGAACATAAAACTCGGTGGCATGTATGGTTCATAAAACATTGCAATGCTTGCTTCTGAGGGATGTCGTTTTGTGTTGTTGACTGATCACAAAGTACTCATACACCTGCTTCAACCAACTAAAAACAATGTCTTACCATCTTGCATTCAGCATCTCACTGGGAGATGATAACACTATGCTTGTACTATCAAACACAGCTTTAGGAAGCCCAACACAGTTGATTTTATTATTACATCTTACACTCTCTGAAATGGGGTGAAACTCCTTGTTAAGGCTGTCAACATGTGTATTTTGTGGTTCAAGGCACTATCTCTTGGAAGAAAAGATATCAGTAGGATGTATTTCTCGCTACGTTGAAACATATTATTCAATCTGGCAACTGATCATACAGAAAGTGCCCAGCTAGTTGCACCCTTTCAAGCATGTAAACTGCTTGGAGGATTTTGTTGTTGGTGGTGTATACATCTTATTAAATAACCAATTTTGCCTCTGGCAAAATTTCCGTCCATGAGGATGTTCTGTCAAGAGGTGAGCGGGTTGTTATGCCTGCTGCAGCTGCTATTCCTGAATCTAAGATATGCAATTGATTGAAGGTGGCTCATGATAAGATGCATCATGGGGTTCTATGGACCAAACAACTTCTATGTGCAAAGTTTTACTGGCCAAATATGGGTTCTGATGTGGAACGCTATATCAGGAACGTGCTGATTATGGATGGACCCAACCTTCACATGATGATCAACCAACATGACCTCTTCAGTTAGCACACCATCCTTGGACCAAGCTAGGCATTGATGCATGAGACATGTACTCCAAACCTTTGTGCTCAAGTCACTGATGATTAGGGCTGTGTACCAGATTTGGCCAAAGCCCAAATTTTGAACTGAATCAGGCTCAAATGGTGGGGGCTCCAGGCTTTTCCTGAGTTGGGTGGAAACAGCCTCAAATCACCCCACATTGGACTACCCAGAGTGATCTGGGGCTGTCAAGGGGCAGAATGTCAGGCAGGAATGAGAGGCAGGCAGCCCCAGCATGTTCCACCACAGGGAATGGGCTGGGGAAGCAGACTCCAGCAGGACTGAAACTTCCACTCACTAGCTGGTGAGCAAAGGATTCAATTCTGCAGGATGCAGGTGATCATTCACAAGCACGTTCCCTGCAAGGAAGGAGGTAGAGCATCTCCACCCCCCTCTCAAAACCCCAATTGAACATTTGCCCCATGCCTCAAATTGATTTGGGACTGGATCTGGGTTGGGTGTTCCTTCGCTGTTTGAAGAAAACCCTACAAGCAGCTCACTGTGAAAGGCAGAATTGGAAAATAGAATTATTAAAGATCTTTATGGCCTATTGACCTACTTCATGCAGAATTTCAGAGGAGACATTTCCCAGATTGCATTTTTCTTGTCAGATTCATACCAAACTAGGGTCAGGGTGAAATTTGATTAAGTTTTCATTTGAAGGCAAACCTACCTAATCTGCACTTTCTAAAGCAACACACAAACCGAAGCAGAGTCATCCTGTAAAGCTGGCACTTCTCCAGGTTTTTCCAATGCAGTTCTCCAGCCAAGTAAAGTGTGCATGTAAATGCATATATTAGTAAAAAAAACCATACAAAAATATATCATACCAGGGGAAACTGCCTTGCAAAATTGCAAAGAAAAAAAAGTAAGTATTAGGAGAAATCTGCACTAAAATGCTGATCAAAAATCAATCAATCAATCAATCAATCAATCAATCAATCACACACTGATGTGGAGAATGGAGGACTGGAAAAATGAGGAACTGAGATGTTCTCCAAACTGACAGATGTGCCCATCCATGCACCAAACTTCCTGTGCTCACCAGCAGAACCAGGACAAGGTGAAACAATATAGTGATGCAAAACAAAGGGCTAAAGGACACAGCATCAGAGTTGTGGGCCTGCTTCCATTCTGGGGAACCATTGGCACTTCAGACATTGGTGAACTACAACTCCTATCTCCACTGGCCATTGACCATGCTTGCTAGGTCCAATGGGAGATGTAGTTCAGGTGCCCCACAACCTGGTCAACATTGCTAGCACTATTGCAGGTGATAAATTTCAGCCAACCTGTAGACATGAGCACCGTGTGATTCTTAGGAGCAGATTGCACGCTTCCTTTGAGCATATGAACCCTGAAAATGGGAGTGTTGTAATTAGAAATGTTGAACTTCTGCAAAAGGTCCCACCTCGGGTACCAGCTTGAGTATGGAGATGCAGAGGTTCCTCATCATAATTCTGATTCAGCTACAACTGCTGAAGCATCCAGTGACAACAGGAGCAAGGAGATAGGGGAAGCAGAGGCTACACTTCTATGTCAAACCTTCTCCAGAGAAGACGGCTATTAAGTGCATGAGCTGTTTGGTGACCCTCCACATTTAAAGTCCAGATTAAATAGGATTTTAAGGATCTAGTTCATTTATATAAATATGCATTTTAGAAAAATAATAATGTAAGAGTGGGCTTAGGTTTTGATCTAATGTAGTGTATTCTCTTATAGATACTTCTCCTCTTCTACATCTCCCAGAAGTCTCTGTAAGGCAGCAACAGGGATCCTTTTTCAGCTTGAGGGCCACATTACCATGTGCGCAGCCTTCTGGGGGCCACATGCCAGAGGTGGACACTGGCCGGAGGCAAAAGTGAGCAGAGCAATGAAAGCGATTTTTTACTTTTATACAGTAGTCTAGTTTCTACACACATACCTGTCCCCAGTGGGGTTTTTCCTAGAAAAAATGGGCTAGTACTCACCAGCAAGCAGGGGGCGAGGCCAGCACATGTGGGAGGGGCGTGGCCTGATGCCAAGGCTGGGTGGTGAAGGCAGGTGAGCTGCTTGACACTCCCCTTCCTGCCCACCCACCTGCCAGGGCATTGAAGAAGAAGAAGAAGAGTTTGGATTTGATATCCCACTTTATCACTACCCTAAGGAGTCTCACTGTGGGTTAAACCACAGAGCCTAGGACTTGCCGATCAGAAGGTCGGCGGTTCGAATCCCCGCAATGGGGTGAGCTCCCATTGCTCGGTCCCTGCTCCTGCCAACCTAGCAGTTTAAAAGCACATCAAAGTGCAAGTAGATAAATAGGTACTGCTCCAGCGGGAAGGTAAACGGCATTTCCGTGCACTGCTCTGGTTAGCCAGAAGCAGCTTAGTCATGCTGGCCACATGACCCGGAAGCTGTACGCCGGCTCTCTCGGCCAATAAAGCAAGATGAGCGCCGCAACCCCAGAGTCGGCCACGACTGGACCTAATGGTCAGGGGTCCCTTTACCTTTACCTTTAAAGAGTCTCAAAGTGGCTAACAATCTCCTTTCCCCTCCTCCCCCACAACAAACACTCTGTGAGGTAAGTGGGGCTGCGAGACTTCAAAGAAGTGTGACTAGCCCAAGGTCACCCAGCAGCTGCAAGTGGAGGAGCGGGGAAGCGAACCCGGTTCACCAGATTATGAGTCCACCGCTCTTAACCACTACACCATGCTGGCTCCCATTGTTGCCCAGGTGAAGAGGCCTTCCCTGTCTGGCTTGGGAAGGTGGCAGCAGGGCTCCAGGATCCTGTCAGAGCATCGTGCCTCCTCCCCTAAGCTGAGCAAACACTTCCCAGGCTTGGGGAAGGAGGTGTCATGCTCTGATGGGGTCTGAGAGCCCTCCCACCTCCTTCCCTCTCCCCACACCAGATGATACTACTGCATATTGTTGTGTACCACCAGAAGAAAGCACTGCCTGTCTCTATCCTCTGCCTAGGCAAGAAGCATTATTAGAGTTCAAGGATACATTTCACCAAGGCATAAAACACTCAAGGAGGGTGCAAAGCAGGGGCAGTGAGGGGGGGGTCTTGAGGGGAGATCAAGGGGTGGATCTAGTGGGTGGATCCAGGAAGGGAAAAGCCAAGGCAAAGGTCTAGCTTCAGAGCCTGAAGGATTGTTGCATCAGGGGGCCGAGCAAGGGCAAAATGTGGGAGGAGCCAATATAAACTAGGAGATTGGAGATTTGGAAAATTAGACAAGCCAGGGGAAGGAGTAGGAAGAGATCTGGCAGGGCCAATGCAAAGTCCTCAGTGTACTGTTTTCACCAGAACCTGATGCTTCAATGAAGAAAAAGTGAAATTTGCTCCGCTGGTTTATTGTTATTATTTTATTCCACCATTTCTTTGGGCTTGCCCGTACTTCCACTTGTCTCATGCCTAGTAAGCACAGGTCTGAGTAGTTTTGCCTTTGCTGTGCTGCTTTCCCCCAGAAAACACACTCTTTAGCGCTAAATCAGAACAAACAGCAATCTGTTGAAAAATGGATTGCCATTTGTTCTGATTCGGTGCTATACCATAAGTGTTCCTGGGGGGAAATGGCAGGGCAAATGGAGGTGTGAATAAGCCTTCTTTTACTTACCTGTCCCACCCCCTCAACCCCAGTGTCTACATGTTCTTGTATGTAACAAAAACTATTCATTTTTCTTTAAGAATCCGGTGCTGCGTATTGGCTGGGTTGTGTGACCCAACAAGGCCAAAAACTAAATCCTTATTTTGTACACATCCAGTCTCTTTGTGAAATAAAGTTTAGGCCTCATATACATGACCCATGACTTCTTCTTCTTCTTTGATCTCATGGACCACTTTCAGAAGAGCCAGTCAAAAGACTCACAACTTATGCTTGTCCTCTGTAGTAAGGACGCAACAAACAATATCCTACCTCAGTGACACTAGTAAGTATCTTTTTCATTGCTGTTTCAGGGCTGGTGCAAAACCTGTCCACTTCCTCCCAAGGCATTATGGTCACTGAAGTAGCAGATCAAAATTTAAGTCTTCAATTAAGGAGGGTATATAGTCCTCCTACCACTGTTTAATCCTGTAAGGTACGTTAGGCTGAGAGACAGTGACTGGCCCAAGGTCACTCAGCGAGCTTCATGTCTGAGGAAGGATCTGAACTCTAGTTTTCCAGGTTCTAGTCTGGCACTCTAACCACTGCTCCACACTGGCCCTCTTCTTAAGTGCATCCCAATGATATTTATTAGCACAGACTATGACTTTTCTCCCATAGATACACATGGCTATTGTATACTCCTAGAAAGGTAACTGTGTTGGTTCATTTTACAGGTTCCTCAAGGTTCTTCAGTGCATTTTCTCCCAGGCATTTTGGGACAACGTTGTGATAGCAGTGGGACCTGCCTCTACTGCCACAGAGTTGCCTCCTATCTATTAAGACAAACCTGAAAGTGGGAAGGGGGAATTCATTCTATATGCACAGGGGCCAAAGACCTTAAGGGATCTCTCTATGCTTCCTCCTCATTCCAGTGATATACAATTTCTTAGTAAATAACACCATTTGGCTAAATTGCTGTTACCCTCCCAATAATCGTTTCAAAGCACTAGTGGGCAATGCTGATGGATTTAACAATTGCTTTTTTAAAAGCACCTGATAACTTTTCCTGCTCGTCTTTACGATTTACACAGTCAATTTGGACTGACTTGTAGAAGTGAGCAATTTGCTTTAACCATTAAAAAAAAAACAGATTATGTTCCTTCTGAGTGTTACCGCTGTTGGAAGAAGTCTAAGAAGTTTTTTAAAAAAATAAATAAGACTAATAGAGCCATAGAGAAAAGAAACTTTCTAACTGGATAGGGTAGGGGGAAAATGTGAGGTTTTGGCATCAGGTTGAAAATGCAAACTTCCATGAGTAATGAAGGGGTTGAAAGAAGAAGAAAAAAAGCAGTCTCCATGTAGAAACGACACTTTCTTTTCAACGTGAAACCGCAGCTTGGAAAAATTGCACTTTCTGTGCATTCATTCAAAAGGAAGGCGGGTATTTAGAGATTCTAAGCAGATCCCTGGACTTTAAAAGAATGCCAAGTCACTGTAGACCTTGCAACAAACCATATTTCAACAGCAACAAATCCCTGTTAGCTGCCCAAGTCTATTGATTTTTTTTTTTTAAGTTTTATTTTAGAATGTAGGACAAACATACTCCCCCCTCCTTTCCTGCAGCCATTCATCCATCATTTATACTAGTGTTGAGCTCACCAGCCACACAATCCTATGGTAATTACAGCCTCTTTAACTACACAATCACCCTCACATATAATGGAAGTCACAGACAGATTATACCAGGAGGTGACATCAAAGTACAAACACATCCGATAATTCTTGGTTTTGCAGCATAGCGATTTTTGAATCTTGCTCAACAGCGGTGAGCTCTGTAATTTCCAGTTTTGCAGAACGGTTTGCAAATACATTATTAGCAAATCTATAATTTTGCTGTTTGGTATCAGTGCTTTGCTTTATGAGTCACCATTGACCAAGGCAGGCAGTGTGGGCTTGGGAAGTGGGCTGAGGACATGGGCTCTGAGCCACGAAACTCACTTGATGACAATGGACCAATCCCTATCTCTCAGGGTGGCCTACCTCACAGAGCTGTTGTGAGGAAAAATTAGGAAGAGTCCATGCGCGCCACTCACAACTCCATGGAAGAAAGAGTGAGAAGTGCCTATGTGATAAACTGAGGCTGTAATCCTAAACCCACTTAAACGGGGAGTAAACCCCATTGATTTCAATAGGATTTCCTCCTCTTGTGTAGATATGGTTAGGATTGCAGCCCAATTCTAAACTTAGGCCGAGCTATGGTAAATTCACCCCATAGTCGTTGTGCACTGCTATTCCATATACAAATGCTTGACGCTTTAACTTGGTCTACATTTTTAAGCAAACTGTTCTGATGTGGACTTCCTAAACTAATAGGCATATTAGAATATAGTTGTCATTGGCTTTTCACATTTCTCTGAATTTTGTTATACAATTCTCGGCTCAACCCCCCCCCCAAAAAAAAAAAATAAAATTCCATGCTGTATATAAAGTGCTTTTTGGAAATAAAACATATACAAGAAATGCATTTTTAGAGTAAAATGCATACAAAATGCAGATTTGTTTCTGTGTTGCTGTTTTTTAAAAAAATAAAAATTACAGAATGATGAGGAGGCAGGAGAGAACAGATTTATGAATGAACACATCTGAATGAACTAACACAGAGCAAAAATAGACTGGATACAATTTGTTCTCACTGAATTTAGCCAAAGCCACGGAAGCAAATTTCGTGAGGCAAGCTGAAGATTTGAAAAGATGGAGATGTACAAATGCTGTTGTTTCACGATCAAAAACAAAGAGTTGAATCCTGCTTTATGAATGGATTTCAGAAGCATCAATTACATTTGTCAGCATTCATTCTCTCCTCATTTCCCCCTCATTCTGATTTATGTGGATTGTAAGCTCCTTGCAGACAGGGACCCATCTATGCTGCTGTTCCATGTAACTCTACAAGGTGCTGTAAGTATGATCATGGCATGGTATAAATAAAAATACGATGATATTTGTCTGGGGTGGAGTAGGGAGGGACAATGACAGAAACTTTTTCTGATGGAAAACAAGAGGCTTGCAGAATAAATTTTCCACTAAAGTGCCGTCTGTATTCAGATGGCATCATTTATTGTGGAGAGGGCTGGGCGGTTGACCCCTAACCCTACTCTACGTCTTGTGCGCCAGCTATTCTTTCATTATAAGCAGAGTCTGTTATTATTATTGTTTTAGCAAGCAAACTAGGCAATGCCCTTCTTTGGACTATAGATCTATTTCCTTGAAATTTCAACAGACTGAGTTGCTGGCAGAGTCTGATTTTTTTCTTGGTTGCTTGGCAACAGTGGGCATTGCACATGCACACGCTTCTCTGACATGAACAAACTTTTCTGGGGTGCAACTTTTTACAACAAGTTGGGTGTCGAAACCACCCCATATTCTTGCATTCCTGCACATACATAATCCATTGAATCAGACTGACAGCTCATCTGGCCAAGGATGTGGTCAGCAAGAGCCCTCCAGGAATTCTACAAGCATGGCATGAAACCTTCAACCCTGTTCAATGCTCCAAGCATATGCCATTCAAAGGTACCACTGCCTCGGGATTCTAGGGGGAAACATCCAATCCATCCCACCTTGGTTAAAAATAAAATACTTAACAGCAAAAAAGGAAAAATACATGCTTACCTTCAACAAATTCAGTGCTTCAAGAATTTAAGTCCCATACACCTAACAGAGCAATAAGGATTCTTGTGTGTTAAGAAAGAGGTTACAACGTCCGGCAATCCCTTGTAGATCCCCTTCACAGCCTCCAGATGAGATTTCCTGCTTTTGTTTTGTGGATAGAGCTTTCCCCCCTCCCTGGTTTATTAACCTCCCAAGAAGAAATCAAAATTATTGGTACGTCAGGTTCCTTTCATGCAGTGGCAGCAAAAGCAGCAGCAGCAGCAGCAAGGTTGATTTTTTGGAAGGAAAAAAAAATCAAAAGAGCGAAGGGGTGGGGGTGAGAGATTTTTAAGCAACAGCCCACGTTGAGCTGCTACTGGCTGTGAAAAGAGACTTCCAGACTCCTCCTGTCCCTCCTTAGATACCTCTTGCTATAGCTGGCAGATTGCTAAAGGCACTGAATCCTCCTATGAAAAGTTTGAGTCAAGGTAGGCAGGAATCCAGGAAAAATAAGACAGGAGCTTGGGTGGGGAAGAGGAGGGTGGTGGGAGGCAGCAAAAGGAGGGCTGTAAGAGAGAAAAGAGAAGCCAAACCTCTTGGGGGGGGGAGGGAGAGGGGGGCAGAAGAAAAAGAAAGGATGACCAAAAGTCCTGAATAGGGAGAACAGGGAATTGGGGGATTTATTTTATTTTTAAACAAAACAACTGTTTGGAGGGAGAGCAGCCAAAGTATGTACCACAAGTGGTTGAAAGTAAGGAAGAATATAAGGAATGAGGTTGAAGAAAGAACCAGGACTTGTGCAAAAATGGGGATGTGGGGGGGAGGAGAGAGAATCGAGATATATCTAATTAAAATCTCTCAGCAAGACGAGTGGGTGAAAATGAGAGAGAGGGTGCCTGCAATGCAGTCAATAATGCTGCAGGCTGGCTAAGGGAGCTGTCAGGATAAATATTTGGAGCATCTTCCGTAGGGGGTCACCCAAAACATGCAAGGCAGGCAGAAGAGAGGAAAGTTCGGAGGGTTCCAGTTAGGGTGCAATTGGCAGGCGTCCGGCTACACAGACACAGAATATTAATTAGTATTCATTTATTGCATTTATACTTCACCTCCCTCCGTCCCCACAAGGAGTTCAAGGTGGCTTAAATTGTTCTATCCCCGCCTCCATTTAATCCCCACAATAACCTGTGAGGTTGATTAGGCTGAGAGGCTGTGAGCTGGTTCAAGGTCATTCAGTGACCTTCATGGCAGAGTGGGGATTTGAACCCCGGTCTCCCAGGTCTTGGTCTGACACTCTCACCACTACACCACACTGCCTCTCCAGTGGGAAGACACTGGCCAAGCAGCCCATAGGTACTTCTGCTGAGGTTACCATTCAGTTTGTCCTGTCGTGTGCTGGTCCTGAACAGAACTTAGTGGGAAATGGTACCTTGCTAGGAAGATGCAGCGAGAAGGGAGCAAGAAGAATTGGTGCCATGTATATTGTGATGGATTTGTGAGCGGGAACTTGCCCTGAAACCCTAGAAATTAATAAGTGGTAGGATTTTGATTATTTGGGATGTGGGAAGGGAGAAATACAAGCCACAGGGGAATTCTTGAGCCAGCCTATGCAAAACCACCTGGTCATTGGCAATGCATGGGAACTGTCTTCGCCTGCCCCCTTTGCCCTGAGATGTGAACAGAGAGTGGGGTACCAGGGTAATTGGGTGTGAGGTGATAGGAAAAGAGAACTTTTAGCAGGGTGTTCTGGAAAGAAGAAGGAAGAAGAGAGACTGCGGTCCATCTTGGGCAGGCTGGCTGAAGGCTGGCTGGGAGAGATGGCTTGGACTCCAGGGCTGCACTGCCGTGGGGTGCAAGCCCCTCTTGAAATGACCATGCCGTAAGATCTGGCCCTCCTCCATACAGACTGAAGGTGTAAATAGGTGAACAAACCATATTTCTAAAAGCTACGACAGTCTCTGCCGTGTCTCAGTTCTCCAAAGGAACACAGGTCCTGGATGAGTGCCTTGAGCCCCCAGGAATCTTGCAGAGAGTGGGGGCGGCGTATGACTTTTGAAACAATATATTTATCTATCAGTGTTCTTTATCAGAGTTCAAGGACACATTCCAGCCAGGCAAAAACATTTGGGGGGGGGTGTGAGTCAGTGCCAGTGAGGGCTGTGGCCTGGGGAGAGCTCTGAGGGGCAGATAAAGAGTACTATCCCTGTTCTATACCTTTGCAGTTACTATTTTCTAAAACAAATGAATCAATGAATGAATATGGTTGGAAGCGCCATACGTGTGATGGATGGAAAACTGGCAACAAGTGCTTCAGTGAGAAGCAACTGGAAGGACCACTGTTCGTTTCAGTTGAGATAAATATGTTGGTGTGTGCACTTAGAGGTTGAGGGTATGTTTTTTCATATGTGGCGGACTTGTAAAAGGGTAAAAGAGTATTGGGAAATGATCCATAATGAATTGAAAAAAATGTTTAAAAGTAATCCCCGCCCCCAAACCTGAGTCCTTTCTGTTGGGGATAATTCACACTGAAATTCCCAGGTGTCAAAAAAGGTTATGGGCTACTACTGTGGCCCATGTTTTGTTAGCCCAAAAATGGAAAATGAGTGAGGTCCCAACCAAAGAAGAATGGCAACTTAAGTTGACAGAATATGCACAGGTTGCAGACTTAACATACAGAATAAGAGAACAAGAAGAGCACACATTTAAAGAAGACTGCAAAACATTTATTGAATATATGGGAAATAATTGTGTACAGCTGAAAACGCTGGCAGCATTAAGATAAATACAACAGTGTAAACAAGTTTTGAGGGATGTAATAATGGAATACTGAATGGTATAGTTTTTTTAAAATATGCAGGGATTTATGATATGTAAAATGAACCATGGAAAGAGAAGAGAAGTCACTGATATCTTAAGGATGTAAAATGAGTATTTTAAATTGTAAAACAGAAAATAAAAATATTGTAAAACAGAGCCACCAAGAACTGCAGAGTTTCAATACAGGGACATGTGGGAAAGCTGCCTTAAAGCAGGTTAGAGTATTTCTCTGTCAAAGACCAGTATTGACTATAATGATTCACAGCAGCTCTCAAGGGTCTCAGACAGAGGGTCTTTCACATGCTACCTGACCCCTTTCACTGAAGATGTCAAGGGCTGAACTTTCTGGATGCAAAGTATAATTTGTGCTGAAGAGACATTAGCAGTCTGTTGACACTCAGCTCTTCCCTCTTGTTTTGATTTTCGGATCCCATTTATTTAATTCACAAGGGTTATATACTGCTTGATTGTCATGAAACCTCCAGGTGCTTTACCAAAGGAAGGAAACAATAAAATTATCGGTGAAAAGCAACTATTAAACACATTCAAAACATATTTAAAATCATCAGTGAGCTAAGAAACCAAATAAAAACTTATCAATATTCTACATGTCTGGATAGGCTTTTCTAAACAAAAGCACTCGATAAAAACAGTACAGTGGTACCTTGGGTTACATACACTTCAGGTTACAGACGCTTCAGGTTACAGACTCCGCTAACCCAGAAATATTACCTCGGGTTAAGAACTTTGCTTCAGGATGAGAACAGAAATTGTGCTCTGGTGGTGCGGCAGCAGCAGGAGGCCCCATTAGCTAAAGTGGTGCTTCAGGTTAAGAACAGTTTCAGGTTAAGTACGGACCTCCGGAACGAATTAAGTACTTAACCTGAGGTACCACTGTACCGTGAAGGAGACTGCCTTAAGGCAGGGTTTTTTAGAGTGGGGCTATGGCCAAACTAAAAGATTGATTCCTTACAAACGCTCACCGAGTGTTATGTGGCAGTTCCACAGATCACAGAATCATAGAGTTGGAAGAGACCAACATGCCAACATGATGTTCGAAGCCACAGTCCTGAGATTAATAGTCTCATTCTCTACCAAGTGGGAATATTATGAGGTAAGGAGATCTTGCAAGTAAACTAGTCCCAAGCCGCTACGTACTTGATATGCTAACACCTTTAATTCCCACCAGTAGCAAAATGGCAACCAGTGCAGGTCTCTGAGCAAACGTGTCATATGCTGACAGATCTCTCTCCGGCCAGCAATCATGCTGCAGCATTCTGCACTAATTGCAGCTTCTGGATCAAGGGAAGCCCCACATAGAGCACATCATAGGGAGGTTCTGAAGAAGATATGGAGTCAGTGTTTGGCATTATTGCTGGAGGAGTGGATACGGGCAAACAAACCACAACTTAATCCAGCCAACGGGATAGAGGAGAAATTTGGTACAGTTCATATTTTAATGTGAACCTATCTAATTTGCACTTTCTGAAACAATATGCGAACTGTAGGAAAGCCATCCTTTGAAATTCTCACTTCTGTAAATGTTGTGAGGTGGTTCTCCAGCCAACTAATGAAAAAATAATAATAAAATGCATATATTAATGAAAACAACGTATAAAAATGCATTGTATTGGGAGAAACTGCTTGCAAACATGGGTCCAACTGCATAGAAAGACGGATATGTTCGGAGAAATTTGCACTAAAATGCTGGCAAATTTTCACGAGGGCTTTAGAAAACATCTGCTGCAAACTGATGCAGAAATTTAGAGAGAGGAATTTAGGAATGAGAAATGGACAGAAGCCGAAATTGACAGATTCACCCACCCCTGTCCAGCCAGTGAAATGCTCTTGGCTGGGGTTCTGTTGATCTGAGTGCCCATATACAATCTGTTCTCTGTTGAGTTGCATTCCCCTCAAAGATCACATTCACAAGTTTGGGGAGGGGAAGGAAGGAGTTACTCCTGAAATCAGCATTGGTACCAGATGTCCAAGTGGCAGCAGCAGGGCTTTTATTCAGTGCCAGCTGGTGCTTCAGCTGTTGCCTTTTCTAAAAAACCCCACACCTGGCCATATCCAAGCTTCATGCCCACCCTGATTACTGCTACTTTAGATTACTAAAACGGTCTTTGTGTAGGGCTACCCTTGAAGACAGTCTGGGAACTGTAACTGCCAGGATTTTGACAGAGACTTGGCTCATGTCCACACCACACATTTAAAGCACTTTTGTACCACTCTAACAGTAGTTTTTTAAGCATGCTGGGAATTGTTAGGAGACCCTCCCCCCAGAGCCACAATTCCCAGACCTCCAAATATTCTGCAGACCTTGCCCATCTGAACAGTTTCACGAATTGAAAATAACTTGTGGGTCAGTGCATTGTTATCATATGGGGCGGGGGGGGGGGCAAAGCCCTAGAAATTAATAAATGGTAGGATTTTGATTAATTGGGATATGGATGAAACTACAAGCTGCAGAGTTGTGCCAGACAGGGAAACCCTGGGCTGGTTTATGCAAACCAGCCTGGCTGGCCTTGTGAAGAGCAGCAAATGTATTAATGGGGTTAATGCGCCATTTGAGAGGAATATTTTGCCTTGGAGAGAAAGGAGGAGGAGGAGGAGGAGGAGGAGGAGGAGGAGGAGAAGAAGAAGAAGAAGAAGAAGAAGAAGAAGAAGAAGAAGAAGAAGGAGAGGAAGAATGACTGGGATCCATCTTGGGCAGGCTGGCTGAAGGCTAGCTGCATTGCTGTGGGGGACAAGCCCCTCTTGAAATGACTATGCTGTAAGATCTGGACTCCCTCCATACAGAATGAAGGTGTAAATAGGTGAATAAATCATACTTCTTAAAGCTGCAACAGTCTCTGCTGTGTCTCAATTCTCCAAAGCAACACAGACCATGGATGAGTACCAAACCCCCTGAAATTTTGTTACCACTCGGCAGAGAGAAGCAGAGTCACCCACCTTTTGTAACAGCATAATGTATGGAATTCACTGACAATAGGTATAGTTAGGGCCACCACTATTTTAGATGGGTTTAAAGGGGAATGGTTAGACAAAATCGTAGAGAAAAGGCTGTGGGTCAAACCTCAGCGCCTAGGATTTGCCGATCACATGGTCGGCGGTTCGAATCCCTGTGGCGGGGTGCGCTCCCATCGTTCGGTCCCAGCCCCTGCCAACCTAGCAGTTCGAAAGCACCTCCGGATGCAAGTAGATATATAGGGACCGCTTACCAGCGGGAAGGTAAACGGCGTTCCGTGTGCTGCGCTGGCTCGCCAGATGCAGCTTGTCATGCTGGCCACGTGACCCGGAAGTGTTCGCGGACAGCGCTGGCTCTCGGCCTATAGAGTGAGATGAGCGCACAACCCTAGAGTCTGGCAAGACTGGCCCGTACGGGCAGGGGTACCTTTACCTTTACCTTAGTATGACTATGGAATACCAGTGCTGGGTAGCAATGCCTTCATGCCTACTGATGGGCAGCTTAAAGGCACCTGGGTGTCCTCTGTTTCTCTACTGTTAGCTGAGCTGGACCACGGGTAACCAATGTGGTTCCTTCTAGAAGCACTTCCACTACCCCTGAGCACAGGCTGCATTGACTGGGGCTGCTGGAAGTTGGGGTCCAGAGGGCAACACATTGGCTCCCCCTGCAATGGGCCGTTGTCCTGATCCAGCGCAGCTCTTCTTCGGTCCTTGCATCTCAAGAGCCCAACCCGAAACCCAAATTTCTCCCTGTTCTTCATTTCACAAGCGACAGCTTCATGCACATATTTGGGAGCGGCCGAATCCCTCCCCTTTTAGCTGCCTGGCAGTTTGGAGCCTCAGGTTGGTAACCTTGCTTTGGCCCAAGCCTGCTGCCCCCGGGACAATGCACCTATTTAACCTGCAGCGGCTGGCTCTGAATGAGGCTCCTTCTCCTTGCGTAGACTGGGCACCTCTTACAAGGTTAGTTGTAAACAGCCACAGTCCTCTCCCCTCCCCGCCTCCCACCTCCCTCTCTACCACCACCCCAATATTGTGGCTTATTCATCACCTGGCAAAAATAAAAGCGGAGGCTTCCAGGAAGGATGGGCCTTGCTTACACAGAGCGGGGTTTATTTAGAAGCTGTTCCCAGCCCCCTGTCCCTCATATTCTCTCTGTATCTTTCCAGTTACTCATTAGGTTCTGTCCAGGAGGAAAAAAGCAAGACACAGCTTGGTAACTGCTGCAGCAAAGCAGCTGAGCTCTGGTTCGGATCCTTGGTTCAGGCATTGCCTCTGTTGTGAACTCGCAAGGTGGCCTGAGGCAAACCACACACTCTCTCATGGTCCCAGTTAATGCAATGTCCCATCACTTGAAACAGTCATGGCTTACCCCAAAGAATCCTGGGAACTGTAGTCCTTTAAGGGTACTGAGAGTTGTTAGGAGGCCCCCTCACAATTCCCAGAATTCCATGGGATGAGGGATTGGTTGTTGAACCACTCTAGAAATTGTAGTTCTGTGAGGGGAATAGAGGTCTCCTAGCAACACTCTGCATCAAACTACAGCTCCCATGATTATTTGGGGGAAGCCATGACTGTTTCAAGTGATATGATGCTGCTCGCTTCAGCCCCAGTCCTCCCCATATTCAATATAGGGAATAATAAAGGCCTCAGCTCAGTGGTAGGGCATGCAGAAGATCCCTGGAATCTCCAAGTATGGTTTGGAGAGAGACTGCTATCTGGAACCCGGGAGAACCTCTGCCAGTCAGTGCAGGCAGTCCTGAGCTAGATGGATCAATGATATAAGACAGCTTCCCCTGTTTCCTGTGATCCCACTTATCTTGCAAGGCTTTCGTAAGGGGTTAAAGGTAAAGGTAAAAGGACCCTGACCATTAGGTCCAGTCGTGGCCGACTCTGGGGTTGCGGCGCTCATCTCGCTTTATTGGCCGAGGGAGCCGGCGTACAGCTTCCGGGTCATGTGGCCAGCATGACTAAGCTGCTTCTGGCAAACCAGAGCAGCACACGGAAACACCGTTTACCTTCCCACCGGAGCGGTACCTATGTATCTACTCGCACTTTGACGTACTTTCAAACTGCTAGGTTGGCAGGAGCAGGGACTGAGCAACGGGAGCTCACTCCGTTGTGGGGATTCGAACCGCCAACCTTCTGATCGGCAAGCCCTAGGTTCTGTGGCTTAAGGGTTTACAACTAGAAAATTCACATGACGTGCATCAAACGCTCAGAAATGCTATGCCAATATTAAACTTTATTCTTTACTATAATTCCAAGCCCAGAACAATTGCAGGCCAACATTTGCTTCTTCTCTAGGTATTCCCATTATTCTATTTGGAAAAATGTTTCTGTGTCTTTTTATTGCTTCTGAAAAATTGCTGGTGCCAATACTTATGCAATTTAGGCACCAGCTGAAGACACACCTTTCTATACAGGCATAGGCTGGACACTGGCGTAGAGCCTTTTTAAAAAAGCATTATAGAAGACCTCTTGGTGTTTTCAGTGGTTGAGAGATATAAATAACAACATTCTAAGCACAACATCAAACTGACTCTCAGTATTTTTTCATATCACCATAACAGGAAAGACCAGGACACCTGTACATCTGCTCTGTCTGCTTTCCAGATATGGCTAACAATTGATGGGCAACTTCAAGCTCCACCTCCCAGCTTTCCCTTCTTATAGTTCTTTATCTTTAATCTGGACTTGGGTCAGACAACTCTTCAAACAGAAGGCCCCATCAAATAAGCGCTGTTCTCCAAAGTAGCACAGCTACCTATATCTGAAGCGGCAGAGGCCAGAGACAGACTGACCACTAGGCCCTACTAGATCTCACATCCACCTTGTCAATGTTGCATCCCACTATTTTGTGGATGTGACACTCCCCTGGGCTGAACACAGGCCTGGTTTCAGCACCTGGAATCCTTGGGCAGATGCTGAGGTCCTGGCAGTGCCTACTAGCATCAACACCTGCCTAGAACCTCCTGTGTGAGTGCTTGTTTCCCACAATGCTTCAGAGTCATGCTACCTTTAGGGGCACTGTGGGAAATCTAAAATGGCCGTTTGTCACTGTCCACCGCTGTTGCTAGGTAAGTCCACAGCCAGGCTCCCTGAATGTAAGAGCAGCTAATCAGAGAGTGGTTTTCTGAGGGGTCTCTTCAAATCTGGAACCAGCCCTCTGGGCACACACAACCTTTCTTTGCCCATTCGCTGTGGTTCACCTCTTCATCAAGCTGCTCCCTTGTCTTTATTTTGGCTTCTCTGCTGCTCACAGGTCTGAAAACTCAGAAAGAGAGAGAGAGAGAGAGCAAAGACTGGCACTAATGAACAAATGAAAACAGGGCTAATTTTATGTTTGCCCTGTCACTAGATGAACCAGGTAAGTAGGAGAAAATGGTGTCTTTTGTGCAGGCGGACACACGACATCTCCCTTGTTGACTTTTCTCCCAGAATTTTCTTCCTAGTTCAGCACTGTATAAACAGCTCTCTGTTGACCTTGGAGATGAATGGTGGGATTACCTCAGGTGAAGAGCTTTTGCTGTATTGGATATTTGTGCCCATGAAACGCTTCTCTCCTTAGCTACAGAAGTGAGGTCTGAGGGTAGCTCAACAGAGGCATTGTTCCATCACATGTCTACTCCGTTCTTATATATTTTATATTTATTTAATTTGAATACAGTGGTACCACGGGTTACATACGCTTCAGGTTACAGACTCCACTAACCCAGAAATAGTACCTCGGGTTAAGAACTTTGCTTCAGGATGAGAACAGAAATTGTGCTCCGGTGGCGCAGTAGCAGTGGGAGGCTCCATTAGCTAAAGTGGTGCTTCAGTTTCAGGTTAAGAACGGACCTCCAGAACAAATTAAGTACGTAACCCTAGGTACCGCTGTATTTATAGACCGCCTTCCCAGGATGAGGCAGGAGAGAAGCCCTCTCAAGGTGACAAACAAGAATGCCGACATAAAATTTCATAGGGTTGTCTCCAACTAAGTTCTCACAATGGGTAGGCAAACTAAGGCCTGGGGTCCGGATCCGGCCCAATCAACTTCTAAATCCGGCCTGTGGACGGTCCAGGAATCAACATGTTTTTACATGAGTAGAATGTGTCCTTTTATTTAAAATGCATCTCTGGGTTATTTGTGGAGCATAGGAATTCGTTCATTTTTTTCCTTCAAAATATAGTCCGGCCCCTCACAATGTCTGAGGGACAGTGGACTGGCCCCCTGCTGAAAACGTTTGCTGACCCCTATTCTAACTAATAGTAAACCCATTGAAATAAATCAACCTAGGGGAGTTGCATCAATTCATTTCTTTTTTTTTAAATAATTTTTATTAAGTTTCTATTTACCAAATTAAACATATACCAATTAGTCCAAATTATATCAATACACATCATAAAGTCCAAATGTTTTCCGAATTATAAATTTTTGAGGGGGGTACCCATGCTTCGCGATCGGCAGGAGTCCAATCATCTATATTTCTGCTGCTTTCATGTTTACAATGATGTTTCCAGTCACATCTTCTCGACTCTTTGTCATTACTCATTTTCCTTTTCAGTCACCTCCGAGTTCTCTCCACAAGTGGATTGAAAGAAACAGTCTTATTTATATCTCTGTGTGGACTTTGTAATGCTCTCTCGTAGATCTCTCACAGAAATCCAATAGTCCAGGCGTTCCGTTCGAGCAGGCATTCGAGCAGACATTCGCCATCTTGTTCCACTCCAATGAAATACAGTCTAAATGTCTGCTCATTAACTTTCCAGACCCGCTGCATCGTAAATTAGTCCCTCCAGGAGGATAATAGCCCTTTCAAATTTATGATCCCAAGCTGATAACCAGTCCACGGCTCATCCTCCCTAGACCATATATCATGCAGCAAAGGTCTGCCTGTCCATATTGGATCACATTTGCTGCGTCACAAAGAGAGCCTCTTTTCTTTCCAAATCTTTCACAGAATAAAACCTTTAATTCATATTATTTCCCCCCCCCCCAGTTCATTTTTAGTCCCACTTGCAAATTGGTCATTGAGACGGTTCTTTAAGGGGGAGGATTGTTAGATAATCACATAAAAAATAGAAAGTCTTTCCCCCCCCTTTCCATTCTGTTCCACCTACCAACATGTCTGCAATTCTCTGATGTTATCTCTGTTCTTTCCGTCCCGATCTTCTTCATCTCAGTGGTAAAATTATTAGCAGATAAAAACACTCCTGACCTCTCTTGAAGCATGTGCATTTACTTCTCCCATTTTTTCTTCTTTTTAAGCAACGCAACCCGGTTCACTCCTGAAAGCAGCTTCAGGGAGCTCCAAGCCTGTACGAGGGCTATCCGCCCAGTGCCTCTCACCCCCTCCTTCATCCGAACTCGGGGGTGATTTATAGCAACCGTGGGCGAGGGCAGCATCTTCCCATTTCCCTGGGAAGATGAGGGAGACTGATTTACTCCCCATAATCAGCCTTTAATTACCTCGTGCAAGCTGGATAGATGGTATTGTCAGCCATCTTCCAAGGCGCCCCTAGCGGCCCCCTGCATCAATTCATTTCAGTAGGTCTGCTCCAAGTATTACTAACATTGCATACGACTTGTAATGTAGCATTGTATTGGATCTGAGAAATCAATCAATCAGGTTTTTAAAAATAAATAACAGTGGTACATGCCACAATCTCCAAATGGCAAGAGACTCCAGGAAAACCTGTGCTTACCCAGGGTTTGGTTTTCTTGGAATGAAGATCAATGGAGGCTGCTGTGTCTTCGGGGATACATAGTTTTATTTAAGCATATATACATCCTGAGCATAGGATGGAAGGGCTCACAGCATTAACATCCCAACAGATACTGCTTCTCCATTAGGTTCCCTAGCACACAGCAAAACATGCCTCGGTGTCTCCAGTTTCCAGCATCAGCTAAAACTGGCACACACAGCCCCTTCCCCACCTGTAATTCTCTTCTCTAGGATGACAATCCATTCAGGTGAGATGGGAAAAGACCCACCCATTTGTCTCTATGGCAACAGAGCAACTTCTTTAGACATGTAAATGGAAGTATTTATCTGCCCAGCCAAGGCCAGTATCTTGCAAAGAAACTGTTCCTTTTATATATATGGGTTTCCTTTTGTATATTCTAACCTCAGATGCAGGATTACAGACCTGGAAGGAACCCATGAATATAATCCAGACTGGGTTAGAGCATGGTGCTATTAATGCTGAGGTTGAAGTTTGATCCCCTTAAGGGAAAGCTGCATATTAGTGCATTGCAGGGGGTGGGACTAGATGATCCTCTGGGTCCCTTCCAATGCTACAATTCTATGCTTCTATGACACCCCTCCCCCCAAAAAAACACCGTCAGCAATATTTTAAAGAAGATCCAGTCGTGACAAAAAAAATTCATCTTTCAAAAACTGTTACCTGAAACAAATAGGCATTGAAAGTTGTTGTTTTTTCAAATGACACGACTGAAGAGACCAGCTGTGCATCCCTTGGGAGGAAGTCAACATTTAAAAAACATAGGAAGAGCCCTATTATATCAGACATATGGCAAATATAGTCCCTCATCCTGTTCTCATAGTGGCCAACCAGACAGTAGCAGGTAGCTCACACTGTCTCTGACTGTCTATGCACCATGCATTTAAAGAACATTTAAAGCACATGACTTTCCCCAAAGAATTCTATTTACTCCTCATGGAACTATGTTTCCCAGCACTCTTAGAAAACTACGGTTCCCACGATTCCTTGAGGGAAGTCGTGTCTGGTGTGTACATAGCCTGGTGGGAGAACCTGAAGGAGGGAGAGCAGTTCAATTCATTTTCCTGCCCTTCTCCTTTAAAAAGGAATGCAAAGCATACAGTGTGTCCCCCAATTGCCCCCCTCATTCCCCATTCCACACCCCAAAAAACTATCCCACCATTTCAGGGGGGAAGATTGGAACCCCAGTGTCTGGAAAGAAATTCCATCTGGAGCGTTTTTCATTTTTGGTAAGGATTCAAAACTAGTATGATGGACACAGAATGAATAGCAGGCCAGCAGATCGTTAGATCAGCGGATCATGTGGTGGGAGTCTTTTATTTACTTATTTTTCAGCTAAAGAACATTGTTTAAAGTGGTTGCATACCTCATGTTGTTATTTGTCCCTTTCTGACATGGTGACACTTGGAATCAGGAATGAAACAGGAAGTGGGACATTCCCTTTCCTACCTCCCCATATAACCACAAGTTCCCTCCAGTGTATCCAAACATAGAGAGGAACAAGTTCAGCACAACAGAACAGAAAAATGAAAGGGTGGAAAGGAAATTCTTCTCCATTGGTCTCCGAGTGGGTAGCTGATATTTACAGGGGATTTTTTTGGGGGGGGGGGAGTGGACTTCTGAATTGCTTCTCAAGTACACATAGTTCCTGGTCTATATAAGGTCAATTTGGGTAGGCTAATTTGTCAACTGACAAGTACTTTTGGATGACACATATGATGTTAAACCTGGCTATGATGAAAAGGTTTGGGTGATCAAGGACATCCATGAGTGTGGCAATTCATTTCCCTTTCCCCATAATCCAAGCTAGAGGCAGCACATGATCAGTTATAGGCCAGAGTAGGAATAATAATAATAATAATAATAATAATAATAATAACTTATTATTTATACCCCACCCATCTGGCTGGGTTTCCCCAGCAACTCTAGGCAGCTCCCAACAGAACACCAATATCAATAATAAAAAAGCAACAACATCAAACATTAAAAACTTCCCTAAACAGGGCTGCATTCAGATATCTTCTAAAAGTCAGATAGTTGTTTATTTCCTTGGTGGGAGGACGTTCCACAGGGCAGGTGCCACTACTGAGAAGGCCCTCTGCCTGGTTCCCTGTAGCTTCACTTGTCGTAGTGAGGACACCGCCAGAAGGCCCTCGGCGCTGGACCTCAATGTCTGGGCTGAATGATAGGGGTGGAGACATTCCTTCAGGTATACTGGGCCGAGGCCATTTAGAGCTTTAAAGGTCAGACCAACACTTTGAATTATACTTGGAAACGTACTGGGAGCCAATGTAGGTCTTTCAGGACCAGTGCTATGTGGTCTCGGCAGCCACTCCCAACATGGTGTCTTCCAGATGTTGTGGACTACATTTCCCATCAACCCCAGCCAGCATGGCCAACAGCCATGGATGATTGGCACTTTGGTCCATAGATCTGGAGGGGCCCACAATGATGATGACCAGCAACTGGATTTAGGCAGCCTCCCATGCCCCCCCCCCCATGATGTCCCTCTTTGTACACATTTCTTGGCTGGAGAACTGCATTGCTGGGGAACCCCCAAGGGGAGAAGGCTCACACCCAGGTGACTGGAGGGTGACAGGGAGAAGAGAGAGAAGACTGGAAAAAGGGGGTGTTGGAAGCTGGACCGGCAACATGATTCAAGTGAGCAGGAAAAGTTTGTGATAGAGAGCAGTCCAGAATCAGAGGCAGAAGTGGATGCTGGAGAGGAGGAGAAGCTGGTCTCCCAGAACCAGAAGAGGTATGAAGAGGGCAGAGCAGGGACAGACCAAGTGACAAATTCTCAGAGGGTGAGGTGGAAAGTGAAGTGGAATTATGTACAGTCGTACCTCTAGTTGAGTTAGGTTCATGTTGCGGATTTTCGGGTTGCGAATGCGGCAAACCCGGAAGTGTATACTTCTGGGTTTCGCAACACGCGCAGGTGCAGGAGCGCTCTATTGCGTCATGCGCACGTGCAGAAGCGCCACTCTACTTATGGACTTTTCAGGGTGCAAATGGCACCCCGGAACGGATCGCGTCTGTAAGTAGAGGTACCACTGTAATGAGAAAGTCACTGTGTAATTTATGTAATTGAACCACAGAGGCCAGCAAGACAAATAATGTCGTTTTTGGCAGAAGACAAACTGTGGTGGAACAGAAACAGTGCTGCATGCGATGAGTACAAGGTGGAATGGAAAACCATGCAAAATCATACCCCTACTTCATTTGTGGTTCTTCATGAGAGGATTGGTTCCTTACAGTTTGGTGTTACCCAGGCCACTGGCATAAATTAAGCTATAATACAGTTGGCCAGAGGGATGCAGGTGGCGCTGTGGTCTAAACCACAGAGCCTAGGGCTTGCTGATCGGAATGTCGGTGGTTTGAATCCCCATGACGTGGTGAGCTTCCGTTGCTCAGTTCCTGCTCCTACCAACCTAGCAGTTTGAAAGCATGTCAAAGTGCAAGTAGATAAATAGGTATTGCTCCGGCGGGAAGGTAAACGGCGTTTCTGTGCACTGCTCTGGTTTGCCAAAAGCGGCTTAGTCATGCTGGCCATATGACCCAGAAGCTGTACACCGGCTCCCTCGGCCAATAAAGTGAGATGAGCACCACAACACAGAGTCATCCGCGACTGGACCTAATGGTCAGGTCCTTTTACTTTTACAGTTGGCCAGGAAAATGCTGCTATTTGCTATAGTGGCTGCATTTGAACATCGCGTTTCCACAGAAGATTAGAGATATGGCTCCCCCCCCCCCCACAAAATAAGCTTCCCTCAGATATCTTGTTGCTACCTTCCCCAAGAGATTTTGCTGGAAGATTCAGGTCAGGCAAAGGAAAGTACTTCTTCACATAGTGCATAGTTAAACTAAAGAGCCCGCTCCCACACGAGGCAGTGAGCGCAACCAACTTGTAAGGTTTTAAAAGAGGGTTAGAGAAATTCATGGAGGACAAGGCTACGACTGGCTAGTGATTGGTTGGTGATTGCTATCTTCTGCGTCCACCGTCGGTGGTGGTATGCTTCTGAATACCAGTTGCTAGAAACAGCAGGAGGCCAAGAGGGCTTGTGTGTTGGGTTCTGCTTGAAGGTTTTCTGCAAACATCCAGTTGGCCACTGTAAGAACAGAATGCTGGACTAGGTGGACCATTTTGAGTACAGTTTTTGAGCACGCTTTTCCAGGTTGACGCTATAGAAATGATCCCTGAAAGTGTAGTGGTCCAACACATTTCCAGACCATGACACAGCTAGAGGGAGAAGAAGCCAGATGCCTCACTTACCTCCCGCGTTGGGTATATTCTTAGTATATTCCCTCCCTCCCTCCCTCATCTTTTGCCTTATTCATTTCACTGTAGAAGGGACCACTGGCTTCAGGATCTGCCCCTCCCAATATTTTTAGTGGAATCTTTTTATGGAATTCCGACTGAAGCCTAGAATGTGTCACTTGGTACATAGAACATTTACTTTTCCACCAAGACTATAAGATCAGGACATACACACAAATGGTCAGAAAACAGATGAATAATGTCCTAATAATAAAGCCCTCTACTCCCCAGGTGTCTCTTGTTATTTCCTTGCTACTCTGCAAAGCTTCACATATTCACATTAATATGGTGTTGTCAACACAGGCACACTGAGGGTGACTCCAGGCTGTCATTCTTTTGCTGAAGGGATTAAAGGGAATGTAGGAGATTTAGGTTTGCTCAGTTAAAGTGGACCGAAGTCATCAATTGCCCTAAGGCACATCCAGACCATACATTTAAAGCGCATGGGTTCTCCCGAATAATAATAGGAACAGTGGTTTCTTAAGGGTCTTGGGAACTGTAGCTCTGAAAGGTATAAACTACGGTTCTCATGGTTATTTTGGGGGAAGCCACAAGTGTTAAATGTGCTTTAAATGTATGGTGTGAATTTATTTATTTAATTTTTTGCAGTTAGGAAAGTGATGAGGAAGTGCAAAGTTGTATAACTGGCCTGCAATCAAATCAGAACACATACTCAGTAGAGACTGAATGTAGTCTAACCTCTGTAGAAGCTTCGTGCAAGGAAAGTGGGAATGATGCTCCGTAAAGGCCACTTGCCATAATTCTGATGGAATAATAATGATAATAATAATAATGATAATAATAATAATAATAATAATAATAATAATAATAATAATTTATTATTTATACCCCGCCCATCTGGCTGAGTTTCCCCAGCCACTCTGGGTGGCTTCCAATCAAGTGTTAAAAACAATACAGCATTAAATATTAAAAACTTCCCTTAACAGGGCTGCCTTCAGATGTCTTTTAAAGAGAATATAGCTGCTTATATCCTTCACATCTGATGGGAGGGTGTTCCACAGGGTGGGCGCCACTACCGAGAAGGCCCTCTGTCTGGTTCCCTGTAACCTCGCTTCTCGCAATGAGGGAACCGCCAGAAGGCCCTCGGCGCTGGATCTCAGTGTCCAGTGGTATCGGTGGCCCAGCCTGGCCTGGCTGCCTGGGGACTGAGGGAGGGAAGCAGCTAGCCCACGCAGTTCAGTTCAGTTTAGGATTGCCTCTGAATAACAACTGCAGAGAATCACAAATGGAAGAGAGCGATTGCACTCAAGTCCTGCTTGTGGGCTTCCCATGGCCACTGAGATAACTGATGCTGGACTAGGTGGATCTTTGGCCAAATACAGCAGAGCTTTTCTTATGAGGGTACCAGTTTGGGAAAGTCTGAACTACGCTGTATAGTTCAAACTCAACAAGATTTCTCCGAGCCCTTTAAGAATTGCCTGAGGGAGAATTTTGGTATCAGAAGTTCTACACCCTCATGTCCAAACGGCTGATGTAATGAGTTGAGTGGGGAGTGGAACTGATTTTTCTTCTTCTTGCTACTCAACTAACTGAAAGGCTTGTCAGATTAAAGCCAGCCTTAGAAATGTTATTCCTAGCACTGGACTCACCGACTGCAATGTCAATATTTGTGAACAGGGATAGGTCCTGCAAACTGCAGCTCTTCACCAAATGAACTACGCCATAAGAATTCTGAGGATGCTGATTCATAGGCTCGGAGAGCTGGGAGAAACCTGAAATAGATCATCTAGTCTCACCTTCCCTGTCCCCAAAGCAGGAACATCTACCCACCAGTTCCCCTACTAATCAAGTGGACCCTTCCAGGGTCAAGCGATGTCTTCCAGACCACAGGCTATCACAATGGCAGGTGCGCTGCCACAGGTTGACTGTCGGGAGCAGAATGTTGGAAGGTTCTGGAAGAGAAAGTGCTTACTCAGGCAGCCCATACTTAAATTATGGAATTGACTATGAAATCGCTACAAGATCTGGTGATGGCCACCCGCTTGGATGGCTTTAAAAGAGGATTCAACAAATTCATGGAGGACAAGGCTATCAATGACTCTTAGCCATTGATGGCTATGTGCTTTTGAATGCCAGTTAATGAAAACTGCAGGAGCAGAGAGTGTAGCTGTGCTCAGGTTTTGCTTGTGTGCTTCCTACGGGCATCTGGTAGGCCACAGTTAGAATAGGATGCTGGACTAGATGGTCCATTGGCCTGATCCAGCAGGCTCTTCTTATCTTCTTCTTCTTCTTGTTGTTTAGTCGTGTCCGACTCTTCGTGACCCCATGGACCAGAGCACGCCAGGCACTCCTGTCTTCCACTGCCTCCTGCAGCCTGGTCAAACTCATGTCCGTAGCTTCGAGAGCACTGTCCAACCATCTCGTCCTCTGTCGTCCCCTTCTCCTTGTGCCCTCCATCTTTCCCAACATCAGGGTCTTTTCCGGGGAGTCTTCTCTTCTCATGAGGTGGCCAGAGTATTGGAGCCTCAGTTTCAGGGTCTGTCCTTCCAGTGAACACTCAGGGCTGATTTCCTTAAGAATGGATAGGTTTGATCTTCTTGCAGTCCATGGGACTCTCAAGAGTTTCCTCCAGCACCATAATTCAAAAGCATCAATTCTTCGGCGATCAGCCTTCTTTATGGTCCAGCTCTCACTTGTCTTCTTATAGTCTTAGATAATGGACAGACTTCCGGGTTGGCGCCACCGGCAATGGCGGAATTCCTCTGATCGGGAGGAATTTGCCTTGTGGAAATTCGGGTCTGGCCGCCACGGCGAAGGCAGAGACCCACTAAAAATCACAGGCAGGTGAAGCCTGTGAACGTGGGATTCGGCGGGCACCTTTGCGCCTCCCCTACTCGCGGGGAAACCCGGTTTCGGGGATCCGGAGCGATGTGGGGTGAGCGGCACGGTGCTTCGGATTGACTGCTTCTTCCATGGAGCGAAGCCACATAGCTGTTGCCGGAGAGCGCTGACTTTTTCCTGTGGACAATTTGATCTTAAAGTAACTACCTGTAAGTAGAGTGAAGAATTGGATTTTTAAACGTCTTAATTTGGCACCGAAACGGGGAGGCTCAAAACAGGAAGTCCACCTCCCCTCTTTGTAAATAAGACTGAGGCAAAGAGGTTGCAAGCTAAAGTCTTGGAAAGCCTATTGTAAAGGACTATATTCTCATCAGTAAAAAATATTAAACCCCCCTTGGAAGCAGGAGAAGAGGGGGGAGGCTTTGGATTGTGTATCCCTGCAGGAGTGAGCGAAGGAATTTAAAATACCACCGTTCCGAACCTGGAAACGGGCTGCTAGAAAGACCGACGTGTCTTGGAAGGTTCATTGACAGCGAATATAACGGTCAGTGACAGCTAGCATAAGAGAGAGAGATTGTTTCCATTATCTTCGTCTGTACTTAAAAAGGAGTTAAAGTAACGGAAAATTGAAACAACTTTATTGAACTTTATTAAAAAAGGAGGAAAGTAACTGAAAATTGAAACTAACTTTGGATTATTGAAACTGTGTTTAAAAGAGGACATACTGACTGATACAAATACAACTCGCTTTCCCCTAGTGGAAGCTTTTGAAATTGGTTATTTTATAGGAGCTGGGCTAGGGGAATTTCCAGCTGCAAGATAAAAAAGTGTGAGACTTTGGAATTGACCTTGAAGCTCTTAAGTGTTATGGCAAATGGAAAGGAAAAAACAGACGGGATGTCGACAGAAGAGGCCTTAGTGGCTGCATTATTGAAAATAAACGATTCGCTGGAACAACTCCACAAGAAAACAGATGCGATAAATGTGAAATTGGATGTTGCAAATATTGAAATTGATTCAACTCTAGAAAGTTTAAATAACTTGGGACAAAAGGTGAATACCAATTCAGAAACCACCCAGAAACTGACACAGGAATCTACTTTGATATGGCAAACTGCAGATGAAGTCAGGGGGAAAACCCGTGCTGCTGAATCTAAAGCGATAGAACAGGAGAGGAGAGTCCCATCCATACAAAGACAACTTGATGAGCATAAGTTGACATTCGTTATGATTGAACTTAAAGAAGAATGGATGAATTTGAGGACCAGAGCCCTATCTGAATTGGAAAAGGAAAGCTTGACAGAGTTTCAGGAGGCGATACTAACATTGGTTGAGAAAGAGAGGTATTTGGGGGTTAGTATGACCGCCAAAAATGTGAATCTGCTTAAGGATAACTGTGAAGGATGTTGGATTGAAGAGAAGGGGGATTTGGAAATATGGACAAATCAGAAGTTGTTACTGTCGGGCCGAGTTTTTGTGGGGATGTTGCTTTTGTTTCAAATATTGCAAGCTTTGGATGGGATGGAGGGTTACAGGAGGTGGCAGAGGGATGATCCTAGAGTTGTTTGGCAGGGCAGGAAGCCTCGAGTAAAATTTAAGATATTGATGGATGCCAAAGAAGGAGGTGGACCTGCCCTGCCAGACCTTTAAACTTTGTTATGAACCATCTGCTTTTTGCTGGTTGAGAGAATGGTTGCTTTTTGAAAACACTGAAGTGTTGGACAATGGCAGATGAAGTTGATGGACTATATGGAATTGGAGGAAATGACTGGCAAGATCCGAGACCAGGGTGAAGAGTCGGTGGAAGAAGATTGGAAAAAGTTTAAAGACTATTTATAGAAATATTGTAAAATTAAGGAATGTTAGAAAAATGTTGGAATGAAATTATATGGCTTTAGCAGAAATGTCATAAGGAATTAAGAATAAATAGATTAATAGAAAATTAAAGGAAAAGTATGGCAAGAATGTGTTAAGATAATTATAGAACAGAAAACAGAGTTAGATGGAAAGGAATTGCTGAAACAAACAATAGAAGTGGAATACAAAAAGGGAGGTGGGAGGAGGTCGCTGGAAATAAGTGAATGAAATATAAGATATTGAAAATGTTTGAGGTGTTTTTAAATTGTTTTTGCTTGTTTTTGTTTGTTTTGTTAGTCCATGTAGCGTTTTTGTATTGTATTTGCATTATTTTTTTTCTTTTTTTCTTTTTCCTTTTTGTTTGTTTGTAGTGTTGTGTTGGAAATGTTAAAAAAGTAATAAATATCATTAAAAAAAAAAAAGATAATGGACAGTCCATTACTGAATAATAGCAGCCAAGCAAAATAAGTAAGAACACAAGAAGTGCTCTGCAGGATCAAATCAAAGTTCCATCATGTCCTGCCTCCTGCTTCCCACAATGGCCATACGAAAGCTTCTGGGAAACCTGAAATTGTGAAGGTAGCATAGATGCTAACAAGCGTCCTTGACGTGACCCAACCAGATGCCTAAGAGATACTTCTCTTTATGACTCGGTGATTCTCTTTATATCTTGGTGTCTCTTTATGACTTGATGTCCAAAATGAACCTATTTATTAGGAATGGAAAAATCCATCATCTGTAGAATGTGGAATATAGAAATAAAAATATTGTGTAAAATATGATGGCCGCTGTTTGGTTGGTGCCAAACCATGGCAGGGCCTTTTCAGTGGTGGTTCCCTGGTTGTGAAATGCCCTTCCTAGTGAGGTGTTCCTGTCTATAAGGAATTTGAAAACATCCCTGTTTGCTCAGGCCTTGCATGGCTGAGGAGTGTTGCTCTTGGCAATCTTGAGATCACTGTTTGGAAGTATGTTTTTACTTGTAGCTGCTTCTAGATCAGGGGTCGGCAACCTAAGGCCCATGGGCCACAAGTGGCCCACGGGGGTCATTTAACTGGCCCACGAGCCACCCCTGAACTGAGCCACCTGCTCAGTGAGTCCCCGCATGCTGTGCTAAACCAGCACAGTGCAGGAACTCGCTTCCGCGGCACTGGAAATCATGTTTGCGCAGACGCAGATGCCGGAAATTGCAGGCAGGCGCAATTACACACACACACATGCGATCCATCCCACAGAGGGATCTCCGCTGGAGTGAACTGGCCCAGGCAAGGTAAACCTTGCTTACCACTGTTCTAGATGTTTGCAATTGTTCTTAGGATATTTTAATCTGTTTTAGCATTGTTTCTTTATAAATTGTAATCCATTTGCTACCCTGGGTTCTTTGGGGAAGGAAGAGTTGGATGATGATGATAATATTAATATTAATATTAATATTAACAATACTGTGTTGGCCCAAATATAAGCTGCACCTGCAAATAAGCCACCCCTTTAAAGTTCAAGGGGGGGAAAGAAAAAAAGACAATACTCAAATATAAGCCGCTCCCTTAAAATTCCACAGCCAACCACACCCATAAATGGCAAATGTAGAAGAAAATCCTACAGATATTATAAAAGCCAATTTTTGTAAGGTCGCGAATTTAAGACACACTTTAACTTTTCATGGTCGGAATTTGAAAAAAAGTGCAACTTATATTCAGGCCAATATGGGAATAATAATTGTAGCTCTCTCATTGTAAGGAGGAACCCAGTCCTGTATTAAAGCACACCATTGGTCCATCTAGTTGATTGGTTGGCAATGGCTCTCCAGGGTTTCACACGGGGGTGTCTTTCTCAGCCCTATCTGCAAATGCCAGGGATTAAACCTGGGACCTTTGGCATACAAAGCTCTGCCATTATTGAGCTAGTCCAGATCCAGCTCAGGCTGCAATGCATCTTTCTTTGGTTTTCCTTCTTTCTTTCTCTTTGCTCAGTCCCCCAGGCCCTGCCAAGAGAAAGGCTTCTAGTATGTTGATTTTGTTTTCCTTTCCTTATGGGGGAGAACGATTTCGCACATAATTATAACAGCCGCAGAGAGATTGTGCGAAGAGCGCTTTACTGGAAATTGCAAGAGAATGAACAAGGAAAAGCCTGTTTTTTTTAGCGTCAGCAACTGGGAGAAAGACTCCAGACTGCAAGTGGTTGGAGGAGAAGGACAATGCGTGGTGTTCAGGCTGCAAGAAAGGAACCCTTCAAGGGAGTGAGGTAGGTCTTCCAGGTGCTGAGATGAACTGAGCCAGAATGGACCACAGCATTGGCCCGATACCTCTGCTGGGTATTAGGGGGTTGCTTTTTGCACGAGGCCTCCATCACGATTGTGTGCAAAGAACAGAGGATTGTCCCTTGCATCAATGAGGTACCAGATATACTCTTCTCTGCCTGTGGGCTACAGCAGTGGTGGCTGATGTCCATCGGGACTCATATGATGGAAGGCAGGGAGCCCGACAGTAGGGGGCACTGCAGCCAATGACAGGTGGAATCTACTATTTCTCATTTTGACCCCATTCTCCTCCCTGCTGATTTCTTCAAGGGGCAATACTGAGACTACGAAGGAAGAGGAATAATAATAATAATAATAATAATAATAATAATAATAATATTTATACCCCACCCTTCCCAGCCAAGACTGGGCTCAGGGCGGCTAACACCAGGTATAAAAACAATTGATTAAAATGCAACTTAAAAACAAGATTAAAATACATTAAAACAAAGCCTCATTTCAGTAGAAACTCAAATCAAAAACTTTTTGGGGATGAAAACATCAAATCTTCACCAAGTCCAACTATCCAGACTGGTCCTACGTCGGCCAGAAAAAAGTCCCCAAATAGGAGTTCCATCACAGAAGGAGAAAGGAAAAAGGAAAGAGGGGGAGGGGATCAAGTTGATTCCAAGCCAAAGGCCAGATGGAACAACTTTGTGTTACAGGCCCTGCAGAAAGAAATCAGATCCTGCAGAGCCCTGGTCTCATGAGACAGAGCGTTCCACCAGGCCAGAGCCGGAAGCTGATAGTGTCACCCTCTAGTCTGCACCCCATAGACCAGCCCCCACTGCAGTACATGATGGCAAACTAGCACACCCTGTGGGACTCACTGGCCTTGATGTCGCTAATACTTCTTCTCTGCTAACAAAGAGGTTCTTCTCCTGCCCATCTCTGGTCTCCTGGTATGTTTTGGGGTGAGACTGTGTGCGTGAACATCAGACACTTGGGTTGCTGTAGTGTCTGCATCCCCACTTCTCCCTCCAAGCCACATAGTTTGCTTTCATGTCTGGAGTTTTGAGGTAGGAGTCTTGGCAGAAACAAGGAAAAGATTCCCAAAGAGCAAAAGTGGAGTTGGAAAGGTAAAAGTGATGCCAACTCATTGGATTTTTCTTACATGCTTGCTTCTGGCCTCTCAGCAGCTCCGCTTTGCTGCTTCGCAGTAAGTTGGATGTCAGCTTTCTCTCTCTTTAATAATAATAATGATTTTATTATTTATACCCACCCATCTGGCTGGGTTTCCCCATCTGGGCGGCTCCCAACAGAATATGAAAAACACGATAAAACATCAAACATTAAAAACTTCCCTAAACAGGGCTGCCTTCAGATGTTTTCTAAAAGTCAGATAGTTGTTTATTTCATTGACATCTGATGGGAGGGTGCCACTACCAAGAAGGCCCTCTGCCTGGTTTCCTGTAACCTCGCAGCGAGGGAACCGCCAGAAGGCCCTTGGAGCTGGACCTCATACATCCTCAAACATACGTCCTGCAGGATCTGTCTGAGGTGAATTTGTACACCATTTCCCAAACCCGGAGCTGTAGAATTGTAAAGGACCCTGAGGATCATCTAGTCCAATGCAGGAATCTGCAGCTGTCCCGTATGGGGATCAAACCTGCAACCTTGGCATATCAGCACTCTACACTCTAACCCAGACCCTCCAGTGTCCCTATTTTCCAGGGACATCCCTGATTTAGAGAAGCCATCCCTGTTTCTGATTTGATCCCAGAATGTCCCGCTTTTCCTTAGGATGTCCCTATTTCCATTGGAGAAATGCTGGAGGGTATGGAGTTATGCAACCCCTGATCTGTCTGAAGGCAATCCTGTATAGGGAAGGTTTTTTTTAATGTTTTCATGGCAGAAGTAAGAGACCTCAGGTGTGAGGTCCAAGTGTAGCCCTCCAGGCCTCTCTAATCTGGCCCTCAAAAAATCTTCAGAGGCTACTCCCTCAGAGCCCTGCTGCATAGACTTTTCAAGTGCTTTCACCTGACTGGAATGTGTCCTTGAACTAGTGCCAGCCCACCCATTAGCTCCGCTGAGGCAGTCACCTCAGACGGTAGGCTGGGGACAGCTTTAAGACACAGCAGATCTGGAAACGGAGGAGCATCCTCGCGTGCAGTGCCGGATTTATGTATAGGCTAAGTAGGCTGAAGCCAAGGGTCTCTAAATCTAGGAGGCCTCACCAGCCCACCCACTTCCCAGCGGGCAGTCTCCCCTCTCCCCAAACTGCAAACCCAAGACTTCATGCGAGGACAGGGCAACTTGGGCCTCTAAATCTAGGGGTGCTAATGTCTAAATCTAGTGCTAATGTCTGGCCAGGGTGAAAGTGGTCATCCTCTTATATACCTGCTTTGATTAACAAGGCATCTGACCCTCACCTGAATCTTATAACTCTCCTGACAGGTGATTTGGTCTGCAGTCAGTGTGGAAATAAAGAATGAGATTGCCCACCAGATTCCAGGCACTCTACTATTCAAATTAGGCCCCAGTGTTTTTGTTACAATCCCCTTCTCAGTTAAGTAATCAATTTTAATCTATAATTTAAATTCTCAAAATGTTCTTATTTGTTAATTCGAGCAAGTAAACTACTGCTCTCACTTCATTACAAACAGTATTTCTACCTGCAACACACTTGAGAGAACCTGCTCCTCTTCCTTTCACAGATATTTTATTGCCATTTGCAACTGTAGATGCCTCTGATTAGTTATCATTTAACTCTTTGGGGAAATAATTAGCATCACACGTCATATGCATGGAAGTTGCCAAACCAATTACCAACTAGAAGGATTACTGTGAATAGCACCAGTTTTCCTATAACTTGATATTGCTGGATAGTTTTGATGAACTGCAAAACATTTTTAGTTTGCTTTCTGTTGCCACCCTGGAACTTTTCTTTATTAGTGCCACTTTGTTTTGTACGATTCCTTGCAAATGAAGGAAAACAACTTTTCTGCTTGTTTATGTTGATAATATAATTTTGGTTACTGAGAACAAACAAGATTGTACAAAAACAAGATTGGGTGCAGGCCTACCCAGGACATAGACGTCCTGACTGTGACAAAGGTGAGCTGTGTGCTTGCTTGCTTGCTTGCTTGCTTGCTTAACAGCTGTTGGGAACTTCAAGGTCCCTGCTCTCCCTTCTTATGGCCTTTTTACTGGACCTGGAGGCTCCAATAGAGAGCATTCCATGTCAAGAAGGAGGGCAAGTGGGCACCCTATCAAATGACAGGGCAGGAGCTACACGGAGCAGTGTAGCTCTGCGGGGGGTTTCTTTAAGAATAACATTACAACTTCATTTTCCTAAAAAATAATGCTTATTCCACAAAAGCTTTAAAAAGTTCAGTTATTGCCAAAGTTTTTCGGTGTTAATTTTATGCATTTTTAAAAAATCACCATGGTATTTAACAATAATATCTTATGTCCTTTAGAGGAGAAATTGTGAATTGCAGAATTTTAAATACCCATCATCATAAGGGAAACCAAGCTCAACACTAGAAACACTAATTGCCCGAAGGAAGAAAAGAACCCTGTAAGCCTAGAATTACAAGACCTGAAGAAGAGGCTAATGAGTATAAAGACTGAGATTTCTAACCAAAATATAAGGACAATAGAGCCTAGAGCACAATATTTAAAGACGGCCAACAGCTCTTTATCCCATAGAAAGACATCAGTGCAACTCCCTGTTCCCTTTTCAAACGACACCGAATTAGATGAGGAATTTGGCGCCTCCGACATTTCTATGGCAACAACAGCTAAAGAACTCTATGTTGCTGACAATCTAGAGATATCCAGCACCAAATCTACATCTGGACCTTTGCCTAATGTTCCAAAAACTTATCAGAATGATCAACCTTCTCTACTGTACTCCTGGCAAGACAGGATGGACAGATCTTCCATATTCGAAGCTGGCTCTTTGTTAGCCAGTGATCCACATTTTATAGCACATACCTCATTAATACTCCCACAGCCACAGATAGAACCAACAATCATCCAATCAACCCAGGAGGGAGAGGGGGATTGACAGTTTATGAAACACCATGAGACTGTCCTCCCCGCTTGGGGTGCGGTTGGTTGGGTTTTATCTTCTAGGGATACTTACCCTATCAAACCTCCACCTCTTCCCCATACCACTTTGACCCAGGAGTCCTGGCCCAAAGATGATTTGTTATTGAGGGGATGTTACCCCTCTATTGGGGAGGCTAGTATGGGGTCTGGGATTTCCACTATTGAAGGGCTAGGGAGGAATGGCAGTGGGGCTAGAAATCTCTATCGGCGAAGGGTTTCGAGATGCAGTGATCCTCGAACCCCTTCCAATCTACGCCCCATCCCAAGGGATGAGGGTAGGGAGAGCAAGGATTACCCACCTCCGTCATTAATGCTGTGCAATGCCAGGTCCATAGGCAACAAAACCGCCACCATGCGTGACTTTTTTGTCTCGCAGGGGATTGACCTGGCTTGCGTGACGGAGACCTGGGTACGGGAAGGTGAAGTAGTCTCCCTACATGAGATAACACCACCAGGTTTCTCTGTCCTCCATCAATCACGGTCTGTGGGTCGGGGGGGGGAGGAGTAGCATTGTTAATCCAGGAGGATTGCTTTTTCAGAGCCCTGCCATCACTGGCGATCTCCGGCATTGAATGTGTTGGTCTCATGTGGGGCACCAAGGAGAGCTTGGCTGTCTGGCTGGTGTACCAACCACCCAGCACACCGGCAGCCACCCTGTCAGACCTGCTGGAGGTGGTGGCAGGCTGGGCCTTGGAGTTCCCAAGCCTACTGGTTTTGGGAGACTTCAACGTCCATGCCGATGCCGCTCCCTCCTCACAGGTTCTGGACCTAGAGACTTCCATGGCAACACTAGGGCTCTCCCAGTTTGTTTTGGGCCCCACTCATCAAGCAGGCCACACGCTGGATCTGATCTTTGGGGCTGGCATAGATGTGATCATGCTTCCCCCTGTGGAAGTGCCATGGTCTGATCACTACGCTCTGAAAGCCAAGATTGACTTCTCGCTCCTCCCCTGCTCAGGTGGCGAACCTATTTGGGCTCGTCCATGAAAACTGATGGATCCTGATAGATTCCGACAAGCCTTGCGGGACCCTGCTCCTCCTGGTGACTCATTAGATGACCTTGTTGAGGACTGGAATAACCGGCTCTTGGCAGCCATTGATGAGATCGCGCCTAAGCGCCCTCTGCGACCCCGTCGAAACCGGGCCCCTTGGTTTACTGAGGAGCTCCGGAAAATGAAGCGGGATCTCAGATGGCTAGAGCGAGTATGGCGACGGACTCGTGACGGAGCCTCAAGAACATCTTATAGGATGCTTATGAAAGCCTATGAGATGGCTATGAAAGCTGCTAAGAAATCTTACTTTGCAGCTTCCATTGCATCCGCTAGCTCTCGCCCGGCACAACTTTTTAGAATAATTAGATCAATAACGTCCTTAGGAGGACAACCAAATTTAAGCACAAATTCGACCCACAGCTGTGAGGCATTTGCGAGCTTTTTTGTGGAGAAAGTCCTGTTGCTCCGCCGTGACCTCCCTGCCAATTTAGATACAGTGACTGAACTGGAGGCCCCTCGACTGACTTCTGGTCCAGTGTTGGACCATTTCGATCGAATACTCCCTTCTGATGTGGATAGATTCCTCCAAGTTAGTAGGCCCACCACCTGCCTCCTTGATCCGTGCCTGTCTTGGCTGATTAGGGAGTGTCCAGATGTTGCGCCGACCCCCCGGTTGAAATTATCAATTTGTCCCTTGACATGGGGACATTCCCAGGGGAACTGAAGGAAGCAGTGGTATGTCCACTCTTAAAGAAAACTTCATTAGATCCCTTAGACCTATCCAATTACCGCCCAGTTTCAAATCTTCCATATCTGGGTAAGGTAATTGAGAGAGTGGTTGCTGAACAGCTTGGTAGGTTTCTGGAGGAAACGTCGGCTTTAGATCCATTTCAGTCCGGTTTCCGTACTGGCTCCCGGTGGAGTACAGGATCAGATTTAAGGTGCTGCTTTTGACCTTTAAAGCCCTTCACGGGCTAGGACCCTCGTACCTACGGAACCGCCTCTCCCGGTATGCCCCACAGAGAGCCTCAAGGTCCATAAATAGCAACACCCTTGTGGTCCCGGGCCCTAAGGAAGTTAGATTGGCTTCAACCAGAGCCAGGGCCTTTTCAACTCTGGCTCCGGTCTGGTGGAACGCTCTGCCTCACGAGACCAGGGCCCTGCAGGATCTGATTTCTTTCCGCAGGGCCTGTAAGACAGAGTTGTTCCGCCTGGCCTTGGCTTGGAGCCAATTTGATTCCCTCCCTCTCTTTCTTTTTTCTTTTCCTTCTCCTTCTGCGATGAGGCTACATTTTAATATTTTAAGGTTTCAATATTTTAATGTTGTATTTTTTAATTTTGTTTTTAAGTTGTAATCATTTAACTTGTTTTTATTATTGCTTGTAAGCCGCTCTGAGCCCGGCCTTGGCTGGGGAGGGCGGGGTATAAATAAAAATTATTATTATTATTATTATTATTATTATTATTATCATCCTTGCCTTCACTCAGTTTTGTTTGTGAGGGTGGGGGATGGGAGGGGCCTCACAAGTGGAGTAGCCTAGGGCCTCTCTTCATCTACTGTATTTTCCGCTCCATAAGACGCACCTGACCATAAGACGCACCTAGTTTTTAGAGGGGGAATGCAAGAAAAAAAAATTCTTTAAAGGGAGCGCTGAGCAGAGCCTATATGCATCCCAGGCTCTGCTCAGCGCTCACTTTCACGAGCCGCATGGAGCGTATGTGCGGCGCTTACAGGCTTTTCCCCGAGGAGGGAGAAGGGCAGTCCGTCACTTTTCCGGGAGGTGGGGGAAGGGACAGAGTGTGGCTAAGCCAGAAGCTAGAACAGCAAGAGAGAGCGCAGCGATCCGTCTCACTGTTCTGGCTTCTGGGATAGCTGCGCAGCCTGCATTCGCTCCATAAGACGCACACACATTTCCCCTTACTTTTTAGGAGGGAAAAAGTGTGTCTTATAGAGCGGAAAATACAGTAAATCTGGCCCTGCTCACATGCCTTTGCCACTCCTTCTCTGGCTGAGGATAGGAGCCTCCGCCACTGCCATCCCAGTCACCCCCAGAGCAGGAAGGTCACTCTGCTGCTGCTCTCTGGTCTCCTTTTTACTTCCTTGTCATCTTTAGTACACAGGCCACCTCCAGTTGCCTCAGGCAGCTCTGCCACTGGAAAGAGCACAGGGAAACCATTTTCTGATCTGCCTCAAGCAGCAAAATGCATTGGGCCAGCCCTGCCTTGGGGAACCTGCCAGCGACACTTCTGCCTGTATCTTGAGCAGGCAGAAGGAAAATTCAACATTTTTTTTTTTTTTTTTAGTTTCATAGTGAAGAGTGTGCCTCTGGGTTTTCATTCAAGATAGCTGGGCCTCAGTGATCAGACGTCAAGGTTCAAGCTCTCGCCATCAATCCTCCTAATGAAGAGTGTGCTTGTATTTACATAGAAACAATTTCTCAAGGAAGTGCAAAATGTGCTGATCTCAGTGGTTCAGCTGCTCTTTATCTTCAGAGTGGGGTGGATAGCAGTTCTGGATGTCTTGTCTCAGGTGCCTGAGCCAGAAAGCTGATGTCCACAAGAACCTGGCAGGGAAACAGCAATTCCTGGGACACCCATTTCAGAGAAGAACGGGAAGTCCTGGCCTGCTTGCTTAACAGCAAGCTCCTGTTGTACAGCTTTAGGACACCCTCCCTGCACTCTGATGACTGCAAGAGCTGTTTGCTACCCAACACTTTCCAATGCACAATCTAATTCTACTTCCACTTTGCCAAACCTTTATTAGGCATTACAAGTATAGGCCATCATAAAACACCCATATATAAAAATTAAAAATATATGCAATACAGTCGTACCTTGGAAGTCGAACGGAATACGTTCCGGTTTGGTTTGGAAACCAAAGCGCGGCTTCTGATTGGCTGAAGGAAGCTCCTGCAGCCAATCAGAAACCGCGGAAGCCCCGTTGGACGTTCAGGTTCCAAAGAACGTTCGCAAACCGGAACATTCACTTCTGGGTTTGCGGTGTTCAGGAGCTAAAACGTCCAAGTACCAAGGCATTTTGGGATCCAAGGTACGACTGTAAATACAAATAAACAGCCATTTCTTCCTGCTAAGTAGCCAATGCACAATCAACCTCTTTTGGCCCAAAGGTATTTCATTTATAGGTTGTGGGTCTCTCTCTTGCAGAGTCATTCCTCACCCCCAAACAGCCTTAAAAAGGTAAAGGTAAAGGGACCCCTGACCATTAGGTCCAGTCGTGGCCGACTCTGGGGTTACGGCGCTCAGCTCGCTTTATTGGTTGAGGGAGCTGGTGTACAGCTTCTGGGTCATGTGGCCAGCATGACTAAGCCGCTTCTGGCGAACCAGAGCAGCGCATGGAAACACTGTTTACCTTCTCGCCGGAACAGTACCTATTTATCTACTTGCAGGGAGCAGGGACTGAGCAACAGGAGCTCACCCTGTCACGGGGGTTCGAACCGCCGACCTTCTGATCGGCAAGCCCTAGTCTCTGTGGTTTAACCCACAGTGCCACCCGCGTCCCTCCAAACAACCTTATGCTTCTTCTATCCTTTGTATGCAGGAGATCCTGAGATCCTGAGTTCAGTCACATCCAGTTTTAAAGGAATCACATAGCAACTGCCTAAGACAGTTTGCAACCTGAGGCAAAGGAGCAAATGGCTCTCCATCACAGTCCCAAGGTGCAGAACTCCCAAGGCCAGTCAATTTACTGTGGCAGGTGAAGCAGAAAACTTCACAAGCACCTCCCAGTGCATGGCAGTAAAAACCTAACAAGAATTTGCTGCCCTTTCACAACACTTCAAATCTACCACCTGAAGCATACTTCTGCCTAATGGTAGAGCCGGCCCAGGAAAGAACTTTCTCTGCCAATTGGACACATGGAAAATGGTCACCACCTGTACAAAATTTAGATTTTTAAAAAATAGATCAGAGAACGGGTAATGTGAACATAAGATGCCTATTCAACTATAGTTTGTTTTTAATTCTGAACTATTATTATTAGAACCTTAGAATTGTAGAGTTGGAAGGGACCATGAGGGTCATGTAGTCCAACCCCCTGCAATGCAGGAATCTTTTTCATAAGGTGGAGCTTGAAATCACAACCCTGAGATTAAGAGTCTCATGCTCTACCAACTGAGTAACCCACCTTTCCCCAGACCAGGACATAAGGGGGCTTACGCAGTTTAAAACAACACAGATGAAATGAAATAAAACACTATAAACATATAAAAGATCATGGTTCGAAAGGCATTACACTCCTATAGAATTAAAACGATATAAAAACAAACGTACGAAAATACAGACAATAACATCAGCACAGCACTACTAAAAGCCCTCTCCTTCCCAAAGGCCTGTCAGAATAAAACTGCCATCACTTGTTCACTGGAGGACAAGGAGGGAGCCAGTCTAGCTTCTCAAGGAAGGAAGTTCCAAAGTCTGGGAGCAGCCACCGAGAAGGCCCTCTCCTGTGTTCCCATCAAGCATGCCTGTGAGGGTGGCAGGACTGAGAATCAATCTCAAAGCCCGGGCAGGCTTGTATGGGAAAATATGATCCTTCAGATAGCCAGGACCTATAGCTGCATAGCCAAATTTTAAATTGTTGCAACACACCCTAAAATCTACTGGTTAATAGTGGGTAGTCAAAAAATGACAATGAAGGAGGAGGAGGAGGAGGAGGAGAAGGCATCCCTTTTTATTTTGGGAATGTATGAGTCATTAGGACTCACATTAGGAGCATATGAAAGGATCTCCTATGCAAATACAGCTCTCTACGCATGTACATGCCCCATTCATGTGTTCCACTGAATGCCCAGCATCATGGGCAGGGCTGCCATATGTCTGGAATCTGCTGGACATAGCCAGGATTCACCCTTCAAAAATGGCGTCTGGGCGAAATTTTTAAAAAGCAGCTAATGGCGTACGGAAGTGTTGTTAGCCCAGGTTGCCCAGGTTGTTCTTTTCCTTAAAAAATAGGTAAAGACTTCTCCTTTTTTTGAGATTTTGCACACACAAAAAGCTAATCAACTTTGCCAAAAAAGAAGCTCAGTAACCCTAATCATGGGACAAGGCCAGAGGGACGTGCTGACATTCAGGAGTATGGCTCCTTGGCAGTGTGGCTTTGCGCCCTGCTCAGGTATTCACCGAACCCATGTTTGTGTGACAAGGAGCATGGTTGCGCAAGCACATTTGAACGGAGGGAACTTGCTTGTGGGATTTTCCGCCCTCACCCAGTTCCATTTCATTTGTTGCAGCGAACCCTGGTACTTTTCCATTCCCCCTGGAGCGCATGAGGCGAGGGCCTGCGTGCAGTCATTTAACCGAGTCAAAGCCATACACCGCCTCAGAGCCTTGTAACCTGGCCTGGCCCCAGCAGTCAGGTTTGTCCTCCACACATCATTCCTCTGCCCTCGGACTTATTTCCATCTTCTAGCAGGGCAGGGTTTTGGAATGCAGCCGAGGCGTGGCTCTCCTTGCTGGAGATGAAGATGTCAACTGCTGACAGGACTTAAAAGAAGTGGAGGAATTTAGCAAGGCGGGAGTAAAATTCAGCACTCTGGAGGGACTGTGAAAGCTGCTGGAATGTTTAGAGGGTCTTCTTGGGAGTTGTGCCACAGTATCAGCTGGGTCGTAGATAGGGATGGGCAAATCTGTACCATTTGCTTTCTCTACATTTGTCATTTTCCCCATTTTAAATTCAGTTCTCCACATTTCCACATCAGGTTGATTTTTTTTTAGAAAATGTGTGAATTTCGAAGGATGGCTGCATACCCTCCAACATTTCTCTGATGAAAAGAGGGATGTCCTATTCAATGATATAATAATAATAATAATAATAATAATAATTATTATTATTATTATTATTATTATTATTAATACCCTGCCTATCTGACTGGGTTGCCCCAGTCACTCTGGGTGGCTTACAATATATATAGGTAAATGTAAAGGGAACCCTGACCATTAGGTCCAGTCGTGACCAACTCTGGGGTTGCGGTGCTCATCTCGCTTTATTGGCCGAGGGAGCTGGCGTACAGCTTCCGGGTCATGTGGCCAGCATGACTAAGCCGCTTCTGGCGAACCAGAGCAGCGCATGGAAACGCCGTTTACCTTCCCGCCAGAGCGGTACCTATTTATCTACTTGCACTTTGACGTGCTTTCAAACTGCTAGGTTGGCAGGAGCAGGGACCAAGCAACGGGAGCTCACCCCATTGCGGGGATTCGAACCGCCGACCTTCTGATCGGCAAGTTCTAGGCTCTGTGGTTTAACCCACAGTGCAACCCGCGTCCCTTACAATATATATATAAACACAATTAAACATTAAACATTTTTTAAAAAACTTCCCTATTCAGGGCTGCCTTCAGATGTCTTCTAAAGGTTATATAGTTACTTATCTCCTTGGCTTGGGGAGGTCACATAACTCCATATCCTCCAACATTTCTCCGATGAAAATAGGGACATCCTAAGGAAAAGTTGGGCATTCCAGGATCAAATCAGAAACCGGGACGGCTTCTGTAAATCTGGAACTGTCCCAAGAAAATAGGGACACTTGGAAGGTCTATGGCTGTGTTTCAGTTCTCATATTATTTTAGAAAATCCGAATTAGACAGATTCACCTTTAAATGCAACCTGGATCTTACTCATCTTCCATCCAGAGATGAAGATATATTTGAGATGCACACTGGCCTTTTGGTTAACTTTGGTTGATTTTTCTCTTTCATTGGTGAAGGCCAAAAATGGGTTAACAGATGAAGTTTGGGAAAGTGGTTAAGAAACAATGTCCAGTCACCCTTCCTGCCCAACCACAGCTTAGCTTGTTGGGCGTTTCTTCCCCTCCTCCCCTGTTTCTATTAGTACTGGTCCTCTCCTTGGGAACACTGTGTTGCTTTTAATAGTGAACGGTTGAGGTGTCATCCAAATGGCTGTGGAAAATACAGGTGTCCTGCTTTATGACTTGTGAGGCTTACAAGGGAATGACTCAGATGCATCATGGTAACAGGAGGAGCTGAGTGAATGAGCTATAGAATCAAGCTCACTGCTCCTAATTCCGTTGGGGGAAAATGTGAAAGCACGTCCACATTAACTGTTGGGCAAAGTAGGGCAAAGCTGTACCATACCTTGAAAGGACATTCAATGCATGTCACTTCCCCAAAAGAATCCTGGGAATTGTAGTTTCCCCTCACAGACCTACAATTCCCAGCATCCTTAGCAAAATTCCAGTTCCCAGAATTCTTTGCAGAAAGCTCTGTGCTTTAAATGCCTGTTGAATGCTTCAGGTGAAACACTGCTCACACGCCCCTGTCTAGTGTTTTACCTTTCTTTACTGCATTCAAATTCCGCCCCCCTCCCATGGTATTTAATTTAATATCAATTAAATTTGAAAGGCTGACATGTACAGATAACAAAAGACAAGGAGGGAAGGAGGAAGAATTAAAGTGCGACACACAGACGGTGGAGCAGAGCAACCAGCAACCAGCATCAAGGAAAGAAACAGCATTTTGGAAAATGGTGTGGCCACATATTACTTACATTTGATGAAAGAAAACAAGCTAAAAAATGTTTTAATTGAAAAGTATGACCTGTGACGTTTTAGAATGACATATCTGACATCGTTCTAAAAGGGGGGAATAACGTTAATAATAATAATAAATTTTATTTATATCCTGCCCTCCCCAGCTGAAGCCGGGCTCAGAGCGGCTAACAACAATAAAATAGTACAACATTCTAAAATCATTTCATTATAAAAGTAATTCAAATCAAATTGATGGCAACCATTGGGCCAAAGATCTGTGAAGATTGCCAAAGGAGGGAGTCAGGCTGTGCCCTGACCAAAGGCCTGGTGGAACAGCTCTGTCTTGCAGGCTCTGCGGAAAGATTTGGCCTTCACCAATGAAAGAGAAAATCAACCAAAGTTAACCTGGATCAACAGGTTAGTGTAGATCCAGCCTTGGCAAGAAAGAAGCATCATCATAGTTCATACAGAACTAGCGAGGGATGTGGCTTGGGATCATTCTGAGGGCCAGGAAAAGAGACCCCGAGGGCCACATTTCAGCCCTGTGCCTGAAGTTCCTCACCCTGCCTTTGGAGATGTAGGGTAATTGACCCTAGAGAAATTCCATTCCTTTTTATTAGTGACTTATTTGCTTATTATTTATTTCATAAAATTGATATGCTGTTTGGGGTTTTTTTAAGCCTCAAAGCAACTTACAAAAAGAATAAAACAATGGAATCATCAGTAAATAAATAAATAAAAAACCAGTTGGTAAATTTGAGAAAAGAAGAAAATCAGCAATAAACTGGAAATCAGATCAAAATGCATGCCAACAATTTGCATGTCTAGATAGCCTTGCTTAAATAAAAATGTTTTTAATGCTGATCATTGTTTTGTTGATTTCTAGGGAGTCTAGTTCCCTCCTTTTTTGTTCTATAAGTTTGAGGAGTTTTTTAGATCCTGTTTGTTTGTAGCATAATGAGAGGGCTGTGATGTCTTGTTCTATATTGCTAATTTTTGAAGAGGTTTGTTTTTTAAGAAATGCTTTATCTTTTCCACAAGCTCCTCTGGTGACCACTTTGATTGCGTCCCACAGGAGAGGGGTTGTTATATTGTCTACAACGTATCTTTGCAGATTCACCAATTTCTTATCAAAAATGTTTTTAAGAGTACAGTGAAGGTGCCTGCATGATGTCAACAGGCAAGGAGTTCAAAGGGTGGGCGCTGCCATGCTAAAAGTTCAGTTTCTTACAAAGGTAGGACAAGTATTATGTGTCACCTGCAACAGCTCCAGTTCCGCAGATCAGAGTGGTCCATTGGGCATATATAAGGTAAGGTGAAGTCACAGGTGATGTGTTCCCTCTTTCTAGGCAAAGCGTCATTGGGCAATCCAACCCCAACAGAAAGCTCTATTAGTCAGGTCAAGCATCCTTCTGCATGGAGAAAGGCCTCCTGCGACAATATGGGACAAGCTCTGCTTTCCTTGGCTGCCAGTCAGTGCCAGATTTATGTACAAGCTAAACAAGCTCTGGCTTAGGGCCCCACTCTCTTGGGAGGCCCCCAAAAAATTAAAGGGGAAAAAACTGGATGTACCTTTCCAGAATATAAGATAAAAAACAAATAAAATAAAGCCTACATACAGCAACAGTGTTTTGTGTTGTGTAGGCTCCTATGATGTAAGTAATGGGCCCCGCCTGCTAGCCTGCTCCCTAAAATATCACTGGTTTGCTCATTTCTATATATAGGATCCATAAAGAAAGCTGATCGCCGAAAAATTGATGCTCTTGAATTATGGTGCTGGAGGAGACTCTTGAGAGTCCCATGGACTGCAAGAAGATCACAAACCTCTCCATTCTGAAGGAAATCAGCCCTGAGTGCTCACTGGAAGGACAGATCATGAAGCTTAGGCTCCAATACTTTGGCCACCACATGAGAAGAGAAGACTCCCAAGAAAAGACCCTGATGTTGGGAAAGAGTGAGGGCACAAGGAGTAGGGGATGACAGAGGATGAGATGATTGGACAGTGTTGTCAAAGCTACCAGCATGAGTTTGACCAAACTGCAGGAGGCAGTGGAAGACAGGAGTGCCTAGCGTGCTCTGGTCCATGGGGTCATGAAGAGTCGGACACGACTAAACGACTAAACAACAACAGCATATATAGGGTGCCTACATTCTGCATGTGCAAATGGCTTTAGATACCTGTTAGGTCCATAAACTACCATATAGCATATATTCAACACAAAAAACAGTGACAATTTGTTGTTGACAAAGGGCAGCTGGACATATAAAGGGGCCCATTACCTTCAGTAGCGTAGGGCCTCATCAAACCTAAATCCAGCCCTGCTGCCAGTCCAGTATCAAGATGTATATATTTTTTCATGAATGTATGTAATGAAAAGTGAAATGTTATTTTCCCCCTCCTCTGCTGGAAGTCTCCACTGTGTTGGCACCAGCTTGACCAGCAGCTATTCCTATTTGCAAAAGCATCCTTGAAAGGCCCTTTTGAAAGTGTCCTTTTTAGAGAAGGTGGATAGAGAGAAAAAGCCCAGTCAAGACACGAGGATATTTAAATATTCCATGAATATGCTGGTATTTTATTTATTTATTTTGCTTGGGATCTGAACTTCACCTTATATAACTTGTGGCACTATGTCAGCCAGCGAAATAAATGTGCAGGGACTGGTCATCTTTCAGAGGCTGAACACTTCCTGGGTGGGAAAGATGGAGAAGTTTTATGAGCATAAAAGGGCGCTGCATCACATTCATCCCCTGGGAAGAGGGATTGATTGTGAAGCTGCTCTTGAGAATCATAGCTGTGTGGGTGGAATAGGGGCATCCTAACAACGCTCCTCCAGCACCATAATTCAAAAGCATCAATTCTTCGGCAATCAGCCTTCTTTATGGTCCAGCTCTCACTTCCATACATCACTACTGGGAAAACCACGGCTTTAACTATACGGACCTTTGTTGACAAGGTGATGTCTCTGCTTTTTAAGATGCTGTCTAGGTTTGTCTTTCTCCCAAGAAGCAGGCATCTTTTAATTTTGTGGCTGCTGTCACCATCTGCAGTGATCACAGAGCCCAAGAAAGTAAAATCTCTCACTGCCTCCATTTCTTCCCCTTCTATTTGCCAGGAGATGATGGGACCAGTGGCCATGAACTTCGTTTTTTTGATGTTGAGCTTCAGACCATATTTTGTGCTCTCCTCTTTCACCCTCATTAAAAGGTTCTTTAATTCCTCCTCACTTTCTGCCATCAATGTTGTGTCATCTGCATATCTGAGGTTGTTGATATTTCTTCCAGCAATCTTAATTCCGGCTAGGGATTCATCCAGCCCAGCCTTTCGCATGATGAATTCTGCATATAAGTTAAATAAGCAGGGAGACAATATCCCATGGACTGCAAGAAGATCAAACCTATCCATTCTGAAGGAAATCAGCCCTGAGTGCTCACTGGAAGGACAGATCCTGGAAGGACAGGCTTCAATACAGTGGTGCCTCGCAAGACGAAATTAATTCGTTCTGCGAGTTTTTTCATCTTGCGAATTTTTTGTCTTGCAAAGCACGGTTTCCCATAGGAATGCATTGAAAATCCAAAAGGAAACAAACTTGCAAGACGTTTTCGTCTTGCGAAGCAAGCCAATAGGGAAATTCGTCTTGCGAAGCAACTCAAAAAACGAAAAACTCTTTCGTCTTGCGAGGTACCACTGTACTTTGGCCACCTCATGAGAAGAGAAGACTCCCTGGAAAAGACCCTGATGTTGGGAAAGATGGAGGGCACAAGGAGAAGGAGACAACAGAGGACGAGATGGTTGGACAGTGTTCTCGAAGCTACCAGCATGAGTTTGACCAAACTGTGGGAGGCAGTGGAAGACAGAAGTGCCTGGCATGCTCTGGTCCATGGGGTCATGAAGAGTCGGACACGACTAAACGACTAAACAACAACAAACAACGCTCAGCACCCTTAGCAAACTACAGCTCCCAAAATTCCTAACACAAGTGCCAGCCCTGTGAGCGCTTTCACACACTTAAATCAGATATAGGCTAGGATGGGATTCCACTGTTAAAAAGAATAAAACAGCACGCTGAATTTAAAGCAAATTTGGCATGCAGCAGTTAAGAATGCCAGAACTCCTGCTTGCAGGATAATTTCTTGCTAGAACATAGATATTAAATTGCTGATGGACCACTGCCTGGCTCCATCCATTTAGCCACATTAACCTTTGAAGTTCCCTGAAGCTTTGTATCATAGTGTGCAAAAGTGTGGTGTTTTTTTTTAAGTTAAGTGTCTCTTTTCCAAGAAACAAACATTATCTTTGTAAGGTATGAGTCCCTTGTCAACTTTTTAGAGGGACTGGGGAAATGTAAATTATTATTATTATTATCTTTTTTTATAAATAATTTTATTTGCTTTTACAAATTCGTTCACATTTATATTCATCCACAGTAAAAAATAAAATAAAAAAAAATTCTTCCAAATTTCAAGACTTCTCTCCTCTTCTCTGTGGGTTCTTTGAATAACTTTTTAACTGCATATTATAGGTCCATCCAGTTTAATGTCCTCCATTGTATCCAAAATCTATGTATCACTGCAAGAGTTTTTTAAAACCTGCTAAAGAGTTCAAGTGTTTACAGTGGTCTTTCAAATATAACATAAATTTGTCCCAATCTTTACTGAAGTTTTGATTCTCCTGGTTTCTGATTTTCCCGGTTAATCTTGCCATCTCTGCATGGTTCGTAAATGATTTCTCCCTTGTGAAATCACCTACATGTTGGGGTTTCTAGATCTATTGCCATAACTTCCCAAAAGCATGACTTCACTTTGTGCTGATTCAAGAGGAAAGTATAGCTGCTTTTTTTTTTTTTTACCCAGTCATTATAATCCCTGGGCTGAGGGATCCTTGGAAAGCCTTTGCTTTCAAACACCAGTCTTGTTCCATTTCGGAGAACTGACGAGACCACATTTGCAGGCATGGGTTTACTGACAATGCCTCTTGACACTGTGCCTTCAAACCACAAGCTGGTATACTTTGTAAAATGCACTGTGTGTCATTGAAACATATTTGCCAAACTCTGTTCAGTGATTCAGCTTCTCTGTGGCTGAGGCTGAGTTTTACATAGGGGTGGATGAATCTATCAATTTTGGTTTCTCTCAGTTTCTCAAGTTTCCAGCCTTAAATTAAGACTACCCTAAATCCACATGCATTTGCAATTTCTTTTTCTTAAAAAAAGGTCTGCATGAAAAATTGTACTGTACTCGTTTTCATACACAATTTTGTCCCGTGTATGGGCATTTTTAAGGGACGCGGGTGGTGCTGTGGGTTAAACCACTGAGCCTAGGACTTGCCAATCAGAAGGTCGGCGGTTCGAATCCCCGCGACGGGGTGAGCTCCTGTTGCTCGGTCCCTGCTCCTGCCAACCTAGCAGTTCAAAAGCACGTCAAGTGCAAGTAGATAAATAGGTACCGCTCCTGCGGGAAGGTAAACGGCGTTTCCGTGCGCTGCTCTGGTTTGCCAGAAGCGGCTTAGTCATGCTGGCCACATGACCCGGAAGCTGCACGCTGGCTCCCTCGGCCAATAAAGCGAGATGAGCGCCGCAACCCCAGAGTCGGTCACGACTGGACCTAATGGTCAGGGGTCCCTTTACCTTTACGGGCATTTTTGCAAACTATTTCTACCTAATATAATACATTTTACTATGACCTTTTCACTACTATATCCATGTTTGCATGCACTTTTAGGTAATATACGCACACTTCGTATGTGTGCCTTTGTTCAACTACTATGTTGTAAAATTTGGAGGAATGTGAATTTTGAAGGAGAGCCTGGTTTCAGTTCACGTATTGGATTGGGAACTGTGGATTTGGTAAGTTTCATTAAAATGCCAATCAAATACATTTCTCCTCAAGCCTGTTGGATCCAGGTTTGGTAAAAGTAAAAAATGCTAGGTATGATATAATAAAAGGAAAAATTCCCGGATGCCTGGATCCAGGTTTGGAGAGCCCCAGCAGAGATTTAAAATCACAAAATATGCAGCAAAGCATGGAAATATAGGCTGTTAGACCTTTAAAATATCCCCTTCTGAGTTGCTTCTCAAAGTTCTGCACTTCCTTTAGCACAAAAAGAGACCACATGTTTGGCAAGCTAAAAAGGGTTTACTTACAAACTCTTCAAAGGTCTCATTCATGTGCTTTTCAGCAGGAAGAAAAGTGCCAGTTTAAATGCATAGCGTAGATGGGGCCTGAGTTTAGTTTCCAAACAGGACTCACCTGATACATACCTTTTGGACCAACATGCAGCTCAGAAGGGATCTGCCTCAGAATCTATACTCTTACCAGATTCCACATTGGGATGCTCTGAGAGTTGACTCTTTCCTTTCAAAAAAAACGTAAGCAAACAGGTATTTGTCACTAGAGTGGCTAGCACATGGGGTTCCTATTGCTCATGTGGGAAATGTGGCTGAAATTTTCCCTGGTAGTGACAGGATCTGATGGTGTGCTGCCCCTATCAGTGTGTGTGTGTGTGTGTGTAGGAAACCTCAGCTACCCACAACTGGCATGGAAGGAAGGAAGGAAGGAAGGAAGGAAGGAAGGAAGGAAGGAAGGAAATGAAACCTTTGAAGATTAATAATAATAATATAATATAATATTTATACCCTGCCCATCTGGCTGGGTTTCCCCAGCCACTCTGGGCACCTCCCAACAGAATACAATACAATTGTAAAAATACAATAAACAGGGCTGCCTTCAGATGTCTTCTAAAAGTCAGTTTATTTCCTTGACATCTGGTGGGAGAGCATTCCACAGGGCGGGCGCCACTACCGAGAAGGCCCTCCTCTGCCTGGTTCCCTGTAACCTCACTTCTCGCAGCGAGGGAACCACCAGAAGGCCCTCGGAGCTGGACCTCAGCATCCGGGCTGAATGATAGGGGTGAAGAGGCTCCTTCAGGTATACTGGACCGAGGCCGTTTAGGGCTTTAAAGGTCAGCACCAACACTTTGAATTGTGCTCGGAAACATCCTGGGAACCAATGTAGGTCTTTCAGGACCAGTGTTATGGAGTTTCAGCAGCCATAAAAAATTACTAATTTTTGCGGATTATGTAAGTTTGTTGTTGTTGTTAAGTCATTTAGTCGTGTCCGACTCTTTGTGACCCCATGGACCAGAGCTCACCAGGCACTCCTGACTTCATTATGTAGGTACCCCCACCTTAATAATCATCATGGAAATGGGACAGAATTGATGTACTTGGGCCATGCGTGAAGGCGTTAGGCAGTTTAAGACTGCTTTATCCATTCCTTTCTCGGACCTTGGAGAGCAGAGTTCATAATCCCGTCTCAGCCGCAACGTTCACCTTGGCCCACCTCTGTCCTCAACTCCCAGCCTAACCTACCTTGCAAAGCTGATGCATGGATAATATAGAGAAGGAGAAAACAATGTACACCACGCTGAGATCCTTGGAGGAAAGCTGGAGTAACAACACAATCAATCAATCAATCAATCAATCAATCAATCAATCAATGTGAGTGCATGCATGGCTATGTCAAGCTGCTTTGTGTGTGCTGTTTTACCTGCAGCCATGTGTACACCTGTATGTTGAGGACACCACCCTAAAAGAGAAGGGGAAAGGAAGCTATGTGGTTAATGTGATTATCAGAGTTTACTGTTGCAGGGATTGCGTGTCGAGACCCCGCAGCCACCCCCTCGTTGGAAAATAACTCACACAAGGACACGGATATTAGCTTTATGTTATTGGGCAAATTTTGGCCACAACTTCATTGAAATTACAGAATGTGAGCAGTATTGGCTTAGGCATTGATTGGACCTGACTATATCTGACTCCTGCCCATTGTGCAGGCAGTCCAGTAAGGGTAAGCCACTGGTAGAGGGAGCCCTGTCGATGCGAACCAACTCAAGCTCCCCCTGGTGCTCCCGTCGGGGTCGTGTCAAGGCCCTAGCCCCCAACCGGGCTTCAGACTAGATCAACACCCCCGGATTCCTTTAACGGAAATCCTTAAGCATGGAGGGGCAGGTGATGGCCACACCTCCCCTCCCCCACACAAGGTCAAACAATGCCTAACCGCCACAAGAGCCCAAAGGCTCGCCGCCAAATACCCTCACATCTGTAACCAATGCCTCAAGCCCTCTGTAATATCAGCCAGCCATATATCATTCCCCCAATCGGAAAGGTGCACCCCATCGTCGTGAAATAAGGCCATTTTACTGAAAACAATGGAAGGGTGCGCGATCACCCGGCCATTCAATGCAACCACTTTCTGTGAAATGGAACGATTCAAACAGGCACGGTCTGTAGCGGCTGTGTCAAGGTGCTTTGTGTGTTTGCTGTTTTACCTGTGGCCATGTGTACACCTGTACATTGATGAGCGCCACCCTAAAAGAGAAGAGGAAAGGAAGCTATGTGGTTAATCTGATTATCAGAGTTCGCTGTTGCAGAGGATGTCAGTGAAGCTACTTGTAGCTTGACAACAGCTAGAAATTTCCCAGGCACATTTGGCTGCATCTTTTCCCCCCAGATAGCAGCATGTATTTCATGACAAGGCCAAAAAAGAGACGAAACTGTGTCCCACCAGGGAGCGGGTGATGCCATCGGAAATACACATCCTCAGAAGTTCAGCAGCAGCCAGCCAGTCAGCAGCACAGAACGCTACTTCAAGGGAGCTTCCTGCTACCTCAGCATCTTTGCAGCCGGGAAATCGGAACCAAGAAAATGGAGACGTCATCCGATGGCAACGGAATTCCAGTTCTAAAAATACACGCCGAGCCCCTCCAGCTGAAAGATGAGGAAATAAAAAGCCATTTTTTAATTTATTTTTTTGCCAGTGTTACAGGATTTATGCCTTCCTTCCAGGCAGAAAATGTGAGCTATGAATCATACTGGGTTAGCGTTTTGGGCATCGTTCTCTCTGCAAGCACAGAGCTCCTTCTATTATCTGAATCAGCTGGCTGCCGGGTTCATACGTGGCACTGCAATGGGAACAGTCCCAAGCCTGAAAGGTGTAAAAACAGGCAGGTCTTGGAGCAATGTTTCACCCCTGGTTCAGCAAGCTTTAGGAACAGGCTGCCTTTTCTGTTTATCGCCTATAGTCAAATTCAACACCAAAATGGAACAAAATCTGAGGGATTTTGAAGCAAGCCAAAAGACGTTGCAATAAAACCAGCAACATCCCTCAGGGGTTGCTCAAGAACATCTCTTAGTACAGTGGTACCTCGGGTTAAGTACTTAATTTGTTCCAGAGGTCCGTACTTAACCTGAAACTGTTCTTAACCTGAAGCACCACTTTAGCTAATGGGGCCTCCCGCTGCTGCCGCGCCGCCAGAGCACAATTTCTGTTCTCATCCTGAAGCAAAGTTCTTAACCTGAAGTACTATTTCTGGGTTAGCGGAGTCTGTAACCTGAAGCGTATGTAACCTGAAGCGTATGTAACCTGAGGTACCACTGTAATCTGTGGTGGGGTTTTTCTGCAAAATTGGAGGAGAATCTAAAGCAAAGGTGGGAAAGCTTTTTCACCTCAAAGGCCACCTTTTCTTCTGGGCAATCTTCCAGGGGCCACATGCAGGTGGTGGGCGGGGCCAGAGGCAAAGGTGGGCGGGGCTTATGTTTTACACATACTCACACATCCCTCTCTGTCCTCCATCTGGGCAATCAAGAGACATAAGAAGAGTTCAAGGGCACATGTCAGTCAGGCAAAAACACTTGAGAAGGGTTTGGAGCAAAGCCAGAGAGCACAACCCCTTTTGAGCACGACATCCCTGAATTACAGAAGCCATCCTAGGTTCTGACTGGATCCTAGAACGTCCCATTTTTGGGTCCTGTGCTTTGGTGCGAGTCAGGTTGCTCCCACGTGAGCTCGGGACCAAAACCATGCGCACACCCAAAAATTCCATAAGTAATTTGGGGAGACGGTGTGTATTTATTTATTACTGTATTTTTCGCTCCATAAGACGCGGCCAGTCAGCCCCTTCTCCCTCCTCGGGGAAAAGCCCCCAAGAGCTGCACACCCTTTAAAGAGCGTGCGGCTCTTGTTGGCTTTTGCGGGAGGTGGGGGAAGGGACAAAGGGCAGCCCCTCAGTCCCTTCCCCCGCCTCCCAGAAAAGCCCCCAAGAGCCGCACTCCCTTTCACGAGCCGCTTGGAGCATGTGTGCGGCTCTTGGGGGCTTCTCCCTCCTGGGGAAAAGCCTGCAAGCGCTGCACACACGCTCCACGTGGCTCGTGAAAGGGAGCGCTGAGCAGAGCCTGGCATGCATACGGGCTCTGCTCAGTGCTCCCTTTAAATAATATTTTTTTCCTTGCATTCCCCCTCTAAAAACTAGGTGCGTCTTATGGTCAGGTGCGTCTTATGGAGCGAAAAATACGGTGCATTCTTATAACCACACTTCATCCCAAAGGAGCCCAGGATGGCAAACGGCAACTGATCGAACAGTTTTTTAAAAATCTTAAAAACATGTTTTTAAAAACACACAAGAAGAGGAGGAAAAACCTGGACTGGGCTTCGAGCCTCTCGTTAGCTTTTTCCTGGCCTCTGAAAAGCAAGGTGTTAGATTTCCAAACCTTTACCATTTCAGGTTGCACATATATATATATATATATTTCCAGGGAGAAAGGGAAGAAAAGCTCTTTTCTTCCCAGAGGTGGGGAAAGCGGTGGGGGAGTTTGCTCTGGCCCCCAGCTAAACAGAACCTGAAGTTTCGCACCCTGTGCTCCCCGTAGTGACCTTGCAGAGAGGAGGCCTGGAATGATTTAAGCTCCTTTAACTTACAGAAACGTTAAACTGACCTCACAGAGACATGACATAATCACACAGTTTGTGGGGAGAAAGCCCGGGAGACTGGCGTCTCTCAAACACTGTTTCCTTATGCCGAGGAACAAGACTGCCAGTCTTTAGAGCCTATCAAGGAGTTACAGTCTGCTACCAAGTCAGACTGGATGGCCCTGTTCCCTGGGCTGCAGACAGGCGAGGAGAAGAGAGCTGGGATTCGGGGAATCCATGGGTTTGTTCAGAAAAGGAAAGGAGGTGGGGAGGCGGAGAGAGGAGAGAGAGCTGGAGGCTCCACTGAGCCTTTGGTGCCTGGTGGGAATTCTCTTAAAAGATTCTTCTCTGGTCGCTCTCTCTTCAAGCAAACAGACAAATGCTCTCTCTTCTATATGCAGGATTCATGTTGGTGCAATTCCAATCCTGATTACGAGGACCGTTAGAGCAGGAGCATAGCAACATTATGGAGAGCCTTCCTGGATCAGGCCAAGCCTGTCTTGACTAGCCAATTTGGGCAAATGAAGTCATGGGTCACCAAGCCCCACACCTGCCTGCCTCTCCACACACAGTCAGCCCAGAGGGCGCTGCCACCGGTCAACTTCCTTCTCCTTAAGTCTCAGCCACATTGACACCATACATTTAAAGCACTATGGTACCACAGTTGTGGCTCCCCCAAAGAATTCTGGGAGCTGTAGTTTCTTAAGGGTGCTGGGAGTTGTGAGCAGACCCCTAGTTCCTGTGAGATTTTGACCAGCTTCAGATGGCCCTTCTGAAGCTGATACAGGCTCGTCTCATCTTGAGCCCACGCAGAGCGTCGTCACACAGCAGAAGGATAAGCAGTATGTGCTACATTCTTAATTTTATTTACACTCTATGCTGAGAGAATACAAACATGCATCTTGCCTCTGTGAGAGCAGAGAAGCAACCCCCTCTCTAACAAAGAAACCGAGAGAACAGTGAAAAACAGGAAACCAGTGTACGTCACAACCAGTCTCCCATTCCCGTGGGAATCCAACAGTAACTCTGACTGTGGAATGCAAAACAATGTCTTGTGACTGCAGTTGCTGCTCAGTGAGGGAACTAGAAACCAACATCCTCCCCCTTTCTGTGAACATCACTGGGCAGCATGTTCGTACAGTATCAGTACAAACCCAACTTCTGCACATAGGTACAGTGTTGATCCCTTGATACAATCTTGGACAATACATCAGCAGGAATTTCATTACCTGGCATATAGGACACCGTTACGAGTCCCTTCTGAACACATTCCCTAGCATGTTCCAGTTTCAATTGCAAATGCTTCATGCTTTGCTTACAACCTTCAGAATTCAGCAAAGCTAAACATGCTTTGTTGTCCTGGTAAACCTGGATTGGACATTTGACAGGAATTTTCATGTCTTTGCACAATTGTAACAACCATTCACAATCTTTAAGTGAATAAGACAGTGCATTCAGTTCAGCTTCACAAGTACTTAAGCTAACTGTTGTTTGCTTCTTGCATGACCAATCAAAAAGACCCTGATTGTACATGTAGCAAACTCCAGACGTACTTTTCCTGTCTGTAGTGTCACTTCCAAAACTTGCATCTGCAAATATTTCAAGACCACCAGACTTCTGATTGTTAAATCTCAGTCTGTAATGCATAGTGCCTTTCAAATAGCGAGCTATGCGTTTCAGAGCTTTCCAATCCTTAACAGTAGGATTGTTGACTTGTCTGCTTAGCAAATTACAGCTAACAGCAATGTCAGGTCTTGAACATCTGGCAATGAAGTTTAGTTTGCCTAGCACACTTCTGTACAGTGTAGTGTCAGAAAATGCTCCTTCAGTGTCATCTACCTGATAACCTGTTGTCATCGGTGTGTCTACAGGGTTAGCATCCATCAGGTTTAGTTTGCTTAACACATCAGCAATTTTCCGTGACTGGTGTACTAGAATGTTACCATCTTGATCTCTCTCTATTTCCAGAGATAGGTAGTTGTTTACCTCGCCAAGATCTTTCATGTCAAAGTGCTCTTTCAGTTGAGCTAGGGCATTATTGTACATTGTGACATCTTTCCAAAAGAACAAAATATCATCAACATAAAACAAGCAATACAGCTTCTTTTGCCCCTCCTCTTTGACAAATACACATGGATCAGCTTTCCCTTGCTTAAAACCTAGAGAAAACAATACTTCAGTGAGTTTTGTGTGCCAACACCGTGCACTTTGTTTGAGACCATAAAGGGACTTCTTCAGAGCACAAACAAATCCCTGTTTTACCTGTACGCCATCAGGTGGAAGCATATAAAGAGATTCACCTAGAGATCCATACAAAAATGCTGTATTCACATCGTGGTGACTAACGTGTAGATTCTCCTCTGCAGCAAGCTTGAGCATAAGCCTAATGCTCTCATACCTCACGGTGGGTGAGTAGGTCTCGTGATAGTCGTCACCTGGTACCTGTGAAAAACCTCTGGCTACCAATCTGGCTTTGTGTCTGACTATCTTGCCATTTTGATCAGTCTTCGCTTTGAAGACCCATTTGCTTCCAAGCAGTTTCATTCCTGGAACTACTGGAACAAGCTCCCATGTTTTGTTCCTCTCTAAGGAATCAAGCTCAGCCTTCATGGCATTTAACCATGGCTCAGCATCCTTTGAATCCAAATCCTGGATTTCTTGGAAACTTGAAGGTTCAAATACCTTCTTGGAGCTTTTAACAGCTGCTACTGCTGTTTTGGCAAACTCATCAGCAAATCTCTTTGGAGGTCTGCCTTTTGTGGCTCTCTGAGACCTGCGAATTAGCCTTAGGTCTTCAACACTCTCCTCTTCCTTCTTAGGAGAAAAGTGACCTATTGTGAACAATGGTTCCTCCAATTCTTGATCAGAGCCTTCAGAGGGTCGCATAGAGGCTTTCGCACTCTTGAAATCCTCTGAATCATCTGATTCAGTCTCAGACTCAGGATCAGGACCTTCATCAGTGGGTGTGGGTTGTTGCCTATCCTCAGTCTCATCACTGTCATCAGGATAGCATTGGAAAATTCCCACATTCTCCCCCCACTTGGCATTGTACTCAACACTTCTAGTGAGCCTAATGGTCTTAGAGTCAGTCATCATTATCCTGTAAGAACCTTTCTGATAACTTAGAAAGATACCATGCAATCCACACTTGCCTAACTTGGAGCTTTGTGGTGTGTGAACCCACATGTCAGAACCAAAAATTCTCATGTGTTTGATGTAAGGTTTCTTGCCAAACATCTTCTCATAGGGGGTACAACCAATCGCTGAAGATAACCTGCGATTATAACTGTAAACAAAACACGCCAAAGATTCAGCCCAATAACTCTCTGGAAGATTGGCATCATGCAGCAAGGTTTTTAAACCTTGAAGCAATGTTTGATTTGCTCTCTCGCAAAGTCCATTCTGCCATGGCGAGCGAGGACTAGACAAATCATGTTGAATTCCTTTCTCAGTCAGAAAAGCTTCGAACTGCTGAGAAGTGAATTCCCCCCCCGCGATCAGTGAAAAGAGTCTTTATCTTCTTACCATGCACATTTTCCAACCAAGCACAGAATTCCTTGAACCTTGGAAAAGCCTCTGATTTCTGCTTGAGATTGTACACATAAATATACCTGGAAAATGCATCAATGAGAACCATGAAGTACCTGTTTCCACCTAAAGAGGGCGATAGTGGACCAACCAAATCAGCATGAACAACCTGGTATGGTTCTGTAGCTTGCCTACTAGACACCTTACCTTTCGCAGCCATTTTCACCTTGTTTGCTGCGCATGCCTTACACTTCATGTGGTACCTGCAGGGTTTAATAGTCATACCTTCAACCAAGGCAGGCATTTTAGATACTGCCTCAAAATGCAAATGACCAAATTTCCTGTGAAAATCATGAATACATCCTGCATGCAAACTTTTGTTAGAACCTGCAATGCAACAAGTTTCATCCTGCGCATCATCATCAAAATACAATACAAACAAACGATCAACATATTCAGCATGCAATACATAATCGTCTTTCTTTGTGATGGTGCACTTCTTGTTCTTGAAGGAAACGTCAATGTTCCGTTCATTCAGCTGCGCAACACTGAGTAGATTGTGTGAAGCATCTGGAACGTAGAGAACATCTTGTATCGATAAGTCCAAACTGTGAAGAACAACAGTTCCGTAGCCTTGACTGGGGATCGTGTGGTCATCCGCCTGGTGAATCGCACCTTCCTGCGGTGTAAAAGACACGAACAGTCCCTTGTTGTTGCAAATGTGGTGCGTTGCGCCCGTATTCACCACGAAGAAAGATCTAGACATCTTCTGGACCTTTGCAACCTTTGGAGTGAAGCGTGAGACCATTGCCTTGTGCTGCGTTGTCCTGGACACCGGACCTTTGCCTTTGCCTTTGCCTTTTCCACGCGATGAGCTTTCGCTGCGCTGCTCTGTCTTGGCCCTGGGAAATCTGCATTCCCTCTTCATATGGCCTAGATGTCCACACGAGTAGCATTTCACTGCCTTCAAAGCTTTGGCGCCATCTGGTGGTTCCACTGCATTCTGGGATGACGTCTGTGAAGACTCCCCCTTACTCATGCAGCTAGCACCCCAGCGGTCTGCTTCATTCTGAATCACGGCAGTAACATGGGCTACTGTGATCTGAGCAGTTGGCAGAACAGCAATCTGAGTAGCAACGGACTCCCAACTTGAACCCAAAGAATGTAGTATCATGAAGGAATACACAGCCTCTGGAAAGGTGAGTCCTCTCTGTTGCAGCTCATGTCTCAGATTCTGCATCTCCATCAGTTGCGTACGGACATCTGCACCGTCAGCAAGTGCCATATCATGCAGCTTGGCACAGTAGAACAAAGAAGCACCAGCTTCTGTCCTCAAATGAGCATCTCTCAAAGTGTCCCAAATCTCTCTGGCTGAGGTCTTATCACGCAACAGACAGAGCTCTTCTGGGGAGACTATCAATGTAAGAGTTCCCCTTGCTTTGGAATCCTTAGCTGCCCATTCATCTGTCATTGGAGCTGGGGGGTGGTGTCTGTAATAACTTCAAACAGACCTTCTTTTCGCAGAAGAGCCTCTGCATAGAGTACCCAGTTCGCGTAATTCTTCTTATTGAGCTTTGGATTCCCCAAAGCATCAACCAGCCTTGCATTAGCCATCATTGCTGCTTTAAACAAGCTGCGTCTGTGTACAGCAGCTTCATTCCAAAAGCACTTTTAAAAGTACTTTCGTTTTTCAAGCCTCTGAGGCCTTTGAGCCTGTGCCGTGGCAAACAGCTTTAAAAGTTCAAAGTCCAGCCATAAAGCCATTAATTAGGAGCTGGCAGGCTTCCCGGAGCATGAGCACATACCTCTCATCAATCTTCTTGACGTGCAGAGCAGATATCGTCCGATCCGTCCCTCTGTTCCTCTGCCAGTAGCCATTCTTCAGCCTGATTCCGTTTCTCTGGGCCCATAACCAAAAATGTGAGATTTTGACCAGCTTCAGATGGCCCTTCTGAAGCTGATACAGGCTCGTCTCATCTTGAGCCCACGCAGAGCGTCGTCACACAGCGGAAGGATAAGCAGTATGTGCTACATTCTTAATTTTATTTACACTCTATGCTGAGAGAATACAAACATGCATCTTGCCTCTGTGAGAGCAGAGAAGCAACCCCCTCTCTAACAAAGAAACCGAGAGAGCAGTGAAAAACAGGAAACCAGTGTACGTCACAACCAGTCTCCCATTCCCGTGGGAATCCAACAGTAACTCTGACTGTGGAATGCAAAACAATGTCTTGTGACTGCAGTTGCTGCTCAGTGAGGGAAATAGAAACCAACACTTCCCACCCCCATGGAGCTATATTTCCCAGATTTCCATGAGAAGAGGGATTGGCCGTTAAAGCACTCTGGAAAATGTAGCTCTGTGAGGAGAATAAGGGTTTCCTAAGAACTCTCAGGGCCCTTTAACAAACTACAGTTCCCAGAATTCTTTGGGGAAAGTCAAAAGAGTGATTTAAATGTGTGAATGTAGCTGGCACACACACACACACACACACACACACACACACACACACACACACTTCTCTTTCTTTCCATCTACAGTCCTTGTAGGATCAGATTCTCCAGGTTCCTTCCCAGCTGGTAGGGAGGGCTTTTCCTTTAAATTCAATTCCAGGCAAGCCGCATATGTCATAAAGGAAAAGCTTCAGATTTTCCAGAGAAGCAGAGCTGCTCTTTCGCGATCCTCTCCGCATTTGAAGTTCATGGACTGTCTCCCTGCGCTGCCGTTCCGCGGGCAGACAAACTGCAAACGTGTCAGCAGCTGACAGACGGGAAGTTAAGAGCCCATAAAGGCTCGTGAGGCCAGGCTTTAAAAATAACCTTTTTGCCGTCTAGTCATCTGGGAAAGTGTAAGCTTGTGGAGCAGTCAAGGGGTGAATGCATACGCCATCTATAGCAGCTGGGATGGTTGTGATGCTGGTACCTCCAGCCAATGGGTGGGGAGAGAGATGACAGCAGAATTTCCAGTCTGTGCCGTGTGATAATATGTGCATCAGTCCTCAGATCTGAGCTGAAGGAAGCACTGCAAAAGCAGAATGCAATAGAAATGCACATGTCCTTAGGAACATAGGAAGCTGTCTTTAACTGAGTCTGACTATTTGTCCTTCTGCCCAGTGTTGACTACTCTGACTTCCAGCACCTTTCCAAGTTCACAGGCAGAAGATGCGGTCTTTTCCACCACCACTTGCCCTGGGCCCAGCTTCTTGTGTTCTTATGTTCATTTGGGGTACCAGTTCTCTGGAACGCTCTTTCCATTGAAGTCAATAAAGTCCCAACATTGTGATGCTTCTGTTGTTACATAAAAACATTTCTCTCCCCCCCCCCCCAGCCTTCCTAGGTGAGTCTAAATAAATTAAAAAATTTTCCAGTAGCATCTTAGAGACCAACTAAGGTTGTTCTGGGTATAAGCTTTCATGTGCATGCACACTTCTTCACATAGCCTCAGATAACAGGTATCTGAAGAAGTGTGCGTGCACATGAAAGCTTATACCAAGAACAGACTTTGTTGGTCTCTAAGGTGCTACTGGAGGGACGCGGGTGGCGCTGTGGGTTAAACCACAGAGCCTAGGACTTGCCGATCAGAAGGTCAGCGGTTCAAATCCCCATGACAGGGTGAGCTCCCGTTGCTTGGTCCCTGCTCTGCCCACCTAGCAGTTCGAAAGCACATCAAAGTGCAAGTAGATAAATAGGTACCGCTCCAGCGGGAAGATAAACTGGTGCGCTGCTCTGGTTCGCCAGAAGTGGCTTAGTCATGCTGGCCACATGACCTGGAAGCTGTACGCCGGCTCCCTCGTCCAATAAAGCGAGATGAGTGCCGCAACCCCAGAGTCAGTCACAACTGGACTTAATGGTCAGGGGTCCCTTTACCTTTACCAGACTGATGTCCTTACTTGGGAGTAGGGATGTAAAAACACATTCTTTCCCATTCCGCCCCGAATATGTTGAACATAGCGTTATTCCCATTCTGCTGCAGTTCATCTTCCACCCAAAACTACCTTGTTTATCTTGCTGTCCCCTGTGGTGAAACTTTGTAACTTAGGTTAATTGCATAATGCCATGACATCGTTCCACTCCATTCATTTCATTGCAAATTGGGGTGGGTGAGTATGTGACATAATCAATGCCGTATCATTTGTGGACTGAAAACAACAACAGCAAATATTGATAGTATTTGCTAGATTTGACCTTAGACATGGGACGAACAAATCAAAATGGGCAATTTATGTTTCCGTTCTCATTCTGTTCTCAGTCCACTTAGCACCCGCTATGATTACAGTCAGTTACAGGCTATGAACATCCTCTGATTCAGTGACAAGATTATCTCAACCCAGATAGGGCTGGGGGTATCAATATCCCTCAATACTGTCCCAACAAACCCTGCAGTGTCCTTTTTCCTTCTTTCACATGTTTCCAGGCGGTCCACTCTTACTATTGTGGACACCCCAGGCTTAAAGGGGGGAAAGATGTATCTATGGGGCAGTGGCTTAACTATATTGACCTTTTAAACCCAGGTAAGGTATATAAAGAGCTATTTTACTGCTGTGTCGTGGAGTTTGTGTAAGTCGTTTTTCCTTTTTCCTTTTTCTTTTAAAAAAACACATGAATAGGTGTTTTGTAGGAATCCACTGTGTGGTCATTCACAAGGGCTCTGTTGGTCCTTTGAGAACAGCAGGAAGTGGAAGAGGGAGGTGAATAGAGTATCGCATAGCAATTCTATCAATGAATGGATGTATTTGGGACCCTGGAAAGGAAAGGGGGGGGGGTGGAATCAAACATGTTCAGGGGCATTTAGCCTAGCAGCACACATAAGGAATCCATCATCATATTTAGAATAGATACGCAGTGCCTTTCAGGAGGGAATGTGCCACTTTAGATTGCAGGAGGTATATAAATACATTTAGATACCTCTGTTGGTTGGGCATGAGACTCTTCATCTCATGGTCATGGGTTCGAAGCTCATGCTGGCCAAAAGATTCTTGCCTTGCAGGGGGTTGGACTACATGATCCTTGTGGTCTCTTCTAATTCTATGATTCTATATCTCACTTTTCTTCCACCATGGAACTCAAGGGAAATGTGCTCCTCAGCTGTCTCATCCAGACACTAACCAGAAACTAGGGATGCAGACAGGGGGCGATTCATTCCCTTTACATTTTAATGCAAGCCTACCTAATTCCTGCTTCCCAAACCAATGCCCAAAGATAAATGCAGGTATCCATCAAAATTCACTTCTCCACATAAAAATGGGTATATTGGTGGGAAAGTGCGACTAAATTGTGTGTATTGGTGAAAAGAATGTAGGAAAATGCATTCTGTCGGGGGAAACTGCTAGCAAATGTGCAGATATTAGGCAAAATTGCATCCCAAATGCATGTATGTGTCCGTTGGCGGTTGCCTCACTGCAAGAAGCCAACTTACAGGGAACCAGGCAGAGGGCCTTCTCGGTAGTGGCACCGCCCTGTGGAACGCCCTCCCACCAGATGTCAAAGACAACAACTACTACCAGACTGTTAGAAGACATCCGAAGGCAGCCCTGTTTAGGGAAGCTTTTAATGTTTGAAGCATTATTGTATTTTAATATTTTGTTGGAGGTCGCCCAGAGTGGCTGGGGAAGCCCAGCCAGATGGGCGGGGTATAAATTATTATTATTATTATTATTATTATTATTATTATTCACACCTGCTTGGATTAGATGACCAGTGTTCTCCATAGCTTCCCTTCCTAAAAGCCCCGCTCTCTGCATCTAGAAAACAAGCTTATCAGAAGGGACAGATAACAGTCATGTCCACAGCATACGTTTACTTTAAAGCACATTTAAAGTACTGGCTTTCTCTAAAGGACCCTGGGAACTGTAATTTGTTTTAAGGGTGCTGGGAATTATGGTTCTGTGAGAGGTAATCTACACTGAGTTGGAGACAACTTTACATTTTGAAAAATGATTTCTTCTTCTTCTTTTAGGCAGCAGATTAAGAGCACTTCTGGAATATCCAGGACTTTTAGTCCAGATAAAAGGACAGTAGTCTAATGTCAATCTGCAGGGCGAATCCTGCAGGATGAATCATCCGGCATTACAAAACTAATAAGAATATTGCCGGCTGTCAATAATAAGCCCTTGAACTCAGTTAGAATAGATAAGAGAGTTTAGTGCGGATGGTTGCAATTCTCTCCTCAAATTATCCTCTCTTAACTTATTTAAAATAAAGCTCCCCATTTGCAAGCACTGAAGGAGAAATGATTTCAGCCCTTCCATTATATTCGACAATTTCTACAACTGGAACAAAGAGAACATCTCCCATAAAGATTCTCCCATAAATATAGGTCCTTAATTCCAGCCTGCCCCCAGGTTGCATAATGGCATTTCCCAGCAGTAAGTTTTTACAGAATTATGGGGCTCCAGAATTAACCAAACTTTTTGGAGTGTGTGTGTGTGTGTGTGTGTGTGTGTGTGTGTATGAATAGTTTCTAACTGGGTGAATGATGAGGTGAGGCAACAGACTCTCCAAGCGTTCCTATTTCCTTGGGACAGCCCCAGATTTACAGAAGCCCCAGTTTCTGATTTGATTCCGGAAAGTCCTGCTTTTCTTTTTTTTTTTTAAATGATATTTATTGAAAAAAGAGTTTTTTAAAAAAAATTACACAAAGGAAAAAACAAGACAGAAAAATAAAGAAAAATAAAAAAAATAAAACCATCATTCTCCAATTCTCCACTTTCAATACCTTCTTTCCTTGACCTCCTCCTCCTCCCTTTTCCTGTATCCTGTTTTATAATAATCACAGCAAATCCTTTCCATAATTCATAGTATTCTGTCATCACATTACCTTGATCTATTTTCATCTTATCTTATAGAAAACCTTAAAGTTTAAAACTTAAATCTTAATTTTTACCAACTTCTCCTAAACCATAACATTCTTACCTAGTTCTTTAGACATTTTTTATAAGAGCCAAATAATTTCATTTCAACATTTTCCTAACATTCATCAATTTTATAAAACAGTCCTAATGATAAGAATAAAAGAAAAAAGCAATCCAGTCTTCATCCAATGTCCCTTCCTCCTGGTCCCGGGTTTTGTCAGTCCTTTTTATCCTATTAATCTAGCACATTAACCTGGCAATCTTATATCCGAGGCCCTCAAGTCTCTTCCATGTCCCTTTCATACCTCTTCTTTATATTTCCCTTTTATTCGTGGGAACTCCAGCTTGGTAGTGTTTTTGACCCTTTTCAGCAAGACGATCCCTTTTCCATAGTCCAGGATAGGCTCGATGTAGTATTTACAAGCATGCTCCAGATTCCCTTCAAAGTTGAGAGCCCCCAAAGCTCCAAACATCTGACGGCCCCTTTCCAGACTTGAGAAGTCCAAATCTCCCTGTAAAGGGGGATCTATCCAACCCCCCATTTCCAAACCAAACCAGATTTTATCTTTCCAAGTCTGATTTTTTCCAAGTTCATTTATCAAATCCAAGAGTTTATATTCCTGCTGGGCCGCAGCTCCCTCCATCTCTGGCGCCCAAGATTCAGCCGGAAAGTCCTGCTTTTCTTTAGGATGGCCCTATTTTTATCGGAGAAATGTTGGGGGGCGGGGCAGGAAGGAGCTATCCAACCTGCAAGCCATCTGAAGGCAGCCCTGTACAAGGAAGTTTTTTTAATGTTCATTGTTTTATTATGGTTTTTATATATGTTGGAAACTGCCCAGAATGGCTGAGACAACCCAGTCAGATGGACAGGTATAAATAAATTTATTATGATTATGATTATTATGGAATAGGATGTCCTAGTGTTGCCATATGTCCAGGATTCGGCCGTCGAAAACAGTGTCCAGATGTATGTTGGAAGTGTAGATTTTAGCGAATTTCTTTTAAAATAGCTCAAAAACTTCTTTTATTTTAGATCTTGCGAGAAAAGCTCGACAAGTTGTGGGCAAAACTCAAAAAAGCTGAACAACATCATTGGCCAAATTTTCACTTTTTGAAATATGGCAATCCTAGGATGAGAACCCCTAATTTCTTAGTCCTCTTCACTTTAACTCAGGGGTCAGCAAACTTTTTCGGCAGGGGGCCAGTCCACTGTCCCTCAGACCTTGTGGGGGGCCGGACTATATATTTTTTTGGGGGGGAGGAATGAATGAATTCCTATGCCCCACAAATAACCTAGAGATACATTTTAAATAAAAGCACACATTCTACTCATGTAAAAACATCAGGCAGGCCCCACAGATAACCCAGAGATGCATTTTAAATAAAAGGACACATTCTACTCATGTGAAAACACACTGATTCCCAGACCGTCCATGGGCCAGATTTAGAAGGTGATTGGGCTGTATCCGGTCCCCAGGCCTTAGTTTGCCTACCCATGTTAAACTCAAAAACATTTAAAGCTGTATCATACTGCTTTACCAGTCATGGCTTTCCCCCAAAGCGCTGTGGGTTAAACCACAGAGCCTAGGACTTGCCGATCAGAAGGTCGGTGGTTCAAATCCCCATGATAGAGTGAGCTCCTGTTGCTCAGTCCCTGCTCCTGCCCACCTAGCAGTTCGAAAGCACATCAAAGTACAAGTAGATAAATAGGTACCGCTCCAGCGGGAAGATAAACGGCGTTTCTGTGTGCTGCTCTGGTTCGCCAGAAGTGGCTTAGTCATGCTGGCCACATGACCCAGAAGCTGTACGCCAGCTCCCTTGGCCAATAAAGCGAGATGAGCGCCGCAACCCCAGAGTCAGTCACGACTGGACCTAATGGTCAGGGGTCCCTTTACCTTTACCTTTATCTTGGGAACCGTAGTTTCTTAAGGGCACTGAGTTTCTTAAGAGCCTCTTCCCTGGGAAGAGGGAATGATTTTTAAAGCACTCTGAGAATTGTAGCTCTGTGATGGGGTGGGAATAGAGGTTTCCTAACAGCTCTCAGCCACCTCTCAGGAAACAGGGCCTGCTTGATAGCTGCCAGTTGTCCTCCTTATGATGACTTCACTCTAAGAATTATGAGTCAGATGATAATGAATGTGACTATACAACTAAGCACTGGTTCATCCTTTACAAATTCCTTACATGGAAAGCACTGGGACTGCCGGCTGGGGGACAGGGCTGGTGAAGCCAATTCTTGGAGGGCAGGCCTACCCAAGGCCGTTACCCTTAGCAACTAAATGGAAACTTCCGTTGCTGTAAATATACCAGAGGAAGAGAGATGCTGCCTTTATGCTCTGTGCATGGGCTTCGGGGGCGGAATCTGATTGGTCACTGATTGAAAAGCAAAGGTTGGATGTGATGGACCTTCAATCTGATGCTGTAGGGCTCTTGTGTAAATTATGAGTCACGTTTTCCCACTGCATGGCAGCTCTGCTAGCCTTTGCTCCCTACTACTACTACTACTACCTAGCGGGTGGCGCTGTGGGTTAAACCACCACAGAGCCTAGGACTTCCCGATCAGAAGGTTGGCAGTTTGCATCCCCGCGACGGGGTGAGCTCCCGTTGCTCGGTCCCTGCTCCTGCCAACCTAGCAGTTTGAAAGCACGTCAAAGTGCAAGTAGATAAATAGATACCACTCTGGCGGGAAGGTAAATGGCATTTCCGTGCACTGCTCTGGTTCGCCAGAAGTGGCTTAGTCATGCTGGCCACATGACCCGGAAGCTGTACGCCGGCTCCCTCGGCCAATAAAGCGAGATGAGCACTGCAACCCCAGAGTCGGCCACGACTGGACCTAATGGTCAGGGGTCCCCTTTACCTTTACTACTACTACTACTACTACTACTACTACTAATTTATTATTTATACCCCACCCATCTGGCTGGGTTTCCCCAGCCACTCTGGGCGGCTCCGAACAGAATATGTAAAACACGATAAAACATCAAACATAAAAAATTCATTAAACAGAGCTGCCTTCAGATGTCTTCTAAAAGTCAGATAGTTGTTTATTTCCTTGACATCTGGTGGGAGGGAGGGCGCCACTACCGAGAAGGCCCTCCTCTGCCTGGTTCCCTGTAACTTCACTTCTTGCAGGGAGGGAACCACCAGAAGGCCCTCAGATCTGGACCTCAGGCTGGACGATGGGGGTGGAGACGCTCCTTCAGGTATACTGTGCCAAGGCCTTTTAGGGCTTTAAAGGTCAGCACCAACACTTTGAATTGTGCTCGGAAATGTACTGGGAGCCAATGTAGGTCTTTCAGGACCGGTGTTGTGTGGTCTCGGCAGTCGCTCCCAGTCACCAGTCTAGCTGCCACATTCTGGATTAGTTGGGGTTTCCAGGTCACCTTCCAGGCAGTAGTCCATGTATGCCACCTTCATACCAGAAGGAAGAGGAGACACAAGAGGATTGGAAGAAATTTAAAGAATATTTAACTAAATATTGTGATATAAGATAATTAGAAAATTATTGGAAGTAACAGATAGACTATGGGGTAGAATAAGAATAGGTGGTAGTAAATATTAAGGATTAGAATATTAATAAAAGAGATGAGGATAGTAAATGAAAGGAGTGAATATTATTAGAAATATGAATTTGGAGAACTGCTATACAGGGGTTATAAGGAAATTCAGTTAGCGGGGATTTGAGGAAGTCAGTTATCAATGTAACGAGAATTAGAGTTTTGAAGTAAGAATTCTGTTTTGTGTTTTTCTTTCTCTTTTTTCTTTTCTTGTTGTGTGTTTTGTAATGTCCCCCCCCCCCCATGTGATAAATGTGGAAACCAATTAAACATTTTGGAAAAAAGAAGAAGTATGCCACCTTCATGCCTCCAACATTCCTCAGATGAAAATAGGGACATTTCTCACTCCACCGTGCAACTGACCTCCTCGAGCCCCATTTTTTTGTCTCCCCGCAGAGCATTTCTACCACACTGCTCTCTGCCTGCACCTCAGAACTGGTATGTCACATGAGGCTGGGCCTTGGCATCTGTGGCAGCCTCTCCTCCTCCTCCTCCTCTCCCATTCTTCAGCAGCCACTGCAAGCTGCCCAAGGGAGGAGGCCGGTGGCAGCAGCCATGGAGAGAATACTGTCAACTTACAGATTTGAAAATAAGGGACCAGCAGCCTCAAAAATAAGGGATCAGCAGCCAAAATAAGGGATTTTCCAAGCACAGGTATGTTCAACTTCTGAGCCCCTCTGAGCCAAAGGCAGAAAGCCCAGCCAGCAGCCAAACAAAGCCTCAAGCGGTGGTTCCCACAGCGCAGCAACCTGGCAAAGGGGATGCAGCAAGGAAAACCACCATCACCTCTCCGCTGGGAAGCACTGAGCAAAGGTGAGTCCCCAGGCAACACGGCCAATTTGATCGGCACATGGCATGCAAGCTCCACCCCCTAGTCATTCTTAGACTCCTTATTGGGTGAGCAACGCAGCCAAGCAACACAGTTGGAGCCTCCCTCCTCCCTGGCCAGCAGGGAGGGAGTGAGAGGAGCTGCTTCCTTTGAAACCCAGGAAATTTAAGGGACATCATCAATAAGGGACAGCAGCGGGACATGGCGCTGGGATAAGGGACTTTCCCGCCAAATAAGGGACGGTTGACAGCTATGATGGAGAGGCCATGGAAAGGGAACGAGATTCTTCCTCGCAGCTTCCCCTGCTGCCATCGCTGAGGACAAGCACTGACTCACGCTCACCCCCAAGCTCAATGGTAGTGACACTGACACGGGAAATAGGGACATTTCAGGATCAAATCAGAAGTCAGGGTGGCTTTTATAATTCTGGGACTGTCCCTGGAAAATAGGGACGCTTGGATCCAGCAAAGAATTTGAATCCGTGCTCTCAAGCCCCCTTGCTTCCTTATGCCTCAAAGCGCTGCCCCTTTCTGCTTTACTCTAATCTCGTTTGCCTCGTCAAGTACTATTTGCCCCTGTAGAGGGGAGAGGGTCAACATTTTTAAAATCAAAAGGCAGTCGAATAACTTTGGGGACCCAACAAGGAATGCCGAAGGTAGGGGAGGGAAAAGCCTTTCCTGCTGTTAGTTCGGAGAGGGGCGTTGGAAGTGCAACAGCAGAGATCATCTTGTGTGCAACTTAAGGGTTAATTCCGTTAGTGCTAAAGTCAACTATCCAAGAAGGGACTGTGGAGGCCAAGTGGCATGATGTTTACCGAGGTAGCACATGTTCCGATCAACTGTGTAGTTCTGAGGGAGTTTTTCCACTGTAGGTTTGGCTGAATGTTTTCCCGGCCATGCACCAAGGCAGGAAGTAAGAATGGCAAAACCTCTCTGCTCCTTTCTCCTCAAATTATACGCTGTTTTCGTCCAGTTTCCTCAGTAAAGTGTTGTCGGGATTTCTTTTCTCTCGGCTCTTCATCTGCGTTATTTCAGTGATGGTGCTAATGCAGGGGGTGGGAATCCCGACGAGGCAGACTGAGAGGTGAAGCATTTTTGAGTTTTTCCAAAAAGGTTCTTCGGCTCGATGTACAATGGGAACATCTGTGCTTGAGCTGGACTTCTGGAAGGTCCTGTGGCCGCAGAGCAAACCTGGCACCGTCAAGTTACAGTACCGGCCTTGATGAGACACCCTCTCCCCACCAGCCCAGGCTGCTCCTAACTCCTCTCGCCTTCAGCCACGCCTCCAGCTGCTGCCAAATCTGAACCGCTGCTGTAAATTCCTTCCTCCGGGTTGTCTTGTTCACCGCGAACTGGGCATATTTCAAGCACAGAACCAACCCACGTGGGGAGGTGGGAGAAAGAGAGTTTAAAGGCCCTGGTCCTGGGAACAGCCAACCTTCTGTGCTGCTCATGAAAAGAGTTTTCATAAACCCTCAGCTTGAAACATCCTTTTACCCAGATCCCAGCTGCAGCCCGGTTAAATTCGCTCACCGTTCCTAGTAACCAAGGTGCTAATATAACAATCAGGAAAGTGAAAAGATAGGGGCGGTTGTTTGTTTCTAAATTGCCACCAGCTCCTCCCCATTCATTTGTTATTTCAACTCATCAATGCTTTGGGAGTGGTTCATAGATGACCCCAAAGAGATATGAAAATATGTTTTGAAGGACCCTCTTATACCTGTGCTAATTGATATTCTCTTGCTACAAAGAGGGGCAGTCTTTCGGACCTCTCCCATATTTGTGAGCTTTAGTTGACAGTTTTGCTTTCTTTAAAAGGGAATCACTTAACCCCAATTAAAGTAATGGGGTGGGTATGAAACCCTATATGCTCAAAATATTCTGGGAGTCCAAGGAAATCACAACATAGTGAAAATTTGAATTTTACACAGCAGCTGTACTTTGCTGATGTATCACGTCCTTCAAAACATGTTTATCTTTAAGAGGATTTGAATGGAAGGAAAAAGTGAATGAGTATAGAATATGGGGTCTCTACATCATCCCATAGGGGGTTATTTCCTGTGCAGTCAGGTTTGGTTGGTTTTTAAAAAAATGCAAATAATGATTTACTTTATAGATTCATTTCAAAAAGTCTAAAAATATGGCAAGGATGCAACCCAGGTTTCCACCGTTAAAAATCTCCAAATCTTTGCAAAGTGTGAAAAAGTTAAAGGTCCATACTGAAATATATTTAGTACCAAATGCGATCTTTTAACCTCGTACCACCAGTTACCCTTCTGTGCTATGAACAGGAATTTACATTAAACTGAGGTCATTGTCAACTTTAAATTGGCCTTGTATTTCATATTTATCTATATCTTTCTATCATCTATCTATCTATCATCTATCTATGGCATGGCATCCTGTTTCTGTATTAATCTGTGAATGTATTTAATTTGCATGAAAATCCACATTTCAATATTTATTTACATCCATCTTTTGAAACATGTTTCCTCTCAAAACCTGATTTTTAAAAATATATTTTCTCTCCAAACAATTATTTATAAACATCTGTGTTTCTCTCTCTCAAAGCATGAATTTCTAAAGACATTTTCTCCTAAAGTATACATTTTAAATGCTTTCTAAATATATATATTTAGGCGAGAATTACGTCAGAACCTTCTTAATGTGTGAAAGATGAGGAAGAAACTGAGGTCAGATCTGGACATTAGCCCATATGGATCAGGTCAGTTCGCAGTGGAATTTATAAAGGCTGAATTGCTCCATTATCCCTCGTTTATAATACTAAGGTCTGTCTTCCTCATGTGTCACTCATAACTGAGTTTTTTTTTAAGTGTTTCACTCCTCTAGAAAGTGCATATCAGGACAGCACAAGGCTGTTCAGAAGTTAAAACAGCCCAGATTTATTCATTGTGGGAGTGAGCAGGTATGATTCAAAAATAGAAGTTATATTCAATTAACTGGGAGGGTGAGGAGAGAGAGTGGCTCATTTTTAGACTCATTTTTCTCTGACGCAGCCAAACATTTTCCTAAAGTGGTACCCCAACATCGCCCCGCTTAACCCCAACTTTGGTCGTTTCCATTTCTTGGTTATTTACCTCGCATATCAATAGGTAAACAAGCTGAGTTGACCTGTCCTGCCTGTGGGTGTTTTTTTATTTTTTATTTTTTAAATTGCAACGGAATGTGCTGTTTTTAGCTTATTGGGGTTTTTCCTTTCCAAAATGCGTGGAGAACATGAACCACAAAAGCTTTTCCATACAATCCTAAAAACAGAACATGGTTTCTTAACGGACAGGAAGGGGCCAGGGAAATTCCTAAAGCGAGAGGGCCGGATATGCATTGCTAAAAATGAGAGGATTTACATCACCCACAAAAAGAGGACACATACTTGCATATGCTAACTTATACATAAAAATTTAAAAATAATCGCTGCAGTTTGAATTGGAACCAAATGCATCTCACCAATACAGTGGTACCTTGGGTTAAGTACTTAATTCGTTCTGGAGGTCCGTTCTTAACCTGAAACTGTTCTTAACCTGAAGCACCACTTTAGCTAATGGGGCCTCCCACTGCCGCCACGCCGCCGGAGCCTGATTTCTCTTCTTATCCTGAAGCAAAGTTCTTAACCTGAAGCACTATTTCTGGTTTAGTGGAGTCTGTAACCTGAAGCGTATGTAACCTGAAGCATATGTAACGCGAGGTACCACTGTATAGGGATATAGGTGGCTTGAATCTCTGCTCAGTCTTCTTCCAGGTGCTAACTGGGATGCTGAGGTCAGGTTGCTGAGATGGGTGCAAGTTACACCTTTCCTGAGGAACTGCACTGGCTGTCGATCAGCTACCAGGCCATGTTCAAGCCCTGAACAGAATACCTGCATGACCACCTCCCCCTGTATTGACCTTTAAGACAGACCCTCCAAGTGTCCCTATTTTCCAGGGACAGTCCCAGATTTACAGAAGCCGTTCTGGTTTCTGATTTGATCCCGGAATGTCCCGCTTTTCCTTAGGTGTCCCTATTGTCATCGGAGAAATGTTGGAGGGTATGGTAGGACATCCCTATTGTCATTGGGAAAATGTTGGAGGGTATGGAGTTATGTGACCCCTGAGCCAAGGAGATAAGTAACTATACAACCTTTAGAAGACATCTGAAGGCAGCCCTCTATAGGGAAGTTATTTTTAATGTTTGATGTTTTATTATGTTAAGCGCCTGAAGCGGCTGGAGTAACCCAGTCGGATGGGTAGGATGTTGTTGTTATTATTATTGTTAAATGGGACTTCCCTATTTTATCAGAGAATTGTTGGAGGGTATTCTAAGATCACTTAGATCATCTGAGGAAATTCTACTCGTGGTACCACGCCCTGAAGAATATCAGAGGGCAGTGACCCCAAAATGGGTATTTTCTGGTGTTGCCCGTTCTTTGGAATACCTCTCCCTCTACCATACGTGAAACATTAACCACCAGGCTTGTAAAGGCTTATCTTTTTGCCCAGGCTTTCTCTGACCCATAAGATTGCACACTGTTTTATGTGTTTAAATCTTCTGGATCTCCATTTTATTTGCTTTTGTGTGCTTTTACACTGCTGTTTCACTGGTATGAGGTTTTTTAACTATAGATTGATTGTATGCTGCCTAGAGATTTTTTTTAAAAAAATATTCAGCAGCATAGAAATGCTTTTAAATAAATAGTAATTGTTCATGGACAGAATTTCAAGGCCTTTCCTGCTCTCCCTCCTTGTCTTTTTTTTTTAAAAAAATGATATTTATTGAAAAAAAAATTTTAGAGTTACAAAAAAAAGAACAAAGAAAGAACAGAGAAAAACACAAACCACATCCCACAATACAAATTTTTTAAAAAACAAAAATACACCGCAAACATTTAAAACAAATCCATTATTCTCAAATCCTCAACTGTCATTACCTTCTTTCTTTGACCTCCTCCTCCTCCCTTTTTTTGTATCCTAGTTGTTAATTGTTGCAGCAAATCCTTTCCCTATTTCATAAAATTCTGTCATTACATTACCTTAAACTATTTTAATCTTATCTTACTATAAAAAACCTTGAAACTTAAAACTTAAATCTTATTTTTACTAACTTCTCATAACCATAGTATTCTTACATAATTCTTTAAACATTTTTACTAAAGCCAAGTAGTTTCATTCCAACATTTTTCTAACATTCATCAATTTTATAAAACAATCCTAGTAGTAGAAAAAGAAATAAAAACAATCCAATCTTCATCCAGCGTCCCTTCCTCCTGGTCCCGGGTTTTGTCAGTCCTTGTTATCCCATCGATCTAGCGCATTAACCTGGTAACCTTATATCCGAGGCCCTTAAGTCTCTTCCATGTCCCTTCTGCAGCTCTTCTTCATATTTGTAACTGTATTTTCCCTTGTCTCCTGCTCGTTTCACTCGTGGGAACTCCAGCTTAACAATATTTTTGACCCTTCTCGACAGATCAGCCCCTTTTCCATAATCCACACTAAATTCCATGTGGTATTTAAGAACATGTTTCAAAATCCCTCTAAAATTAGGAGCCCCCACAATCCCAGACATCTCACGGCCCATTGCCAGACTTGAAAAGTCCAAACATCCCTGCATAGGGGGGTCTATCCAACCCCCCATTTCCAAACCAAACCAAACTTTTTCTTTCCAAATCTGGCTTTTTCCAAGTTCATTTGTCAAATCCGAAAGCTCGTGTTCCTGTTGGGCCTGTTCTGTCAGGGCACACTTCTGATTTAATTCCTGGGTGGGCTCCACAGATTTTCCCACTGCCTGTTCAAAATTTCCCACTGCCTGTTCAAAATTTCTAATCGAATCAGCCATCAAATTCGTCTTCTCATGTAGCTGTTCCAGTAGGGCATTTGTTTTATAGAAAGCACACAACAGAGCTTCTGAATACATTGTCCTGCAAGGTCAGATGTCTGTTCCCACGATTGTAATCTGTAACAGCTGCCAGCTCCCAGGAATTGGTTACAGTTTCACAGTCTCCCTCTAGGGGGAAAACTTCTATTTGTTCTTTCTTTTAAAGACAAGTCTAGCAACAAAAGTTTCCTTTTTCAGATATTTTGTCAATATTTGTTCCTTTAAGAAGTGAAGGGGAACAATGGAGTCAAAGTTTCTCTTCTTATAGCTATCTGTCAAAAACGTTGTCTCTGGTCAATGAGCTTCAAAAAACGTCAGTCCTAACACCCCGCTCCAGGATCAGGACGGTGGAAAGTTACTTTACTTTACCCTCCCTTCTGCAGGTTTAAACAGTCCGGAAAAATCCCCCCTCTTCTCCTGCTTCCGAAGGGGGTTCAACAATTTTAAATGATGAAAGTTAATCTTTTACAGGCGATTTTCTGAGCTCTAGTTTGCCATGTCTTTGCTTTAATCTATCTACAAAGAAATGGAAGGCTGACTTCCTGTTTAGACCTTCCCGTTTCAGCGCCAAATTAAGGTAAACTTTTAAGTCCAATTTTCCTTTCTGCTCACAAGTCCTTATTTAGAGTCCAATTATCCAAGTTTGGGTACTCACGGGTGATTATTTTAGAAGCCAGATTGTCCCAGGAAAAAGGCAGCGCTCTCCAGCAATGGCTGTGCGGCTTCACTCCACGGAAGAAGCAGTTGACTCTCAGCACTGCGCCACTTCCCCCTCTTCGCTCCGGAGCCCATTAATGGGTTCTTTTGCGGGTTGGGGGGGCGCTAAGGGTGCCCGCCGAGTCCCATGGTCACAGGCTTCATCCGCCTGTGATTTTTGAATGGGTCCCCGCTTTGCCGTAGCGGAAAGGACCCAATTCCCGTGGAGCTGGTCCCTCCAGTTCAGAGGGAATCCGCCATTGCTGATGGCGCCACCCCGGAAGTCCCTGCTCTCCCTCCTTGTCGTCCTCCCCCTTTACTCTTTGCTTGCATTTCTTTTGCCAAAGTTTGTGTTCCTTTTTGTTCTCCTTGTTTGGGCAAGACTTGCTGTTTTCTGAAGGAAGCCTTCTTGCCTCTTTTAGCTTCCTTGACTCTGCTCATTAATCACACTGGCATCCTCTTGGATGTGGTGGTACCTTTGCTTATCTGTACATTCTTAACAGAACTTTTATTGTTATGGTTTTGGACTACCCCCAAGGGTACTGGAGAGATATGATGCTCCTGACTATCCAATCTCAACTTCCTTTTAACCAACCTGTTCAGGTGCTTCCATTGAGTAATTAGGCAAAATCCAAGGTGTTAATATTAGCATATAAATCCCCAAATGGAGCCAAGGACCTAAAGGAACATCTTGCCCCATACCAAACATCTTGGAGCCTACAATTGGCAGATGAGACCTTGTTGGTGGCGCCACCATCAGGGGCTGCCTGGTTGGCACTGATCCATGGTGGGACCTTTTCAGTGGTGGTCAGGTACGCCATTTGGGGAGGGAGGCAGGGGGTCACCCCCCTGAATTTTTTCCATAAAAAGGCCAGATATAAATTGTAACAACAACAACAACCAACAACAACAACAACAACAGGTTATGGGCAACCTCGATACCCCCTGCTTTCCCTTCTTAGAGTTCTTTTTCTTTAAACTGGACTTGGACAAGATAACCCTTCAAACAGACAGCTGCTTAAGACAGAGGAATTGTCCTCCAGCTGCCATTCAAATGGAGGATTGTCCTCTGTCAAATAGATGAGTTGGCCACCTTAACTCTAAAGGGATGGGTAATTCCTATTATGCAGTCCTGGTTTTATACAATTCTACTTTCAAGGTACCCTTTCCCACATTGATTTAGCACATGGATCTGTTGTGGAACCTGGCAGTGAGGGTTGCTGTGGCAATTAAGAAGATGATCCCAGTGAAGGCAAGTTACAAAATTCAGAATTTGTGGTGCAGAATGTTTGTCTCTCTGTGTGAGACATACAGAGAGAGAGGGGGGGGGACCAGTTTCTGTGAAATTTGCAAGTCCGGAGCAACTGGTTCAATACTTAAAAATGGTCCTTGGATGCCCAAGACATGTGTGTGCCGCTAATAAGTAGCCAAAGGCTTCCCCCCAGTGGCTAATAATGAAAGCACAGTCTTTATAAATGAGAAGCAAAAAGAAGAAGAAAAGGATGTGAAATTGAAAAGGCTAGTTCTTATGAGCATAAGAACCTAAGAACCACCCTGCTGAATTAGACCAAAATCCTATCTAGTCCAGCATCCTGGTTCACACAGGGACTGCCTGCTCTGAAACCCACAGGTAGGACATGAATAACTCCACCCTCCTGTTCCTGTTCCCCAGCAACGGACAATCAGAGACCAACATGTTGCTTCTGATCATGGAAGTGGCATACAGCTCCCATGATGAGTACGAATGAATTGTTCACCGAGGGCACAGACCAATAAAACTTACAGCACATTAATGCAATTAAAAACAGATAGCTATAAATATACATTTCCCCACTCTCTCAAGCCAGCAGAATTTCTCTCCTGATCTGCAGTGAAGCCAGAAATCTTTTTTTGCATCCCTTTCAGGCTGCACCTATGCCATACACTTAAAGCACCATCCTACTGCTTTAACAGTCTTGGCTTTCCCCAAAGAATCCTGAGATCCGTAGTCTTTTTTATGGGTGCTGAGAGTTGTTATTCCGCTCACAGAGCTACAATTCACGAAAGTGGTGTAACTATCAATACTTCTTTCTTGGGAACTCTAGGAATTAAAACTCTGTGAAGGGAATACGGGTACCCTAACAACTCCTGCCAACCTAGGAATTTGAAAGCACATCAAAGTGCAAGTAGATAAATAGGTACTGCTCCGGCAGGAAGGTAAACGGCGTTTCCATGCACTGCTCTAGTTTGCCAGAAGCAGCTTAGTCATGCTGGCCACATGACCCGGAAGCTGTATGCCAGCTCTCTCGGCGAATAAAGCGAGATGAGCGCCGCAACCCCAGAGTTGGTCACGACTGGACCTAACGGCCAGGGGTCCCCTTTACCCTTTTACCTAACAACTTTCAGCACCCTTAACAAACCATTGTTAAGGATGCTGGACTAGGTAGGCTTTTGGTCTAAAGACAGTACAGTCTCCTCTGCCATCCATTCCAAGGAAATCAAACCCATACCCTCCAATATTTTTCTGGTAAAAATAGAAACGCCCTATCCCACAATTTTCTGATAAAAGTAGGGACGTTCTAAGGAAAAGCAGGACGTTCTGGGATCAAATCAGAAACCACAACAGCTTTTGTAAATCCAGGACTGTCCCTGGAAAATAGGAAGACTTGGAGGGTCTGCAAACCCTGGGTAAGAACGGGAACCCCTGGAATCTCTTGCCACTCGGGGATTGGAGTGCAAGCAACAACATGAGTGAATAACCAATGTGGCTGTGGGAGCTAGACCACTGACACAACTCTCCTGCCCTTGCTCCTCGGCCCTGCTTGGGCAGCATCCGATTGGTCTGAAGCAACTTGCTGAGGAGGATGGAGAGGCAGAGCCCCTACTCTAGCTTCCTGTCAGGTGGGTCACTGTTGATTACCAGGAGGGTGGTGGGGAGTTCAGCACGGTGCGCAAACACCAGCAGAGTCAATCTGATGTTCCTGCCAGTGTGTTTGCACTGTGCTGACCTCCTCTCTGCCTCGCTCTTCTTCTCTCCTTCCCGGAAAGCAACAGTGGCCCACTTGCTGCAAATTTAGCATAGCAGGTCTGCCTCACTTGCTGAGGTGCTTCTGCTATGTCCGTTCTCAGCCTGCCCTCCCAGCTGCCATTGCTGTAGGATGCCCAGCCAATTTGTTTCATCTCTCAGGCTGAAAAAGGAACCCCGGAGAAGCCATTTTTGGAGCACCATGCTGCAAACAAAAAATTCCATGTGCAAAATGGTCCATTCAGGTTTCTCGCAAATGCAAGCAGACCTGAGCTGTGGAAGGCTGGGCTGTTGTGGACAAAATAAGGGGCAGGCTGAAACTATGGCGCTGCCCTTTGGCTGGGCAAATGTACGGAGCTTCCTGGTTGCCATGGCATGGTCTTCCAAGAAATAATCATAACTGCAATTCCGCAGGGCATGATAATAGCAAGATCCTCCCCTCTCTATATTTCTCTACTCCGTTTGTTTACATTATCGAATACCCTGGTAGCTGCCATACAGCCTGTTTACTGAGCATTCGTCCTGATTTGTGTTCAGGGAGGTGATATGACACCCACGGTTTGCTGAGAATTCATTTCTATTTGTTTGCGGAGAGCTTATATGCTGTTGCATCGAGCAATTGTTATTGCACACTTAACAGTGTATATCCTCATCACTTTTCTTACTGCAAAAAGTCTGGTTTCTTACAGGTGCAGGTGCATGAGTCAGTGGATTTGCTGCCCAGGAGCTCTGAATCCACTTTAATTTCTGCAACCTGAATGTGCTGTAACTGAATTCCACCTGAAAAATAGCAACAGGCTGGAAGCAGCCCTTGTCTGTTTTGCTATTCATTAATTTTGTTACTCACATATGTTGTTGAGCTCGCCCTCATCCCATGCCCCGCCTACAGACAAAGCCAGGAAAAGGAGGGAGGGATGTTTGACAAAATCAGGCAGTGAATGATTTAGGTTGAGAGATTTTCTCTTTCAGTGGAAAACATGGGTTTATTTTGAATCTCTTGTTTGATGACTTTATTCTTATTTATTTGTGCATGTCACTTAAACACTTCCCTTTCTCACCCTTAATCTGGTCTTGTACATGCATAATCTTGAGGAACAACAAAATCCTTTGAGGAACAACAAAATGTGGGATGGATGGATAGTTAGATAGGCAGACCGAAAGGCTGCAGGCACGTGATTTATTCTAGAATCCATGGAAACTGAGTACTTGTTTCTTTTTAATATATTTTTTATTTGATTTTCAGAAATAAAAAAGGTGGGGAAATGGGGGGGGGGGGACTTACATCAAAAGATCATACAAATTCCACATGTTGAGATTACTCTGAATCTCTCGACTTCCCCCCATCCCATCCATGGATCCTCTTAATTCTATTTTCAACTCCATATCAATACTTCTCCAATTTTTCATCTTCCTAAGTTATCTATACTTTCTGTCACATTATAAGTGCATTTAAAATCCTGCTAATGTTTTGACCTGTTTGCAATTATTTTATATATACATTATAAACATTTCCCATTCTTTTTTAAATTTCTTGTCTTCTTGACCCCTGAACTTCCCAGTTAATTTTGCCATTTTGGTGTAGTCCATCACCTTGATTTGCCATTCTTCTTTGGTCAGGATTGTTTCTTCCTTCCATCTCTGGGCTAGCAACATCCGAGTGGCCGTTGTAGCTTACATGAACAGTTTCTTCTGATCTCAGTACCTATAATTCCTAATAAAAAAGCTTCTGGTGTTTGTTTGTTTTTTAGCAAAGGTTAATTTAAACATTTTTTCATTTCATTATATATCATTTACCAGAATTTTTTTCTTACATTACAATTCCACCACATATGATAGAAGGTACCCTCTTTTCCTTTGCATTTCCAGCATATATTGGTACTTGTTCTATTCATTTTTGCTAATTGCACTGGGGTTAAGTACCACCGGAGACTGAGTACTTGTTTCTATGTTGTCCACACAGTCAAGATCTATTGCATATTTTTGGTTGTCCCCCAAAAGTGCTTCTCGAGAAACTGTTTTCGTTCTGAAAATAAAAGCTCACTGCAGATTTATTCTGCATTACCCTGCAGTGTGTCCTTTGAAAAACAGGTGTAAGTGGCTGGAGACTTTCCATCGACGTTGTGGGTGAGTGTATACCAGGATCACAATAAGGGGGGAACCTATTCAAGGAGAGTTTTCACACACTTATCAAGGGACCACAACTGCCCTTGTGGATGGCAGGATCAATATAGATGGAAAGAGGCATTTTAAGGATGAGCGGGAACAATTGCAGATTAAAGAAAAACTTCATTTTGTGCCAAAAACGGGTTCATGTGTACACAGCCATAGATACACAGATGCCCTGATCTAGGTTGGAATAAAGGTTATTGTTAGGTTGATCGAAAATTGATGAGGTACAGTTCCCTTTGCTTTAAAAAGCGTACGCAGATTGTTGATTCCTGACATTATTCTGGTTAAGTCTGAGGTATCCAAGTAACCACAGAAAATGTTCTCACACACTTAGGGTTTTTGTTTTTTGTTCAGTACTTTACCTGAAGGGTCAGCTTGAAGCCTTGCATAGAGATTGGTGATATAAAAAAAAAAATAAAGCTTCACCTGCTTCATGTTGATGTTGTCATGCTGATTTTTTATTTTATTTTTTTAAAGACACAGCAGCAGGGGCTGGAAAAAGGTGGCAACCTTTCTTCCAAGATGCTGAGACTTTTTTAAAAAAAAAAGGAAACAGTAACAACCATCAAATTGTGGGTGGGGTTTGTTTGTTTATTTAATTTTAAACCGGACCGATTTCAGCAACAACCGTCTCTGCAGAAATCAACAGGTGAGCCCCCTTTCTTACAGCACAGAAATAAACAGTGTCTTCGCCTAATGACAACAGCAAGTGCTGTTAAAAACAGGAGCATTGCTGGTAAAAAATGTTGGCAAACCTAGTCCTGAATCATAAGTAGTGAAAGAATAAGAAAAGCAGACAAGGGAGGAGGATGCTATATATTTTTTTATTTTTATTTTTCACAAAAGCACTTGCACAATGTCTCGCTCCATACGTTATCCTTGTGCTCCTGCTTTCTTAAAACACTCAGTTTTGTCAATGCAGGACCCAGTTCTTTCTCTCTGAGGAACTTGCCTCCCTTGATTTCCCAGATAGAGCCATAATGTCTTGGTGTTCATTAGGGAAATGTTGTTACTAGGACACACCAGTGCCTTCCATTGGTTCACTGGGATCCATTTTAAACCAATCAGAAGTCAGCGAGGCTCCACTCACTGCCATGCACACATAGCAACAAGCAGTTGCTCACCTTATCCATTTGATGCTTGCAACGCATCTATTACACTTTCTCTGGGTGCCCAAGACAGTGAATAAAGCTCCCTAATTTTTCCTTTTCTTTTTTTTTTAAAATGCATTGGGCAGGAGGACGTGTGGTTTATAAGCAGCCAGGGGCATGCATGCTTGTGCGTGTGTCTAGGTGAAGAGGAAATTGCTTCACATTCCATACCGTTCTCCAGTACCTTCAACTGGTAAAATGTGAAAAATAAAATCACTCTGCAAATGCTACATCAGTTTGCAGCCCCACATCCGCGCCTGGTCAAAATATAATAAATAGATGCAGTCGGTGGTTTCGAATTTGGGGAAGTGACTTGACTCGCAAATGTGGGCGGATGTTTCTTTAAACATCAGCAGAGAGCCCAGACAATCATCGTTTTATTTAAGGGAAGTCAGGGATGAATGGCTAGATCAGGAATGAGAACGGCTTTGAGAAAGAAGGCGGTTTGGACCTCGTGTTCAGTTTCTGCATTTTGTTAAAGACTTACAAATGCTGAAGGAATCTCTTAGCACCATGACAGAAGAACAAGACTGGTGTAACCACTTCAGATTTGGTTTGTTCCCCCAAAAGATAGTGTAGTGATTTCTCTATGGTCCCATATCATTCACAGCTATGCATGATAGACACAATTCAATTAAAAAACAAACCCCACAGTCTTGTAGCTGGAGGCGGTTGGAGGATGGAGGGCGGCTAACAGATTGAGGTTGAATCCTGACACGACAGTGGTACCTCGGATTACAAACGCTTCAGGTTACAGACTCCACTAACCCAGAAATAGTACCTCGGGTTAAGAACTTTGCTTCAGGATGAGAACAGAAATCATGTGGTAGCGGCGCAGCAGCAGCGAGAGGCCCCATTAGCTAAAGTGGTACCTCAGATTAAGAACAGTTTCGGGTTAAGAACGGACCTCCAGAATGAATTAAGTTCTTAACCTGAGGTACCACTGTACTGTTTTTGGAGGACAGGAGACGGGCAGGTGTGGAGGAATCCCTGGTCCTGAATGGGGTAACTGTGCCCCTGAAGGACTAGGTGTGCATCCTGGGAGTCATTTTGGACTTGCAGCTGTCCATGGAGGCGCAGGTCAATTCTGTGTCCAGGGCAGCTATCTACCAGCTCCATCTGGTATGCAGGCTGAGACCCTACCTGCCCACAGACCATCTCGCCAGAGTGGTGCATGCTCTGGTTATCTCCTGCTTCGACTACTGCAATGCGCTCTATGTGGGGCTACCTTTGAAGGTAACCCGGAAACTACAACTAATCCAGAATGCAGCAGCTAGACTGGTGACTGGGAGCGGCCACTGAGACCACATAACACCAATCTTTAAAGACCTACATTGGCTCCCAGTACGTTTCCAAGCAGAATTCAAAGTGTTGGTGCCGACCTTTAAAGCCCTCAACGGCCTCGGTCCAGTATACCTGAAGGAGCGTCTCCACCCCCATCGTTCTGCCCGGACACTGAGGTCCAACTCCGAGGGCCTTCTGGCGGTTCCCTCATTGTGAGAAGTGAGGTTACAGGGAACCAGGCAAGGGGCCTTCTCGGTAGTGGTGCCTGCCCTGTGGAACACTCTCCTACCAGATGTCAAAGGAAAAAACAACTACCAGACTTTTAGAAGACATCTGAAGGCAGCCCTGTTTAGGGAAGCTTTTAATATCTGAAGGACTATTGCATTTTAATATTTTGTTGGGAGCCACCCAGAGTGGCTGGGGAAATCCAGCCCGATGGGCGGGGTATAAATAAATAAATTGTTGTTGTTGTTGTCTGTTTATAGTCTTTCCTCCAAGGAGCTCAAGTTATTATAGATTTATTATAGAATTGTAGAGTTGGAGAGGGGACCACAAGCATCATCTAGCCCAATCCCCTGCAATGGAAGAATATTTCCCCCCAATGTGGTGCTCAAACCCACAACCCTGGGTTTAAGAGACTCATGCTCTACCCACTGAGCTACACCAGCAGGTCCGAGTTAGCATTTGTGGGTTTCCCACCCACCCACCCTTTTATCCTCACAACTCTGCGAAGTAGGTTAGGCTGAGAGATAGTATAAGGTCCAAGGTCATCTGGCGAGAAAGTGAATAGAGAAAAGTTTTTCTCCATCACAACTCTAGAGCTCATGGACATCCATCAAAAATCCACGTCGGAAGATTCAGGGCACATGAAATAAAGTGCTTCTTCACACAGCACATAGTTAAACTATGGAGCTCACTCCCACAAGAGTCAGGGATGGCCACTAACTTGGATGGCTTTGAAAGAGGATGAGACAGATTCATGAAGGGCATGGCTATCAATGGCTAGTAGCCATGATGACTATTGTTCTACCTCCACTGCGAATTGCAGGTGGGCAGGCTGGACTATATAAGCCACACATCCTCAAACTCGGCCCTCCAGGTGTTTTGGGACTACAATTCTCATCATCCCTGACCACTGGTCCTGTTAGCTAGGGATCATGGGAGCTGTAGTCCCATAATATCTGGAGGGCCAAGTTTGGGGATGCCTGAGATAAGCCATTGGCTTAATCCAGGAGGTCTCGTCTTCTTCTTCTTCTTCTTTTTTAAATGATATTTATTAAAAGTTTAAAAATTACAGAAGAAAAAAAGAAGTAACAATAAAGTAGAAAAAAAACAATAACAAAACACATAAAACATATAAAAACCATACAATAGTACAGCAAAAAAAAAAAAAAACAGACAAAAAGAAACTAAAAAACACCTCCTCACACCTCCCTTTTTTTGTATTCTAGTTCAATTCACTATTTCAGCAAGTTCTTCCCATCTTTCTCAATTTTGATTCTATAGTTTTAACGATCTAACCTTAATTTTTTTCAATTTAACCCAATATCAATCAACTTTTACTTAATTCTTTGTTGCATTTCTACTAAAACCATGTTAATTCATTCCCGCATCCTTCTAACACTTATTAATTTTACAATGTTTCTGTAAGTATACTTTAAATTTTTTCCAATCTTCTTCCACCGACTCTTCTCCCTGGTCTCGAATTCTGCCAGTCATTTCCGCCAGTTCCATATAGTCCATCAACTTCATCTGCCATTCTTCCCTGGTAGGTAGATCTTGTGTCTTCCAGTATTTCGCAATGAGTATTCTTGCTGCTGTTGTAGCGTACATAAAGAAAGTTCTATCTTTCTTTGGCACCAATTGGCCGACCATGCCCAGGAGAAAGGCCTCTGGTTTCTTCAGGAAGGTATATTTATATACCTTTTTCATTTCATTATAGATCATCTCCCAGAATGCCTTAATCTTTGGGCACGTCCACCAAAGGTGAAAGAATGTACCTTCAGTTTCATTACATTTCCAACATTTATTATCGGGCAAATGATAGATTTTTGCAAGCTTGACTGGTGTTATGTACCACGTATAAATCATTTTCATTAAATTCTCTTTTAAGGCATTGCATGCCGTAAACTTCATACCAGTGGTCCATAACTGTTCCCAGTCAGCCATCATAATGTTATGTCCAACATCTTGTGCCCATTTAATCATAGCAGATTTCACCATTTCATCTTGAGTATTCCATTTCAACAGCAAGTTATACATTCTTGACAAATTCTTAACTTTGGGGTCTAACAATTCTGTTTCCAACTTTGATTTTTCCCATCTGGAAGCCAATTTTTTTATCCAAATTATACACCTCCATTATTTGATAATAATGGAGCCAATCTCGTACTCTATTTTTTAATTTTTCAAAACTCTGCAGTTTTAATCTGTCACCCTCTTGTTCCAAAATTTCCCAATACTTTGGCCATTTGGCCTCCATATTGAGTTTTTTCTGAGCCTTTTCTTCCATTGGTGACAACCATCTTGGGCAGGAGGTCTCGTCTTCTGTTCTTATGCTCCCCCAGGTCCTAGTCCAACTACCACACCTGCTCTTGAAAGGTGCACCTGGAAGACTAACATATTGATTATGGAATGTGCACCGGATTCTGTTCAACCAAAGCTGATGCCACAATAAACATGTTGGTTTTTAAGGTGCCACAAGACTGTTCTTTTTTGCTGAAGTAGACAAACATGCCGATTCCTCTGAGAACCGACGCAATTCAACGGGTTAGTCTAATCTTACAAGGAGTGTTCATAAAAACAAACCTCAGGTAAGGGTAGAAGGGCCTTTCAGTTTCAGTTATCACATTCCCATGTTTCCCGTCTTATATTCAGTTCTCCGCATTCTGCAGCAATTGAGCTTTTTTTTATATAAAATAACGCTCATGAAAATTCATCAGCATTTCAGTGAAAATTTCTCCTAATAAACACATTTTCATGTACAGTTTTGACTACATGGTGTTGCAAGCACTCTTCCCTAACATAACACGTTTTTGTTGCTATTTTCACTAACAGCTTCATTTTTATATACGTTGGTTGGAGAACTGTGCTGCAAAATTGGGATAAGTGCACATTTTGAAGGACGGCTATGTTTCACTTTGCATATCGCTTGGGAAAGTGAGAATGTGACAGATTCAGCTTTAAATGCAGAATGCATCAGATTTCTTCTCCATCCCTAACCTCACCTGTTAAGGGCAGTAGTGGTGGGGGAGGGGGTCTTTATTACTCCCCCAGCTTCACAACACCATTGATAGTTGCCAGTTAATTATTATTATTATTATTATTATTATTATTATTATTATTTATACCCCGCCCTCCCCAGCCAAGGCTGGGCTCAGGGCAGCTAACAAGCAATAATAAAAACAAGTTGAATGAATACAACTTAAAAACAAGATTAAAATACAACAATTAAAATATTGAAACATTAAGATATTAAAATGCAGCCTCATCACAGGAGGAGAAAGGAAAAAGAAAAAAGAAAGAGGGGGAGGGAATCAAATTGGCTCCAAGCCAAAGGCCAGGTGGAACTACTCTGTCTTACAGGCCCTGCGGAAAGAAATCAGATCCTGCAGGGCCCTGGTCTCATGAGGCAGAGCGTTCCACCAAGCCGGAGCCAGTGTTGAAAAGGCCCTGGCTCTGGTTGAAGCCAATCTAACTTCCTTACGGCCCGGGACAGCTATGGTGTTGCTATTTATGGACCTTGAGGCTCTCCGTGGGGTATACTGGGAGAAGCGGTCCCGTAGGTACGAGGGTCCTAGGCCGTGAAGGCCTTGTCAGTTACTGACAAGGGAGGGGAGCAGGCACTCAGCATAGCACTTGGCAGCTGAAATGTTGGATTGGCTCCACACATGTTGAGAAGCTGTGAGATTCCTTTGGTGCCAGCCCACCAGACGCTACTGGTTGAGGGGTAAGATGGGGTTGCCCCCAGGGGGCAAGCATCATTGTTGTGCACACGCCCCACGCCACACCTCCCCTTTGGGCATGTGTGAGAAGGAGCCTTATATGCATGCTGACATATTGGTAAGGACAATTCAGGATTTGCTGGATACATGTATGCTGGCACAAATGTAGGGCCTTTTCTCACACATTCTAAATGTGAACAAAGGAGGGAAATATTGCTCCCATGTATTTTGGCTGCCGGTGCGGGCACAGCCCGCAACAGCCCCATGACACTCTCATACATTCATTGTATAGGGGATGCAGGTGGCGCTGTGGTCTAGACCATGGGTAGGCAAACTAAGGCCCAGGGGCCGGATCTTGCCCAATCGCCTTCTAAATCTGGCCCGCAGACAGTCCAGGAATCAGCATGTTTTTACATGAGTAGAATGTGTGCTTTTGTTTAAAATGCATCTCTGGGTTATTTGTGGGGCATAGGAATTCATTCATTTTTTTCTTCTTCAAAATGTAGCCTGGCCCCCCACAAGCTCTGAGGGACAATGGACTGGCCCCCTGCTGAAAAAGTTTGCTGACTCCTGGTCTAGAGCTCTGAGCCTCTCGGGTTTGCCGATTGGAAGGTCGGTGGCTTTCTTCCTCCCGACGGGGTCAGCTCCCGTTGCTCTGTTCCAGCTCCTGCCAACCTAGCAGTTCGAAAGCATGCCAGTGCAAGTAGATAAATAGGTACAGCTGTGGTGGGAAGGTAAACGCAGTTTCTGTGCGCTCTGGCTTCCATCATGGTGTTCTGTTGCGCCAGAAGCGGTTTAGTCATGCTGGCCACATGACCTGGAAAGCTGTCTGTGGACAAACATCAGCTCCCTCGGCCTGAAAGCGAGATGAGCACCCAACCCCATAGTCACGTTTGACTGGACTTAACAGTCCAGGGGTCCTTTATCATTTACCTTTTACATTCATTGAACATGTGAGGGGATTTCTCTGAACCCTGCTACAGTAATTAAAAAAATATTTTGTCAGCCTTGGTGGAACAGCCAGCAAGGGCAGGCCTGCTGCTGGACAGAGCAAGGCAGCTTCTTCAGCAGAGGTAGATTTAGGGCAGCATGACCAGTTCTGCTGCGCTGAGTGCCAAGCCTAGGGGGCGCTGCAGGGAGTTGCAACTACGACATAGTGAACTGAGCAAAACAGAAGGCGAGAGGCGGGGGGGGCACATTTTTTGCCTCACAAGGGGCATTGCTGAAATTTGAATGTCCAAAGTCCGCCCCTGGCCTCAGACAGCAGACTTGAGAGCTGTAGCACTTGGGGTTGGGCTAGATGACCTTTGAGTTCCCTTTCAACTCTCTAATTCTACCTGCTCCCTCCTCTTTATGTGTTTCTCTGCATGTGCTACCTTCCGAGAAGCTTCTTTCATCCCCCCCCACCCCGCACTCGCACGAAAAACCTTGCTTGAAAGAGTTCTCCAGCTGTTTCAAACTGTTAGTTCCCATTGAGACAGCATCAACCAGTCTTTCTGGGTCATTTCCCTGAGAAAAAGTATGGCCAGGCCATTATCCAGGAACAGTATATTTAAAGTAGCGGTGGATCACCTAGGATGTGAAGCCAGACCACAAGGTTTCTCTGTCCTTTATGTTTTATGAGGTTTGTTATCAGCACACACCCTTTGGGAATAGCACTTGGGAGGGCAAGAGGTGCTAGAAAGTGAAGCAAGATTACACAGGCAAAGATGGTGGTTGTGGGGATGAATGCGATAAGGATCTTCGGTTCTTCTTCTGCAAAACAGAAGCCACAGACAATAGGATGCCTTGATGTCCCTGCTGCTTACGCCTTTCTTTTGACTTCCTAAGAAAATTGTGGCGGCAACACAACAGCTGCCAGAGGTGAATGTAAGTTCAAGGAATCATCTTCCACAAGCAAATTCATTTTTTATTGTTTTATTGTTTTGCAAGCTTTTCTTTCACCGTGAAACGCTGGGTTGAAGCCTCAACTCGAAACATTGCCTGTTTCTCACGAAGAAGGTTGTTGCTAGACAGAAAGCAAATGAATGTGTACCAGCCAGCCTTCCCTCATTGGTGGGGAAAGAAATGTCACTTCCGTGACATCATCGCCAGTTATCAGCCCCAGCAGCTGCGGCAATATTTCTGGATGATAAAAGCTCCTTTCGCCCACCTTTGTTCCCTTTCATTATTAACAAATATCTAGGAAACTGCCCTGTGCGCGCAAACCCAAAGAGCATCGATATTTGCATAAAAATCAATGCATATTCATGCAAATCAATTTTAGTCATCCGGTCAAGCAATGCACTTGATACTGCAGAGGAAACAATAAATTAGGAATAGAGGTGCCCTGCTTTTTGTGGTCAAACACAAGCAATATTGTGGCTTGTTAATGCAGATCTCTGCTGAGAGCCAGTGTAGTGAACATGCATGGAGCAGGGTTGGCATCAGCACCAGGCATCCTTGGCGCTGACTTGCCAGTGCCCCAGCAATTTGACAGGGGCAACTGATGATGCCTGCCCTGGTCCCTGCCTCCTGTTCTGGCCTGGAGCTCTGAGCCATTCCTAGCCCATCTGGAAGCATGTTGTAAAGGGGCAGGGCACAGGGCCTTAGGAACCTAGGAAGCCACCTTATACCAACTCAGACCACTGGGCCATCTAGTTAATATTGTCTACACTGACTAGTAGTGGCTCTCTAGGGCTTCAGATGGGATTTTATCCCAGCCTGGGACCTTCTGCATGCAAGGTAGATGTGCTACCACTGAGCTACGTCCCTTACCCTGGCTTCTCAGTGGTTGCAGATTAAGGAATGCCTTGGTCACTTCCCTTCCTGTTTCTCGCCAGTTAAAGGTAAAGGGACCCCTGACTGTTAGGTCCAGTTGCGGACGACTCTTGGGTTGCGGCACTCATCTTGCTTTACTGGCCGAGGGAGCCGGCGTACAGCTTCCGGGTCATGTGACCAGCATGACTAAGCCGCTTCTGGCGAACCAGAGCAGTGCACGGAAACGCCGTTTACCTTCCCACCGGAGTGGGTACCTATTTATCTACGTGCACTTTGACGTGCTTTCGAACTGCTAGGTTGGCAGGAGCAGGGACCGAGCAACGGGAGCTCACCCCGTCGTGGGGATTCGAACCGCCAACCTTCTGATCGGCAAGCCCTAGGCTCTGTGGTTTAACCCACAGCGCCACCCACGTCCCTTACAGCCACCCGCGTCTCGCCAGTTACTGAAGCCCTTTTCGATTCTGGCAGGCTTTTGTTTTAGAAGTCCTGCCCAGGCATTCACCTGGACACACAGAGGGTTAAATTAGGGGCAGGGGTAAGCCCACAAGCCCTGTCCCCAAAATGCTCTTCTGATTTTTGTATGATCAGCGAGCTCTTAAGCATGCTCCATCGAAGGTGCTTGGAAACCCTTGCAGTACACACACAATGCGGTTGGCGTCAAAATGCCAAACTGCATTTCCCTCTCTACTCCCCATTTGATATAGGGGTGGCCCTATTCCGTGGGGGAAACCAAAATGACCAAGGGGATAGATTGCCTCCCTCAGTCCTGGCCCACCTATGAGGCAGGGTGAAGCAGCTGCCTCAGGCAGCGCTCCCACAAGCATCCTGCCCGCTCCGCAACCTGTCTCACGAGATCTTGCCACAAATCAGAGCCGATACCAGCACTTCTCCACTGGCAGTGGAGGCAGAGACAGGGTGGCGCAGAGATGGCGGCAGGGCGGGGAATCACTTGCCTTTTCTCCTCAAGCAGCAAAATGGGATGCAATGGCATGCAGTCAGTAGACTAAGCTGGTCCCCTATATGTTCCTGGTAAATTAGAGTATTCAAGTATTAAAGTCTGGCTCCTCCTTCCCAAAGCCCAGGAAGCTTCTGCCAAGCTTAGTAAATAATAATAATAATAATAATAATAATAATAATAATAATAATAATAAATTCATTTATACCCCGCCCTCCACGGCCAGAACCAGGCCCAGGGCGGCTAACACTAATAAAATTACAATAAAACGTAATAGAAAAAAGTTAATTAAAATACAGGTTAAAATACAATTTAAAATGCAGCCTCATTTTATTAGTAGCCCATAAATCAAAACCATAAAGGGAGGAAAACATAAGGGCCAGACTGAATCCAAACCAAAGGCCAGGCGGAACAACTCCATCTTGCAGGCCTGAGGAAAGATGTCAAATCCCACAGGGCCCTGGTGTCTTGTGACAGAGCGTTCCACCAAGTTGGGGCCAGTACTGAAAAGGCCCTGGCCTTAGTTGAGACCAATCTAACCACCTTGCGGCTCGGGACCTCCAAAGTGTTGTTATTTGTGGACCTTAAGGTCCTCCGTGGGGCATACCAGGACAGGTGGTCCCAGGAGAGGGAGGAAGGCATGATGCTCATGCATGCAACATCACCCTCCACCCCAATTGCCCTTGAAATCTGGCACCTCTGGCCCTAAATGTTCCCCTACAAAATATTTCATTTCATGCCACTGGTGGGATGTGCCACCTTTGGACTCCACAGTGAGGAAAGATTGCAGCATTTGGGACTTTTTCGTTCAGAGGAAAGTAAGGGCTGATGTGATAGAAGTCTATAACATTATAGTATGCAGGATTCAATGGGACATTTGTCTCTTCTCATGCTCTTAATGAAGGTGTGCTTGATGGCACTGTTCATTGTGATACGACCCTTCCCATGGCACACAGCACCCAATTATATGTATTAGGAGCAATTGCTTTTGCTTCTCAGATATAATCATTGTTTTTTGCAGGTTCTAGCCTCAGACTTCCCCATACTTTCCAGGAGGCACAGATCAGTTCATAGGAGACTAATAGTCACCCACTGTAGCCTGCCCATCTTGCTAAGCTCAACCCAGCGCTCACAAAACATTTACCAGCACATTCCGCTGCGAGATACTGTATGCATCTCAAGGCTTGAATTAGCAGAAGGGCTCAGCCGCCTGCAATTGAGATCAGACCGTTGAAAGCCTTGAGCACAAAAGCTGCATGCGTTAAACCCGATGGCAGTCGAAACCTTTCCAAGCTGAAGTTCAGGGTGCCCTCACTACAAAAAGGAAATTACCATGCTATTTTATTAGGCAGGTCTGTGGGAAATGAGTCGGAAAAGCACCTGCTCCCTCACATATGTTCGAAACAGGAGCAGGAAACCTGATTTTAAGAAATTGTATTAAATTAATTTAATTTAGTTTGATTCGTAATAATCTGGAAAAATAATAGAAAATAATTTAGAAGAAAAACGAGGATGGTATCTACTTTGCACTTAAAAAATTCTGTTCTCTATGAGGGCAGTCTAAATTACGTGCTAACAAAAACTCAAGATCTGTGACTTGGACACTTCCGCACAAATTAAAACATATTTCCATGATGCCTCTTTTGTTGTGGCTGCTGCTTTCAGATGCACAGAGCACTACATATGGATTAGCTTGGTACAGTTCTAACAACATCCCTGTAAAGTAGGCTAGCATTATCACCCCCATAATTTATCCCACTATATACTGAGTTGTGTCCAACTAGGTTTTAACTCAGAGTAAGGTAAAGGTAAAGGGACCCCTGACCATTAGGTCCAGTCGTGGCCGACTCTGGGGTTGCGGCGCTCATCTCGCTTTCTTGGCCGAAGGAGCCGGCGTACAGCTTCCGGGTCATGTGGCCAGCATGACTAAGCCGCTTCTGGAGAATTGGAGCAGCGCACGGAAACGCCGTTTACCTTCCCGCCGGAGCGGTACCTATTTATCTACTTGCACTTTGACGTGCTTTCAAACTGCTAGGTTGGCAGGAGCAGGGACCAAGCAACAGGAGCTCACCCCGTCGCGGGGATTCGAACCGCTGACCTTCTGATCGGCAATTCCTAGGCTCTGTGGTTTAACCCACAGCGCCTCCCACGTCCCTTTAACTCAGAGTAGGTGCAATGAAATTCATAGACCTAATAAGTCTCATCCATTAAATTCAGAGGGTCTACTCAGAGTAGGACTAACTTTGGCTACAACAGTTGCTAAGGTTGCCAACTGACCAGGACTGATCCTGTGCCTCCAGCATTGTGACTGGTCGAAATAATCATGTGAAACTTTTCACTGGATGATGATGAATACTGCTGGGTCTGGCTTCGGTGACTGGCACTGGGCAACCCATCAGCAAAAGACTCACCAACTGGAGGCTGATCCATGAGGGTGAATGGGGCATGACCCTTCCTAACTCAGTCTGCCCTCCACCAGCCCCCACCTGCCTGTCTTGTTACTCTCAACTAGCCTGGGGGATGTACTGTCTAGTCAGCTTCCTTGTCCTAAGTCTCAGTGTTCCATTTATCAGGCAGACAATCGGGGATAACATCAGATTTACCTGGCTCTGCCTGTGACTGGCTCTGGCTCCCTCTACTGGTGGGCTCCCTGACTTCTGCCCTTCCAGTCCCAAGATGCTGAGCCTGTGCTGGATGTACTATTCTGTTTTGTTTTGAGGAGTTCTGCTAGTAAAAATTTGAACACAGTCGTACCTTGGATCCCAAACGCCTTGGTACTCGGACGCTTTGGCTCCCAAATGCCGCAAACTTGGAAGTGAGTGTTCCAGTTTGTGAACGTTCTTTGGAATCCAAAAGTCCGACATGGCTTCCGATTGGCTGCAGGAGCTTCCTTCAGCCAATCAGAAAACGCGCCTTGGTTTCCAAATGTTTTGGAAGTCGGATGGACTTCCGGAACAGATTCCATTCGACTTCCAAGGTACGACTGTAATATTTGTATGGGCTTGGACAACAATTGCTTCCAAAAGGAGCCAGTTCTTATGTTTCCAGTTGCTTCAAACTGTGCTATACAGTGGTACCTCGGGTTACATATGCTTCAGGTTACATACGCTTCAGGTTACAGACTCCGCTCACCCAGAAATAGTACCTCAGGTTAAGAACTTTGCTTCAGGATGAGAACAGAAATCGTGCTCCGGTGGCGCGGCGGCGACAGCAGGAGGCCCCATTAGCTAAAGTGGTGCTTCAGGTTAAGAACAGTTTCAGGTTAAAAACGGACCTCTGGAACGAATTAAGTACTTAACCTGAGGTAAAGGTAAAGGGACCCCTGACCATTAGGTCCAGTCGTGACCGACTCTGGGGTTACGGCGCTCATCTCGCTTTATTGGCAGAGGGAGCCGGCGTACAGCTTCCGGGTCATGTGGCCAGCATGACTAAGCCGCTTCTGGTGAAGCAGAGCAGCGCACAGAAACACCATTTACCTCCCCGCCAGAGTGTACCTATTTATCTACTTGCACTTTGATGTGCTTTTGAACTGCTAGGTTGGCAGGAGCAGGGACCGAGCAACGGGAGCTCACCCCGTCGCAGGGATTCGAACCACCAACCTTCTGATCGGCAAGTCCTAGGCTCTGTGGTTTAACCCACAGCACCACCCGCATCCCTAACCCGAGGTACCACTGTATTAATATTTGCGACAAAGAGGCTGCCAGTCTGTGCAGGTGATACTGATCTAAGGTGGACCAATGGTCTGACAGCTTCCTAACGCTAAGGCAGCTTCCTAATTTCCAGAGGTAAAGGACAGATCTCTGTGTCCCCTTCTTCCTGCCCTGAGACCTTTAAGCTAGCTGGTTGCATTGAATGATTCAGCTGCCAATCCTTTGGGTTTCTATGCATGGAAAGGAGGGCAGAGAGGTCATGAACATAATATGAACTGGATCAGGCCAATGGCCTATCTAGCTCAGCATCCTGTTCTCAAAGTGGATAACCAGATGCCTTTGGGAAGCTAGCACGCAGGACCTGAGCACAACAGCACTCTCCACTAATGGGGTTAACAGCAACAGCTTCTATCTCGTCCTTTGCCCCAGGCTAGCAAAACATCTTGGTCTGGGTCTGAGGATACTGTGGCTCTGAAAGATAGGACACCCCTCGGCTTTTCAGCGTACAGGAGAAAAACCTGTTTTTGCTGGAAATGGGTCACAAGTGATGGTGGCGAGGTGACATCTCTCCCAGCTCTGGGGGTGATAATGGCTCACCTTTGTATTGTGCCAGTGGGGGCTCCCTGGCGCTTTGGGGTCCAAACTCCATAGACACTTCTGATTAGCAGCCATCGATTGAGAGTGTCCTCTTTTCAAACGCCCTTTCAGAAATCCAGATCTGTATTGACGAGCGGGCTGCTGGTAGAGAATGTCGAGAGCGAGACGGAAACATGCTTCTGAAAACCTGAGTTTGCAAACTTGTTGAAAATAATTGTAAAGAACCAGCAGAGTTTCCCCATCTGCTCAGCTCAATGTAAAACATACACACACACAAAAAATTGACTTGCTTTGACTCTCTGTACAAAAACATGAGCTGTTTGAAAATTGGGTGTGTGAATGAATGAGTGATCTATAGGAAGCTGCCTTGTTTTAAGCCAGACCGTTGCTCCACCTATAATCACAGAATTGTAGAGCTGGAAGGGACATCGAGGGTCATCTAGTCCAACCCCCTGCAATGCAGGAATCTTGCTCACAGCCATCCTTGGGTGGGCTCGAACCACCAACCAGGACTTGAGAGATCAGGGTTTAAATCGCCATTCGACCATGAAGCTAGGTGACCTTGGGCCAGCCGCTGTCTCTCAGACAGTGCCGGATTTATATATAACCTATAGGGCCCCACTCTTGGGCCCCCCCGGAAAAAAAAATTAAAGGAAAAAAATCTGGATGTAAATTTCCTTAATATAAAAAACAAATAAAACCTACACACAGCAACAGTGTTTTGTGTTGTGTATGGACCTATTCAACACAAAAACAGTGACAATTTGTTGTTGACAAAGGACAGCTGGACATATAAAGGGCCCCATTACCTTCAGTAGCTTAGGGCAGGGGTCAGCAAACTTTTTCAGCAGGGGGCCGGTCCACTGTCCCTCAAACCTTGTGGAGGCCCAGATTATATTTTGGGAAAAAAATAATGAACCAATTCCTATGCCCCACAAATAACCCAAAGATGCGTTTTAAATAAAAGCACACATTCTACTCATGTAAAAGCACACAGATTCCCGGATCATCCGCGGGCTGGATTGAGAAGGCGATTGGGCCGGATCTAGGCTCCTGGCCTTAGTTTGCCTACGCATGGCTTAGGGCCTCATAAAACCTAAATCCAGCCCTGCTCTCAGACTATCCTACCTCATGGGGTCATTGTGAGGATTAAATGAGTAGTGGGGAGAACCATGTACGCCAACTCCTTGGGGGGAAATATGGGACAAATGCAATAAACAAACTGTTTGATCTCGTTCCTGAGCAGTCATATCTAAGGAGATAGTGGAAGGAGTCCCTCTTTGGTGTCACTGCTGAAAGAGAGAAAGGGCAACCAAGCTGTAGGAAAAGCATCAGGCCTAGGGGTTCTGAAGGCATGGCGTGAAACCATGAGCTATGAAGCTGTGAGCCTTGGAGAATAAAGTGCATGTACTTCAGCACACCTCCCTTGCCAGTGAAGAACCTCATCATTCCAAAGGCTGATTCCACAATAAAATTGATTCCCTGCTTTTTCACATCTTATGATTCCTAGTACCGGTGATTACCGTATTTTTTGTTCTGTAAGACTCACTTTTTCCCTTCTAAAAAATAAAGGGAAATGTGTGTGCGTCTTATGGAGCGAATGCACGCTGCGTAGTTATCCCAGAAGCCAGAACAGCAAGAGGGATCTCTGCTTTCACTGCGCAGCGATCCCTCCTGCTGTTCTGGCTTCTGGGATTCAGAATTTTTTTTTTCTTGTTTTCCTCCTCCAAAAACTAGGTGCGTCTTATGGTCTGGTGCGTCTTATAGGGTGAAAAATACAGTATATATTGCTAATTCTTGGCTTTATTTCATTCACAGTTGTGTTCGCATAGACTTTTATAATATCTTGTAAACTGCTTAGAAGGTATTCTTACAATCAAGCGGTATGGGTATTTTGTTACATAAAAAAAGGAATGAAATGTGCTTATCGAGGGGCCAAGGAACTCAGCGACTTAGGAAGGCCCAATCCTACACAGACCTCCGAGGCTTGCAGAATCCAGCCGGTTAGAGACCAAGAGGGACTTGCAATTTAACTACTCTGTTTGCAGAACGAAAAACATCTGATGCTTTTGCAGCCCACGGGAGGCTTGCTTTCCCTTTTCTTCCCCCACTGGAAAGCTAATCATTAAGTGAGTCACATCTTTAGAAATGATAATACATTTCGCTGGCATTTTGAAACGTCATCTCTGCATGTCCTTCCCCGATGAGTGTTTCGCTTCAAGGAAGGCTACCATCATTTCCACAATTGCGCCAGATGATTATTTGCAGGGCGGGTGAGGAGGGAGGCAGCTTCGAGGGAGGGAGCAAGCAAGGAAGCCTCCCTGCTGTCTGTAAAGATATTTTCAGAAGCAGCAAGGCTGAGAATCGGGCAGCTGGGGCAACCTCGCTGGAGGCAGTTTTCCCCAGCCCACCCACTGTGGAAAGCACCATGGAGTGAAGCGCAAGGAAGAGGATGGAGGAATACATCTTGACAAATGGTGAAGGAAGATAGGAAGCTGCCTTATAATGAGTCAGACCAGCGGTCCATCTAGCTCAGTATTGTCTACCCTGACGGACAGAGGCTCTCTGGGATTTCAGGAAGATTTCTCTTCTGATCCAACCAGGAGATGTCAGGGATTGAATCTGGACCTTCTGCATGCAAAGCAGAGGCATTTTGGGAGTTGCAGGTGGCGCTGTGGGTTAAACCACAGAGCCTAGGACTTGCCAATCAGAAGGTCGGCGGTTCGAATCCCCGCGACAGGGTGAGCTCCTGTCGCTCGGTCCCAGCTCCTGCCAACCCAGCAGTTCGAAAGCACGTCAAAGTGCAAGTAGATAAATAGGTACCGCTCTGGCGGGAAGGTAAACGGCGTTTCCGTGCGCTGCTCCAATTTGCCAGAAGCGGCTTAGTCATGCTGGCCACATGACCCGGAAGCTGTACGCTGGCTCCCTCGGCCAATAAAGCGAGATGAGCGCCGCAACCCGAGAGTCGGTCACGACTGGACCTAATGGTCATGGGTCCCTTTACCTTTACCATCTGGAGGGCCAGTTAGCTACCCCTTCCTTAGATGCGGTGGGAAAATTTGACACAACTGTGGGCAGCTCCACACAGATACTTAAAACATGACTTACACCTCCAAGAATCCTGGAAACCTGTAGTTAGTTAAGAAGACTGTGATTTGTAAGTGTGGATGGGGAAACTAGTTCCCATGATGTGCTTTGCATGGATCCTGCTGGTCTGCCCTGTTTTACCTTTGAAGTTTATGGTGAAAAATTAAAAAGGTAAAAGGTAAAGGACCGCTGGACTGTTAGGTCCAGTCAAAGGTGACTATGGGGTTGCAGTGCTCATCTCACTTTTCAAGCCAAGGGAGCTGGCATTTGTCCACAGACAGCTTTCTCGGTCCTGTGGCCAGCATGACTAAACAGCTTCTGGCGCAACAGGACACTGTGACAGAAGCCAGAGCACACGGAAATGCCATTTACCTTCCCACCACAGTGGTACCTATTTATCTACTTGCACTAGCATGCTTCAAACTGCTAGGTTGGCAGAAACTGGGGCAGAACAATGGGATCTCACTCCAGCAAGGTGATTCGAACCGCTGACCTTCCAGTTGGCAAGCCTAAGAGGCTCAGTGGTTTAGACAGTTGTGGCTCCCCATCAGTGTCAGGAAAGGAACTCCTGTCCTGGTATGAACCTACCTGGACCCTCAGATGTTCTTTCGAGGTCCATCTATAGGCCTCCCCTCCAAAGGAGACTTGGTGGCTGGTGGCAATGGAAAGGGCCTTTTCAGTTGTGGCTCCTCATCTGTGGAATGCTCTCCCAAGGGATGTCTGCCTGGTGCCTTCACTGTCATCTTTTGGGCACCTGGTAAGACTTACCTTTCATCCCCTGGCTTTGGGTGGACTGAGCCAATTTTGTTCTGCTGTTAGCGTGCTATTGAAGGAGTGTGTCAATGTGAATTGTATGTCCTTGTAGGACAATGCTAACGTTTCCTATTGGTTTTTAATGGCACAATGTATGTTTTTAAGTGACAGTCACTCAGAGAACCAGCAACCAATGAATCTAATCATGAATAATTCTCTTCCCTCAACACTGGAAAGCGACACTGATTGGGATGTGGCGTCTGAAAACTACAAATCCGATGAAGCAGGGAGGGTCAGGAAGGTGACACTTCCCTTCTTTAAGCTTACTATTATCATTACAGGGGTACCTCGGGTTACATACGCTTCAGGTTACATACGCTTCAGGTTACAGACTCCGCTAACCCAGAAATAGTACCTCGGGTTAAGAACTTTGCTTCAGGATGAGAACAGAAATTGTGTTCTGGCAGCGTGGCAGCAGCAGGAGGCCCCATTAGCTAAAGTGGTGCTTCAGGTTAAGAACAGTTTCAGGTTAAGAACGGACCTCCGGAACAAATTAAGTTCTTAACCTGAGGTACCACTGCATTACTATTAGGAAAACGGTGGGTTTTTTTGGGGGGGGGGGGACGGACACCCACCTGGGATTTTGCAAGAATGGCTGTAAAATGCTCACAATTTCCCAGAGTAATTTATTATTATTATTATTATTGCTTCCGTTTGCATCCCATCTTTCCTCCAGGGAGCTCAATATGGTCTCCAAAAGCAATTATTCTGAAACCAACCCCTCTGCAAGGTGCTAGACCTCAGGAGGCCATGGAGAAGCAGCAGAAAAACAAGTTCGGGCTCCAAATAATACTGTGGATGAGACCCTCCTCACTACAAAGGGAAGCAAAGTACTTGTTCATCTATCAGCAGCAGCCCAGTCACAGAAGGCTGGGGAGGGAGGGTAGTCTTTGCAAGGGCTTAGATGTCCAGCATCACTCAGAACACAAAGGAATCTCAAATGGCTTGTGCCCTGTGCCAGGAAAGAGCCAGCAATCTCCTGTCTGATGGCAAGCCCAGTGTGTTTTCTGTGCCAGCTGTCCATCTGATAGCAAGCCAGGTGCGCTGCCTGTTAAGACCAGCCAGCTGGAAGCTGCATCAAAAGCAAGGCGCTACCTGTAATCCGGTGCAGAAGGCACAGCTATTAGTTTGCTTGAGAGCTGCAGACCGCTGTGATGTGTGGCAGACAGGTCCTGCATGGGATACGGCAAGAGCTTCCGCTATCTTGCTGTCCCAGGAGCACAAGGAACAAAGGAGACCTTGCTCTTAACATATGGTGCTGTACCTGAGCCAGGATCTGCAGAAAGCAAAGACCTCCAGCCGCTGCTAAAAAATATTCTACTACAAGAGAGTCCTAGCAAAGGGGGAGTGCTGGGAAGAGCCTTAAAACGCTCCAGTCCTTATTGGCAGGAACGAATCATGACGCTGTGAAAGATCTGTAAAGGACTAGGGCATAAGGTCTTTGCAGGAAGGGGGATTGCTTTGGGGCCTAACATCGCTCTAAAGTCAGGGATGTGTAAAACTCTGGTCCTCCAGATATTGCAGGGACTCCAACTCCCATCAGCGCCAGCCAGCATGACCAATGGTCAGGGATGATGGCAGCTGGAGTCTAACATCTGGAAGGCCACAGGTTCTTAAGTAATCAGTATGGGGAACTGGCTATTGGTCCCAGGTCTATGTTCACAAGAGCAGTTTGGTAACAATATGGAACAGTGCGAAAGCTAAGTCCGGTCTCTGTTCTCACCAACAGCAGATAAGGCAATGAAACATGAGTCCTGGACTGTGCCATTTCATACCACTAGCAGGGGTGTTGAATGTTCCTTACACACTTTTTTTTTAAAAAAGAAAACCATATTAAGGAGAAGGTAAGACTACAGCTCTTCTCTGATACCATATTTTCAATGTGCATAGTGTGTCTGTGTGCTCGTTATCCGCAAGGGACATCCAGTCCTGCAATCCTGTATTTTCAGGCAGAATGCAATCTAGGACAGCTTTACGACCACAGCTACTGCTTGTGCAAAAGGGAAAACCCACAAAAACGCCTGTTGCAAATTGCACAAGTAGCCCAGAACACTCTTTGTCCATGCACGTTCAAGGAAAATTTAAGGTGTGCAAATTAGCTGGTCACAGATATGGCTGGCCACGCCAGCAATTTCCTCAGCTATTAACGTCACGGAAATCGCTTCTAGATGCACCCATGAGCTATCGGTTCATGCTACATCTCCCTGTGCAAGAACATTCCCGATGAGATTTTGGATTGCTTACATGTAGAGGAAAAATGGTACAGGAACCAGTTGTGGCTTCGCACACTAATCAAGTGTCCAAACCCTTTTGCAATAATAAATCAGAGCTTAGTCCTAACTCACCCTTGTAATTAGATAGGAAATCTGTATTTAGGTCTCTAAGGCAGGGATCAGCAACCTATGGGCCGCAGAGGTGCACGCACTCCACCAAATCCCACTGTTCAATCCCACCTTGTCATGCAACTTACCTGTAGGTTTTCCGAAAGAAAAGGGTCAATGGGGAAAGAAAAGGCCTTGGCGGGTGGATATAACCTACAGGACAGTATGTTGCCGACCTCTTCTCTCTTTTCCCAGGCGCGCAGCCTGGGAGTCATTTTGGACTCACAGCTGCCCATGGAGGCGCTGGTCAATTCTGTGTCCAGGGCAGCTGTCTACCAGCTCCATCTGGTACGCAGGCTGAGACCCTACCTGCCCGTGGACTGTCTTGCCAGAGTGGTGTATGCTCTAGTTATCTCCTGCTTGGACTACTGCAATGCGCTCTATGTGGGGCTACCGTTGAAGGTGACCCCAGAAACTACAACTAATCCAGAATGCGGCAGCTAGATTGGTGACTGGGAGTGGCCGCAGAGACCACATAACACCGGTCCTGAAAGACCTACATTGGCTCCCAGTACGTTTCTGAGCACAATGGTGCTGACCATTAAAGCCCTCTATGGCCTCTTCCCAGTATACCTGAAGGAGCGTCTCCACCCCCATTGTTCTGCCCGGACACTGAGGTCCAGCTCTGAGGGCCTTCTTGCGGTTCCCTCACTGCGAGATTACAGGGAACCAGGCAGAGTAGGGCCTTCTCAGTAGTGGTGCCTTCCCATCAGATGCTAAGTTTTTAATGTTTGATGTTTTATTGTGTTTTTAATATTCCCTTGGGAGCCGCCCAGAGTAGCTGAGGAAACCCAGCCAGATGGATGGGGTATAAATAATAAATTATCACCAACATCATCTAGGGTCAACCTCTTCTCTATGGTCAAAACAAACTAAACGGCCAGCATAGGCAGTTTATCTTTTGGGAAGGTTTCCCCTTTTCTTACTTCAGAAGAAGAATCCTAAAGCAGCCCCTTTCGATCAAATGAAGAACACAGAAGTCCTCTCATCACCAGTAGAATTGTGTATTCTTGGGTTGTGCAATTTGGCAATAAATAAAGTTGCTACATTAGGCTCAGAATCATGGCCTCCCCACTCACAAGTGACAGTCCAGAGTACACATTCTAGAGCACCATTCCTGCCCCTGGTGCCTTCCAGATGTTTTGAACCACAACTCCCATTGTCCCTCACCACTAGCCATGATAGAGTTAAAAAAAAAAAAAAGACCACCTGGAGGCACCAGGTTGGGGAAAGCTGTTCTAGAGTTTGCCCCTTCATGTACAGCCTGCGTCAAAGTCCTTGGGCCAATACTGGTCATCCATGTAGCAAACACTCTCCCAGCTGCTATCTGGAGGGCTGTTTGGAAGGCTTGGCGGGAGGCTACTGGCCAGTGTCTGTTCCCATTGTACCTCCACCAATCTGTAAAGCTCCATAGACGTCTGAGCATCTTCTACTGATGAATGTCCATTTCGGCTAACCTAACAGATGGGAAAGGAGAAAAACAACAACCAAACTGTGTGTAAGGTTCTAGTCCTCAAGATGTGCCATCTAGTAGCATTGACCAAAGGCAACCACTCCTACCAACTTTTTATAAAGTATATATTTGGAGTGAATAATCCTAAGTTTTCCTATTTAAGAAGTACATCATAGCCAGTCCAATAGCACTGAGTTCTACTACTAGGGGCTCTCATCCCTGCTCACACCGCCAACCCCAATCCCTCCATTTACCACTTCATCCAACATCCCCAATATCCTCCCAGCTCCTTCAACCCCTCCACCACATCCTCACAGCCCCTCAGTGTTCCTCCATTCCTGCTTTACTTAAACCTATGATGTTGTTCAAACATCTCAAAACCCAACTTCTCCTTTGCTTGCCTCCTTTGCCCTGTCTTCATGCAAATCCAGGACTGCGATGCGGCACTACAAATCCTCCAACGGGGGGCTGCGTGGTGACAGCCTTGCATTTTTATGTATATAGGAAGATAACCCATGACAGCTGCAATGAACCTTTGTGCTCAACGGCAGTACAACTCTTATCTCTGAATCCTATCGGGATTGCCTAACAAGTTAATTTATTTAACAATTTATTTTCCGCCCTTCATCAGAGGACCAACACGGAGGTTTATAAATATAAAAATACATTAACATAGTGACAAGCAAAATAATACCACCACCCCCACCCCACCCCCGGAATTTAAAAAGCCATGGATTGTTTGATTATCCAAAGGCCTGGTAGAAGAGGAATGATTTTTGTCTGGCACTTAAAAATATGTAATGAAGGGCCCAGGTGAATCTCCCTGGGGAGAGCATTCCACAGTTAGAGAATTAGGGGATAAGATTGAACCCTGAGGAACCCCACATTGAAGGCAGGCTCCACAGGACCAAACAGACTCCCCAAACATGACCCCCCCCCCCGGAGATGACGATCCAGGTTGGACGGGAGGCACTGCAAAGCACTGCTGCCCACCCCAATTCAGACAGCCGCTCCAGGAGGAAACCATGGCTGATGGCACGGAATGCTGCTGAGAGGTTAAAGAGAATTAACAGAGACATGTTTTCCCTGTCTCTCTCCTGACAGGAGACATCATACAGGTCAACCAAAGCACTTTCTGTGCCAAAACTGGACCTAAAGCCCGACTGAAATGGATCTCGAAAACAAAGTTTCCTCCAAGAGTACTTGGATCTGGAACTGAGAGAGGAAGGCATTTCCTTAAATTACCTGAATATTCTTGTGTAGCAGCTCACTAGCCAGGCTCTTGAGAGAGACGCTGGCTTTCATAGGGAGCCCCATCTTCTTCCTCAGCAGGGGGCTCCGACTCGTGTCCCGTGTCCAGGCATGGGGGTGAAAATATTTCAAGGCTCGGAAGTCATTGTGGATGGCATGCCCCACCACTATCTTGTCCCTCATGATCTGTAGGATCTGCAAGAATTAAGAGGCCATTTAGCCACTCGCCGTCACAAACAGAGGGCCTTAGGAAGATGGTGAGGATAGGCTGTGTTCTGCGTTTTTAAAGGACTGAACATAGGTGGGTCAGAAATATTTTAAAACTGTTTCAAACCATGTTGTGTAAAGTGACTGGATTTGAGGGGATATTTGCTTGGAATCCTGGGGATTTGTGAGCTACAGCAGTTAGTGGATCTGGGGCAGAGGCTGAACGGGATTCTTTAGCCTGGGACTAGGTCTAGGAGAAAAGATCCGATTTGAAGATTTCTATGTGAAAAGAAGAATAAATACAGTGGTACCTCGGGTCAAGTACTTAATTCGTTCCAGAGGTCTGTTCTTAACCTGAAACTGTTCTTATCCTGAAGCACCACTTTAGCTAATGGGGCCTCCTGCTGCCGCCGCGCTGCCAGAGCATGATTTCTGTTCTCATCCTGAAGCAAAGTTCTTAACCTGAAGCACTATTCCTAGGTTAGCAGAGTCTGTAACCTGAAGTGTATGTAACCTGACGCGTATGTAACCCGAGGTAGCACTGTACTGTAAAAAGAAGCTTGTATCAAAAGTACAACAAACCTATCTATTGATTTTTCTCCTGTGAATAAGAGAGCTGTTAAATTATTCATCCTGGCCCATTTCCTATGGGGGTCTGGACACCCGCTACAAAGCGAATTGTGATAGTGAGACTATGGCAATACAAATTGACAGAAAAAATAAAGAGATCCAGTATGGTGTAATGGTCAGAGTGATGGACTAGGACCTGGGAGACCAGGGTTCAAATCCCTGCTTAGCCATGATGGGTCAGTGAGTAGGTCAGTCCCTCCTTCTCAACCTAACCTGCCTCAGAGAGTTGTGACGATGAAATGGCAGAGAGAACTATGTACACTGCCTTAAGCTCCTTGGAGGAAAGATGGACTATAAATGTAAAAATAACAGTAATATGAAAATCTGTACAGCTATACACAAGGAGAAGATTCCTGTTCTGTGGAATAGCATTCCTGTTGAGATACTAAAAGGCACCCCCTATCTGCACTTTCCGGAAGGAACCAAACTTTCCAATGGGTTTTTCATTTTTCTGTTTTCATTTATCTTACACGTAAAGCATGTTGAAACGTTGTTTTAGAAGACGATTAATAAAGGATGATAATAATACTACAGTCATACCTTGGAAGTCAAACGAAATCCGTTCCAGAAGTCCGTTAAGACTTCCAAAATGTTTGAAAACCAAAGCGTGGCTTCTGATTGGCTGCAGGAGGCCCTGTTGGGCGTTTGGCTTCCAAAAATAGTTCACAAACTGGAACACTCACTTCTGGGTTTGCGACGTTCGGGAACTAAGCTGTTTGACTTCCAAGGTATGACTGTATTCCTGATGGCTCTGTACAAAAAGTGCAAAACCTTTTGGACTCAAAAGCTGTGCAAATTACAAAGCACAAGGTACACCACAACCCATTAGCGATGCTGTTGGGTTATATCAATGGGACACAACTATAAGAAAATTAAACCCTGATCTTCTGATAGTGGCATGCCCAGCCATAGCACACCGGGGGGGGGGGGGGGGACACGTGTTAAAACATCAACAGAAAGGAAGTGGATAAGTTCAGCCAGCAAATACAAACCCAGGAATGGAGACAAGAGAACAGAGCATTTTGCAACAGACAGGTAGCCAGCAATTATTCACCTGGAACCGACCCCTGTGAAATGGGTTAAGCCAATCAAATGCAACATTAAAAGGCTTGTATTCAGAGACTTGAAACGAACTGGTAATGATGTACTAATTAACCTAGGCGCCGTTAGCCTTCAAAGAACGAGCGACAAGGGTGCGGGGAGCATTACGAGCTTTTAAATTTTCTCGATTGTAATTTTGAAGGATGCAATAAAGTAGGAAGGTTAAAATGTATCACTCTCTTTAACAGCAAACTCAGGGGCTGAGTGCCAAGAGAAGTGGAGCCAAATTAGGGTGACCGACAAAAAAATCCAGAGGTGTCAGTGTTGCGGGAAAACCAAAGGTTTGAAGTAGTTGCAAAAGGTGCAATTGGGCAAGAGCTCGCAAGATTATTGCAGATCACACACTGGAGTCCCGGTCCAAACACCCCATGTCATTTTGGAGGGTCTCTTGAATGTCAGGTGCAGGTGTGTGCATGTTGGGAATAAGGGATGAAGTGGGAGGTGGGCCCCACCTGCACAATACATTGAAAGCAGTATCATACCAATGTTTAAAGAGTCCGGGAACTACAGTTTAAGGGTGCACACAGAGGGTGCCTGCAGCTCCAGGTAGGGCTGGAAATGCCCCTTGCCTAAAACCCTCTGCCAACCAGTGCAGACAATACTGAGCTAGATGGACCGACAGTCCGACTCATTTTTCAGCAGCTTCCTAAAACCGGCTTGTGCTTTTCCGAATCCTCCTAGGCTACTGCAAGTTGGCGGCCATGTTCGTTCTTCTTCTTAAATATACAGTGCAGTATCTAAGGAATACAGGTGCTTATCAGAAGTGATAACATTATTTATTTAGTTGCATTTATATCTCCCCATTTCCTCCTAGGAGCTCAAGCTGGCATACATGGTTCCCTCCTCGGCCCAGTATACCTGAAGGAGCGTTTCCACCCCCTTTGTTCAGCCCGGACACTGAGGTCCAGCTCCGAGGGCCTTCGGCCGGTTCCCTCCCTGCGAGAAGTGAAGCTACAGAGAACCAGGCAGAGGGCCTTCTCGGTAGTGGCACCCGCCCTGTGGAACACCCTCTCATCAGATGTCAAGGAGATAAACAATTATACAACCTTTAGAAGACATCTGAAGGCAGCCCTGTTTAGGGAAGTTTTTAATGTTTGATATTCACTTTTTTATTATTTTTAATAATATTCTGTTGGGAGCCACCCAGAGTGTCTGGGGAAACCCAGCCAGATGGACGGGGTATAAACAATAAATTATTATTATTATTATTAATATCTCATTTAATCCCTACAACAACCCTGCGAGGTAAATTAGGCTGAGGGGCAGTGACTGGCCCAAGACCACCCAGTAAACTTCACAGCCAAGGAGGGATTTGACCCCTGGCTTCCTAGGTCTTAGTCCAACACTCTAACCACTATACCACACTGGCTCTCAATTTCTCATTTTTCAAATCTTGGAAGTTCAGTTCTCTGCATTTTCCACATCAGTTTGCAATTTTTGTCAAAGAAGCAGCAGCAGCTGCCTTCATGGAATTTCATGGATTTGACCCCCGTCTCCTGGGTCCTAGTCTGACCCTCTCACCACTAGACCACACTGGTTCTGCAGCAAGCATCTAATTCTCCAGCTGCATGGATTCCAATCCTCAACCCCTCTTCTCCCTCCTTTGCTTACCTCGCTCCGTGCAACCTTAAAAGGAGTGGCCTTTTCCATGTGTCGCTGGGTGATCCCGCTCCACCGAGTCCTGTAATCGACAATCGGGAGCTCTGGCCGGACGTATTTGTCGTAGATGACGTCCCCGTCGTAGTTCACAACTGTGCACCGCGCCAACTCGCTGGTCCTCCCAGCGGGGCCCGTGCCCACCATTTCGCAATCAAGCGCCACACATTTCCTGGGCGTCGCTCGGGATAAAGAACTGGTGACCTTTCCACCAGGGGAGGCTACTTGATCCTTGAGACTTTGGGAAGATGTCGGCCACCTGCCTGGGTTCACTGAAGCGCCTGGCGCAACCGGACAGAGCAGGCAAGGCTCCCTAGGAGCCCCTGCTACATCCTCCTGGAACAACTGGCCGCAAGGGCTGACTTCACAGCGCAAGGATCTCAGTGATCCACCCATTTCTGAGCTGCCTGAAGTCGTCGGCAGGGCTTTTCCCTGCAGCCCTCTCTGCTCCAATGCCCTCCGCGCCATAAACCGCTGGTATCGGCGGCTCTTCTTTTTCTTCTGGCCAGAGGTTTCAGCATCCTGGGAACCTTTGTCGTGGCCGGATCCCACTTAGGGCAGAGGCACCCAAGGTCCTGCTCTTCATCCATCCCCAAGTTACCCACCTGGACCACTTGCACCGGAGTTACCCCACCTGGCGAGCAGTTGGTGGTAGACGGCATCCTGACGAAATAAGAAACCCCAACTAAAGAATCATGGCAAGAAAAATTGATGGACTATTTGCAGAACTGGCAAAACTGACATACAAGCTATGGGACAAGGATAACTGTGACTTTATAAAGATTAAATGGGAACCCTTTACAAAGTATTTGAAGACGCAACAAAGCGAACTGGACTCCTTGGCGGGTTTTGAATAAACATTCACAAACTTTTTATTGATAATAATCAGCTAAATAGTTTGAGGATCTATACAGCTGTGTAATATGCAGAAAACAGCATTTTTAGAGAAATCAAAGACTGGAACTGAGGGAAGTTGGGGGGTGGGTTCTGTGGGGGGAGGGAGGAAAAATGGGGGAGAATGAGGATGATATGTTTCTGGATAATATGTTTTGTTTTAATTTTGAATAAAAAGTTATTTAAAAAAAGAAGAAGAAGAAGATGCGGGAGACTTAGGGAACGGGAGGTTGGGTGGAAAGGCTGACCCAAACACGAGAAGGCAGAGAGGGGCATGGTGGGGAGAGCAAATAAGGCACTCTCTCCTTGTGGGATGGTGATATCCCGCCTCTCCACTCAGGAACAGGGAAAGCAGGGTGGATAAAAATCACAAATTTTTTTAATCAGATTTTTTAAAATTTAAATTGGATTTTTAAAATGAAATGCTTTTGGAGGAAAAATCTTTCTAAAGATAGTTTTCTATTTAAGTTACATTATAGTCCAAAGGCTATTCATCAGGAAATAAGGATTTGTTTTGTTTTTCATGTGTGCTAAAACTCAGTCTAAGGTTGTTGTTTTTTTTAAAAAAAACCGTTTAACCACATCAGTTAACAAACATGGATACATATGCTATAATGTTATTGTTTTAGTTAAATAAATTTAACTACATTTAAATTGTTATTAAGGAAATGATTATTTTTCTCCTTCCAATAAAGTACACCAGAAAAGTTGTCCAATTATCTGTCAATGTATTTCTAATAGTATAACCAAATCAGTAATTTTTGATCTAACTGTAAAAACTACTCTGAAAATTTATTATTCCAAAAATGAAACCTTCATCTGGTTGTAAATATTAAGAATATTACCAGCAAGAATGAGTCTTTCTGTAAAAAAAAAAAAAAAAAAAGATTTAAATCAAGTCTTACCGACTAGTGATTTAAATCAATTTGATTTAAATCAAATCCACCCTGAGGGAAAGTTTTCAGGTTGTCCAGCAAAAGACATTTGGAAAGAATGCCTTCACCCAGGGACTCCTCCCCAGATAATTCACATCACTCCCTGGACATGCTGACCAAGGCTGAGGGATGGGACACCTGTGGCTCTCCAGATCTTGGGTGTACTACAGTTCCCATCAGCCCCAATCAGCTAGCCAATGGTTGGGGGTGATGGGAGTTGTACCAAAACAACACCAGAAGGACCACAGGGTTCTAGTACAGTCTTGATCGTGGCAATGACCTCTGGTAATCCCTGCGTGGGGTGGTAGTGGTCTTGCCAGCTCATTTTAATCATTCAGAAATATATTGAACCCTATCCTTTCCAAAAGGTCAGTTTATTTTTCCTGTTTCAGTTGTCCCATGCCCCAAACCTCATCTGAGATATTTTTAAAATATAATTCTTCTATTTATTTATTTATTGCTTACTTACAAAGTGCCTACAATTGCTGGGTGGTGGAAGCTCTGCTCTCAGGTTTATCATCTTAAAAAGCAAAGCCAATAAAAGGCCAAAAAAAAGAGGAAAAAGAAAATGATTTAAATTGATGTTGGGTCTTTAGCTTAAAAACGGCGACAATCCTGATCAATGTTAATAGTAAATAAACTTTATTGTATTGTTCTATTTATTTAAAAAATATTTCTGGTCCTATGATCCCATGAAAGGTATCTGGTCCACCTTTCAACAACATGTTCATAACGTAATGCAAAATAAACCCACTTATAAACATTATGAAACAGTAAAGCTACATATGAGTAACAAATGTTAACAAACAGAACCTAGCTTTCAGTGCCTTATGAGGGTATGTGTGTGCAATCTTCACGTGCCTCCAAAGAGAGGCCAAAGAAGAACTATCCATAGGAGAGCATTATGTAACTCTGAGGCCACCACAAGAGAGGCCCTGCTTTTGGAAGATAAGTGACAATGTTACCTCCCTAGGCTGGGGTGCGAAACAAGTAGATGGGAATCTACTGCTATATCCCTAAGTAAAAAGGTAAAGGGACCCCTGACCATTAGGTCCAGTCGTGCCTGACTCTGGGGTTGCGGCGCTCATCTCACTTTGTTGGCCGAGGGAGCCAGCGTACACCTTCCGGGTGATGTGGCCAGCATGACTAAGCCGCTTCTGGCGAACCAGAGCAGTGCACGGAAACACCTGTTTACCTTCCTGCCGGAGCAGTACCTATTTATCTACTTGCACTTTGATGTGCTTTCGAACGGCTAGGTTGGCAGGAGCAGGGACCGAGCAACAGGAGCTCACCCCGTCGCGGGGATTCGAACTGCCAACCTTCTTATCGGCAAGCCCTAGGCTCTCTGGTTTAACCCACAGCGCCACCCACGTCCCATATCCCTAAGTAATCTGAAGTATATCAGGAAGCATTTCTGCCCAGCCCTTTAAAATGGCTGAAAAAAGAATGCTAGGGAGCAGGGGGACCAGGAGCAGATTTTTGCATCAGTGGACCTGTAAGGTTGATTATGTGATGCTGAATTTCTGCTGCCGGTCTGTGCAGACAATACTAGGTGAACCTGCTTCGTATTATCAGTAAGGCAGCTTCCTCTTATCAGTATCTGGTTGGCTACTGTGAGGAGGAGGGAGGTTATTGTATTGTTTTATTTTGAATTTTGTGGTTTCATTTTGTATTTTTACCTTGTGACCAGCCCTGTGATCTTCGGGTGAAGGATTGTATATAAATTGAATAAATAAACAAATAAGGACAGGATAAGGAACTAGATGCCACCCCGCCCCCATTGCCGGCTGCCCCCCCCCCCCAACTTTCCTCCTTCCCATATGGTGAGGTGGGGTGGGGTGGGGAGGGGGAGTTTTAATTATTTACTTTAACCATTTTAGGCTGCTTTGATGGGCAAATGCCCGTCCAAGGCAACTCACACTTAAAATCAGCCCAAAGGGAGAAAGAAGAAATGTAACATTTTGAAAACTTAAAAGAGCAACAAACCCTGTTATCAAGGCCCGAAAAAAGAAAAAGTTCAACCAGACCACTACTCAGCTAAAGAACAGCTTATGAAATCTACATGTCCCACCCCGATTCAGCCCAGTTTCACTTAAATTATACCCCCTTCTAAAAATAGGTAAGGGGGAATTCCAAAATAGGTATGCGGACCATCTTCTAAAATACCCCCTCACGGGGCCTGGGAACTTCCTAAGGCCTCCTAAAGCACCACTTTTTCTCTTCCCTTCAGTTACTTCCTCGACCCCCAACTTTTAAGGATGAGACCCGCCCCACCCTTATGCCCATTTCCCCCTTACCTAAGCAAGCCCGATCCCCACGTGTCGCTCCCGGAAGCAAAGGCTGATCTGGCGACTCTCACATGCCCGGGCAAGTCCTGCGCTTCGGACGCGCCCCCTACCTCTGATTGGCTGCCTTAGCCAAGACGGTGGGGAGGCTATCTGCATAAATGGGCGTGGCTTGGGATGGCTGCTGGCTGGCGCCTCGCTGTCCGCGAGCAAGGAAGTCGCCCTTCAAGTCGGATGCCGCTTGCGTCCAGTTTTAAGAGGCTGGATTTTAACCCTCGCGTAATTGTGTACAGGGCAGCCTGATTGTAATCTTTATTTCTTTCCTCTTTGTCGGAAACATCTCTGAGTCTAATGGGAGTTTAGGGTTGTAATCCTGGGAGTAGGACCCATAGGACTTCTCTGAGCAAAGGTGGAGAAGATCGCGCTGCTAGTCACCATGAAAATTGTGCATAGGATTCTAGCCGTGCATCCCAAGCTTGCCCTGGTTTACTTGGAAGTAAACCCCACTAAGTGCAATAGGGAGGTAAAGGTAAAGGGACCCCTGACCATTAGGTCCAGTCGTGGCCGACTCTGGGGTTGCAGCACTCATCTCGCTTTATTGGCCACATGGGTCATGTGGCCTGGCGAACCAGAGCAGCGCACGGAAACGCCATTTACCTTCCCGCTGGAGCGGTACCTATTTATCCTCTTGCACTTTGATGTGCTTTCAAACTGCTAGGCTGGCAGGAGCAGGGACTGAGCAACGGGAGCTCACCCTGTCGCGGGGATTTGAACCGCTGACCTTCTGATCGGCAAGTCCTAGGCTCTGTGGTTTAACCCACAGCGCCACCCGCGTCCACAGTTCCACCCGTGTCTCTCATGTATTTAGCCTTGCAGCTTTCTCCCGGCATTATTCCCTTTCTTAAGAACTGGCTTAGGATACACTACCCCCCGTCGGTTGGATTCAGACGTTCCATATTTCCATTTGCATGCAAAAAGTTTTCAGGGAACGCTGGGCTTCTTTTCGATGTAACAAAGTTCTTACACTAGTGGCACTTTGTGCTTAGGCACTAGGCGTGCAGAACACCCAAGTATAGATTGTCCCACGTGACAACTGCACACGTGTATGTTTCACAGCATATGGGTGTACGGGGAAACTGATGGTTCAAGGCTTCCCAGAGAGTGTATGTGCTCACTCAAATAAGGTTGTCAACACTTTTGCCGGTCCTGCTCCTGTGTCTTAACAGAAGCCTTATGCATAGAAATGAAGCAACTTAAACTTGTTTCAACAGCATGCCTCAAGATGCTCGCATCCACACCATGGTGTTCCCCAAAGAATCTGCAGAACCAGATTTCGTTACAGGTGCTATGAATAATAACTCTGTGAGGGTTAAACTACACTTCCCAGGATTCTTTCGGAGAAGCCCTATGGTGTGGCTGTGACCTTAACTAGTTGCATTTCTCAGTGTCGCCCTACTATAAGCAGCATGGCTGTTTAAATGTTTTTAAAAGTTGACAGTCTTTCATATAGCAAAATGCACGTGCATGCCTGCGAAAGACATAAATTTAGACAATGATAATTACATAAGGACATGGAAAGAGATTAAAAGAGAAATATTAAAATGGGACAGATTGAAGCTCTCATTTTGGGGGAGAATCTCCACAATTAAAATGAATGTGCTGCCCAAAATATTGTTCCTATTTCAGGCGATCCTAGTGATAGGCGGGGCAGGTTGCTTCAAAGAATGGAAGAGAGACTTATCAAACTACATCTGGCAAAAGAATAAAACATAAGTTACTTATAGACATTAAAGAAAGAGGAGGTTTTGCCCTGCCAGATTGAAGATCTATTATGAGGCATCATGTCTATGCTCATTAAAAGAATGGTTAGTTCTGCAAAATACGGAACTATTTGATTTGGAAGGATGGGGCAACAGATTTGGGTGGTACACCTATTTATGTTATGGAAAGGTGAAGGTTCACAGGGGCTTTTTGAACCATATAATAAGGAAAGCACTATACACAGTATGGGATAAATACAAACAGAAAACCCCCTGGTGGCTTTCACCATTAGAAGCCATTTCAGTAAAGAAAAAAAATGTGGAAAAGAATTGGGCAACATAAAGAATTATTGGAAGAGGAGGCAAATCAATTGAAGTTAAAGAAATTTGAAGAAATTTGGCATTATGTGACAGACTGGCTGCAATATTATCAGTTGAATGAAACCTTTAAATTAGATAAGGAAAATGGATTCACAACAGAAAATTCAAAGCTAGAAAAATAATTAATACAAAATAGAAGCAAAGTGTTATCCAAAATGTATAGATTATTACTTGATTGGGAAGTAAAAGTTGAAGAGGTAAAAGAAGTCATGATTAAAGGGGCAAATGATTTTGGGCATATGATACAGATGGACGCATGGGAAAATTTGTGGATCAGAGATTTAAAATTTATGGCGTGCTACATACTAAACGAAAGTATTATGAATATGTTTTACAGGTGGTATTTAACACCTAGTAAACTAGCAAAGTTGTACAAAACAAACTCAAATAAATGTTGGAGGTGTAAGCAGGTAGAAGGAACAATGTTACATATGTGGTGGGGATGTAAGAAAGTTAGAAACTTTTGGGATAGTATTTATGAAGAATTGAAAAAAAAAGTTCAAACAAACTTTCGTCAAAAAGCTGAAGCATTTCTCTTGGGTTTACTATCATCAGATACCCCAAGCTATAAGGATATTTTTATATGCCTCTACAGCAGCAAGAATACTTATTGCCAAAAAATGGAAGAGGGAAGAGATTCCAACAAAGGAAGAGTGGCAAAGAAAGTTATTTGAATACATGGAGCTGGCTAAAATGACAGAAATAATTAGGAAAAGAACAAGCCAAAGGTTCAGTAAGGACTGGGAGTGTTATAAAAATCACCTAGAAAAACATTGTTCTCAAATAAAACCTTCACTATGCTTTGATTAATTTTTGCAAAAGACAAAACAGTTATCATAATTAAATAAGTTAATACCAAGAAATGAAAAACATATAAAGAAGGCAGTTAAGGAAAGAAAAGAATGACTCAAATTGAGGTGGTGGACGGAAGTCAACTCAAAAGACTATAGAGTGCTTAGGTTTGATAATTCAGAGTAATAATCATGGGTAATTGGTGGAGGGAAAGATATTTAGTTATTATGTATTTTTATGTATTCATTTTTAGTCTTAGTTTGAACTTTGGATGGAAACTTTCTATGGATGTACGTAAAGCAAAACAATAAAAATTATTAACAAAAATGAAATGCTCGTGCATGCAATAATAACGCAGGGTGACTCACACCTTTTCCTTTGTGGAAGTGGTTTGCCTGAATACGCAAAGCACATCCTGTGATAATGTAGGAATATTACCAGGGAGACAAGGGATCACCACTCAGCTGTGAAGCTCACTGGGTGACCTTGGGCCAGCCACTGTCTCTCAGCCTAACCTACCTCACAGGTGGTTGTGAGGATTAAAATGGGGAGCTTGGAGGAAAACAATGGTATTTAGATATAAACAAATGAATAGTGGCCCTGGGACAGGGTGCAATGTCAGAAGAGTGGAAAACTTGCCGAAAATATTTCACGAGACTAACCCTTTTCTATCTGTAAACTAAGATAAAAGTGCTGTAAGTCCAGTTCTGCCATTTTAGACTTTGAGGGCAAGGTTGTTCGTGTATGTGCACATTCAGGCTGATGTGTGTTATTTTCAATGTTTACACCTACCCCTATTGGGTATATTCAGAAGTAAATTGCAAATATTTAATAACAGTAGTTTAACAGGGCAATCCTAGACATGTTTCCTCAGTATGAAAAGACCCACTTTGTTTAATGGGTAAAGGGACCCCTGACCATTAGGTCCAGTCATGGCCGACTCTGGGGTTGTGGCGCTCATCTCGCTTTATTGGCCGAGGGAACCGGCGTACAGCTTCCGGGTCATGTGGCCAGCAAGACTAAGCCACTTCTGGCGAACTGGAGCAGAGCACGGAAACGCCGTTTACCTTCCCGCCGGAGTGGTACCTATTTATCTACTTGCACTTTGACGTGCTTTCGAACTGCTAGGTTGGCAGGAGCAGGGGCCGAGCAACGGGAGCTCACCCCGTCGCGGGGATTTGAACCGCCAACCTTCTGATTGGCAAGTCCTAGGCTCTGTGGTTTAACCCACAGCACCACCTGTGTCCCTTTGTTTAATGGGACTTACTCCCAAAGAAGTGTGTAAAGAGCTGTAGCTTTAAGAGCCTTTGCTGCATTTACTGTTGTTCTGCAGAGAGTCAGTGGGGGATCCAAGATGAACTTGTTGTGGGATAGGTGTTGCTCATGCATGCTCCTCCCCCACAATGCCATCCTGCATTCAACCCTTTAATATGGATTCTGGGGGAATCCAATAAGTAAAAACAGAAAACAAAACAGTTGCCAATAATGTATTTGCAATATCTGAACAATTTGTTCGCAAATTAATCCTCCCTCTCCCACCCTCCCTAAATCAGGGGTGGGCAGGCTTGGGGGAGGATCCCAGAACAACTAATAAACTGGAATGCAGCACAGAAGCTCCAGTATAAACCCATTGCTAATACATTATTATTGTGTCAATGCAGAATAAACAAGTTGGGGGGTGGCCCTGCATTTCCCACAACTACAGTCAACAACTTGTTTTTCTAGGAAAAGCTCCTGCTGTTCTTAAGAGCAACCTGATGTGCAAGGAATTAAAGAGGGAAAGTTTTTCCAGGCATGAAACTCAACAGTGTTGGGAAGAATGTCACCTCCTTAAATTCCTCATACAGTGGTACCTCGGGTTAAGAACTTAATTCGTTCTGGAGGTCCGTTCTTAACCTGAAACTGTTCTTAACCTGAGGTACCACTTTAGCTAATGGGGCCTCCCGCTGCCGCACAATTTCTGTTCTCATCCTGAAGCAAATTTCTTAACCCGAGGTACAATTTCTGGGTTAGTGGAAGCATCTGTAACATGAAGCATCTGTAACCCGAGGTACCACTGTATTGGGTTTGCTAATGAAGACATATAAGAGCAGGGCCAGTAAAAACATAAGCTCTTTCCCAGCTCTACCTGGATGTGCTGGGGACTGAATCCAGGATGTTCTGTGTGCAAGTGGTGATGCTATATCAGGGAGCTACAGCTCTTTCCCCAACCTTAACTAGGAGAGAAAAGAAAAGGGGGGCAGGGAATAGCTTTAACTAACAAAGGCAGTGTCTTCTTGGCCCTTTAACAGAATCTGTGTGTTTGCTCAAACTCCTGAGCACATGGTTTCAGCACACAGCATGCTCTCCCTCTCTGGAAGGGCTTTTCATTAGCAGCTCTGTCTGCATCAGAAGGGTTGGAAATTGGTTGCGATGGTGCGTGAGCTCTTCCTGTCTCTTCCTGCCTTCTCGGTCCCCCAGCAGAGGGCAGTTTCTGGATGCTCCAGGCCACATGCACAGACTTTGCATTAAAGCCAACGCCCCTGCCCTGTGGCTTGGCTAGCGGGGGACAGAGGCAGGATAGTCTGACGGATGGCTTCCGCCAGCTCTTCAAAGGGAAGAATCCCGGCAAATTAGTCTGATGGCTTGCTGTTCCCCATCTTGCCCTGCACAGGACATGTCTGTCTCAATGCTGAGAAGATCCAACTTTCAAGTTAGACAACAGCTCGCTGTCTCTGATCCCCCTCGCTTCCTGTACCCCGTCAAGCTAAGGACTGCTGGTCTATGGATTCAGGCTCAGGGAAATCTATTATTTTGTGTTTCATCTATTTCTCACCAAAGGAGGGGTTTTTTTTGGGGGGGGGGGCAATTTCAGAATACAGATTTCTTGTCTGAAAAGGGACACTTCTGGCCTGATTATCATTTTCCAAAGCAACTACTCTATTCCGAACTTAAAAATGGAAAGCGTAATGCTGGTGGTCAACAAAAGAGGTTTAAAGACTGTCTCAAGGCAAATTTTTTAAAATGTAGTATAAACACCAACAACTGGGAAACACTTGCCTGCGAGCGCTCCAACTGGAGAACAACCTTTACCAAAGGTGTCATGGGCTTTGAAGACACTCGAACTCAGGACGCAAGGGAGAAATGTGCTAAGAGGAAGGCACGCTTGGCAAATGCACACTGTGATCAACTCCCGCCCGGAAACCAATGTCCCCACTGTGGAAGGACCTGTGGATCCAGAATTGGCCTCCACAGTCACTTACGGACTCATTGTTAAAACCGTGTTTATGGAAGACAATCTTACTCGGCTATGAGTGATCTCCAAAGAAGAAGAAGAAGAAGATTTTTTTATTCCCTTAAATTTCCACCCCCTCCTCCTTCCCATTAGAGAGCCCAGGACAATAACAACAACAAAAAACCCACCCCCTCCAAAAAAAACCCATAAGTGAATGCATTTTAAATATTTTAAAAATGCAAACAAGTCACATATTCTCACAGCTAAAAAGTTGGCCAGGGATAGTCTATCTCTGCCAACAAATACCAGGGTTGAGCAGAAATGTTTTAAATTTTCTCCTGAATCTTAGTATTAGGAGAAACGGATGCACCTCACCACGGGGAGCATTCCACAAATGGGGAGCCGCCACCACAAAGTCCCCGTCACAGGCGAGCAACAACCAGGTGGCATTACCAACAGCATGTTAAAAACATAGGACTCTTGCTTTATGCAGAGTCAGGCCACTAGTCTACGTAGCTCATTCTTTCCTGCACCAGGGTAGGGAACTGTTGGCCTGCGTGTAGCCCGTAACACAGGCAGCTTGTGGGCTGGGTGCAGTCCAGCAAGCTTTCAAGTTGTACCCCTAGCCACTCCTCTCAGGCTCCGCCTCTCTTCTCAGCTCCACCTCTTCTCAGAATGACTCCACCCCCTCTTGCACCCATCGGCAGTGGCTTCCCAGGGTTCCAGGCAGAGAAGTTTGTCCCATTCCTACTGGGAGATGATTGGTACGGAACACAGCACCATCTGCATTCAAAGCATTTACTCTCCTATGGAGCTACAGCCCTTCCTTATGGCAAACCATCGCCTCCTTCATCATTCGTTCTATTATTATTTAAGAGAGCTAGCTAAGGTCACAAATGAAATGGTTCTTAGCTGCAACAGCATCTTCTTTTCTGCTGCCTGTTGTCTCTTCCCCTCCCACCTGGTCACTCCTCATTAATTTTGGAAGCTTTCCATTGTGCCAAAATTCTCAACCTGTGTCCTCCCTCTGTCCCCCAACCCCCTGGAAGTCCAGCGTGGAGAAGAGGAGAGATGTTAATTTGCACTTTTCCTCTTGTGCAAATAAGATTTCTAATACGGACCAGACACCTGCTGGTTTCTTTGGCAGTGGGGATGATAGGAGGCAGGGCAGTTGCAAAAGACGGTGAGGAGCGGTATCAGATTGCTTTCTCCTCTCTGCTCAGACAAGTGGAGTTGAGATGGAGAGAGGGGAAGAGATCACAGATAGACCAGGGAAGGTGGATGTGCTTCTGGAAAAGGAGGAGGCTGGGAGATACATTATAACTCTTTTATTTCTCTCTCTGAGAATTGAAAGTAAGGCCTTGGTTGCTTGTGCTGTGTAGATGAATCTATATTTTTGTGTGTGGATGTGCATGTAATTTAGTAAACACATTAGTTAATATTTTTTTTACAAGAATAGCTCAAAGTGATTTACAACAAAATAGAACACATGCTTTAAAACCAGCAAAAAACAAAACAAAATCTAAAGCTCTTTAGATATATTCATATAGTCAAAGATAATTAAATTGTTGGCTGCTCAAAACACAGCTACACAATGCAGTGTCTACATAAAGAAATGTCTGAAAGTCAAAAGTGAGGATGCCTCTGATGCAACTCTTCTGCAAGAGTGTTTTCACAGCATGGGGCTGGTGTCCCTAAATGCCTGACTTCTAGTAGAAGCCATTTGGGCCTCTGTGACACAGTGGTCCTCCAGATGATCTCAGTGCTCAGCAGGCAACCAAGCTCTTAGCAGAAGTAGATGGGTGAGGACCGCCATTTTAATTTCCCACAAAGCCCCAGTGTGATGCTACATCAGGGGCATTGTGGGAAATTAAAATGGCAGTTAAGACTCAGCTGCCTGGTGCTGCTCTGACACTGGCTGGCTGGTGTGTGTGGGGGGGGGGGAGACCTAAGAAAGGCATCAATGCTGCTGCGTCCTGTCAGGGTCTGGCCTCAGGCAGCTGTCCAAGCGTGCTTATTTCGCTAGTGAGTTGGTTCCTACTACTTCAGCGTGCACTATTGCAAGGATGGACAACCTCAGGTTCAGGAGCCCTGTGGCCCTCCAGACCTCTGCCTGGTCCTTGGGATTCTCTCCAGACCACACCCCTTTTCTGTGATGTCATCTCCCAAGGCCACGCCCTCCCTGCTGCACAGCATCCCTGTTTGTTTCTGCTTAGCTTGAATGTGTCCTTGAACTCTAATGCACCCATCTTGCCTGAAGGGAAGGGAAGGGAAGGGAAGGGAAGGGAAGAAAGGAGTGTGTGGATACAAATACTAGTCAAAATTACATTGATCGCTTTGCCCCCTTTTCCTTCTGGCTCTGCCCAACACTGGCATGTGGCCTCCAGAAGATTGCCTAGATGGGAAGGTGGCCCTCGAAAAAGGGTTCCCCATCCCTGCAGCTATTGGCTTAGCTGCTAACTCACCTGGCACTGAATTCTGGCGCCGTCCTGTTCTGCAGAAACTTTTGGTGAGAGCTGCCAACGTTTTCTCCTTTGGGCAGGCGGCAAAATGCATTTCGGACCTGCCCTCTCATTGCTTTCCTCTCAAGCGCTCACAAAAGCAACGACGGAGGTGATCAGAAACAAGAGGAACAGGAGGTGACTCAGCATCCTTCATGCATCTGATGTGCATCCCGCATGAACACTGTGTGCAAAGACGACGATGGAAAGCTTAACGGGACCATAGACAGAGTTGAGGGGTTTCTGTGACATCACCGAAGCAGAAGCCAGGCTTCGTAAGGCAGACTGTGACTTGTTGTCATGAGATAAAGAACAACAAAATCACTAGTCTTCCATAAGGAGCAGGGCAAGTGTGTTTCATGTGGGATTCATTCCCCACAATGCTGAGTCCTCAGCGTCTCAGATCTTCAAGTTCAGCAGACGAGGCCAAACTGGTGGTCCCTGTGCGGAATGATGTGCACCTAGTGCCTGGGCTTCTGGCATGACCTTTTCAGTAGTGGCACCACATGTGTGGAATACTCTAACCACACCATCTTATTTTTTTATTTTTATTTTAAGAAAAAAGATCAAGACACACCTCCTTCCAGGAAGCTTTCAGATTACGAATCAGCGCCTGAAATAATATATGAACAATTTGATGTCGTTGCTTATTATGAATTGTATTGACATAACTGTTTTTTGACTTTTGCATTTTAGGGATGTTTTGTTATGTTACATGTATGTTACATTGGGTTTTTTATGGTGTAAACTACCCTTTGGGTGAAGAGTGGTATAAGCATTTCTTTGTAAATAGAACAATGCCCAACAGAAATGCAAGATGCCCAGTCAGTAGCTCAACCATCTATACTAGGAAGACTGAAGTTGGATTAGACCCACCTGGAATACCATCAGTTCTCCCTTTTCCCCCTTTCCTCTTGAGGAATGTGATGGGGAAGAAAAGGTTATGTAGCACCAAAAAAGAGAAAATGTATTATCATCAATAACAGAAAAGACAGATTTGCATGAAATTTGTCAAACATGATGGATGGATGGATGGACCTTTGGAAAAATAACTATAACTTAAAGCAGAAATGCAGTACGTCTTGTTGGGAAGCAACAGCAGAAATCATTCTGTGCATAACTAAAGGGTCAGTTCTGTAAGTGTTGCTGGTGAATTCTGTCTGCATCTAGCAAAAGGCATGAATAGAATCTCAGAGTGTGCCAACTGCACACATGGAAGCTATCTCCACACAACCAGGAACATGGCAGAAAGTGGGGTCTCCCAATTACCTATATTATGGAAGCTACATGTGTCCAATTGTATGCATATTTATTTCACATTTAGCTTACCTTTCCTTTTTATTTCATTCTTTCAACAATCTTGTGCAGTAGATGATAGTAACTGCCCCAAGGTAACCTAGTATAAGGGTAGAAGGAGCGGGTGGCACTCTGGTCTAGACTCTAAACCACTAAGACTCTTGGACTTGCCGATTGGAAGGTCGGTGGTTCGAATCCCCACAACTGGATGAGCTCCCGTTGCTCAGTACCAGCTCCTGCCAACGTAGCAGTTCAAAAGCACACCAGTGCAAGTAGATAAATAGGTACCGCTGCAGCGGGAAGGTAAACAGCGTTTCTGTGTGCTCTGGTGTTCGTCATGATGTCCTGTTGTGCCAGAAGAGGTTTAGTCATGCTGGCCATATGACCCAGAAGACTGTCTATGGACAAACGCCAGCTCCCTCAGCCTGAAGCGAGATGAGCACCACACCTCATAATTGCCTTTGATTGGATTTAACCGTCCAGGGATCCTTTACCTTTTATCTTACCTAATCTAGTGTGCTTCAGTGGTTGAATGGCCAATAACCCGCCCTCCCATTCCAGCATCAGGCTGGCTCTACCATTAGGAATAGTTAGGAAGCTGCCTCAGGTGGCTGATTTTGAGCATCATGAAAAGCAGCATATTGCTTTTTATATATATATAAAATATTACTGTATTTTTACTGCCAGGTTGGTACTTGTGGGATTTTCTATGTGCTTTTTGTGCCAATATAACATGGCCAGTCTGTATCTCGACTGGAGGAGGGGAAACATTTGTTGCTCTGCCTCTGGTCCCCACATGTCTTGGGCCAACATTCTGACTACTCATCACTGGGTCCGCAGCAAGGAGCCTGGACACGATTCTGCTCCCCACTACACACATTCACAGGAATCAGAATCCAAAAATTATCTTAACACCCTCTCCAGAAATTAGGTGTGTGGAGGCCGTATCTAAATGAATATTAACCCTCTGTTTGAACTTACTTTAAGCATTTGCCATATGCACAAAAACAACATCACAGCACAAAGCCCTCTTCATGGGTGGATTATTTGTACATTATCCACAAGACTTGGGGAATGTGCACAACAACCAGTTGTTATATACATTAACTTATCAGCTTACATTTCCCTCATGATATTTGCCACCTTTCCATAGGCATGGATCAATCTCATTTCTACTCCATGTCAATTTCCTATGTATTTATTCATCCTGTTTCTGCATTAATCACTTTCCTCCCCAAAAAATGCACATGAAAATTTTAATTGAATGTCCATACTTCTAAATATATCTGAAAATGCACATTTCAATGCATTTTTGTACCTTTTGGGAGTTGAGAACTGCATTGCAAAATTTGGAGAACGGCAAAATCTGAAAGAGAATTGCATTCCAATCGGCATGTTGGTGCGGAAATGCTAATCAGCTCATTTCTCATCAGATTTCTAATGTATTTCCACTCCTGATGCCCAAAGAGGTTTGCAATAAACTCTCAAATCTGGATTTTTCTGCCGATCTCTTATAGGCCTCGGGGCCGTATCCACTGTTCTCCATCTGCTAGTGCAAGAGCCCCCGCAGAGTTTGAAGATTGCGCAACAAAGTGATCCAATCTAACAGTTATGCTAGCAGAAGCTTGTTGCACAACAGCTGATTTTTGTTGTACAATCTGTTGCACAACGATCTTCGGTAATGTACTTCTATTTTCCCTTTTGCAACAGCTGATCCTCGTTGTGCAATCTGTTGCACAACGATCTTCTGCGATGTACTTGCCTTTTCCCTTGCGCAAGAAATTTCTGCCAGTGCCACAAGCTAAGTGGCTCAAAATTGGCCCTGAATTGGATACAACTGTCCACATTTAATGCATTTTCTCTCACTCTTCCACCATTTCAATCACCAAAAGTTCCCACCTTTTTGAAATTTGACTGTGGTCCAATAGTTTGGAAACTCTGCGACTTGCCTATTTTAGCCACCTAAAGGTGTGTTTATTCTTTTGAAGGGAGCAATTGTCTTCAAACCATAATTTCACCCCACCCCACCCCCAATTTCATGGCTATAAAATCTCTTCCCTGACAGCCACCACCTCGAAAAAATCCAAGCATTTTCCTTCCCTTGCAGCCCTAGTACTAAGCTAATTAATCTTCCATTAATGAGTCTTTTAAAAAACGTTTCACAATAGCTTCCTAGGAGGCCACTGAAGGTCATTCTTTTCTATAGGAAAGCTCTAATCTTGTTTATTATGCATGGCAAAACCACAGGGAGGTAATTATCCCTGTTCCGTTTGTTGGGGGATCTTAAGCCCTGGGTTGTTCTGCCAAATTGTTGTTCGGAAGGAGCGTTTTGGCTGTGAAATAAGACACTGTCCACTGAAAATGAAGTGAATGTAGAGACCCCCAGAATGGAAGCATGATCAGCACCAACAGAATTGCAGAAGATCGTCGATGCAAACAAATTGGGTTCAGGGGCCTAGAGCATGAGTCCTCTGCTTCCTAAGCCACCAAACCTACTGGTAGGAGAAGTGGGGCATAAGCAGCTTGAGCCAGCACACTAACACCACAACCCAGAATCCTTCTGGGTCACAGAGATCAGGTGACCCTAGGAAGCCAATCTTGGGCCACTGCTTAAGTCCTTGACGTCCCCCAATCCCGAATGTGCCACTTTAAATTTACTCCATCCAACCAAGTGGCTTTGGACATGCCATAGGCTGCATCTATACCAGACATTTAAAGGTAAAAAAATAAAGGACCCCTGGATGGTCAAGTCCAGTCAAAGGTGACTATGGGGTTGCAGCACTCATCTCACTTTCAGGATGAGGGAGCCAGCATTTGTCCACAGACAGCTTTCTGGGTCCTGTGGCCAGCATGACTAAACTGCTTCTGGCGCAACAGGACACCATAACGGAAACCAGAGCACACAGAAACACCGTTTAGCTTCCCACCGCAGTGCTACCTATTTATCTACTTGCGCTGTTGTGCTTTCAAACTGCTAGGTTGGCAGAAGCTGGGACAGAGCAATGGGAGCTCACTCCGTCGTGGGGATTCAAACCGTCGACCTTCTGATCAGCAAGCCCAAGAGGCTCAGTGGTTTAGACCACAGCGCCACCTGCATCCTACCATACATTTAAAGCACTATGGCAGTACTTTAAACTGCCATGGCTCCTCTGCAAAGAATCCTGGGAGCTGTAGTTTGTTAAGAGTGCTGAGAGATACTTGGAGCCCCTCTCTGAACTACAGTTTCCGGAGTGGCTTAACCACCAATCCCTCTTTCCCAGGGAGGTTTCCCAGGGAGTGGTCTACAGAGTCACACTGCCTCCGACAGAGAAGGAAGAACAGACTTCATGGCTAGCTATGTGCAGACCATGCAGTCTGTCCTGCACCCCATAACTAGATAGCTGCCCTTAGGTGTTGTGGGGTTAAGGTTACAATTCATCTGCCAGTCCAGTCTGCTTCTGTATGCGGAGCTCACGACAGGGGGAAGCAACGTATTTTAATTCAGGCAAAAAATGCCACCGCCCAATGTGAGCAGAGGTAGCATTTTGTTCTGGGTGGGTTAGACATACAAATAAGTAATAACACACACACACACACACACACACACACACACCACTCCCTAGGTGTAACAGATTTGCTTGCTGCTACAAAGGAAATGAATTTGTACATATTTATACATTTTTTTATAAGCAAACATTTAAATGTTTAAATAGTTGAAAATCAAATATTTAAATATTTGACCCAGAAACTGGAGATAATTTGAATCCTTACTTAAGGAAAATGGATATTCTCTAACAGCAATATTAAAAGGTTTTGTATTAAGTTATAGGAATATTGAAATGTTTATATAAGAGGATGTGCAGCATTATATAATATTCTTATTAATATTTGCAGTGCCTTTTTCTAAAAAAAATGTTTAGGGGTACTCTCGTTTTGACTCAAGAAAATCACCATTTTATAGTTCAAATCGGGAAAAATAAATACAGTAAATGGACAAAAGTACAAAGATTCACAAAATGTTTAGGGGTATGCGTCCCCCCAGAAAAAAGCACTGGATATTGGTATTATCATTAAGAGTTTTGATGGCACATGCAATGTCTATATTCATTAAATACATTGCTTATTTATTGTTTTTAATAGTGTGCTTGTCCCCTCTGCTCTCCCAATGCGTTAATTAAACCTTTACACCTGAAAAAGGCTCTTGTTACTGAACGGAGTAGAAAAGAAAAGAGATCTAGCTTATCTGTTTATTAACAGAATAAGGAAAGAAAAGTTAGGGTGGGAGAGAGAGAGTCTGTGATCTGAGTAGTTTTCAAAAGTGAATAATAAGACGAAACTTTGTAAAAACAATTCTTATAAATGTTCCTATAGATTATATAAGAAAAGCACAAGAAAGCCAGTGACCTACATCTAATCTATCTAAAGCCCTAAACGGCCTCGGTCCAGTATATCTGTAGGAGTGTCTCCACCCCCATAGTTCTACCCGGACACTGAGGTCCAGCACCGAGGGCCTTCTGGCGGTTCCCTCATTGTGAGAAGTGAGGTTACAGGGAACCAGGCAGAGGGCCTTCTCGGTAGTGGCGCCCTCCCTTGGAACGCCCTCCCACCAGATGTCAAAGAGAACAACTACCAGACTTTTAGAAGACATCTGAAGGCAGCCCTGTTTAGGGAAGCTTTTAATGTTTGATGTATCACAGTATTTTAATATTTTTTTGGAAGCCGCCCAGAGTGGCTGGGGAAGCCCAGCATTATTATTATTGTTATCTTTTTAAATGGCTGCACTGAGTAGTCACAAAAATAATTTTATCACAAATAACGTTAATTTCCAAGTCCTCTCAATGCGATTAGAAGAATCGCTGCTGCTGCTGTGCTCCATGGAGTTAAGCCATGTAGTATTACAGCAAAACCCAAGCTGGTGGCTTGTCTCCCCCAAAACAAAAATGAGTGGTGAACCAAGAACAAATCTGGGCAATAGCTGGTGGTTTGGAAAGGAGACAAAGGACAAGTCCCAGACGAAACAGTAAGCCAAACCAATGGCTTAGACCTGGGTAGCACAGCAGCAAGAGGACAATCATTGCTCGAGAAGCCAGAACATCTGTGCTAAGCCATGGTTTGGTTAAGCAACCATGGTTGATCATAGTGGCAAAAGATAATAAAAGGAAGGGGAAAGAAAGACCTCTTTAGGCAGGGAGCCCCCAAGTTAATTATAAGGCAGCTTAGAAGTGCGGTAAATAAAAATAAGTAAAATCAGGGCATGGGATGGGCCTCAGTTTACCAGAAATCTGCTATGTACAAGCCCAAGTGAAATAAAGGAGTGTTGACTCAAACACAGGGACATCGTAGCTTCAGATGCAACCTTGAAGCCTAGCCATGTGGACAGCCCTATTATCATGGGGACATTGGGTATGACTTTGAGAAAACCCAGAACAGAGTGAGGTTTCACTGCATTTTTTGTGCATGCAAGGGGGAGATTCTCCTTGCACAGAAGAGCAGTTTATGGAGTGGAAAGAATTTGAGAGCTGGCCCGTCTCCCTCACTTTTCCTCCCTCCCCTCGTTCCTGCCCACTGATGTTACTTCGAGTTCCAGTTCACGTGGAGAGATCAGGTTGGTAGCATTTGCTGACCTTTTCATCATATTGCCATATCCCCCTTCAGTGACCTGAAAAGTACAGCTAATGTACCTGAGAGAATTCCTGAGGCAAGAGAGACGAGCTTCTCCTTCAAGCAATCTGTCTTTGGAAAAGCAGGAGCTGTCGACTGTGTCAAGCAAACCTTTTGGAAAAAAAACACAACCAAACACAGACTGAATTATTGCATCCGTTGTGGCGCACTGTCATTCTGCAGTGCACTGCAACAAAGAGAAGCAGTGTTGACTAGTGGCTAGAGCATCTTTGGCCAACCTAGAGCTCTCCAGATGTTTGGGCCTACAACTGCTACCAGACCCAGCTGGCAGTCCAAAACATCTGGAGAGAGAAAAGATGGCAAAGGCTGGGCAGAGTGTCAGACTAGGGAGAGATCTGGGTTCAAATCCTTAACAATCTTGGAGCTCACTGGGTGACTCAAAAAATTATGGGGCTTTGGCAGAGACCAAGGCAGGATGTCAAATGAAGCTGCTGTGTCCAAAAGCCACAACCATGCTGTGAACATTAGGGATCAAGAAGAGGCAGATTTTAAGGAGGGCTGGAAACCTTTTGTAGAATATTTAAAGAGTTATTGTAAACATGTTAAAGCACAAGTAGGTTCTGAATGAAAAACAGCAGTAAATATGCATTTGTGAATAAGTGGAAAGGATAGGGCATAGAATTAAAATATGCAGCAATATTAGAAACTATGGGGAAACTGTGGTGGATGGGAAGTCAAATAGTAGCTGAATATTAATGGGAAAGTATGTATTTTGTATTAATTTTGTAAACTGTTGAAATTTATATATAAAAAAATTAAGAGCCAGCACCAAGCTGGGGCCCCCAGGATTATAATTTCTGTTACAGTGCCTCCATAGGCATGCACACATGTTATCTAACCATATTCCATAAAATTAAAACCATAGGACAATAAAGTGCAATATATAAGGAATAAAAGAAACCACTGAAATAACAATGAATGGAAAATCAATATGACTATTTCATGTGCCGTCTTTAGGCCACAAATCCACAGACATGCCTAGACCACCTGGCTGAAGCTCATGGACCATTGGTGGTCTGTAGACCACAGTTTGGGAACTTCTTCTGCCCTTACACAAAGAGAGTGTTGGTTATAAAACAAATACAGATAATTAATAGCACCGGGGGGGAGGGATTAGGTATTGTTACTCACATCTTGTAGATGCCAGCACATATTGGCTGCTAAGGGCAGCAAAAAGAACCAGTATTCCATACTGCTCAGTACCATCACAAAAAAACAGGTAGATAGATAGATAGATAGATAGATAGATAGATAGATAGCACATTAGGAAATTATCAAGATACACTTAGTGCCCGGTACTCTCATGTCTTCATATCTCCATGACAATTTACAGAAATGGAACCCAAAACCCCGCGTCTCTGCTGCTGCTTCTCCCTGCTGCGATTTGCCTTTCAATTGCAGCTTTATTTTAAAAATATTTTTTAATTGCTAATTGTTGGTGGGTGGTTTCCCTGCCCCCCCCACCCCTAATTCACTCTTGTTAACTGCTTTGGGATTTTCCTATCATGCATCAGAAATGTAGAACAGAAAAAGGTTTCAGCCATAATCCTATACACCCGCCTTCATCAGCCTGGTGCCCACCAGATGTTTTGGATAATAATTCCCATCATCCCTGAATGTGCTGGCTGGGGCTGATGGCAGTGAGAATACTCTAGGCCAGGGATGCTGAGTCTCCAGCACTCCAAATATTGTTGGACTCTAATACTCCCATTCGTCAGCATGGCCGACGGTCAGGGGTGATGGGATTCACTGTCCAAGACATTTGGAGGACACCAGGTTGGCAAAAATACTTCCTTGGGAGTAAGCCCCGCTGAACTCATTGGGGCTTACTTCTGAATAGACAGGTATAGCATTACATCATTAATCAACCACTTTCCCGGGGGTCAGGTTTCGAACCCACTTCCTCTACTTGATGTCATACAGACCGTGGAAAAAACGTGGTTCATTTTCCAGAGCTGCTGTTTCAAATGCAAGGAAACACTAGAGAAGTTGATTCCTCCCCCAGCCCCAGCCCTCTGCTGACTTGCTTTCCAACCCCCTTCTAGACAGGAAAGGAAAAGTATAAATTGCCTCAAATTTGCTTTAAATTGGAACGTTTTAATGCAAAAGATTCCATTCCCCGCTTTAGTTTAGTTCATTTATTTTTTTGCTGTTGCTAGCCATCGCTTTTGTTCCGGATTCTTGATAGTAATTTCTTATTAAGAATTGCTCTGAGTTATTTTTCAGCAGCAGGCTATCTCTTGATAAATTTGTCCAGTTTTATATCCCCATAAGGACTCTGGGGTGTTTCCTTCCCCACTCCCCATTCCACCTCGAAGTGGAAATACAGCTGCCCGGCCATCTGTCTGCATCAAAAACGTGGGCGTGAATTATGCAAAAAGTGGTCATGCACGCTAAATCAATTTGTGGTCCTGATCCTGCAGCTCTGCTCGTATCGTGACTTCCATCAACCACCTGTTTCCCCAGAGGTCTGACTTAGGCTACTTGAGAACAGGTGGGTGTGAATGCAAAAGTTGTGTGACAGTGAGATTTTTGAAGAGTCTGATGAGGAGGAAGAGTGTGGCACCTGGTATCTGTACTCAGGTGCTCTGGGAAATCTATATTTCCCAGGGTGCCTGGAACACTGGTATTGCAGTATTCAAGGCACCAAGGACAGAGGAAGGTGCAACAGCTCAGATGGTAATCCTGAGTCCCCCCGGTTCTCTCTATGTAATCTCATCTCTGCCCTCTTTCTTTACCTACTCTTCTGGTCTCTTTGCAACAGGGATGGGCAACTAGGTCGATTTTGGTTGCCCTCCATTTCTCATTTGCCCAATCTAAGATTCAGCTCCCAAAATTTTCGCAGCAGTTTGTGAATTATAATTACTATTAAAGTCCTCATCAAAACCTGGCAGCATGTTTGTGCAAATTACTCCTAATTTCGTATGCAATTTTGCCTAGTAAACACATTTCTGCAAATCAATGTTCCCTGGTATAATGCCTTTTTGTAGGTTATTTTCACTAATGTACACCCTTATATGCACGCTTTATGCTAGTGTGCGCATTTCTGTATGCATTAAATGGCTGGAGAACTGTGCTGCAAAATTTGGAGAGATGCAAATTTCGAAGGATGGACGAGTTCCTGTTTGCATACAGTTTCAGAAAGTCCAAATTAGGTACGGTTGCTTTTGAATGCAAACTGGATCAAATTTCTCCCTCGTTCCTATGCTGCAACCAGTACTAGCCCCCTTTTTTCTCCCTGCTCTCATAGGGCTTTCTCATCTGTCAGCACCACACCCTCCCTTTCTCCTGCCACCCATCTCTCAACAGATTTTTATCCATCTCATCTCTTTTATCCCCCTTTTCTACATCCAAGGTTCCATTTGCTCCATCTTCTCCCCTCCTTCTCTTTGACGACTTCCTCAACAAGCAACAACAGTCAATGAAGGATTATCGTAGGCAGCTGGGTGTAAAAAGCCTCTATGGTGGACCAAAAGCAACTTGGTTCTGAATCCTGAATCCTAGGGAGCTGGTGAAGAAGACCAATGAAATGATCACGATCCATTTATTCTCCCACTTTTGACATCTTTGGGAGGGACCAAAAATGTTGGGAAAGGCTACCAAAAATGGGCATTTAGAACTCCTCCATGAGGCTGTTAAGAGAAAGGGAGGGTGTCGCAACTGATCAATGACCCTTCTGTTCTGCTAGCTTTGTTGATTTCATTGTCTTTCCTTAATTTTTGCTCCTTCCACAGCCTTCACCTGCCTGCCTGCCTGTCTCTCCCTCCCTCCCTCTCACACCATTTCCAGCCTTCTCTTCTAATCAAAGCCAGATGTGGAATAAAGACATCTCAACATTTGGAGTGCAAAGGGACATGAATGTGGCGGATGGCCCAGCGCTGCGAGGGAGGGCAATGGAAGATGAGAGCTACTGTTCTGGCAGACAATTAACACAATCATGTTTATGAATGTGGATCAGTAATTCCAGGTAAAGTCCCCAAGAGCCCTAATGCTGAATAACAATGCCTTCTCTTTGCCCGGGAAGCCATGTGGTGAGCCGAGGCCTCCAATGATACCAGCACGTTCCTGATGTGACTCCAAAATGCCTCATTTCTCAGCCCCAGCCTAGACATGTCTCGTTTTGTCTCCTTGAGAAGCGATTAGCAAGAAGCCGGGATTGTTAACTTTGCAGAGCCCAGCGGAGGTGGTGCATTGCAGCGCATTAGATATTTATCCCTCTCTCGCTTCTGTGGTCTTTGTCAGTGACAGAAAAAATTCTCTGGTGTTTAGCCACTGTCTGCAGGATAACAATATCAAGACAATGGCAATCTGGTGATCTCCCTGTCGCAGGTGAACAGAGGAAATTTTGCCTAACTTTCAAAGAAATATAACCACATAATAATAAACTAATAATTGTTGTTGTTGTTACCCTACCCATCTGGGCAGCTTCCAGCACATATAAAAACATAATAAAATGGCAGACATTAAAAACTTCCCAATACAGGGCTGCCTTCAGATGTTTTCTAAAAGTTGTGTAGTTTTTCATCTCCTTGACATCTGATGGGACAGCGTTCCACAGGGAGAGCACCACTGCTGAGAAACGCCTAATGGTCTGGGGCTCTTGCGCGAGTCAGCTGGTTCGTGGCAGAGCGCCAGACCCAAAGGTCGGTTGTGCGGTATGGCACCATACATTTAAAGCACTATGAAACCACTTTAAACAGTCATGGCTTTCCCCAAAGAATTCTGGGAGCTGTAGTCTGTTAAGGGAGCTGAGAGTTGTTAAGAGGCCAGAACTCCCTATGAAGAGATGGGTTATTAAACCGCTCCTGGACTTGTAGCTCCATCAGGGAAATAGGGGCTTCCTAACAACTCTCATATGCCTGTTGTCTTTGTCCATGGAGTTTTCTTGGCAGGGATACTGGAGTGGCTTGCCGGTTCCTGCTCCAGGTGGACCATAAAGAAGGCTGATCGCCGAATAATTGATGCTTTTGAATTATGATGCTGGAGGAGATTCTTGAGAGTCCCATGGACTGCAAGAAGATCAAACCTATCCATGCTTAAGGAAATCAGCCCTGAGTGCTCACTGGAAGAACAGATCTTGAAGCTGAGGCTCCAATACTTTGGCCACCTCATGAGAAGAGAAGACTCCCTGGAAAAGAGCCTGATGTTGGGAAAGATGGAGGGCACAAGGAGAAGGGGACGACAGAGGACGAGATGGTTGGACAGTGTTCTCGAAGCTACCAGCATGAGTTTGACCAAACTGCGGGAGGCAGTGGAAGACAGGAGTGCCTGGCGTGCTCTGGTCCATGTGGTCACAAAGAGTCGGACACGACTAAACGACTAAACAACAACAACAACAACTCTCATCACCCTTAGCAAACTACAGCTCGCAGAAGTCTTTTGGGGAAGCAATAACTGTTTGAAGTGCTGATGCTTTAAATGTCTGGTGTGGCTGTGGCCTGAGACCAAAGGGGAGGAGGAATTTGACAGGCAGGGCCACCCTCTAGATTGGTTTTGAGTAAGAAGACAGGCAGGTGGGAGCTGGCTGAAGGCAGACTGAGGATGATGGGGCAGTGACCCATTTGCTTTCCTGGGCCACTCTCCCCCCCCCACCCCGGCCTCCCCAGCCCCCCATGAAGCTTTGAAGACAGAAGGATCCAGCCTAAAGGAGCCTCACTGCCTCTACTACTGAAAGACCGATTCCCACAAGGCTCCACTCACACCTTTAACTGGCTTAACCTTGGAAGAATGAATTGCAATTATGGGCCTTTCAGGCTTCATTATCGCTCCGGCTTGGCCACGTTCGACGAGACCCTTTTATTGCCAAAGTTATTATAAGCGGAACGCACAGCTCCGAGCTGTAATTTCCTGTCTGCCGTGATAAGCCGGGGTGCGCCCGCTGTTCAATAAATAGTTGTATATTTCCCCCACCCCCTTAACAACGTACGTCTCTTTCTTAGGGTGGGAAAAGGAAGGCCACCCTCTGTTAATTGCATTTGTTAATGAGATTTACCCTGATATCCCTATATGGGGGGGGGGGGCAGGGCTGATCTCTCTCTCTCTCTCTCTCTCTCTCTCAGACACACACATCCTCCATTTGGGATGCTTTGCAGCAGATGGGGCGAATGGATGTTCGTTGCAAGAGAACTGGGCTATCTGCCTGCTACACACCAATCCCCGAGCTGTGCGCTTGCATTACTGAGAAAATAAGCACAATAATTCAAGCCTCAAAAAGGTGCCACACAGGCGAGACCATTTCCAATCAGCCTCCATCACGGCCAGGCAATTTGGCGCAGTCTCTGGAACAAGTGGGAAGGGTCGATTCAAAAGCACACACCACTGGGCACCACCACCTTAGAGGAGGACCCGTTTAGAACATTAAGAGGAGGCTGGATCAGGGAAACGGACCCATCTAGTCTAGCATCTTATTTCACAGAGGCCAACCAGATGTCCCCAAGCAGGGCATGAGTGTGAGAGCATTCTCCCTACTTGTGATTCCCAGTAGCTTCGATTCAGATATACACTGTCTCTGGCAGCAGAGCTAAAACATAGCCATTGTGGGCAGCAGCCATCGATAGCTTTATCCTCCATGAATTGGTCTAATCCTCTTTTAATAAGAACAACTGTTCCATCTCTGGATGAATCAAGTGTCTCTGGGATCACTTCCTTCCTGTCAGAAGGCATGCCCAGAAAAGCCAATTGCATAGAAACACCCAGTGTGTTGGTTGTGGGGGAGGATGAGCAAGTAGTTCTCCTTACACACTCAGGTTTCCCCACAAAATAAATAGTAATAAAGACAGTTCAGCAAAGGATGTATTCTCTCTCTTTTTTTTTTTTTTTTTGCAGGAGAGGGAGAGATGGTGCACTCCACAAATCAGAAATGATGCTCACTTATATTGATGGGGAAGTTAAATACATATTTCTATAAAGTATGTATTTGCCTGTGCCCAAAATGATTGTCCAGCCCTCTGCAGTAGGCAGCATGATCCTCCCTTGCACCCACACAGGCGCTGTATGCAAAATACTTTTAAAGCACATTCAAAGCACATTTTCCTCCTCAAAGAATTCTGGGTACTGTAGTTTACACACACATACACCTCCCCCCCAAGTTACAACCCTCAACAAACGTACAGGACCCAGAATTTTTGGAGGGAAGAAACATTTTTCAAATGAATTTCAAGTTGCATGTCTAATGTAGATTTGCACCTTTGCACATCTGCATGTGCATACATTTGGGGGGAACCCCACTCCCCAATAACTTGATATAATTATGCATTTTTCTGAACCGTCCAAGAATTTTGCTGCACAAAAATCCCAGAAAAATAGCACATCAAGACAAAACATCTGTTTAAACAAATATGCATTTCGGTGTTCTGTTTTGGCGCGTGATCAGATCTCCCAAAGGTTTGGGGGCTCTTTCTCTGTTTTAGTTCAAAATAGATCTGAGCCAATTATTTTCAGCCTAGCTCTTTTTGACCATTCACGGCTGACGAGAGAGGTTTAAGAAACCACCTTGAAAGTTGGGAAGGGATGAGAAAAATTGCTAAGAATTTTGCAGGTTTGGGGCTGGTTAGACTTAACTTACTTTTTAGGATGTGACAGACAATGGATTCTCTCCCCCCCCCCTTTTTTTTAAAGTGTTGTCGGCTGCCCTTCCCAATTAGACTTTTCACTCCAGCTGCCTTAGTTCCTCTTCCAGTCTCAGATCTGGCACAACTGCAGCAGCACCACTCTCTCTCTCTCTCTCTCTCTCTCTCTCTATATATATATATATTGAGAAGGGGGGAGAGACTCTGATGGGTCTCCATGGAAACATCCCCCTAAATGTAATTGCTGCATGCCCCTTCCCCATGCCCTGATCCATTGGGATCAGAATCATTGCTGGGAAAGGAAAAATTAGCCCCCCCCCCCAATGTGCTGCGGTCCTGATCCAAATCAAAATCTCTCCAGCAGACCACAGAAATGTTTCTTTTAGCCATCTCCCCCATATTAGATATTTAATCCTACATACCTGAAAGCTTAAGAAAAAACAACACTCCCTCTTAGCGTGAGGACGCATAATCTACAAATATTGGGTGGGTGGGGGGATTTCAATACAGCTACTTGTTCAAACCCCCTGCAGAAAAATCCAAAGTGGGGTCAAGAAGGGGGTGCTTTGTCTCTTTCGCTTAACGCTTTGACGTTTTCCAAGTTTTTATGCCCACCTAAACCTGGATAGTAAGGCACAGTGCAGGCATATCGGGGTACAGTTGGTAACCATTATGTTTTCTTAGTACTGGGGTCCCCAATGTGGTGTCTGTACACACCAGTCCCCCTCCCCCTCCCCGGACACCCCCCTTTGCACCCTCCAAAGTTCTCTGCCCTCCTCATTTTAAAAACTTTTTGATTTGGGTGTTTTTGGCCTTTTTCTTCACTGCCTGCTTTTTTGTTTCGTTTTGGAGTGTGCCGAAGTGTTTTGCCTCTTTTAAGGCAGTTCTGAGAATCATCCGTTTCCCCCCTGTGAAATTGGTATTTTGAGATGCCCATGACAGTTCCTTAAATTTCCATACATACCCCCTGAGGACTCCTGTCCTACTATAAGGTAAAGGTAATTGGACCCCTGACCATTAGGTCCAGTCGTGGCCGACTCTGGGGTTGCGGCGCTCATCTCGCTTTATTGGCCGAGGGAGCCGGCGTACAGCTTCCGGGTCATGTGGCCAGCAGGACTAAGCCACTTCTGGCGAACCAGAGCAGTGCATGGAAACGCCGTTTACCTTCCCGCCAGAGTGGTACCTATTTATCTACTTGCACTTTGACGTGCTTTCGAATTGCTAGGTTGGCAGGAGCAGGGACCGAGCAACGGGAGATCACCCCTCACGGGGATTCGAACCGCCGACCTTCTGATCGGCAAGCCCTAGGCTCTGTGGTTTAACCCACAGCGCCACCCACGACCCCGTGTCCTACTATATCCTTAAGCAAAAGACCTATCAACCTTTTTCAATCTGTGGAGGACACGAAATGGATGCGGCGCACTGGCCGGCAGTGAAGAACTTTCAACAATGTCATAGAATCATAGAATTGGATCATTCTAGCCCAACCCCCTTCGATGCAGGAATCTTTTGCCTAGCGCGGGGCTCAAACCCACAACCCAGAGATTAAAGAGTCTCATGCTCTACCAACGGAGCTCACCAAATTATCCCTGGCATGAAAATAAGGTTACTAAAAGATAGGCACTCTTTTCCTCTGTGGAATGCTGGCAGTATGGACCCACCCAGAGTGGTGAGGTGGGGTTTTTTTTTGCAGGTATATTCTGCAATATGTCATCGATGTCATAAAATAGAACATTAGTGGTGAATTTATACTGAACCGCCCACACATCATTCTGCTTTTATTAGTTGCTCTGCAATGATTCTCCAGTGTTACTGCATTATTGCCATCTGGTGGGGCACTCTTGCACTATAGCACAATCAAGGCAAGGTTTTGGTTTTTTTTTAAGACGGCACCATCTGGAACTTTTTGTGTGTTATGGAAAGTTGATGGATTTCAGCAGAAAGTTATACACCCACCTGGAAACAAAACAGCACGTCCGCCCTGCAACTTCTGCAGGTCCAAACAGTATTGAAAGTGGAATCGCAGACAACTGTCACAACTTTTAGGTAAAGCTAAAGGGACCCCTGACCATTAGGTCCAGTCGCGAACAACTCTGGGGTTGCAGCGCTCATCTTGCTTTATTGGCCGAGGGAGCCGGCATACAGCTTCCGGGTCATGTGGCCAGCATGACTAAGCCGCTTCTGGCGAACCAGAGCAGAGCACGGAAACGCCGTTTACCTTCCCGCTGGAGTAGTACCTATTTATCTACTTGCACTTCGTGCTTTCGAACTGCTAGGTTGGCAGGAGCTGGGACTGAGCAAGGGGAGCTCACCCCGTTGCGGGGATTCGAACCTCCAACCTTCTGATCGGCAAGCCCTAGGCTCTGTGGTTTAACCCACAGCGCCACCCGCGTCCTTTTGACACAACATTTATCACAGACCAAATCACCTTGAATGCACATTTTTAAAAAGGATGTTTGAAGGGGTCCTATAAAGAGAGAGAAGGAGGGAGAGGGAGAGGGAGAGAGAGAGAGAGAGAAGTATAGCAGTTACCAGGCGAAACCAGGCAGACCCAGGTTCAAATCCCCACTCAAACAAGAAGTTCAGTGGATGATCTTAGGCCAATTCCTGCCTTGGCATAAACTACCTCACTGGATTCCTGTGTGCATAAAATGTGAAGCAGTAGTGGGATAGCAGAAGTAAGGAGGAAACTGTGGATATTAGCTCCCTGGAGGACTGGTGTGCTGATGTTATAATTAATAATATGCACCCCAATTCTGCCACATCTGTGGCCCTAATACCTCTATCACAGGCAGCAGCGCATGCATACTCAAATACACAAATTTCTCAAATAGTGATATTGGGTACAGTACTGAATATTTGGCAGATGCACAACATCAATATCCGCAGTGGAAGATTCTGAAATGTCTTTATGGGGCCAATCCATTTTTGCTCTCAAATTTAACAGCCCAGCGGTGAAAGCTGTTATTCACCTGCATATATCCATTAGGAAAATGCGTCATGGAAGTTGCAATGGGCGGTGGGGGGGCAGCAGAAATAAAATTACTATGTTCTGACAGCAGCAGGGGCTCTCTGTCCCTTGCTTTATGCTGAGTGCTGTACTGGGCTCGAGGTACATGCTCTATGACAGCCATCAAAGATGACATTTAACTGTATCTCACGTCTCTCATTTCCCTGTCACCTCCAGATGGACCAAACCACCGTAAGGCCCAGAGAGAGAAAGAGAAAGAGAAAGAGGCGAGAATTGCGGAAATGGGACCTGATCCCTCCTGGCAGCACAAATATGAGGGCAATCTTCATTTGAGGCGCCAAATAAGGGAAGGGAGTGGAAGCATGTTGTGGAGGCATCTCAAGATGCTATGAACGGCCTTTCTAGATCAGACAAAAGGTTGGTTTTGCCCTGTATCCTGTCTCCAACAGTGGTCAGATAAATCTGGGAAGCCCACAACCGATATGTTTTACATTTTTGTGTTATGTGTGCTTTTATAATTGTAAGTCCCTTTGAGGAATTTTATGCAGTAAGTGATGAATAAATGTATTAATGCAACAACAATGGCATGAAGGCAACAGCTCTCCCACACTGTCTATACCCACACCTGATTTTTTTCACCTTCATCACGTTTTTTCCAGTAGTAAATTCCAGTGGTATTTAAGTCCCTTTAAATTAGCGGAAAAGTAGAGGGGGGAGTGGTGGCGCATGCAGAAGTAAAGGAGTGGTTTCTACATAATTGGGGGACTCCTTGCATATACAGAAGTATGGAAGTTTGAAAATCAGATTACATTCACACACAGAGAGACCCACCAAGTGTCCCTATTTTCCAGGGACAGTCCTGAATTTACAGAAGCCGTCCCAGTTTCTGATTTGATCCCAGAATGTCCTGGACGTCCCTATTTTCACCAGAGATATGTTGGAGGGTATGGAGTTATGCGATAACCACAAGCCAAGGAGATAAGTAACTATACAACTTTTAGAAGACATCTGAAGGCAGCCCTGTAGAGGGGAGCTTTTTAATTTTTATTTTTTTATTGTATTTTTATATTTGTTGGAAGCTGTCCAGAGTGGTTGGGGCAACCCAGTCAGATGGCCAGGGTATAAATAATAAAATCATGATGGTGGAATAGGACGGCCCTATTTTCACCGGAGAAATGTTGGTGGGTATGCACACACCCCAAATCACCCAGCTAGGACCTGTGAGTTTCCAGGACTTGTGGAATAGTGAAAACAGCAGTGTAACTCACCCTGTGGAGATGGAACTGCTAGGTATATGCTGAATGCCAAAACCAAGGGCTTCTAGTACCAATATGGCACCCAGCTAAAGACACTTAATTAACGGTATACTTGTTGCACTGGTGGCACTGTGCAAGAGAAAACACAAGACCATTTCAACGATTGTTGCGCAAAAGATTGCACAACTCTTGCACAACAAGGATCGGCTAGTACAGTGGATTCCACTGTTGTGCAACCTCTAAATTCCGTCAAGGGCTCAAGCAAATCAATAAAGCTGGATGTTGTGACCTCTTCTTTTTTATTTATTTTAATGTTCCACTTAATGCAAGATAGGCTTGCAAGTGGTACTAATGTCACAAAAGAATGGAGGCAAACATTGGAACATAAACATGCCTGCTCAAACTTTTCTTTGGAGATCTCAATGGATTTCTACAGGCAGTTCATACCTTTCATCAGTATACCCAGGGCTTTTTATCGGGGGAATTCATAGGAACTCAGTTGGGCACCACTGCCATTCTGAGAGAACAAGGGTGGTGTTCATGGAGAGTTCCAGCACCTCTTTTTCTAGAAAAATAGCACTGCATATATCACCATGTCCCCCTAAATGTCATTCACATCCGTGGTGTGACACAATAGTGGACGTCATTGGAAAGGTCGCTACCGTTTATGTTCCTCCATGAAGACGGCAAGCAAGAACTGTATGCCAGAATACCATTTGAAAGTTTGTCACATGCCCATGAAAATAGAGGGGAAATGACCGCACAAAGCTCCCACAATTTCCCAGATATATGGGGTTTCAAACAGATTTCCCCTCGTACCCAAAACAATCAGCATGGGGATGAGCTTTAAACTTCTGCTAGATTCCCAGAAGTGTTTTTTTTATCCCATGCGAAAGATCACATAAAACATAGAAACTAATCAGGCAATGAAACATTGGGGAAAGGGAATAAAGTGCTATCTGAATCAGTCCAGGTGATTCTCTCACCAAACTACAAATCCCAGGTACTTTGTGGAACAGCATTACAGCTCAGCTGGTTAAAATGGGATTTATACTTTGGAATGTAGTTGTGTCTGCTGAATATTGGCTGTTCCAGAGACCAAACCAGCAGAGAAAAACCAAAACGTGGTAAGCAGTAGGCCTAGGATCCTGGACTTTTACCAGCTCCATTCAGAGCTGACCCCGGGATGTCCTACAGTAATAAAAGCAATAATAATAATCTCCCCAAAGGACAGCACAAAGACAGAAGCTATTTTTGCTGCTGTTCCTGCTCTGCCGAGCCTTTAGCTAAATAGCCAAGGAAATATTTTCATCTAATTGAACTATTTCACAATGTCAGCTCCAGCTGAGCTCCAGTGAATGTAATTTGCAAGGAGCTGGCAGAGGAGCAGCTGCAAGGCCCGTAGAGCACCTGGTGTCAGAGTCAGAAAAGGGATCCAGCATTTGGCTCTTTTGGGGGAAGTGAAACAGTCAAAGACTTTAGTCCATGAGGCAGGATGAACCGGTCGCCTCAAACTGAAAACAACACCCCACCCCCAAGGGACGGCACCCCGTTACATCACCCAGCTTTGCCACGGGGCAGGAGGGAGAGATCTCCTGCCCTCCCTTCCAGTAGTGTAAGAGGGGTTAGGCAGTATGTCTGCTAGCATAAGGGCTCTTGTGCTAGTGGACAGGTGATTTTTTTAAGTAACTTTTTTATTCAAAATTAAAACAAAACATATTATCCAGAAACATATCATCCTTATTTCCCCCCCCCCCCATTTTTCCTCCCAGGGAGCGGCCAGGGCAACACAGTCAGCTGGCAGGGGTATACAGCGGAACCTCGGGTTTTGAGCGTCCCGGAAGCTGAACGTTTTGGTTCTCAGACGCCGAAAACCTGGAAGTAATTGCTTCAGTTTTCAAATGTGCCTTGGAAGTCGAATGGCTTCTGAGGCGCGTTTCTCTGTTTTCTCCATTGAAATTGCCAACCGCCCATTGCACCTCGGTTGTTCGACAACCGAGGTTCTACTGTAAATATTATTATTATTATTATTATTATTATTAAATAGGACATCCATATTTTCATTGGAGAAATGTTGGAGAGTATGACATTGGATACAAGCCATTATTACTAAATCAGCATCTATATATATAAAATGGACACAGGCAATTTTTATGCAAATTATCAGCGGTCAGGTCCCCCCCTCTTTTTTGGGGTATGTGTACTCTAGGCAGCTCAGATTCTAATAGTAAAATCCTATTTGGTCCTTTGAGGTTTCCTGCCAGGCAAATGGGCCTAGGTTTCAGCCTAAATGGATGAAGATGGGCATGCCTATAAATACAAGGTTTCTTCCTGACAGCATCTTCTTCAGATGTGCTTTCAAGCATCCGTATGTTATTTCCCCAACACTCCTCCCCCTGACTTCTGTTTTCTGCGACTTAAACAAGGAGAAGGGGGGGAGAAAACTTCAAGGAGCAAACAGAGGAAGAGAGAGAAACCTCAGCTTGTGGTATTGTTGGTTAAAGAAAGAATATAGAAGGAGACCCGAGGAGCAGAAAAAGAAAAAGTAAATTAAATAAAAATATTTGTGTGTGCTTGTTTGTTTTTTAAAAAAGAGAAGGCACCTCTTTCATTCTCTCTCTTTTAAAAGGGATTGAAAAGCAGCAGAGGTAGGGAAGGGTAATTATCCCTCCTTTCCAGCTGAAATACAATTAAGGCAGCTCTCAATGAGCCCCTGGGAGACTGTGGTTTACTAATTAACAAGCGGATATGCTGTGGCCCCTGTCAGGGCAATTAAAGCATGAGACAGGCTTCAGGAGTTCTAATTACACATCAAGTCAATGACATGCGCAGAAATACAAATCAGCAAGAGACCCTGTTTAGCTGTGGAAGGAGTTTACCTAGCAAGTGAAAAGGTGCTGTCAGATGACTGCAAGAGATTGTTGGGAGTTGTGGTCCAGTAGGGGGGTTGAGACAGTAGAAATAATGGACTCCTGGGGAAAGAAATTTCTCTTTCCCCCCCACAAAAATAAATAAATAAAATGGTCCAAAGTAGCAAGTAAGGATGGGGGAGAAATTTAATTTTGTCTGCATTTTAATCATAAACGATTCGATTTGCACTTTCTGAACAAATACACAAACACAATTGTCCTTTAGAATTTGCTCTCCTCTGAATGTTGTAATGCCATTCTCCAACCAATGTGTGCATTAACAATGTATGCATTAGTGAAAAGAACATACCAAGACGCATTACGTTGGGGAAATTGCTTGCACAAATGTGCATATCAGTCAAAGTTGTGTTTTTAAAATGTGCGCTTCAGGGAGGAAATTGCACTGATATATACTCGTGGGTTTACACGAGGATTCAAAAACAATTGCAGAACACTGTGGAAATGTGGACAACTGAATTTTAAGATGGGAAAATCAATGAGAAACTGAGAGAAACTGGAACTGACGGATTCATCCACCTCTAATAAATACATATGCCAAAAATGTCATCTCTTTTGGAAAACCAATGTTGAGCTGTTAGTACCTGGGAGGAATTGGTGCCATGCCACTGACCTCATCCCCAATGCACCATACATGTGCTATGTGACTCCAACCCTACCCTATCTCTAAACATTAAGCAAAAGTCAGAAGGAGGAGCCAACTGTGTATTTGGTTGATAAGAGATGTTTGACAATGGGATGGACTTCCTCGTAAGGTGATGGACTTTCCTTCGTTGGAGGTTTTCAAACACAGGTTGGATGGCCATTGGTCAAGGATACTTTAGCTGAGATTCCTAAATTGCAGGGATTGGACTAGATAACTCTTAGGGTCCCTTCCAAGTCTACAATTCTATGATTCTACTGCAGTCGGCCCTGTACAGTGGCATCGGCACATAGCCGAATCGAATTGGCTAGTATGTAGCATTGCGACAGCATCCTATGTGATTCCTGATTGAAGAAGAAGAGGAGTTTGGATTTGATATCCCGCTTTATCACTACCCGAAGGAGTCTCAAAGCAGCTAACATTCTCCTTTCCCTTCCTCCCCCACAACAAACACTCTGTGAGGTGAGTGGGGCTGAGAGACTTCAGAGAAGCGTGACTAGCCCAAGGTCACCCAGCAGCTGCATGTGGAGGAGCGGAGATGCGAACCCGGTTCCCCAGATTACGAGTCCACCGCTCTTAACCACTACACCACACATGGCTGGAGTCATGCTATGAAGCTGAAAGATACACTAAGAAGGGTACGAGGGTAGGGAACAGCTAGCTAAAAAAACCAGAGCAGAAAACTCACATTGCTAGATCATAAAAATTGGAAGCTGAAAGATGCAAGACTGAGCCAAAACACCCACACAGCCATACAATCAGAAGGGATTACCACATGGGAAAGGCCGGTGCTTGATGTTATGTCTCCCACAGAGATGCCAGATGGAGGCAGCCACTGGAACAAGCTGTACAAAATTGGGAGCACTTGAGGGCAAACAGAAGGCACTTGAGCATGGACAGAGTGTTCACGGTGGCTGCGCTGCTGCCATTTGCTCACCAGCCAGTGTTGTGGACAGGCTGGTTCTAGTTGAGTGGCTGCAGTGACTTTCCACAAATTAAGAGATTATGCTGCAGGTTAATTAGATTTGTTGTTGATGAGTTGACTCGATCTCCCCTCCCCCTCTCTTCCCCTCCGTTGTTGCTGCCGCACTAGGAGTAACTGCCAGAAACTGGATCAAAGTCCTGGAGAAGCTCACATGGCGTATTTATCCCTCAACACTTAAAAACATTGGTGCGGAATAAAATGGGGAACTCCACCATGTCTGCAAGGGGGCAATGCTGTCAGGGGAAGGGATTTAGATCATAAGAAACAAGCAGATTTGGAAAGAGGAATGAAGAGTTGGAAGAAGGTACAGGAGAAAGCTATTTGGCTTCAGCATTGGTAGACCTTTGGGCAGCCTCAGAAGGAGGATGGGGACAAAACCAGAATCAGCTGGCTCTCTCTGTCATCAGCTCTGGCGCCACCTACTGTTGGCCTCCCTGCCTTTTGTCCAACCAGTTCTAATGGGCAGGTGCCAGCCACTGCTGGGTATAGCCCAACTTGTTTTGCTAAGGTAGAGCAGCAAATGGTACTGCTACCTTAGTCTAAGTCAGCTGTTCTCAACTTGTGGGTCCCCAGATGTTGTTGGACTACAACTCCCATCATCCCTGAGCTAAGGCCTTGCTATCTAGGGGTGATGGGAGTTGTAGTTCAACAACATCTGGGGACCCACAGGTTAAGAAAGGCTGATCTAGGTGTATTGAGTACCCAAGGCCAGCCATGTTATTTTGGCCCCTAAAGCATCCCCCACAACTGTCTCATTCCCCTCCTTGGCACCAAAACTTCAATAGGCAATATTCAACTAATTAAAATGGGTCTACTCTGAGCAGGACTAACACCGGCCATGCCGGAGATGCACAGCTACACTTCTGCAGACAATAATACAATACAAACCTGAAGGAAATGTGTTTTGCAGGGAGTGGGGAACAGAGTGGTTCAGCTTTTGTGCTGCCAATGTTAAAAATAAAGTATATTATTAATCATTCTAATTATTACGATACGTGAGGTAGGTGAGACTGAGAGACAATGACTGTCCCATGGACACCCAGTGAGCTTCATGGCTGAGTGGGGATTCAAAGCAGGCTCTCTCAGATTCTAAGGACATCAGAAGAGCCCGGCAGGATCAGGCCAATAGCCCATCTATTCCAGCATCTTGTTCTCACAGTTGCCAACTCGATGCCTGTGGGTAACCTGAAAGCAGGACCCCCATGCAATGGCACACTCCCCTGCTGTGGTTTCCAGATCAGGCAGGCCTTCAAATAAAGGACTCGCTTCAAATATTCATTCGTGCATAAAAATGTCTATACTGCACTATTCATGGGGACTTTTCAAAGAATGAATGAATACCCAGTTGACAGCCTGAGAGGCAATTCAAAACAAAAATTTATGGAAAAGTGGGATAGATATATGTTCAAAAATACAGTAAAGGTTCGCTATCTATGCTAGCATTCGATTGACGTTGGAGAGAGACTGAGTTGAGAAATAAGACCAAGGGTACATATTGATATAGGAATGTATTAGATAAAATGTAAAGAAATATACAATAATAAGAGTACATTCATTTGTAAAAAAAAAGGAATATATAACGAGATAGACAGGAAATCCAAAGTGTTGGTACATATATGATTTTGAAATAGATCTTTGTCCTTGGTTCTTTTCTTTAGGTATATAAACTTTGCATACATGCTGAAAATTATATTATAATAAGCCTTGTGATGTAATATGATAATGTTTACCGATGTAACATAAGAACGTTAATAAATAAAACTCAAAAAGAAGAAGAAAAGAATGAATGAATATCTGCAAGCTAATGCGGAGAACTGAGCTTGACATCAGAAAAATGAGAAACCAAAACTGACAAGACTCAACCATCGCTACTCACAATGCATTCTTAACCATGTCTACTCAAACCTATGCCCAACAGAGGCAGATGAGAACATGAGAACATAATACAGTCATACCTCTTGTTACGTTTGGTTCAGGTTACGTCTTTTCAGGTTTCGTCCCGCGGCGACCCGGGAGTACCGGAAAGGGTTACTTCCGGGTTTCACCGCTCGCGCATGCGCAGATGTGCCAAATGACGTCACGCGCAGAAGCAGCGAATCTCAACATGCGCAGACACGGGTTGCGTTCCTTTCAGGTTGCGAATGGGGCTCCAGAACGGATCCCGTTCGCAACCAAAGGTACCACTGTAATAGGCTGGATCAGGCCAGACGCCCATCTTGCCTAGCATCCTGTTCTCACAGTGGCTATGAGAAACCCACCAGCAGGACCCGAGCAGAACAGCACTCTCCCCCTCCTATGGTTTCCAATGGCATTGAGAAGCATTGCTTACTCTGATGGTGGAGGCAAAGCCTAGCCCTCAGGGCTAGTAGCCACGGATAACCTTATCCTCCATGAATTTATCTTGAAGCCATCCAAGTTGGCAACTTTCACTGCCTCCTGTGGGAGGGAATTTCACAGCATAACTATGCACTGTGTGGAGCAGTACTTTAATTTGTCCTGAATCTTCCAGTGTCCAGCCTTTTGCTATGTCCATGAGTTCTAGCGTTCTGAGGGAGAAAAACCTTCCTTGAACCATTTTCTCGACACCATGCATAACTGTACAGTGGTACCTCGGGTTAAGAACTTAATTCGTTCCGGAGGTCCGTTCTTAATCTGAAGCACCACTTTAGCTAATGGGGCCTCCTGCTGTCGCTGTGCTGCCAGAAGATGATTTCTGTTCTCATCCTGAAGCAAAGTTCTTAACCCGAGGTACTATTTCTGGGTTAGTGGAGTCTGTAACCTGAAGCGTCTGTAACCTGAAGTGTCTGTAACCTGAGGTACCACTGTAGAGCATTATGATAGTGGCATAATTGCCTTTTTCACAGCTGCCACCTACTGGGCTGAAATCTTCATCAAGCTGTCCACTACAACCCCCAGGTCTCATTGCTGGTCAGTAATTGCCAGCTCAGACCCTATAAGCATATATGTGAAATCGAGGCAGGGTGAAGCACAGGCTTCCTCAACCTCGGTCCTCCAGATATTTTGAGACTACAATTCCCATCATCCCTGACCACTGTTCCTGCTAGCTAGGGATCATGGGAGTTGTAGGCCAAAAAAACATCTGGAGGGCCGAGGTTGAGGAAGCCTGATGAAACAGGTCAGTGTATCTGGCTGTTAACCAGAAGGTTGGTGGTTCGAGTCCACCCAGGGGTTACCCTAACCTGCATCACTTTAAACTTCCTTACTTAAAATTTACATTTGCCATCTTACTGCTCGTTCACTGAGTTTGGAGAGGCTCTTTTAGAGCTCTCTTCGTAATCCTCCCCCCCACCATTTTGTTTTATCCACCATGAACAATTTGCCAGCAAACGTGGCTATCTCACTGCTCCACCCTAACTCTAGATCAGGCATGCCGAACCTGCGGCCCTCCAGATGTTTTGGACTACAATTCCCAGCATCCCTGACCACTGGTCCTGATAGCTAGGGATCATGGGAGTTGTAGGCCAAAACATCTGGAGGGCCGCAGGTTGGGCATGCCTGCTCTAGATCATTTATGAAGGAGTTTCAAAGCTCAAGACTTATCACTGTGGGATTCCGCTTGCTATATCCCTCCATTGGGAGAACTGTCTGTTTAGTCTCACTCTATGCTACCTGTTAGTTTGGAGGATGGAAGCATAAGAAGCTGCCTTATACAGCAGGCATAGGCAAACTCGGCCCTCCAGATGTTTTGGGACTACAACTTCCACCATCCCTGACCACTGGTCCTGTTAGCTAGGGATGATGGGGGTTGTAGTCCCAAAACATCTGGAGAGCCGAGTTTGCCTATGCCTGTAATACAGAGTCAGACCATTGGCCCATCTAGCTCAGCATTGCCTACACTGACTGGCAGAAGCTCTGCACAGGAATTTGCATGTGAGAAGGACTCACAGCGGATCAGTCACCCAGGACTTTCAGATCCTTTTTGTAGTATCTACCATGGTGCTTTTCTAATGCAATAATTCCACATATTCAGTCAGGGAACACACAAACATAGGAAGCTACGGAGACAGACCACTGGCTTATCTAGCTCAGCATTGCCTACACTGACTGGCAGAAGCTCTCTGTGGTTTTGGGCAGCCCTACCTGGAGATGCCAGGATTGAACCTGCGACCTTGTGCATGCAAAGCAGGCACTCTACCACTGAGCTACAGCCTTAACCTCTCCTCCTGTTCCATGAACTGGGCTTAATGCCGCCACTGCAGGTTGATTCTTGTGTTGCTTGGGAAGGCAGAGGCACAACCAACCACCTCATGATATTGTATCCCAGCTGTCTCCCCTTCTCCCCATCAGCTCTCCAGTCAGCTGTTTCTGCATGCATCGCTTCCTGAGCCAGCCAGCCGAGGGAGGCTGCTTTCCAGCACTCTCAACAGGCGTCAGATGTCATGTTCAGTGAATTTTTGCAACAATTTGCGAGAATCCCTCCGAGGGCAGATCTTACAGAGCATTAAATGCCGGCACTGAAGCTGAAATCCTGCCCGCACTTACTTACTTACTTACTTACTTACTTACTTGGGAGAAAGTCACATTTGACGGCAGGCAGAATAACACGTTCTGTGATGGAGCAAAAAATCAGGCTGCCTAGGTTCCTGCCAGAAAAGCTGAAAAGAGGGGAGGTGAAGGGCAACGTGGAGCAGAGAATGCAGGGAAGAGGGTGCTCAAATCTCCCTGCTGACTCTGCTTCCCTCCCTGACACCTCCTTTGCCCTTTCCCTGCAACATGGCAAAAGGTGTGTCTGGAACTCCAACTCAGGGTAAATGCAACTGGTGGGAAGGGCTTCAGGAGGAAGTGGTGGAAGGGGAAGGGTTAAGCATCCCTTCTCACCCACTGCTTTTCCACAGCAAACAACCCTCTCACCAGTGATGCCTGGAGAGATCAGCAGTAGGTAGAGCCATAGAACAAATTCCCTGGCTGGCTTGTAAATAAGAAGGCAGGCAGGTGAGGGCTGGCTTAGGGCAGACTGAAGTTGATGGGGCAATGCCCCATTCACCCCAACGAACCAGTCCCCACTGCCTGTCATATTTCCATCTGTTTGGTCAAAACAACACAAACCTCTGTTATCTCTTCAGCAACTACTTTGACATCAAATCACACCACCTTCCAAGCTGCAGAGTGTAATACAGTCGTACCTTGGTTCTCGAATTTAATCAGTTCCAGGAGTCCGTTCGACTCCCAAAATGGTCCAAAAACCAAGGCGCAGCTTCCAATTGGCTGCAGGAGCTTCCTGCAGCCAACCGGAAGCCACGTCGGACGTTTTGCTTCCAATAAACATTCGTAAACCGGAACACTCACTTCCGGGTTTGCGACGTCCAGGAGCCGATTTGTTCAACAACTAAGGCGTTCGATTACCAAGGTACCACTGTATTAAAAAGGGGGCTTAGGAGACAAGACTGAATCTGTGGAGTTGATGGACTAATATTGCCTGATGGATCTAGTCCAGTATCCTGTTCTCACAGCGAATAACCAAATGCCTGTGGGAAACTAACAAGCAGGATTCGAACACAAGAGTACTCTCCCCTCCTGCGGTTTCTACCAATTGGTATTCAAAAGCACTGCTGCCTCCAACTGTGGAGGCAGAAAATAGCTATCACGGCTAGTATCCATCAATGTCCTTCTCTTCCATGAATTTCTCTAATCCTCTTTTAAAGTCATTCAAGTTGGTGGCCATCCCTGCCTCCTGTGGGAACAAGTTCCATAGTTTAACTAGCCGTTAAACTAGTAAACAGGTACTTCCTTTCATGTATGCTGAACCTTCCAAGACAGGTGGTTATAAATCACCACCACCATCATCATCATGCTTGCTTCCTACCTGCACAATCTGTGCATCTGAAAATAAGCATCACACTGGCTCTGTAAATCCCCTGTACTCTCTCCCCCTACAAGAGAGCTGCACCCAGAATTTCATTCTGCTTGAGAAAGTGAAAAGCAAAGAGCTGTGCTATGGAAACAACAACAACATACCTTTTGCATTTTGCATTTTGTAGATTATAGCCTAGGTTACGAATGACATCATTTGTAACGAGAGGCACCAAGGGTATGGTTCCTCAGACAAGGTTGGAGAGTTGCTTGCTTTACTGATCCACAGCCTTCTTTCCTTGCCCACCCCCCTTTAGTTGGTTGTTGTTGTCTTTTTAAACACAGCAGGTTCCGCAGTTTGGTAGAAAGTGTGGATTGGTGTCAGAGTAATTGCCAAAGAGCTAATTGGCTGATAAATGTTTATTGTATCTCAAGTTAATTTATACACCCTTGGCACCCATCACAGAATTGCATTAAGGGGCACCGCTCTTTGCATTTCTTCCTTTCTTTAATGTTTTTTAAAAAATCCTGCTTATTGTCTCCCAGAAACAAGAGAGATGTTCAGGAGTCAGGCTTGCAAACTAAACAGATGGGGCACACAAGGGAAAAGCGGAGTTGAGGGAAAAGGAAGATGAGGGGCTTCAAGGCGATAAAAATGTGGAGGGCATTTTTTTTAACCAGGCCAGGCTGATCTTCCCTGGCTGGTGATCTTGTAGACCACAGATTGGGGAACCTGTGGCCCTCCAGCTGCATTTGGACTACAAATCCCATCATCCAGCGCACAGTTAAAACTATGGAACTTGGGCCCCCCCACAGGAGACAGTGATGGCCACCAACTTGGATGGCTTTAAAAGAGGTTGGAACAAATTCATAGAGGCCCACAACTATCAATGCTTCCTAGCCACAATAGTCCATGCTTCTGAATACCAGTTGTCAGGGACAGCAGGTGTGGAGAGGGCTTTTGTACTAAGGCTCTGCTTGTGGGTTTCCTACAGGCATTTTGGTGGCCCCTGTGAAAACAGTTTGCTGGACTAGATGGCCTTTTGCCTTGATCCAGCAGGGATTTTCTGCTGTTCTTAAGGAAAGGATATTATTGTGTAGTGGAGACAGGGAAGATCAGTTCATGACAGTGGAAGAGAGGGCAGTTGCTGAGGCAGAGAGGCCCATGATGAGAGAAATCTTTATTTTCATCTATGAACTCTTAGAGGATATGACTCTCAGGGGAGAATGGCAGAGCTGCAAGCGGTGGAGAAAAGGGCAACCAAAAGGCTGAGGTAGTTTTTCTATGAGGAAATGCTACAATGATTAGGGTTTTTGTTGTTGTTGTTGTTCAGAGAGAAGATGGAGGAATAAAATAACATTATGCTGGTCAAAGAGATGGTACAGTGGTACCTCGGGTTACATACGCTTCAGGTTACATACGCTTCAGGTTACAGACTCCACTAACCCAGAAATAGTGCTTCAGGTTAAATACTTTGCTTCAGGATAAGAACAGAAATCGTGCTCCGGCGGCGTGGCAGCAGCAGGAGGCCCCATTAGCTAAAGTGGTGCTTCAGGTTAAGAACAGTTTCAGGTTAAGAACGGACCTCCGGAACGAATTAAGTACTTAACCTGAGGTACCACTGTATAAGCTAAAGCTCTTCTCTCAGATCCAACAGAGGCAGTACCCCTCTGCTTAGTCCACCCCAGTGAGAAAGTACAGGGTTGTCGCCACCTAAGCTTACTTAGAGAAAACTCATTGAAATCAAGAAACCTGTTAGTCATGTCCATTAATTTCAATGGTTCGCCTTGAGCACCTTGATGCTGCCTTGAGCACCTTGAAGGAAAAGCAAGGTATCAATGTAATAAATAAGTATAAATGTAATAAATAAATAAAAACTTTTTTATTTTCACAAATAAATAAAATACTAATTTAGGATGCATTGGCTATTTTCCCCCCTAATGCAATTTTATTGTTGATCTTCTAATGTTTGTTGCCATGGTTTTTCCTCCCCCCCTCCCCCGGCTTTAATGTTGCCAGTATAGAAACTTAAATAACAACTAATGAAATGTTGTGGCTACAAACAGCCTAAGTTCAGCAATGAAATTGCCTCTGTCTGCATGTTGGAAGTAGAGACCTGACGTGGGCAGGCTGTTGTGTACATCTTTTTTGAATTCTAAAATTGGTGCCTGGCCAGTGCTGGATTTACGAATAAGCTAAACAAGCTATAGCTTAGGGCCCCACACTCTTGGGGTCCCCCCCCCCCAAAAAAGAAAAAAAACTGTACATTTCGAAAATATAAGATAAAAGACAAATAAAATAAAACCTACATACAGCAACAGTGTTTTGTGTTGTGTAGGCTCCTATGGTGTACGTAATGGGCCCCACCTGCTAGCCTGCTCCCTAAACTATCACTGGTTTGCTCATTTCTATATATAGGGTGCCTACATTCTGCATGGACTTTTCAACAATTACTTTGATAAAATACATATTTTTGTTATGTTCAAATAGCTTTAGATACCTATTAGGTCCATAAATTACCATATAGCATATATTCAACACAAAAACAAGTGACAATTTGTTGTTGACAAAGGACAGCTGGACATATAAAGGGCCCCATTACCTTCAGTAGCTTAGGGCCTCATCAAACCTAAATCCAGCCCTGTGCCTGGCTGTGGTTGATTTGGGGGGTTGGAGTTAAAAACAAAGCATCGTTGGACCGGCCTGAAGTCAGCTCATTCCTGGTTTCTCTGCTAAGCATAGGACCCATAATCTTTAGGGCCTTTAGAGGTCGTAATCTGGCTGTTCTCATAGCACAGCCATCCTCACTTTGCAAGCCCCTCCCTCTCTCCACCATTACACACCGTTGAAGGCCAGGCCTTGCCTGGCTGTACTTTGCATTCATTTGCTTTTCGACAGCCTGTTTCCCGCTCATTAAAAACCAAATAAGGCTGACCATTCCTTTGGTTAGAGATGTACTAGGAAAACATAATGGTCCCACAGATATGTTATCAACAGGGCGACACGTAGGTCAGCAGCAGCCGGCTGTGCACAGTGTGGTGTCTTAATATTCATTCGCCAAAATACACATGCACACTGAGAGAGAGAGAGAGAGAGAGATTAATATATAAACACACGGCATTCATTGTGGCAAAAGCTTTGATCGGTAAGTTAATCAACTACATCTCAAGTTGATTCACTGGTGGGAGTGATTCTAATTGTCAGGGCTGAAAATAAAGGGCAATGCCCTATTTGAAGTGACTTTTGGTTGTGTTGCCTTAACATGGAGGACTGGACTTTTGAGGAGCCCCCAGTGGGAGGAAATTAAATAAGATGTCAGGGACGTTCCTCCCCAGAGTGACAGCAAGGAATCCGAAGAGGAAGAAGAGCAGACTGGAGGGAGTAGAGACTTGGTTCCTTCCTAGATTGAGAGTGATGTAAGTCCCTCTCGCTCTGGAATGCAGGCTGTCAATTCTCAAAGCAGCACAGAGCAGACAGAACCAGCTGCAGGGAAACAGCCTCTGTCAGACTCCGCTCAGGAGGAGGAGGGGCTGGCTTCACCTGAATCTCCTCGGAGCAGAAGGAAGAGCTGGGTACTGGGGCAACATCAGCCCAGCAGGAGGTGGGGCAGAAGGTGGAGGATATCCTGCTGGCGCAGACAGCGTCATCCAGTAGGGCCAACTGGGTCATCCAGTGAAGACTGAGAGCTAGGAGAGCTTGGACTGTGGCTACTGTGTAATTACTAAATAAATCTAAGAGTAATTAACCTGCCAGCTTGCCGCATCTTGTGTGGGAGAGATGTCGTAAATCCTGACATAATGCAGCTTCTAAGGCTGCAATCCCATACTTGCTTAAAAAGGTAAAGGGACCCCTGACCATTAGAATCATAGAATCATAGAGTTGGAAGAGACCACAAGGGCCATCGAGTCCAACCCCCTGCCAAGCAGGAAACACCATCAGAGCACTCCTGACATATGGTTGTCAAGCCTCTGCTTAAGGACCTCCAAAGAAGGAGACTCCACCACACTCCTTGGCAGCAAATTCCACTGTCAAACAGCTCTTACTGTCAGGAAGTTCTTCCTAATGTTTAGGTGGAATCTTCTTTCTTGTAGTTTGGATCCATTGCTCCGTGTCCGCTTCTCTGGAGCAGCAGAAAACAACCTTTCTCCCTCCTCTATGCGACATCCTTTTATATATTTGAACATGGCTATCATATCACCCCTTAACCTCCTCTTCTCCAGGCTAAACATGCCCAGCTCCCTTAGCCGTTCCTCATAAGGCATCGTTTCCAGGCCTTTGACCATTTTGGTTGCCCTCCTCTGGACACGTTCCAGTTTGTCAGTGTCCTTCTTGAACTGTGGTGCTCAGAACTGGACACAGTACTCCAGGTGAGGTCTGACCAGAGCAGAATACAGTGGCACTATTACTTCCCTTGATCTAGATGCTATACTCCTATTGATGCAGCCCAGAATTGCATTGGCTTTTTTAGCTGCCGCGTCACACTGTTGGCTCATGTCAAGTTTGTGGTCAACCAAGACTCCTAGATCCTTTTCACATGTACTGCTCTCAAGCCAGGTGTCCCCCATCTTGTATTTGTGCCTCTCACTTTTTTTGCCCAAGTGCAATACTTTACATTTCTCCCTGTTAAAATTCATCTTGTTTGTTTTGGCCCAGTTCTCTAATCTGTCAAGGTCGTTTTGAAGTGTGATCCTGTCCTCTGGGGTGTTAGCCACCCCTCCCAGTTTAGTATCATCTGCAAATTTGATCAGGATGCCCTTGAGTCCATCATCCAAGTCGTTGATAAAGATGTTGAATAAGACTGGGCCCAAGACAGAACCCTGTGGCACCCCACTAGTCACTCTTCTCCAGGATGAAGAGGAACCATTGATGAGCACCCTTTGGGTTCGGTCAGTCAGCCAGTTACAAATCCACTGAGTGGTAGCATAGTCAAGACCGCATTTTACCAGCTTCTTTACAAGAATATCATGGGGCACCTTGTCAAATGCCTTGCTGAGATATAGGTAGGCTACATCCACTGCATTCCCTTCATCTACCAGGCTTGTAATTCTGTCAAAAAACGAGATCAGGTTAGTCTGACATGACTTATTTTTCAGAAATCCATGCTGACTATTGGTGATCACAGCATTCCTTTCTAGGTGCTCACAGACTGTTTGCTTAATGATCTGCTCCAGAATCGTCCCTGGTATTGATGTCAGACTGACTGGGCGGTAATTATTTGGGTCCTCTCTTTTCCCCTTTTTGAAAATAGGGACAACATTTGCCCTCCTCCAGTCTGCCGGGACTTCGCCTGTTCTCCAGGAATTCTCAAAGATGACTGCCAGTGGTTCTGAGATCACATCTGCCAGTTCTTTTAATACTCTTGGATGCAGTTCATCTGGCCCTGGAGACTTGAATACATCTAGACTAGCCAAGTATTCTTGTACTATCTCCTTAGTTATTCTGGGCTGTGTTTCCTTTGCTGAATCATTTGCTCCAAATTCTTCAGGTCGGGCATTGTTTTCTTTATCGGAGAAGACTGAGGCAAAGAAGGCATTGAGGAGTTCAGCCCTTTCTGTGTCCCCTGTTTGCATTTCACCAACTTCTCCTCTGAGTGACCCCACTGTTTCTTTGTTCTTCCTTTTGCTACGAACATACCCATAAAAGCCTTTTTTGTTGCTTTTAACCTCTCTAGCAAGCCTGAGTTCATTCTGTGCTTTAGCTTTTCTGACTTTGTGTCTACACGTGCTGGCTATTTGTTTGAATTCCTCTTTGGTGGTTTCCCCCCTTTTCCATTTTTTGTACACATCCTTTTTTAATCTTAACTCAGTTAAAAGTTTTTTAGATAGCCACCCTGGCTTCTTTAGGCACCTTCCATGTTTCCGTCTCATTGGTATTGCCTGAAGTTGTGCTTTTACTATCTCCCTCTTAACAAACTCCCAGCCATCATGAACTCCCTTTCCTTTTAGTATTACTGTCCATGGGATCTCACCCAGCACTTCCCTAAGTTTTATGAAGTCGGCTTTCTTAAAGTCAAGAAATTGAGTCCTAGTATGCTTGGCTGCTCCTTTCCGCTGTATAGTAAACTTCAGAAGAGCATGATCACTCGCGCCTAATGATCCTTCAACTTCTACCCCACTAACCAGGTCATCAACATTGGTTAGGACCAGATCTAAAATGGCTGTTCCTCTTGTTGCTTCTCCCACTTTCTGGACAATGAAGTTGTCTGCAAGGCCAGTGAGGAATCTGTTTGACCTTATGCTCTTTGCTGAGTTTGACATCCAACAAATATCCGAGTAATTGAAGTCCCCCATTACTACTATCTCCCTTCCTTTTGCATGCTTGGCCATCTGTTCCAGGAAGGCATCATCTATGTCCTCCGTTTGGCTTGGGGATCTTGTAAAGAGTCTGGGTTGCTCGTGCGTAAGTTGCCGCCTCTCCTGGCTTTGTTGCCTTGTTAAACCTTTCAGTCTGGACAGCCCTTCACTTCGTGGCTGCCTCAGTCGCTAGCAGAATCCGTCAGTGGGCGTTTCTTAAACCTTTTCCAACATAAAAGTTGTTTGACACCCAGTCTCCTCCTACTCTCTCTGCGCGGAAGTCTTCTGCGCAGGGAGGGCGTGGGTAGCGGAGGACCCGTGCTCTCCCCGCTGGTGTCCGGTGAAGAGTCTGGGAGCCCTCTCGCCGATTCCCCCATCTGCCCCTCTTTATTCCTGGTGTTGCGCTGAATTGCTTCCCCATCTGCTGAGCTGCCTCTCTCCCTGCTGGGCCCTTCTCCAGCATCATTTGAGAGCCTTCCCTCCGCCTCTAGCTCCGATGTCAGTTCCCTGACAGATCTATAGTAAACTCCCACAATGAGGTCACTGTTATTCTTCTCTCCCTTAATTTTGACCCAAATGCTCTCACTTTGGCTTTGAGGTTCTAAATCTTGGATCTCTTCACAGGTGTACACATCCCTGACATATAATGCCACTCCTCCTCCTTTCTTGTCTGGTCTGTTTCTCTGAAATAGATTGTATCCCTCCATTATTACATTCCAATCGTGGGACTTATCCCACCAGGTTTCAGTGATGCCTATTATGTCATATTTAGTTTGCTGTACCAAGAGCTCAAGCTCATCTTGTTTATTTCCCATGCTTTGCGCATTAGTGTACAGACATTGAAGTCCATTAATCATTCCCCCGTGTCTCTTATTTAAGGATTTTTTCCTCCCACCACTAGGTCTGCGTGCTGTTTGCTCCATTTGGTCTATGACATTTGGATGATCATCTTCATCAATTGATAGACTCCTACCTTCAGGAGCACTGTCTCCCTCCCCCACATTAGTCAGTTTAAAGCCCTCCTGATGAGGTTTCTGAGATTTTTGGCAAAAACATTTCTCCCAACCGTTGTGAGGTGCAGCCCATCGCTTGCCAGAAGTCCATCTTCAAGAAACTGCAGTCCGTGATCTAAGAATCCAAACCGTTCCTGTTTACACCATTTGCGAAGCCAGCTGTTCACTTCCACTATTTTCCCCTCTCTCCCTGGGCCACGTCGTTCAACTGGGAGGACAGATGAGATGACAATTTGTGCATTTAATTGCTTCAATTTCCTGCCCAGAGCCTCGTAGTCTCTTTTGATCTTCTGAAGGCTATTGCTTGCAGTGTCATTGGTTCCCACATGAACCAAGAGGAAGGGGTATTTGTCAGTGGGTTTTATGATTCCTTGCAGTCGTTCAGTTACATCTTGGATCTTAGCCCCGGGGAGACAGCACACTTCCCGAGACATCTTGTCAGGCCCACAGATCACTGCTTCTGTTCCCCTCAGTAGGGTATCTTCTATCACCACTACACACCTCCTCTTAGGTTTGGTCGGGGTTCTTCCGTGAGCTGTCCGTTCGAAGGTCGCCTGCACATTCCCTGAGGACTGACTTTGCTGCTCGTCTTCATATACCTGATCGACTGTAATGAGGGAGAGATCCTCAAATGGAGTCTGCTCTTCGTCTTCCATGCTAGGGGAGAGGACCTCAAAGCGATTGTGTATTTCTAAACAATCAGAGCGAACCCTGGGCCTCCTACTTCTTGGAGTCACGTTTCTCCATATATCTGGCTCCTGTGTTGGTGAACTAGCCTCCTTCTCAGGGGAGTCCCCTGTCTCCTCCTTGGTGGAGACGTTGTGCTCTGTTGCTTCCAAGAAGAGCTCCAGCTCTCTAATTCTTTGGAGCGTAGCTACACGTTCCTCCAGTTGCTGGACTTTGTCTTTTAAGAGGGCAATCAACATGCAATTGCTGCAGGTAAAGCTGCCGGCAACCTTTGGCAAGATGGCAAACATTGCGCAGGAACCGCAGGCGACTGCAGCTGTTCTCTCCCCCTCCATCTTGAGAATGTGTCGTTGGGGGTGGCTACAGCGGTCTTCCATCATAAAAAGCGTGAAGACAGGACAAATAACTCCCCCCACAAAAAAACCTACGTCTCCCCCAACAAACGTTTGAGACTAGCTCCCCTAAATCTAAAAGATGGATGAAACTGCGTGCGCCGCTAGGCACGCGCCGCTGCCCTGCAAGCTCTGATAAGCTCCTCCCACAGCTTGTGACCGACTCTCGGTCCAGTCGTGACCGACTCTCAGGTTGCGGCGCTCATCTCGCTTTACTGGCCAGGGAGCCGGCATACAGCTTCCGGGTCATGTGGCCAGCATGACTAAGCCGCTTCTGGCGAACCAGAGCAGCGCACGGAAACACCGTTTACCTTCCCACCGGAGCGGTACCTATTTATCTACTTGCACTTGACGTGCTTTCAAACTTCTAAGTGGGCAGGAGCAGGGACTGAGCAACGGGAGCTCACCCCGTCGCGGGGATTCGAACTGCCGGCCTTCTGATCGGCAAGTCCTAGGCTCTGTGGTTTAACCCACAGCGCCACCCGCATCCCCTCCCATATTTGCTTACCTAGGACTAAATCCCATTGGATTCAATAAGGCTTATCTTTGAATGCACATGTACAGGGTCACACTGTATGCTTGTGGAGACCCTGAGAATGGAGTTGAAACACAAGAAATGTGGCGGTGTAAAGACTGATGTTTCCCAGGTAGCAGGAAATCAGGATCATTCCTGATACAGTGGTACCTCCGGTTATGAACTTAATTCGTTCCAGAGGTCCGTTCTTAAGCCGAAACCGTTCTTAACATGAGGCACGCTTTCGCTAATGTGGCCTCCCGCTGTTGCCGCACCACCTGCACACGATTTCCGCTCGCATCCCGGGTCAAAGTTCGCAACTAGGGGCATCTACTTCCAGGTTAGCGGAGCTTGTAACCTGAAGCATTCTTAAGGAGGACGGTACGTAACCCAAGGTTCCACTGTACACAGAAACAACTTGAGCATATATAGAAGTTGTTCACAAATTCAATATCACCAATAGCCTTCCTCTAAGGAGACCAGGGTACTTACCATGGGAATTTTATTACAGGGCTGAATACGTAATAATCCCTTTGCAATGAACCATGTTCGGGATTTTCATTCGGAAGGGAACGGGAAGGAGGTCCCTTGGGGGTGTTGAGTAAGTGGCAGGGAGTGTTGTCGAGAGCACAGAATGACAGTAGAGAAATGACAGGAGGCAGCTAGAAAAGAGAGAAGGAAGATGATGGAAGATAGATGGGACTAGCAGGGTGAAAATACTATGATCGAGTAATTTCATTTCCGTGAATTCCAGTGTAAACTGACCTAGGGATGGATGAATCTGTCAATTTTGGTTTCTCCCAGTGTCTTGTTTTCCCCCATCTTAAATTCAAGTTCTCCGTATTTTCATGGCAATTCACATTTTTTAAAAAGAAACTTCTCATGAGACTTCATCAGCATATTACATCAGCATATTACTCTGAATTTCTCCTAATATATATGTTTTTTAATTCACTTTTGCCTAATATAGACAATTTGGCAAAGAACTTTGCTAATATAATGCATTTTTAATTTTTTTTTTACTTTTACTAATATCTTAGTATAGGCATTTCCATGCACTTCCTACTTAGAGAACTACATCACAAAATTTGGAGAGGCTTAAATGGCAAGGGAAGCCATTTTGGTTGAGAAAATGTGAATTTTGTGATTTCTCACTGGAATGCAATAATAATAATATTTCTCCCCCATTCCAAAACTGACTTTATCCACACTTCCCAGACTAATAATGTGTGAATAAGAATGTAATTATCCTTTGGATATTGCCCTTCACTGAGTTTTTCAATGCAGTTTTAAGCTTTAAAAAAGTAGCAAAATGCATTAAAAATTGGATTTTGGGATAAAATATGTTTAGAAGCATGTATGTTAAAATAAAATATGTATTTAAATAAGAATTTACATGCAGTTTTTTGTTATAGATATATATAAAAATAACAAGGATATGGGATGAAAAGGGTGTGTGAAGAGCAATTAGCCCACTGTACAAAGGCAAAATTTGCATGTATTTCTCCACCCACTTTGGCAGCCCTGTTTAGGGAAGTTTTTAATGTCTGATGCTTTATTCTGTTTTTAATTTGTTGGGAGCCGCCCAGAGTGGCTGGGGAAACCAAGGTGGATAGGCGGGATATAAATAATAATAATAATAATAATAATAGGCTTTTGGCCCTGCCCACCAATGGTATATGTCCTCCGCAGTGCTTTTTTTCCAAGAAAAATAAGTGCCGGAACTCACGGTGGTTACAGTAAGTCACTGAGTGATTTAGGGCAGCCCTGAAAGATGCCAGTTTGACAACAGCAGACGTGGAGGTGCTAAAAACTATGGCAAGCCATCTCCCTAGCTGGTTTGGGGGTCGCCCCTGGTTCTGGTGCAAGTCAAATAAATGCCCCCCCCCACCTCCCTTGTTCTCATAGATTCATGTAGATGGCTAGGACAGCTCCGAAGGGCACTTGAGCAAACCCTTGTGTGCAACAGTAGAGGCCTGGCTTAAAAGCTTAAGGCCCACTGCCGCTACACGGGAAATGGGTTGAAGAAAAAGAAATACAAATTGGTCCTGCCCCGTAGCTTGACCAATCGCAGCTAGGAGCTAGGTAGAGTCATAGATCTACATTAAACAACAGGGTTGTAGAATTGCACATGCTGGCCAGCTTCCGTTTTGACTCGAAACATTCATTTTGGGCTTCTCAGAAGTACATAAAGCATGGGTAGGCAAACTAAGGCCCGGAGGGCCGGATCTGGCCCAATCACCTTCTAAATCCAGCCCGCAGACGGTCTGGGAACCAGCGTGTTTTTACATGAGTAGAATGTGCCCTTTTATTTAAAATGCATCTCTGGGGTATTTCTGGGGCATAGGAATTCGTTCATCCCCCCCCCCCCCCAATATAGTATGGCCCCCCACAAGGTCTGAGAGACAGTGGACTGGCCCCCTGCTGGAAAAGCTTGCTGACTCCTGACATAAAGGCAAGAAGCGGGAAGAGGGACTGCTAAGCTGCAATGGTGCCCACCAGAGAGGTGGTTCCAGCAAGTTCTGGCTGAAACAATAGCCCAGAAAGTTGTCCAAAAGGGAAGGTGGCCCTCAGGCGGAAAATGATCCACCACTGTGCTTCAAATAAATAAATACATGGGGAAATCCAGTATTCCCCACCCCCACCCCCACCCCCACCCCACCCATATATGGATAAGTCCTTGGAGGTTACACGGAGAGACAGGAACTTGCTTCAGCCACCCATCTGCTTCATAAACATGGAGGTTTTGCAACCTAAGCTACCCCAGCCTCGCTCTAACACTGTATCCTTCACCTCACCCTGGCCCTGTAGAGCCGAAGACCCTCCAGGGGCTTCTCATGCCCGCTTTTGCATAAGATGAAAGGGTCTGGTGTGGTAAAGTGCTCAGTACTTCGAGAGACTTGTCAATGACACTGGATTGCCCAAACCTTTTCCTCCCAGCCTTGACACTCACGGTTGCTCCCTCGGAAATAATTGGTTGCCATGGTTTCCCCAAAGACAACACACACACCCCCACCTCAGTTTCCAGTTCCCCTCCCACCCCCCACCCCCCAGCTGGCTTAACCTTGTGGCAGCAATGATGACGCGCGTCTCCTTTCGAAAGGCCACTTCCCGTAGCTATGGAAACAATTAGCTCCCGCTTTATTCTACCTCAAGGGTTATCGTAATGAGAAGGGGCCAAGATTGGCCCCCTCCCAGGGTCTGGGTGCTTCCCACTTGGAACTCTGGACCAGAAGACTTCTGGGAAGATGGGCGCAGAAGAGGCTAGCCTTTCGTGCTTTGGCGTGGGGTGGGGGGCAGCCTTTGCCAACCTCAAACAACTGCAAATTCCTGGGGAGGAAAACCGTGGCCAATCAGTGTAGGGAAAGCCCTGGGGACATGGATGGTGGATCTTTCGGACAGAGCCATCTCCATCCCCTTCCTGGTGTATTTTTATTTCACATTCATGGTGAGTCATGTTCATGATGTCATACATGGATCTTGCTTCCAATGATGTCACAGACAAACAGGTGAGAGGCGACATGAAGAAATACCGGCTGGAGAAAGTGTAGTTTTTCATTCTCCTCCTTTATTAATAAGGGCTCAAAATTCTCAGGCCCTTCCGATTCCCATGCCTTGCTTTGAAGGGGCTGTACAATACAACAGGCTCTTCCAAAACAATTTAGTATCTTGCTGTACTCTGTTCTGACTCAGTACTAGGTATTCTATAATCTGCATCTGTAACTGGATTCTGTTATGAACGCATTGCAGGGGGTTAGACTAGGTGACCCTTGATTTGCCTTCCAACTAAACAATTTTAGGTTTATTCATAGTTGTTCTGTTTTGTTTTATTGAAATCAGCAAGAACTATTTTCAAAAAAATTATGTTTGTGTCTGCATTTTTGTGGGGGAGGAGGAGGCAGACATACTGCTTTGTTTCTAATCAGTTCTCCTACCATTTTGCTGAAATCCTATAACTTTTCCAACCACAAATGTTGCAGTATTAGGGAAGGGAAGGGGTGTTGTGGGGGGGGGGTAGCTAAATTCCCTTTGCATGACAATAATGAACCATTGCAGGACAATTACTAAAGTAGAATGATATGTGGACAGTTGCATAAATTCACCCCTATTATTATTATGTCAACGGAATGTTGCAAAATACACTTGCCAATAATAATATAAAAAGCAGTCTGGAGAGGCCCTGAGTAAGGTTTACTAAATATGCATTCAAAAACTACTTGGAAACCAAATGAAGGGCCACACCTCAATGGCAGAGCACGTCGAAGTTCCCCAAGTTTAATACTGATTCATTTATTTTATTATTTATTAGATTTATCAAAAGACCTCAGGGCAGTTCACAAGAGCAGGAGAAAACAAGCTTTTCCCCTCTTCCATGTGAAAGCCCTCAAGATATTTGGCTCTTATATCTTTGGATGAAGAGCAGTATAAGGGCTTTTTTTTCAGGGGGAACTTGGTGGAGCTCAGTTCCAGCACCTCTCAGGTGAGTTCTGGCACCTCTCAGGTGGGTGCCATTGCCATTCTAAGAGAAAGAGGGAGGTGAGTTCCGGCACCTCTTTTTCTCGAAAAATAACACTGTATATAAAATAAATAAATAATAATAATAATAATAATATGAAGGAGTGCCTTGTGTCCTCTTTTAGGGTGACAGAATCTGTAAGTCCTGCCTTTTATCTAAATATCTGTACTTTTAGGTTTTATCAGTGGTTTTCATGTAAGTTGCTTTTAGTGACTTTGTAAGAAAATTGGCTAACAAACATGATAAATAATCATCTGCTTTGCATGCAGGAAATCCTAGGTTGGGAGAGACACCTGCCTGAAACCCCTAGAGCTGTTGCCAATCAGCTTCCTACATGTAGACCAATGGTCTGAGTTGTTAAGAAGAAGTTTCCTCTATTCCTAAATGTGTAATGGCCGTCCCATACCAGTGCTCGACATTATGTCAGTAACCCACGTCCAAACTTCACCTGCTCATTCCCCATTGCTGCATCACAGCATGAACAGCAGTTCTTCCAGATGGCTTTCATTAGAATATTTATGGGCAAGAATTTATTGGCCGCCGAGTTAAAGAGATGGGATCCGAGGGAGAGGGAAGATGCAAAGTGGGTGTACTTGATCAACTGCAGATGTGTGTACTCTAGCAGACTGTAAGAACCTTCTAAAGAAACAGGGAATTGAAAGATACAAGGCAGACAGGAGCAAGAACAAATCATGTGTTTCTGAATTTGATGGGGGGGGGGGAGGAGAGCATTCAGCACAGAGGCAACAAGAGGCGGGTAGGGTGTTCCAAAACTGGAAACTCAGAAAATCTTGCCTCCAGGATATTTAGAAGGTTGGCCTCTGTGGAGTACCAAAGCCCATGCAGAACAGAACCAATAATGATTTAGGTAGGACCCAAGGATGGTGGGTCTCCTGTCCTGTCCAGTCAGCAGGGGTACAATGAGAGCCTGTGCATGCATGGATTGCTGAGGCTGTGATTGCAGGACCTTGGACAGCTCCAAGCAGACACTCCAGCAAGGTCTGGAGCTTAATGGAAACTTTTTATCCCTCTTGGGCCACACTACCCCTCTCTCAGATTCCATTTCTTTAATAGAATTGATACACTGCTTGATTGTAGAAAAAAACATCAAAGGAGTTTACCAAAAGAGATAAAACAATAAAATTACCACAAGGAAAGGTTGCAACCATAATTTGAAACGTACAAAATTTAAACCCACAATAGATTAAAACAAATTGAAACTCACACCAACCTAATAAACATCTGGATAGGCTTGTCTAAACCTGCTTTTAGCAGGCACCAAAAAGAGCAGACTGAAAGGGCTTGCTTGATATCAATAGGCAGGGAACCCCAAAGCACAGGTTCAGCTACACCAAACGACTAAGTTCCTACAAATGTGGACTGGGAATTTTGTGGCAACTATAATAGTGCCAATTCCGCCATGAAGGAGTGCCTTGACACTATGCTCCTCAGAGAAAAGAGTGGAATATAAATGCAATAAGTAAACAGTGCAATGTGATACATGCTTACTCAAAGTAAGTCCCATTGTTTTCAGTGAGCGTCACTCCTAGGTTGAAGCATACAGGAATATAGCCTTAGTGGGTGATTGATTAGATTGGCTGCATCAACGCACTTGGATCAACTTAATTTTAATCAAGAAGCTGATTTCCTCCTCCTAAAAAACCCCCACCACATTCCTATACATGTCTACCGAGAAGTCAGTTCCACTGGGATTAATGGGGCATACTCCCAGGTAAGCGTGTTCGGGATTCCAGAGTAAAATAGACATCTCCTTCTTCTCCCAAACACTTCTTCTAAAAGGACCGTTGCTGCAACACCTTTCCATCATGTAGAAACAAAGATAGACAAAGAGATTTGGTTTTCCCTTTAGAATAGAGGTGAGGAACCTGTGACCCTCCAGGAACCACTGGACTCTAACTGCTATCAGCCTCGGTCAGCATGGACAAGGGTCAGGGATGCTTGGGAGTTGTAGCCCAACAAGATCTGAGGGCCGCAGGTCTCCCCCCCCCATCCCGCCTCTAGAACTATCAGTTCTACTTACTAATTTGTTAAGCTTTAATCACCTGATTTGTCAACTGAAACCCATAGTTAATCAGCTAATATTTCTTTAATTGGGTGACTGACAGCCCTCACGCTGGCCACCCATCTACGCATCAAAGAGTCCTCTCCTAATTTCAAAAGGGGGACTGTGAGCAAGGGAGCTTTCTGGCTAAACATGAGATGCCCACGTCCCAAACCTGTGCTGTGTCCACATTTCTTTCCCAACATCAGCATCCAAAGCATCCTAGAAATTGCAGCCAAAATTCAACAACCCATCTCCTTCATCTTGTCTCTCCAGGATGTAACAGCTAGACAATGAGGTGCTGGTTGGGAAGCTAGCGTGATGATAAGGGGGCCACGGGAGAAGAGTGAAAAACCTCTCCCCACCCCACCCCCAGCCAGCAAATCAGAAATTCAGGCTGGTGTGAAGATGTAATTGTGCCTGGAGCTGGGAGACAAGGAGGAAGAATGGAGTTGGTGGGGGGGAATTGGAGACAAGCTCCATAGCAACAGGTGTTTGTCACGTAATAGAGCCTTTTCACATTTGGGCTCCGCAGTGGTGCCGGCCCTTATTTACGTGATAATAAATAATTCAATTTTTTCATTCACACACGTGAATGGTACAGGCCTGGGCTCTGAGCAGATTCAGGCTCCATCTGTCTGGAGGGGCGGGGGTGGGGGCTGGTGCTGAAAAAAGCAAGGCACGGACTGATAACAGAGTCAAACATTTGCTTAACATCGGAGAGGCCAGGCCAGATGGTTGAGCTGCTGGGAGGAGGGCAGGGAAATCGTGGACAAGAATGAAGGTTGGAGACAGGTGAAAAGCCCCTTTACCTTTGAAAGGCTTTGATGATAGTTATGATTCTCTCTTTCTCTCCCCATGCGTCAGAGCTGTGGTGGTGTTTGATTAAGAATGATTAGGAAAGGGAATCAAAACAGCAGCCTGCATAATCCCACAGCCTCAAAGCCTGACATGTGACCACATTTAGAGTGCAACCTACGGTTCTGGTCACCCCATTCTAAAATGGTTATGGAAAAAAGTTTGGGGAAGGACAACTAAAATGATCGCGGGGGTGGGGTGTGCCTTCCATATGGGGAAAAGGTTAAAGCATGTGGGCCGGGGTTAAACTACATACTACAATGAATGTGTGCTTTATAGTGCAGGCTTAGAACTATCTCTGGTTTCTATTGCACAGTGATGTATCCATTTTTGGTCTGAAGTTGTTGCTCGCATACGTATGTTAAAACCAGAAAAGATAGAAATAAGGGAAATCGCATTGAAACATCTCACCCACAAAAGGTGAGAAACTTATAAGACCATAGAAAGTTAAAACCCAAAGGTCAGGTTAAAAATAAATGTTTTAAATCAGAAATGAATAAATAACTAAACAAACCCTGGCTTAGGATAAAGCATACCCCGAGTGTGACGGTATCTACAACTGTAAGGAGGGCCATTGATTCAAATGCACACCATTATTCTAGAAAAGGCAGTGCAGGCAATGATGATTGCCTTTTATTATTACATCATGCAAATAAAGAAACAATTAAAAAGACCATGACTGTAGCTGTGTCCGCAGTGCAAAGAAGGGCAGTGGGAGCGAGTAAGAAAATTGCCCAGAGACAGTAAAGGTAAAGGGACCCCTGACCATTAGGTCCAGTCGCGAACGACTCTGGGGTTGCTGTGCTCATCTCGCTTTATTGGCCAAGGGAGCAGGTGTACAGCTTCCAGGTCAGGTAGCCAGCATGACTAAGCCACTTCTGGCAAACCAAAGCAGTGCACGGAAACACCGCTTACCTTCCTGTCAGAGCAGTACCTATTTATCTACTTGCACTGGCATGCTTTCGAACTGCTAGGTTGGCAAGAGCTGGGACCGAGCAACAGGAGCTCACCCCATCACGGGGATTCGAACCACCGACCTTCTGATCGGCAAGCCCTAGGTTCTGTGGTTTAACCCACAGCGCCACCAGCGTCCAGAGACAGTAGCCTAGGTAGCCTGGACATGACCAGAGACGTTGGCTCCTAGGGGCCAAACCCTATATTTTGGGGGTAAGGGTCAGGGCCCCCTTATGCTCCCAAAAATGGAGCCAAAGAGAGGAGCCGAGGATGACAGACCTCCAGCGGCCAGCTCCTTCTCCTCCTCCTCCTTCTTCACCTTCTACCATGGAAGGAAAGGAGCATCAAACAGCCTCCCACCAGGACTTCCCTCCCCTCTCCTTTCCCCTACATGAGCCCTACAGCATCCACAGATCTGCTCTGGAGGATTGCCGGGGGGGGGGGGGGAGACGGACGATCCAGCACATACACTGGTACCTCGTGTTAAGTACTTAATTCATTCTGGAGGTCCGTTCTTAACCTGAAACTGTTCTTAACTTGAAGCACCACATTAGCTAATGGGGCCTCCTCCTCCTGCTGCTGCTGCACCGCCGGAGCACGATTTCTGTTCTCATCCTGAAGCAAAGTTCTTAACCCGAGGTACTATTTCTGGGTTGGCGGAGTCTGTAACCTGAAGTGTCTGTAACCTGAAGCGTATGTAACCCGAGGTACCACTGTACTATTTTTTCCTCAAGAGGAGGGGGAGAAGAAGAGGAGGTCAAAATCCCATTGCTCAAGCAGAAGTCATTCTGCAACTGCATGCAAGTCAAATACAACCCGTAATAACCACCGCCCTCATAGTTTCCTCATTTCCTCTATATCCAGCATTCAGGATTTGAGTGGCATTGCATATATAGACAAAACTGAACCACACACACGAGGAAGGCATCAGGAGGCTTGGCTGGAACCCAACGTCTGGGAAAAATACAATATACCTTTAGATGTAAAAAATAGAGAGAGAGGGGTGCATCCCAAACAGTCAGAAGACAGATGTGCAAGCTCAGCGGCCATGGATTGCTGGGGGGACAGTTGTGTGGGGGGGGGAGAACGGAAAGCCCAAGTGGGACAGGGAATGGAATGAAGCATCTTGGAAGACAGCATGGCAGGAAGCAGCTAGACACTTCACGCCTGCCGCAACTCGATGGACCAATGGTTTGACACTATAAGGCAGTTTCCTATGTTCTTAATGCAGTTGAGGGACTGGACTATCTCCTAAACCAGGCATAGGCAAACTCGGCCCTCCAGATGTTTTGGGACTACAATTCCCATCATCCCTGACCACTGGTCCTGTTAGCGAGGGATCATGGGAGTTGTAGTCCCAAAACATCTGGAGGGCCAAGTTTGCCTATGCCTGTCCTAAGCTTTCTTTTCACATCATAGACAAATGGGTCCCTACTTTGGCAGCTAAGGAAAGGCCGTAGCTCAGTGGCAGAGCATCTGCTTCGCATACAAAATGTCTCAGGTTTAATCCCCTGCATCTCCAGGTAGGGATCAGAAAGGTTCCCTGCCTGAAACTCGTGGAGAGCTGCTGCCAGTCAGTGGAAACTGGTCCATCATGGTGAATGGGGCACTCCCCACCAACCTCAGCCTGCCCTTAGCCAGCTCCCATCTGCCTGCCTTCTTACTTACAATAAATCTAGAGGGTGTCACTCAGTGGTGTAGCATGGGTTGCCAGTGCCTGGGGCTATGCAAAGGGAGAGAGAGGGGGAGGAAGGGAGGGAAACAGACGGAATATGCATGCACAATCAACTGCTTAACGGCACTTGTGCCACCCAGGAGATTGCAGGCACAGAGAGAAGAAAAGAAGAGTCATTTAGCTTGCATGGAGAAGCCAGTTTCAATGGAGCCCAGCAACAGAAGTGCGTAGCTGTATTGAGGCAGCACCGGGAACCTTTGGCCCTCTTGATCAGGGGTAGTCAATCTTTTTGTACCTACCGCCCACTAATGCATCTTTCTTGATGGTAAAATTTCCTTACCGCCCATCAGTGCTCGATGGAAGGAGGATTCAGCTTGTGCCGTAGAACCCCTGACCGCCCACCTAGAATCCTGAAACGTCCACTAGTGGGCGGTAGGGACCAGGTTGACAACCCCTGCTCTAGATGATACTTTACAACACCCATCATTTCTAGCAAAATATGGCCAGGGGTGATGAGAGCTGCAGCAACAAGTAGGTGGAATTTAGACACATATAAAAAAAGTTGTGAAAATGCTTTTTTTAAATGTAGTGAATTTGCCATTAGCTCACCATCACCATCTAGTGTCACATTTGTATAATGCATTTAAAATGTTAAATTTGCAGCTGTATAGCTGAGTCCCTAGAGGGCTAAAGGCTCTCCGTACCTGGTGAAGATGATGCTGAGCAAAATGGACCAATTATCTGATTCAGCTTTAGGAAGTTTTTGTGTTCCTATCAAGATTCTGCAGTGTCCTTCTCTAGAACTGAAATGTGACTTTTATTATGTTTTATTATTATTAGAAGAGGCATTTGTGGGTCTCTGATTCTTTGCACGCACGCACGCACACACACACACACACACACACTGCTGTTAGATATATATTTAGATTTTTTTTTCTTTTTTTTAAAAAGAAGCTTTGTGTTGTTTAACAAAATTTGATCATTAATTTGAATCGTGCATAAGCCACAGTAGGGGCCTAAACTGGATGGAAAGAGCCCAGGATACCTGCATATAAAATTATATAAAAATCTGTACATCCATCTGCTGTTAGACGTAGCAGCGGCGGTGTTTGAAAGTTGGCAGAGTTACTTACAATATTTGCCGAGAGAGCTGGCTACATCTTTTCTCTCCAGTTGCTTCCTGGGAGCCTTGGTAATTCTGATGTTTACTGCTGTGGCATTGTAATCTTGTAATCTTGCCCTGGCAGAAAAGGCAGAGCAGCCCCCCCTGCTCTTCCTCCTCCCCCTCCCCAATCTGCTGCCATTGTCAGGAAATAATGAAACCGACAAACAGAGAGACACATTGCAGAACGCCCATGTTAGTATAATTAGCAGCCTCTGAGCTGGGTGCTCTGTTGCAGGGGGAGCGAGCGGGTGGGGGGTGGGAGGCGGGCTGAGCGAGAAAAATAAATAATCAAGCTAGCAAAGCTCAAAGGATAGGATTGAAGAGGTTGCAAATCATGCCTGGACTGGCCGTCCTCACATGCTGAACGCTGTAATGGAGGCAGGGAACAGGGTTGCAAACCAAGCCGGAACATAGGTTCTGCTCCCCAATCTCTTCCCATGTTCTTCGTTTACTCTCTCTCTCTCTCTCTCTCTCTCTCTCTCTCACACACACACACACACACACACACACACATTTACAGTGGTACCTTGGGTTACAGACGCTTCAGGTTACAGACTCCGCTAACCCAGAAATAGTACCTCAGGTTAAGAACTTTGCTTCAGGATAAGAAGAGAAATCAGGCTCCGGCGGCGTGGCGGCAGTGGGAGGCCCCATTAGCTAAAGTGGTGCTTCAGGTTAAGAACAGTTTCAGGTTAAGAACGGATCTCCAGAACGAATTAAGTACTTAACCCAAGGTACCACTGTATTGGTGAGATGCATTTGGTTCCAATTCAAACTGCAGCGATTATTTTTAAATTTTTATGTATAAGTTAGCATACGCAAGTATGTGTCCTCTTTTTGTGGGTGATGTAAATCCTCTCATTTTTAGCAATGCATATCCGGCCCTCTCGCTTTAGGAATTTCCCTGGCCCCTTCCTGTCCGTTAAGAAACCATGTTCTGTTTTTAGGATTGTATGGAAAAGCTTTTGTGGTTCATGTTCTCCACGCATTCAGGTTACAGACTCCGCTAACCCAGAAATAGTACCTCAGGTTAAGAACTTTGCTTCAGGATGAGAACAGAAATCGCGCGGCGGTGGCGCGGTGGCCCCATTAGCTAAACTGGTACCTCAGGTTAAGACCAGTTTCAGGTTAAGAACGGACCTCCGGAACGAATTCAGTTCTTAACCCGAGGTACCACTGTACTTTTGTTCACCTATTAAACATGCAGTCCCTGTTCTCGACATTGCAAGCAAATATACCTTTTTTTATGGAATGCTCTGCACAAATGCTCCATGGGGATATGGACATCTGCTCAGAGAGGACATCTGCTTTGCATGCAGAAGTTCCCAGGTTCAATCCCTGCCATCTCCAGGTAGGGAAGGAATGACCCTTGTCTGAAAACTCGGACTATGCAACAGATTTGGCTGAGTTCTGAACCAAATGGGGCAGATTTGGGGGAATCTGGGCATTGGGTCAAGTTGGGTTGAGACCGTCCCAGATAGAGCAGCCCACAGGAATCAGGAGCTTTTGAGGGGCATGGCGTCAGGCGGGAAGAAAGAGACACCTTGAAAAGGACCTACCTGGCACCTACATCTCTGTGGAAGAAAGTAGGGGTCAGTGTGGATAGATGCCACGCCCTCTCTCCCCAGGCCACACCCCTCAGTGGCACTGCTTCACACTCCTTTAGGGTTTTTGTCTGGCTTAAAGGTGTCACTGAATTCTGATAACGCCTCTTCCTTGCCCGGAAGGAGGGCAGAGTGTGATGTGTCGGGTGTGGAAACAGCTCTGTCCACTTTTGTCTCTGATCCCACCCGCCACCGGCACGTGGAATTTGGAACGCTGTCCAGCTCCAAATGTGGCCCTCAGACTGAAGAAGGTTATCTACCCCTGCCCTAAAACAACTGACTCCATTGCCTCTGAAGATTTGCATCGCTACCCCCAATTATTGAGAGTTTTTGAATGAGTCGCTGCCGTATACCATATTTTTCGCTCTATAAGACACACCAGACTACAAGACGCACCTAGTTTTTGGAGGAGGAAAACAAGAAAAAAAATATATTCTGAATCTCAGAAGCCAGAACAGCCTTGCAGTGAAAGCAGCAATCCCTCTTGCTGTTCTGGCTTCTGGGATAGCTGCGCAGCCTGCATTCGCTCCATAAGACGCACACACATTTCCCCTTACTTTTTAGGAGGGAAAAAGTGAGTCTTATAGAGCAAAAAATACTGCAATTTGGCACGGACTGGGGAGGCTCACAATTGTATACCCACTCAGCCAGTAAGCTTTGGCTTGGGCCAGTCACCAATATGTCAGCCCAACCTACCTCACAGGGCTGTTGTAAGCGTGCAGAAGGGAGGGTATGTAGGTGGGTGTGAATGGGAGGGGGAAAGAACCTTCAGGAGGAAGAAGAAGAAGAAGAAGAAGAAGAAGAAGAAGAAGAAGAAGAAGGTGGTGGTGGTTCAGAGCACGTCGCAAGCATTAGTTTGCTATAATAATTACAAAAACCCTGTAAAGCACAAAAGCTGAGAGAAAGTGGCTTGAAACACTGATCTATGGAATGCAAAGCAGAGCTGAGATTTAAAACCTGGGAGTTCCTGATTTATAGCTCAGTGACTTAACCCCTACAGTACTCCAGCTTTACAACACACTTTAAAAGCAGGAATGTCAACCAACGGATCAATTAAATATACAGTGGTACCTCGGGTTACATACACTTCAGGTTACAGACTCCTCTAACCCAGAAATATTACCTCGGGTTAAGAACTTTGCTTCAGGATGAGAACAGAAATTGTGCTCCGGCAGCGCGGCGGCAGCAGGAGGCCCCATTAGCTAAAGTGGTGCTTCAGGTTAAGAACAGTTTCAGGTTAAGAATGGACCTCCGGAACGAATTAAGTACTTAACCCGAGGTACCACTGTACAAGCTTTTAATTTTCTTACTTTGGTTTCTAACCACACACACACCCCTGGGCTGTTTCCCCTTCCTTCTTTTTCCAACCGATGGGATGGTTACAATATTTGTAAAATAATTGTCGTAACAAAAAGGAATCTATTGTGCAAAAAAATCATATTGACATCTCTAAAAATCACAGCGAATCTCTCAATGTATTTCATGCTCAGAGGATCAGGCTACTCTTTGTGCGATATACTTATCTTGATTAGATTGTAGATATATATTAGCTAACTCAACGATCATATAGCATTTAGCAAATTCAGGATATTTCCACCCCTCCCTCAGCTGAGAATAAATGGTGACAGGATAATCTTATTTATTTATTCTGATTTTTTTCCCCATCCCACTCTTCCTTTCCAAGGAGCTGAGGGCAGCCATACAACAACAGTGTTGTTGTTGTTTTAAAAAAACCCCAAAATTTTAAACAGCTAAATAATACAGTTCCTCTACATACAACATTCATTTCCAATGCTGATAAAAACCCTTCACGTATCAAATGATGAAGCAACTCTCCTGCTACAGGTGTTCCATGGATCAAAAGATGATTTCCCCCCACCCCGGTTTATTTTTAAATACCAACCCTACCAAATATTAGGAAAGCACAGCATCTAACTGTGCAATCCTATACACATTTCCTTCAAAGTAAGTCCCACTTAATTTAGTAGAGCTTTCTCCCAGGTATGTAGATATAGAAAACTATCCCAAATGTACTGAGTAATGGGGAGTCTAGGAGATTGTGAAACTGGTGCTCCAAATCATGAGTTACTTTCAGACCAGGAAAGTATGAACAAAGCAATGAGCCCTGCATTCTATTTTGGTTCCTGCTGAACATATATCCCGAACCATATCGTGTTCTTAATATACTTTTCAACTTTATTTAGCCTCCAAGACATCAAAAGCTGGGGACTTTTATCTCATGCAAGCACCTTAACTTCAGAGATGACAACCCTAGTTGCTCTGATTTTGGCTCTAATTGTTCTATTAAAAAATGGGGGGAGGATCCTACTCTCTGCAATCTGAGATAATGACGCAGGACCAGGAAACAGCCACAGGGCAATAATACCTACACCAGCAGTTCGTACTTTCAGGAGGCTAGAGAAGAGACTGACCGCCATTGCCCTTCCCTCTGGAGGAAGGATGTGGGGGCCAGCTGCATGTCATCTAGCCTGGTGAGAGGACCCCTCCCCCCTGAACTGCATTTAAGCCAGGCTCCTTGGAGTGCCATAAACCAGTGCCATAAACTTTATTGTCAATTAACTCTTGCATTGCTTTGTATTTATGTACTTAAAGCTACATTATGATGATGGTGATGAATAAATTCTGTGTTGGTTAAATTGTTGATTTTTTTGGTCATTTTTTAATTTAGTGACATGCGCTCTGTATTTACCGTATTTTTTGCTCTATAAGACTCACTTTTTCCCTCCTAAAAAGTAAGGGGAAATGTGTGTGCGTCTTATGGAGCGAATGCAGGCTGCGCAGCTATCCCAGAAGCCAGAACAGCAAGAGGGATTGCTGCTTTCACTGCGCAGTGATCCCTCTTGCTCTTCTGGCTTCTGAGATTCAGAATATTTTTTTTCTTGTTTACCTCCTCCAAAAACTAGGTGCGTCTTGTGGTCTGGTGCATCTTATAGAGCGAAAAATACGGTAATATATTTGTATTTTGATGTTTGCTGTAAGCTGCTTTGGTCATAGATCATTGTTGAAAAGTGGTATATAAGTAAACGCAGTCAATAGGCAAAATGTTTTTTCTCCATTCTTTCCTTCTTGTTGCTTTGGTCCAGTTTCACTTTCTGAGCATCTCAAAGACCTTTGAGCAAATGACCCCTCAAAATTCTCCACCCTGTTTGTGAGCAGAGAAATTGAAGGGTGAGGGAGAACAGTTCACTTAATTTCTCAAGCGGGAAAATAATTTTGGGCTCAACATTAGCAACAGCTCAGCTTCTTTCCTTCCCCCATCCCAGGGTGTTGTTGTTTGCTGCAAGCAGTACAAAGTGCAACTGTGTTGTCAGCTTGAGCACCAGTTTGCACCCTTCACAGAGGCCTGGACCTAGCGCTATGCCAGGGCATGGGGGGGGGGCACTGCTACAAAAATATGGAGGAGAATAGTCAGATAAAATTATATGAAGTGCCCTTCCCTCATCTTCTTTCTTCTTCTGAGCTAACTAATTGCTTGCTTCATCTCACCTACCTCTGACTTCTTCCCCTCTCTTGCTTCTGCTATTCTCTATTCCTTCCTTAACCTCTCTCTTTAATCTTACCCTTTCATCTGGCTGTCTCCCAGCCAGCTTTGAGCAAGTTTAATTTATTTGCCTAAAAAAAACCAACCCCTCAAATCTTCTGCTCTTATGGTTGATCAATTTATCTCTCCTCATTTTTCCGACAATTGCTTTTTCTTGGGATGCACCAAACACTCAGTAATATTCATCTAAACCAAAGACTATCCCACCTATTTGGAGTTGTTGCATTCGTGTCTCCAAGTTGAGAAAGAAGGAAAGAATAATCTGCAATTTAGCAATCACATCCATTTCACAGATTGGGGAACGGTGCACAACGGCAGCCTGATCTTTCGAGAAATGCCCTGGCGACAATTGCAATAGCCAAATGAAAGGAATGGTGGTAACAAGAAATACGCTAGCATCACATGTAACAGCACTAAAATATGATGATGAACAATATGGAAATATGACAGCGTTATGCTGGGCACCATATGAAATAGAAATTAGGACCAAAAAGCAGTCCAGGACCCTCTGAAATAGCAAGCCAGCCAAAACACACTTCCAAGTAGAAGAATGTTATGCACATCCTATGAAGTCAGCTTTCAGCTCCTTTAAATCAGAGGTGGCTAACCTGGGGCCCTCCAGATGTTACAGGGCTAAAACTCCCATCATCTCTGATCATTGAGCCATGCTAGTTATGAATGATGGAAGTTGGAAGTCGGAGTACAATATCTGGGAGGTCACAGCTAGCCACCCAGAGAACAATGTGTGTTGATGATACGAACTGAACAAACATGCAATGGTCAGTTGGACCATGGCCACAAAAGGGAGCAGAAATTGTGCACAGAACATTGTGAACATGTTGAATAAGAAAAACTCTCACTTCCGCCTCCCCAGTACTGATTGTGTTTGTGGAATTTGAAAGGAATTCAAAGAAAAGCAGTAAAAAGAAAAGAAGACATATGCCATAAGAATGAGCTCCATTCACAAAACTGATGGACGTGACGGAAATAATGGCAGCGTATAGAGTACACTTTTTTAAAAAAATAGATGAGCTGTGAACACGTCTTGGAGAACACAAAAAATATGAGACATTAAGTGAAACGAGGGGGGGCGGGATGACAACTGAAAGCAGTTTGACAGGAAACACTTACTCTCTGCTCCCCTTCTGAATTCTTTTGAGCTGTTTCACACATTACACAGAATGAAGCGGTTGAGTGAGATGGTGGAATTACAGACCAGCCCACTTCATATTGCGGATGTGGAGGTTGTTTCTGAGCCCCCCCCCCCCGGTAAAAAAAGCTTCCTGCTAGCTATAAACTTGCACTGTTTCATCCTTGCACTGTGCTAATTTGTTATATGCAGGCAGATGTTGTTGTTTTTAGATGCAAGCGATCTGGGCAAAACAAATATGGAATTTTCCACGGAACCTTTCACATCTCTTAAAAACATCATCTTTCATTACATCCCCGACAACAACCCAAGTACGGCACATAGTCAACACAGCAGAAGATGTTATCTGCAGATGGATGGTGAAGAAAGTGGATGGAACAGATGCTCTCTCTCAGAAGCTGGACTTTGCATTCAGTTTGTCAGCAGAGTGTGGCTGTGGGTGGGTTGGTGGGGGGGCAGGGAAAATATACTGTGGAAAGATGATCTCTAACATCATAGGATGACTCTGCTTGCTTCAGTGCCTGTACTGATAGTTTTTCTCAGTTTAGCACAGGGTGGCTTAGTCCAAAGCATTTTCCCGCTTGGGAGGTGACTGAGCCGAGATCAGGGTCTGAAGGCAGATAATACAACCAACTTGCTGAAGCTATGTAAGACTTGGTTTAGTAAATGAATGAATGACGGGCTGTCTGGGAGCCCAGACCAACATCTCCATGATGAAAGAAAGGTATTTTAAGTGATATACAGAGATGAACTAGCCCATTTTAGTCCAGATTTCCTTTAGCATGAGACAAACACCCAGACACTCTGAGCTTTACACCAGCTGCAGTTCAAAGTACAAATTAAGCACAAGACAGCCTTAATTCAAAAGAAGTAACTTAATTAAACAGAACTGATTCTTTGTCCTTGAACACAAGCCCGCATGTTGTTTCTCAAACACCCATGTCATACAGGTTTCTTTCTAAACCAGCTTTCGCCAAGTGATGTCAAAACATATATGTAGAGATATACAGTGAAGAACTTACTGGCAATTCAGTCCCATCCTGTGGCTGCTTTCTTCAGAAGTGGGAATCAGTGCCATGAAGCTATCCCTGTGAAACCAAAGAAAGAGGCTTCTCCCAACCCCTGTCTTTACTCCAGGAGAGCTTTTCATCTCCTCTGAGCAACCGCAGCAACTGCCGTTACCGCAGACGCTCACCAAAGTAGCTGCTGAGATCTTCTGAGGCGTCACCTCTATTCCGCCCACCCCATTCTGGTCCACGGCTTTCTCTGAACGTATGCTAACGATTGCCACAATCACCTCCCTCCTCCTTCGCTCTGAAAGCACCCAGGACCGTCCACATCAACTGAACCAAGATTCAATTACCATGTTGTGCCCGAGCCTTTTGCCAGAGACATGCCTAGCACCAAGCAGTGATGAGAAGATATAAGCTAGTCCCCTTGGAAGGGATAGGCTCACATATCCTTGACTGGATCATGGGGCAAACCGTCTGCAAGAGACCTGCATTGCACAAACTAGAGCTCAAATATATCTCAAACTCTGCTCCCTGGCAAGAGAAAATGCAGCTCCACGAGTCGACGCCCAACAAGCCTCCAGTAAATTTAAGGCAAAGAAACAAAACCAACAAAACTGGGCACAATGAGAGAGATGAGGTGTGGTGTCTCTAGAATCTCCTTCCAGAGTTTTCCTGGTTGCACAGACAAAGACTTCAGTGTGCAAACACTTCAGGCGCAGCAGCGCCTCTTGCTTAGAAGGGAGCTGTCCATGACCCTAGTGCTGAAAACCACTTCAGCACTGGAGACCAAAGACTTCAGAAGCTTCTCAGGGTTTATTTCCCCTTTGCCCCATGATTTCTAGGCACAGCTATGGGAGGTTTTAGTTTTGCCCTGCCACTTTCCCTGGGAAAACCTTCTGTTTACTGATGAATCAGAGCAGTCCTCAGTCGGGTTTTCTAAGGATTGAAGTTCTGATTCAACAGCAAAACAAGAGGTTTTCCCGGGGAAGCAGCAAAGGCAAACCTCTCAAACCTGAGCCGAGAAATCATGGGACAAACAGAACTTTGGCTGAGCCCATTGTGTATTTTGTTCAGGAGGGAGCTGTCCAAGGACCTGGTTCTGAAAGCTACTTCCACGCTGGAGACCGCATTCTTCCAAGAAGCTGTTCCCAGTGGCGAGGCTGGCAGTAACCCAAATGTTTAACCTGCCCTACATGGCTGTTTTCCAGACCGTCCTAATCTAATCCAGTTAGAAATATTAGGCATATCATCAACAAGTGTTTTGGTTCCTCCCTTCTATTGAAATTGGCTATTATTATGCAAACACTACCAACACAAAAGCATCTCATATCCACTTTTTAAATTATTTAACAATGGCACTGCAGGAGAGATGACTTCCAGATCATGCAAAGTTCATCAGCTACAACAATTTATTCCCCCTTTCATCTGACCATCTGGGAAAACTTAAACAAAATAACAACAACGGCAAAGCAAAAACAAACAAACAAACAAGTGAACAGAAGTAGAGAATTTGGGGGAAATTTTTTTTTTTTAAGAATCAGATCACAAGGTTTCACCCACCATCCAAACTCTAGACACCAATATTCTCCTTTCTGAAAAGTCCACTTATCTGTTTGGGTGTCCTGCACTGGGGAAAGGACGAATCCCTGAAGTTCCTTTCATTGCTAAAATTCAGTGGTTCTGCATTTAGCCTCTAAATGCATGTTTTAAGGCTCTGTTGTTTTGGGACCAATGGCTGGCTTCTCTGTGATCAGAGCTGCACTTCTCTCAGGTTGGCATTAAGGAAAGAAAATAGAACAGTGATAGCTCTAATTTCCGTTAATGCAGAAAATCAAAAGCCTGGGCTGGAATTCTCCGCTGCAGCAACCATTTGACAAACAGCAATCAGATAATTGGGGATGACAGTGACATCCAATGAAGCCCCTTTGTTAGCTCCCAGGGTGCGATTGTTCTCCAATTCAATTTGCACTACAGAGAATTCAAAAGAAACCATTTCTCCCCTCTTGTAAAGTGGGGATGGGGGGGAGAGAGACTGAAGCCCCAAGGAAATGAAAAAAGAGAGAGCTTCAAAGATTAGATTAAAGCCCGATAACACAATCAAGAGTTTGCAGAATCCTATTATTAGCACTCAACAAGTTCTGCAAAGGGCAATTTGCCCTTTTTGCAAAGAGAGGATCCTGCAGTGTCATTAATAGCTTGGATCTCCAAAGAGAAAAAGGGGAGAAGAGGGGAGGTTGGAAACCTAAATTAAATGCATAGTGAAAGAAAGCAAAAGGGGGGTGGGAGAAGCTTAGGACATTAGCAAAAGGAGATAGGAGTCAGATTGGCTACCATCAAAGGCATAGCTGAGGGTGCCTTCTTACCATAAAGCTAAGCTTGCATTGACAGAGAGACATCTGGAAATACTAATAAAATAAACAGGGAGGGAAGAAACGTAATCAATGCAGGAAGGCTTATTATACAAGGAAGTGAAGTTCAGATATATCAGAAAGAGGAAGCCAGAGAAGGAAATGACCCTGATGCCCAGATTCCACAGTAGTGACTGAGGGCGGAGAGCACTCTACTTTTAAAAAACCTTTCACACTCTGCATATCCATCCTTCAAGATCCATAAGTTGGCTCAACAAGAATGTAAGCATTTTAAAAAATAATGTCATAGAAAGGAGAGGGGCGAAAGAATAATGGAGAAGCCCAACAAAGCCAAGGGAGGAATAGGGGTAACTTATTAGCCAGGATCCCCAAGGCCTCAAGGTCTATAGAGTAACTGCAAACAAAAAACCCAGCTTATCTTAGTGGCAGAGCATCTGTGCTATATGCAGTTCAATCCCCCAAGTTCAATCCCCAGCATCCCTAGGTAGGGCTGAAAGCCCAGGGAGCCACTTCCAGTCAGTGTCGACAATATTGGGCTAGCTGGACCAATAGTCAGACTCTGAATAATTCAGCTTCCTATGTTCCTTAGGAGGTGAGGGATCTGGGGATGGGGTGGTTTCTGATGGTCTCCTGCTTCCATGAGAAACTTTGGAGATCAGTCTCGGAACTGGAGACCGGGAGGACAGTGTTCTTCGCTGCCAAGCTGACTTCGTCAGTAGGATTCAAGGGGATCACAAAGAGAGATCTAGAGGATCAGACCAAGGGGTTCCATCTGGTACTCCAACCCTCACCAGCCAGAAGCCACACTGGGTTCTCACAAGCAGAGCATGGAGGGAAGACAAACAACTTCTCCCCCTAATGCAGTGACATAGCATCTGCTTTGCATGCCAAGGGTCCCAGGTTCAGTCCCCCGACAACTCCTGGTAGGGCTGGGAGAGACTCCTGCCTGATATCCTAGACACATGCTGCCCGCCAATGCAGAGCAGACAATACTGAGCTAGACAGATCTGCGGTCTGACTCAGTAGGACGGCTAGCTTCCTCCATTCTTAACTTCTCTCCTGTTGGTTTTGTGCCAGGCACCTGCTACTCATCACAAGCATGCAGTCAATGCCCTGTGCAGAGAGCTTCCATTCGCTATGATGGCTAGTGGCTTACAAATAGTTCAAGAAGATCAGTGGGACCCTATACAAATCTACCACGACACACACACACTCCACCCCACCTACAAAAGAAAATATATTCTATATTTCTAAGATTTTTCCACCTCTCTTTTTCTTATACTGCATTTGAAAAACAAAATTGTCCATATTGCACAGTATTAAAAAGATTTTTAAGGAGCCTCCCAGGGTGTAGAAGATGGGAAATGGGTGTTAGCTCAAGAGCTCAGAGAACAATACTTCAGAGCTACCCTACCTGTTGAATGCCTTCTCTGTTTGAACCAGACGGAATAGTCTCCTCAAACACACACAGCTTAAAACACAGGCGCGCGCAAAAGAAAACATTTTCTTTTTCTTTCCACGTTCTGCTCCTAGATTTGGGGAGATCACCTTGCCACCATCCAGTACAGAGGAAGGAGGCGAGAGGAAAAACGGGAGAAGAGACAGAGAGCGAGAGAGAGAATAAATTTAGAGATCTTACCTCCAGTTTCACCTCTCTGGGGCGGATGAATGAATTGCAACGGAATGAATGAATCACAACATTCATTCCCGCGGCCTCCAGGAAGGGGTTTTTTTTCGGGCACAGAGCTGCCACTGATGGAGGCAGCCTCTTTTTTCGCACAAGGGATTCTTCTGCGTGTGTGCATGTGTGTGTTGCGCGCGCGTGTAAAGGATGCTCTGCGTTCCTTGTACACGCGAGTTCAGCGCGTGTGCAACCCGGGCTGCCTGAATCAAGCTTCTGGGCGTGCAGGGTGTGGGTATGTGTGTGTGAAACGAGAGCACGACTGGCTCCGTCAGGGAGAATTTCCCCCTCTCTCCTCCTCAGATGCAGAGACAATAGCCAGGTCTCCTGTTCCCCGGCCGGAGCCTGTCTCTTTAAAGCCTCGCTCAACCCACAGGTGGCCCCGTCACTGCCGCGGACGCCCATGACGTCATCCTCAAGGGGGCGGGGAGAGAGAGAGAGAGAGAGAGAGAGAGAGAGAGAGAGAGAGAGAGAGAGAAACCCACTTCAGAACAAAAGACCCCCGGCGCGCGGCCATGGCAACGCGGCTCCGCAAAGGGCCAGGTGCGGGCGCGCATGCGCCGCGCTCTCCCCTTCCAGAGCGGACATTTTGCAGCGTTGAGGAAGGCGAGGTTGTCCTCCTCTGCAAAAAAGGGCTGGAAGGATGGAAGGGAGTCTCATGGCAAAAGCTGCTTCATGCAGTCAAGCCGAGCACTGCGCCCTCTAGCGCAGGTAGTGGCACTGCGGGGTTCGGGGAAGGTTTTTGTTTATTGCGTTTCCATGAACTCCCAACATTTCTCCAATGAAAATAGGGACACCCTGTAGTACTATTATTATTATTATTATTATTACCCCGTGCAGTTGACTGAGTTGCCCCAGCCACTCTGGGCAGCTTCCAACATACATAAAAACATAAAATTTTTTAAAAAACTTCCCTATACAGATGTCTTCTAAAGGTTGTACAACCGTACCTTGGTTGTTGAACACCTTGGTACTCGTACGTTTTGGCTCCCAAACGTGTGTTGGAAGCCAAACATCCGACGCTGTTTCCAATTCAGTGCAGGAAGCTCCTGCAGCCAATTGGAAACCGCGCCTTGGTTTTTGAACGTTTTCAGAAGTCAAACAGACTTCCGGAATGGATTCCCTTCGAGAATCAAGGTACAACTGTATCGTTACTTAACTCCTTGGCTCGGGGGATGCATAACTCCATACCCTCCCAACATTTCTCTGATGAAAATTCGGACATCCTAAGGAAAAGCGGAATGTTCCGGGATCAAATCAGAAACCAGGATGGCTTCTGGAAGTCTGGAACAGGGACACTTGTAGGGTCTGTTATTGCCTTTCTAGACCACCCTTTCCTCCAAGGAGCTCAAGGTGGTAGACATGGTTTCCCCCTTCCTCATTTAATCCCCACAACAACCCTGCGATGTAGGCTAGGCTGAGAGGCGGTGATTGGCCCCCAGGTCAACTTAGCGAGATTCATGGCCAAGTGGGGATTCGAACCCCAGGCTTCCAGTCCTTAGTCTGACATTCTAACCACTACAGCACTCTGCTTCTCCAAGCCCTTCCGCTTTCTCCCAACCCTACCTGCAGATGCCTGGGCTTGAACCTGGGGCCATCTATTTGCATGCAAGGAAGGTGCTCTGTTGCTGAACTACGGCCCTTCGGCATGAGATATTTAAGAATACAGGAGCTGCCTTATACAAAGGAAGACCACTGCTCCATCTGTTTGTTGTTGTTGTTGTTTAGTCGTTCAGTCGTGTCCAACTCTTTGTGACCCCATGGACCAGAGCACTCCAGGCACTTCTGTCTTCCACTGCCTCCCGCAGTTTGGTCAAACTCATGCTGGTAGCTTCCAGAACACTGTCCAACCATCTTGTCCTCTGTCGTCCCCTTCTCCTTGTGCCCTCCATTTTTCCCAACATCAGGGTCTTTTCCAGGGAGTCTTCTCTTCTCATGAGGTGGCCAAAGTATTGGAGCCTCAGCTTCAGGATCTGTCCTTCCAGTGAGCACTCAGGGCTGATTTCCTTAAGAATGGATAGGTTTGATCTTCTTGCAGTCCATGGGACTCTCAAGAGTCTCCTCCAGCACCATAATTCAAAAGCATCAATTCTTTGGTGATCAGCCTTCTTTATGGTCCAGCTCTCACTTCCATACATCACTACTGGGAAAACCATAGCTTTAACTATACGGACCTTCATCTAGCTCAGTGTTATCTGCACTGACTGGCAGCAGCTCTCTATGATTTCAGACACGGCTCTCCAGGGTTTCAGACAAGAATCTCTCCCAGTCTTATCTGGATATGCCAGGGACTGAACTGGGAACCTTCTGCATTCAAGGTGGATGCTGTAACCACTGACCTTTCTCCTGTTTTCTCTCTTCCACAAGCAGGAGGATCACAGCTTTACAGTATATGACAAGGACTCTAGGTGACTTCTCTTTCTGCCTAGCCTTTGTGCCCAATAGCTTCTTTCAGTCTCCTCTTCTTTTCTTCTTTTCATATTTTTTTTTTTTGAGCTGGAATCCAAAAAGGTGGAAGAAGTAGCAAAGTCGCCCTGAACTAGCTAAGATGGGGGAGCTATGCCTTTTCTCCTCCCCAATTTTTAAATAATAATAAAGTAATATTGCTGGCCCAAGTCTCAAAAGTCTTGGCTGCAAATTCTAAAGCAGTACTGTACCAGCTTTTAGGAAATTCCATGGCTGTCAGCAATAGCTTATGCAGATTCCAAATTCATTTTTTTTTATAAGATATTTATTGAAATTTTCAAAATATTACAAAATAAAAAGGAAAAAAAAGAAAAATACAAAATAAAAATAGTTAAAAACAACTCAATCTTTCCATTACTTATTTTTCATTGGCTTATTTCCCGGACCTCCTCACGCCTCCCTTTTTTGTATTCCAGTTCGGTTTGTTGGTTCAGCAAATCCTTCCCCTCGTTGTTTATCCAAGTCTTTAATCTTAAAGTATTGTAACGTTAAATTTTTACCTGTTAGTAATCCATTTTTCATATTCCCTTATAGTATTACAGCTAGAAACCACTTACTTTCTATCCAACATCATTCTAACATTCATTAATTTTACAATATTTCTGTAAATAGGCTTTAAATTTCTTCCAATCTTCTTCCACCGACTCTTCTCCCTGGTCTCGGATTCTGCCAGTCATTTCCGCCAGTTCCATATAGTCCATCACCTTCATCTGCCATTCTTCCAGAGTGGGTAGATCTTGTGTCTTCCAATACTTTGCAATGAGTATTCTTGCTGCTGTTGTGGCATACATAAAAAAAGTTCTGTCCTTCTTTGACAATGCAGATTCCAAGTTCAGAAGTGGTATTATTTCTGAATCGCTGGTGGCTGGTAGGGCAGAAGGCAGGGAGGGAGGCCAACACTAGGTGGCGCCAGAGCCAATGGCAGGCAGAACCACCCCTTGACTGGTTGTAAGTAAGACCGTAGGTGAGGGCAAACTGAGGTTGCTGGGTTCGGATACAGTTTCACTAACACAACTTATTTACTATAATCAGAGCAAATTAGGACAAAGAAATTAACTGAGAAGTGGAGTTTGCGTATATCATTGGAACACAAAATTGCAGGAAAAGTCCCAGCCTATGTTTTGTTTGTGCTTATCTAAAATTGGCTATATACAGTGGTACCTCAGGTTAAGTACTTAATTTGTTCCGGAGGTCCGTACTTAACCTGAAACTGTTCTTAACCTGAAGCACCACTTTAGCTAATGGGGTCTCCTGCTGCCACCGCGCCACCGGAGCACAATTTCTGTTCTCATCCTGAAGCAAAGTTCTTAACCTGAAGCACTATTTCTGCATTAGCAGAGACTGTAACCTGAAGCGTATGTAACCTGAAGCATATGTAACCTGAAGCGTATGTAACCTGAAGCGTATGTAACCTGAGGTACCACTGTAATAGGAAAATATATTGCTATCAAGGACGTGTTATAAACACAATGGCTGCTCTCAACTTACGTTCTGTATTACTATTTTTTCTTGACCAATATCTGTATTGCAGTTTTTTAAAAAATATCTATGTTATATTTTATATGTGATGTAGTTCTGTTGAATGATATAAAGAAAATTTCATTTTCTAATTAACCCCTCCCCAGAAGCCATATAAATGACTAAGTCAATTAAAATTACCATAAAAGCAGTGAGACATGCAACAGAACAGTGCAGTGTAGACTTGTCCCTGTTCAGATTTCCAGCTGTTCCAACAACCCTGCTCCCCTCCCCATGTTTTCTGTGTTTGCTCCCAGCAGTCAGTCAGCCTTCCATGCCCACTGAACATGTGCTATCCTCACTAGGCTGCTTCTAGGCTGCCTGTCATCCAAACGAATTGCAAGATGCTGTAACCACTATTGTCACACTGGTATGATGGGGGGAGCTGGTAGTCGGAAGGTGATGCTTCCAGGAGCTTCTCATAGTCAAAAGCAGTCTTGACAACTTACAGGGAGATCTTAACTACTCAGAAGTAAGTCCTGTTGAATTCACTGGGGCTTATTCCCAAGTAAGTTGCCGAAACAACTGCCTGGTAGTCTGGCCATTCCTTTGAGATGGTAATCACTTAATTCCTGAGACAGGGACACGGGTGGCACTGTGGGTTAAACCACAGAGCCTAGGACTTGCCGATCAGAAGGTCGGTGGTTCAAATCCCCGCAACGGGGTGAGCTCCCATTGCTCAGTCCCTGCTCCTGCCAACCTAGCAGTTCGAAAGCATGTCAAAGTGCAAGTAGATAAATAGGTACCGCTCCAGCAGGAAGGTAAACGGCGTTTCTGTGCGCTGCTCTGGTTTGCCAGAAGCGGCTTAGTCATGCTGGCCACATGACCCGGAAGCTGTACACTGGCTCCCTCGGCCAATAAAGCAAGATGAGCACCGCAACCCCAGAGTCAGCCACGACTAGACCTAATGGTCAGGGGTCCCTTTACCCAGTGGCGTAGCATGGGTTGTCAGCACCTGGGGCAAGGCAAGTAATTTGCGCCCCCTAACCCGTGGATTTGCGCCCCCTAACCCATGGATTTGCGCCCCCTAACCCTAACCCCCAGATGTTGCGCCCGGTGCGGCCAGCCCCCCCCCCCGCAGCCCCCACGCTACGCCACTGCCTTTACCTTTACCTTTAATTCCTGAGACAATGAGAAGGTTCCCTCTCCCTCCTTGCAGAGAAACATTTGGTCAATTTGGGAGTCAAAATCGTTTCAGGACTGTATTCCTGTGCTGCTCCAGACATGTGGTTTATATATTTATGTACGTGTTTGCTTGGTACATTTATGAACATTTATTATATAACTTAAGACCTTAAAATTCTTATAACAGGTTCTACTTTGAGCCCTGCTGATACAGAGGCAGGCGGGCAGCCAGCTAGGGCTTCACAGGTCAAAACACACACTGTCGGGCCACAGTTGTAAACAGCAAAGAATAGGTGCAAATTGCTCCCCCAGGACTGCGCTGATTACCAAGGATGTGGCTTGGTATGCATTAGCTTTGTTGGCTGAATGCGCTCAGTGTGCAGTCGGCGTGATGATGAATGGGTTGCACAAATGCCATCTCAAAAGAAGAAACCTGCAGCCAATGGCAGGTCCTCTACAACTGGTTCTTGGGTTTTTGGAAATGCTTGACCCCTGCACTCACATCACTGCATATATATGCCATTTCTCTCTAGATCTCACCAAGAGGTAAGCTGGACACTTCATAATCACACAGGCTAAGTTCTCTGATTGTTGGAATGATGGCTTCCACAATCCTAAAGTAGTAGCAAGTGCCACATAACATCCTGTCTGGCTTCATTCAGAGGTCAATCAGTTGGGTGTATTCAGCTAAGTTATACTAAGGGTAGAGCCACAGTTAGCCATGTCCTCTAATTTCAATGGGTCTACTCTGAGTAGAAGTTACGCTAAAGGCAACCCATTCCTTCCCAAGAGAGGTTAGATTGGGTCCCCCTTTGCTATCCTTCCACCATCAGGCAGAACTTTGAAAACTAAGGTTCAAATCCCTGGGCTGCTGTCAGAGCAAACTGCATTTTCGTTGCTGCTTCTGAATGTGTTCTGTTGCATTCTAATTATTGTTTTTGACCAGTTTGTTGTTCTTACTTGGCATTTTATAATGATGTTTCTAAATGTTGGAAACTGCCTTGAATCCTAATTTGGGAGAAAGGCAGAATATAAATGCATTAAAATTAAAACAAAACAAAATAAAAACGTGTAGAAGATCCCACCAAGAACAATCTTCTTTTCTTCTCCTTCACTTTTAGCACTAGCTTCTTAGCATGGTGAACTTAGTCCAAAATTTTACAAATCATGATGGCTTCAATCCCAGGCTCAGTTAGGCTTCCTTGAGTTCTGTGCGACTTAAGTACCAGCCATCGACATAGGATGGCAGCCAAAGGAATTAACAATTTGGCTTTCAACCATGTTGTGCTACTTAAACGTAATCCATAGGCCATAGAAAAAGCAACGCATGAGAGCCAGAACACACACATAGATGGCCAAATACCTATCCTGTTGGCATTGTTGCAGCTCTACAAGTTAGGGATGTTGCCAGGGTGTGAGGTCAGAATTAATCATACAACCCTTGTTAACTCTGAACATCAACTACGTTCAGCCACAGGAAAACCATCTGTGTGAAGTTCACTGATGAGGATAATGGTTTCTCCCTCTTGCATCACCTCCACAGTGAAGGCTGGTCCATTTGGGTGAGTTGAGAAGTGCCTCACTAACTTCAGCCAGCTTCCACTTGCCTACCTGTACAGTCACACCAGGGGGTGCCACTGCTTCCTTCTCATTAGTCTCAGTTGCTGTTGTGGAACTCAACAGGATGAGAACAAACCTAGAATTGGTTGACTAATAGTTGACTAAACCATACCTTATGAGGAATGGTTGAAGGAGCTCTATACGTTTAGCCTGCAAAAGAAGGGACTGAGAGGAGATACAATAGGTAAAGGTAAAGGGACCCCTGACCATCAGGTCCAGTCGTGGCTGACTCTGGGGTTGCGGCACTCATCTCGCTTTATTGGCCGAGGGAGCCGGCATACAGCTTCCGGGTCATGTGGCCAGCATGACTAAGCCGCTTCTGGCAAACCAGAGCAGCGCACGGAAATGCCGTTTACCTTCCCGCCGGAGTGGTACCTATTTATCTACTTGCACTTTGATGTGCTTTTGAACTGCTAGGTTGGCAGGAGCAGGGACCGAGCAACGGGAGCTCACCCTGTCACGGGGATTCAAACCGCCAACCTTCTGATCAGCAAGTCCTAGGCTCTGTGGTTTAACTCACAGCGCCACCCGCATCCCATACAATAGTCACCTTCAAATATCTCAAGGGCAGTCACACAGAAGAGGGAGCAAGCTTGTTTTCTCCTGCTCTGGATGGTAGACTTGGACCGAGGGCTTCAAGTTACAAGAAAGGAGATTCCAACCAAACATATGGGGGACGACAACTTTCCAACAGTAAGAGCTGTTGGAACAGTGGAAGGTGTCTCCCTCAGGAAGTTGTGGACTCCCCTTCATTGGAGGTTTTCAAGCAGAGGTTGGGTGGCCGTCTGTGATGGACGTGTTAGCTGAGATTTCTGCATTGCAGGCAGTTGAACTAGATGACCCTTGGTGTCCCTTCCAACTCTACAGTTCTATGATTCTATGACTCTACCTGTCATTGGCTCTAGCTCCACCTACAGTTGGCTTCCCTGTTTTCCGCCCTTCCAGTTCCAATGGCCAACAGCCACCCCTGCACTTCCCAGTTCAGAAGCTCCAAGCACTTGACCTTCATCACTTATGTCTCTGTGAAGCCTCAGGTAGTAAGTGGATACTCCAAACACTCTCTGCTTCTCTCTTTCCCCATCAACCTGTCCTGCTTCTATGAAGCAACAGCAAAACAGGCTAGTTCACCCATTGGACATGCTGGGTATGTTCCCACCCAGGACATACAAGAGCAGCATAAAAGGGGCTGCCCTTATTTCTTCATGAAGTACGGAACTCCCTCCTACAGGAGGCAATGATGGCCTCTGTCTTGGATGGCTTTAAAAGAGGATTAGACCAGTGGCATAGCATGGGTTGCTAGCACCTGTGGCCACGCAGAGATAGAGTGGGTGGAAGGGGGGGAAACGGACAGAGTACATATGCACATTCAACTGCCTAAGGCATCTGTGTTACCAAGGAGATCACAACCACGGGGATAAGAAAGGAAGAGCTTTTCCGTTGTCTGGAGAGGTCACCTTTTGGTTCGCATGGAGCCCAGCGATGGAAGCACGTAGCTGCATTGAGGCAGCACTGGGTGTTGAAATTTTGCACCTCTCACAAATTTTGCACCCATGGCAACCACCCCCGTGGGCCGCCCCACACTATGCCACTGGATTAGACAAATTCGTGGAGGAGAGAGCTGCTGGAGGCTACTAACCATAATGCCAGTGCTCTGCCTCCACATTTAGGGGCAGCAAGGCTTCTGAATGCCAGTTGCTAGAAACCACAGGCAGGGAGAGTGTTCTTGCACTCGAATCCTGCCTGCTGGTTCCCCACAGGCATCTGCTGAGAGAACAGGATGTTGGACTAGGTGGGCCATTGGCCTGATCCAGCAGGCTCTTCTTATGTTCTTAAATGGTGTTCCAGGGTACACTAGTGCCCTGGAAAGAGGACTGGAGGGTGCTTTTGATAATCAAACTGTCACGTTGGCTGCTGATGCCATTCGATGCAAGGAGGCCCCCGGGAAACCTTGATTCCCCCCCCCTCCCTGCTCTGCCAACATGTGATTAGCATATTCACATTAATGTTGGCAGCTGGCAATGTTTATTTCAATGGGAAAGGCAGCAGCTCATTGGTGGAGCATCTGCTAGGCGTGCAGAAGGTTCCAGCTTCAAGCCCTGGCATCTCCAGGTAGAGCTGGCAAAGATTCCCTTCCCAAAATCCCAGAAAGCTGCTGCCGGTCAGTGTTAACGGTGCTAACCTAGATGGACCAACAGTCTAACTATGTAAGGCAGCTTCCTAGCATTTAGGGGTAGGGTGGGTCAGGGGAGGGAGCTGTAGCTCAGCAGCAGAGCACATGCTTTGGGTGTAGAAGGTTCCAGGTCCATTTCACAGCATCTCCAGGTAGGGCCAGAAATGGCCCCTGTCTCAGTACCTGGGCTGCCACTGTCAGTCAGCATCCACAATAGTAGACGGACCAGAAGTCTCTTTAAGACAACTTCCTTTATTCCTTCTTGTCTTGAGAGTAAGTGAGTAAGGATGCAGTGGAATGCCCTGATGTAATCTGCATAACAGCTGACAGGAATAGGGGAATGCCAAATGCATCAACATTGGGTGGATCTACACGGGAATTCTATAAATAAGTCAGAAATTAAATCGTTATAACAAAAAAAAAAAACGTTATGGAAAATCAAATTGATTTTTTTTTACACCCCAGCGCCATCTGGTATTGCATATTTATAACACATGCAAAACACTTTTTTTTACTAATGTAGCTGAGTCCAAAGTACAGTGGTACCTCGGGTTACATACTCTTCAGGTTACAGACTCCACTAACCCAGAAATAGTACTTCGGGTTAAGAACTTTGCTTCAGGACTTCTGGGTTGGCGCCTCTGGCAATGGCGGATTTCCTCTGATCGGGAGGAATCTGCTCCGTGGAAAACAGGGTCTGAACCGCCACGGCGAGGCAGAGACCCATCAAAAACCACAGGCGGGAGAAGCCTGTGGATGTGGGATTCGGCTGGCACCTTTGCACCCCCCCTACTCGCGGGGAAACCCGGTTTTCGGGGATCCGGAGCGACGTGGGGTGAGTGGCACGGTGCTTTGAATCGACTGCTTCTTTCACGGAGTGAAGCCGCATTGCTGTTGCCGGAGAGCACTGACTTTTTCCTGTGGACAATTGGATTTTAAACAACTGCCCGTGAGTAGAATGGAAAATTGGATTAAGAAATTTTTTAATTTGGCACTGAAGCGGGAAGGTCTAAACAGGAAGTCCGCCTTCCGCTTTTTGTAGATAGATTGAAGCAAAGACACGGCAAGCTAGAGTCTAGAAAGTCATCTGTAAAGGACCAAAATTTCATCATTTAAAATTACTGAACCCCCCTTGGAAGCAGGAGAAGAGGGGGGAACCTTTTTTAGACTGTTTAAACCTGCAGAAGAGAGAGTAAAGAAAGGCAATTTTCCACCATCTTGAACCTGGGAGCAGGGTGTCAGGACAGACGTTCTGGGGAAGTTCATTGACTATGGACAAACGTTTTTGACAGATAGTTAAAAGAAGAGAAACATATTGTTTCCATTGTTCCCCTTTGCATTTAAAAGGAACAAAATATTGACAAAATATCTGAAAAAGGAAAACTTTGTTGCTAGATCTGCTTTTTTTTTTTTTAAATAAAAAGGATGGATACAAAAAGAAATTGTTTCCCCTAGAGGGAGCGTGTGAAACTGTTATTAAAACCGAACTGGGGAGCTTTGCAGCTGTAATAGATTAAGATCGTGGGACCAGACTTCGACCTTGAACAAGAATGTACTCGGAGGCTCTGGTGCTTGCCTTTTGCAAGACAAGTGCTTTATTGGAACAGTTACATGAGAAGATGGATTTGATGACTGTTGCGATCGGAAATTTTGGACAGACAGTGGGTATCTATATAGAACCCACTCAGGAATTAACCCAGGAATGTGCTTTGACAGATGAGATGAAGGAGGAGGCTGTTGCTGGACCCCGGGTGGCGGAGATGGAGGGAGCTGTGGCCCAGCAGGAACATGAGTTGTTGGATTTGACGAATGAACCTGGAAAAAGTCAGATTTGGAGAGATGGAGTTCTGTTTGGCTTGGAGATGGAGGGCTGGATGGACCCCCCTATGCAGGGATGTTTTGATTTTTCAAGTCTGGCTTTGGGCTGGGGGGAGCTCGGAGTTATGGGGGCCCTTAACTTTGGAGGGGCCTTGAAACATGCCTTCAAATACCACGTGGATTTCGGTGTTGACTATGGAAAAGGGGCTGACTTGTCGAGAAGGGACAAAAATATTGTCAAGCTGGAGTCTCCCCGAGTGAAAGGAGCAGAAGACAAAGTAAAGTACAGGTATGAATATGAAGAAGACTTGCGGAAGGGACATGGAAGAGACTTAAGAGCCTCGGACATAAGGTCACCAGGTTGATGGACTAGATGGATGGGATAGAAAGGACTGACAAAACCCGAGACCAGGAAGACGAGACGATGGATGAAGATTGGAAGAAAGTTTTAAAAATTCATTTAGAAAAGTATTGTAAAATTAATGAGTATTAGAAAAATGTTGGAATGAAATTATTGGGCTTTAGCAGAAATGTTAAAAAGAATTATGTAAGAATATGTAATGGTTAAGAGAATTTGGTATAAATAAGATTTAAGTTTTAAGTTTTAGGACTTTTTATGGTAAGATAAGGTTAAAATAGATTAAGGTAATTTAATGACAGAATATTGTGAAAGATGGAAAGGATTTGCTGAGATAATTAATAACTAGAATACAAAAAAGGGAGGTGCGAGGAGGTCGATGAAATAAGGTAATGACAGTTAAGGATCTGGGAATATTGGATTTGTTTTTAAATTTTTTGTTTATTTTTGCTTTTTGATTTTGATGTATTGTGTGTTTTGTTTTTTCTTTTTGACTTTGGTTTTTATTGATTTGTATTGTTTAATTGTTATTTTATCTACTTTTTTCTTTCCTTTTTTTTCCCTCTTGGTTTTTCCTTCTTATTTCTTTGTAACCTTAAAATTCTCAATAAATATCATTTAAAAAAAAAAAAGAACTTTGCTTCAGGATGAGAACAGAAATCGTGCTCCGGCGGCACGGTGGCAGCAGGAGGCCCCATTAGCTAAAGTGGTGCTTTGGGTGAAGAACAGTTTCAGGTTAAGAACGGACCTCCGGAACGAATTAAGTACTTAACCCGAGGTACCACTGTATATGACATAAGTTGTGGGGGCAGGGGCTGGCCTGTCTGATTTATTTATTGCATTTGTAGCCCACCTTTTTCTCCAAGGAGCTGAAGGTGGAGCACACAATTCTCCACTACCCATGCATAGCGGATAGCTCAGTTGGTTGGAGCATGGTGCTGTTAACGCCAAGGTTGCAGGTTCGATCCCCGTATGGGAGAGATGCATATTCCTGCATTGCAAGGGGGTAGACTGGATTACCCTTGTGATCCCTTCCAACTCTTCAGTTTTATGATTCTGGATCAAGTCAAGTGGGGATTTGAATCTTGCTCTCCCAGGTCCTAGCATGACGCCCTAACCCATGGGTAGGCAAACTAAGGCCTGGGGGCTGGATCTGGCCCAATCGCCTTCTCAGTCCGGTCCACTGACGGTCCGGGAATCAGCGTGTTTTTACATGAGTAGAATGTGCCCTTTTATTTAAAATGCATCTCTGGGTTATTTGTGGGGCATAGGAATTCGTTCATTATTTTTTCCAAAATATAGTCCAGCCCCCCACAAGATCTGAGGGACAGTGGACCGGCCCCCTGCTGAAAAAGTTTGCTAACCCCTGCCCTAACCAGTACACACACTGGTACCCTTGGGATCACTGCTGTGATCACACCCGCTGCTGTGATTCTTGGCTCTTAAGTTGTCCTTGAGTAGAGATAGTGGTATGGGTTATCTGGAGGCAATGCTTCTAATGGCCTGTTTGGTGTTGTATTTTGAATGATTGATAACCCTTGACATTCAAACAATGTGTCTCAATAGGAGCTAAGGTACCCCAAGAAAGCAGAGCAGATGAACAGAGATGACTTATTCCCCTACGCCCAGCAGCTAGTGGGAGGGCCAGCCTGGAAGTTATGGAACAGAGTGCAAAGCAGACAGCCCACAATTGTTTCAAAGCAGGTGTGGAGAAACCTGTGACCCTCTCAATGTGTTTTAAATGGACTGTGAATGTAGCTGAGTTCTGTTACTGAAAGCAATTTCCTAGGCTTAGCATGTGCTCAGAGGCACCCTGCCTCTGTTCTTCAAATCTATCAGTGTCTCTCTCGCTTGTAGTTTCTGGAGTTCTAATAAAACCCAAAGCAGGGCCATGTTTGCACCTTACATTTAAAGCAGTAAGATACCATTTTAATAGTCATGGCTTGCCCCAAAGCATCCTGGGAGCTGTAGCTTCTATAGGGTGCTGAGAGTTCTTCGGAGACCCCCTCCCCCCTCCCAAAGCTACAATTTTCAGATTGGTTTAATGATCAGTCCCTCCTCACAAGGAACTCTGAATTGTACCTCTGAGGTTATCTGAAGCCTCTTGAGATCTAGAGCCTTTTCTCTCTCTTGGGTCCTGCAGCCTTCCTGATGAGTGGAGAGCCTTAAAAGGGCAGCCCGTCCAAGTCTGGAGCCAAACACTCCATCCTCCCTCTGTTAGCATCTGCTCTGGGCCCTGCCTGTACTGGCAAGAAGGCCCTGGAGTCCCCAGATTCTTTGAAGGGGTGGAATGTGTGCCTAAGGCTCAAGGGACTCTTGCCTAGCAGGCTCAGTGTTGGGTGAGGCACTTTGCAACTCCATGGCTTGCACCTCCAGATCCAGGGCTTATCCATACTTCCTCTTGATCTATTGCTTTCCTGTGGGGAAAACAGCTCTTTAGCACTCAATCAGAGCAATCAGCAATGTGCTTTTTCTCCAGATTGATGTTTGCTCCAATTTAGCACTAAAGAGCAGGTTTTCCCTGGGAAAGGAGCAGGGCAGGTGGGACACCCAGACCCTCCAGGTGTCCCTATTTTCCAGGGACAGAAGACATCCCAGTTTCTGATTGGATCCTGGAATGTCCCGTTTTCCCTTAGGACATCCCTATTTTCAATGGAGAAATATTGGATGGTATATGGAGTTACATGACCCCCAAGCCAAGGAGATAAGTAGCTATACAACCTCTAGAAGACATCTGAAGGCAGCCCTGAATAGGGAAGTTTGTTTAATGTTTAATATATAAAAAATATTTGTTGAAAGATGCCCAGAGTGGCTGAGGCAACCCAGTAAGATGGGTAAAAGGTAAAAGTAAAGAACCCCTGGATGGTTACGTCCAATCAAAGGTGACTAGGGGGTTGTAGCACTCAACTCACTTTCAGGTCAAGGGAGCCAGCGTTTGTCCACAGACAGTTTTCCGGGTCATGTGGCCAGCATGACTAAACTGCTTCTGGCACGACAGAACACTGTGATGGAAGCCAAAGCTCATGGAAACACCATTTACCATCCAGCCGCAGTGGTACCTATTTATCTACTTGCACTGGCCTGCTTTTGAAATGCTAGGCTGGCAGGAGTTGGGACAGAGCAACAGGAGCGGTGATTCGAACCAATGACCTTCCAATCGGCAAGCCCAAGAGGCTCAGTGGTTTAGACCACAGCACCACCCAAGTAAGATGGGAGGGGAATGATGATAATGATGATGATGATAATAAATAAAAAATAGGATGCCCCTATTTCCATTGGAGAAATGTTGGAGGATATGCTGATCAAGAGGAAAACCATTCAGACTCTGCTTGTGTTGGAGTCCTGGTTGCTGCTTCAGGACACGATCATAGGGGCCAAAGAAGCTGCTTTATATTGAATCAGAGCATTGGTCCATCAAGCTCACTATTCTGGCAGTGGCTTTGTGGTGTCATAGGCAGGCAACATCCCTGGCCCTGCCTGAAGATGCTGGGAATGGAAGCTGAGGCCTTGTGCGTAGAAAGCAGCTGCTGTACCACTCAGCTACATCCTTTCTTGAGAGGGATGCATGCCATGTATGCTCTGTTACCTGTGGGACCACCTGCACTTCTGCAACTTGCCTGGGTAAAGAAAGGATGTGACAGAACAGAATGGCAGATGACTCAGTAGGCAGAGGAATCAAAAGTTTTCATAAGCCTGTTGGGCACTCCTTCAGGTGGTTAAGATCTGCAGCATCTGGCAGAAATGTAATTTAGAAAGCTGAGCCCTGTTCTGAGAATTTGATCCTTGGGAGGCAGACGGCCTAAGATTTTGGCAAGGAAACTGCCATTTCCCCAATGAAGTGATCTCAGCTGCTTGATGGTGTTTGTCCAAACATCTTTCTGGGCAAATCTCAGTGAAAGCTATATTTTCTCTGCTACGGTGCGGAAGACACACTCAATGCTTTTGTCGAAACAAAACAAAAAAAATTCCTTCCAGTAGCACCTTAGAGACCAACAAAGTTAGTTACAGGTAGGTAGCTGTGTTGGTCTGCCGTAGTTGAAACAAACAAACAAAAATCCTTCCAGTAGCTCCTTAGAGACCAACTAAGTTGCTACTGGAAGGAATTATTTTTTTTCTGACTACGGCAGACCAACACAGCTACCTACCTGTAACTAGATCAGTGCTTTTGTGGCATTCTGAAGTCCTTCCTCTTGCCTGGTAGGTTTTGATTATCTGTGCAGTATATTTCTGACTCGAGAAAGGGTGTTGGGAGTCTAACAGTAAAGAGCAATGCCTGATTCTGTGGGCACATCTTCACGACCAGCTTCTATCAGTTTTTCATTAGTTTAACTGCCATGGCTTCTTTCCCACCCCTCAGTAATGCTGGGAAATATAGTTCACTGAAGGTGCTAAGAACTGTAGTTAGACCTCCCTGAGTGGCCTCAGAGTTCTCTGTGGAGAAGGAATGTTAAACAACATTCACTCTGTGGTGTAGCTGTGCCCTGTGGATAGGAATATTTAGGTATTCTATCAGAAAACTAAAGCACTTTGAGGAAAGCTGCTTTGATTTCTGTGGTTTATTCTAGATCCACTTTTTTTTTCGGGGGGAGAACATTTCAGAGGACTGCTTTGGATAAGTAACACCTATGATGAAGAAGACATGCATCTGAAAGCAGCAATGTACTCACTGAAGCTACCATAAAATGATCGCCCCAAAATCAGAGGCTTGTTTCTAGGGAGTCCAAAACAAAGGATTAAGGTTGGCTTCATAACTACCTCTGCACCACCATCACCTGCAGGAAAGGAGATTTTTTGATCAAGATTTCAGGAAGTTGAACCTGCTAGTTCTACCTGAAGATGCTGGGGCTTGAAGCTGAGAACTTCTGCTTGTTCTACCACCACCTTCCCCAGTTCTCTGGTCAAAGCAACTCTGAGTGCTCACTGGAAGGACAGATCCTGAAGCTGAGACTCCAATACTTTGGCCACCTCATGAGAAGAGAAGACTCCCTGGAAAAGACCCTGATGTTGGGAAAGATGGAGGGCACAAGGAGAAGGGGACGACAGAGGATGAGATGGTTGGATAGTGTTCTCGAAGCTACCAGCATGAGTGTGACCAAACTGCGGGAGGCAGTGGAAGACAGGAGTGCCTGGCGTGCTCTGGTCCATGGGGTCACAAAGAGTCGGACACAACTAAACAACAACAATGCTTACCTTTTCCTTCGCATTTCTAGACACAGGTCCGTGCTTTCCTGGCATGGGCGAGACTAAATGTGTGAACTATTCAGCCTAGGTTCAGAAAGTTAAGACTAGGTTCTCTTTGTGAACCTTGCTAAAGCTCGTGAGTCCATGTGCTCTCTCTTCATTCATTTCCCTCTTTTCCTCTCTAAACCTGGCAGTGATTGTTTGTTTTCCATCCACATACTATGCATTTAGCAGATGCTCTTCAGTAGTTAAACTGATATCGCTAAGGTGGATCCCAATTAATTACGAGGAAGAAAACGGGAACGCAAGGCCCGTTTGTCTTAATTCTGTCATCAGGTTGCAACTGCTGTGCTGGGAAAATCTCTCAAGCCCTGAGGTGTCCCAGGTTAATACGTCAGCTTCTGAATCCATTACCAGAGAAATCAAGTACTGGTTAAAGGGAGGGGTATGTGCATGCGGCGATTTCATTTTTCCATTTATTTTTAGGATTATGAAACTGATTCTTTTAGTGCCTGGTGGTTTCTGTTGTGTTTTATAAGAGTTAAACAACTATATAAATTTCCGTAGACATCTGAAGGCAGCCCTGTTTTGGGAAGCTTTTAATCTGTGATGCTTTGTTTGTTTTTTGCTTTGTTTTATTTGTATTTTTGTTGGAAGCAAAATCCTGTTGTTGTGGTGGTGGTTTTTGTTATTATTGACTTGTATGTCTGTTTTATTGTAAAGCACTTTGGGGGACAATTGCCTGACAAGAAGTAGCAAAATCTTTTACATAAATGAAATAACCACCAGTGTTTCCCCTCCTCTTTTCCATTGTTAAAGTGCAAGCTCTTTGCATGTTTACTCATGAGTAAGTCCAGACTTAAATTTGTCAAGACTTACTCTGCTATAACCGTTTAGCCTCAGTTAATTATTGCATTTTGTTTATTTCCTACTACACGAAATTCTTGACCGTAAGGCTTACATCCATTCTAAGTGTGGGGCAGACAGCTTTAAGGCAGAGAATAGGCGCCAACTCCTAAGCCTCAAAGCCCCCTCACCACTCCATAAAATATTTGAGGGGCCTGCCCCCCCCCCCAGGTTGATGGGCATTGCCATTCAAATGGTGTGTATGCACCATGTAATGTTATCAACCCCATATTTTATTCCTGTTGGCACGCCTGAGGCAGAGTCCGGTCCATTAGGGCAAATGGGAACCACTTGCTTCAGCCAATGATCTTAGCCAGCACCACCTTCCCACTCCTTAGGCCAATTCTGGGAGCTGAGAGTTATAAGGAGATCCCCTCACAGAGCTACAATTCCCAGAGTGGTTCAACAGTCTATCCCTGCTTGTATGCAGTTCTGGGAACTGTAGCATTGGGAGCAGGATAAGGGCATCCTGGCAACTCTTAACACCCTTAAAGTACAGCTCCCAAAATTCTTGGTGAGGGAGGAGCCATGACTGTTTAAAGTGGTACCATAGTGCTTTAAATGCATAGTGTGACTGTGGCTTTTAGCCTCCTTTTTTGCCCTAGACAGTGGTGAGGATGGGGACAACACTAGAATTAGTTATCCCTGCCTGTCATTGGCCGTAGCTCCATCTAACCGCTGGCCTCTCTTCCTTCCACCTACTAGTCTCAATGGGCAACGGCCACTGCTGCTTTGAGGATAGTCGTTGTTTTTAATCATTCATGATACGTTCTCCCTGCCAGTCACGACATATGCAAAACCAGACCATCAAACTATCCATCTTTCAGTCACGGGAGGCTGGTACAATGGAACTCTCTCTCTCTTTCTTTCTCTTTCTAACCAAATGTGCTCAATTTTCTTGCATTTAATGTTTGATTGCCATATGGTTTGTTTGGCTATTTATTTTGGAGCTCTGTGTCATTTGTTCTCCCTTTCTATCTCTCTCTCTCTCTCTTGTTCTTTTTATACCCTGCTGTGCATCTTTCCAAATGAAACTTTGTTATAACCGATGGCTAAAACAAATATAATTTGATTTAATAATTAATAGCCCTAGATGATGAACAGTGTCTCCTCCTCTCTACCAATATATTCTCTCTCTCTCTCTCTCTCTCTCTCTCTCTCTCTCTCTCTCTCTCTCTCTCACACACACACACACACACACACACACACACAGGCTATAACAACAATTGAGCCAGGCAGACATCATCCAACCTGAAGCACTGATTGACACCATCTTAGGATTTCTTGGAAAACAAGCTTTTACATTTGTGAGTTGACAGCTTCCATTTACAGAATGAAATCTTGTTTTTTTAGGAGAGGAACATTTCTGTTGAAGTATTGCCCGTAGTCTCTTGATACGCATCTGTGGTTGAATATGAATCACGCTGCTGTGATTGGCTGCAGATTGAAGGACAGAAAAATGAGCTCCGTTGCATCAGACCCAAGTTCCTCATGCCTCACCTCAAAAAGGAAACTGCAGAGTTGGAAAAAGGCATCAGAAAAGGGCGACCAAAGTGATCAAGGCGATGGAGCAACTCCCGTACACGGAAAGATTGCAGTACTTCAGAATTTTTAGTTTACAGGAAAGGCGAGTCAGAGGTTGCATGCTAGAAGCTTATAAAGTTGGTGCAGGACATGAAGAAAGCCAATAGAGAAAAGTTTTTCTCCAACTCTTTTAATACTAGAACTCATGGACATCCAATGAAACTGAACGTCGGACGATTTAGGACTGTGGGACTCACTCCCACAAGAGGCAGTGATGGCCACTAGCTTGGCTTTAAAATATATTGCAAGATGGCTGCCTTTGGGCTCTCAAATTTCAGCAGTGACGTGTGCGACACTGAAATTTGGTGCATGCAGATACCTGCCTCTTGTGCTCCATTCAACATCACTGTTGCAGCATTCCCTGTGGCACTGGCCAACTGGTCTCGCTACCCTAGAACCATCTCTGCTACATGCCCCCTTGAGCAAATGTCACCCCACACTTTCCAGCGACTCTCTATCGCTTTCCTTACTGCAAGAAAGCTGGTGAGTTATTGTTTTTCTGAAGCACTTTGGTAAGCAAGAATCCACTTTAATTGCACCACCTGAACCTGCTGGTAGGCAACTGAACCCCACCTGCAAAATGATGACTGTCTGGCAGTACCCAAGAGCAGGAGAAAGTTATGACTAAAGCCAATTGATGAGTTTATGGCATGAGGAGACCCCTGTTTGATAGCCTGCAGAGCTGCTTCCAGCCAGTGTCGACAGCACTGCACTAAATGGACTGATTGTCTGCTCTTGTCAGCTCCCTGTGTTTCTAATGGAGCTATGGGGCTGCACCGTCTTCTCAGATCTTCTTCTTCTTCTTCTTCTTCTTCTTCTTCTTCTTCTTCTTCTTCCCTGCCCATTTGACTGGGTTGTCCCAGCCACTCTGAGCAGCTTTCAGCATATACAGAAACATCATCAAACATTAAAAACTTCCCTGTACAGGGCTGCCTTCAGACATTTTCTAAAGGTTGTATAGTTTCTTATTTCCTTGACATCTTCTGGGAGGGCGTTCCACAGGGTGGGTGCCGCTACCGAGAAGGCCCTCTACCTGGTTCCCTGTAACTTCAAATCTTGCAGTGAAGGAACCGCCAGAAGGCCCTTGGAGTTTGATCACAGTGTCTGGGCTGGATGATGGGGGTGGAGAGGCTCCTTCAGGTATACAGGGCTGAGGCCGTTTAGGGCTTTAAAGGTCAGCACTAACACTTTGGATTGTGCTCAGGAATGTACTGGGAGCCAATGTAGTTCTTCAGCAAACAGCTCCCTACTTTGGCAGCAAAGGAAGGACCTCAGTGGTGGAGCAGAAGGTCCCAGTTCCAGTTCCCAGCATCTTCAAGTAGGGGAGTTTGGAAATGGGACACAGTAGTCAGGGCAGAAAAGAGAGCGAGTCATTTCCCTCCACTTGCCCCTGAACACTGGAAGTAGAGGGAAATGACTCTCTTCTCTGCCCTGACTACTGTGTCCCATTTCCAAACTCCCCTCAGCTCTTTGCACCTTAACCGGAAAGACCTGCTGCTCTCGCTGGCAACATCTTTCTCTTTGGGAAGCTGAGGCTGGAAGAGTCTCATGGATTTCAAGCATGCAAGGCCCACTGTTTCCAGCCTCTCCCTTTTCCTCCCCCCTCCCCCACCGCTCTGAGGCTGCCCTTAACTTTTCCTGCCCCAGATGAGTGTCAACAGAGGTGTGACACCAGCCCCACAATGGCAGCCCTTTTCTCCTTCTCTCTCCCCAGCCCCAGCAGAGGTAGCGGCTGGGTAGCTTTACTTAATGGTGCCAGGCCTCATTAAACCCAGTTCGAGCGAGCGAAGCCTGCACGGCTCCCCCTCCTTGCCGCGAAAAAAAGTTCAAAGGTGGTGCTAACAGATGTCCCCTATCAGCATCAGAGCACCCGAGGCTGCCTCGGTGTTGTTTGTTTAACAGCGTCATCAGTAACTGATTATTGGCACAGGCAGGGAACATCTGTTCAATTTACAGAAATGGCTGCACAGCCCCCTTCTCTCACCTGACATCCTCCCTGGGTTTTATTGAATCTTCAGGCCTCACAATTACCTCTAATTTCATTGCCGGCCTTGTGTGAAGAAAAGCACTTTTCCCCCGGAGCCCCGGCAAGGCACAAGCGTTGATGGCCAATTCCCTTCCTCCTCTGCCCTTTATTGGACACGCAAGGCAACAGACGCAGCCGAGGCGTCTCCCCAGCATTTGTCTCAAAGCCCGGCTGTGGTCTGTGTCTTTCGGGCACCCTTAAGAGGGACCCAAAGATCTTCCTCTACAAAGGCTCCTGTGTCATGAAGGACCAACTCCAACTACAAGAGGATTAGACCGATTCATGCAGGAGAAAGCCACTAGTGGTGAAGACCATTAGTCAAGGCAGCTAGGCTAGACCTCCTCACTCAGAGACAGTGGGCTTCTGAAGGCTCATCCAGACATGGCATCAAATTGCACATTAATTTTTTTATTTATTGCACAGAAGGGACCTGCAACTAGCTGGAAACACCCTATTCCCCCTGTTAAATAGTGGGTAGACATAGCAGATGACGCAGCGATTTCTCCAAAGCAGCTCTTTATTCGTAAGCTGGAACAGAACTGAACAGCAAACGGCTCAGCCGGCCTGCTTTTATAGGCAGCCGGCTGTCAACATTGTAGCAACAACAACCCAGGGTTTCCCGACTAAAGTAACTGACGTGGACCTGAGTGAAAACTATATACACAGTACTCCTGGTGGCCAGGGTGAGAACTTCAATACATAACACCCCCCTTGGTATCCACTCTGGAGAACAGAGCGTGCCATACCCTCCAATATTTCTCCCATGAAAATAGGGGCGGCCTAATCCATAATAGTAATGTTACTATTTATACCCCCCCCCCATCTGACTGGGTTGCCGCAGCCACTCTGGGTGCCTTCCAACATATATAAAAACATAATAAATTGAAAAACTTCCCTATGCGGGGCTGCCTTCAGATGGGGCTGCCTTTAGTATTTCTAAGATGAAAATAGGGACGTCCTAAGGAAAAGGGGGACATTCTGGGATCACATCAGAAACCAGGGCAGCTTATGTAAAGGAAAATAGGGACACTTGGAGGGTCTAGCATTTTAGAGCTAGTTATCTCACCAAACTCTTACCAGCTTCCTCAAGAAAGGCTTTTACTGAGCTGCATTCCCAAGTGATGGCCACTGCAGTCTTGAATGGCTGCTATGCTAATGCCCTAGTTGCATTCTGAATTGTGGTCCTGCGTTGAACAGTTGGGTTGAATTAGATCAGGAAGGGGGAACCTTTGGACCTCTGGAGTTTTGCTCTACTGCAAACTCTCGTCAGCCCTAGCAAACATGAGGTGATGGGGGTTGTAGTTCAGCGACAACTGGAGGGCCCAAGGTTCCCTTGCTTGAACTAGATGATCTTCAAGGTACCAACTCTGTGATAGGAACCTTGATGGATCAGGTCAAAGGTCCACCTAGGTCACAGTCACACCATGGATTGAAAGCACAATACCACTTCAAATAGTCACCCTCAACAAACTACCGCGCCCAGAATGCTTTGAGGAACCTGTGACTGTTTAAAGTAGCATCACAGAGCTTAAGCATACAGTGTGGGCAGTGGTATAGCATGGGGTGGGGTCACAGGGGCAGTTTCCCTGGGCACAAAATTGTTAGGGGCGCATAATTTCAACACTAGTGCTGACTCAATACAGCTGCATAGTTCCATTGCTAGGCTCTGTTGAAAACAGCTTCTCCATGTGAACCAGGAAGTGACCTCTACAGACAATGGAACAACTCTTCTTTTCTTATCTCTGCGGATGCGATCTCTTGTGTGACACGGACGCCGTTAGGCAGTTGAATATGCATGCATACTCCATCCATTTCTCTTCCTCTTACCCCCTGCCCTCCACACAGCCCTGGGTGTTGGCAACCCACGCTATGCCACTGGGTGTGGATGTGGTCCTAGTGCTTCCCACAGTGGCCAATCAGATACCTCCAGGAAGCCCCATACCCAAGCTGGATGTGAAAACAGTAGCCCATCCCTCCTGCCCAGGCAGCTGATTTCCAAAAGCTGATGTCCTCTGGACATGATGGAGCTCACCTTAAGTGGTCAGATTTCTCTTCTGAAAGCCATGAGCCATCACCTATGGTGGTGAAGATCTATACGCACAACGATATCTCCCTCGCACCATCCTCCGAAGAGGGAGCAGGCACTCCAGTCCCACTTACCAGTCAATAAAAATAATTAAATAAAATCCAATCCTTGGATTTTTCTCCCCGCACCACAACGCCGCCGGCCCCCATCTCTTTTGTGTTTACTCCACTTATAAAGGAGCATTGAGTGCCTGGATGGCTGGTGCTGGGAATGCATAATAAGCCACTTGAGCCTGGGAGAGAAAATGGACAGGCCAGCAGCCAGTAAATGGAACTCGAGAGACCCCTGACATTCTCCCTTTTAAAGGGGGGAAGAGGGAGAAAGGAGGAACTGAAGGGGAGATGGCGAGCACCTCTGTCTCCAGCACCCCTCTTGGCTCCCATTTCTGTCTCTCCTCCCTCTCTCTCCTGCGTTGTTAATGCAAAAGGATGGAGCTAAAAGCCCTGCTGCATGCCAGCTCTGGATTTCAGGGCAAATATGAAAAGAGCTTTCCAAACTCACCCTCTATGAAATGTGCTCATTGCTCCCTCATGCCCACCCCTTTCTGCACAGGGCAAACCCAACTGTCTTTCTGCATGGAAAGCACATGTTCAGAGGCAGCAGGACTGGGAACACTGGGTCTCAAAAGATCTGGCTGTGTCCTACGGAACAGAAGGTATGAGCCATCAGAACAGAGAGGCCTTGAGGAGGGGCCTTGAAGTTGCCCATCCACAATTAGGGGTCAGCAGAGCCCAGTCAAATGGCCAGAGTCACATTTTCGTTTGGCTGGAGAAAATGATAATAATAATAATATATTTATACCCCACCCATCTGGCTGGGTTTCCCCAGCCACTCTGGGCAGCTCCCAACAGAATTAAAAGCACAATAAAACATCAAACATTAAAAACTTCCTGAAACAGGGCTGCCTTCAGATGTCTTCTAAAAGTCAGATACAGTGGTACCTCATGTTATGGATGGGATCCGTTCCGGAGGCCCACCCGTAACATGAAAAGCCCACAACTCAAAGCGCTGCATCTGCACAGGTGCACAGCGTGATTTGGTGCTTCTGCACATGCGTGAGCGGCGAAACCCAGAAGTAACCTATTCCAGTACTTCCAGGTTGCCACCGGACACAAGATGAAAACACGCAACCTGAAGCGGATGTAACATGAGGTATGACTGTAGTTGTTTATTTCTTTGACATCTGGTGGGAGGGCATTCCACAGGGCGGGCGCCACTACCAAGAAAGCCCTCTGCCTGGTTCCCTGTAGCTTCACTTCTCGCAGTGAGGGAACTGGCAGAAGACTCACGGAGCTGGACCTCAGTGTCCAGACTGGATGATGGGGGTATACTGGGCCAAGGCCATTTAGAGCTTTAAAGGTCAGCACCAACACTTTGAATTGTGTTCAGAAACATACTGGGAGCCAATGGAGGTCTTTCAGGACCAGTGTTATATGCTGTTGGCAGCCACTCCCAGTCACCAGTATAGGTGCCACATTCTGGATTAGTTGCAGTTTCCGGGACACCTTTAAAGGTAGCCCCACAAAATTCAGACAAGTGCAAATTTCTAAGGAGGGCTGCATTTCAAGTCTCACATTTTTCAGAAAATGTGATTTGGATAGCTTCACCTTTCAATGTGAACTGAATCGCATTTCTTCCTGTCCCTAATCAAGAGTGGAAAAATGGGAGATGCATTTGGAATTTAAAACTACCTCAAATACCTTTGTGTATCTTTAGATGTTAATATATTTGACTGAAACCTGGGGGAAGCGAATGGGGTAGTGGGGGGAAATTTGGAGGAACATCCCCTGCCCCTTGCTCCCTTTCTGACTAATCCCTGAAGCAACCTCTGTCTCCTCCTTTTTTCTTCTTGTTGTTTCCCCTTTCTGTTGCCATAGTTCCCACACATTTCTCTGTTTATAGTGGGTGGAGGCAAAGCAGTTCCATCTGCCCTATTTTTCTGTCAAGGGTCACCAACCTTTCTGGGCACATCTGCATCCTGGAAAGGATGTTGGGGGCACCATGCAGAGGCTGCAACCATGCACATGTGCCCTGCCACAGTGCATAAGCATGCACATTCAGACACAGCTGTGGCTGTGACCTCCGGTGCAGTAGGCTAAGGGCTCTCCCACATGACCTGTTTACTGAGCATTCGTCCTGATATGCTTGCACAAGCTTTCGCGGTGGTTAGAGTAGGGCTACATTCACACAATACACGTAAATAACCGTGGTACCACTTTAAACAGTCGTGGCTTCCCCCAAATAATTCTGTGAGCTGCAGCTTGATAAAGATGCTGAGAGTTCTTATGAGACCCTATTCCAGTCTTAAGTTCATCCCAATCTCCACATCTGTTTGTGAATGCTTTTTCTTTTTTTTTAAGTCCTCAGCATTTTCATACAAATTCCTCCTAACATACACATTTCCGTATGCAGTTTTGGCTACTATGCACATTTTTGCACAAAGAAACATTCCTTAAGGAGTTTTTCATGTGCTCATACCAGATCCTACAAGTGTCCTTATTTTCCACGGACAGCCCTAGATTTACAGAAGCCGTTCCAGTTTCTGATTTGATCCTGGGATATCCTGCTTTTCCTTAGGATGTCCCAATTTTCTTCAGAGAAATGTTGGAGGGTATGCTTTACCCTAGTACATGAATTTTGTGTATGCATTATGCAGCTGGAGAATTGCTTTGCAAAATTCAGAGAAGCGCAGATTTCAAAGGCTGGCTGAGTTTGGGCTCATGTGTAGTTTGGAAAAGGCTAAATTATGTAAGTTTGTCTTTAAAAGCAAACTGAATTGAACCTCTCCCCCATCCCTAGGTACTGGTATGTGGCATGGGAAAGGTCCCAAGGGCCTGACAGAGAGGCATAGGGGGCCTCATTCTGTCCCCTAAGCCCAAGGTTCCCCATTGCCATTTTATAGCTATAAGAACGGGATGCAAGGCATTAGAGGAACATTCTTTGTGCTTAATGCTGATCCTTCTCATTGCTATTCCAGGAGGAGGGAATTGAGCCAAGGAGCATTATCTTAAAAATAATAACTACTGTATTTGATGAAGCCATTTGTGGGCTTAGAAACTATTAAGAATGAGGAGGTGCCTTCCTAGAACAATCCTGTGACAATGGAGGACCCGCAGGTCGCGCTCATCTGGAAACGATTCTGACGAAAAGCACGGCTTGCAATGGAATATGGATGCACTAGAGACAGACAATCAGAGAGACAAGAAAGGGACCTTTGGTGGTATAATATCGGTTGCCACAGGGCCAGGAATGTATCTCCCTCTGTGACAAATTCATCCCAGTCTGCGGCTCATTGTTTCATGCACCTGTTCTAACAACACGGCTTACGCTGCCCTAACTCCCACTGATGCTATTGACTCACAGGACTTGAGCCAACAGACACGTTGTTAGCCAAACACAATTTAGTGGCCTTGATATTGTAACAATTGGAAGCAATTCAATTGCCTACATTACACAAGGCGCAAGCCCTGACGCGCCTAGTGGTCTCTTCTGACCTTCAAAGTGCATGTGTTGGTGAAACGGTACGGAGAACTTTTAATGGACGGATCAACGGAGTTGGACCCTTACGTGTGCTAACGATTAGGACTGCCTTGGGCTTTTTAATTACTGTCTGATCTACTGAGGGCTCAGGTGCCAAAGCAAAGCAAAAACAACACAGGGTGAGTTGCTAAGGACACACAAGCCAAACCTGGGACTCAGCTACACAGCTGCAAATTAAACGTTTTAAGCGTGTTGTAGAGTGAATTATGCAAACATGGCACTAGATGGCGATGGTGAGCTATGGCGAATTCAATATATTTTTCAAAACGTTTTTTTAAAAAGCATTTTCGCAATTTTTTTTATATGTGTGTAGATTCCACCATGGATGTTGCTTGGCAGGGCATCCACAGTTGTGCCATGAACAGCAGCCTGGGCTAAGGAGAAATCACTGTTCCAGGCCCAAGTCAGGCCCAACCCCATAATGTGACATCCCAGGACAATCTAGCCCCCAACCCCAACTCAGCACAGAGAAGGTTTGGAGTGCAACTTAATGCTGGACGTTGTTGTTGTTGTTACACGTTGTTCCAATCTCTGCATGGTAAGAGACTCCAGGGATTCTAAGCACTTTCTCCAGGCTTTCAGTTTCCTATCTATCTATCTATTGGTTTTTCCATATATTTTCCAAACAGAACAAATCATCTCATCTTATACATCATTTTTGCTATTTTAGCCTGAGACTTCCATCAACCACATATTACGATTTTCAAACCTCCTCTCTTAATCTTACATTTGTTATCATAACTATTACTTTTAATAATCAGTAACTTAAAATCCATTCTCATAAGTCTTTTCTGCAATATCTCATATGGTTCTCCTTACAAAACCTCTTGTAATCCTACAAGTAGTCAATTGATTACAATTGTCTTTCAAATAACTCGCATATTTACTCCACTTTCAAGAATTTCTGGTCTTGCTGGTTTCGAATTCTCCCTGTCATCTTATCCAATTCTGCATAGCCCATTAATTTCGTCTGCTATTCCTCTTTCGTCGGTAGTTCTTCCTGCTTCCATTTCTGTGCCAATAATACTCTTGCTGCAGTTGTTGCATATAAAAACTTTTTTTTGTCTTGTCTATTAATGTCAGTGCCTACAATACCAAGTAGATATGCTTCTGGTTTTTTTTTACAAATGTATATTTCAACATCTTTTTCATCTCGTTATAAATCATTTCCCAGAAGCATTTCACTTTATTACATTCCTGACTTTCAGTTTCCTTGGAATGAGGGTCAGAGAAGACTGTGGTGTCTTTCGCATGAATGGCTTTATTTACACATATATTATACAACTTGATGAAGGGGGGGGCGGACTCACAGCATGAACCCCACAACATTTTGCTTCTCTATTCGGATTCCAGGCTAAGCCCCCAAGTCACAGCTTTGGATCCAGCAAGGAGCAGACTGTGTCTCCTGCTTCTATAATCAGACCAGCTCAGTGTCAAACTGCAACTACACATGCAACAGATGGAAATGAAGAGCTAGAGCCCTGGAGTGGTAAATCAGGCTGTGTCCCATGAAGGCTGGGGCTGGCGGCAGCTGCAGTCTGAAACCTCAGAGTTGTGCCAGGTTGACAAAGACTCCTCTAAGCACATGTTTTGAGGAGAGGCTGTTGACGGTGGCTAGATGGAATCCATTGTAGCTTTTACCCTCAGCTCTCCACACTAAGAGAACGGAGACTCTCAGTGCCTGTTTTGATTTACTGAAGGACGCAAAAAAAAGAGACTGGGGTTGAATTGCGTCAAAAGGCAGCTGCAGCTTCTTACAGCCAAACAAAGAATCTGCTCTATTATCTATGGAGTAATAAAACTCCGGCATGAGGAACCAAAGCTCTTTGAGTAAGGCTCAGCTCTTAAATTAGGCCCTGGCTATTCCTGGCCGTGGAAGCTTTGAAAACTCAGCATCTACCAACAATAGGTTGGGAATGAACAAGTGCTTCAGGAGCTCATCTTGAGCAGCAGCTCAGACACTAGCTCTGAACCACATGAGGAAAAGCCAGCCAGATTAGTTGGACCAGCAGCACCAGAAGCCGAGGTGTTGGGTACCAATCCAGACTGCAGCAAACTAGGTGAGCTTGTTGGCCAGGTAGGGTTAGCATCTTACGTACCATCAAGCACAGAGGGCACCCACTGGCATAAGTTTGCCTTTACTGATTTATATTTGTTGGTGGCCATTTGGAAAGAATTACTATGATTTAAATAGGAATATGCAAGACATTTCACCATAGTGGGGTAGATTGCGACCAGGTGGCCTTTGTTAAAGTATGGCAAGTGGCCGCTGTACCTTTGAGCCAAGCCCTGCTGAACTGAGACCTTCAGAGGCACTGATTCTTAAAGCTGTACCCTGCCCTGAAGAAGACAAACTAAGGTTACCAGATTTTTTTTCAATGAATCCGGGGACACTTTTCAACGTCAATGAATATTGTATGGGGACTGATTTGTAAATCCAGGGACTGTCCCCAGGAAACAGGGACATCTGGTAACCTTAACACAAACCCCACCACACTTCACAAGCCCATTAGACTGCTTGTCAACCAAAGAGACTGACAATGAGGAGTCACAATCCTGAGCAGGCTCTAAGTCCTTAGTGAAGGCTGGGTCCATTAGAGTGAACGGGGCAGCGCCCCACCAAGCTCAATTAGCCTTAAGCCAGCCCCCAACCAACCTGCCTTCTTGCTTACAACCTGCCCACAGGTTGTCACTGCCTGCCGACTCCTTCCTCCTAAGTCCCTGGCAGAACTCAGCAGGGAGAAGGATGGAGCTAAATTGGAATTAGCTGGCTGTGTCCTTGGCTCTGCCTCCACCTATCCTTGACCTCCCTGCTTTCTGCCCCACCAATGGCTACCAGTTACCACTGCACCTGAGGAGCTGCAGAAATTTGGGACAAGTAGGCTGGATGCACAGGAATAAAGGATCTCGGTTCAGCCTCTGACGTCAGAACCAGTTGCTTGCTTGGTATTCTCTGAAGTTCTGCAGCTGAGGCCGGCTTTGCTCCATCACACCCTGTCTGCTTCTGCTCAAGGTCAGGATGGGATGGAGTCCAGCTTGAATCTCCTACTGTGGTTCCTATTTCCCCCATTTTTGAAATTAAGGTGGTTGTATAAGGAGGTTCTTTATATTCACAGCTGCTATATAGCCTTTGTGGTGTAGTGGTTAGAGAGTTAGGTTCAAATCCCCATTCAGCCACAAAGCTTACTCGGAGACCTTGGCCCAGCCACAGTCGCTCAGCCTGACCTACCTCACAGGGTTATTGTGAGGAGACAAAGACATGCCTTCCAACATTTCTCTGATGAAAATAGGGACGTCAATAATTAAAAACAACAACAACAACAACTTATTTGTACCCTTCCCATCTGATTGGGTTGCCCCAGTCACTCTGAGTGGCTTCCAACATATATAAAAACGTAGCAAAACATTAAACATTAAAGAAACTTCTGCTGCCTTCAGATGTCTTCTAAAGGTTGTATAGTTACTTGTCTCCTTGGCTTGGGGGTTGCATAACTCTGTACCTTCCAACATTTCTCTGATGAAAATGGGATGTCCTAAGGAAAAGCCAGGGATGCGGGTGGCGCTGTGGGTTAAACCACAGAGCCTAGGACTTGCTGATCACAAGGTCGGCAGTTCGAATCCCCATGACGGGGTGAGCTCCCGTTGCTCGGTCCCTGCTCCTGCCAACCTGGCAGTTCAAAAGCACGACAGTGCAAGTAGATAAATAGGTACCGCTCTGGCGGGAAGGTAAACGGCGTTTCCGTGCGCTGCTCTGGTTCACCAGAAGCAGCTTATTCATGCTGGCCACATGACTCGGAAGCTGTACGCTGGCTCCCTCAGTCAATAAAGTGAGATGAGTGCTGCAACCCCAGAGTCGGTCACGACTGGACCTAATGGTCAGGGGTCCCTTTACCTTTAAGGAAAAGCCGGACATTCCAGGATCAAATCAGAGACTGGGACAGCTTCTTTAAATCCGGGGCTGCCCCTGGAAAATAGGGACACTTGGAGGGTCTGCAAAGGGAAACATGTGCACCACCTTGAATGCCTTGGAGGAAAAGCAGAATATAAATGCAATGAATAAAGCACTCCTCCAGACCAGGTGCTAATCCATATACAACTTCTCCCTGCCCCCCTCCCACCCCACAAGCTCATAATGTCTCACCTGGAGTACTGCAAGATGGCATAAGCTTTAGTTTAGCTCGCAGCAGCCTTATAATTGGGGGTGGCTGAACAAAAGCCAGGTCAGACCCTCATAATGATTGTGATAGAAATTGGCTGGGAGCTGCATTGCTTTGCATGGACCCTCTCTCCCAGTGCCAGAGATGAGAGAGACGGAAGAAAATTGTCAGAGGTGTAAGAGGCCTCACCTTTTACTGCTTGTTTGTCCCTGAACCTGCCACATCTGTTTGAGGAAAGAACCCTTTTCCCCTTTTTCATAGCTCTCGGGTATCATTTGTTGGGGAGCTGGCTGTTGTTTCCATTCCTGAGAAACCCTTTTTGAACAAGAGAGACTGAGTTGATGACAAAACCAGGCCCTCTTACCATCAGGCCACAGAACCTGGGGAATAATATATCTGTCGCTGGGTGAATTCCTCAGTAACAGGGGCCCTAGGCTGGTTTTCACACTCTGCTCTCATGTAAGAAGCCTGCTTTGGTAGGGGAAGGAGAAAGAGGCTTCAAACAAGCATGGCACACCCTGTGGTTTACGGCATGAGGGTAGCGCATGTCAGGGTAAATGAGCGAGGTCAACTGCAGCTATACTAGAGAAGTACTTCACTGTCCTTGGTTGAGCAGTGCATGAATAGCAGAATGAAATGAAGCCGCAGACGGGCGAGGAACAGTGTTTCCTCCGCCTGCAACATCTTCGACATGGATATTTCCAGGCCTTCCAACATTAATGCTACAGTGCTACCTCGGGTTACATACGCTTCAGATTACATACGCTTCAGGTTACAGACTCCGCTAACCCAGAAATAGTACCTCGGGTTAAGAACTTTGCTTCAGGATGAGAACAGAAATCATGTGGTGGCAGTGCAGCAGCAGCAGGAGGCCCCATTAGCTAAAGTGGTGCTTCAGGTTAAGAACAGTTTCAGGTTAAGAACGGACCTCCGGAACAAATTAAGTACATAACCAGAGGTACCACTGTATTTCATAAAGGCTTTGCTTATGATCTCCCCACATCATCTCCCTTCCGCAAAATCTCACATTTCTCCATCATTTCCTTTGGCACTGAGGGCTGGTGTTCTTTGTTTCAAGGTGTTCCGGCAGTTGTTTATCGAGAGTGCTTGTCTCTTATTTCAAAATTCAGGGGGGAACAGATGTCTGTGGATCTACTGTAACTGAAGATACTATCTGGAGTAACAAAGAGGGGGAAATTTGATTCAGCTGACATTTGAAGGTAAATCTACCAAATTAGCAAATGGGGAAGGGGATTAACTGAAACACAGGCGCCCTTCAAAATGTGCAGTTATCAGAATTTTCAGATACAGATCTCTAACGAATGCTTTCAAAAAATTATACATTAAGGGAAATTGTGAACAACCATGAATATATTTGTGAAATATAACACACTATACTATTAGAAATGCTAATGGTGAAGCAATATAAAAACGCCTTGAATAAATAATTGGGGAAATTGCTTGCAAAAATGTGTACAATAGTCAAAACTGCCTACAGAAATATGTTTAGTACCAGACATTTGCACTAAAATACTGATTCTCATATGTATTTTTACAAAATAATAAATCGCTACAGAAATATGGATAACTGAATTTAATGCTGGGAAAAGTAGAAACTGAGAGAACCGAATTAACAGATCCATCCATTCAGTGCTATTTTTCTAGAAAAAGAGGTGCCAGAGCTCACCGTCAGTGCCTTTCTTGTTCTCTTATAATGGCAATGGCACCCATCTGAGAGTTGCTGGAACTGAGTTCTAGTGAGTTACATCTGAAAAACACCCTGTGTCAATTCTTAATCAGCTGCCCCCCTGCCCCCCTGGCTACGCCCATGGCAACGTGAGTTCCTCTTTGCTACCCATGAATATCTGAAAATAAGCACATAATGCAGATCCGCAATGAGATTCTAACTCAAATAAGCTCATCCTGCAGCCACTCAAGGATGCAGAGAGCTGTGAAACTGTCGTAAGAAGGTATTGTTCGTTTCCAAGTATCAACTCTATTCTATTCAAAACATCCAACTTTTTTTTTTACAAATGCACAAATCAACAATATGAGGCAGCGATGGGGAACCTCAGTCCTGGGGTGGACTCTCCCCAGTGGACACACCTTTTCTACATCTACACCAATGGCTTCACACATTTTTCCAGGCTGGAATGTGTCCTTGAATACTGATACTTTTGCTTGTCTTGAAGGTGGATGGTGTCTCTCTCTGTGTGTGTGTTTGGGAATTAACCTATTGTACAAAAGCAGAATTAGCATTTATTTCTGCACCCACCTTTCAATGCAGCCCCAATACGGTACAATGTGATCAAATTAAAAGCCACCCTCAAAGCCTGCTGCAATAAATGTTTTCACTGCCCAATGAAAAGGAAGATCTCGGGCATTCTACATCCTTGGTGCCACAACAGAAAATTACATCTTCCTCCTGCCCGCTCGCTGAACTGAAAACCGCTTTCTTCTTACTCTGCACTGACACACACAACTGAGAATAGGAATCCTAACAAGAAGATATGGTTGTATGTGTGCAGATGTAGGAAATCTCGTTTCATGTCAACAACGCTAGGCATGAGGTCAAGAGTAAATAGGCCTCCCACCAATAATTGAAAAGGCTCGGGAGGAATGGGATGGGATGGAGAAAAGTTTGCTGGTTATTTACTGTGACAGCAAGGCAGATCTCGAACTGGTTGTTCCTAGGGTTGCTAACACCATACTGGGTCCCATGGTTGTCTTATTTCATAACATTCCAAAAATGGAACTCTTTGATTTCAGCTACTTTCAGTCAATGCAGGGGAACCCATGGAGTTTTAAGTTGGATCCAAACACTCAGTAAACAGCAGGGATATTGATTTGTCTAACCTCCCACTAAAATACATATTTCTCAAGCACTGAAAGAAGAATTCAAGTTGCAACACTTATTCCCAAACTTATGAAAATCTCGATCTGTTGACAGAACAGACAGCAAAGTGGCTTTTGCTGTTCTGTTTTCACAAGGCATGAAATCCCAATAGTCTACAATGTGGGCCCTACATGAATCACAAACATTATAAATTTTGGAGACCTTCGTAAGTCCAGATCACATCACTTTTAAAATGGCCCAAATATTGCAGCGAAGCATTTCTTGGAGAGCTTTAGACCAGCAATGATTAACCTTTTCTAGCCAGTTGTCCAGATCCTTAACACACACACCCAAGTGTTGTAGGTCATTTTGAATTTTTGACCAATGAAGACATTGTGGCTTCAGCTCCAAGTCAGCCTCCAAACCACACCCCTGCATGCGTGCCTCTTCTGCTTTGTGTAACATGCAGTCTGTTGAAGAGTTCTGGTGGACTCAGAGGTATGCCCTCAGAAGTGATGTTATTGGCTCTCCATTAAATAGTGGTGCTCCATTTGTGCCCAACCATGTCCCACTGCAACAGTGCAGCAGAACATAATGCCATTGTAGGGCCTTGTTGGAAGAGTCTAGGGTGCAACCTGGATTTGACTGGGAAGGGCTGTGTCTCTGCTTGGCTCTGCTCTCTGTGGGAGAGACCACAGTCTGAAATCTTGGAGAGCTGCTGCCAGTCAGAGTGGACAATACTGAGCTAGATGGACCAATGGCCCAACGGTACAAGGCAGCTTCCTATGTTCCTATCACACACATTACCACTGTTTTGGGTCCTTCACAGCAGAACTGCCTGGGTGGTAAGGATAACCACCCAGGTGTAACATTCAGCTGCTTTCTTTCTGAAATTGCACTGGTGTGTTTTCCCTAGGGATGTGGGTGGCACTGTGGGTTAAACCACAGAGCCTAGGACTTGCCGATCAGAAGGTCAGCAGTTCGAATCCCCGCAACGGGGTGAGCTCCCGTTGCTCGGTCCTAGCTCCTGCCAACCTAGCAGTTCGAAAACACGTCAAAGTGCAAGTAGATAAATAGGTACCACTCCGGTGGGAAGGTAAACGGCGTTTCCGTGCGCTGCTCTGCTTCACCAGAAGTGGCTTAGTCATGCTGGCCACATGACCCGGAAGCTGTATGCCGGCTCCCTCAGCCAATAAAGCGAGATGAGTGCCGCAACCCCAGAGTCGATCACGACCGGACCTAGTGGTTAGGGGTCCCTTTACCTTTACCTTTACTTTCCCTAGTAGAGGCATATCTCTGGATACACCAGAGTAGGAGCTTCTTCCAGATCCTAAAGTTCCTCAGCTGCCATATCTGGAGCATAGGATTGTACCCTAAACACCATGTCCCGATCCTTTGGTTCAGCATGCCTATTTGAATAACAGTCTTTTTTCCTGCAATTTGTCTAACTAGACAAATCATGAAAGGAATATTTTCCTAGGTGGATGGTGCTTGATTCTGTTTAATATATGCCTATTTAAAAGCACAGAATCAGAGATACTTCTTTTCTTACCCTCTGCAAGTGTTTATTGACCACTTACATAGAAAGGTATCCAAAATGATGTCATGCACGTGTAGTAGCTCTTATATTCCATTACCTGCATGTGCAGGGGTGGAACAGTTTGTAAGAACTGTTTGTAAAAGCCTTTGTAGCCTATGCAATGCTTGGGGAACCTTTTATTTTCTGCTGAGGGCCACATTCCCTTGGGGATACTTTTTTTTTGGGGGGGGGAGGGCACATGCAGTAGGTAGGGCCAGAGCCAAAAGTGGGCAGAATTTACAAGATTGCATAGAATACTCTCTCTCTCTTTCTTTTTCTCTCTGTCTCTGTGTGTGCGCACCACACCATTCTCCCTGAGTGATTTTGATTTGTGTCCTTGAAATAGGACTCATTATAGCTTTTATTTCTCTAACATGCTGGATTAAGAAGAAAATCAGACAGATAAAAGACTAGCAGATGAACTTGAAGCTCCGTTAATCAAGAGCATGTGGCCATCTTTGATTGAGGAGTGCTGGGTCATGTTGGTTGCAAAAGCCATCAAGAAAGTCCTTAGCAGCTTTTGAGAGGGTAACTGATCCATTGTGATGCTTCAAATGCATGATATTAGGGAGGACTTCAAAAGAAAGACTTCAGAAATATGCTTTCGATAGGAAGCCTTTAAAAATGATATTGGAAAGATACCAGCTATGGGAAAGGCTTCCAGTGAAAGTACTTGTGGGGTAAGTTAAGGATATAGATGATGAAATAGTTGGGATGGGTCAGGTCAACTGAAGCATGGCCATTTATGAGCAGATGACAGCAGGAAACAGGAAAGATGTTAGGGCTGCTAGTGGAAAGATATGTAGAAGGGTGATAGAAAAACAAATTAAATAGTAAAAAAACAAGTTTAGTCATACATTTAGTCAAAACAAGATAGTATGAAGACTTGACACATTGGAGAAAACACAAGTTGGGCACAAGTCTCTTGTATGCCATATGGTAGCAAAAGGGTGTGAGATTCCCAGAGCAAGAATGGTTGGAGCAAACTTCTAAAATGGCAAGTATTGGGGCTTTTGGGAGCATTCAGTCACAACTGACCATTTACGAGGAGACTTTATTGCATCTGATCACACAACACCTTCTGGTTTGGTAAGACTCCTCCTACCTATTAGTTGACTTCATCAACCAAATAGTCTAGATTTCTGCTGCGCTGGGATACTATACTGTTTGCTAAATATGTTGGATTATTTTTAGCATAGGTTGTGTACATTGAAGTAATGTATTCCATCTGAGAACTGTATTAATCAAAGTGTGAATAAAGCATTGAAAAGGCATTCTATGTCCTTGTCTCTTGTTACCAATATTGGTGGTAATTGACAACTGGATAAACATACCATTTTAGTTCAGTTAGGCATTTCAACCACAAAAATTTCTAAAAATATATAAAAAACAGTAATTGGTAATCAGTAACCTGTTTGGCTAACACTCATTGTGCCATCATAATTCTCTCCTTGCTCCTCTCTGTGTCACTATCTGGCGGACCACAGGCTCTCTATCACGGATACAATGTATTGCTTACATTGCCAATTACTATACGCCTTTGGCATGGGTGCTGTTTGTTAAGGCCTAAAATTTGGCCATGGCCAAGGCTATTTCATTCTTTTAAGAACTGGAAGACATTCAGCCGATAGAACTGAAGCTATGTTTCCCATCACAAAGCCGCAGCGACGACAAAAGAGGCAACTGCCCAACAACTCAAATGGTTAGTAAAAACTGAGATCTATCCAGAAGCAAGGGTCAACATGGTTTTCAAACTGTGTTCCACTTCCAAGAACCCTGGAGTTCCCAGAAAACTAAACAAGGACTTCTCAAGATAAAGTTGGTCATGACAGGGAAGTGAAAAGGCAGCTTACCATCCTCAGCTTACAATTTCCCTGTGATGCACAGTGTTGGGTATGTCCCAGGGTACAAACAGGTGGAACAATAATGAGGCCCAAGAGGTCAGGTCAATGCCCCATGTGAAGGCAGTGTGCACACCTTAGAAGAGGGATGGGGAACCTGTTTCGGTTTGAGGGCTACATTTCCTGCAGTGCAGCCTTCTGGATGGGGGGCACATACCAGTGGCAGGTGTGGCCAGAGGCAAAAGTAGCCAAAGCAATGTGTGGACATGTTACAGTAAGCCAGTTTCTACACTCCCCTTTCTCCTTCCATCTAGGCAAGTAAGAGGCATTAGCTGAGTTCAAGGACATAGTCCAGCCAGCAGAAAAAACACGAGGAGCATACAAAGCAGGACCGGCGAAAGGTGTGGCTAGGGAGAGGGCCAGATATTCAAGCCCCAGGGCCGCATTTCGCCCTGGGCCTGAAGTTGCCCACTCTTGCCTTAGAACAAGCCCCCCAAAAATTTGCAGTGCAAAGAGCTTGCAGTATTTGTTTAGGAGTTTCCTCCGTGGAAACTGGAATAGTCTGTGTATTCTCTCAATCTTCAAAGCCAGGGGCCTCTCAGAAGATATGTAAGTATGTATTTTTTCATCCTGAGGGAGAAAATCAGTTTTTGTACTGTTCCCACAGGGACGACGTCTGGACATCAGAAATTATTTCTGACATGCATGCTGAAGCTTTTCCGGGGAAACAAGTTGTCACAGTGCCTGGAGGCTCCCACTGGTTTAGTAGTAGTCCCACTGTGCGTCTGGGGTGTCCCAGTGCCTTTTTTGGGGTGCAGTAGAGTCATTGTTGCCCTCATGACCTGTTTGTGGAGATGTGTGTGCTTTGTGGTTGGTTGTGGGGAGAGACGTTGCCATGGTACCTAAGGTTGCCATGGCACCCTACTAGGCTGTGGCAAGGCACCCAACTGGTGAGAGCAGTTGGCATGGCAACCTCGGGGGGGGGGGGACTGGCATCAGGCTTCCTCCTCCCCATGCTGCACCGGGAGGTGGGGCAGAAATGGCCCACCAAAGGCTCCTTTATGGGGCGGGTACCGTACGCAGCCCCAGCTCTGATGGTGGCCACGTCAGTGGAGAACATGGTGGTGCTCATGCCCCCTGCCAGGGTATGGCGGAGCAGGCGTTACTAAGTCGCCATGGGGAGGAGAGAGGGATGCTCCACGTTTGCCGCGAGGAGCCCTCCCTCCTAGGAAGCTGGTTGCCATGGCGCCGCCTTAGGCGAGGATGCGGTTGCCATGGCAGCCAAGCGGGAGGCGGCGGAGGCAGCGGGGTACCGAGGCGCCACCCTCGCGACCTCCGTCCGCCAGGGGCCGCTGCGGAAACACAGAGAACAGCAGCCGCCGAAAACCAAACCAGAGCGGTCGACACTCTGTCCTCTGACGCTTGTCGCTCGGTGGTTCCTGGGTAAGTCTCCGCTTTACTGCGGCTACGCTCCTTCCGCTCGCGGTGCGGTAGGCTATGGGGACTCGTTGGTAGTGCCTGACGTCACTCACCCTCTCCTCCTCCTCCTCCTCTTTCTTCGGCGGAAACATGGCGGCGGCCTCCGCGGAGTGAGTTGTGGAGGCGGGCTGCTGTTCTTCCCCCGTCAGGGGAGGCCTGGGTGGGAAGCGGCGAGGCGGGACCTCTCCCTGCTCGACCCTTCCGTCGCACCCGCGGAAGCCCGAGTTTGGGGGCGGGAAGGGTTGGCTGGGAGGGGAGACTTCGCGCTGCTCCCCTCGCCCCTCGCCGTGGCTTCGGGTCCGCACCTCCCCAAAATAGCAAGGAAGTTGAAACGTTCAGTGACTACCCGGGGAAGCAGCACCTAGAAATCCCTTTGAAAGACCATCTTTGAGCAATTTAGCCAGTATCGTGTCGAGGGTGCCCCCTTTTAAAACAATTCATAAATAAATCTGATGGTTGAAAGCTCCCAGAAGTCACACAGCTACCCGTGGAGAGGAGGAGGATGCCCACTGTCTCTGTTCAGGCTTGGCTGTCCTCAGCCCGTGTTTCCTTCGAACCAGCATCTGCTGCTTGCCCATGTCTGCTTCACAATATAGAGATGCACAGAACTGCCCATCCTTAGAGGAGACTGCCTGTTGCATATCTGCAGGAGTTGCTTTGCTAGGTTTTGCCTTCCTTTCCTCCTTCCAAGCCTTTGGCGGGCCCGGAACAGTGACTTTTTGTAGGAACCAAGGTGGGTTGAGTGTCATTGCAGGTGGCTGATTACCTAGGAAGGTGCCTTATACTGAATCAAACCATTGGTTCGCCAAGGTTGCAGACAGATCTTTCCAAACCTATCTTCAGATGTGAGTGTTTGAGTCTGGGACTCTGAATTCAAAGTATGTGCACTGCCACAGTGCTATGGCTATTTTCATAAATGCTACACACACACACATTTAGTTCTACCAAGGCACACTTTTCTGTCAGATCTTTGGGGAACACTAGATAAGAGTATTTGGACTTGGACCCAGGTGACCAGGATTTAAATCCCCACTGAACTCTGAATCTGGCTGGGTGACCTTGGGCCACTCACTGGACTCAGCCTAATCCTTTCCCTAGTGGTCAATGCAAAGATAAAGTTGTAAAAGAGGGAGCCCTGAACTCTGAAAAGCATTGGAAACCCATGCTTCTGCAGTTTTGCTGTCATCTCTAACCTCAGCATCTCTTGTATGGCACCATGAAGATATTTTTTGATAAAGCTTGCTTCTAGTATAATATGTTAGAATGATTGTAATTTGGTTCTGTGCTGTTGTTGTTTCTAGAGTACTTTTTGTTGTATAATAGGCATTCATTTTCATGATACATTCATGTCACTCCAGAGAATCTTCATGTTTCATTTCAGCTCATATTTCCTGAGACACTGTTTTAACAGATATAGCTGCCTAGCTGTTCTGTTGGGCCAGATCATCTGTTACTTTACTGCAAGAGTGCATAGAAATATTGAAGTGGGAAGAAGTTTTCTTAGTCACCAATTCCTTCTTGCAAAATTTTAAATGTTTGTAACAAATGTATTATTACAATTCTGGCTTTCCCACAAAGAATAAGGCAATGCTCAGTTCTCATACGTGTTTTGTTAAAGCCCAGGTATCCTCTTCAGGCCTTGTATATTGCATACATGTAAACAGCTGTTGGCCAGTGGGTAGGCAGACATTCCTTTGGTACTCAATACAAAGAACTGGGCAGAACATTGATGGGGAACTTTGAGATGTAGCTACAAATCCCATTATCCCAGACCATTTGCTGTGCTTGCTGGGACTGATGGGAGGTGGAGTCCAGCAACATCTCAAGAGCCATAGGTTTTCCATCCATGGGACAGAGTGTTGTGCCACCTTTAAGCTAACAGGTGTGTTGTTGCATAAGCTTTCATGGGCCTGAGTCCTACCTCACCCCATTTGACATACTAGATGTAGCAAAAGTATTTGTTATTATTATATGAGCCGTGATACATTTATTCTTAAAGAGATGCTGTGTGTGAATCTAACACTGACTTCTGTTTCCTTTGATCTCTCTACAATTTTATTCTCACAGCAACCACACCCTTCTTTTCTTGGACAGCATGATATGCCTTTTGACTCTGCCAGATTCTAGCCACCCTGGGACTTTTTCCACTTGAAGATATTATGGATCATGAGGCCCCAACTATCAGGCCTCGTCGGATCCAGAACCAGAACGTCATCTACCGTCTAGAACGTCGAAGGATCACCTCTGGCAAGACTGGCACCCACTGGCACCAGGTGCGCATCTTCCACCAAAATGTCTTCCCCAATTTTACCGTGGTCAATGTTGAAAAACCACCCTGCTTCTTACGGAAGTTCTCCCCTGATGGAAGGTACTTCATTGCCTTCTCCTCAGATCAGACTTCACTGGAGATCTATGAGTATCAAGGGTGCCAGGCAGCAGAGGACCTCCTCCAGGGCTACGATGGGGAGATCTTGGCTAACGGCAATGACCAGCGGTCCATCAACATCCGTGGGCGACTCTTTGAACGTTTCTTTGTCCTCCTTCACATTACCAACGTGGCCTCTAATGGCGAGCACTTGAACCGTGAATGTAGCTTGTTCACAGATGATTGTCGCTATGTCATTGTTGGCTCTGCTGCCTATTTGCCTGAGGAGCCCCACCCTCCCTTTTTTGAGGTTTACCGCAACAGTGAATCAGTGACACCTAACCCCCGGTCACCTTTGGAAGATTACTCTTTGCACATCATAGACCTTCACACAGGCAGGCTTTGTGATACCAGGACGTTCAAATGTGATAAAGTCATATTGTCCCACAACCAAGGGCTCTACCTATATAAAAATATCCTGGCCATTCTGTCTGTACAGCAGCAAACCATCCATGTATTTCAGGTAACACCTGAGGGCACCTTTATTGATGTACGAACCATAGGCCGCTTTTGCTATGAAGATGACCTCCTCACACTCTCTGCTGTCTATCCAGAGGTTCAGCGGGATTCTCAGACAGGCATGGCGAACCCATACAAAGAACCGTTCATAAATTCTCTGAAGCACAGGCTGCTGGTCTACTTGTGGCGAAGGGCAGAACAGGATGGGAGTGCTATAGCTAAAAGGAGGTTCTTCCAGTATTTTGACCAGCTGAGGCAGCTGCGCATGTGGAAGATGCAGCTCTTGGATGAGAACCATCTCTTCATCAAATACACAAGTGAAGACGTGGTCACGTTACGGGTGACAGACCCTTCACAGGTATGGAGCTCGCCTTTGTGGGAGCTATTCTGGCAGGATATTGAAACTCTGATATTGTTCTTAGAAATCCTGTCGACCAGGCTTTCCGTCAGCATGCTGTTTTGAGTTTTTGTGTGTGAGTAACAAGGAGAGAGACGTGGGTGGCGCTGTGGGTTAAACCACAGAGCCTAGGACTTGCCGAGCAGAAGGTTGGCGGTTCAAATCCCCACGACGGGGTGAGCCCCCGTTGCTCGGTCCCTGCTCCTGCCAACCTAGCAGTTCGAAAGCACGTCAAAGTGCAAGTAGATAAATAGGTACCACTCCGGCGGGAAGGTAAACAGCGTTTCCGTGTGCTGCTCTGGTTCGCCAGAAGAGGCTTAGTCATGCTGGCCACATGACCCGGAAGCTGTACGCCGGCTCCCTCAGCCAATAAAGCGAGATGAGCCCCACAACTCCAGAGTCGGCCATGACTGGACCTAATGGTCAGGGGTCCCTTTACCTAACAAGGAGAGAGCTCCTGGATCAGGTTGAGGGTCATTCTATTCCACCATCCTCTTTCCAATAGTAGCTGGCAAGATGCTTCTGGAAAGCATCCAGGGACAAAGGCAATAGCCCTCCCATGTTGCTTATCCCTCCAGCCGCTGTATTTTATATAGTCAAGTTCCTAGTCAGGTTCCTAACCCTTAGAACCAGTCCAGGATATTTGAAATAAAAATGACATTTCTCCTTCCTTCAGTTACAAGAATTTAAATTAAAGTTGTCATTTAACCTGCACTCAATATAATTCATATTCCTGGAGCCCTGTTCCTATTGCACCTCTTCACTTTGCTTCAGTGGCAGTGTTGTGTGTTTGTGTATTTATATTTACCATTGTGTCCCTGAAGGCTCATTGAACAAAGGTTTTAGAAACATATAAACTTGAATCCTATATGGACCAAGTGCTACTGTTTGGCTGCTGGAACTAAAGGAAATAGTGTCCTCAAATGTAAATTTCACTAGTCTCTGAAAAGGGGAAAAACCTGCAATCGTATATATTATTTAGTGAAAACATTTGTACCTGCTTTTCAGCCAAAAAGGCTACCTATAAAAATGTGTCTTCTCATTGCAACCACTCAGCTGGGGAGCCTATGTTGTAGCATTCTGATGGTGACTCTTTCACAACTGTCTCTTATGAAATCTGCAGCAGCTTCCTTTCCAAAATGGAGCAAGAGCCCTGTACTATTAAACAGAGTGGGAAACAGCTGAAGAAAGGAGGCATGCATGTTCATCCTGCTGGGTTGGGCTGTTTTTAGTTTCTTTCTTTTCTTTCCTGTTTGTGATGTTGATTGGTGTAGAAAGGTTAAAATTTTGATTCCCCCCCCTTGCTCCTTTATTATTATTACTTTAAATCACCCCAGCCAATTGTGAGTCATGCCTCTCCTTCCATTAGGCAAGATTGATGGCCTGTTACTTTGATTCATCTGGAGCTCTTTTTTCCCTTCCCAGCCAAGCCAAGAATGGGTTGAAACAGTGCTTCACAGAAACATACAAAGCTACTTATGCCAAGTCTGACGATTGGCCCATCTAACTCAGTATTATCTACACTGACTGGCAGAGGCTGGTTTCTAGCAGGAGTCTCTACCAGTTCTACCTGGTGAGGCTGGGGAATGAACCTTGGACCTTCTGTATGCAAAGCCACTGAATTACAGTCCTTCCTGGCTACTCCAGTCTTTGCTGCCTGTTGGAATAGTTGCACGAGGGTCCTTTTTCCATTTCCAAGCACAAATCAAAGTGCTGGAGCTTGTGTTTCAAGCCCTACACGACCTGGGACCCAGGTGTCCGGGAATGGGGTCTGTTCCCCCACATCAACCTGCTCAGCACTGATACTTTCTTCATACCCTCACCCATGCACAATGAGCGATGAGGGATACAACATGAAACAGAACTGCAGTAGGTTGCAAAGTGGAAATATGTCAGTGGAGCTAAGAAACTCTTATTAGCTGCAAGTCAAATGGCAGCATTAATGTTCTAATATAGGGCATGATCTGAGGGCACATGGGGCCGCCACCTTGCAGAAGCTATTCAGGTCTGGGTTTGTTCAGTGGTGGGTACATGAGCACCTGGGAGCCACATGTATGCTGCCTTGGGTCCCACGATGGATGGAAGGTGGGGTATAAATGTAAGAAAAAAAACACAGAACAGAATTGCACTATGTGGTTGTTTGCCACTGAGACTTAATACTTTTTTAAAAAAATAATATCTTGGGGTCCCCACCATCCCTGACCATTGGTTAAGCTGGCTGGGCATGATTTGATTTGGAAGCTAGCAGCATCTGGGGACCTGAGGTTGAGGAACACTGTCTTCTTGTCAACCTAACATCTGGTAGGCTGGGCCATGGCTGGGGTTTCTCAGGGCCTTGTGGCACCCCACTTGTGCAATTCATTTTCCAGGGAGGCTGGCTTAGCACCAGCACTGTTCTCTCTTTAATCTCTGGTGGGTTTAAACTCCTGCTAAAATTGTTTTAAAGTGCTGCCTTTAACAGTTGCTTCATTGATTACCCTGATTCTATTATTTTACGATCTGTTGTAAGGGCTTAGGAGTTTAGGTTCATTAGTCATTAGTTTGGTTGTGACTCACTCAGTTGTGCAGTGGGTCCCAGCAGATAGACCACAATTTTATTTTATTTTCTACTGAAGTGTTTTTAAGAGACAGGGAGAGGAGAAGGGCAGCGAGTGAGAGAGGAAGAAGAAAAGTGGACACAGGGAACCCTGGACATTGAAAGTAGGCCTGTGTTGCAGGTTAGACTTTAAAATGGGTCAGGGGATTGAAAAGGTTGATCTTTGTGCTGGTTGATCAATTTGGGTTGTTATCTTGCAGTCAGTCACCTTGCTCTTCAGTCGCTAAATTTGACCGTTGAGTCCATTGATTGACCTTTTCAGATAAATGACTGGTGTAAGAGTTTCCATGAATGACAACCATAAAGTCTGATTTTGTCCACCTTTACCTGGAAGTAAGTGCTATGCGGCTTGCTCCCTGGTAAAGTGTGCGTAGGCCTGCAAGATGAATGCAAGTTAGTAGTGTGGCAATGGGTCACAAAAGGCCCACAGTTCTTTGTATACAAATGTTTCTCTTAGGGAGAGGGCTGGTACAGTGCAATGGTCAGGGTTAGGCTGAGACATGGGTTCAAATGCGTCTTTAGCCACAACGCTTCGTGTGGACTTGTCACTTTCTTTTTTCAACCTACAACTCTACTGAGATCAATTAATATCTCTGCTGCTGTGTATAGTACTGGTTGACAGGACTGGCTTTGTGTAGGGATTCATAGGAATATTGCAAGAATGAGACAAAGTCTAGTATGCAAGCTGTGGGGGATGGGTGGGTGGAAAGGACATAAAAGGGTCTGGATATATGTAACCTGGATACCAGATTAAAATTGCTAATGGAAGCGCATGCTGATTAAAGTTAACATATATGTTGGAAAGGCTATTGGAGAATGTGAGCTCTGTTATACACAGGACAAGAAGCAACTTATGGGTAGGCTCAATGTTGGGATGTAAGGGCCTTTAGAATCAATGGAATAAGCTGTCTGAAAAAGTTGTGTTTTTCCAGGAAAGAAGGGAGAGGTATTTATTGGGGCTTCTTCTGCACTCCCCAGAATCCTGCCTTTTTGAGGTCAATAAGCTGCATCTGTAAGACACTGGGTTGGACCTAGCACTTCCCTGCAAGATTAGAGTTTTCCCAAGGGGAAATCAATAGGGTCCTTGGGCACTTCCAGATACATTTTGTTGAGTAATCAATGTGAAGTGTTGGTCTTAGTTGTTGTGTGGGATCCATTAGTGGTCTTTCACATTTATTATGATAAAGAGTGTTAAGTGAAATTTGGTCGTCCAAAAGTTGCAAGCACCTATTGTAAGGGTGGGGAACCTTTGAGCCTTCAGGTGTTGATAAAGTACAACTCCCATCCGCCATATCAGGCATGGCCAGAGACTTATCAGTGTTTCAGTTCAGCAGTATCTAGAGGGTCAAAGGTTCCCCATACCTGATCTGTTGGAGACAGACATCTGAGATGTCACTGGTTCCACTAAAGGTTGAATATGCAGGTCCAGGAAAGCTAGATGGTGCTTTCAGGATTTCACTCTCCACCTCCCTGCAAAAAAACCTCCATGTTTGACAGTGATTGGAGTAGCAGAGAAACAGCAAGAGAGAATGTGGAGGGTAGGGCTTAGATTGCCAGTAGCAGGCAATTGACCCTGGCATGGTGGCTATAACAACAAGCTGCATTCCTTCCCCCCTCCATGACTTTTCATGGACTTGAAACTTTTCCTTTATAAAAAGAAAAGGGGATGCAAGGATTCTGGAGATGCCAAACTCAGTGCAGACTTGAGTAATCGGTTTGTAGACAAGCAGAAATAAACATAGACCTGATCTTTTGTCCATAGCATGTTACCTAGGGAAAGATTTCTTCACAAGCACCTAGGTGACTGATTGCAAAACCAAAATGCAGCTTTTGGACATTCTTGGATAAGAACGCAAGTAATTCAAAAGAAATAGTTAATGGCGCTCAGTCTTTTATTTCGCCAGCAGCGGGGGACCCTGAAGGGTACACCATTTACAGGCAACAGTGGAGCACAATGCGCTTTAAAAGGTTCCTCTCGGCATGTTGGAAATATTAAGACAGGAAAAGAAAATAAGTGTCCCCCCCAGCCCCTCCCCAAATAAAGCCTACCAACTCTCACCTTTCTGCATATACAGGGGGAAATAATTCATTGCCAGCCACCACCTGGCTTAAAAATCACTTCGCAGCAGGAGCTAAAATTAAATCTGCCACTCTGAAAAAACATTTCATGTTTGGCAGAGAAAGGAAACAGCAACATTGATGTGTCCAGTTTGAAATAAACAAAACAAGAATTGGAGGAATTTCACATTGCTTTGTTAATAATTTGACGGTAGTTAATAGCATAGTTAATCTGTCGCCCATTGCGATGGCTGGAAGTTACAATGAACTTGGCAGGTGAAATGCAGAATCCTCCCATCCAGCCACAAAACAGCATCGTATCTTGGTTGGTTTAATGGCTTGGTGGTGCAAGTTGCTCACTTAACATGGCCTTTGTGTCTTCCACCTGGGCTCAGCTGGCTGACGTCAATTCTGCTTCCTCCTGCTCAGCCTTCGTTTTTTGTTGTGTACAACATGGTGACCACCGAGGTGATTGCTGTATTTGAGAACACGTCGGACGAGCTGCTGGAACTCTTCGAGAACTTCTGCGACCTTTTCCGGAATGCCACACTGCACAGCGAGGCGGTCCAGTTCCCCTGCTCGGCCTCAAGCAACAATTTCGCCAGGCAGATCCAACGCCGGTGAGCCCTTTGGACCGTGCATGGTTGCCCAGTCAGTTTGCAAAGCCAGTGAAGCTGGAGAGGCTAAAAACTGGCTTCATATCGAGCTCTCTGGTTCAACTAAATATATTGCTATAGTGCCATTGGTGTACATGGGTATAATAGGAATGATAATGATGACAGCAAGCATTTATGTAGTTCTGGGATAACCAACATGGTGCCCCCCAGCTGTTGCTGGACTTCAGCTCCCATTACCCCAGCTAATGTGGCCAGTGGTCAGGGAGAATGGGAGTTGTAGTCTGTCAGCACTTTAGATACCCTCATTGTAGTGCTTTAACATGTTCCAAGTGCTTTACATACATTATCAGTCATCCTTAAACAGCCTTATAGGGTAAGCCAGTAGTTTTGTCCTCATATTGTGGAAAGTGAGGCTGGGGGTACTGGGTTACCTAAGGCCAGCTTGTAAGTTCATAGCAGAGGCAAGGGTTTGTTCGTTGTTGTTTTTTACTAGACTGAGGTCCCTCAACCAGAACCATAGTGTGTACAACGGGAGTGGAGCCATGGGCAAATGGTGGCCTAGGTCGGAGCTGATTACCTCCTGTACCCCAAGAGGCAAATATTGGGATAACAGGCATATGCAACTGAAAATTACTTACTAATTACTTATTAATTGTAGCACAAAAACACTGTTTCATGCTGCAGTAGCCACCTGACTGGATAACTGTAACACACACTACTTGGGGCTGTTCTTGAAGACTGTCTGGAAACTGCAGCTCATCCAGAATGTGGCTGGCTGAGTGGCACAGCCCATTGGGACCACATAGCACTAGTTCCAAAAAGCCTGAACAGGTTGCCTGTGTGTTTCTGAGCTCAGATCACAGTGTTAACATTGACACAGGACCCCCTGAATGACTTGGGCCACAGTACCTTTATCTGTACCAACCTGTCCAGGCTTAAAGGTCAGCATGGCAGGCCCTCTTGTGGTTGCACTGCCAGGTGAAGTGGAAGGTGTGGTGATGTGGGAAATGGTCTTCTCTGTGGTGCATCCCTGCCTCTGGAATGCCCTCCCCACGAAGATGCATCTGGTGCCAACTCTACCTGGCTTTAGTGCCAGTTTAAGATTAATCTTTTTATTCACGCTTTTGGATGAGTTGTGGCCTGTTGCTGATTATATGTTTCACCTGCTGCCTTTTACATTGTATATGAATTACTTTTAAAAGGTTCGTTTTATGCTTAGAATTGCTTTATGATAATTGCTTAACATGACTGGTGTTGACCTGGTTTGTTATTTTATAGCAACTCTGTAGATTTGAGGGGGGGGTGGTGGTGGATTAGAATAAAATCAGACAGCAGAACTACACAAAGATGAGATCAAAGGGAACCAATTAAGACTCCTGTTTTACAAGTGAGGAACAGTGAGGCTGAGACAGAAGCAATTAGCAAACGGCCAGCCATGCCATACACAAACACACACACTATTGTTCAACTATTGGGAGTGAGAAACTCCTGCTGTCCTGCAGATCGCCCAGAGGACTAGCAGATCTACTTTCTGCTAGCCTCTGCTCTAACCACTGCATTATTATGGCCATTTGTCTGGCTTGAGGAAGAACGGGGTATACCAAAGGGATCCTGGAAGAGAGATGTTCTAGCTGGGTGGGTGGCATGAGAGCCATCAAAGCCCATGCATACGGCACAACAAGGCAAATAATGATTATTTGTGAATTGTACAGTTGAGTCCAGTGACGAGAGCATAACACTCTCTTCTATCTCCAAGGCAAGAAAACTACTTTAGACTGTGTACCGGAAAGCATTTTCCAGGCAGCTCAACAAGAACAAGGTCTTCTTTTCCCCCCACCTGCCGGTCCCTCATCTTTACATAATCTAAACAACGTCTGAGGATGGATTTCCCCATCATCCTTCGACCTTGGAGGAGCCATCTGTAGCTCTTAGAGAAAACCTGTATTAATTTGATGGGTTCGTAATCCATCTCTTTCCTCCCACATTTCTAGTTTCTGCCGTATTATGTAGCTTAGGGGCTCTTGAACCTAGGAAGGAGCCAATCTGTATCCGTTAAATTCAAGGCTACCTCCAGAAAGCAAACTATGAGTGCTGTTTAAGGGGAATAAGGCAGCCAGTTCGTTATAAAGGCTTTTAATTATTGCAAGGCTGAAATCTTTGACTGTTAGATTAATCAACTAAAGCTTCAGTTGATTAATTGGTGGGAGTCAGTGTTGATCAGTAAAGCTGTGGGTTGATGACAGGTCTTTGACCTCATGCTCATCAGAGTGGAGCATACTAGCAAGGGTTAACTCTTCTTCTAGAGGCAGGATCAAACTTTTTTGGGGGGTGCAGTAATGATGGCCAGTCAGAAGGGGAGTGAACCTTCCTCAAGTATCCAAACTTGACTCTGCCTTCAGCAAGACTGCAGAGTAATCCTCTGACTCTTGTATGTTACCATCATAGGTGCAGGGCCCCAGTTTTGCTAGCTCTTAGGATTTCTTTAAAAACTGCCTTGGTTTGCATGTGTTACTTTAATGGAATCTGCAAAAGAATATATTAAAGGTTGCTTCTCCTTTCAACAATGTGCAGTGGCTGTGCTGCTTTTTTTAATGTACTTTTATCTTGTTGTGAAGAAGCAAAATAAAAAAGGCACCTAAATTGAATGCAAGTGCCTTTAATTGATTGACTCATGCGGTAGCATCAGGACACCTCCTTCCACACTGATTTTATCTGCTGGGGTCCCTCCCTGGAGACATCTGCTTTGACATGGACCTCAGGTCTGTTGCAGAGGATTTTGGACAGTGCTCTAGGACTCCCACTCAGTTTGTTTGGTGTCCTGCCTGAACATGTTGAGTCTTACTGTTGCCCTGTGTAAAGTGAGTCTGCACCTTAGAACTTGGCCAGAGTAGTACACCAGTGGCTAGCTGTTGCTGGGGAACGATCTGTAAGGATAGGCTCACTGTCTTTCAGGGAAGCTTCTCCTCCATCACTCATCTTCTCACTGAGGACCCCATAATGTGCTTCCAGCGAACGAGCACACTTTGAACACAGTTGCACCAAACAATTGCTGCTTAAAATGCAGGTTGTTTGTCAGCAAAAAAATACTGTGTAACTCTGGAGTGGGGAATCCTTGGCTCGCCAGATGTTGTTGGATTACATCTTCCATCATCCCTGACCATTGGCTTTGCTGACTGGGGCTGCTGGGACTTGGGAGTCTAACAGCATCTAGAGGGTCACAGGGTCCCCAACTCCTGCTATACAGTCGTACCTTTGTTCTCGAACGGCTTAGTTGCCGAACAAATTGGCTCCCGAACGCCGCAAGCCTGGAAGTAAGTGTTCCGGTTTGCAAACATTTTTTGGAAGCTGAACGTCTGGCGCATCTTCCACTTGAGTGCAAGACACTTCTGCAGCCAATTGGAAGCTGCGCCTTGGTTTTTGAACCATTTCGGGAGTCGAACGGACTCCCAGAAAGGATTCAGTTCAACAACCAAGGTACCACTGTAACTGGCATATGAAACTGCTAGCTTTTCACACACACACACACACACACACCCCCCCGCCAAAAAAGAAACCCTTGAAATTGCAGTAGAAGTGCTGGGAATTGTGGCTCAACAAGGGGTCTTCTATAAACTCTAAGCCAGTGGTCAGCAACCTAAGGGCCATAGGCCAGAAGTGGCCCACGGAGGTCGTTTGACTGGCCCCGAGCCGCCTCTGAACCGAGCTGCCTGCTCATGTGCTGCACTAAAGCAGCACGGCGCAGGAACTCACTTCTGCGGCACCCAAAATTGCGTCTGCACAGACGCAGATGCCAAAAATTGCATCTGTGCACATGCAGACACTGAAAATCGTGCGCGCGCGATCTGGCCCACAGAGGGATCTCCACGGGACCGATCCAGTCCAGGCAAGATAAACCTTGCCGACCCCTGCTCTAAGCACTCTGAAGAAACTGCAGTCCCCAGGATTCTTTGGGGGAAGCCAGGGCTGTCAAAGGGGCCTCATATTTCTTTAAATGTATGGTTTGGATGCGACAGTGCTCTGTACAGCAAGTGGCAGCCACTTTCTAATGCCTTGGTCAGAGTTTCTTCCCATTGCTGCTTCCTCAGATATTTTTAGCTTGACGTGGCAGGGATGTGCTCCATTGAAACATGGATCCCTCCCTTCCTTTTGTATCTTTCTATCTCTGCTTCTTCCAAGGCTAAGACTTAGCGTTGTGGGTGGTGGTGATTTTTGTTTCGTGCCTTTCATCTCTATACCGCCAACCTGCCTGTTGCCTTCAGATTCAAGGACACCATTGTGAATGCAAAGTACGGTGGGCACACGGAAGCCGTGCGGCGGCTGCTGGGGCAGCTTCCCATCAGCGCTCAGTCCTACAGTGGCAGCCCCTACCTCGACCTCTCCCTCTTCAGTTACGACGACAAGTGGGTGTCTGTCATGGAGCGCCCCAAGACGTGTGGGGACCACCCTATCAGGTATGTGGTGTGCCCCCGTGATGGTCCATGTTTAGGTCTAGTACACAAGACCTTTGTATATCTAGCACATTGTGAAGGGGAAGGCTGGCTGCTGGCTTACATGAGCCTTAGTCTGATCTAGCTTTCACTGTTCTTACATTCGGATGTTGCTTGTTGTGATGCTGCTAGGTGTCTTCTAAGAACCATTGTTACCCATGCCAGCATTGATTCCCTCCTCTTACCCAGACTCTCTTGGGTGGGTAGGATAATGTTTTTTGGGGCTACGTTACCATGGTGGAAAGTTGCCCGGGGCCACATTCCCAAAGTGAGCAGGGTCAAACCCACACATAAACACTCCCTTAACACACACAGAATTATGCGCCAACATACCCGCAAAGCTATTTCCCATGGAAACAGAGGCATCCTTAGAAAAGCCACTTGTTTCACCTTCCATTTTTCTTCATAGATTTTATTTTTTGTAATGCTTGAAAAGAGAGTTTTCCAGCACCCTCTATGCAAAAGGAAAATCAGCAACCACCACTCAGTCATCTCAGCAGAAGCATGTAAATAAAGTCAACGAGCAGCTGAACTGCAAGCTCTGCCTTGCAGCTCCTTAAATTTTCAGATTTAAAAAATGCAATTGCATCCCCAAAACTTCATGCATGCAGTTGCAAAATGCATAGGCTACTTTTTGCATATTTGCCGGGATCACAAGTCTACTGAGACATTTCCCACTCAAATGCCTTACATAGGACATCAAAGCCCTTTCTGCTCCCCTGGACAACTGGGCCCCCCAGAGGGCAATATGAAATTTTGGCCAGATGTGACCTGCATACAGGAGTTCCCATGTCCCCAACCACACTCTGTGATCTGGAGAGGTGGATAGTGGTTTGAAAGCCATCCAATGAATTTTTGGGGAATTTTTATCAAATTGATTTCCTTCCTGCTCACGATATGGTAGTGCCTCCTTTGCTCTCTCTGCAGTTTTGGGGGAGTGTTTGAACCATCTAACCCTGTTCAGTGTGCCTCCCAGTCATAAGAGCACTTAATGTATATGAGTCATCCCATCTTACTTTTCAGCTTGTTTTTCTGCTGCTGTCCTTGATGCTATAGGAAGGCTCCACTGGGCTGTAGGTGGCAACATATTTTTTCTCCCGACAAAATGCAGATATTCTCACTAATGAGCTTCTGTAAACAAAGCAGTTAGCCATTTTCACGTAGTTTGTCAGCTGGTGTTGTTTAGGGCTAGAGGCAATATGTAGCATTTTGGAGCTCTTGAGTGGTTCTTGTGTCTTCGGGAGTTGCTGACCACACAGAAGAACCTTCAGTTGGAGGGGCAGAGAAAGGACAGAAAAATGCACTCTCAGTCTTTGAGAGACTTGCCTAACCAAGCTAGTTTGTTGCCTGACACAGAATTTACAAATGGGGTGCTCTCAGTAGTAATGATCAATTGCTACATAATTGGTATTGCTGCCCTTTCACGGTACCCCAAAATCAGCTGACTTGGCTGATGCCTCTAAATTAGGAGGATTTGCTTGCGGATTTCCCTTAAATTAACACCTGTGAACACATGACAGATCCAGCTAGCCCAGAATAGTCTACACAGACTGAGAATGGCTCTCCAGACATCTCTCGCAGAGGTCTTTCCTACCTTTGTAACCTGGAGGTGCTGGTGATTGAACTTGAGAAGCCTGTCTGCTACTCCTGAGCTATGGAGTTGCTTTATTCTCACCTAGCCCAGTACTGCCTGTTCTTACTGGCTTCAGCTCTCCCTAGATCCTGGAGGTCCTGCTAAAGAAACATTTCGACGATAGAGATTCTAGAGATTAAACCTGGGACCTTCTGGTCCTCAGGGAGTTATACAGGCAGGAAGAGCGACTTGCCAAAACTGAAGGGGATGTATAATACTTCTCAAGGCATTCCTCTTTGGAGAGACGATCCCAAATGAAACATGTTTGCAAAGAGGATGAATTCCACCCTTTGAGCTTTAACTTGAGAATCAAAGATGTGCATTCTAACGGAGCTTCAAGCGGGCGACGAAAATTCCAGACACATGACATAGGAAGAGCCCAGCTGCATCACACCAAAGGTCATCTCACCAGGCATCCTGTTTCCCCCCGGAGGCCAACCAAATGCGTCCTGGGAGCCAGAAAAGTAGGGCCCAAAGGCAACAGCAGTCTTCAGGGGAGCTACTGTTGTGCTCTTGAGTGGGTGAGAAACTGGCATAAAAAGAGCCCTGCTGAATTGGGCCAAAGCCCAATCCCGTTCAGCACCCAGTTCTCAACAGTGGCCAACCAGAAGCCCATGGGAAGCCCACAAGCAGGACCTGAGCATCACAGCACTTTCCCCACTTATGATTCCCCGCAGCTCAGAGACATTCTGCCTCCCACAGCAGAAGGAGAACAAAGCCATCGTGGCTAGTGGACATTGATAGCCTTGTCCTCCATGGATTTGTCCAATCTTCTTTTAAGGCCATCCAAGTTGATGGCCATCATATGTTCTTGTGGGAACAAATTCCTTAGTTTTAACTATGCTGTATGTGGGGAACCCCCCCACACACACTTTCTTTCACCTGACCTGAATATGCCAGCATTCACTTTTGTTGGATATCGCCGAGATCTAGTTATGAGAGAGAGAGAAACTTATCCCTGGCCACTTTCAGCTTGCCTGAATCTATTCTTTTCTCTTTTGCACGCTCTTGATGCTGGTGGGCTGTGATGACAACATCACCACTGTGCCAAAGTCAACCTTTTGCCTTCAGCTGTGCCATCTCGGTCCCTTCACAGGGGCCAGTTAATCAAATTAACAGGCTGGCAGCTTTGTACCCTCTCCCATCACACACTCTCCTCCTGCCTGCCCCCCCTCCACAAAGAGAATTGCTGCTGTTCTTGCTCTTCTGCATTGTGGGATTGCTCCATGCCACACGTCAACTGTGCCTTGGGTTTCTCCCCCTGCCCTCCCACGAGCACACAGTGTTTCTCCTCCTATACCAGGCTGCAGCTGGCAGAACGACCACTTTTTGCTTCTTCTAACACCTGTGCCAGGTGGTGGGATGACTGGAGAGATTCTGGTCCCTCCCAGACTGCCCCGCTTGAAGTGTTGTGTTTCAGGAGTTCCCTAGCTCAAGGATGAGGCTTTGAGTTGGGGGGGGGCACGGAGGGAATAGGGGCACAAGCAGTGGTGTGACTTCCCCGTCTTCAGCCACTGTCGCTGTTAGAAAGCTTGGGAGACGTAAAGGAAAGTTTAATAGGCAACCTACTTGGGAGAATTTCTTTTAAGAAGCAAAACAACTTTCCATTTTCATAACAATTGGCTTGGGGGTGGGGTGGGGGAGATGCTCATTATTACTGTTCTTATTGACACGCATCTTGCATTTCAGCTTCTAATTTAACCACCGCATGTGAGTCTGTGGAAATGGCCTCTGATTGCAGAGCACTCTTCAAAAATAGATTTAAAAATACGGAGCCCATCTTGGAGATTACAGGGCGTTCTTCTTGAGTATGGTAAATTGCCCTGAATTGGAATGAGAGGAGCAGGCAGCAGACCCATGCTTTACATGGGAGGGGGGTGGAAACAACACTAGCTCCACTTCCTTTTCTCTTCTCCCTCCCCCCCTCTCTCCCCCCACCACCCCCAGTTCAGAAGGCTGCTCCTGTGGAGGAGGAAACCCTTTAAAAAGCCAGCTATCAAGATTGTTGCTCTTCCACCCAGTCTGTTTCCTTTAATTGTCAGGCTAGCTGGGGCTTTCAAGAGGAGACACAGAGAGAACGAACAATGGCAATGCAGAGAGAATGTGAGGAATTCAGCTGGCTGCCTTATCCAAACCTGGAGGGGTGTCTACCTATTGAAAGAGCATCCTTGGTCCCATTCAGTAGCTGAAGTGGTTGGCCCAGGAGCCAACATCCTGCTGGGGGAAGCACTTGGCGTCCGCTTCTATAGGAGGGAGACATGTTGAGCTGAAAGCAGGGAGAGAAGCAACTCGTTGCAGTTGCAGCTGCAACTCCCCCAGGACACGGTTGGCCTGTGCCTTTTGCTTATATTGTGCAGCTGCAATTTTCAAACTTTCTACCTTTGGGGAGCACTTTCTGCACTGATTTCATCTGCCAAGGAATAAACCGCAGCGTCTGTCGCAGAAACCCAGCTCTTCCTTTCTTTGGTTTCTTTTATGAATTGCTTCCTGTAATGTGCCTCGAAGCGGTTTCACAGTAAAAAACAGCAACAATTAAAACAATTCCATACATGGCCCGTGGGGCAGGGCGGGGTGGGACAAATCCAATGCAGATACAGCCTGGGATAAAGACATCCACTTCGAAGATTTGCTGAGAAAGGAAGGTCTCCACTAGGGGCCAAAAAGGCAACTGAGATGGGTGCCTGCCTGCTTTGTAGCAGGAGGCAGTTCCAGAGGTTAGGTGCCACCATACTGAAGACCTAATTCCTACAAGGTATGGAATGGACCGCCTTATGAGACTCTATCTGCAGGAGCCTCTCTTCTGCATGTAACAGCAATTGGTTGGTAATATAAGGGCAGAGATGACCCTTTAAGAGCATTATTTTATAGAGCATTCTTGGGCATGTTCTAGGGACAGGCTTCTCCTTCTCCAGGAATCTTGTTTCATCAAACCTGCTTCAAAGGCATCTAATCTCATAGAATTGGAGGAAGCTGCCTTATCCAACCAGACAATTTAGCTCAGCATTGCCTATGGCACTGACCAGCAGTGGTTCTCCAGGGTTTCAGGCTGGGAATTGAACCTAGGACTCTCTCTGTGCTTTGTCACCCTTCCCATTGTAGTTATTGCCACATCTTCTGGCATAATCATAAGTGGGACCTTCTACAGCATGTTTCAGTGTAGAGTGCCATGCCTTTTTCTAGATTCCTCCACCCACTCGCTCTGGTTTTCTGTCCCATCCTGCCTCTCACCCTCACAACCCCAAATCAGACAGCATTCTGTGTCTACTGAGTTTGCTCAGTTCTTATTGAGTCGTTTCAAGGTTCTGCTTGTACGTTTCCCGTGGGCATCAGGTTGGCAAGATGGGCCTCTTAATGCTGCTCTCATTTCAAACATGTTTGAATGCCTGGCAACCAAGCAGCAAAGACTGTTACGCTCTGCAGACCAAGGAGCAAAAGGAACTGCTAGCTGTCGGGAGGGGAGCATCAATCTGTGCTCGCCCTGCTGCAGCCCGTCTTTATGGTCTCATTCATCATAGGTTTCCACCATTTCATGGGCCGTTCACTAGCTAACCCATAATGTGCTTTAGGCCCCTTACAGTTCATTTTATGAAAAGCTGGCCTTGACTTCTTCCAAACTGCATTTATGAGAACTTTCTCACAATTCTGTCGTAATGCCCGCTTTTTCTTTTTCTCACTAGTCAAAACAACATGGCATCTTTCTTTGCCTGCTCAGTCACAGTATATTTCCTCTTACTCAGTTAAGACTGGCCTACGAGCATCATTGTCTGTTTGTCTGTCTCCCTTGCAGGTTCTATGCCCGAGATTCTGGGCTTCTAAAGTTTGAAATCCAAGCGGGACTCCTGGGCCGGCCCATCAATCACACCGTCCGACGCCTGGTTGCATTCACCTTCCACCCTTTCGAGCCCTTTGCTATTTCGGTGCAGCGGACTAATGCAGAATATGTTGTAAACTTCCATATGAGACACAGCTGCACGTAGCACGCTTTCCCCTTATGGTCGCCATGGGCACTGAGTGTACGCATTTTTTCAGAGGCACACCAAAGCTGAACATTCATGCTCTAGGAAACCAAACAGCTTTAGAGGAGTGATGTGCATCTCATCTAACAGTGTGCGGCTTTGATGCATTGCCTGAGTACAGATGAAGTCATAGTTTTCCTCATGTTTCTCAGACTTTCAGCCCTTCTGCCATTCTCAATAAGCAAACAGATTATATTGCAAATTACTCCTGCTCCGATAATGCCTCGCATTGTTTTGTTTTTTAAAAAGATTGGCATTGCTACGTGAGCAAAATACAACAGAGGAACCATTTCCTTTTAACACCAAAGATTTTCTCCCTCTTCCCGCACTGCAGTCTTGTAACAGTGGGATCAGAGTTCATCGCTTCAGAGTAGAGGTGTAAAATTTATGGAAATGTTAAAGCTCTGGAAAAATGTAATGTGTGTGTTGTTTTTCAGGGAGAGGGTGGCGTAATTTTTGAGGACATTTGAAATATATGCAATATTTATTTTCTTATGAAACCCAAATGTATTTTTACTGCTTTAACAACATAAAATGCATAATTCGTAACTTGGCACACAAAATTATATCATGTGGCGTATTTATGAAATTGATAGGACAGCCCTATGCATATTTACTCAGAAGTATATGTCCCACTCTTTAGTGATGCTAACTCCCAGCTAAACAAAGCGTAGGATTGCAGACTCAAAAGTATAAAAATGCCTTAGTTTTGTGCAAGCAAAGTTGCAAATATACCCAATTCTAGAGAGAGATGCAAACTGCTGTACATGTATCTTACTTTTTTGCCACCTGAGAAGTGGGGGGGGGGGGGATAAAAGTTGAAAATAAGAACCACAAATTTTGTAGTAAAGTAAACAAAATAAAGTGTATGGTCCTCTCATGAAGATAGCAGCACCCTCTAGGTGCAGTAATGCTTCTGGATTTGAGTGTTGTCATTTATCACTACAGTATATGTTAGGTTTGGACTACAACTCCCATCAACCCTGACCATTGCCAGTGCCAGCTAGGGGTGCTGAGAGTCTGAAGGCCCACAAATTTCCCATCCCTGCTGTAGATTGGCTTACACATAAATATTTAAAACCTTGCCTTAAAAAGCATTTCATCAATTTTTTTTAAAAAAAACACATTTCAATGGAGCTGCTTTTCAGGTTTCCTCAAAATGTCCATTTCTTCTGTGTGAAAAAATAAGTTCTCAAGGGAGAAAAAATCCCTGTTCCCCTTCTTCCCATCCCACTCCAATATTTCCATTCTCCCCCTTGTTTTTCCTCAGTCTTCACATCTCTAGGGTCTTTCTACTCTAGTCAAGAATTTATTTGTTTTTCAGAAAGAAAGGAGAGAGAGAAGTTTGCTTTTTATCTTCCTGCTACCCACGTTCTGTTCTCCCTTTGCCATAATGCTGCCTAAATCTGCCCACCCAAAGGGAGTAAACAAGGAGTATTCTCTTTGCAAGCCAGTTTGTGGTATTCCCCCCCCACACACACAATTAAATAGTATATAATATTTTTGGAAGTAAAACATTAAAGGAGAGGGACATGCCTTGCGGCGCTGAGGTGGGATTTAATTTTGCAGATAACTGGAAACGCAAAAGGTAGGCCTTTCCATGTTGTTTCAGCTGCATAGTGGCACAAAGGGATGGCCTTGTTAACTTGCGCTGGTCACTGGAGACCACAGTACAGATATGGCCCAGCCTGATCCATTGGTCAAGACAAAGAGCCACCTTCCCTCCAGCCACATTGAATGATCGGCACATTTTTGGACACCCACCCAAAATTCACAGCTCCGTAATTTAGGTCTCGGTCCAGCTGTCTGAGGATCAGCTTGGTTGTATCTTGTCAGTTCTCATCAGGAAGGAAAGCCTTTAACAGAGTATCTTTTGGGGGCATTCCCAATGGAGGGGAAAGCACTGTGCATCTCAGTCTCTCATTGCACTTTCCCACTGCTGTGAGTAGGTGCAACAACTGTGCACATTTGGACCTTGGGAGCTCTGGGTGAATTCCCATGAGATCTAAATGAGCATCACTGAGCAATATCTTAACTCTGACCTAGGAACTTGCCTTGTACCAAGTCAGACCATTGGTCCACCCAGCCAAGTATTGTCTACAGTGACAGACAGTGGTTCTGCTTGGTGTCAGGCAGGGTTCTCTCCCAGGCTGACCTGGATATGCTTTCAATTGAACCTGGGACCTTCTGCATGCTAAGGTGATGCTCTGCCACTGAGCTACGACTCTTATTTGCAATAGGTAACTTTTTGCTGTCTTAGTCCTGGAAGGTCCTTTTGAGCAGGATCACCTCCCTCGTTCACTGTTCGTTCAATCTCGCTCTGTTCAGCCTGAAAGCTGTTTAGCTTTAGAAGATTCTCTTTGCTTCTGTGGAACAAAGTGACTTGCAATCAACATCCTTGGGCCTTAGTTTCCGGAGACAAAGAATGAATGTGTCTAGCATCCCTGTTTTCAGAAGCCCACAAGCCGGACCTGAGCACAACAGCACTCGGCAGTATTCAGAGGCATACTGCCTCCAGCGGTGGAGGTAGAACATTTTGGCTAGCAACCATTGATAGATTGAAAAGTGCTGCAAATAAGACATGGCATAGCTCAGTTGGTAGAGCATGAGACTCTTGATCTCAAGGTCGTGGGTTCGAACCCCACATTGAGCAAAAGATTCCTGCATTGCAGGGGGTTGGACTAGATGACCCTTGTGGTGCCTTCCAACTCTGATCCTGCGTTCACAGCTATGAAGTATTGGGAGTGTGTGCTAAAGGGAGGTGGGCATCACAGTGCAGCAGGGCAGAACCTATCACTGTATTATCTGCAACAATGTATGTTCTTCCTCCCCTTTGATGTTTTTAGGAAACCCAAACGGATAATATTTACACCTGATATTTTTGTTTCCACCAGGGATAGGGTGTGAATTTGTTACCTGTGCGATGTTAAAAGCAAAATAAACTGGAATTCTATTTTTGAATACGGCTTTGTCTTCTCTTCGCTTTTATGTACATTTTGCAGAGGTTCCAGAACAGACATAAGCAAACTCAGCCCTCCAGATTTTGGGACTACAACTCCCATCATCCCTTGCTAACAGGACCAGTGGTCAGGGATGATGGGAATTGTAGTCTCAAAACATCTGGAGGGCCGAGTTTGCCTATGCCTGTTCCAGAACCTTTTGCAGAGGTGTTTTTCCATAGCATCCAGACACATGAAGTCTAAAGGTGAAGCTGGACATAACAGGGACACCCAAGTTTCTTTAGTCACATCTCTGTCCTGCTTGCATCTAAGCGGGGTCAGCATCTGTTTTCATAAGAAAAGCTTAGATTTGGCTGGAGAGAATGACTGACCAAAGCATCAACTCATCATGCCTTAAGACCATTTGAACTCTGATTTCGTTGGTCCTAGTCTGAAATTCTTAACCAATACCATGCTGACTCCCAAGTGCTCCAAAAAGCACATGACTGACATGGGACAGGATTATGTGTGTTCACAAATGTATGTCACTTGATTTCTCTACACTTGTCTGCTGTCATCTTAAAGGCTAGCTGCAGAATGAATGTACAGTGGTACCTTGGTTCCCGAATGGCTTGGCTCCCAAACAAATCGGCTCCTGAATGCCGCAAACCCGGAAGTAAGTGTTCCGGTTTGTGAACGTTTTTTGGAAGCCGATCGTCCATTTCGGCTATTGGCATTGTTTCTGGGGCCAATCAGAAGCCGTGCCTTGGTTTGCAAACGTTGTGGAAGTCGAATGGACTTCCAGAACGGATTGAGTTCGTGAACCAAGGTACCACCGTATAAACTGAAAAGCATCATGAAATGACATGCAAGTGCCTCTCCTGTGGGAGCCCATTCTCCCATGCCCATTCACATACACCAGGACACTGCAGTCAGCCAAGCGATGAACCTTCATGTGTGAACTAGCTCTTGATGACTAGCAGCTGAAGGCAGCCAGTTAGCCCACTGGGAGGAGGCAATGCCAGCGGGGAGGAGCATCATTGTCAGAGTGGACTCACCAAACAGTACTTTGCAAGGGCTCCAGGGCTGGTCTGATGTGTCCCCCCCCCCCCCGCCTCCACAATTGCATGTACAGAATCTAGCAGTTGACTGTTTCTCCAGCGCTGGTGATAAGGCAACAGCTTCCACCATAGCCATGGGACCTCTTAGAAGATTTGCGGGGATGGTGGGGCAGCTGTCTCCCATTATATAATAGTAGGGCCCGACCTGGATGGTTGCTAAATTGGTGGCCTTGTCAAGCATAGTCTTCCATTTATTTGTTTTCAGGTCACAAAGCACTTGATCCATACAAGGGAATGGGAGAGTCGCTGCCCTTTTGCACGCATAGAGTGGACAAACAACTACTCTTTTCAACTCGGAGCTACACTGGGAACATTCCGTGTAGGGGGCTGCCTCTCCTGGTTGCCATGGTGACTGATCAGCAAGAGCTCCATCCTGGCTTGGCAGTGGGAGGGAGAAGGGCAAACTCTCCCTATCCCCTCAAGTGCTCTCCAAGGGCAACAGGTACACATAATCCTGGCGTTGCTGCGTTTTCAAGTCCCCGACGAGCACCTAAGAGCTACTAAACGGCCAACTCTAAGCTTTGCACCTGTTGTACCAGGAAGGCTCAACACATGGCTTCTTCTCTGATTAACGCTTTAAATTAAATCTCGGGGAGGGAATTGCTGGATGTGTTCCAAGACACCTCCGTTTGCTGCTTTGGCTCAGTTCCAGTCAGGGAAAACCCTTCCTTTCCTGCCAGACGTTGCCTTCCTTCTCTCGAAAATCTTCTGGAAGAGCAGCCGGAAGGATGACCACCAGCCCCAACTAGCCCATTTTCAGACGTTCAGTTCTACGGAGAGCTGAAGCTTCAAAGCTTGCTCAGCCTTGCGGGCCCATTGCTTGGAGGCCGCAGCATCAAGTGGAAAAAGAAGAATAAGAAGAGAAGATTTTGGATTTGATATCTCGCTTTATCACTACCCGAAGGAGTCTCAAAACAGCTAACATTCTCCTTTCCCTTCCTCCCCCACAACAAACACTCTGTGACGTGAGTGGGGCTGAGAGACTTCAGCAAAGTGTGACTAGCCCAAGGTCACCCAGCAGCTGCATGTGGAGGAGCGGGGAAGCGAACCTGGTTCACCAGATTACGAATCCACTGCTCTTAACCACTACACCACACTGTGTAAACAAATCGTGGCAGATCAGGGACGCACAGGCAGGGCCTTCAGATCCATACTATGCTCCTTTTTCCACATACGCAACCAGGGAACATGTGAACATAGGAAACTGCCTTACATTGAGTTCAGATCCTTGGCCCATATAGCTTAGTATTGTCTGCATTGCCTGGCACTGACTCTGTGGGATTTTAAGGCAGGAGTCTTTCGCCAGTCCTGCCAGGAGATGCCAAGGATTGAACCGGGGACCTTCTGCATGCAAAGCAGATGCTCCACCACTGAGCTATGGCCCTTCCTTGGGTTTGGCTCCTGGCAAGAATGACCCTACCATTATGGAGAAGGAACCAGCTGCCTCAGGCAGCAGATACTGAGGGACAGGGCCAGGCAGCTTACCTTGCGCCCCCCAAACTAGCCTACCTGCAAATCACCCAGCTCTGCTCAATCAGTTGCAGATGTTTCTTTTGAAATAAACAAATAAAAAGTCAAACCTTAAAGGTGCCTAGCACAGAAATCGTACAATTATTTGCCTGTAATCTGGCAGGCTTTATCCAGCTTTGCTGCCTGTTGCTGATGGGAGTTGTCCAAAACATCTGAAATAACCTGTATCAGGAAAGTTTTAATGTTTGATTTTTTAAATGTTTTTATATGTGTTGGAAGCTACCCAGAGTGACTGGCACAACCCAGCCAGATGGGCAGGGTATTATTATTATTATTATTATTATTATTATTATTATTATTAGTGAAAGCTGGTCTATTTCAATTCCAGCTTCTTGCTATAGTAGAGGATGAAAAACAAACAAACACCTGTTCAATGAAGATGGCCTTTCCTTCTGCCAAGGCATGGCAGATTGTCATTTAATGTACACTTCCACCAGCATCTCAAAAAGGTACCTACAACCACGGATTTGCTAATATGCAAACTTCATGAATCCCTTAGCTCATTGCAATGGGAGGCTGTGTACACATTGCAAGTTTAAAATGTTCTCCTCCCTTCTCAGCTCAGATTGAAGCTGCTTTATAGAAAACACATCCAGATGCATTATTTCATAAGAAATGACAGAATAACATGGGCTGCAGCATGGGTGCTGGTAGGAGTGAGTGCCTGTCAGCATATAACACCTCTGCTAAGAGATCTGCCCCGGTTGCTCCTGGGTTAAGTTCAAGGGGCTACTGTTGGTATATATAGGGTTGCCATATGTCTGGGAAATCCCGGACATGTCCTATTTTGGGGGGAGGGGGGAACTACATGCCCACCCGGTGGGATTTTTAAAATCGTAAGCTAATGTCCAGGTTTTGGGTTTCTTTTAAAAACAGTTTGTGTGCACAGGCTGATTGGGTTCAAGCTTGAGCTCTGGCTCTGGTCCGGGCTTGGTGGTAGCGGCTGCCCCAGGGGCGAGCAGGGGTGATCACCCCTCAAAAGTCCGGATTTTTACATTTGGAAATATGGCAGCCCTGTTATATAAAAAAACCACTGCTCCTATATCCCTTATGGGATATCCAACCGCCCGTATACAGGCCTTATGTAGGTTCTCTATCAGTAGGAGAAAATAACAGAGGCCAAACAGAGAATATTGAGAAGCAAAGTAGCTATTATGCCTGATCTTTATTAAACTGTTGAAACAGGGTGCTCACTCACCACACGCAGGAGGAAGGAGGAATCCAGAACAATGGTATGCAAGCCCCTATATACTTTTGAAATTGCCCACCCTGTAGCTCAAGACCCACCCACCCCCCCAAAAAATCATACATACATCACAGAAGGATCAAGACGCAGGGGCAGACTCGTTCCGTGTGTGGTTTACCCTTGAATCTGCCCTGCAATAAGGCAGATGGCAGCACGTTGAATCTAGCGAGGGTAAATGACTGTATTTAATTCTAAATTTGGTGTTGTTTTACTGATAATTCCGTCCGTTGTTTTATTCTCATTGGAAACCGCTTTCAAGGTTGCTGCCTTTTGCAAACGAGTGCTATTTTAATTTTATGAAACAAATAAATGTGGGTTGTGGCTAACTGGGTATGTAAACTAGCTTCCAAAACCAGCAGTAGACGCAGAGTAAATGGGAAGGATGTATGATAACTGGAAGCTTGAAGTGTTAGGAAGCTTGAAGTGTGAGGATCAGAGATCAGTCGCTGAGACAAAGGGACGCGGAAGAAGAATGCATCTGGATCTTGCCAGTGTAATTCTTGCTCTGGTGACCAGTGATGAATGTCTTTCTGTGTCTCTGGTCACCAGCACTAAACTGGCCTCTTCAAATTATCTCTTTTGCTATATATGCCTTGGAGGGGGTGAACACAGGAGGCAGCTGCATTTGCTGCACAGCGGAGAAAAAAGCACATGGAAAAAGCTTTAGCCTTGCTCGGCAGCTCACCTTACAAATTAATCTTCCTTCCCATCTGTCTGGTACAGACCTGCTTGGGCAGATCTGAGTGCTGACAAGGCAATGGATTGATGCGCACCTGCCATAAACCGCACCAAAAGCAAATGAAAGCCTTCGGTTGTTCCGTAAAGAGCGGCGAGAGGGCTGTTTCTGACAATTGGCCTGCGAAAGTCGGTCGCCTTAGGGCAGGAGGAAAATATTGCGATCATCTTTCTTCGCTTTCACTCAAGGATCCACCATGGGACCTTGTGGGAAGACAGAAGAAACAAGCCACTAAATTTTGCACCAGCAAATTCCTGCACTCTCATTTCAAAGGTTTGCAAATAAGGTGACTTACCTTTGAGTTACAGTGGTACCTCAGGTTACAGCTGCTTCAGGTTACAGACTCCGCTAACCCAGAAATAGTACCTCGGGTTACGAACTTTCTTCAGGATGAGAACAGAAATCGCGCAGCAGCAGGAGGAGGCCCCATTAGCTAAAGTGGTACCTCAGGTTAAGAACAGTTTCAGGTTAAGAACGGACCTCCAGAACAAATTAAGTTCTTAACCCGAGGTACCACTGTACAAAGGTGCTAGGCTTGGAAGCCTCTGAGCATGTGCAGAGCTCTGCACCCCAGACACCAGGGCACAGTTGCCTCCCCCCCCTTTTATCTTAATCACCTGCCTCACAGGGTTGTTGCAAAGAAAAATTGTGTGAGGAAAGGGATTGTATACAACACCTTCCACAGATAAAGGGAATAAAATGAAATTATAGCGGGAAGCTGCCTTGAGTCCCTGTCATGGAAAAAAAAGCATGAAATAATAATAATAATAATAATAATAATAATAATAATAATAATAATAATAGAAACTGTGAGAATGATCAGGAACATACCAGTGAGTAAATCCTATGGAACTAAGTGGGATTTAAGATTTTAGTCAAAATGCTTTGGATGGCAGTATGTGACCCAGGTTTGACCCAGTTACCTGGGAGTAAGCTCCACTGAATACAGTGGGACTTTCTTCTGAGTAGACAGTGTCAGGCTCCATTTACAATAAAGGAATCAACACTCTCTGTGTTTCCTAAGAAATGTCTGCCTTTGCAGTGAAAGACTTTAAAGTGGTGACCTTTTCCTTCGAAATTATAGGGCTTCTCAGCATCACCGCTTCCTTCATTTGGTGCAGGGATTTTATTTTCCATATAAACAGGACTGTTTTTGCACTGGCACACATTCTGGGATCAAGTCAGAAACTGGGAACGGCTTCTGTAATTCTGGACTGTCCCTGGGAAATTGGGACACTTGGAGGGTCTGTCTGTAGTAGAGACTGCTCTCCCCATTCAGTGCTTCCAAGGAAGGAAGGAAGCTGCCTGCTTCTTCCATCTGCCTCCTTTACCAAACTCCTCCATCAGGGCAAGGCCTCTTGGAGGCTTTTAGCCAGCTCGATAACAAAAGCACCCTAGCAGCTCCAGAGATGGAAAGAGTACACCAATTAAAGCCAGGGTGTCTTGCAGAGAGTGGAGAGGGTGGCCAAAGTACAGAAACAACAACTGGAGGGCCCTTGATCTTCTTTGCCCTGCAAAAAATGTGTTTAAGGAATGTGGAAAGGCGAGCCGGGTGAATAAATGCCACCTGGGCTTGTGGAAAGCAATCGGAAGCGACTCCCGAAGGTTGAACGTTTGTTGTGATCCGCACCGCGCCGCCATTTTGACCGAGGTACATCAGGACATTGGGTCTCTGCCCCAAAGAGCTTACATTCCCCGCACGGGACACAAGAGGACCAAAATATTATGCATCCTGTGCAGGGTTGAAAGCGATGAAATACGAGAGATGTGCAGTTGGTCCTCTGGAAGTTTTGAATGTGTGTTTTTCTTTTTCTAAGCAGCCACAGGGGCCTTCAATTTCGGAGAAGTAGCGCTAGGAGAGGGGTCCTCAACCCTGTACCACCCTCCTGAAAATAATGCAGAGATGGGGAACCACAGGCCCAGGACATGAAAGTGGCCCTTCAGGCCTTTCTATCTGGCCCTCAGGATCTCAAGCCAGCCCCTTCCCTTCTCCCCAGGCTACACCTCTCACAGAGCCTGCATTGCACTCTCCTCAAATATTTTTTGAACGGCTAGTCTGTGTTCTTGAATCAAAAGGAGATGCACTCTGCTGCAAGTCAGAGTGGATTGAGGGCCATGAGATGCGAGCACCTCCTGCCTGTCGGGAAGATCATGTTCAGCAGACCAACCTGTCCCTGCAGAAACACAGTCGCTCTGGCATGCAGAGGTTTCCCTGCTTCAATCCCTCGTGGCATCTCCATATAGGGCTGGCAACCTATAACCCTGGAAAGCCACTGCCAGTCGGCAGAGCCAGTGCTGAGCTAGACGGAGCCATGGTCTGACTGGGGATAAAAGGCTGCTTCCTTTGTTGCATTACTCATATCCCATCGGGCAGGCGTGAAACAGTTCCAGGGAACTTGCTCCCCTCGCCTCCCTGCCACAAAGACATCTCAGCTCCAAATGACAGATTTGGCGAAATCTGCCAATGGAAGCACCTTCGCTTCACCTTACCTTTGAGAATGTCCAACTATTGGGTGCAAAAGGTAAAGGACCCACGGAAAGTTAAGTCCAGTCAAAGGAGACTATGGGGTTGTGGCGCTCATCCTGCTTTCAGGCTAAGGGAGCTGGCGTTTGTCCACAGCTTTCCAGGTCATGTGGCCAGCATGACTAAACTGCTTCTGGCGCAACGGGACAGTGACGGAAACCAGAGCGCATGGAAATGCCGTTTACCTTCCTGCCACAGCTGTATCTATTTATCTACTTGCACTGGCGTGCTTTCAAACTGCTAGGTTGGCAGGAGCTGGGACCGAGCAACAGGAGCTCACCCCATCGCGGGGATTCGAACCGTCAACCTTCTGATTGGCAAGCCCCAAAGGCTCAGTGGTTTAGACCACAGCGCCACCTGCATCCCTTTTGCAGTCTATTGGGTGCAGTTGGGGAACAAAACGTGCTTTTATTTTTTGAAAACAGATTTATATTAAACTTTTTTTAAAAAAAATAGGAAGGATAAAACAAAAAGGTGACTATTAACAGGTTTTTTTAAAATCTCAGTGACTATACAAACTGATTAACCATTCATTTTTCCTTAGAGAGAAAATAACTCAAAAGATCCACAATCCAGAACACATGGGCAGGCATCTTTTACATTTGTGTAATCCATAAACGCTTCCCATATTTTCTCAAACGGGTCCTTCATCTTTTGCCTCCTGGTCAGCCCTTAGTGACCTTAGCTGTTGTGTTAATTTTTTAATCTAAAACATTTTCAAAGTTTTGGGTGTCACTGGTCAGTATTTATATTCCGAAGCGTTTTCCAGTCCCAAAACATTTGAACTAGATGGAACTCCGATGTGATCCAGGAGGACAAAGCGATCCAAATATTTTCACGTAGAAGCTGCCGTATTTTCCTCCTTGGCCAAACCTGCATAGAGAGCAGCCCTTTCCAAAGAACTCTCCTGAAACTTCAGTTCATTTTTGCAATCTGTCCTCATTCCTTCCCAGCGTCGCCCTCTCCCCCACCTGCTGTAGTTAGTGCTGCCAGGTATTTAAAGGCACTAACCTTTAATTAACTCTGTAATTGAAAATTTGAATAGGCACCAGAACTTAACACCTGACACATTTCACTGACAGAAAGGGAAGCGGAGATGCTTTTGGCGGGGAGGGGAGGGGTTCGAAATCTCAAATAAGGGAAGAATGACAACTAGCTTTGATTTTATTTTTAAAAGAAAACTATTGCTGATTGACTTGGCACAATTATTTCCCCCTTTCATATTTCCTCCTCAATTTTACTTAATAGGTATTATTTATTTTATACCACACCCTTCCTCGCAAAACAACCTGGTGAGGCAAATCAAGTTGATTATTGATTATGTAGGGTCCCGTCCCCCCCGCCATCAACAAGTTGAGCAGCCAGTGAGAGTAGTTCAAAGAAGGCTGAGTGGAAAAGATCAAACAGCAAAACACCACTTTTGCAAACTACATTAAAAAACTTTAGGGATGTTGGTGGCAGGCTTAACTCAGGTCCTTCTTCATGGCTTAATGGCAGAGGCAAAGTTCAGACAGCCTGCTAAGCCATAGTTTGTGCAAACCATAGTTTAGAACAGGCACCCCCAAACTTGGTCCTCCAGATGTTTTGGGACTACAATTCCCATCATCCCTGACCACTGGTCCTGTTAGCTAGGGATGATGGGAGTTGTAGTCCCAAAACATCTGGAGGGACAAGTTTGGGGATGCCTGGTTTAGAATAACCATGGTCTGCGCTTCCAAAAGTACAACAGGCAAACCATGGTTTAGACTGCGCTTCCTCATTGCTTTTCTTTTCGATTCACTTACTATTTCCAGCTCTACAGTGGCTTTTTGTGGCGAGACAATGTCTGTCAGGACACTTTGACAGTTGAAAATGTCGCACCACACCTTGGTGATCACAACAAACTGCAGTTTGCAAAGCTACTTCAAATTAGTACTGAACCAAAAGTTCAACTTAATGTGAGTGAATCCCAAAATAGGGTTAGTTTTCAAAAAAGGGAGGGGGAATTTGACAGCAGCATAAGGGCTAGGAGAAAAAAAAAGGATGTTCTTTAGCTATAGCCAGTTCCAGAGTACAGTATAGGAAAGTTCTCAGGAGCTCATCTTTGTTAGCCATAGTGCTGCCATGGAGTCACAAGATACCCCACTAAGTCTGAAAGACAAAGGCAGAGAGGCCGATGTTTACAAACCCCTACTGGAGATTATGCTGAGCTGGAGGATCTGCAAGGAAGCAAACATGTCAAGATGTTACATTTCCCTGGCCTGATGGGCAGCTGGAAAGGTAACAAGCCCGCCTTTGCCCAAGCGAGAGATGCACAAGGATCTGAAGAGCAAAGCAAACACAAATGTATAGAAGGGCAGGCACCAGATTGCTCCCAGGCAATAATGGGCCACGTTCCTCACTGAGACAGGCTGACTTGCCAGCCCGAGCTTTGTGGCTTACACAAATGTTAACAGTGCTATTTTAAAAGGGGAAAGCTGAAGGGCTGCATCTTGGGGATGTTCACGCGTTCACCTCTGAAACAGTGTGGTGTTTTTATGCTAGTGGATTGAAGAGAGACTTGGGTTTTCTGTCCACTTGTGGCAGGATGCGTTTTGATGTTGTGCAACAGAGGAATTCAGTGTGACAGCTGTGCTAGCAGAAACTCATTACAGGAAGTTGTGCTATTGTGGAACAGATTCAAAGGCAACCAGCTTGCGTATCATATTCTACAACAAACTTCCGCTGCCAAAACTCATCATGAACGCCTCCCTTGTTCTCTTATAATGGCAATGGCGCCCACCTGAGAGGTGCTGGAACTGAGTTCCAGCTGCAAAAAGAGCTCTGGATAGAACAAAAAATAATAGTAATAATTTTTTTTTTAGCCTATGTTGTGTGTTAATTGGCTTACCAGTGCCAGGAATTCTGTGTACCATTCTGTGAATTATTTCTGTTAAGTGAAAGATTATCACTGTACTTTTCTGCATCTCCGACTTCACTTCTTACAATTGCTGTCTTCTTCCCACAGATGTGTATATGTGTACCTGAAAATCACACATCTGATCAAATGTAGTCCTTTGTCTTTTAAGGAGCCCAAAGACACTTGGGTTGTTTTCAGGAATAGAACTGCGTTCAAATTTTGACATGCACCCTTGTGGGCAACTTAGGTTTCATATCGTGGGTGCAGGAGGTCTTGTTGAATCAGCCAAAGGCTTGGTTTTAGAGAAATGTTTTTGCCTGGTGCCTAGAGAGATGTAATGAAGGCACCACGTAGGCCTTCCTGGGAAGAGCATTCTACAAGCGGGGAGCTACCACCAAGAAGGCCTGTTCTCGTGTTGCTGTGCTCCAGACCCTGTCGCAGAGGAGGCACATGAAGAAGGGCCTCAGATAATGACTGCAGGGTCCAGGTCTGTTCATATGGGGGGAGCTGGTCCTTGTGATATTGCGGTCCTGACTGGGTGGGCCACTGCGCTCATTTTGCATTCTTCCTAACCGGTTCAAATCCAAACCCCATCTCTGTACCTGCCTTAAAGCAAAACAAGTTGATTCCAATCCTTCCCCTCTCTGCAAACACAAATAAATAAAAAAAGAGAAGCAAGAAAAGTTGGGGAGGGAGGGAAAAGAGTCGTTTTTTTCAGCAATGCATAACAAGGGCAGTCAGGAGTTAAAATGGCTGCCTGGTTGCCATGGCACCCTTTCTTTTAAAGAAGAGCAGAGTTGATTACAACATTAGGAACCAAAGAAGGAAAAATAATGGCATCAAGGGGAGGGAGTCAGACACAACAACATTCACTTTGGAGCTGGCAGCTGGACCGAAGGGGAGCAATCTACGCCCCATTAGCGCTCATGACAAAACAAAGTATGTTTGCTGGCTGTTCATTAACTATAAGCATCGGCTCTGCTCAGCTTTCTTGCAAGGCTGGCTTTGAGTAATCAGCCAACCTCCCAGCTGCAATGGTCAACATTTGTGGGTCGCAGCTGCGAGGTTATCGGGAACAGATAACAGGGCTGTTTAAACTGGGGAACTGGGGAGGGGGGACTGGGAGCAACCTACCTTCCGAGCTGCGTGGCAGGGTGTAGGGAAAAAAATTGTGGCATGCTCTCACACCCACCCACTCCAATTCCCTGAGATGTTCCAGGAACAGCCCTACCTCCTTCCAGTCATCTTTGGACAAGAGACTCTCCTCCACGTTAGACATTTAAAGCACACTGCTTCACCCCCAAAGAATCCTGGGAAATGTAGTTCGCTAAAGGTTCTGGGAACTGCACCTCTGAGAAGGTGCAAACTACACTTCCCAGGATTCTTTGGGGGTGAAGCTGTGGGCTTTAAACGTAGGGATATGACCCCCTGTTTCCTTCACAGAACAGCAAGTGACAAGTGTGGCTTGGTCATCAATCCCTCTTCCTGGGGAATTCCAGAGAGAAAATAGAGTAAAATAAAAATGTGGCAGCCTGAGAAACGAGACATTTAGAGGCGGCAACTTTAACCTACAGATTTTATAGGCAAGACTTGTTTGGATGATAAAAACAGCCGCTTGCTTGTTCTGTGACTGGGCTAAGCTCAAGGCCATCTCCATTTTGACATTTTGACAGAGGAATAATGGGCAGGTAGCGCTGCCCCCTCAAGATGGCTACAGGAGGTGCATCAGAAGCAGACTTGCACGAGCCCCAAACATAGTCTCTCTTCCTCTCTCTTTTCGACTCTCTGCTCCTGGTTCACAGTCTTCGTGCCTTTCGAGGCCGGCAGCCATTGTGTGGGATTGGGGTGTCATCTGTGATGGAAATCACCTCCAAGCCACCCATGGTAAGTCCTTTGATGGCTGCCTGAAAGAGAGAGAGAGAGAGAGAGAGAGAGAGAGAGAGAGAGAGGGGGGGGGAGTGTTTTTTCCACCCTTCAGACAACACAACATTTAGCTTCCTGCATGGGAAGATGAGAGAGAAGCTGACTCAGGCCCCATCGGCACTATACCTTTTAAAAAAGAAACACACTGTGGTTTCCAATTTAGCAATCATAGCTTCCCCTCAAAATGCCGTTTGTTAAAGGTTCTGAGAGTTGCCAGGAGACCCCCCTGCTCCCCTCTCGGAGCTGTAATTCTCAAGAGTTCCCTAGGAACTCAGCTCCGTGAGAAGAAGGAGGAGTCTTAACAACTCTTAACAAACTACACTTCCCAGGGTTCTTTGGGAGGGAAGCCATGATTGTTTAAAGCGGGGTGCTGATTGGGCCTTATATGGAATCAGACCACTTTATTGTCAAAATCAGGCTTTCCAGACCTTCCACCATCCCTGACCACTGGACATACTGCCTGGGGATGATAAGAACTGTAGTCCACAACAGACGGAGGGCATGGGGTTGGGGAATCCTGGGTCTACATACTGATTGGCAGCGGTTCTCCCAGCCTCGCCTGGAGATGAGCCAGTGTAGTGTAGCGGTTCGAGTGGCTGACTAGGATCTGGGAGACCAAGGTTCAAATCCCAGCTTGGCCATGAGGCTTGGGTCAGCCACTGCCTCCCAGCCTACCCTACCCCACAGGGTTGTTGGGGAGAAAAAGGCGGGATATAAATGCAATAGATGAATAAGATGCTGCATATTGAACCCAAGACCTTCCCTGACCACCTTCTAATCCGGTCTGTGGTGTCCTCTCTACCCTCTTCCCCTCTATTGCAGTTTGGTTTGTGGGGGAAACCCTTCTATTAGAGCCAAGCGAAAGTTCCCCTCTCTCCATGCTTAATTACAGCTTGGGGGTAGGCGGGGATGTTTTCAGGGGGGGCTACAGTGGGAGAGGGAAGGCTTCTCTCCGTGTGCTGTGGCCCCTGTGAAAATGGCACCCTTTGTATGACAATTAGGCTTTAGTGTGGGAGACGCAACTCTTCTATAGGTTCCCAATAGAAGGGTCTATTCTCCACCCCAAGCCTAACTGCTTCAGGGGTGTGGGATGGGGAAAATATGTATTTATTTATTAGATTTATATACAGCCCTTAAACAAAAGATCTCAGGGCGGTTCACAAGATAAAAACATGAGATCAAACCACAAATAAGTAGTTAAAAGAGAAACGAGAGAACAATAAGGTAAAGGTAAAGGGACCCCTGACCATTAGGTCCGGTTGTGATTGACTCTGGGGTTGCGGCGCTCATCTCGCTTTATTGGCTGAGGGAGCCGGCGTAAAACTTCCGGGTCATGTGTCCAGCATGACCAAGCTGCTTCTGGCGAACCAGAGCAACACACCGAAACGCCATTTACCTTCCCGCCAGAGTGGTACCTATTTATCTACTTGCACTTTGACATGCTTCAAACTGCTAGGTTAGCAGGAGCAGGGACCGAGCAACGGGAGCTCACCCCGTCGCAGGGATTCGAACCGCCGACCTTCTGATCGGCAAGCCCTAGGCTCTGTGGTTTAAACCACAGCGCCACCTGTGTCCCTTACAATACCCCCCCCCCCAAAACCACATTTTAAAGGCTGTAGAATATTAATCAGCTGAAGGCCTGGTTGAAGAGGAATGCTTTTGCCTGGCGCCTTAAGATTTGTAAGGAAGGTGCCCCAGGGAGAATGAACAGCAGCTAAGGAGAGATGGGGAGGCTCAGTGGCCAGCAAGTTCAGGCGGAAACAAGACTCCAAATTGAGGCTACTTCTTTTGCCACAGGTCAGTTTCTCAATGGAAAAATTTCTTGGCCCTTCATTTCCCAGAGTCACCTATGCATATAAATTAGCAAAGGCACGTTTTAAGGAAAGTTTCACCCTAGAACTGTGTCTTGAGCCATATAAGTTCTTGACAATCCCCACTGGTCCTCACCATCAACTGAAACAATCAGCTAATGTCCGTCCCCCACATTTGTTTCTGCTTCTACCTTTTCATTTTGCATCTCTCCTGCTTTCAAAATGTAAAAGGCTGTGTGTTCCTTGGGGGCAAGGGCAGAGACTTGCCTTCTTCTATTTTGCCACCCTGTAATGTGCCATCTGCACCAACAGCACCCAGGGTGGATTAAAATAGAATGGACTTAAGCTTGTAATGTCCATTAATTTCAATGAGCACAGCAGGACCAATGAGAATCCTCAGTAAGGAAACGCAGGCACTTACCAGGCGGCCAGGTCCTAGGCCTTTCACCACAACTCGGACGTGGGACACACCCTTCGCCGATGCTTTCTGGGTGGGGAAAACAAAGACGTTTTGCACATTTAGCCAAAGAGCCACCCCCATGTTCGGTCTCCACGTTTGCTGTTGTTATTAAACAGTTCTCAAGCACCTGACATTTTCTGAGCACTGCATATATTAAGACTGTCTCTGTCAGCAAGGTCATGCTCTCATAGACATCTCATCAAAGGAAAATGGAACAGGGAGGGAAGAGGAAAGCAAGCTGCTCCTTATCTGGTCAGTGGATGGGGCCAGGTTGGTCTGTGTCTTGCCTGGATTGTTTTTAAGCATCTTCACATTGTGCTTGAGCCAAAAATCACCCCTCCCCACCGGAGCAGCTTACTAAATCTATACAAAGACAGTCCCTCAGGCTTACAACAAGAGCATGAGCTTTGAATGTCATTGAGGTGGGCAACCTCCTAGAGACAAACCTTCCTGTTTAGGGTCAGTACCTGAAATACTATAATGATAAGTATATTATTATTATTATCAACATGCCCCCAGAATACAGTGGCTTGCGAGTAGAGCTCTCTCCATATCAGGAATGATGAAGGGGGGAAATTCTATGGTTGAGGGGGTGGTGGAAAGCAAACAATTTTAGGATTGTGTCTGCCATTTTGATGGTCATATTTCTTTCTATATATTTATTTACATACTTATTTGCCTTTCCTCCAAAATGCTCCAGGTGCAGTGCTTTCTTCTCCCCCTCCTCTGTTTTAACCTTCCAACAGCCTTGCGAGGTCTGTGAGGCTGAGAGCAAATCTCCCAATGAGCTTTATGACTTTGGTGGGGATTCGAACCCTGGTCACCCGGGTCCGGGTCCAATGCTCTAACCACTACGGCACAATGGATTAATGATTTCTTTAGGAAGAATTGGAAGTCAGCAACTGAGCAGCTGCTTGGTGGTGAAGAGGGAGAGAGAGCAGAGTGGCTAGATCTTGACTGCAAGGAAGGTTTTAGGAGTTGCATAAAACTGAGAAGCACAACAAATGCGGCTTAGGAAAGCAGCTACCGTCCGAGGGAAGGTTACAATCCTTGGCAGGGCTTTTCAGCTTAGGAAAAACGGTGAGTGAGGAGCAACGTGATAAGACAATGGGATGTTGAGAACTAAGTAGATAAGAAGTAGTTCTCCTCCCTCTTCGGTAATGTTACATTCCGGAGCCATTCAACAAAGCAGAACATTGGCAGGAGGAAGGCAAGCAAATCTTTCTTCACACAGCTGAGCTTGGAACTCACTGCCACAAGAGGCAGGGATTGCTAACACCTCGGATGGCTTTAGAAGAGTAGACAAATTCATGGAGGCTCTTGACAGCTAGTAAACCACAATGGCCATGTTGTACCTCCTCTGTCGGAGACCATATTGCCTCTGAGTAAGAGTGGTTGGGTACTGAAGGTGGGAAAAGTTATGACGCCTTCCAAGTTCTGCTTGTGAGCATCCCAGAGGCATCTGGCCGGCCCCTTGGAGGCCAGAATGCTGGACTAGATGGGCCCTTGGCCTGTTCTAAGAAACCACAGATAAGGGAATTACAGTGGTACCTCTGGTTATGTACTTAATTCATTTCAGAGGTCCGTTCTTAACCTGAAACTGTTCTTAACCTGAAGCACCACTTTAGCTAATGGGGCCTCCCACTGCCGCTGCACGATTTCTGTTCTCATCCTGAAGCAAAGTTCTTAACCTGAGGTACTATTTCTGGGTTAGCGGAGTCTGTAACCTGAAGCATCTGTAACCCAAGGTACCACTGTATCTTTTTTTATATAATGGTGATGGATTGGAAACCGCAGGAAAAGAGCTTTGCAGTTGCAGAGGTACTGACGGGGCTTGTGCAAATAGGCTCTAAGTGGTAGTGGTTTCCTCTCTATCATCCAGTGAGGTCCAGCTCTCAGGGCCTTCTGGCGGTTCACTCACTGCGAGAGGCCAAGCTACAGGGAACCAGGCAGAGGGCCTTTTCGGTAGTGGCGCCTGCCCTGTGGAACGCCCTCAGATGTCAAAGCGATAAACAACTACCTGACATTCAGAACACATCTGAAGGCAGCCCTGTTCAGGGAAGTTTTTAATATGTGACATTTTAGCGTATTTTTCATCTTTGTTGGAAGCCGCCCAGAGTGGCTGGGGAAACCCAGCCAGATGGGCGGGGTACAAATAATAAATTATTATTATTATTATTATTATTAATCATCCGCATTGCGTTATGGTAAAAGGGCATTCTGGGAGGAAGGGAACTGTAGGGAATTGGACTGGATGACGCTTCAGGTCCCTTCCAACTCTACAGTTCTATGATTCTATGAATTAAGATGCAAAAAAAGAGAGAGAAAAAGCAGGCTGCGGACGGGAATTATGGCCTTGTAATGTGAGAGAACTTGCTACATTTGCAAAACTGAAATGTTCCATTCTAGGGCATTTAATCCTACCATACTGGCGGTGCTGTTAAATGTCTCCTACTTCCAAACTGGCTACTGGCAACTTTCTAGAGAGAATATGGGATGCCCTGAATATAATATGGGAAGGTTGCCATCTAGTGGCTATTTTAGTGGTCTTTTCTTCTATAGCAATACTGTAAATACAAATCATAGAAATAAATAATTAGGGTGATAGTCACATGTTTGTCCTACTCAGAGTAAGCCCACTGAATTTAATGAATGTGGCTGACTTAGGCCCATTAATTTCAATCAGCAGGACCAGTGCTCAATATAAGTCACCCGTTTCAAGGCACACTGGAACTTTTCCCTTTATAATGCTCATTCCCGTTTTCTGAGCCCACTTAAAACATACACCAACACCCAGAAAGCTGTTAGCAAGACCCTTGGGACACCAAGAACTGACAATACACATCCATCATCTCTGCGCAGAAGCTCTTCACAAGCACTCTGGACTGAACTAGATGTAGGAGAAAACCAATTTTCATCTTGAAACTATGTGCAAAACTAAATAGGGTTATGAGTCAATCAAGTGAGGGAATGAGCCCCCAAATAAGAAGGGGGCTCTGTTTCAACGAGAGAGTGATCCCTGCAGCCCTTTTCTCACTGGCTTTAGTACTGTACTCAGATATTTCCTTTTACACTATGCAGCTACAAGCCTGGGTTTGCCACTGAACCAACGGCTTGTTTTCTATCGCTCATGCAAACATCTTTGTGATCAAGATCTTGCCGAGAATTGAGGGCTCCAATGTCTTCTGGGTGGAGAGGGGAAGATTTCAATAGCAAAATCACAGGCTGACAAACTAATGGAGGTGGTTGTTGTTGTGGAGGTGGTTGTTGTTATTACAGTGGTACCTCGGGTTAAGTACTTAATTCTTAATTTTGGAGGTCCGTTCTTAACCTGAAACTGTTCTTAACCTGAAGCACCACTTTAGCTAATGAGGCCTCCTGCTGCTGCCACACCGCCGGAGCACGATTTCTGTTCTCATCCTGAAGCAAAGTTCTTAACCCGAGGTACTATTTCTGGATAAGCACAGTCTGTAACCTGAAGCGTATGTAACCCGAGGTACCACTGTATTATTATTATTATTATCATCATCATCATCTGCTGGTTATTGGGTGGGAATACTGTTTTGTTTCTTGGAGGTGTCAATGTTTTCTATCACTGTTTTCTATCACTGTTTTCTATCACTGTTATTGGGGGGGCTGTCCCCCTTCAAATATTAACGTGTTATATGACCCCCTCCTTCCCCTTTTCTACAGTACAATGTACAGTGGTACCTCAGTTTTCAAACGTAATCTGTTCCGGAAGACCGTTCCGAATTCTGAAACAGTCAAAAACCAAAAACTCAATAGCCAACAATGAGGCCTCAGCATCTTGCACTCAGTGGAAGCTGTGTTTCCTGTTCGACTTCCGAGGTGTGTTCGAAAACCAAAGCATTTACTTCCGGGTCTATGGCGTTCGAAAACCGAAATGTTCGTCAACGGAGATGTTCGAAAACCGAGGTATCACTTTATTTATGAATATTTTTTTCAATGTCACTTGGAGACTCTTTGGGTGACAAATGACCAGTAAGTTTAACATCTAATAAAAATACTAGCATATATTAAAGGTAAAGTTAAAGGGACCCCTGACCATTAGGTCCAGTCGTGACCGACTCTGGGGTTGTGGCGCTCATCTCGCTTAACTGGCTGAAGGAGCTGGCATACAGCTTCCGGGTTATGTGGCCAGCATGACTAGGCCGCTTCTGGTGAAGCAGAGCAGCTCACAGAAACGCCGTTTACCTTCCTGCCAGAGTGGTACCTATTTATCTACTTACACTTGATGTGCTTTCGAACTGCTAGGTTGGCAGGAGCAGGGACTGAACAACGGGAGCTCACCCCGTCGCAGGGATTCGAACTGCCAACCTTCTGATCGGCAAACCCTAGGCTCAGTGGTTTAACCCACAGCGCCATCGGCATATATTACAGCTCTTTAAATGTGCAAAGAGTTTTGTGGTCATCATCTAGGTGCAGGATGCAAGTGAGGAGCTCTGTGCAAATAACACAGAGCCAACACACTGGGATTCCCCGCCTGCGTCAAGAAGATCTGTCCAAGCGGTAAAACTGGCCCCGCCCTTCCCCATCAGGAAAACCTTTGCCTCCAGGGGTGCCGCGACTTGGATTTCACTCACAGCTGCTACTGCGATCCCTGTGGTCTGTGCCGCAATGGCGGTGGCCTTCCTGGCGCTCTTGAACCCTTCGCTACCGCAGGTCGACAGGGTCAAGGCGACGTTCTCATGCGAGGTGATCAGGATGTGAGTACTGCAAAGAGGGAAGAGAAGAGGGCATTGTTTCCAGACTTCTGTCACGTCACTCCTCGCTTGCCTTTTCTCTAGACTAAAGAAACCCAAATGCTGTAACCTCACAGCGGAAACTGCTCCACCCCCTTCGTCATACACCTGAAGGAACGTCTCCACCCCCATCCTTCAGCCCAGACACTGAGGTCCAGCTCCGAGGGCCTTCTGGCGGTTCCCCCACTGCAAGAAGTGAGGTTCCAGGGAACCAGGCAGAGGAGGGCCTTTTCGGTGGTGGCGCCCGCCCTGTGGAGCGCCCTCCAATCAGATGACAAGGAAATAAACAACTATCTGCTTTTCAGAAGACATCTGAAGGCAGCCCTGTTTAGGGAAGTTTTTAATGTTTGATGTTCTATTGTGCTTTTAATTATGTTGGGAGCCGCCCAGAGTGGTTGGGGAAACACATCCAGATGGGCGAGGTATAAAAAATAAAATCATTATTAAGTTTAAGGATAAAGAGATACAACAAATACAATAACATCATGAAACACACCGATAAAAATTGTGACCCTCCCTCCCTTCTCTTCCCCAAAGCGTTATGCTTTTACAGAGAGATGGCTGAAGATTGTAAAGACATTACCAGTCAGCTTTCAGTATGACCGTCATATACTTAACCCTTGAATGTCTGCCAAACAAAGTCATATTCAATAATAACTCCAGTCTCATACATGCTTTAATTTTAGCTGTAATTCAATATCCTTGTAGATTTTTAATATTACAGAGGGCTACAGCCAATGGTTCTAAACATACAGCAAATAATTGGGGGGAAGGAGATGGGGGCATCCCTCTTTAGTCCTGCTCATGAGTCTCACAGAATTACAGGAATTAGTGTGAACCAGTGCATAATTTTCTTTATATAGAACCTCAAAGGTAAAGGTACCCCTGACTATTAGGTCCAGTCGTGGATGACTCTGGGGTTGCCTGCTCATCTCGCTCTATAGGCCGAGGGAGCCGGTGTTAGTCCGCAGACAACTTCTGGGTCATGTGGCCAGCATGACTAAGCTGCTTCTGGCAAACCAGAGCAGCACACGGAAACACCATTTACCTTCCCACTGGAGTGGTACCTATTTATCTACTTGCACTTTGTGCTTTTGAACTGCTAGGTTGGCAGGAGCAGGGACCGAGCAACGGGAGCTCACCCCATTGTGGGGATTTGAACCGCCGACCTTCTGATCGGCAAGCCCTAGGCTATGTTGTTTACACCACAGTGCCTCCTGCGTCATATAGAACCTTAATGGCATGAATAAACAAAGGCCCCATTTGATATATTTTTTGCAAAACGTTGTGTAAAACCATCCACAGTTAAGTCAGGTTGGCTCTCACCTCAGACATTTCCATGTTGTCTTTATTCAGCCCCATCACTAAAGGGGGACAGATCCTCACCCCAATCTGCAGGCTCGGGGCAAATCCACCACAGATGGAAAAACGTGCCACTTACTTGTTATATGTAGCTTTGATGTGAGCTATTGGGATCTCTTCGAACTTCTTCCCATCCCACCGCAGAGCGCTCCCTTTCCCTGGTGCCGGGGGGTAAAAGCTGAAAAGTGAAATGGGAAGGGAGAATGTAAAGTTTTGATGTAAGGCTTAACACGGTCTGGGCATTCAGAAAAGAACCTCTGTGCGGCCTGGGGAGGTTTAAGAAGTCTTAACAGCAAACAGTGCACTTGGCTTACTCTTGCTTCACCTTGCCCATTCTCCTACCTTTAAGATGCTCAGCTTTAGTGAAATTAAATTGGGACTAAGCAGGCATCTCCCCCACTCTAATTTCATTAACTCATTCACAGGTGGTCTAGCGACTGACATCTATCTGGCTGCAGCCTCCAGCTTTCTTAAACAGACAAGCAGAAGAGCTTATATACTGCATTTACAGCCAATCTTTTTCTCCAAGGAGTACATGGTTCACCCCCTCCAGAGTTAATCCCTGCAACGACCCGGTGAGCTAGGCTAAGAGGCTGTGACTGGCCCCAAGTTACCCTTTGAGCATCATGACTGAGTGGGGATATGAACCCTGATCTCCCAGGTCCTAGTCTGACACTCTAACCACTGAACCATACTGGCTTCCTACAGTACTTCTGTTAACGGGGCAGCTATATAAATCACGTAGGTTAAAAAAATATATAGGGAAAGCAAAATGTCACTTAGAGAAGGATCTCAAATATTTTCCTTGAAGCTTGAATTTGTTTTATTTTATTCTGGATTGGTTTATTTGATGTTTTAATGTGCTGTAAACTGCTTTGAGAATTTTCCTGTAAGCTGCACCCGCAAATTAGCCGCACCTTTAAAATTCAAGGTGGTGGTGGAGACAATACCCAAATATGAGCCGGTTCCTTAAAGTTCCGCAGGCACTCACACCCATTCTGTTTTACCGTATGTCTGTTTCAGCAGCGATATCGGAAAAGCCAATTTTTGTAAGTTCGCAAATTTAAGCCGCACTTTAACTTTTCACGGTCGGAATTTGGGGGGGAGGGAGTGCGGCTTATATTTAGGCCAATACGGTATAAAGCGGTATGAAAGTGAAATGAATAATAACAGCAGCAATAAATTTCATTTTTAAAAAATGGTGCCAGACAATTCATGGCAGCGATTGTAAACTAGGTTTAAGGTGCCATTTGGAGATGAACTTATATATCTGCATTTCTAACACCCCACTTAAGCCATTTTCCAGAACAGACATCTCCATTATCATTGGCAGCTACTTTATTTTTCTTTACCTGAAGATGCAAAAGAAGGGCAGGAAATCTAGGGAACTTTAAGGAACTGGCTCATATTTGGGTATTGTCTCCTAGTCCACCACCACCACCTTGAATTTTAAAGGTGCGGCTAATTTGCGGGTGCAGCTTACAGGAAAAATCTCAAAGCAGTTTACAGCACATTAAAACATCAAATAAACCAACCCAGAATAAAACAAATTCTTTTTTTTATTCAAAGTTATAACAAAACATATTATCCAAAAACATATCCTTATTTCCCCCCCATTTTTCCTCCCCCCCCCCCACAGAACCCCCACCCCCCGACTTCCCTCAGTTCCAGTCTTTGGTTTCTCCAATAATGCTATTTTCTGCATGCTACAAAGTTGTATAGATCCTCAAACTGTTTAGCTGATTATTATCAGTAAAAAAATTGTGAATGTTTATTCAAAACCTGCCAAGGAGTCCAGTGAGGTAAGCATCTCCATTATCAATGGCAGCTATTTTATTTTTCTTTACCTGAAGATGCAAAACAAGGGCAGGAAATCTAGGGGAGGGACCGTAACTCAGAAGTAAGGTGTCTGCCCTGCATGCAGAAGTACCTGAGTTCAATTCCTGCTATCTCCAGGTAGGGCCAGGAACACCCCTTGTATGAGATCCTGGAAGTCAGTGCAGACAATACTGAGCTAAATGAACCAATGGTCTGACTTGGTATAAGGATCCTATAGGTACCGTCCCTCAGAGTGGTTTTGTATCACACTGCAAAATTCAGAGGCTTGGCAGCACAGTGACACCTGAAGCCAAATCAGAGTGAGGGCAGTCCTCCTAGCTCTCACTCTGTCTTTAAAGGTAAAGGGACCCCTGACCATTAGGTCCAGTCGTGACCGACTCTGGGGTTGCGGCGCTCATCTCGCTATATTGGCCGAGGGAGCCGGTGTACAGCTTACGGGTCATGTGGCCAGCATGACTAAGCTGCTTCTGGCGAACCAGAGCAGCGCACGGAAATGCCGTTTACCTTCCCGCCGGAGCAGTACCTATTTATCTACTTGCACTTTGATGTGCTTTCGAACTGCTAGGTGGGCAGGAGTTGGAACTGAACAACGGGAGATCACCCTGTCGCGGGGATTCGAACCGCCGACCTTCTGATTGGCAAGCCCTAGGCTCAGTGGTTTAACCCACAGCGCCACCCGCATCCCTTCACTGTGTCTTTGCATGGACACTAAAGAAGAACAGGCACACAGCAGGAGCGAAGTCACTGCCAGGACCACAAACACTGGGTGAAGGAGGAGAGGGATGTGTGCAAACTGGGACCTCCTGGGTGCACACTGGCTCTCTCCCCGAAGTTCAGTTGAAACATGTGAGACTAAGCTGCAAACAAAACAATTTCAAAGCATTTCACACAATTCTAAAGGCTGTTTGCAACCACAGGCAGAAAGATGCAACTCCAGAAGAGCCGATATCAATAAGCGATCTTCTGGAAAGGGACTCCAGAAATCTGTTTTCAAATTTCCTATGGTTTCTGCGTGTTCCTTAAGGTGGTCCCTTTGGGTCACAGGATACTGGGCCCTCTGAATGTCACAACAGCAGTGCCTCATGCCTTTTTTCGAAACCGCGCGAAACGACGCCTCACCTGAAGTCGCTGTTGTTCGCAGCTTCTGCCTCTTCTTCAGCAGCTGGGCTGGTGGAATTCCCAGTTTGCCCTTGAAGTCTCTGGATACTTGTCTGCACACCGCGAGACAGGGTAACCCTGCAGTTGCCATAAGGAGAGAGAAGCCGGAGGTTGCAGGTTAGCAGAGCTAGAGCAGTGACTGAAAAAACAACACAGTAGGCTGATGGAGTTTTAAAAATTAATTTTCAGGACTGGCCAATCAAATTCCACCTGCTGATAGTCGCTCGATTTAAAGGATGGGGGCACTTTTAAAAGGCAAAATTTGTACCTGCAACAAAAATGTTGCAGTGCAGAGTGTTCCTTTTCAGGGTGCCCAGCTATGCCTTCCAGGATGTTCCCCCTTCTAGGTTCCCTTCTGTTCCATCTCCTCTAGCCCCCCCCCCTTTCCCCTACCCCTGAGTATTCTGTGACTACCAAGCAATCTCCCTCCTTCCACAAGTTATTTTGTACTTCTGAAGCTCACTCAATTTCACCGAAGCATCCTTCCTGAGTGTGGATACTGCCATTTTGTCTATGCAGGAGGCCACAGTGGGAGGGTTCAAGTCCTGCAATTGCGCTCACTGGGTAGCCTAAGCCCATCACACTCTCTCGTGGCGTGAAGAAAGGAAATAGATGGATTTTTGCTCCCCTCCTCCTAATTGCATAATACTAGAGCCTAGGGACTGCCCAGCGAAGCTGAATGTTGGATGATTCAGGACAGAAAGGCATGAAGTACTTCTGCATGTAGCACTGGGCTAAACTCTGGGACTCGCTCCCACAAGATGCAGTGAAGCCTCCAAATACCAGTTGCTGCTGGAAATCACAAGTGGGGAGAGCGATGTCACACTCAAGTCTTGCTTCCTAACTTCCTACAGGCATCTGGGTGGCTACTGTGAGAATCGAATTCTGGATTTGATAGCTGCCTTGGTCCAATTGAACAGGAAAGTACTTGTAAATGATCTACCATGCAGGGCAGTTGTGAGAATAAAACAAGGAGGAGCAAGGGTAAGAGAAGAAAACTCACATATACTGCCCTGAACGATTTGGAGGATGCTTAAGGGTTTGTTCTTGTTTTTTTAAAGTAGTAAATAAATCAACAACTGGTCCACATAGAGAGAAAATATATAGATCAAAGCCTCACTGTTGATTTTCAAACTGACCCACCTCACAAGGCTTCCCCCCCCCCCAAAGTGGTTTTCAAAAGGCCATCAGAATTGTTTGATACATTTGCAAGACATTTACGACTGTCATTCCAGCGCACCAAAAGAGGGAATTAAAAACCAGACATCACTTGAAATACTAGTCAAGAATAATAAAAAGGGCAATCAGTTGTGTATTTTAACACCCACTCCCTGAAAACACCTTCTTAATTCAAGGATGTCTAGAATGAATGGGGTGGGAGTGGGGGGAACCCATGCCTTGTCACTTCAATAGGAAGAGGGCCATTTTCACTGCAAGTCTGTATTGCTACTTCAACAGCATACGTTATGAAGAGTGTATACAATTAAGAATATCACCCACAAAAGAAGTTCATCTGCAGACCTTGTCCAACCACGCAACATTGTGCAACCACTCCTAGCAATTAATTAAACGGGCTCATCTATAACCTTGCTGAACAGGATGGAGAGGAAGAGATTGCTATCGCTTCAGCAGATTGCAAGCGTTTCCATGTGAACCAACGGCCTTGCTGCAATAGCCACCAATTCCTGTGACATGAGTAGAGCTGGGAGGATTTTAAAAAACAAACCAACCAAAAAAACACCAATGCGTCTCACAGCTCTGGGGATTTTAAAATATTTGATTGGGTTTAATAGCATTTTTTAACCTGCTGGTAAGTGCAACGGTGCCCTCACAAAGAGTACAGCGGAGTTGAGTGCTTAATAAAAAGTTGCAGCAGAAGAATAGGAGAATCTGCTCCAGAGATGCAAGCGATGGATGGATATCAATTAAAGGTAGCCATGAAGAGGAAGGTGTTCAAAAGGCCTCCCAAGTGCCAGAGCTGAAGGGGAAAGTCCATGATTGTTTCAGGACCCTTGCTGAGTAGCGCCCATCTCCTTTGATCACCATCCTAAAAGGCAGGCACTGAAGAAGGACCCTTGGTAGATCTCAAGTGTATGGGCAGGGTTATATATGTCAAGGTGGTCCTTCACAAGACCTGGGCTGTAATATCTTCATCCCTGGTCTACCTACCTACACAACAAAACAGTATTAGTGGTTCCAACAGACGAGAAATTTAGTAGCATCTGGAAGGGAAAGAGATGTGTCTGAAATACTACAGTGGTACCTCGGGTTAAGTACTTAATTCGTTCCGGAGGTCCGTTCTTAACCTGAAACTGTTCTTAACCTGAGGTACCACTTTAGCTAATGGGGCCTCCTGCTGCCGCCGCGCTGCCGGAGCACTATTTCTGTTCTCATCCTGAAGCAAAGTTCTTAACCCGAGGTACTATTTCTGGGTTAGCGGCGTCTGTAACCTGAAGCGTCTGTAACCTGAGGTACTGTACCACTGTACTGAACTACAGACAATTCTCAGCTTATGCAAAGGCTGCGTTCCAAGAATAGTGCATAAAGCTAAACTTGTGTATAGCTGGAGCACATTGGATGCAATGGGGGTGGGGATTGCCAAAGTCGTCGCCCCCTCCAGATGCCTGCCCCCTTTTATTTTTGCCAAGCACACAGAGCTGAATGTGCAGAAGTTAAATGTGCAGTTGTGAGTTATCAGCCTTCCCTAACTTGGTATCCTTGGTGTAGTTTTGGACTACAACTGCTGGCTGGGGCTGATGGGAGCTGCAGTTCAAAACATCTGGAGGGCACCAAGTTGGGGGAAGTTGGTAATGAAATGACACCCGCCCTGTGGAACGCCCTCCCATCAGATGTCAAAGAAACTAACAACTATCTGACATTTAGAAGACATCTGAATGCAGCCCTGCTTAGGGAAGTTTTTAGTGACTGATGTTTTAATGTATTTTTAATCTTTTGTTGGAAGCCGCCCAGAGTGGCTGGGGAAACCCAGCCAGATGAGTGGGGTATAAATAATAATAATAATAATAATAAAGCTGTATGAACATATGAATCTGCTATGTATCCAGCACGGTCATCTGAGATAACCTGGTGGAAGCAGTGTTCCCATTGAGCAGGTTTTAAGACCATAAGAGCCTGCTGGATCAGACCAATGACCCATCTAGCCGAGTTTCTCACAGTGTCTTTAAAATGCTGTGTGCTACTGCCAGTAGTTCCAGATGGGCTGAGGTAAGGAGCATTTTCCCAAACCTGCTACCTAGGATGCTTTTAATGGAAGATGTCTGAGACTGAACATGGGACTTTCTGCAGGGCTCTCCCCCACACAGATCTATGGGTCCATCCTTTAACTAAATCACTTTACTCTCTCAGTCAGGCTGATAAAGCCCAGAGGAGGCTCTCATCCCGTGTTCTTGAGATAAACAGATTATTGTACTAAAGCGGGGGGGGGGGGGCGCAGCTTCTGAATCGGGGAGCAGCGCCCAAAGTGACTGAGGTGGTGGTACTCAGCTATTTCCGGTGGGCCACAAACCCAGCCCAAAAGTTGCCTCTCAAGATCCCTGCTTGAGAGATTGCACACGAGCGACTGGGTGGAGGTCATTGAGCATGGCCAAATAGGGATTCGAACCTGGATCTTCCCAAGTCTTAGTCCGCCACTTTTTTCCACTAGCTTGTGCATCCACGATGCTGCAAATCGTTAATAGAATCACTGGGTACAGACGTCCCCCAGCATGGAGGCATGGGTGAAAGCTCCACTGGTTGGATTTCTGCCTTCCATGCAAATTTTAAAGGCAGAAGAGCTCTGAAGGGAGACAAACCGCCTGGCATCCCCAACAGCAGCCTGCCCAGTGATGGCAGATGCTCCACCTGTTGGATTTCTGCCTTACCTACTGACTTCAAAGGCAGAAGGGCCTTAAAGAGAGACAAACCACCTGGCTCCCCAATAGCAGCCTGCCCAGCGATGGCAGATGCTCCACCTGTTGGTTTTCTGCCTTCCCTGCAAATTTTAAAGGCAGAAGGGCCTTGAAGGGAGACAAGCCGCCTGGCATTCCCAACAGCAGCCCTCCCAAACTGAACCTCCAGAACTTTCCTCCCGACCAACCCAGCCCTTTCCACCCCGGCCTGCGACTTCTTACCCCGAGCCGCCCCCCAAAAGCCCTCGCCGGGCATGCGCCAACCAAGGAATCATGATCCTTCCCCGCCACCGTCTGGATCCCTCTCGCCGGGCACCGCGAAGCTCTCAAAGGACGGTAGGGGCGGCGCTACAGCGGAAAGCTCTTCTCGCGGTTATAGGCGATGGCAAAATGGCGGCACCCTCTCTACGTACAGAGCCCCTGCGTACGACTAATCCTAAAATGGCGGCGCCCAGACCTGGAAAAAGCGTGGGCGGAGAACGTACGGCGCCCGGGCCTCGACCATGGTGCGTTGTCGCCCCCTGCTAGCCAGCAATGGAAACTAGAGACGGATTTCCACCATGGAGATGGGAATTTCCTAGAGCTACAGGACGTAAACGTAACGAAAAGTCATAAATATATTAAAGAAGAGTGATCATATCATTGTTCGAACACGGGTCCATTTTCGTGGAGAAATTTCTTTTAAGTTCTTTTACCTTCTTGTGAGTCGTATTGAGACTTTATTGTGTGTGTGTGTGAAAAACGACACAAATAATAGTAATTTTAAGAACCATTCTAAAAATAAAGCAGGGGCAGCTATTATGGTGACTGTCAGACTAGGACTTGGGAGGTGAGGGTTCAAATCCTCATTCGCCCATGAAGCTCACTGGGTGACCTTGGGCCAGTCACTGCCTGTTCAGCTTAACCTACTTTGCAGGGTTGTTGTGAAAATAAGATAAGGACAGGGCGTTGCACTTCTTGGCGGAAAGGCTAAATAACTGTAATTATAAATGGGAAAATGAAATCGCCGGCAGCGTGTAACTCTTCATTCCTACCTCTACGGTCGGGTTGCCGCCGCGGTGCATTGTGGTCCGGAGGTGACAAACATGGCGGCACCCTTGGCCAGGGTGCTTCTGAGCGGGGTTGCGGCGAACTGGCCGACCCGCGCTTGTCGGAGGGGCCTTTCCGGCGGCTCCGCGGCAGCGGGGCCGAAATGGAGGCTTTTCGGGGCGCTTTGCTTGCAAAGGCCGCCCAGAGTCAGTCAGGAGATGAGTCTGGAGGAGAAAGAAATGACGGAGCTGCTGCAGCAGGTGAAAGTGGCAGAGGGGCGCATGCGCACATCGGGTGGCGGGAGCAGCCTGTTGAATGGGAGAGGGGAGCCTCAGAGTGGCCGATGTAATAATTTGTTATTTACAAAAATTGAAAACTATATATATTGTGTGTGTATATATAGAGTGTATATAATTAACACACATATATATACTCACACAACAAAAATAAAAGCAATATATATATATATATATATATATACACACGCACACATACATACAGTGGTACCTCAGGTTACATACGCTTCAGGTTACAGACTCCGCTAACCCAGAAATATTACCTCGGGTTAAGAATGAGAACAGAAATTGTGCTGCGGCTGCAGCAGGAGGCCCCATTAGCTAAAGTGGTGCTTCAGGTTAAGAACAGTTTCAGGTTAAGTACGGACCTCCGGAATGAATTAAGTACTTAACCCGAGGTACCACTGGATATAGCTTTTAATTTTGTAAACAACAAATTGCCAGCCAATCTCTCCCTCGCCCCCATTCAAAACCATATACTGTAAAAGGTATTTTGCTGGATCAGATTGATAAAACTGCAATCCTAATCCCATTTACCTGAGAGTGTAGAATCACAGAATGGTAGACCTGGAAGGATATCTGGCACCATTTAGTCTAACCCCCTGCAATGCAGGAATCTCAACAAGTTAGTTGGACTTACTTCTGAGTAGGCATGGCTCGGTTTGCAGCCTAAAGCAGTGATGCGATTGTTGGGACTCCCTTCCCGGATTTCCCTAACTATTGTGGCCAGTCGTTGGGGGTGATGGGAGCTGAGAGTCCAGTAATATCTGGAGGAACCACAGGTCCCCTCTTGCTGCTTTAGGCTGCAATCTGAATCAGCTTTGCTCAGAAGCAAGTACAGTTAAATTCAGCGGGGGTTTCTCCTATCATCACTGGCTGATGGAGTTGAATGACATCTGGAGGGTCAAATAGCACCCTTCCTTCCCCTCCCAGTCAGCAGCTTCCCAGATTTCTCTGAGATGTTTACTTGGATGTCTACTTGCACGCAGATGAAGACAGCAGTATAGTGGTACCTCGGGTTAAGTACTCAATTCGTTCCGGAGGTCTGTTCTTAACCTGAAACTGTTCTTAACCTGAAGCACCACTTTAGCTAATGGGGCCTCCTGCTGCCGCTGCGCCGCCGGAGCACAATTTCTGTTCTCATCCTGAAGCAAAGTTCTTAACCTGAAGCACTATTTCTGGGTTAGCGGAGTCTGTAACCTGAAGCGTATGTAACCTGAAAGCATATGTAACCTGAGGTACCACTGTAATCTCCTGGTTTGTCCCTCCAACCCAGTAACTGGTGTTCACATGCAGTGGTCTGATGTTCGGAATTTAGAGGTCCCATTATCTTTATCTAAAAGATAATATGGAAAATTATTATACCATGTCTAAGGAATGATGCATTTATTTACTCTACCGTTTTATAACTGTCCTATGATTTTCAAACGAAGGGTGATATACAAATTTAATAAAAAACAATCATAAAAAAATAAAGGTTGCACTCCACCATTGCCTACTCTTAAAAAGGCAGCAGCTATCCAGGGTCTTGGGCAGAGTTCCACCCTTTAAAAAAAACAAATCTGTTGTTTTACTGCCTGGGACTTCTTTGGGATGAAAAGTGGAACAGAAATTTAACCAATTGGGGCTATATTCCTATTTAACTCAGAGTAGACCCATTAAAAACAATGGGCACGAGTAAGTTGAGTCCATTAGATTCAGTGGGTATATTCTGTGTAGTTGGGTATAGCCTTAATTCAGGTGTGGAAAACTCCAGATGCTGCTGAACTACAGTTCCCACCAACCCTGCCCATTGGCCATGCTTGCTGGGACTGATGGGAGCTGTAGTTCAACAATGGCTGGAGAACCAAAGGTTCCCACATATATCTTAAATAAATAAGAGGAAGGGGAGGATAAATGTACAAACAATTATCATGAGATTCAGTGGAGCGAGAAAGATGCTCTGAAAGGCAGACACTTGAGCTGAGTCAAATTAAGTCCCGGTGAGTGAATCCAGATAGTGAAGGGGAGGATGAAGCTGCGCAGATGGGGCTCCCAAGGGGCTGGTGATTTCTAGTGTCTGTTCTTCCATGTGGTTCCAGCAGCTGGAAGCAGCTGCTAGTGTGGGAGAAGGAGGACAGAGCAGATCCTGCCTGCTTCCTGCATGATTGTTTCTGAAAGCCACTCTAGAATTGACTTCATCGTGTGGCAGAGCTCAGTTTAGTGAGATATGAATAAAGGCTGGATGTCTGAGGAAGGGGAGGTGAAATAAAAGATTTTGGGCGCCGGCAACAGTTCTGAGGCATGTAAGCCTTGTGTTTGGAGGGCCTTTGGCTGATAGCAACAAGGCTAAAAAACTTCAGCGTAACAATTAACACATCTAATCTTTGTAAGAGGTAATTTTCACAATTACCACTCAAGGGACAAGGTGTGTTTTTTGGGGGGGGGGTGACTGAGGTTCCCTGGATTCTGTTCAACATGCTACATCTTGTGTTACTGGTGTTGTATCTTGCATGCTGAAATAAAAAATCTCTTTCTTGCACATCTTGGAACATGTGGCCCTCCAGATGTTGCTGGACGGCTTTCCCCATAATCTCAGACCGTTTGCCATACTTGATGAGAGTGGGAGGACCACGAATTCCCCAACCTCGTCTTAAACAATGCAGCACTCAGGAAAGTGATTTGCAGAAGCCTGCTGGCTGGGCTCCAGATCGGACAGTTTTCTATTTATTTTGCTTTGCCAGGTCGAGATGGAGAAAAGCCTCTATTCAGACCACGAACTCCGCCGCTTTGCAGAGGAGGAGCGTTTGCGGAGGAAAAAAGACGATGACGACACTGGGCAGGAGATCGTGCTGATTCAAGATGTGGAAGACTTGTGGGAACAGAAATTCCGGAAGTTCAATCCTGCCCCACGGATAACAGGTTCAAGCCCAACCTATTTGGCAAAACCTATTTGGTGTTTCGCAACTTTCTGACTAGTTGCAGGACCTTAGCCAGACCTAGCAGAGTACACGCAGAATCCACGGAAGCAATTGGCGACTTGGCTGCAGACAGGATAGACGAAGCAGGAACCAGGAACTTGTAGTTAGGTGTTTATTATATACAGTGGACTATTTACAGGAACAGAACACGAATCTTTTGCTAGCTCTCTGTGATACGACTCACAACTCCTACACTGACAGAGAACTCTCAACACAAACACTGAATTAACGCATTCCAGTTAGTAGGCCATTAAGTATCACTCCCTTGAGAGAGCTTGATCAATCAGGGAGCGGTCTCCGTGTCTCTCTTATCACCAGGCAGACTTACTCCTGCAGATTGCCTTCTGGCTGTCTGCCAAACCTTAATTGACTCTGTGTGAGTAGCTGCACGTACACAGATTCCCATCATCCTCCACCTACCTCATTGGGGTGTTGTTGGGCAGCGGTAGGGGAGCCTCCAGTCTGAAGGCCAGACTTGGCCCATCAGACCTCCCCCTTTGGCTTGGCAGGGAATTTTCCTTATGCTGCAGCAACCTCCCCGCTAACATATGTCAGCTGAAAGTGAGCTCTGGGTTGTTACTTTGCTGGAGTAAGACTTGTTTCAGCTGATGGGCAGGACAGACAGGAGCATATTGCTCCAGTAGCACCAACTAGTATGCATTGAAACTGCTGCTAAAACAGAGTTGGGAAGACCACTGGTTTAGCAGCAGTTTCAGTGCAAACCACTTGGCTGCTACAGGAGCAGCAAAGCCGCTTGTGCTGCAGTTTCCGAGTGCCCATTTTTGGGTGCTTGGGAAGCTCTGTGCAGCGGACTTTGACAGGGGGTGGGAGAGGCCACATGTCAATTAGCCAATGGCATAAGGACATCAGATGGCTGGCAGGTGGGTTGCCTTGCCCATCTGATGGCATGATGACAAGGTGATTGACAGGTGTTTTGTCCCACTCACCTGTCCAAAGTGGGCCCATGGGGTGGGGCCAGATAAGGACATAGCCCTCTGGTCCAAAAAGGTCCCTTAGCCCTGTTGTTGGGGATGCTTGGTTCTAACTAGGCTTGGATTAATTCTAATCTGGTGAGAATAAAATACAGGGCAGTGTGCTAGGAAGGGGGAGACTTTAATTAACTATATTTTTAGTAAGAGAAACTGGATTGTGTCCACAGGGAGTGTTGTGTTCTTTACAGGAAACAGTAGAGCCCAATGATATCACTTCCAAATGATTAATGAATTAAACAACATTTATATATTGCTTGATTCTAGTTAAACCTCTGCAGGATTTATCAGAAATACTAAAATTTGGAAAAAAAGTTTTTTAAAAAATTAAACAAAATGTTTAAAGCAGGTGCTCAAAAGAGTACAGCAAACACACACACCTCTCCCAAAGTACTGAGGAAAGCTATGGTTTATAAAGACATTTAAAGTTTTCTACCCCCCTGTTCAAAAAGGGACACAGAAATGAGTCTTTGATGCTTAATGCTCCTGTTTTGATTTTCATCCTATCAGCAGAGCAAGGAATCCTTTAATTTCTCCGCTTTCCGTAAGAAAACAATAGCTTGAGCCCATGTTAAAAAGGTAAAGGGACCCCTGACCATTAGGTCTAGTCGTGGCCGACTCTGGGGTTGCGGCGCTCATCTTGCTTTATTGGCTGAGGGAGCCGGTGTACAGCTTCCGGGTCATGTGGCCAGCATGACTAAGCCGCTTCTGGCGAACCAGAGCAGTGAACGGAAACGCCGTTTACCTTCCCGCCAGAGCGGTACCTATTTATCTACTTGCACTTTGACGTGCTTTCGAACTGCTAGGTTGGCAGGAGCAGGTACTGAGCAACGGGAGCTCACTGCCGACCTTCTGATCAGCAAGTCCTAGGCTCTGTGGTTTAACCCACAGTGCCACCCGCGTCCCAATTGAGCCCATGTAATAATCAGATGTGGCATAAGAACCAACGTGGTCATGATTCCTCCACTTGTTCACCTGGAGGCAATTCCTGTTCTCCACAGGCAGCTGGCAAGTGGCTATTTGCAACCCTCCATTGAGCATCCAGCTGCCCACTCTTCAATTAGAAGTGGAATGCTCACATTCAAGCTCTCTGTTTGAAACAAACAGTGTTAAATTTGGCTAAATCCAGCTTCTCTGCCTTAAATGATTTTGTGAATTGAGCGGGGGAAAGAAGGGCAGTTTATTTTTAGAGGTAGACGTTGCCAAAAGGTCACACACTTCAGAATCTGTGCACCCCCCTGCAGGTATTTTTGTCTGAGCCCTACAAACTAAAAGCCAATTTTAATAAGTCTAATAAGATTAGACACCGAACTACTTCAATGACCTTTTTTAAAATAAAAAGAGAGGTGGGGGGAATACGCAATTCTGCTTGTCACCCAAAGGTGCAAAATATGATGTATGCTGTTCAGGTTGCAAGCGGCCTCCAAACTCTTCCTAGCGTGTTTTCTAGGCAACCTGAACTGAGTGTTGCTACTTGACATGGTTTCATGTGGCCTTTTCAACAAAGACTTCTGGGAATCCCATTCATCACTGGCTGGCTGAATTCCTTTGACTCGTGGCTTCTTTCTTTGGCAGAGGCTGACAAGAAAAATGACCGGACATCTTTGAACAGGAAGTTAGACCAGAACCTTCTGCTCCTGGTTAAGCAGAAGCTTGGGGACCAAGACATTTGGCTCCTGCCTCAAACAGAGTGGCAAGAAGGGGAGACTCTGCGAGCCACAGCAGAACGGGCCTTAGCCTCTCTCTCAGGTCAGTGATTAAGGTGTGCGTATCTGAAACACTCTCAGAATCTTCCCCTGTTGATCGGTAGCTCTATTTCCCTTCCCTTTCTCTATCCTCCCTTGTGTCTTATTTATCACAATTTTTTGGTAGATTGCAAGCCTCTTGGGACAGGGAACTTGTTACCAATCTTATCTCTTAAATTACTGCTGGGCCCAGTGGGGGTTTGTGGGGGGAGAGAGAGCAGGAAACTTTATAGAGAAGGGAAGTTCCAGACCTATGTTTCCCAAAGTGGATTATATTGGGCAGTAGTAGCCTCGGGTGCAGTTGAGGGGCATTGGATAAAAATAAGGGGGCAGTGGAAGCATAAAGAAAGAAGAAAATTTTGAAAAGCCGTTTGGAAGTGTTTCATCTTTTGTGTAATGACGCTTACCGGTGTAACAGAGTTAAATGTTACTATGCTTGATTTTAATAAATAATTTTATAATTTCAAGCTTCAAGGTGTCTTTATTTACAACAACATCTTTACTATGTTGTAGGACGTAGGTAGAAATAAAGATACATAAAATAACATACATTTGTCATTGCATCTTTCTGTTTGTTTGCTTAAAGAAAGTAGATTTCCAGGGGGGCACTGAGTAATATATATATTTTTCCTGAAAATGGGGCAGTAGGCCAAATAAGTTTGGGAAACTCTGTTCCTGACAGTTTGTGGATCTTGTGTGTGAAGCAGTTTCAGCATGCTGTACAAATGCTAAATATTATTCAGCATATTTGAGGCAGTTGGTGGCAGGGTCTATATATTCCAGCCAAAGACAGACACCTTAAAATGGGGTGCAGGGGCAAAATTATTCATCACCAGGTATATTCTACTGTCTCTGTATCACCTGATCTTACAAATATGTTTCCTCCCTTGTTTCTTTTCCTGCCTGACTCCTGAACCTCCAAGGAACCCACACGGAGGCCAAGTTCCTAGGCAACGCGCCATGCGGCTTTTACAAGTACAAGTTCCCCAAGGCGGCCCAGACAGAAGACGGCATGGGAGCCAAGGTCTTCTTCTTCAAAGCCCTCCTGGAGGGCAGCCATTTGCCCTTGGCCAGTGAGAAAGTGGACTACGTCTGGGTCAGCAAAGGGGAGCTGGCGGACTACTTGAAACCCAAGTACCACTCCCAGGTTGCTCGCTTTCTTGTGGACTTGTGAGTGCTGGAGATGGTGTTTTTATCCCTGTGTCAAGATTACTGCCTTGGACGAAGAATTTGTTCAGTGTTTGTTTCACGTTTGCAGAGCGAGGATCCCATTTGTGTGCGTATTTGCCTCTTCGCTAAATAAAAGAGTCCAAGAATCAACGAATCTGTTGTATGTTTAAGCTGTGTGCTCTTAAATGCACACACCTCCTGGCAAGGCTAGCGCAGCACAATAGACAGTACAGACAGCTGTCTCATGTAGAAGAATTAGAGAGGCTTTAGGTTAATTGAGAAAACCCTCTTGCGGCAAAACAGCCTTTCTCCTTTGGGCATAACAGTCTCAAGTGTGATACCTGTTGCATGTACACACACACACAGAGAGAGAGAGAGAGAGAGAGAGAGAGAGAGAGATTGCTGTCACTTATATGTGAATAGGGTGAAAGCTGCTTCCTTTTTGCACAGTTCTGTTTGGGACAGGCAAACAGAATTGGCTTTAATTGGATTTCTCACCTATTCCGGTTTCCGGGCACATTCAAGACCTGTCTGTCTTCCCATCTCTTTTGATAGATGTTCTGAGTTTTAGTACTTTTTTAAAGCACCTGGAAGATAAGGAGCAGATGATGGGCTGAAGTTGCCAGGGAGAAGACTTTAGATTTGACTGGTGGTTCCCCAACTCTTTAGTAGCCCATCATAAGGCAATATTGTGGTACTCAATGGAAATGGCAAAAAATATTTTAAAAAATCATTATTCCACAATTCAAATATAAATGTTTTAACAAAATTCAAAATTCCATTTCGCAGATGGCAAAGAGATACTTCCTCTACACTTGGATCGTGGAAGCAAACTGTAACATATTTGGACTGCAAAATTTATAGGGTTGGAGGAGGTTCAATACACTTGCAACTCCAGCAACAGTTCCAAATTTAATGCCTTCCGTTTTGCCCTCTCTGTGACTTGATTTTCCCAAGTATCTGTTGGCTCTAGAATACAGGGAATTTTAGAGGCCTTTGCAAAGATTACTTCAGTGAGTTCTCTTAACTTGGAAGAGGTGGGGCAGCAAACAGGAACCTGATCTAATTAGGGCAAATGGGGTTTTGCCCCACCAGCCTCGGCTTCCCAGCTCCCACCTGCCTGCCTTATTACACCCAGTCCAGGGGGTGCCCCTGACTATCAAGTTCCTTCTCCTCACTCTCAATGTTGCCCTTGCAGAACTCCACAGTGAAAGGATGGGGACAAATCTAGAAGCATTGGGCTTCATCTGTCATTGGCTGTAAAGGTAAAGGGACCCCTGACCATTAGGTCCAGTCGTGGCCGACTCTGGGGTTGCAGCACTCATCTCGCTTTATTGGCCGAGGGAGCCGGCGTACAGCTTCCGGGTCATGTGGCCAGCATGACTAAGCCACTTCTGGTGAACCAGAGCAGCACACGGAAACGCCGTTTACCTTCCCGCCGGAGCGGTACCTATTTATCTACTTGCACTTTGACGTGCTTTCAAACTGCTAGGTTGGCAGGAGCAGGGACCGAGCAATGGGAGCTCACCCCGTCGTGGGGATTCGAACCACTGACCTTCTGATCGGCAAGTCCTAGGCTCTGTGGTTTAACCCACAGTGCCACCCACGTCGCCTATTTGTCAGTCTCTCTGCCTTCTGCCCTACCAATCCTAATGGGCACCAGCCGCCACTGACGACAAATTGAACGTCCTCTTGCGGTGCCTGCAGCCTCTGTGCACTGTGAGTATTTATAAAGTCTCTGTGCATTTTGAACAGGGCTGGCCCAAGGCATCTTGATGCCTGAAGCAAAAGGCAAAATAGTGCTCCCCTTTGCCAAAAGCATAATTCTATGGATGGGTTAAAAATGACAGGTTGTATCCAGAGTTAGTACTTCTCAAGAGTAGACCTATTAAAATAAATGTACCTAGGGCCACATTAACACCATAGGCTTAAAATAGCACCATTCCTCTTTAAACAGTCATGGTCCCCCCACCAAGATTCTTGAGAATTGTGATTTGCTACGGGTCCTGAGAGTTGTTAGGAGGTCCCTGTTCTCACAGAATTCCCTGGCAAGAAGGATTGGTTGTTAAATCACTTGGAGAACTGTAACTCTGATTGAACTAGGGGTCTTGTAACAACTCTCAGCCCCCTTAACCAACTAGACCTCCCAGAATTTGGGTGTGGAGGAAGCCATGACTGCTTAAAGTGGAATGATAGTGCTTTAAATGTACAGTGTGAATATGGCCTAAGTCATCCATATATTTCAACGCATCTACTCTGAATAGGACTAACAATACGTCCCGTTACTTTTCTTTGTTTTACTCTAAATCTGGTGTTTGTCAATGGGCACTGGATTGTCATATACAGTGGTACCTTGGTTCTTGAACTTAATCTGTTCCGGAAGTTTGTTTGACTCCCGAAATGTTCGAAAACCAAGGCGCAGCTTCCGATTGGCTGCAGGAGCTTCCTGCACTCAAGCAGAAGCCGCGTTGGACGCTTGGCTTCTGAAAAGCATTAAAAAACTGGAACACTTACTTCCGGGTTTTCTGCATTTGGGAGCTAATTTGTTCGTCAACTAAGCCGTTTGAGAACCAAGGTTCCACTGTATTGTTATTTTCTGCAACTTAAAATATATATATATATATCAATTTTAAAAAAGTTGTTTAGCCTGTTCAGAGGCATTGCCATTTCATTCTTTTAGCATTGATTTTTTTAATGACATTTTAGAGTTCCTAAGATATGAGCATCTTTCCTTTTCAACTAGCATCATACTGATACTTTAAGTGCTTTTAATGTTGCTCGTGACCTGAGACATGGTCACAACCGCACGTTTAGATGGGTTTAAAAGGAGCTTGAATAAATTTGTGGAGAAGGAGAAGGGCTATCAGCAGCTGCTCACCATAATAGCTAAAGAGAACCTTCTTATTCAGAAGGAATAAGTTTCCCAAACTTGGGTCTCTAGCAGTTTTTGGACTACAAGTCCCATCATCCCTGACCACTGGTCCCGCTAAGTAGGGATGATGGGAGTTGTAGTCCAGAAACAGCTGGAGGCTCAAGTTTGGGACACCCTGGAATTGTGTATTGCCTATCAACCGTGTGTGTGCGTGCGTGCATAGAGTCAACAATAAGGGAGTATTATTGCACTCACGGTCTACATGTGGGCTTGCTAGAGGCATCTGGTTGGTTATTGTGTAAAGCAGGATTTGGGGCTAGATGGACCTTTGGTTTGCTCCTGCAGGGCTCATTTTATATTCTTTGATTCACAGCTCTCCCTGTGAACAGAGGTTAGCAAACTATTCGGGCCAGTGGATAACATTTGGCATTTGGAGGATGTGTGGGTGCCACTCACCAAATGGCTTCCGTGGGGTGTGTGGCATAGCATAAAATGGCTGCCACACCTGAGAGAGCAGAAAAGTGGGAAGGGACACAAAACGGCATCACTGCTCTTTTTCCAGAAAAAGAGGTGCCGAAACTCACCATGAATGCTTCTCTTGTTCTCTTATTATAATTTATTGAATTTTTATACCGCCCTATGCCCAAAGGTCTCGGGGTGGTTCACAGAATAAAATTAAAATATTAAAACCACAAAATACATAATCGAAACAAGAACCCAATAACGCCCCCCACCCCAAAACCCCACATTTTATTTTTGATAATAATTTCTATTAGTTTTCAATTTCAACAATCCAATATTAGTCTCATTATAACAATACCAAATTATAATACAATGAGTAATACCAATCACTGAGATGCCAAATTATACAGTTTAGGTTCCTGGTTTTAACAATCGCAGCTGCAGTTTTAATGACTTCCATTTGTATTGACACATTAAATGATTTATACACCTATAGATGAGGCATTCAAACTCTCTCCTTCTTGTGTGTGGCAAAAAGCCAACACATTTTCAAAGGACATAGGATGGCAACTGCGCCCACCTGAGGTGCTGGAACTGAGCTGCAAGTTCCACCTGAAAAAAAGGCCCTGAACATTGCAGATTTTTGAGGCAACATTTACTGAGATCTTATGAGGTGCTGGCAGGTGCCAGTTTGGGGGACCCCTGTCCTACAGAGTTGGCTTACAATCAATTGCTACTTGTTTGTTGTTTAGTCGTGTAGTCATGTCCGACTCTTCGTGACCCCATGGACCAGAGCATGCCAGGCACTTCTGTCTTCCACTGCCTCCCGCAGTTTAGTCAAACTTATGCTGGTAGCTTCGAGAACACTGTCCAACCATCTCGTCCTCTGTCGTCCCCTTCTCCTTGTGCCCTCCATCTTTCCCAACATCAGGGTCTTTTCTAGGGAGTCTTCTCTTCTCATGAGGTGGCCAAAGTATTGGAGCCTCAGCTTCAGGATCTGTCCTTCCAGTGAGCACTCAGGGCTGATTTCCTTCAGAATGGATAGGTTTGATCTTCTTGCAGTCCATGGGACTCTCAAGAGTCTCTTCCAGCACCATAATTCAAAAGCATCAATTCTTCTGTGATCCGCCTTCTTTATGGTCCAGCTCTCACTTTCATACATCACTACTGGGAAAACCATAGCTTTAACTATACGGACCTTTGTTGGCAAGGTGATGTCTCTGCTTTTTAAGATGCTCAATTGCTACTAGTGCAGCTTTGCGATCTCCTCTTTCCATTCCCCCTCAGGGTTTTCTTCCTTCAGTCATCTTGTGGCCCTGGCAGATACCTGACCCATCTCTCTCTCTGATGCCAGAAATGCCCAGGAGCTATGGCAGATTGAAACACTGCTTTCTCCAAGGTGGGGTTAGCCTGAGTTTCTGCAGTGGCAATTTTGTGGCTTTTTCCTCTCTGTGTGAGTTTCTCAAGCATTGAGGAAGGACCCATTCTTTAATTACCTGGAGACCGTGGGGCTCCAAGCTGAAGATTACTGGAGATATTTTGCCAACCCACCTTGGGAACCTGTCTTGCTAGAGGCCTCAAACTTTAAAAGAAAAGAAAGTCTAGTATTTTTTTAATCACTCGCCGAGCTGCCTTTAAGTGTGGCACGGCAGCCTTTTATTTTGGAGAAGTCAAGCTGCTGCTACGAAGCTGGAGGCTTGCAATAAATAAAATAGATTTCTGCAGCACACCCTTCCTCATCCCTTCCTCTGTTCCGAAACCACCCTGGGAGCCTCGGCAGGGAGTCAGCTCAGCTGCCGAGACCTGGGCAGGCAAGAGTGATGCAGGCTGCAAAGGGGAAAATAAATAAAAGGCGAGTATGAAGCTCAGGCCACAGAACTGCAAATTAGTTTCCCAAGGTCTGGTAACTAAAGCTCTGCTTGTGGGGGCTGGAAGGTACTGGGGGGAGAGAACCACATGGCTAATTTTAGTAGTACCCTTTCTCCACGGTCTAATATTGAATCCTGATGGTTGCACCCGTCCATTAAAGGACATTATTTTTACCAAAGAACCATGGGAGCTGTAGTTTACCCTTAGAGAACTACAGTTTCCAGCACCTTTAACAAACTTGGTCCTCCCATCAGATGACAAGGAGATGAGTAGCTATAGAACCTTTAGAAGACATTCTTTGTAAGGAAGCTTTTTTAATGTGCAATGTTTTATTATGTTTTTATATACCACCCACGGTGGCTGGGGCAACTCAGCCAGATGGACAGGCTATTATTATTATTATTATTATTATTATTATTATTATTATTATTATTTACACATGCACAATACCCCAGTTATCCTGGAAAGGGGTTCCAGTTGAGCCACCTGTCTCCTTGACCTGCTTATCTTCTGCATGCAGGGAATTTGCATTCCTTGAGTTTCTCCCCAGCTGCAGTCTGGAGTGGTACCATAAGGGAGTCTATTGCCATATTCTATATAACATATACTTTGAGGCCTGAGTTGGTAAACTTGTGTCAGGGTGGAAGGAGGAAGCTCTTGCTTCAAAATACGGTAACAAAATCATTTCCCTGCAGGAGGAAAGGAGCCTCTCAGGGAGAAGAGCAGAACGCTTCTCCCTGACATGTTCAGGCAATTCAAAATATATGAGAATATGGACAAAGTGAAGTGATACGCTTCAGAAACAGGTTAATCTCCTCATCTGCTGCTTTGGAGAATTAGGTTCCCACTCTTCCCAGAAAGAAGCCTGCACTTTTGGGAACACTTTAGCTGGGCTTTTGCTGTTCTCCCCTTCTCCCCTTATCTCCTTATTAAAAGCAAATCAAACTCAATCAAGCCCTGTCTGTTTTGTTTTCTTTAATGCATGCATTCTGCTGGAACAAAAACGGGGGGCAGGGGAGTGGAAGAAAGATTTTGAGCTGTCTTGGCAGGCATTCCCTCATGTGAAAAATAAAATAAAATAAAAAATTGCTAGTTTATTTGTGTTGGAAATTCTTCCCTGTGAGAAGCCTGAGGAGTTTTGGACAGCAATGGCTTTGCTCTCCATGTCCAAGAGTTCTGGCTGTTTCTCCCATGAGTTGGCATGCATGGTCTGATGAAGACGGGGGCCTGTGATGCTGTCAGAAAATAAATCCCACTCACGGCTGCCAGGTGGCACAACAGTTTAAGGCAGCGATTTCCTGAACTTTCCAGTCTCATGGAATCCGCACCAAGTTCTCTGCAGAGGAATCGTGGCTTGTCCGCCATGGAATTTCTGCACAAGGCAGGGGATTCTGGGAAGCATTCCAGGAGGCACACGGTCCGTGAAAGATGGCGGAACACCTGCATGATGCAGGGGATTCTGGGAAGTGTTCCGGGGGCACACGCAGTTCAGGAAAAGTGATGTGAAACTCCTGCATAAGGTAGGGCAGCTGTGATGGCTTGAGCTGATGGCAGTTTTAGTTCAAGGTATCTGGAGGGCACCAGGGGTCGAATCTACACCTGTCATTTACAACATTAAAATGCGTTATTAAAATGTGACACCAGAGGGCGCTGCAGAGCAGCAAGCCACCGGCAATGGGAAAATGCCATTAAGTGTTATAGAACTTATATTTAATAATGTTAAGAAGATCAATGTAGATCCAGCCCAGGTTGGTGACATCTGATGTATATCCTTACACTTGGCAACAGGGATGCCAGGTCAGGACCCAAACCTAATAATAATAATAATAATAATAATAATAATAATAATAATATATTTATACCCCGCCCCATGTGACTGGGTTTCTCCAGCCACTCTGGGCAGCTCCCAAAAGAATATTAAAAACACAATAAAACAGTTGTTTATCTCCGTGACATCTGATGGGAGGCTGTTCCACAGGGCGGGCGCCACTACCGAGAAGGCCCTCTGTCTGGTTTCCTGTAACCTCACTTCTCACAGGGAGGGAACAGCCAGAAGGCCCCTGGTACTAGACCTCAGCTGAACGATGGGGGTGGAGATGCTTCTGGTGATGTCTGTTATGTTTTCTTTCATACATGCATTAAATGTTGCCATGGTGTGGGTCCCAGAGACTGAGGTTGATTGGGAGAAAGGAGCAAATGAGGGCAGACCCCACCCCCTGGTATGTCAATGCTACAATTTGCAGCCTGCTGCTGCTGCCGGGCTGAAACTTCCAGGCTGCATGCATCATCTTAGAAGCAGAATCATGGAGTTGGGAGGGACACTAAGGGTTGTCTAGTCCAACCCCCTGAAATGCAGGAATATTCACCTGTCCCACACAGGGATCGAACCTGCAACCTTGGCATTATCAGCACCATGCTCCAACTGACTGAGCTGTCCAGCTGAAGGCAGAGCAATGAATGCAAAAAGTAAGCTAGTTTCTGCACAGTCAGACACCTTTGTATCCTCCGTCTTGACCAATGACAGGCATTAGTTCAAGGGCACATTCCAGCCGGGCAAAAACATTTGGGGTGCGAAGCAGCAGTGTGGCTTGAGGCAAAGGGAAGTTGCTGGGGGGTGGGGGAGGAGACCTGAGGGCCGGATACGGAGGCCTGGAGGGCCGCATCCAGCACCTTGAATGTGTGGAAAGTGGAACCAGAGCCTCAGCTTCCCAAAGACTGTATCTTTGTGGCTCTGCAGCTCCCGGCTTGCCACGCGCTCGCTCGCTTTCATTTATCAAAGTAATAGCGCACATTACATTTATCTGGCTGGGTTTTACCCTCCCAGCCACTCTATTCCTGAACATTAAAACGGCGGGTGGGTGGGAGAGTGAAATATCTGGGAAAGTAACTAGATTTAATCCACATTTAATGGGCGTGTAAAGAAGCAGGACAGCTTCGGAAGGACAGCCAGCGCCCTCCTCTTTCTGGGCAAACGGGAATTTATCGAGATGCCTTTCTCTAGCCAGCTTAGTGATCTTGTGAGCGCTGAATAATTGGCTTGGTGACCTGTCAGCGCTGCTCATTTCCAAGAGAAGGGGCGGGGGGATTCCACATCCATTTCCCCCCATTCCCTGGGAAATACAATGGGCCACAAATCCCGTTCATGTTTGAATTCCGAGGAAACCATTCATTGAAAGCACATGGCTTCCCACCCCAAGAATTCTGGGAACTTAGTGAAGTAATATCAATTATTTCATATAAACAAAGATGGATGTATTGATGGTTAATCTATTCACAAGGTGAGCCTACGGAGTCCCCCTCCTTTCCATTCCCCTCTAATTTTCTTTTCTTTGTTAGATTTGTTATGAAAATGAATAATAATAATGAAAACAAATAGCCAGCCAAATGCTTCTAGGAATCTCACAAGAATATAGGCGGCAACCTTCCTCTATTTTTGGTTGCGGGTGGCGCTGTGGGTTAAACCACAGAGCCTAGGACTTGCTGATCAGAAGGTCGGCGGTTCGAATCCCCCCGATGGGGTGAGTTCCCATTGCTCGGTCCCTGCTCCTGCCAACCTAGCAGTTCGAAAGCACGTCAAAGTGCAAGTAGATAAATAGGTACCGCTCTGGCGGGAAGGTAAACGGCGTTTCCGTGCGCTGCTCTGGTTCACCAGAAGCGGCTTAGTCATGCTGGCCACATGACCCGGAAGCTGTAAGCCGGCTCCCTCGGCCAATAAAGCGAGATGAGCGCCACAACCCCAGAGTCACCCACGACTGGTCAGGGGTCCCTTTACCTTTACCTTGTGATCAGAGGTATACTGCGGCTGAAGCCGGAGGCTCCATATAGACATTAACAGACCGACTCACTGTAATCATCCCGTTCAAAGGCTAATAGTCACCATCGGTCCATCTTGTGCTTCTGAATTCCTTAAGATAATTAGCTGTCGTGTGAAGAAGTGCTCTCTCCCTACCCAGTCCTGGCCCTATCAACACTTGTCAATTTTCCTGGGTACTCCCGAGTTCTAATGTTACAGCGGAGAGTGAGGAATACTGAAAACCACTGTCTTAAAAGGTTCTTAGGGGCCTATTTTTAGACTGCTGCTGTATGGAATTAGATGTCTGGTTCCAGCACGTTTTTGGCTTGATTCGAGAAGTGCTTTTTGAGTTTGACCTAATGTTCTGCTGAAGGTTACTACTGAAAGATGCACACCAAATCTGTCTAGGCCACTAGAGGGCAAGCACTGACTGGCAAAGAGTGTGCTTGTAAAATTCCCCATATATATATATATATATATATATATATATATATATATATATGTGCGCCAAGCTCTCTGGTTGCAGTTCCCAATTAGAACAGGATTAGAAGCACATGCAAACACTCATATGCCATCATCCTGCTTTGTTTTTCCGGCTTGGAATGCATCGTGCGCATGGCTAAGCTGACATCTAAAGGGTTTGACATGAGCCACATATATAACTTGGCTGCCATTTGGAGGCTGGGTCGTAAACCGGCCTGTATGTTGCTTATGAATGAGCCAGTGTTCTGCATTCCCTATTTTTAAACCGTTCCATGGATTGACCAGGTCCCTTATTTCGCTCCACCTGCCTTTCTGGGTTTAACTCTGGAAAATTTGCAAAGTTAATTTTGGAACTGGCACCGTTTGTCAACATTTTTATTTTATCTCAACCCCCCCCCCCCCGACTTTCAAGTTGCTGATGTAAAGGAGCGCACCAGCACATGCATTGAAGCACCTTGATTAAATATGGACCTGATTGATCCATTGAATCAGGATTGCTTTTCGTTTGCAGTGTTTAAATCACTGCACAAATGCATTCCTCTGCATCAGGAACTTGCAATGCTGGTGGCGGTAGTAACACATAAACCATAAGCCCAGACCCTCCAAGTGTCCCTATTGTCCAGGGACAGTCCTGGATTTACAGAAGCCATCCTGGTTTCTGATTTGATCCCTGAATGTCCAACTTTTCCTTAAAGGTAAAGGGACCCCTGACCATTAGGTCCAGTCGTGTCCGACTTTGGGGTTGCGGCGCTCATCTCGCTTTATTGGCCGAGGGAGCCGGTGTACAGCTTCCGGGTCATGTGGCCAGCGTGACTAAGCCACTTCTGGCGAACCAGAGCAGCGCACGGAAACGTCATTTACCTTCCCGCCGGAGCGGTACCTATTTATCTACTTGCACTTTGACGTGCTTTCGGATTGCTAGGTTGGCAGGAGCAGGGACTGAGCAATAGGAGCTCACCCTGTCGCAGGGATTCGAACCACTGACCTTCTGATCAGCAAGTCCTCGGCTCTGTGGTTTAACCCACAGTACCACCCGCATCCCTAACTTTTCCTTAGGACATCCCTATTTTCGCTTGGAGAAATGTTGGAGGGTATGGAGTTATGCAACCCCTGAGCTAAGGAGATAAGATAAAGTACAACCTTTAGAAGACATCTGAAGGCAGCTCCATAGAGGGATGTTTTTAAATGTTTAATGTTTTATTATATTTTTATACGTGTTGGAAGCCACCCAGAGTGGTTGGGGCAACCCAGTCAGATGGGCAGGGTATAAATAATAAAATTATTATCTTTATTATTATGGAATAGGACGTCCCTATTGTCATCGGAGAAATGCTGGAGGGTCTGTAACCCATGAATGTGTATGCTCAGCTTCCTGAATAAAGTCCTGGAATGAAAAATAGTAGAATGGCAGTCTATGAACCATCAGGTAATTTGGTGGAGGTGAGGCAGAATCTAGTGAGCCCTGGACAGAAGAGCCAGGATAGTACCTGGAAGGTTATGTACAGAGCCTGGCAGAATCAGATTTTCTGGAAGAACTTCCTAATGGTACAAGCTGCTGTTCAACAGGGGAAGAGATTGACTGGAAACTGACTGGTGGACTCTTCCTTGGCTAGAGGATTTTCAGCAGAGTCTGGATGGCTCTGTCAGGGGTATGTTTACGTCCTCTTTTTCCAGGACCTATCTGCTATGTAAGTTTAAAAGGGGGAATGTTATTCTGCTAAACTGTAGAACTTGTTAACACAAGTTGGGAAGGATATAATTAAACAATATATCCTCCCCTGCCTCATTGAACATTCCCACAGTATTAGGATTGCCCAGTGGCACAGTGTGGGTTTTTTTGGCACTGGGGGGCTCACGCGTATGCTGGGGGCAGGGTGTGGAGGGTGAACAGAGTCTTCTGACGCTGACACCACTGGATTCTGAGAGGGTGTGAGATGGCACAACCAGCCCCCCCCCCCATGACAGGTGCCCTGCGGGGAGGCAAGTCACACCAGGACTGGGCCTTTGGGGCTGGGATGGAGTCTCCTTCTCCAAGAGAGAGGAGACTGCAACTCCATGTCGGCTGTCCAGGCTCCCCCCACCAGAGCCAAAGCAGGGCCACACTACACCGCCTGCCTGGCACCCATGCAGGGGGTTGCCTGGCTGACCAACGCGGAGTTACACTCTCCTCTCTTTCTAGAAGGAGGTGCCATCCCAGCTCCAAAGGCCTGGGCCCGGTGCGGCTTGCCTCCTCGCAGGGCACCTGTCATGGAGGCTCCTGGTTGTGCCCTTTCGTGTCCTCAGAATCATGCAGCCGGGGCCACCACCCCACAGCCCCGGTCACACTCAGCCAGTGGAGTTGCCAACTGGCCAGAAAGCCTTCCTGGCTCGCTCTTGTGCCTTTAACAGTAGCATGAAGCTTTTCACATTTAGGAGCAATAAAATGAAACAAAACCGCCAGCTGTTAATGCATGTACCTCAAAGTTGTAAGCGTGGCAACTCTAAGGAACATGCCTACATTTTTGCCTAGGGAGAATTTATCTGCCAGGTATAGGTTTCTGTGCAAAAAAACCAAGACCTTCGTGCAAAAAAAAATCTGCAAATGCTTGTGCGGGTTCAAGAAGACCCTTTTCACGGCTGCTTTATGGGGAGTTTGGAAGTTCAGCTGCGGCACAGACAGACCCACCGTAGGCCCAATTCACACATGCAAAGAGTGTTGGTGTTGTGGTAGCTGCCTGCAGAAAACAGTGTCATGTTTTATTCCTTTCATCAAGCCAAGAGTCTGCTTGGAACGGGGTGGTTTCCATGGCATTCGGAGGAGGAACTACTGGCGGAGGAATAATTCAGATCTCACATGGCTGGGAGGCGAGAATTGCTCCGGCAATGTCAGAGCTGCTTGACTCTCTCTCTCGCTGCTTTCTGGTGTTTTTTCTTTCTTTGTTTCCTTTGGGTTGGAGCTCAGTTTCTCTCCAGCATCTAAGGGTGCTTCCAGACTCTTGCCATTTCGGATAGGGTCCAATCACATTCACTGCAGATTCAGGCTGTGCTGTTATATGGAAATTATGTGGAAGTCTCATGCAACGAAACCACAGTTCCTCCAAATGTCAGACTTGTTGCAATTGTTATACCGTATTTTTTGCTCTATAAGACTCACTTTTTTCCTCCTAAAAAGTAAGGGGAAATGTGTGTGCGTCTTATGGAGCAAATGCAGGCTGCGGAGCTATCCCAGAAGCCAGAACAGCAAGAGGGATTGCTGCTTTCACTGCACAGCGATCCCTCTTGCTGTTCTGGCTTCTGAGATTCAGAATATTTTTTTTCTTGTTTTCCTCCTCCAAAAACTAGGTGTGTCTTATGGTCTGGTGCATCTTATAGAGTATGTGGTGGGAAAATAGAAAATAGAAATGGAAAGTATAAGATAATGCTTGCTTTGATGCCTAACCTCTCTGCAAACAAATTGGAGGGAATGCTCATTCAAGAGCCTGTGTTGTGTAATCTCCCTCCAATAAATCAGGATGAATGCTTGCAGTGCTATTTTTTTTCTAGAGAAAGAGGTGCTGGAACTCACCACGAACACATCCCTTGTTCTCTTATAATGGCAATGGTGCCCACCTGAAAGGTGCCAGAACTGTTTTTGGGCTGAGAAAACCCCCTAAATGCTCAATAAACAAGTTTTATGAGCTCTTTCTCCCAGCTGGGAGCCCCTTAAACTGGCAACTGGAAGCCACTGAGCCAATTCCTGCCCTGATGCTGGGAGGCTCCGAAAGGTAGTAAGATGAGCTGTGAGGTCAAGAAGATCTGAGGAATCTGCAGAAGATTAAAGCAAGGCCCTTTGTTTCTGGCTGATCTTAACCAAGCTTGCTAGTAACTCTGTAAATGGTTTATTTTAATCTAACTGGCATCAGCACTGGGCAACTGGTTTTGTGGAGCGGCCACATACATTCTATTCAGAATATCCCAGGTTCAATCCCCGACATCTCCATGTCATACCCTCCAACATTGCTCTGATGAAAATAGGGATGTCCTATTCAACAATACAGTGGTACCTCAGGTTACATACGCTTCAGGTTACAGACTCCGCTAACCCAGAAATAGTACCTCGGGTTAAGAACTTTGCTTCAGGATGAGAACAGAAATCGAGCTCTGGCTGCGCGGCAGCAGCAAGAGGCCCCATTAGCTAAAGTGGTGCTTCAGGTTAAGAACAGTTTCAGGTTAAGAATGGACCTCCGGAACGAATTAAGTACTTAACCCGAGGTACCATTGTACCTCAATGACCGCCTCTTTCCATATGAAACTACCTGGACCCTGAGATCATCTTCTGAGGCCCTCCTCCATGTGCCTTCTCCTTGAGAGGTCCGGAGGGTGGCAACACAAGAACGGGCCTTCTCTGCCATGGCTCTCCATCTGTGGCAGGGGTCAGCAACCTTTTTCAGCCATGGGCCGGTCCACCGTCCCTCAGATCATGTGGTGGGCCGGACTATATTTTGGGAGGAAAAAAATGAACAAATTCCTATGCCCCACAAATAACCCAGAGATGCATTTTAAATAAAAGGACACATTCTACTCATGTAAAAACACGCTGATTCCTGGACCATCCAAGGGCCGGATTTAGAAGGCATTTGGGCCGCATCCGGACCCTGGGCCTTAAGTTGCCTACCCCTGGTCTGTGGAATGTTCTCCCCAGGGAAGTTTGCCGGGCGCCTTCATTATACACCTTTAGGCACCAGGCAAAAAACTTTCCGTTTTAACCAGGCCTTTGGTTGATCCAATTTACATCCTATGCCCTTTTAAAATGTGTTTATTGGGGGGGGGGGGCTATTGGGTTGTTGTTTTTATTTTCATTAGGTATTCTGTGGTTTTATATCTTGATTTTATTCTGTGAACTGCTCTGAGACCCCTGGGTATAGGGCGGTATATAAATTCAATCAGTCAATCAATCAATCAATCAATCAATCAATACAACAACAGCAACAATTTATCATTTATACCCATCTGACTGGGTTGCCACAGCCACTCCGTGGAGCTTCCATCATAAAAAATAATAATAAAGAAACACTGAACATTAAAAAACTTCCCTATACAGGGCTGCCTTCTGATGACTTCAAAAGCTTGTATAGTTACTTATCTCCTTGGCTCAGGGGTTGCATAACTCCATATCCTCCATTGTTTCTCTGAAGAAAATAGGGATGTCCTAAGAAAATATTGGACATTCCGGGATCAAATTAGAAACCTGAACGGCTTTTGTAAATCCAGGACTGTTCCTGGAAAATAGGGACACTTGGAGGGTCTACCATGTAGGACTGGGAGCGCTGAAACCCTGGAGAGCTGCTGCCAGTCAGTGTAGACAGTACTAAACTAGAAAGCCTAATGGGCTGAGTCTGCAAAGGCCAACTTCCTATGTCTCCCTGCCTTCTTTTGCATCTGTTTGTCCACTGTGTAGTGCATCACCCCTGATCTGCAAAGTGTCGGAGACAGGCATCACCTCGGTTGTGGAGCTGGCAGAGCCCCTTCTTGCCATTGCAGGTTCCCTGTAAGCACTTCCAGCAACAACAGAAAGTGGGGATTATCTGGTGCTTGTCGGAGCCCTCGCAGGGATGGGGGGGAATTAGTCTCTTTGCTTGAAAATGTTCTCTTCGGCGGGATTACAAGATAATGCATACGGAACGACGTTAGCTCAGCCAGGTTTATGGATTACTTCAAAATCAAATTTCTCGTAATCTCATCTGCCATCTGGCATTGGCGGAGCAGCCCGTCGCCAGCCTGCTGCCATCCTTGCCTCCTGCCGCTGTGAAGCAGCCTGCAGCAATGCAGCTGGCCAAGGCACCATGGTCGTGAGCTGCCTGCCAGCGTGAGGCTTTGCAAACCACTACCAGCATCCTGGAGTGGGCGACCCTATTGTCTCCCAATTGAGGCATTGAATAAGCTGGGTGTCAAAAGGTCGGCCTCTCTTCCTGCGTTTCCCTCTCCCCTCGGATCAGATGCTCGGTGCCCACAGCCTGCCATGACGCCCCCGTGCAGAAGTTGCATGCCTTCCAAGCACACATATTTAATGGCGATGGTTTGCTTATTTTGCTTCCTTATGTTTACCAGCTGCCAGTGCATATTGAAATCATTGCTTTCAATGAAGGGGGAAGAGGTTGGACCTGCCCGATCTGAGAAAGCACTGAACAGATGATACTAAATGTTAAACACGACAGGAAGTAATAATAATAATAATAATAATAAACAGACAAGGAAACATTTTGGGTGATAGTCAAACCAAGGTCTCCTCCGACCACCTGTTTTATCAGCATTTGTCCCAATTTTACACTGTACAGTTAAAGCACTGTGATACCACTTTTAAAACCCACAGCTTCCTCCAGAGAATTCAGAGAATTGTTAAGGGTGCTAAGAGTTATTATTATTATTTTAAAAGTAAAGGATCCCTGACAGTTAAGTCCAGTTGCAGATGACTCTGGGGTTGCGGCGCTCATCTTGCTTTACTGGCCGAGGGAGCCGGCGTTTGTATGCAGACAGTTTTTCTGGGTCATGTGGCCAGCATGACTAAGCCGCTTCTGGCGAAACCAGAGCAGTGCACGGAAGTGCCGTTTACCTTCCCACCTATTAATCTACTTGCACTTTTTGGCGTGCTTTCAAACTGCTAGGTTGGCAGGAGCAGGGACCCAGCAACGGGAGCTCACCCCGTCATGGGGATTCAAACCGCCGACCTTCTGATTGGCAAGCCCAAGAGGCTCTGTGGTTTAGACCACAGTGCCACCTGCGTCCCTTTAAAAAAAAATTATTATTATTATTATTATTATTATTATTATTATTATTATTATTATTATGCCCCCTATTTCCTTCCCAGAGCTACAGTTCCCAGTGTTCCCTAGGAAGAGAATTGTCGCTCTGTGAGGGGAATAGGGGGGTCTCCTAGCAACTCTCAGCACCCTTAACTAACTATAGTTCCCAGGAGTCTTTGGAGGAAGCTGTGACTGTTTATAGTGGTATAATATTGCTTCAAATGTATAGTGCAGTTGGGTGCTTTCTGACTTGCAAGAGTTTGACTAAAGCAACAGCTGAAAAGGCTTCATTTTTACTAAATTATGGTGCTGAAACAAAGAATGGATTTTTGGGGGGGGGGGAGTAGGGGAGAATCAGGAATGGATTTGTGCCTGAAATGACTGTAAGATCAGCCTGTTTGGGGCAAGGTCCATTGCTCTGTGGTAGTAGAGCATCTGCTTGGCATATATAGAAGGTCCCAGCTTCTGTCTGTGGCATTTCCAGGTAGACCTGGGAGAGACTGAAACCACAGAGGGCTGCTGCCAGAGAGTAGATGATACTGAGCTAGAGGAACCAATGGCACAAGGCAGCTTAATGAAACAATCTCATCTGCCATATATAGCTGAGCTTTAACTTCATTATGGTTATTGCAACGGAATGGCAGCCTCCTTTGAAACGCAACAGCGCCAGACTAGTGGGCAGCCCTGCTTTTCATAGGCAAGTTTATCTTGAATGGAATTCACACTGAGATGCCTGTGTTTGTGCACTCCCTTGGCCGCAAGTCTATAGCCACAGGTCACGGGGAGGTGGAGGCCGTGCAGTCTGACCCATGTGAATGAGATCCCTCATGCGTAAGGACTGTTCCTGTGGCACTAATGGGATTTGAAATGATCTTCCAGACGGGGTCAGGTGAGGCCAGTAGGTCTGAGCCTGTGGAAAGACGCTGACTTGCGATTCCGCAAGTTTGTGTTTTCCTTATGAATATTAATCTGGAACTGTCAAAGCAGACCAAGGCTCAGCGTGGAAACCGGAGATTCCTTCAGAGTTGGGATCAGGGTGATGCTAGTGAGAAATTGAACTTTTGCTTGCAGGTAATGCCAGTGGTGTAGCGTAGGTTGCCAGTACCCCGGGCCAAGGCAAATATTGTGTCCCCTATCTTGTGTTTCCTGGCAAGGCTGGGTGATGGTGGTGGGGAAGGGTCTTCTCAGGAGGGAGAGGGAAGCTGAGGAGGCAACAGTGGCAGTGGCTAGTTATTTTATAATTATTAATTATTTCATCGCTTGGTTTTTTTTAAAAAAAAGCCTCAAAGCCAGGCATAGGCAAACTCAACCCTCCAGATGTTTTGGGACTACAATTCCCATCATCCCTGACTACTGGTCCCGTTAGCTAGGGATGATGAGAGTTATAGTCCCGAAACATCTGGAGGGCCGAGTTTGCCTATGCCTGCTCAAAGCAGTTTATTTTTCTTTTGAAATTTTGAACCCCCCCCATTTTTCACCTGAGGCAACAGCCCCTTTAACATTCTCCCCAACTACACCAAATAGACATGAAATCTTTTGGCAGAACTAGGAAGAATGAGAAGCAAAGAATCGCTTTTCCTCAACAAGATACTTACCAGTTAAACACATAAGAACAACTGGAGATGCCTGGTGGCTGGAACTTTATATTTCGGCCTGTTGGGCAGCTAGCAGGGCTGTAGAAAGGCATCATTTTCCGTTCTGCCCTCTACTAGACACATGTTTCCGTTCTGCTGCAGCTCATCTTCTGCCCCAAACTGCATTATTCGTCTTGCTGTCCACTGTGGCGAAATCATGTAACTTTGACCATCAACATGATTATATTGTCATTATGTTATTCCACCCCATTCAGTTCAATGCAATGGAAGCACAATGCAAACTGTGTGTTCTTTGTGAAATAAAAGCCACAACAGTGAATATCCATCGCATTCACTGGAGTAATTTCCGTTCCGGACATGGGACAAATAAGCAAATGCTGGCAATTTCTATTCCCATTTCCATCAGAATTCTTGAACGGACACAGCTCAGCACCCTCATTGAGTGCTTTTGCCTGGCTGGAATGTGTCATTGAATTGTCATAATGCTTCTTGCTTCCCTGAATGGGAGATGGAGAGATGCAGATGTAGAGACCTCTGACTTTTATGCGGCTGTAATGTAGCTTACTGCAAGGAAGTAAGAGCCGCATCCATTCAGTGGTGTAGCTTATGTTGCCAGTGCTGGGGCTGCAAGGAGGCAGGGTTGGGAGGGAGCAAAACAGACTGAGTACACATGCGCATTCAACTGCCTAATGGCATCTACATCATCCAGTCCTAGAAGATTGTAGCTGCAGAGATAAGAAAAGAAGAGTCATTCCATTGTCTGGAGAGGTCATTTCCTGGTTCTCATGGAGAAGCTGTTTTCAAAGGAGTCCAGCGACAGAAACACGCAGCTGTATTGAGGCAGCACAAGGTGTTGAATTTTTGTGGCCCTAACAATATTGAGCCCAGGGCAACTGTTCCTGTGGGCTTCCCATGCTATGTCACTGCATCCATTGCCCTGCTGACTCTTGCCTCTGGCCCTGAGCAACCCTGGCAAGCACCCCTCAGACGTTTGCCCAGGTGGGAATGTAGGGGGGGTGCTCCCCCACTCCTGCTCTGTTGCTTCTCCACATGGATAGCTAGGCTGTGCCCACCTATGAAGAAGAAGAATAAGAAGAGTTTGGATTTGATATCCCGCTTTATCACTACCCTAAGGAGTCTCAAAGCGGCTAACATTCTCCTTTCCCTTCCTCCCCCACAACAAAAACTCTGTGAGGTGAGTGGGGCTGAGAGACTTCAGAGAAGTGTGACTAGCCCAAGGTCACCCAGCAGCTGCATGTGGAGGAGCGGAGACGTGAACCCGGTTCACCAGATTACGAGTCTACTGCTCTTAACCACTACACCACACTGGCGTGCCCAAGCATGAAGTTAGCGGCCGTTCTGCTTGGAGCTGACAGTGGGAGAGCAAGGAATAGACAGAGCTCTGGGAACATCTCCAGCGCAAGCTGTATCTTGGCCTGATCAAGCAAGGTGATTCTTGTGTTCTTAGGCTATTTTCCACGAAAACCCTCAATGAGCTCCATTCAAATTCTGGTCAGCAAGCAGACCTGAGGCTCTGCTAGTCCGGCTTCAATAAGAGAACGTGGCAAAAGAAAGATAATTTGCTGGATGAAGTGGCACACTGTTCTAACCTGCTCAGCTGAGTAAATGCTCTTTTCACCTCTCTGGGCAACGTCTCCTTTCCATTCTCCCCCTCCTCTGAAGATAAGAAGAGCCCAGTGGGATCAGGCCAATGTCTAGTTCAGCATCCTGTGCTCACAGTGGACAGGCTTCTGGGAAGCCCTTTAGCAGCAACAGAGTACAACAGCGCTCTCCCCACTTGCGATTGGATCCTGGCAATTAGTATTCAGAGGCACAGTGCCTCCAACATGGGTGGGGGGCAGAGCATAGCCATCATGGCTAGTAACCCCAGGAAGCCTTATCTTCACCACTTTGCCAATCTTCTTTCAAAGCAGTTTGAGTCGGTGGCCGTTGCTATGTGATGTGGGAGCAAATCCCCTTCTCCACTATGTGCTGCTGCTACATGTGAAGAAGTGCTTTCTTTTGCCTGTCCTGAATCGACCAACATTCAGCTTCAGTAGGTGGTCCTAGCATCATGAGAGGCAGAGAAATATGTCTGGATGTGGGTGGCACTGTGGTCTAAACCACTGAGCCTCTTGGGCTTGCTGATTGGAAGGTCGGTGGTTCGAATCCCTGTGACGGGGTGAGCTCCCATTGCTCTGTCCCAGCTCCTGCCAACCTAATAAGTCGAAAGCACACCAGTGTAAGTAGATAAATAGGTACCACTGTGGTGGGAAGGTAAATGGCATTTCCGTGTGCTCTGGCTTCTGTCACAGTGTCCTGTTGCGCCAGAAGCTGTTTAGTCATGCTGGCCACAGGACCGAGAAAGCTGTCTGTGGACAAACGCTGGCTCCCTCGGCCTGAAAAGTGAGATGAGTGCCTCAACCCCATAGTCACCTTTGACTGAACTGTCCATGGGTCCTTTACCTTTTATGTTTTACCTAATCAAAGATCATAGAATTGTTGTGATGGAAGGGACCCTGAGGATCAACTAGTCCAATGCAGGAATATGCAGCTGTCCCATACGTGGATCGATCCTGCAACTGTGGCGTTATCAGCAACATGCTCTAACCAACTAAGCTGATCACAGAAAGTCTAGCCTGTGTTTTTAGAAAACAACAACAACAATAGCGCCAGAACATTTTAACTGCAGAAACCTAAATTTACGTGATTGAATCCCTCCTGCAAAACACTGACAATCTGGAGGCGACCTTTGTCTTTTAACTTACATGCCATTCAACGCCTCTAAAAAGACACCTGGATCAAGGTTTTAGTAATAAGCAAATTGATTTCACATTTAAGCTTAAATGCTTGAAAGGGAGATGATGATTCATTAACTGAACAAAATTTAATTGGCCATCAGCCTTAATTTTTATGGGCTTGTTTTGTCTGGATGTTTCAAGGTGCTGCCAGGCTTGGGGCTGTCCTAGGTTCTGTATTCTGGATGCGGGGCAACCGGCGCAGACATCAGAGGTAGGAGATGAGGTTGTGAATGAGTTGGAGGTCTGGCAAACAGGAATCAAGGGCTGGAGGTGGGAGATGTTGCCATTGACCAGCTGGACATTGACAGCAGATTAGATAGATGAGATGAAGTGAGATGATTCCAGGCAGAGCTGGGGGGAAGCATGAAGAGAGAGAGAGTCTGTGTTGTCAGCCAATGGGAAAGTCAGACCAGCGTGTGTGAAAGTGTTATATAGGGCTTGGTTGGGAATCTTGTTCAGCCAAGGGCCGCATTCCCTTCTGGGCAATCTTCTGAGGGCCACATGTCTGTGGTGGGTAGGGCCAGAGGCAAAAATGGGCAAAGCAATGATAGTTTAAACGGGTCAGGACTGCCATATCTGAAGGACTGCCTCTCCCCATATAAACCACCCCAGGCTCTGAGGCCCTTCTTCATATACCTCCTCCATGTGAGGTCTGGAGGGTGGCAACACGAGAACAGGCCTTCTCTGTAGTAGCTCCCCATTTGTGGCATGCTCTCCCCAGGAAGGTTTGCCTGGTGCCTTCATTATATATTTTTAGGCACCAGGCGAAAAAGTTCCTCTTCAACCAGGCCTTGGGTTGATTAATATTCTACAGACTTTTAAATGTGTCTTTGGGAAGGGGAGGTTATTATTTTGCTGTTTTGTTTCACTTATTTACTTGTATTTATCCTGTGAACCACCCTGAGATCTTTGACGAAGGGCGGTTTATAAATTGAACAGAAATAATAATAGAAATAAATAAAAATACCTTAGGACAGTGGACTAGTTTCTGCACCCGCTCACACACCCAACTGTGTCCTCTAGGAGGGAAATAAGTGTCACGGTCTGGTTTACGGGCGGTCAAAGTCCTGGCTGAGGACATCGGGACCGGGGGCAAGATGGCGGGGTGGGAGCAGGAATGGGAGTCAGGAAGCCAAGGGTCCAAGGGTCAGAGAAACCAGGAGTCAAGGAACCAAGGATCAGGAAGCAAGGAGTCAAGAAGCCAAACGCAGGAAGCGTGTTGCTGTGGCAAAGAACCAAAGGGAAATGCTGACCTTATATCCCTTCCCGGCTCTTGCCACCAGGTGCTGTGAGTTAGCAATCGGCCTCACCTGTGAGGCTGTGCCTTGCCTCTACAGAACAAACTTAGGAAAGCCCCAGTCCTGCGAAGCCCTACCGGTCACAGGGCCTGGCTCCTGCACGTATTCCTGACAATAAGAGGCTTTATCAGAGCTCAAGGACACATCCCAGCTAGGCAAAAACATCCAAATGAGGTGTGGCTAGTGAGAAAAGTGGCCTGGAGAAAGTTCAGAGGGCCAGGCAGATGTGCCTGAAGGTCTACATTCAGTCTTGTAGCTTGAAGTTCCCAAATGTGGCATAGGGCCTAGTGCTTCTCCATAGGGATGCAAGGTCAGCTGACAGAACTCAGGCCAACACTCCAACTTGTTGGGTATCCTTAGCCTACGGAGCTGGGTCTGGCAAGCTGGTTTTATGGCTGAGTGTACTGGCGGTTTGGGGTAAGATGCTAAAGGTCAGAGACTGGAGACATCAATATAGGGCTTTGCCCCTAACCTGGAACCATACCGGTGAAGAGAGGAAGGGGTTTGATGTCCTCCATCCCGCCAACTTGGCTTGGTCGAGCTGTTTACTCACTGCACATTCTTACTTGGAAAAAGGTCTACAATGAGTTTAATGAGACTTACTAAACTCCAGCTGGTCCACCTGGTCATAATAAGGTTGGCCATGGAAGCCACCCCTAAGCAGAAGATGCAACATCAAAAACAAGGGCAAAAGAGGTCACCGATATGCCTATTTGGAGGTGCCAGAAGTTGAACCAGGGACCATCTGCATGCAAAGCAGTTGCTCTGCCACTAAGCTGTGAACCTTCCCTGTAAATGTGTACGCAAGTAAATTTATGGACCCAAGACACTTAGGTGCCGTGCAGCAACATTTCCAACATTGCCTTCCACAAGGTGTATTTTGAATTGTTGCTAATGTACTCTAACTGTAAGCCAATTATTTTTGGGGGGAGGAAAAAAAACAACTTTAGCCAAAAGAAGAAACACTCTCTCTTAGCCTTTAAATAATTGAGGGACGGTGTATTGCAGAGTCATCAAATGCAGGGAGCCTCAGGTCGGGCAATTGCTTTTGAGAGTAGAACAGGGATGTTACAAGCACATTTCGTCTGTGAAATGTGAAACAGTGTAGTTACTCCCCAGGTTGGCATCAGAAGTTGGCATTGCAGGGCGCTGTCCAAGGCTCATGCCTCAGTAAAGCCCCCCATGCCCACCCCACACAATCTCTTGCTGCTGCATCTGTTGACCTTGCGTCTTTGAGCGAAATGAACAAGAAGAAAGAACAACAGCCTTCTGTATGTTTTGCCCACACTTATCGACTGAATTCAGATCTCTCCTCCCACCAACAATGGGTCAAGGTGCACAGGTGGCTGGGGCTCCTCAGCTGTTACTCACCACATGTCAAGTAACCTGTTTTGGCTTGCACACTGCTGTGCTTTGCAAGCCCCAACCACCGCCTGGTTTTGAGGGTTCGCAAAGCCCTTTGCTGGTGCTGGAGACCAGCTGATTAGTGGTCCCTGAAAACCCCCTTGTGGCCTAGATGCATCTTTACCTGATCTACACCTATATGGCATGAGACGTAGGGCAGCTGAGTGTGGCTGACTGCAGTAACCTTGCAGCCCAGATTAGGAGGTCTGGTAGGCTAAATTACACCCACGAACCAAAAATTCCTCACCACTGCAAAGGGGGATGATGCAGGTTGAGCCCAGGTGACACAGCAGCAGCAGCAACAGTGGTGAGGGGCAGCAGGAGCTGGTGGGCACACTCAAGGAGGGGTGCCACTGAAAGCATCTTTCCCAAGTGTCCTCCACAACCCTGGTTAGTCTCCATTAAATGTGCATAGGACATTGCATGTTTACTCCTTTCTTGCTGATGGAGCTGACTCCCTAGAAGGGACGAGGGAGAAATCCAGTTACCTTCATGTTCAAATACAAACCTCCCTGATTTGCATTTTTTAAAAACAACGCACAAACTAAAACATAGCCATCCTTTGAAAACTGGCACTTCTCCGAATTTTGTAATGCAGTTCTCCACCCCTGTAATGCATTCCTAGAGTGTGCATAAAAATGCATACACTTGTGAAAAGCGACATACAAAAAATGCAGTACATTGGCAGAAACGGCTTTGCAAGAAATGTGTCTGCAAAAACTTTGTAGAGTAATACCAATTTGCAACTAAGATGAAAAAGGACTAAGATGAAAATGTGGAGGACTGGATTTAAGAATGGAAAAACGAGAATTGGAGAAAAGCCGAAATTGACAGTTACACACATCCCCTACACCTTAATCTTGGTGTTTAGACAGTGCTTTTTTCTGGGGAGACGCAGGGGTACGCATACCCCTAAACATTTTGTGAATCTAAGTTTGGCCTCCTTGAGGGGCAGTATTTCAATATGAGTAGGAAAATGAGAGTACCCCTAAACATTTTTTAAAGGAAAAAAACAACAGTGTTTAGGACTCCAGTTTTAGCCTTCAACATTGTACTCCACAGAGACCTCTTCATAGCATCACCACACTGGCATCCCCTCCCCCCATAGGAGGCTTCTAAAAGGGGGGCTAATCTTATTATCAGGTGGCAGATCCTTGGGGGCTCTGGGGTAGGGCAGAGATCGCTGAACCTGAACAATTTTCAGCTTAATAATCCTCACTACCAGTGCAGGGCCCAGGTCTCCAGAGAGGGGCAGGCAGGTGGTGTGACGGTTGGACTCTTTTGGATTGGCTGAGATGCCTGGTCACCCCACTGGCAGCTGGGGAGATGAGCCATATGCTTCCCTGCAGGGTTACAGCCTTTCTCAACCTTGGGTCGGTCCCTAGGTGTTTTTGGCCTACAACTCCCATGATCCCTAGCTCACAGGACCAGTGGTCAGGGATGATGGGAGTTGTAGGCCCAAAACATCTGGGGATCCAAGGTTGAGAAAGGCTGGTAGAACAAAGCAGGAAGGAAAATCAGGCAGGCAAAGGTAAGAAGCCACCTTATACTGAGTCAGATCATAGCTCAGTATCATGGATACTGAATGGCAGTCGATCTCTAGGGTTTCAGGTGCGAGGACATTCCCAGCCTTACCTGGAGATTGAACATGGGACCTGCAAAACAGAAGATTTGCCAGTGAGCTATGGCATACCCTCCAACATTCGTCCAATGAAAATAAGGACATCCTATTCCACAATAATAGGGGACGCGGGTGGCGCTGTGGGTTAAACCACAGAGCCGAGGACTTGCTGATCAGAAGGTCGGCGGTTCGAATCCCCGCGACGGGGTGAGCTCCCATTGCTCGGTCCCTGCTCCTGCCAAGCTAGCAGTTTGAAAGCACATCAACGTGCAAGTAGATAAATAGGAAGGTAAATGGCGTTTCCGTGTGCTGCTCTGGTTCGCCAGAAGCGGCTTAGTGATGCTGGCCACATGACCCCGAAGATGTACGGCGGCTCCCACGGCCAATAAAGTGAGATGAGCGCCGCAACCCCAGAGTCGGCCACGACTGGAGCTAATGGTCAGGGGTCCCTTTACCTTTACTTTATTCCACAATAATAATCAGGGCTTTTTTTTCCCCAGCTGGAGCTAGCTGGGACTCAGTTCTGGCACATCTCAGGTAGGCACCATTGCCATTATAAGAGAACAAGGGGGGTATTTATGATGAGTTCCAGCACCTCTTTTTCTAGAAAAACAGCACTTAATACAGTGGTACCTCGGGTTACATATGCTTCAGGTTACATACGCTTCAGGTTACAGACTCCGCTAACCCAGAAATAGTACCTTGGATTAAGAACTTTGCTTCAGGATGAGAACAGAAATCACGTGGCGGCGGCGGCACAGCAGCAGTAGTGGGAGGCCCCATTAGCTAAAGTGGTGCTTCAGGTTAAGACCAGTTTCAGGTTAAGAACGGACCTCCGGAATGAATTAAGTTCTTAACCCGAGGTACCACTGTAATAACAAGCAATATGATCCAAGATCAAATCAGAAACCGGGACGGCTTCTGTGAATCTGGGGCTGTCTCTGGAAAATAGGGACCCTTGGAGGGTCTGCTATGGCTGTTACCCAGGGATATCTGGTGTAAATGGAGGCAGCTTCAAAGAAACCCCCTAGGCCAAAGGAAGCATTGATGCCAGTGGGAGGATGGGAAGAGATGGTGCGGCCTTGTGCCAGGATGCTCTTGTGCCTAGAACAACTCTGTATATGTCAGGGACTGGGCAGAGGAGGAATGGTGGAGAATGCCTCCCCATCCTGACCCTTCCAGGGATGAGGAAGAGGAAGACATTATAGATTTACCACAGTGGTTTGCGGGAGGTCACTGCTCTGAGGCAGATGAGGGGAAAAGTTGGGAAATCATGGGAGAGGAGGAGCAGGCAGAGCCGGAGCAGCAGCTGGCTGACACGTTATCACTAGAAAGCATTCCAGACCTGCCATCTCCCAGAACCAGGTGAGCCTTAAAAGTAGGAGAGCAAAGAGCTCGAAGATAGATGGCACTAAGCACTAACCTTTAGAGGGGCTGATGCTGATGACAAATGAGGAATGAATGGGGGTGGAGATTCACTTGGGACAACACCATTATCCAAGAGCAGGCATAAGCAAACTCGGCCCTCCAGATGTTTTGAGACTACAGTTCCCATCATCCCTGACCACTGGTCCTGTTAGCTAGGGATGATGGGAGTTTGAGTCCCAAAACATTTGGAGGGCCGAGTTTGCCTATGCCTGTCCAAAAGGCTGGGTTTCAAACTGCTCTCAGTAAATATTGAATAAAAAGTGGATGGTAAGAACTTTCCCTTGTCTTTGTACGTTCCTGGCAACCGGCCAGCCACCTGACAGTGGGGTAGTGTCAAAGATTTGTGAGAATACAGTGGTACCTCGGGTTACAGACGCTTCAGGTTACAGACTCCGCTAACCCAGAGTCTGTCTCAGGTTAAGAACAGTTTAAGGTTAAGAACGGACCTCCAGAATGAATTAAGTTCTTAACCCAAGGTACCACTGTATAAGGAACTGTCTTGCTGGGTCAGATCACAGGTCTAACAACTTCTGCAGTATGTTGTGTGGCCCATAGTTACCACCCAGATGGAAGTCGTTTATTTATCTACAGCTATCTATCCATCCAGCCCCCAAGCCATTTGCCCAAATGGGCCCCCAAATGGTGGAACAACTGGTGGTACATGTACATGTTTGCTTCCATAGGAACATGGGAAGCTGCTTCATACGGAGTCAGGCCAATGGTCTATCTAGCACCTCTCCAAGTTTTCCAGCAAGGGACATGTGCAGCCCTAGCTGGAGATGCCAGGGATCAAACCTGAGACCTTTGGTATGCAAAGCAGATGTTCTGCCACTGAGCTATGGCCCTTCCATAAAAGAGTTTAGCAATGAACAGCACATGGGGAAGCAGAGTGCTTGTTGGAGCAGTAAGGAGACTGTCCATGGCTCCATAACTTGTTTTGGATGCCAACGTCTTAAACTTCAACATCACTGCTTGTGTGAGATCATGTTTTGTTTTGTTCATTTTTCATGCTTCCACGATGACAGGGACACATTCCAGAAGAGATGCCGGAAAAGGACTTTGGTGTCACATCCAAAAATGTGAAGACATGCTTTTTATTCCTCCCAGCTGGTTCCATAAATCTGCCTTTGACGTGTTTCTGCGTGGATATATGTGTGTCAATGGCCATGGATGGACAGGGATAGCCTGGCCACAGTGATTCACACATTGGTAACCTCAAGAGAGAAGCCAGTTCTGCCTTCTCTTTCACCATTCAGTGTCCTCCCTTCCCTCCCCATTAGGAGCCAATCGGCCAATGCGGGCATGTATTACCTCAGCAAGGATCATGCCACTCTGCCTGGTTGCTAAGCAACACTTCCACCCACACACCTATTGGCTTTAATGCCAACAGAATTAACCCCTTAATTGCACAATGAATGATCTTTGTTGTTGTACTCCAACACTTCCTCCCCCAATTGGTCCTCTTTTGGGAACTTTCTACATTCGTTGAAAAACAGGGACCTGTCGCCGTCGTGTCTAGCTTGGTTTTTCTCACTGAGTTCCCGTAGAAAATCAATAAAAATTGCATGGAAAATATTGCATCAGAACTGGCTTGAGACAGAAAACAGTTGGTGCTTTGCCAATCACATTGGAGTACAGGCCCAACAGCCAAATACGTCAGCTAGAAAATGTGCTTCCACAAGGTTAAGTGGACCACTGGGCAAACTGGACTGGTAAACTGAGGCAGCAATACCTTGTACTGCCTGTGGTGCATGTAGAGAGACTTTGTCAATCTGGGATCTTCCAAATATTGTGGACTACAACTCCCATCTGCCCCAGCCAGCCCAGCTTCGGAGTTTTAGTCCAAAACAACTAGAGGGAACCAGGCTGCCAAAGTTTGATGTTGAGGCTTGGCAACCCCAAATCCAGTTTATTTAGCAGCTTGCTAAAGCTCAGAACAGATTCCAGTCACCATGGAGCTGTAGAGAACCTTTCTTGTAAAAGAAAAAGTGTGGGGTTTTCTATAAATATTTTCCTTCTTAATTCAAACCATTGGGCTTCATCCCCTCCTTCTATGTAACGAAGAACACTCATGTGTTTCTAGCTAGGCAGCCAAAAGAAAATCATTCTGGGTTCCTGTTGGAATGGGCTTGCATCTCCATATAAGACATACGCCAAGCCACATGTGGCCAGACAGACATGTGCTTTTTCTCCCCTGGGAGCTGATCGGAGGCATCTTGTCCCTTGCAGTTCTCTGTCATGGGCCCCTTGAAATAGGGGTAGCTAATGTAATGCCAGGCAGATGTTTTTGGACTCCATCTCCCATGATCCATGACTTAATAAGTTGTTGTTGTTGTTTAACAATTATCTAACCATGTATTCATTTCCTCCTAACTATGCTGCTTATGGAACCTCCAGTTGGTAGAGAAGCCTTCTTATCCTTCCCTCTGAAGATATTCCCTCAACTTCCCCTTGAGACAATTTTGGTAACCTGACCTTTGGGTCCACATTCATGAAACAGCAGTCCTAATGAGAAAACAAGTAATTCATAGGAACGTAGGTAGCTGCCATATACGGAGTCAACCCATTGGTCCATCTGGTTCAGTACTGCCTACACTGAACAGCAGCTGCTCTCCATGGTTTCAGAGAGGGTACTCTCCCAACCCTACCTGGAGATGCTGGGGATTGAACCTAGGAACTTCTGTAGGCAGAGTAGATGTTGTGCCACTGAACTGCAGGTTGCCCTAAGCAAGAAGGAACATAGGAAGTTGCCTTACACTGAGTCAGATCATTGGTCCTTCTAGCTCTGTACTGTCTGCAGTGACTGTTAGTGGCTCTTCAGAGTTTCAGACATCTTCCTACCTAGCAATGCCATGAGTTGAACCTGAGACTTTCTGTATGCAAAGCAGATGCCCTGCCACTGAGCTTTGGCTCTCCTGATGTAAAATTCATCCCTTCACATTGTGGGGAAACTTTCTGTTTTTTGAAGGCCAGAGGAAGACTACAGGGCATTAGGATTAAATGGCATTGAAAGGCCAGAGCACATGGTAATAGAGTCGTAAATCTGGACTGGAGAGCATTGGAAAGTTGGGTGTAGGCCTAAGCTGTCAATTTCGGATGTCCTTAGCTTCAGGCAGCGATGCATCCTGAGAGTTGACAAGACGAGTAGCTCCAGACCTTCCACTCTCTCTTGTGTCTGGAGAAGACCCACTTGCGCCACTATCTTCCCTTAGAACTTTGCTGGTGTCAGCAAAGTGTCGGGCACTCCCAATAAATCTCAATTCATTTGTGCTTGCCCAGCACTTAAGGAATGCAAAGTGCTACCTTCCTTGCAGCCAGCGAGTCTCTCATCGTGGTGTAGGGCACCCTCCATTTCTCTTTCTGGCATTCAGATCTTCCTCTGATTGTCAGATTAGCAGCCAGTCTGCTTGTTTAGGCTTCTTATCGCTCTTAAGGTCCGTATCCTCCATTCCCAAGCACATGCTCTGAGCCAAAACAGAGACCTCGTGGAAAACAAGGAGGTCTTCTGAACCTGCAGAGCTGCCAGCTGCTGCCTCCAAAGCAGGGATGGGGGACCTGTAACCCTCTAGATGTTGTCGGACTCTAACGCCCATCCACCCCAACCTGAATGGGCAACGGGAAGGGACAATGGGAATCCGGCAACATCTAGGGGCCACAGATTCCCCAACCCGGCCCAAAGCCTTATTTGGACATAGTGATGCTAGATATTGATTTCAAAATATGTGTCCTTCCTGTCTTCTTTGTGGGATCACTTATGTGCAGGGGTAGGCAACCTAAGGCCCATGGGCCAGAAGCGGCCCATGGAGGCCATTTATCCAGCTCATCTGCTCTGCGAGTCCCCACATGCTGCGCTAAATCGATGCAGCGCAGGGCGGGGACTCTCTTCTGTGGCTCCGGAAATCACTTCGGCACATGCCCAGATGCTGGAAATTGCGTCTGTGCATGCCTGTGGCCCGGAAATCACTTCTGCGCATGCCCAGACACCAAAAATTGCTTCTGTGCAGGCGCAACTTTTGGCGTCTGGGCATGCACAGAAGTGATTTCTGTCATTGCGCTGTGCCGACCTGGCCCACAGAGGATCACCGCGGGAGTGATCTGGCCCATGCCCGGCAAGCCTTGCTGACCCCTGCTTATGTGCCTATCAGGCCACAAGTGCCTCCATGAGGCCTAGTCTATCCCTTGCATGGAAAAATTGAGGCCCTCCAGTGTTGCTGGACTCCCATCCGCTCCAGCCAGCATGGCCAGTGGTCAGGTGGCGGCAGCAGTTGTAGTCCAGCTACAACTGGAATGCAACAGGTTCTCATCCCCTGTGTAAAAATCTCTGATGGACTATCCAGCTCAAATTAGACTCCACATCCCACCAACCAACCCCCGGCCAGTGGTTTCAGTGTAAATTTTATTTAATTATTCTTGTAAGTATCTTTGTAAAAAGAAAAGCAATTAGTAGGTTTAATAAATAAAATAAATAAACAACTGGGGAGTTACGAGGGGGGGGGGCGGCATTTCTTTCCTCCAGGGGGTGGGGATGGGACATCCTGAAGGGGAATGATGTGTTGACAGAGTTGTAGGAGGTGGTCTGTGTTGGTCTTCCTGATTGTGAGCTTCATTTCTGCTGCTGCTTTGTTTTCGTGAAGCTCGTGCAAAAACCTTTTGCCATGCCGATTGCCTTCTGGACATGCCTGAGTTTGTCAATATCCTTCTTAAAATGAAATGGACACAGATTTTTATTTTTAGCATCGAAGAGCATCCAAAAGGCCCCCCCCAATAAACACACACACAAGGCACCTCCGGCATCTAGCAACTCATTCTGCACACCTGCCTTGAGGTCATGTGACTACTTCACCAGAATAGTAATATCATTCAAATCAATTAACTCTGCACAGCAGCATCCTGGCATTACTGCTGTGAGCTTACATTTTTGTTGTACTTTTGTGGTTGTTGTTATTGTTGTATGGGGGCTGTGAAGCCTCTGGCTGTGATTGGCTCATTCGCCTAGTTGTCACAGGGAGAATAGGAAGCCAGAATGATGTCCGCCTCCCTGTGGCTGAGTTATCTTAAGAACTAGGACAACCATGTGTTGGTCCTCTATTTGAAGGAATCCTCTATTCCATTTTTTGTAGTGTTAGATCCTTAGATGTTCCTGTACTACAATACCCATCATCCCTGACCATTGGGCTCTGCTGGCTGGTAGCTGTAGTCCAGCATCATCTGGGAAACCAAGGTTGGAAAAAGCTGCTCCATTTGGTGGAATCTGTGTTTTAAACGTAGGAACACAGGAAGCTACCTTGTACCATCTCAGACCATCTAGTTCAGCAATCTTGATTGGACATGTTTTTCAAGGGTTTTAGGCAGGGGACATTCCCAGTCCCAACTGGAGATGCTGTGTGTGTGTGTGTGTGTGTGTGTGTGTGTGTTGAGCCTGGGACTTTTTGCATGCAAAGAGACACTCCGCCAGTGAGCTACAACCTTAAGAGGGGAGAGCAGAGGCCCTGAATTTGCCCATCAACTGTTAGCAGCACCAGGAATGCAAACTAAGGAGACACACAGGTCATCATTGATCACAGTCTTCCCCACTCTGGTAAGAAGCATTGTATTTCTAATTATTTATGTTTTTTCAACCACATATAAAAATAGATAGTCAGATAATCAGCACATGCAATTTATATGCAGATCTGCATCTTCTTTTGTCCTCTATTTTTTGATGGGGCATTTCCTATTTCTTGGTTATGTGAGGCACTGATCTTTGACTGACAGGCCTATGGAAGGAAAAGCAGAAGAAACAGGGGGTTAGGAAAGGACTGCTAGAAGACCGAGTGATCTACGGAAAATAAAAAGTCAAAGGAAGGAGTGTGAATGGAAGCAAAACTGGGAGAGATTTAAAGAGTGAAACAATGGGATTTGCTTCCATGGGAGGCAGACACGCCAATGTCTCTCCAATGAAAATTGTGTTGTGTTTGGTTGTTTAGTTGTGTCCAACTCTTTGTGACCCCATGGACCAGAGCACACCAGGCACTCCTGTCTTCCACTGCCTCCCGCAGTTTGGTCAGATTCATGTTGGTAGCTTCGAGAACACTGTCCAACCATCTTGTCCTCTGTCATCCCCTTCTCATTGTGCCCTCAATCTTTCCCAACATCAGGGTCTTTTCCAGGGAGTGTTCTCTTCTCACGAGGTGGCCAAAGTATTGGAGCCTCAGCTTCACGATCTGTCCTTCCAGTGAGCACTCAGGGCTGTTTTCCTTCAGAATAGATAGGTTTGATCTTCTTGCAGTCCATGGGACTCTCAAGAGTCTCCTCCAGCACCATAATTCGAAAGCATCAATTCTTCGGCGATCAGCCTTCTTTATGGTCCAGCTCTCACTTCCATACATCACTACTGGGAAAACCATAGCTTTAACTATACGGACCTTTGTCGGCAAGTTGATAAATAGGGACGTCCTATATCATCATCATCACCACCACCACCACCATCATCATCATCTTATTATTATTATTTATACCATGCCCTTTGAACTGGGTTGCCCCAGCTACTCTGGGCAGCTTCCAACACATATAAAAACATAATAAAACAGTAAAGATTTGTTTTTTTAAAAAAACCTTCCCCATACAGGGCTGCCTTCAGATGTTTTATAAAGGTTGTATAGTTACTTATCTCCTGGTCCAGGAGTCGCATAACTCCATACCCTCCACCATTTCTTCAATGAAAATAGGAAAAGCGGGACATTCTGGGGGAAAAGGAGAAACTGGGACGGCCTCTGTAAATCCAGGAACGTCCCTGGAAGATAGGGACACTTGAAGGATCTGGGGAGGGAATGATGGCTTTTAAGGCAGATTGAAGAAATTCATAGTGGACAAGCCTATCAGTCCACCTACTAGCTACTAGCCATAATGGGTATGCTCAGCCTCCACAGCTGGAGGCAGTAATGCTTCTGAATATCGCTGGAAACCACCAGAGGGGAGTCATCTTTTGCTTGGTTTTTGCTTGCATGTTTCCTACTGCCATTTGGTTGGTCATGGTGAGAACAGAATGCTGGTCTAAGATGGGTCATTGGCAGGGGTCTCCTTAGCCACGAGTTGTAGAGGTTGGGAAAGCGAGTTGACTCTTATTGATCCGACACAAGAAACTGCTTTCTGGGCTGCGAGCTTGAGATGGGGAAGCACAGGTCTGAATGGGGCACTCCAAAATTAGCAGAAGGGACATTTCTCCATATGTGGTGGGATTGTAAAATTGTAAAGGAATATTGAGAAATGATTTATAATGAAATGAAGAAGATGTTTAAAATAACTTTTGTAAAAAACCAGAAGCTTTCCTACTAGGTATTATGGGAGTGGATATACCATGATCACAAAAGGACTTATTAATGTATGCAACTATGGCCACATAAATATTGCTAGCACAACATTGGAAAGAAGAAGGTGTCCCAGTTAAAGAAGATTGGCAAGTCAAACTAATGGAATATGCTGAAATGGCAAAATTGACAATGAAATTAAGAGGAAGAGATGACAATTAATTTAAGGAAGACTGGAAGGACTTTATTGCATATATACAGAAGCCATGTACACAGGTTAACACATTAGCAGGATTTTAGAGCTACTTGTAATTATATTATGAATGGACAATAAGTAATTTTAAAGGTTTTTAAATTTACAATAGACATGCGGTATGATGATAAACAATGAAACCAGGGAAGGGACCAGGGGGGCGTCAATTTTTCTATATTTGGTTATGAATTTGTATTGTTGTTGTTTTATTTTTTGTGATTTTTGGAAAACTAATAAAATATTATTTTTAAAAAGTGTGTTTCTGCCTGCCTGGATTATATCCTTGAACACTGACAATGCCTCTTGTTTGCCTGGATAGAGGATAGAGAGGAGCTTGTGTAGAATATATTCTTCTGTAAAAAAGGTAACGGGACCCCTGACCATTAGATCCAGTAGTGACCGACTCTGGAGTTGCGGCGCTCATCTCACTTTACTGGCCGAGGGAGCCGGCGTACAGCTTCCGGGTCATGTGGCCAGCATGACTAAGCCGCTTCTGGCGAACCAGAGCAGCGCACGGAAACGCCGTTTACCTTCCCCCCGGAGCGGTACCTATTTATCTACTTGCACTTTGATGTGCTTTCGAACTGCTAGGTTGGCAGGAGCAGGGACCGAGCAACGGGAGCTCACCCTGTCGCGGGGATTCGAACCGCTGACCGTCTGACGGCAAGTCCTAGGCTCTGTGGTTTAACCCACAGCACCACCCGCATCCCTATATTCTTCTGTACAAAGGTCAAATTAACCTTGGTTGCTCCACCCACTTTTGCTTCTGGCCCCACCCACCACTAACATGTGGACCCTGGAAGGGAATGTGGCCCTCAAGGTGAAAAATATTTCCCATCCTGCTCTAGGTATTATTTATGATGTACATTCCTTTCTTCTTTTTGAAAGCTCTGCATCTCATGTGGAGCTCCCTGTGATCTCCCACCTAGGTACTGACCAAAGGTCTGCAGCTGCTTAGCCTCAATTATGCTACAGCTTAGGATGCAGCAGTCTGTTCACATCATTTGTTGAGCAACTGACCTCCGCAAAGGCTCCTCTACTCTTTGCTACCCTTGTTAGGAAGACAGCTTCCTGGGGGGGGGGGGGGAGCTGCATGCTGAGTTTATGGAAAGGGGCAGAGAGGGAGGGAAGAGCATTAACTGGATAGTATCTGAAAGAAACCATCTCGGCCGTTCCTCGACAGTGACTTGCCCTGAGGAGTTATTGGGAAAAATCCTGCGTAAATGGAACATGAATGTTTTATGAATTCAGCCCCGGTGAAGTAAATTAAAGGGTCATTAATGGGCTCATTTACAGTGCTTGGCACTTAGAGCTGAATTATGAAAACCAGCACGCGGTGTTAAAACCAAATAGACTATTAGGCAGAAAAAAATTTCCATATAGAAATACCCCCTTGTAACAACATCCAGGCTCCTTTTCTTTGTCCATAAATAGCATGATACAATCGTGGTTTCCTAAGGATACAACCATGGTTTCCTAAACTTTTCCATCATGATGTAGGTGTAGGACATGAATACTGAAACCATGGTTTTATTTCTTTCTTTATCACATTGATGTCCTGCCTTTCTTCAAAGAGGCCAAGGCAGTTCTTTCTGTCCTTCCCTTTTTCTCCCCACAGCAACCCTGTGAAGCAGGTTTGGCTGAGAGATATTGATCAGCCCTGGTTCACTTGGCAAGCTTCATGGCCAAGTGCATTTTGGAATCTGGATCATCCAAGTCCTAAGCTCACATCCTAACCATTATTCCACACTGAATAGGGACTGGACACAAATCAAGATATGAAATTGATTTATTAGAAGGGTGTGTGTGTTGCAAATTGTAATTTGTGTTAACCATAGTTAAGCATAGAACCTCCATAGAGGAAACTATGGTCAATCTCCTTTCTCCATTTTGTGAACCTTTCTTCTCTCATATGACAATCAGATTTTGGTGTTGTCACCCTGGAACACATCCTCTGGGGGAAAGACTTGAACTGGCAAGTTAAATAGTAGTTTTAGGGTATAGAATCTTAATCAAAGTTAAGGCAGAAAACCATGCTAACAATTTCCTCTACCTCTTCAGGCAACGCGGGCTTAAGGCCTCATCTGCATTATACATTTAAGGCAGTATCATACCACTTTAAACAGGCATGGCTTTCTTCAATGAGTTCTGGGAACTGTGGTTTGTTAAGAGTGCTGAGAGTTGTAAAGAGACCCCTATTCCCCCCATATAGAGCTGCAATTTGCAGAGTGGTTTAAAGTTCCCAGGTTTCTTTGGAGGAATCCATGACTGACAAAGTGGTATAATACTGCTTTAAATTTATAGTACAGGTAGGACCTAGGTTTAAGTCTTCCTTTCCCCCTTCTCCAGCCTCTTCTCGTACCTCTCATTTTTTAATTTTAATGCTCGCTTCAGAGGTGCCTTGTTACAGCACAAATCTCAGTTACTAGCTACCTAGAGCGCCGCTAAATTGATCTCATTTCCCCCTTCCCCCTTCTTCTGCTCAAGACTGCCTCAGGTGAGTACTGCTGACCAAGAAAGAGGTCCTTCATCTCTTCTCAAAAGTGCAACTTCCCTCAAGCAGGGCAGTACCTGAAGGAGCAACACCAGATCTGTAGTTGTTTTTGAAGAGCAGTTCTGTACATTCAAGCAAAGGGCAAGTTGTGTGTGAGACTAGGGATGCACTAATGTCTCCATTTGGGTTGCTTTCAGATTTCTTCTTAAACCACATTTCCACATCAGTTTGTGGAATACACACACACACACACCCCAGCATATTAGTGTACACTTCTCCAAAGGAGTGTCCCAGGGGCAGAGGGAGAGGCCTGGAAGAGCACCTTCCTCCCATGGACCTATGCTTTCTCATCATTGTTTTCACCCAGAAAAGTCATACCTGTCAACTGCCCTGGAAGAAAACAGGACATTCCAGTTTTTCTCACCAGAGGACAGGGGCCAAAATGGCTACCACAATCTCACATGATTCTGGGCTGCACTCTTCTCGGTCATGGTGCCTGAAAACATGTGTTTTGGGGTGCCATGCAAGATTGCTGCCCTGAAAAGGCATTTTATATGAGGCAGCAATCATGAATGGTGCCCCCAAACACGTTTTTGGATGCTGTGCCAGAAAAAGCACTTTTTGGAGGGCCGTGTTTTCGCATGGGTCATGTGACTCTAGCCAGGAGTGCAGACCCAGAAGATGGCATCCCCGATTTGGGCTGCGTCATGTTGGAAGGTATGAGATGTTCCTCTAAACTCTTCCTCTGTCGCCAACCTTCTCCAGTCACTCCCAAAGGCAAGATGAGGATTGATATGTTATGATGGCATATCATAAGGCCATCCGTTAAGTGTCAGTAGCAAAGTTAATGGAATTGCTCCCCTCCCTGCTTTGCATCACATTCGCTACCAGATCTGCCATTTACACTTGTGTTCAGCAGCAAAGAGAGAAGAGGGGTAAAATCCATTACAATTATAAATGGCAGCAACTCCCAACGAAGTTTCCCTCTCCCTGTCGCTCGTGTCGGCCTCCTAAGAGGGAGCCCCTGTGCCTCTTCTCTTCCCTTTCAATTACCTCTTGATGAGGAACCCCCTGTGGCTGCAGAACGGAGGTGACGGGATATAAATACACATTTAATATCCTTATAATTGTTGCCATGAATAGATGCCAATTAATAGGTTCTTCTGGAGAAGCGGTTGGGTCTGAGGGAGACTCACAACCCAGGCTGAGCATGTTGCTTCAGTCGGAAGGAACCTGACTTCAAAAGGTCTGCAAATCTCCTGCCAAGGAGGAAGGAAAATGATAAGGCAGCAGGAGGTCTGTGCCTCTATGCAGAACTGGCTTATTGAGATAATGTCCATTCTGTGGAGGATTTTTTTTTTTGTTTTTGGTTTTTTTTTGGTGTGTGGGCAGGGGGAGCCTAGCTTAAAAATAAAACAAAGCTCTGGCCTGTGCCAGCCCTTTGACAACTGATCAACGTCGGTCATTTACCCTCGCTAGATTCAACGTGCTGCCATCTGCCTTATTGCAGGGCAGATTCGAGGGTAAACCATATGCAGAACGGGTCGGCCCCTGTGGCTTGATGGAGGTAGAAATTGTCTCTCCTGCCTTGTTACGCTGCCGTTTCTACGGGGATATACGCTCGGTATTTATTACCCCTGCTATGCAAAAATCTCCAAATGAATCTGAACTTCAATGTCTAAAATCCCTGGTAGAGGACAAGGATCCTGAGATCACCTTAAGGGTAGCCAAATTCTGTGTGTTTGCCATAAAACTTAGGGAACAAGCTGTGCTATCATAATGATTAAGGCCTTAAATGATAATTTTAGGTTATGTGCTAGTGACTAAGTTTTAATTTATATATTTTTTAACTGTTGCTATATCTGTAGTGGCCCTGTTATAAAGGTAAAGGACCCCTGACCATTAGGTTCAGTCGTGACCGACTCTGGGGTTGCGGCACTCATCTTGCTTTATTGGCCAAGGGAGCCGGCGTTTGTCCGCAGACAGCTTCCAGGTCATGTGGCCAGCATGACTAAGCCGCTTCTGGTGAACCAGAGCAGCGCAAGGAAATGCCGTTTACCTTCCCGCTGGAGCGGTACCTATTTATCTACTTGCATTTTGTGCTTTCGAACTGCTAGGTGGGCAGGAGCAGGGACCGAGCAACGGGATCTCACTCCGTTGCGGGGATTCGAACCGCCGACCTTCTGATCGGCAAGTCCTTGGCTCTGTGGTTTAACCCACAGCGCCACCCGCGTCCCCAGCCCTGTTATACCTAATTGCAAATTCAAATGTATCTCTATCGTGTTTTATGACTTCCTTGAACTGTTCAATGTACATGGGAACCTTTTTAGTTTAGAGAAAACTTAGCAAGAGGTGACATGTTAGAAGTTTGGATAGAGAAAAGTGGCATGGACGGAGAAGGTAGATAGAAAAAATAGTTCTCCTCCCTCTTCCATAACACTTTAGTTTGTGGACACCCCCTGAAGCCAGATGTTGGAAGGTTCAGGGTAGGCAAGACAAGACTCTCCACACAGTGCATTGTTCAACCATGGACTTTGCACCCACAGGAGATAGTGATGGGCACTTGGATGGCTTTAAAAGAGGATTAGACAAGTTCATGGAGGATATAGAAGGGTAGGAGAGCTGAAAATAACGCTGATGTATTTCACATCTGGCAACTAATGCTGCCCTTTGGGTAGACGAGTTTGAAAAGCCTGAGACACAAATTTTCACGGCCCTCTATGTTGGCTCATTTACCAGAAGTCATGTATTTAGTGTTAACTCTGGCAGAGTACACTCGATTCTGACCAACTTATTAGATCAAAATATATACCAGGAGGCTTAGTTTGGTCAGAATTGAGTCTACACATCCAGAGTTAATGCTAAATACATTATTTCTGTTAAGTGAGCCATCATAGCCGCTAGAGGACCGTGAAAATGTGTGTCCCAGGCTTTTTAGATTTCCCTATTTGAAACCAAAGGGGTGCACTGGTTTCCAGGTACGACCCCCCCCCCCAGCTCTCCTACCACAGTATTGGAAGAGGGATTGTTAAACCACTCTGAAAATTGTAGTTCTGTGAGGGGAATGGGGGTCTCCTAGTTATTCTCAGTACCCTTAACAAACTATACTTCTTTGGGGAAAGCTATGTTTAAAGTGGTATAATACTGCTTTAAATGTATAGTGCAGATGGGTCCAGAGGGGAAAAGAAGAAGAAGGGATGTGGAATCAGGAGTAAACAGTGAAAGACTATGAAATAATCTCAATACCAGGTGCTTTGGCTTGGATACAGGCTTAGATGCAGGAGGGCATGGGTATATTTTAAACAATAGCAATCAAGCATGGTACCTGTGTACTATCTGAAACAAAAGGGGTGCATTGGTTACCAGATGTGATTCTTTTTCCAGCTCTCCTACCCCACTAATAAGGCTATTACAGTGGTACCTCGGGTTACAGACGCTTCAGGTTACAGACGCTTCAGGTTACAGACTCCGCTGACCCAGAAATAGTACCTCAGGTTAAGAACTTTGCTTCAGGATAAGAAAAGAAATCGTGTGGCAGCGGTGCGGCGGCAGTGGGAGGCCCCATTAGCTAAGTGGTACCTCAGGTTAAGGGACGCGGGTGGCGATGTGGGTTAAACCACAGAGCCTAGGACTTGCTGATCAGAAGGTTGGCGGTTTGAATCCCTGTGACGGGGTGAGCTCCCGTTGCTCGGTCCCTGCTACTGCCAACCTAGCAGTTTGAAAGCACGTCAAAGTGCAAGTAGATAAATAGGTACCGCTCTGGAGGGAAGGTAAACGGCGTTTCCGTGCCGGAAACTTGCCGTCCCTTGGTTCGCCAGAAGCGGCTTAGTCATGCTGGCCACATGACCCAGAAGCTGTACGCTGGCTCCCTCGGCCAATAAAGCGAGATGAGTGCCTCAACCCCAGAGTCGGTCATGACTGGACCTAATGGTCAGGGGTCCCTTTACCTTTACCTCAGGTTAAGAACAGTTTCAGGTTTAGAACAGACCTCCAGAATGAATTAAGTTTTTAACCCGAGGTACCACTGTAATGACAACTAACCATGACGGCTGTGTTCTACAGCCACTGTTGGGGTCATATGCCACTAAATCTATTGTGGGAAACCTCAGGAGGGGAGAACACCACTGAGCTTGGGCCCTGCTTACAAGCTTTGCATGGACATCTGGCTGGCTCCTGGCCGGATCCAGCAGATTCTTCTTATGTTCTTAAATCCCACAGGTGAAGGTTCTTTCTCACGCCAGAGGAATGACACATCCCAGCCAGGTGAATATGCTCAAGGAGGGTGCAGGGCTGCGCTGGTGAGAGATACGGCTCAGGACAATGTGTTGTGGAAGCCGAGCTGCAAGGGCCACATTAAGGCTTGAGGATCCCCATCCCTTGTTTGAACATCTGTGCTCTTGACAGGCAAAACAGGTGTAGATTTCTCCAGCCCAAGAATGCAATCAGTGGGATGCTTTCATCTTCTCACTTGCTAATTTCTTCTAGATCAAAGCTTGACTGTTGCTCATGCTTTAATACAAAACAGCTGTATTTATATATCATTCATTATATGTAGTTTACGGCTGTGGGCCAACCAGTTGTTCATTAGGTGCATCTGCACTTAATAATCTAAGGTAGGGGTCAGCCTAAGGTAGATCTGGACAGGCCCATGTAGAGCAGTGGCATGAGGTAAAATTATTTGTAGGGGAATAGTTAGGGCCAGAGGTGCCAGCTTGCGAGGGCAATGGGGGGGGGGGATGTAGTGGGTGACATCGCGATGTCTTAATATCACCTTTCATGAGCATTGCACATCCCTCCTTAAGACAGACAGAACCTTCCTGGGTTTTGGGAAGGAGTTGCCAGGCCTCCAACAGGATGCTGGAGCCTTCTTGCCTCCTTCCCCAAGCTGGGTGGGTTTTGGGAAGGTGGAGGGAGGGCTCTTGGACCCATCAAAGCATCAAGCCTCCCTCCCTAAGCTGGGGAGAAGCTTCCTGGGCTTTGGGAGGGAGGTGCCAGATGTTAATACAGTGGTACCTCAGGTTACATACACTTCAGATTACATACGCTTCAGGTTACAGACTCCGCTAACCCAGAAATCGTACCTTGGATTAAGAACTTTGCTTCAGGATGAGAACAGAAATCGAGCTCTGGCTGCACAGCGGCAGCAGGAGGCCCCATTAGCTAAAGTGGTGCTTCAGGTTAAGAACAGTTTCAGGTTAAGAACGGACCTCCGTAACAAATTAAGTACTTAACCCGAGGTACCACTGTACTTTAATACTCACACTTACCAGGAGCATTTAGGGGACTAGCCTAGTCCCCCAGTTCACTGACTGCTGGTGTAGAGCTTTTCTGGGGCCCAGGTGGGAGTCTATAGTAAGCTGGGAGGCACGGGTTACTCTTGGCATGACAGGGTAAGTCCAGCAGGCTCCTGCCAGCCTACCCCCACCAGTGTAGCTCCCCAAAGTCTCAAGCAAGTGTACCTGGGCAAGTGTACCCTCCCTGCACTGGCCTGGATCTACCCCAGTTAATCAGAAAGGATTTCAGATTCCCAATTGTTTAAAAATAAAAGCAGCAACATGTCCCCTCCCTGCCCTCAGTTATTTTGAAACAAAGACACCTTGAGATAACCAGGGATCCGTTTTTTGTATGGAAGTTCCATGCGTTCTCTTCAGCTCTGGTACTCAAAACAGATCCCCAGAATTCTCTTGTTTTAAGAGTATTTATTTTGCACCAGGCTATGGTTGGTAGATATCGAGGTTCTAGTGAAAAACAAAGTAGATCCTGCAAGTCTGCTCACCCCTGATCTAGAGCAGTCAGATGATGACCGTTTGCTTTATCTTTGAGCATCACCCTGATTTGTTTGATTCTAGTACTTTAATTTGGTGTTCTCTCTCTAAATCTCTCCATTTCCAATCAGTCTACTTAGGGAAGTGCTGATTTGCAGGTACTGAAATTTAGGTGGAGCTATCTTCATTTTCTCCTGTAAGTTTCCCCCCCACCATTGCCTGCATATTATATACATTTTACTGTAGTATAAATATGTTTGTACATGTTACTTGGATGGAGAATTGATTGCAAAATTGGGAGAAGTGCAAATTCTGGAGATGGCTGCCTTTTGCTTTGCGTATTGTTTGGAAACTGCGAATTTGGTAGATTTGCCTTTAAATATGAACTGAATAAAATGTGTGCATTATCTTTACCTACTACCTATCCCTTAGACTGTGCCCTTTGACCATGCCCTTCTACAGCCTTTTCTGCGTCTCCATCCTCTGAAACTTAGCTCAGGGCTGTTACCAAAAGTTCTCCTAACTAAGCGATTCCCTAGCGATTGGTCCTGACGGGCGAGGGGGGTAGAAAAGCGAGAGCTACCAGCTATAGAGGTTTTCAATTTGCTTTATTAACGCATGTGGGAATGTCAACGCCTGGATCTTTATAGGCATCTTAGTTGATCCTTGGCAGGCTTACTGTAGTTTTATTTTGCAGGCTGAGAGATTCCCCCTCGGCCTGACAGCTTTCCTTTCTCAGAATGGAGAGAGCTCGTAAGAAGGGTGCATTAGAGAGGTCTGCCAAGCACCACTTATGGGGAGTGGGTCAGAGAGATTTTTCAAGAGCTCTCAGCTTAGAAATTGCTGCCACTTTATAGCTGATGCTTTCTTACACTGTCTCTGCCTGTTTCTCTCTCCCCCCCTCTCTTTTAACCCATGGCCTGGTAAGAAGGGATTCATTGTCTAGGAACCCCCAGGGGACTGATTGCGTGCCCCTGGTGCGAAGGAGAATGAGGAGAATGCTTCATGCAGAGTTACCCAGGGGGTAGGACAGGTTTCTGTATTTGAAGGGGAGGGGGGAAGAAAAGAGTCAAAGCAGTAATATGCGCCCACCCCCTCATATTGCAATCAGAGCAAATTGCAGGAATGTATGCAAATTGGTGCCCATTAGCATGAGATTGCTTAATTTGCAAGATTTCTTCTGATAGGGGGTGGGCGAGAAAGAAAGAAGTTGGCTGCTGAAGAATGTGGAGTCTTTCAGAGAGTGCTTGTGTGTCCTACTTTACAGAGGACAGTCCTCTGTTTGAAAGTGTGCTCTGAGTGCTGTCCAGTCTGAGCCTGGTTTAAAAGATCAAGAACCATCAAGGAGAGCAGCAGGGGCCTTGAGGTTTCCCCATCAACTTTTAGCAAAGCCTAAACCGATGGAACGGCTGGAGGTCAGCAAGAAAGGAAGCAGATCTCGGTAGTCAGTGAAGTTAACTCTCTTTTTTTTCAGGAAAACAAACACACAACTTGGCCTAGTGGTCTCAGCAATACTTCCCATCAGGTCTTGCCCCAAGGAGCAGTTGCCAGGAGGACTGAATGTCCCTGCCATCCACCCTTTCTAAGACTGCTCCTCTCCTAGATGTTTTCCAAGCCAACTGTATCTGCATACCTCTGACCTCTGTCCTGCTCTTCTCATTACTATGCAAGTTCTTGAAGACCAGTGGGGAGGGGAGCTTGTCACAGCAGGAGGGGGAGACCCCCTGGATCCTTCAGCAGCATTTTGACCCCCTTCCTCTGCTTCAGCCTCAGAGTCTGAACTGCTGTCTGTCACAGGCTCCACCTGCTCACTAAACCCTGCTGCCCCTTTGGCACCCAGCACCTCCTCCCAGTCCTCTCCTCGGTGTCTCACAACCAATCCCTTGGTTCTGAGCCTTCCTCCTCTGGGGATTCCCTTGGGGATTCACTGGCTAGTGCCTTCCATCTTCATTTAGTCAGACCCTGACAACAGACTGAGAAGACACCCTCAACTTGGCTGTTCACAGTCCTGCCCCCTATCCCCAGTGAGATGTATTGCATTGCTGTTTCAATGGCGGCAATTGCTTCCAAGTGTGTGCCTAGGCATATAAATTACCACATGTAAGTTACTGGCGACCTCTTTTTAGGCCCCCCATCAGAAAGGGTGAGTGATGGAGGCAATAGGACAGCAATGCAGAGGGAGCAGGTGCCTTTTGAATGGAACAATGACACAGGGAGCTACTGTGGTGTAGTGGTCAGGGTGTCGGACTAGGACCTGGGAGACCAGGGTTCAAATCCCCACCTGGCCATGAAGCATCCTGGCTAACCTTGGGCCAGTCACTGCCTTTCAAACTAACCTACCTCATAGGCTTGTTGAGGGGATGAATCACATGCCACCTTGAGCTACTTGGAGAAAAAGATGGGACACAAATGTAGTAAATAAGGCACTATGTGCAAACCAGGGGAGGCTGGTCCATATGTGTGAATGGGGCAGTGTCCCACCCAGCTCAAGCTGCTCTCAGCCAGTCCCCACTTTCCTCATTCCTCATTAAAACAACTCCAGAGAGTGGTGGCACCGGCTGCCATCTTTGTCCTCTTCTATTGATGTATTTATTTTATTGCATATACAGTGTATCCCAACTTTTTTCTCAGAATGGCATGCATTGTTTCCCCCTTCATTTCACAACAACCCTGTAAGGTAGGTTAGGCTAAGAGGCAGCGACTGACCCAAGGCTTCCTGGAGAGTTTTATGGCTGAGTGGATTTTTTATATATTTGTTGCCCTTTTTTATTAATTTTTTTTGGACAAAGTAATAATCATAAATAAATAAGAATAAAAATGTGCACTCCACCACAGAGACCATTCCATTGTAACTATCCAACCTCTTTCAACACCTCATGCAATAGTTTGACCCCTTTCCATCTAACCAGTACAAATTCTACAAATGCCTCCCATATCTCCTCAAAACAATTTCTCCTACATATTTCCCATCTTACCTTAATGGCACATGTTAATTTATCATTAATATGCTATATCCCACACCTTTTTATACCATTCTTCCATTTTATATTCTGCTTGCCCCTTCCACTTCCTCTGAGTGAGGATTTGAACCCCAGTCTCCCAGGCCTTAGTCAGACACTCTAACCACTACACCACACTGCCTCCCTGTGTTGTCTCTTATAGCATTCAGGAGGGAGGAGGATGGGGTCAAAGATAGAATTAGTTAGCTCTGCCTGTCATTGGCTCTGTCTATTGTTGACTCTGCCTTCTTTTACTCTTGGTCTCCCTGCTTTCTTCCCTACCAGTCCCAACAGGAACAAATACCACTGATGCAGCTTGCACCAATTCCAGGCCCACAGACAGACCAGAGGGATGAAGAATGCCTGGAGACCATTTTATTCTCTTGAGCTTCTCAGACAAACTTGTGCAACAACCTCTAAGCCTTCGGAGCTGCCTGGGTCATGTGACCTTAGGGGAAGTCCTCTGATACCCAACTCCTCAACCCTAACACTGTATATCTACATTACAAACTCTTCATCGTTAACATCTTCCTCCTTAATGATTAAAACATAATAATAATAAAAAATGAAACACTAATTACAGGTTGACATTACTGATTAAAATGCATTATCCGCAGTAGAAAATAAGTTATCTTTACACGTTAATTGCACTGTGCTTTGTAACTAGTGGAAACGCTTGCCAAATACTTGGAGGTTTTCAGAATCTCTGACAGATGCTTTCCGTACTTCTCAAGCTTTGTCCTCATCTATGAAAAGTAGCGATACGCCTCTGAGTACCAATTGATGAGAATCGCATGGGAGGAGAGTGTTGTTGCGCCCGGGTCCTACTTTTGTGCTTTCCAAAGCCATCTACCTGGCTGGGACTCATGAGAACAAGAAGCAGATTCTTCATATGGCCTTTTCTAAAGTATATCCCAACTTAGCATTTCCTCCTCTCTCCCACTCCACCGAACCGAAGTTTTCAAGAAGTCTTCGAGGACAAACACATGTGTAATGTGTTGCAGAAATCCAGCTAAGAGGCTAACTTGTGCCTGGGGCCACACAGTGTGGGGTGGGTGGGTGGGAGAGAAATGGACAGAGTATACATGCACATTCAACTGCCTAACGGCATCTGTGTCACCCAGGAGATCACAGCTGCACAGATAAGTAGAGTCATTCCATTGTCCAGTTCGCATGCAGAAGCCATTTTCAATGGAGCCCAGCAACGGAAGCATGCAGTTGTATTGAAGAAGCAACAGGTGTCGAAATTTTGCGCCCCCATCAATTCTGCGACTGGGGCAACTGCCCCTGTGCCCCCCCCACTACACTACTGCTTAAGACAACAGAAGACAGCTTAGAAATGTCCCACCAAAGAACTTGCTTTTTGTGGTGTGAAAGACTTGAATAAACCCTCATTTTGGGATTGCTGATTGGTCTAGCCATTTCTTGTTCCACCCTTGCAGAGACAGCAACATCTGCACATTTGTTCCTGTTCCTGTGAATTACCTCTGGCACAGCAACCCAAGAGTCAGCCTGTAAGCTACCACTAAACTACAGTCCTTTCTCAGTTGAAGGTCAATTGACGCTCAATCTTCTGTGGTTCATGCTGTTCACTGAGCATACTCACTCCTCACTGAGGTGTGTGTGTGTGTGTCTCCGAGAGAGAGAGAGAGAGACAGAATGACAGAATTTCCACCTTTTTTGTACTTCTGCAAGCCTCAGGTGCCCCTCAAGCATGCTGATAGCTCCCTCCCTCTTCCTCCTCCTCCATGCCCCCATTTTGGTTCCATTCCTGTTGGCACAGAGGCACTGAGTTTGCTATTAGAAGGAGTGGTGATGAAGAATTGATGGGCGGAAGAGTGCTGCTCTCAATGAGACCCCGGTGCCTGCAGATGTGTTGGCCTACTGCAGAATGAGACCGGACGCCTCTCAAATTAGGGCTGTTCTCGCCGCTCAGTCCTCCTGTGTGCCTCTCGACAGCTGCATGACAACACAAATTCAACAGGTGCATTTCTTCTCTGCTGGTGCAAGCATCCCATCATGTTACGAGTCCCACCATTCCTCCTCCATCTCCTTCCGCACCTCACCTGGCCAAGGAGACAATTAGCCTGCTGGAAACCTTGTGATGAGCTTCCCTGGCAGAAGACACAGCGTCTGTGCGAAGGCTTTTTAAGTGCAATCCTCCAGGTAGGGATCAAATCTCTGGCTGAGCATCTTTGCCCACCTGGCAGGGCAGCTGCTTATATGTCCCCCCCTCGCCCCTCTGTGCCAAGTGTCTAACGCTCCGTTCTGGCAGCTGTGATGATCCCAGAGATGGAGCCAACCCAAACATTTGGGCTCAGGGCCACGCAGACTGACTGTGTTTACTCCAAAGAGCCGCGGTAATTTATAGCCCCCATCTGGCCTTGTGAAGTCAGCAGAGCTGAGGCGAGGCTTTTTAGAAGATGCCGGTCCACCCTGCAAGGGCAGCTTTACAGATGCAAGCTCTGTCTCCAGAAGGGGAGAGGGATAGGAGGGAGCTTTAGTAGGTAGCGTATTAGTCTTGGATCAGGGAAACCTGCTGTGGCATGAAGCTTACTGGATGACCATCAACTCACAGTCCCACCAGCCTCACAGGATTGTTGTTGAGGGTCAAATGGCAATTGTTGGGGGGACAGCTATGGATACTGCCCTGAGCTCCTCAGACTCCAGCTCCCATCAGCACCAGCCATGGTGACCAATGGTGAGGCATGACAGGAGCTGTAGTCCAGCAACATCTGGAGATGTTTCCCACCCCTGCCTTAGGAGAAGGGTGGGACTAAAATACCATGTGAATTAAGAAGTAAAATGAAACAACATGTGCAACTGTCTTAGCAGACAAACATTCTGCAGAGGGAGGTGTGTGGCAGCAGATGGCCATGACCATGACCATTGGGAACTACATTCACGTGGGTGGTGCTGTGGTCTAAACCACTGAGCCTCTTGGGCTTGCTGATCAGAAGGTCAGCGGTTCGAATCTCTGTGACGGGCTGAGCTCCTGTTGCTCTGTCCCAGCTTCTGCCAACCTAGCAGTTCAAAAGAACACTAGTGCAAGTAAATAGGTATCGCTGCGACGGGAAGGTAAACGGCATTTCTGTGCGCTCTGGTTTCCGTCACGGTGTCCCATTGCACCAGAAGCGGTTTAGTCATGCTGGCCCCATGACCTGGAAAGGTGTCTGTGGACAAATGCCAGCTCCCTTGGCCTGAAAGCGAGATGAACACTGCAACCCCATAGTCACCTTTGACTGGACTTAACCATCCAGCGGTCCTTTACCTTTACCTTTTTTACATCCATAGCTAATTGGGTGAACCAAGAAGCTCCTGGTTCAAGACAACCACACACCCAGACTACTATAATTTAAGTCTCAGTTCACCTTATGTGTAATATGGGAGTAATAATTCCAGCCAACCAGGGGTTGTTTTAAGGATTACATTATGTCAGGGTCCACTGGGGCCCAAAGCAAACAAACAACATGATTCAAAAAGGCAAATCATTTGCAGCCTAGAGAGTTTAGAGAGTTCTTACATAATGCCAGCAGGGTCTCTATTTTCTCCCAAGCTCATCTGATTCCTTGTAGGCTTGCTGGCTGCAGTTCCCTTTCCTGCCACTATCAGGGGGAGTGCTGTGGAGCAGCAAGGCTCAGGCCTACCAGTCTGTCCATGAGTAAGCCATCATAGTGGTCTAGAGGAGAAGGTGCCTGGGGTCTAGTCCTAGATTCCTTGACATCAGCCAGTGGTATGAATTGCTCTGCACACTGAAGAAGATTCCAGACACATCCCTATGTGCACAGGTCATTGTCTTTCCATCCAAGGAACGGATGGGAACGTTGAACAGGCTAAGAAATTGCCAGTGGGCGCAGTTACAGTGCAGCAGCAGCAGCAGCAGCTGAGTGACCAGTTAAATGTCCTACGAAACTGATGGAGGTGATTTAGTGCAGTGCAGACATGAACCTGACAGCCGTTACATCACTATAAACCATATTTATGGTGATGCAATTAGGGATCCCGTCAATATCGCTTAGCAGTCCTGCTGTGAGTTTTGCAGTGATGTTGCAGCAGAACCAAACGTGGAGCAAGCCCCAGACAGAAGTAGAACTCCTAACAGCTGGAAGTTCCATCGCTTGGGCCACATTCACACCATACATGCAAAGCACAAAGGACAACAGTCATGGCTTCCCCCAAAGAATTCTGGGAACTGCAGTTTTTTTGAGAGTTGTGAGGAGATCCCCATGCCCCTCCCACTGCTACAATTCTCAGAGTTGCCTGGGAAGAGGAATCGATTGTCCCCCCTCCTTTTTTTATGGGGTTTTGTAAACAAGAATAATGTTATACCATAGGCATACCAAGTTTTCTCATGTCATTTGTATACCACAAAAATAGCATAATAAATGTGGGAAAATATCTACAACATATGTTTCATTATTAGTGGTTAATGTATAAATTTTTGGTTTATGACTTGGATTAAATAATTAGGAAGAAGAAGAAGAAGAAGAAGAAGAAGAAGAAGAAGAAGAAGAAGAAGAAGGGGGGAGTGGTGAGTGGGGTGGGGTCGGGTGGCTATGCTTCTATTATTCTTGTTGGTGTGTGTGAGGGGTTGTGTCAGTGTTACTTGTATGGGTTCTCTTACTATTCACTTGTTGTAAGAGGAATTTATTGTTAAACTACTCTGGGAATTGCATGGGGACAACACAGCATGTGCTCAGCCACAGAACGATGGTCCTGCCTGAGCTCCTCCCTCTTGTGAATGGACAGCAAATAACTCTGGGTAGGTATGAATCTGGTGGCAAGACTTATTTGCAAACCACCAGCCGCTCTTGTTTGCTCCTCAGACCCGTTCCCCCCAAAGACACAAAGCAGTCGAGCAGTGTGTTAGCTGGAAACAACCTTAGCTAAAAGATGTGCATTTTTCGTCAGCGTCTAGTCTAACCCACAGGCACTGAAATTGAACTGTGCAGCTGTCTTGTCTCAGTTTAAGCAAAGTTTATGGTTCCTTGCTTCCTAGAAACAGGGTCATAACTAGACGATTTGGTGTCCTGGGGAGACTTCTGCACCTCACTCTTCCCTTTCTGTTTTTTGAACAAAACTGACTCTTGGAGATCCAAAACAAAATGCATCTTTTGGCACGGTGATAATAGTAGCTATGTGATGATGATTCCAGAACATTGCATGTTGATTTTCTTGCATGAGATTTTTGGGAAATGCTATTATTTCTATAGCTGAGCCAAACATTTCCCATAAGCGCTAATTTTTTGGGGGGAGAGGAGGGTTAGGGAAGGTGTTTCATTTTTCGCTGTGTTTTTGAAACTGTAACAGAGAGAAAAAAAAGAAAGAAACATCATCATGTGACAATAAGAATAAAAATTTCCCTTCAATCCTGATTTAAACATATAAACTAATAGAGACAGCCCATATGCCCAGATCGGTACCCAAATAAGACAGTTGAAAGCTATACAAACACAGAAAAGACATTAAAATCTTCAAACCACTAAGCAGTAGATGTTGGGCATTTATCCTTCCAGCTTTGTGATGTAAGTGGGGAGAAGGGAAGGGGGGATTTAGGGGAGAGTGACTGGTTCACCCACACTGGGTGTTGAGCCAAGAGTTCACCCGCACTGGGTGTTGAGCCAAGGCTGCTGCAACAGTGCTGAACAACAGAAGATGAGAGGTGGTGGCAGGCGATCTGCAACAGAATGTTGCAGCGCAGAGTGCACTCATGCAAGGTGCCAGATCCTCCATTTCAAACAGGCCGATTTCTCTCTCCCCCTTCCAGTAAACATTTCATGCTCAGTTTTCGTTGGGCTCTTTTTTGGGTCCTCCATTTGGCTGTTTTATCCCTCAATATATATATAAATATAGCATTTTTGGAATGGATGATGTCATTTTTGACTACCACCTGTGCATTGGGAGTATCAGTAGCATATTGAGCCGGCGGCAGACCAATAAGGAGTGACCCAGCCGAAGCGCAGTAAGCACCGTGTGAGGCTGCGAATACATACTGGCATTCTGGCTGATGGTTGCCATGGGAACGGTGACCCCCATCGGAGGTCAGGTGAAGTGTCCAAATAGAGGGACCAGCTTAAATTGTTTAATTTGAGCAAAGAAATAGTCAGCAGCTATCTAATGCAGAAAGCTGAGTTAAAAGATCAGGGGTTAGGTCAGCACAGACTCTGCACATTCCTTTGTCTCAGCAACAGGCCAAATGATCAGGCCTTTTAGACATTATTGACATATTTCTGGCCATGGAAAGTTTAAATGATAAGTTTAAAGTAACAATAGCAGTCTTCAAATATTTGAAGGACTGTCACATTCACAGACAATAGAGCGGACTGGTTTTGCTTCAGAGAGATGGGCTCCATCTGCGTTATACATTCAAAGGGGTATCAGACAGGGGTATTCAATGCTCATGGCTTCCCGCAGAGAACCCTGGGAATTGTAGTTTGCTAAGGGTGCTGAGAGTTGTTGGGAAGCCCTTATTCCCTGCACAGAACTTCAATTCCCAGAGTGCATTTAAAAATCAACCTCTCTTCCCAATGAACTCTTAGAACTGTAGCTCTGAGAGGGGAATAGAGGTCTCCTAACAACTTTCAGAAAACAATCTCTCCCCCCTTGCATATAAACAAACAAACAAACATTCTTTATTATGGTCCAAAGACCCGCAAAACAAATTCGAAAGCAAAATACAGCAAAAATGCAGAAAATACATTACAGTACTACGCAGTCACTGTGTTTTATCCAGGACATGTTGACTTCTAATTCTGAGAGAAATTTTGTCACAGCCAGGGTTGTATCATTTTTCTTATCTTCAAGGAGATGCTTGAGATCAAAGATATAGGAGCTTCCAGTTAAATTTACCAATAAGGGCTTAATTAATTGTTTCCTGGCTTGTTTATGCAGCCCACGGTATAGTAAAATATGTTTCATGCAATCCACAGCCTGAGAACATAAACAGAGTCAATTCTGGTAAGGTGTACCGGTCAGTTTGCCATTTAGGACTTCAGATGGGAATATATTTAATCTAGCTTTGGTAAATAGATGACGGTAATTGGGTACGGACAGATTGGTAAGATATGAAGGTAATTGAAACACATGCCCATGTACTGAATTCTGGATGCAAACGGTCCGCAGGTTACATATGATTGAGAACGAAGATCTCTGTATGTAATATCCTATAGCCTCTGCCTCGAGGAATATAAAACAACCAAGCATTTGGGAGAGAAATAACACTTTCCCTGACACTTCAAGAACAGTTCCACCACGTAACAATCTATTTGCAGGGCTGTCAGTTCTCCAGGTCTGACCTGAAGGCTCCAGGGCCCGCCCCACCCATGTAGAAATTTTGATATATATAAAGAGTATATATATATAAGAGTATCTATCTATCTATCATCTATCTATCTATCATCTATCTATCTATCTATCTATCTATCATCTATCTATCTATCTATCTATCTATCTATCTATCTATCTATCATCTATCTATCTATCTATCTATCTATCATCTATCTATCTATCTATCTATCTATCTATCATCTATCTATCTATCTATCTATCTATCTATCTATCTATCTATCTATCATCTATCTATCTATGGTGCACACAGCTTGCAAGCTTTAGCCCAGCAGGAGCTGACTGAGGCGAAATTGTACCATAGACATTGTTGAGGTGAGATGTGCCTCTCTCCCAATTAACCTCTGTCTCCAGGACCTGCCCCAAGACATCACTAGAGGCAGCCCCTAGGTCTCAGGCTTGGGCCCTGAAATCTCAGTTTCCCTAGTCTAGAGAGTCCCTTTCTTTTCAAACTGCAAGCAGACTAGAAATGCTCCTTTGGAGTTTCACTTAAACCCGTCTCTTGACTCCTTCGCAAGTCCTCTTTGCAAACACATCGCCCATTTATTGCTGTGCATTCATTTGACTTTGCAATTATGCTATAAAATAAGCAGTTATCATGGTAATCATTATATTACAGACAATGTGGTAGGTTATAGTTATAATAATTCATAATCACAATAATTATAAAGTAATATAGTTGTAATGTGGATGGTTGTAAATAGTCAGGAAATTTCCCTTGATATACTATTACAGTAGTGTATATTTTTAGTGGGCACATTGTTTTGATAGCATTAAGGTTCTGATTTTCTTTGGCGGGGGATAAAGGACTGATCACTCCAGTCTAGAAATCTATCATATTAGCACCAGACCCTAGGCTGAAAGACAAATCGTAGTAGCAAGGGAATGGACTCTTATGATCTGCGTTTTTATGTTGCACAGAGGATATCAGATTATTATTTCCTCCTCCCTGCAGATCTCACACATTCCCCGCAAAATATGCTCTGGAAGGTCAAACACAGACACCGCCGGATACTGTTTGTTCATTTTAGTTTCTCTCAGTTTCTCTCTCGCTCTCTTTTGCTGATTGGAGCCAATCAGAGTGAAAGGACGCGAGTCAACCACTGAGGATTGGCTCCGAGGGTCATTCTGGAGAAGGCGCACAGGAAGAATAATGAGGAGGAGTTGTTGCTCCATAAGCTCCAAAGCTAAGCATTTAGGAACACTGAAAACACAAGGTTTTTCCGCTTAAAGAGAACGGTGCCCAGGTTCTGCTGATCATTGCACTGCATCCATAATTATTATCATTGCATAATTATAAGATTATTGCATAATCCTAGCAGGGTGCATAATCTTAGCTGTGGCTACATTGAAGGGATTCTGTGCTTCTGAATTTTCCACCACGCTACCCATTAGGAAAAACCTTCCTCTTCAGACAGACCCTTGAGACTTAAAGTGCAGGTGACGCTGACCACTGGATTGCTATCAGGGCAAACTATTTTCATGGCTGCTTCTAAATGTGCTTTGACGTATTTCAAGAACCGCTTTGAACTAGGTTGTTTTTATTACTTCATATTTTATATCGATGTTTTTAAACGTTGGAAGCCGCCTTGAATCCCAGCTTGGGAGGAAGGCAGGATATAAATACATTAAATAAATAAATGATAATGAAAGCCTTCAAAGGCCTCTCCCCCCCTCGCCCTCCACTCTAGGAGCCAGCCCTGTGTGATTGGTAAAGTCAGCTGAAGGTTCCTGCCGCGAAAGCAGTGGATAATGGAAGAGCCCTCATCCATATTGCATGGCCCCTCGCATTTTGCTTGCTCGGCAGGCAGCGTCTGCCTCAGAAGGGCTTTCGCTGTGCACATTCTGCTACGGCCTCCCTCCCTCCTGGCTGTGGAATGGTTTGGGCTAAAAGGTCGATCTGGACATTATGCACAATAGGTTGCTAGATGGAAAGGGCAGCACCGTGAGCCGCTGGGGCAGAAATGCAAAAAGTTAAATCAAGCAAAGGGGGAATCTGCCTGCCAAGCTAACCTTGCCTAACCAGCTCTGGCCTCTTTACAACCACAAATTCAAAGGGTTGTGGGGGTGGGGTAGGGAATCTCTGAGAGATTATTCAGACCCTTCCTACCCCATCACATTACAATTTGAGTTGCATCACTGGGCAACAATTTTTTACTTTTTGAATGTTGTCTAGATTTCTACAACTGATATAGGGTATTTTTGCACTGCTGAATCAGAAAATGGCATCCGTTTCTCTCCATCAGGTCAGGTTTACTGTAAACTGAATGGTGGGCATTGATAAAGGTAAGTACACGTAAATTGCATGTTGCTCCACCATTTTTCAAACTTCAGGGCTTGAAATTGCGTTTCTTGGAACTCCTGGAATGCTCAGCGGCAGGGAGGTCTCTCTTCAGAGTTCAACAGTAGTCAGCCATCATGACTGCGTCCCAGCGACCCTGATACCTGGTCTCCATCTCTTTCATGTCCTGATGGAATCTCTCCCCCTGCTCGTCACTCATTGAACCCAGGTTCTCAGGAAACCGGTCCATATGTGAAAATAGGTAGTGCATCTTGACGCTCATGTTGCAGCCCAGGTTTCTGAAAGCAGTCAGCATGTTGTTGACAAGTTCTGCGTAGTTTCTGGCCTTATTGTTGCCAAGAAAGTTCTTCACTACCAGAACAAATGCCTTCCATGCTTCCAGTTCCACTTAATCACCCATAATCACCCAGAACTATCGGACCTGAATACTTCTTGTCATTAAAATAATCATTTCTAATCAAAACAATTATTTGACATGGCATTTTACCCCCACCAACTTCTTCTAAAATGCTCCACACAAGCGTACATGTGAACAAAAACGTAAAAAAATGACATGTGGCCATAGCTCAAAAACTTGACCTGATTGAGCAAAACCAATGTGATTTTTGGATTCAGTGCATCAGATTCATCCTAAATCATCTGAAAAAACGCAGACAACAAATTTGTTGTTGACCAGTGATCCTTTTGAATATCAGGTATTGGAGGTAAAAAGAGAGGGAGTGTTGCCTTCACGATCTGCTTGTGGGCTTCCTAAATGGCCACTCTGGGAAGCAGGATATTTGGCCAGATCAGGGGTGGACAATGTGGTACCCACCTGATGTTTTCAACAACTGCCATCCTCCCTCACTATTTGCAATGCACGATTATTATAATTCTGAATTATTATAACGGTAACCTTCCACATTGTCTACAATACTATGATTAGGATGATACTTGTTTATTTTATAGCATGATTGCAAAGTCAAATAAATGCACAGCAATAGATGTTTGGGTGATGAGTTTGCAACGGAGTCAAGAGACAGGTGTAAGTGAAAATCCAAGTGAGTGTTTTCTAGTCTGGCTGTGGTTTGAAAACAGAGGGACTGTCCTAGAGCAAGCGTGGCAACATCTCTGGCCCTCCAGATGTTCTTGGGGTACAGCTCCCATCATCCTGGACCAACCATCCTGGCTGGGGCTAATGGAATGTTTTTTAAAGATCTGGAAAGCACCGGTGTTATGTACTGAGTTGAATAGGATCCAAACTGTAGCAGTCTGATTGGTCCTAGAACAATAGGATCCAAAAGGCAGCAGTCTGATTGGTCCTAGAACAATAGGATTCAGAATGCAGCAGTCTGATTGGTCCTAGAACAATGCAGCAGTATGATTGGTTGGCAGGAACCACCCAATCCTGCTCCAGATAGAAGTGAATCCACAACCTGATTGGCTTACAGTAGAATTCCAGAATTAGCCAATCATGTGCAGCCCATTGTGTAAATAATGTATATAAAGCAGATACTGTGAGGGGACATTTATTCATTCCTCCTCACCACTATGAGCTGAATAAAGAGCATGAAATCACTTTGCGACTCTGAGTATATTTCACTGGCGACGAAGGTGGGATCCCGCTGAGCTGACTGCCACACACAGCACCGCAGCACCGCCAACTGCCGCACCGCTGCCTCGCACCGTGTATCCAGGCTTCAGCTCCGGGGCACAAGGAACTCAGAATGGCAGCCAACAGCAGCTTCTCGCCATTCAACCCAGCATCTGGAGACTGGGAAGCGTACGCCTCCCGTTTCACCTTCCTCCTAGAAGCCAAAGGGGTCACCGACGAAGAAGACGCCAAGAAGAGGGCGATATTCTTCAGCGTCTGCGGAGAGGAGACGTTTGAAATCGCCCGGGCTCTCCTTGCGCCTGAAGACGTCGCTACTGTTCCATACAAAACAATAATGGAACAGCTGAAGGGGCACTTTTCGCCACAGCCCTCAGTGGTGGCTCGTCGAAATGCCTTCTACGCAAAGCGGCAAGCCCCTGGGGAAACCATAACTGGGTTTGTGACCTCTCTCCGCCAAGCCGCCCGGTTCTGCAACTTCTCAGAGCTGGAGAACATGCTTCGTGACCGCCTCGTCGGTGGCCTGAAGGATGAGAAGCTGCAACGACGCCTCTACGCTAAGAAGGACCTAACGTTCCAGGTCGCTCTGGAGGAGGCCCTGGCAACAGAAGCTGCCGAGAGGTCGACCCAAGAGGCACGGCCGAGCCTGCCATCCCAACCGAGGGTCCACCATGAAGACCTCACCGACGACTCAGGATCCGACAGGGAGGAGGTGCACCGAGTACAGCAGCGCACTCAAGCAGCGCACAGACCACAGCTGCCTCGACGAGAAGGAGGGAACTGCGCAAGCTGCGGGGAGAGTCACGAGAGGAGGACCTGCCGTTTCCGCAACGCAGAGTGCAGGCAGTGCAGAAAATCGGGACACATCGCCCGGGTGTGTCGGGCTCGGCCCACCCGACACCAGGCATCAGATGACCAATCCAAGAGCCCCAGGTCCCGGGGCCCAACGCACCAAGGCAACTCGACGGAGCTCACGGACTTCCAGGTATACCAGTTGCCCCACCCCAACGTAGAGAAAATTTATGTAGAGGTACAGATAGAGGGGGCCCCATGCCGCATGGAGCTTGACACGGGTTCAACTCTATCCATAATCTCGGCAAGGACCTTAAGGAAACTGTGTCCCACTGGGGGTCCCAAACTCAGGCCGGCCCCATTCACCCTCCGGGACTTCCAGAAACGTAAGGTCCCCACAATGGGGGTGGGGACCTTCAGGGTGCAATACCGAGGGCGGACGCGGCAACTGGACTTGCTTGTGGTCAAGGGCCCCTACATTAGCTTACTGGGATTGGCATGGTTTGGACCACTGGGGCTAGCTGTCACCGGGGTGAACCACACTAGCTTACAAGTGGACGTGGACGCCATATGCAAGGAATTTCCAGGGGTTTTCGATGGGAAATTGGGACAGTATACGGGCCCCCCCATTGCGCTACAGCTTGACCCCGCAGTACGACCGGTCAGGCTCAAGGCCCGCCGGGTCCCGTTCGCCTTGAAACCCCGTATAGACGAGGAATTGGACCGACTCGTAGAGCAAGGAGTGCTGGAGCCGGTGCCTAATGCTCCCTGGGAAACCCCAATCGTCACACCCGTCAAGCCTAATGGTTCGGTCCGCATCTGCGCAGACTACAAATGTACCATAAACAAGGCCCTCACGGCCCACGCATACCCAGTGCCAGTGGTCAGCCATGTCCTTGCCACCCTGGCTGGGTCGAAAATTTTTGGCAAGCTGGACTTGGCCCAAGCATATCAACAGCTGCCAGTAGATGAGGCCACAGCAGAGGCACAGACGATTGTGACGCACAGAGGAGCGTTCAGGGTAAAGCGGCTGCAATTCGGTGTCAGCGTGGCACCAGGCATATTCCAGAATATAATGGACTCTCTCCTTAAAGGGATTCCTGGCGTCACCCCCTTCTTCGATGATGTGTTGATTGCCGGCCCCACACCAGAGGAGTTTGAGGACCGCCTCCGCACCGTTCTGCACCGTTTCCAGACGGCGGGTCTCAAGGTGAAGCGGGAAAAATGTCTACTAGGAGTGCCTCAGGTGGACTTTCTGGGATTTATGGTGGACGCAGAAGGGGTCCACCCGACTGGGGACAAGGTACGGGCCATTTGTGATGCCCCAGCGCCCAAGAGCAAGACTGAACTTCAGGCCTTCTTGGGACTATTGAACTTTTACCATTCCTTCCTTCCCCACAAGGCGGCGGTAGCGGAGCCCCTACACAGACTCCTGGACAAGCGGGCCCCTTGGGTGTGGGGCCAGCGCCAGGAGGCCGCATTCCAGGCAGTCAAGGACTTGCTTGTCTCAAACTCGGTCTTGGCACACTTCGACGAGAGGCTGCCGGTGGTGCTAGCATGCGACGCCTCACCCTATGGCATTGGAGCTGTCCTGGGGCACCAACTCCCGGATGGAAGAGAGGTACCGGTGGCGTACTTTTCCCAGACACTCAACACAACCGAGCGGAACTACTCGCAAATCGACAAGGAGGGTCTGGCAATCGTAAAGGGAGTAAAAAAATTCCATGATTTCTTGTACGGGCGGCCCTTCACCGTGGTGACTGACCACAAGCCGTTGCTTGGCTTGTTTGCCCCCGAAAAGCAGACCCCCCAAGTGCTGTCTCCTCGCGTCCTCAGGTGGTCAATTTTCCTTGCCAGCTACCAGTATGCACTGATTCACCGACCTGGGAAGGCGATGGGCCATGCGGACGCCCTCAGCAGGCTACCACTACCGGAAACAGGCCCTGACCCAGCACCTGCACAAGAGGTTATGAGCCTGGAGCTGCTTCCCGACCGCCCCATTCAGGCACAAGAAGTTGCACACCATTCCAAGAAAGATAGGGTCATCTCCCGGGTCCTGGACTGGGTGTGGAGGGGATGGCCCAGCAGCAGCCCCGGGCCAGAATTTGCCGGCTACACAACCCGCAAACATGAACTGTCGGCCCACAAGGGGTGCCTGTTATGGGGAAGCAGAGTCGTTGTTCCCCAGCCCCTCTGCAAAAGGGTCCTCACAGCCCTACACGAGACACATCCAGGGGTAGTAAGAATGAAGGCCCTTGCCAGGAGTTATGTGTGGTGGCCGGGGATCGATGGAGAGATAGAGGCCTGGGTCAAACACTGCCAGGCCTGCCAAGAATCCCGCCCAGATCCCCCAAGGGCCCCAGTCCAGTCCTGGGAGTCCGCCCGAGCACCATGGTCACGCCTGCATGTGGATTTCGCTGGCCCCTTTCAGGGGAAAACATTCTTCATAGTGGTGGACTCCTACACCAAATGGCTGGAAGTCGCACTGGTACCGTCCACTTCCACGTCCGCAGCCATCCGGGTACTACGCAGGCTGTTTGCAACCCACGGGCTCCCTGACACTCTCGTCTCAGACAACGGGACTGCATTTACGTCAGGAGAATTCCAAACCTTCACAGCGCAGAACGCCATCCGCCACATCCGTTCGGCGCCGTTCCACCCTGCCACCAATGGCCAAGCAGAACGCATGGTGCGGACCACCAAGGACACCCTTCGCCGCATGACGCAAGGGGACTGGGAGTACCGCCTTGCCACATTCCTTCTAGCACAGCACAGCACCCCCAGCTCAACGACTGGCCGGAGCCCCGCTGAACTACTAATGGGTCGGCGCCTTGCAATCAGATTGGACCGCCTTCACCCCGATAGAGCTCAGGATGAGGTAGTGGTGGGGGAAGGCAGGAACCCCCGGACCTTCGAGGCCCAGGACCCAGTGTACGCAAAGAATTTTGGGGCAGGCCCAGCATGGGTACCCGCCACAATCACCAGGGTCACTGGCCCCGTGTCGTACGAGGTGCTAACGGATGGGGGGCAATGCTGGCGCCGCCACTGCGACCAGATACGGCGACGATTCCCGGGAGAAAACCAGGAGGAGGACAGGTCAGAGGAGTCCCAAGGGAACAGCGGGGCAGTGAGGCCCATAGAGCAGGAGGGGCCAGCAGGAGAGGCAGAATCAGTAAATACAGAGAGGACCCGTGAGGCCGAAAGGACACCGGAACCAGAACCACGACTGAGCGAGCCGGTTGCACCAGACCAAACAGCCGCATCACAGCCAGCATCCTTGGAACACGAGCCAGAACCCGGAGCCCGGACCAGGGAACACCCCAGGCCACAACGCACACGTAGGCCGCCGGCATACCTTGAGGACTATGAATGCGACCTCCCGGGCAGGACTGGAACTTAGAGGGGAGGGGTGTTATGTACTGAGTTGAATAGGATCCAAACTGTAGCAGTCTGATTGGTCCTAGAACAATAGGATCCAAAAGGCAGCAGTCTGATTGGTCCTAGAACAATAGGATTCAGAATGCAGCAGTCTGATTGGTCCTAGAACAATGCAGCAGTATGATTGGTTGGCAGGAACCACCCAATCCTGCTCCAGATAGAAGTGAATCCACAACCTGATTGGCTTACAGTAGAATTCCAGAATTAGCCAATCATGTGCAGCCCATTGTGTAAATAATGTATATAAAGCAGATACTGTGAGGGGACATTTATTCATTCCTCCTCACCACTATGAGCTGAATAAAGAGCATGAAATCACTTTGCGACTCTGAGTATATTTCAACCATGTTGGCTATCCCAGGACCAGGGCTGCCTGGTGCCCACTGAGAATGACAGGGCCGAAAGCAGAGAGTCCAGAGTTGCCAGAGCCAGAGTCAAAGACAGGCAGAATGAACTAAGTCTCGTTTTGTCCCCAGTCTCCTCCTTGCTGAGTTCTACATGCACAAAGCTGACACTCTGGAGAAGTAAGCTGACAATCAGTGACAACTCCTGGCAGGTTGTAAGTATGGGGCTGGCTAGGGCTGACAGAAATCTAGGTTTGACCTGAAATTCCCAGGTTTGTCTGGCCCCCTCCAGGTGGAAGGCGGAGGGTTTGGAATCTCCAGGTGGGTGAAAGTGCTTTTAATTATCAGCATCATATCAGCACCATCATTATTTTAAAGAATATTGTGCATGCAACTTGGAAGCTTCAGCCCAGCAGAACCCAGCTACAAAGTATAGTATAGACACTCTTGGGGAGCAATGTTTGCCCCAATCCACTCCGCATTCCCAATTAACCTCCGTCTCCAGGGCCTGCCTCTGTGACATCACTGCGGGCTGGCCAATGAGATCACCAGGGTGGGCCACCCCTAGGTTTCAGGTTTTGGCCCTGAAAGCTCAGGGTCTGGGATGCTCCTGGACTGGCAACCCTAAAGTTGGCTGAGGGCAGGCTGAGGTTGATAAGGCAGTGCCCCATTTGCTCTCGTGCAACTAACATCCACAGGTCTCAAGTTGTTTAGGGCTTCATATCTGTCAGCACCGAAACCTCGACCTTGGCTCAGTTGCTAATAGGCAGCTAGAACAGATTGTTCAACACTGGTGTTTATGGAAATAGAAGTCATTAACAAATGCCATCCACAACCTCAGCATATTTTTCTCATCTCAACAGATCTGGGAAGTGCCTGCTATCTGTGCCTGAGAGGAAGAACATCTGTAGGAGGTGCGAGGAGAAATCAAGTTGCTGGGCGCAGTTATCTAACACAGTCTGGCCTCTTGACCTGTTTGCATATCAATCCCGATTCATTGCTACTACCCAGGATCTTTTTCCCTGTTCCCCTCTGTGAGGAAAGTTGCAGCATTTAGGACTTTTTAGTTTCGAGAAAACAAGTAAGAAGTGACATGACAGAAGTTTATAAGATTATAGCATGACATAGAGAAAGTGCTAGAACTCACAGACATCTGAGGAAGCGGGATGCTGGAAGATTTGGGGCAGATAAAAAAGGACTTCTCCAAGCAGTGCATAGTTAACCTGTGGAACTCATTGCCACAGGAGGTAGTGATGGCCACAAAAGAGGACTGGGCAAATTCACGGAGGAAAAAGCTATTGATGGCAACTAGCCATGATGTCTTAGGACGTGGGTGGCGCTGTGGGTTAAACCACAGAGCCTAGGACTTGCCGATCAGAAGCTCGGCGGTTCAAATCCCCGCAACAGGGTGAGCTCCCATTGCTCAGTCCCAGCTCCTGCCAACCTAGCAGTTCGAAAGCATGTCAAAGTGCAAGTAGATAAATAGGTACCGCTCCGGCGGGAAGGTAAACAGCGTTTCCGTGCGCTGCTCTGGTTCGCCAGAAGCAGCTTAGTCATGCTGGCCACATGACTCGGAAGCTGTACGCCGGCTCCCTTGGCCAATAAAGCAAGAGGAGCACCGCAACCCCAGAGTCGGTCACGACTGGACCTAATGGTCAGGGGTCCCTTTACCCTTTACCTAGCCATGATGGCTATACTCAGCCTCCACAACTGGAGGCAGCATTCTTCTGAATATAGTACCAGCTGCTGGGAGCCACAGGAGGGAAGAGGGTTCTTGTGCTTAAGAGTCCTGCTTGCTGGTTTCCCACAGGCATCTGGCTGGCTGCTGTGAGAACAGGATGCTGGACTAGATGGGTCATTGGCCTGATCCAGCAGGCTCTGCTTATGTTCTTACATTCTTACGTTCCCTTCATTGTTTGCCTGAGCTCCTGGTATTCATTAACCTTAAATTGCATTATTTGTAGACCAAAGGTCTTCGCTCAGAACCTTTGCCTATTTTGCCTGCTTTGCCCATTTTCCCTACAGCAGCCTCCCCCAACCTGGTGCCCTCCAGATGCTTAGAACTACAACTACCACCATTATCCCTGACCATTGGTCATGCTTGCTACGGTTGATGGGAGTTGTAGTCCAAAATATGAGCTTGGAGGATAGCTGTACTACAATATTCCTTCCTCTCCCCTCCCAGAATCCTCTCTCCCCCCCAACTCCTGTGGACCCCCCTTTCAGCTTTTCTGCCTAGCCTTCTTGCTTACCTTTCACAACTGCCTCCTCACCCCCATCTCCTCCTTTCGTAGGATTCTGTCCTTTAATTCGAAGCAAGCTTTATGCATATATGAGATCAGAGCAGCTCAGCCAATAGCAACCACTGAGCATTAGCATCACTGCAGTCCAGCCAATGGCAGCCAGAAACTATACAGTATGTTAAATTTATAAATCACCTTTCCTCCCAGGGTGGCAAACAAACAAGCGATAGAACAATGAAAACATTAATAATAATAATAATAATAATCTAAAAACAGACATGCAAGAGATAAAAAAACCTAAAAGGTCTAAAAACAATTCCAATACACATGTGGACTCTGAAAGATCTCTAACTTACAAGGCTTGTTGAAAGAAGAAGCTCTTTAGGGGGTGCTGAAATGACAGCACCTCTCTAATATTTAATGGGAAGGAATTCCAAAGGGTTAGGTGCCACCACGAGTAAGCCCCCAATTCCTATATTGTGCAGAATGGACTTCCTGATCAGATGGCACCTGCAGATTGTAATTCGGTGCACACTTTACCCCAGCACACAATTTAGCAGTGCAAAATTTGGAGACATGCACATTTCAAAGGATGGCTGTGTTTCGGTCCTTGTATTGTTTCGGAAAGGCCAAATCGAGTAGGTTAGCCTTTAAATGCGAACCGACTCAGAATGCCTTGCCCACCCCTAACTATGAGATAGATCTTTGACCTTAGAAAAAGATACTGTCTACAGACCCCTGGCACACAAGGACTCTGAGCCTCACGGGGAGCCTGTGGACCATACAGCAATTACGATAATGAATAAGTCATAGAGTTGTTCTTTGCAGAGAAGTCGTCCCGCTTAATGTATGCAAACAGATTTCAGTTTCACGCCACTGGGCACAGCCAAGACCAGGGAAGGAATGCTTATCGTGGAATCCTTGAGCGCAGCCGAGAGAGAACCACAGCCGACGCATGCTTATCTTCCTCCAGAGCCCCTCCAGCTAAGGTCTTCAAGGAGCTTTACAAGCAAATCGAATGACAGGTGGATGCCTAGCGGAGGGGACATGCTAAATTAGATTTAACCCAGCAAGAGAGGAGAACGGTTTTTATATAACAGCCCATCCATTTTCAAATAGCCACCAACCAGCAATCTGGTCCCTTTCCCCGCGCAGAACCATCTTTCATCCTTTATTTATACGGCATGTGCCGCAGCGTTGCCAGGGACCTTGTGTCCTGAAGCTGAAAGTGTTACACCTCCAAGGGACTTGGCAGGCTTACAAGACCCCGGGAGCGGGCAGAGACTGTAAATGTAACTGCAGAACACGGCGCATTGGTGTCCTGCCAGCATGCAAACAATGTACGTTGACCCCTTTTGGCTCGCATGCCGTTTCCCAAAAAGGTGATGCCAATCTGTGCACGCAGATGCTAGGGTCCTTCTCCCAAATCGCAGGTATTTGAACCCAGATCCTAAGCCAGCTCCTCCCATCCTTACAGTTAGGCAATTCGTTTGTTGCTGCTGCTTTGCAAATTGGCCAAAATGCAAGATGTACTTTTCTGCACATCTCTGTGTTCTGTGTAACTCGAGACTTTATTAAAATCTCTATGACCACGGTAAGTGCCCTTAGTCAGCATCTGCACAGAAAAGCCAGGTATTATGGATTCTTAGGACATGCTTTCTAATGCTTCAGGAGTCTCTGAATCTCTTTTTACTGCCAGAGGCTTGGAGTGAGCTGAAGCAAATAGAATATTCTCTCTCTCTCTCTCTCTCTCTCTCTCTCTCTCTCTCTCTCACACACACACACACACACACACCTGAATGGGTAAATCTTGCTGAAGCACTCATATCTGGCCCAGGTTGGAGTGGAAAAATAAGGTTCGCATTAGCCCTCCCTTGCTCCTCTATCTCTTTCACCTGCACATTCAAGAGTTCTCTGGCTCCTGGAGCTCTTCTCACCCTAGGGCAGTGGTCCCAACCATGGTGCATTCCTAAAGTTCTTAGACTGCAACTCCCATAATTCCTGATGATTGGCTTTGCTGGCTGGGGCTGATGGGAGTTGGAGTCCAACATCCATCATATGAGATGCTGATGAGGTGGTGCCTTCTGGGGCTTGTTTGTTCTGCTAGCTTTACCATTATGAGTATCAGGAATGGGGAAGTTGAGATGCTCCAGGTGTTGCTGGACTACAAGTTGCATCATCCCTGGCCATTGTACATACTGTGTGGGGCTGATGGGAGTTGAAGTCCAACAATATCAGATGACCTGAAAACATATGATGAGCCAGCTGGATCATGCCAGTTGCCCACCTAGTCAGGGCTGTCTTAAGCATATGTGGCACCAGGGTGCAAAGATCTGCCCGGTGCCCCCCCCCTGGTTTCCCAGTCCCAGGCACACAGGAGGGTGGAGCCTGCCAGCTGCCTCAGTGTCTCACTTGCAGCAGCAGAGGAGCCCACCATGGTGCTCTGACCAATGGGTGGGCTGTTTCCCGGACTCAACTCTCAGGCCCCGGACTCTTGGCCTGGCGCCCTGGTTCCCTGCATCCCTAGTGCCTATGGGTAAGCCGACCCTGTACCCAGTCCAGCATCCTCTAGTCACAGTGACCAACCAATGGAAAATCCCTCAAACAGGACCTGAGCGGAAGAACACTCTTCCCTTCTGCAGTTTCCAGCAACTGGTATTCAGAAGCATACTGCCTCCAACCATAGAGGCAGACCATAGCCATCATGGTTAGTAGCTACTGGTAGCCTTATCCTCAATAAATATGTCTAAATTTGTTTTTTTTTATTGGGAACTCATTTATCCTGCTTTGTTTGCATGAAGTTGTAGGGAGCTTAGACAGTGTTGGTGACATACTGAGTATTCGTTCTGATTTGTTTGTGGGGAGAAGAGGTGATGTTGCATCTAGGAAATGAACCCCGCGCTTCCAACGGCATTTGCCAGTCACATTCCTGGTTGTGGAGAGTCTGGCTTTTTGTTTGGAAATGTTCTTGTTATGCATAGCACCAACGAATACAGTGCATGAATAAAATGTCCTGAATTTCCCGGAATCCCACCTGTGAAACAGAGACAGTCTACAAGAAACCTCAGACCTCTTCTCAGATAACAGGAAGTCTGAACTCCTGTTCTCACAGTGGCCAACTATGCCCAGCTATGACCCGCAGCAACTGGTATTCAGAGGCATGATGCCTCCCACTGTACAGTTAGAACATTGTAGCCATTGATAGCTTTGTTCTCCAGGAATTTATCTTATCCTCTTTTAAAGCCACCCAACACTGTGGCCATTGCTGCTTCCTTTTGGCAGCAAGTTGGAACTGCTTTCTCCACCTATCACAGTGTAGCAGTCCAGAACTTTCTGTGCACAGCTCAAGAATTATCCAGTTTTGATGTGTGGGGTTCATAGACCAATGGAAATTCTCCCAATTCTTCGCTTCGTTTCCCCCCTGCTTATCGAATGACAGATGGACAAAGACAGGACAGGGAAACAGAGTTACAAAGATGCTATCATCGTTGTTGTTTACAATTTGCCCTCGCTTCAGATGCTGTGGAGCTCCGCTGTCCGCTACCATAGCCAGCTGTGATGGAGGGTGCGCACCAAATCAGCCAGAAGCAAATTAAATCAAGGAAAAGCGGGGAAACAACACACACACACACACACACACACACACACACACACACCATCTCAGAACCATGCAGTCTAGATCAAATGCAGAGGTTAGAAAGGAAAATCTCTCCCTCCCTCATGTATGGGTGAAGGAAAGAAGTGCGGGCTTCATCCCAAGTGGGAATTAGCTTTTGAGCAACACATGTGCCACGCACAAGAACAGGGAATGCATTTCATTCACACTTCATCTCCCCCTGGTGTCATCAGAAGTACCGTAGCTCTCAGATATGGCAACTTTTCTTCTCTCCTCCGGCCAATGGCCACCTTGAAAGGTACAAACAGAACCTACAGCAAAATGTTGCAGGGCATTGTTTATTTATTTCAAATATATTTTAGCCCTCCTTTCACAAAGATTTGCCCAAACTTCAAGTAAAATCATATCAGGTGACATCACAACAACGGCTTAATTAATGAGCAATGACAAATAGAACTCGGAGGACATCACATGAACCTCATCACTTCTTAAACCAGAGTGTCCCTGTTAAGCACTACCGACCCAGCCAGGCATGCCCTCTGCCAAGATACACCATTCTGCTTTTCATATTTCTTTTCTGACATTTAACATTCTATGACTACTGAGCATGCTCAGTCCTCATTGGCCTGTGGTTTTGTTGTTGTTGTCGTGTGTGTGTGTGTGTGTGTGTGTGTGTGTGTGTGTCCCAATTTACTTATGGATGAATCTGTCCATTTCAGTTTCTCCTGGTCTCTTATTTTTCCAGTCTTCAATTCTCCACTTTTCTGTCCCAATTTGCATTTTTGAAAAGTTCTCATGAAAATTCATCAGTGTGTTATGACAGATTTTTCAAAATACACACATTTCGGCTTACGGTTTTGCCTCACATACATATTTTTTGCAATCAACACTGACCACTTCTTTTTGGGCACTGCCATAATTCTAGAGTAACGAATGATACGAAAGCACAGGGAACACAGATTTCCACAAAAACAGTGACTTTGACCACCTTCCCTCCACCCAAAGACATTTTTGACAAAAGAATAAGACCAACATCTGATAAAAACACATGCTGCAGTCTTTGAAATCTCCCTGGCTATTGACTTTGACTTATGTCATCTGAATTGAATCCCCAGCACTAACATTGGCTCAGCTTCTGAAATATGACAGAATGTTTAGAAGCACTCCAAATGCTCGTGGTGCGAAGAGTGTGGCGGAGGAGGGAACACGACCACAGTGCAGTCCATAGTTAAACAGAATGTCTGAATATTTATATACAGCCTGAGAGTAGCACACCAAAAGGGTGCATAAAGAAAAATGGACACAATAAAAATCTCGTATGCAATAGGCTTGTTACACAGCTCACTGAACAGGGTTGCTTTGGTTAATTGGGAGGGGAGGAGTGCTTTCTTGCAGGTGAATCAAAATTATGGAATTGGTTCAGTGGGAATAGAAGAATGAGAGTTGTCTCTTCCTTGATGTTATTCATGTAGCATGGTGAGCTGAAGCTTCATTCCTATCGCTCTCAACCTCTTGTCTGTGTGTATGGTGGTGGAGAGGATGTATTTGGCTGGCTGATCACATAAGAATATAAGCAGAGCCTGCTGGGTCAGGCCAATGGCCCATCTAGTCCAGCATCCTGTTCTCACACTGGCCAACCAGATGCCTGTAGGGAACCTGCAAGCAGGACCCAAGGACAAGAGCCCTCTCCCCTCCTGTAGTTTCCAGCAATTGGTATTTGTAAGCAGTAATGCCTCCAGCTGAGGGAGAGGACAGCCGTCATGCTGTCACATCATAGCTGTCACTTGCTGGGCTTGGCTGTACAGTGGTACCTTGGTTCTCAAACTTAATCCATTCCGGGAGTCCGTTCGACTACTGAAACCCTCCGAAAACCAAGGTGCAACTTCCGATTGGCTGCAGGAGCTTCCTGCAGTCAAGCAGAAGCTGCGTCGGACGTTCGGCTTCTGCATAGCTGTCAACTTTTCCCTTTTCTTGCGAGGAATCCTATTCAGAATAAGGGAATTTCCCTTAAAAAGGGGGGAAAGTTGACAGCTGTGGGCTTCTGAAAAATGTTCACAAACCGGAATGCTTACTTTCGGGTTTGCGGCATTCAGGAGCCAAAACGTACGAGTACCAAGGCGTTTGAGAACCAAGGTATGACTGTATGACCATTTCCCTGGCCCCCAAAGTGCTTTAGAGGTGGGCTCTCCAGGCACTGCTAGAATCCAGCTCCCGTTGTCCCTGACCACTGGCTATGCTGCCTGGGGCTGATGGGAAATGAAGTCCATCGACATCTGGAGGGCCACAGATGCCTCATCCTTACTCTAGGGTCAGCCATCAGAACAAGAATCCCACCCCTAGATTAGGGAGGGGAAATGAGTGGGTCTCCAGGTGTAGCTTCCATCATCCTTGACCATTGATTATTGACTTTGATGGCAGCTGAAGCCCAACACAACTCATGGGCTACAAGTTATCTATTTTTCTCTAGCACAACAAGCCACTAAAATTGCACATAAGTTTACCCACCTCACTGAGATCTAGGCTTCAATCTTGCCATTATACAACTCTATGGTCAGGGGCGGACTTTGGTAGTATAGCGCCCTGAGAGAGGATAAAATTTGTCCCCCATCTTAACCATTTCTTATTTTCACAATAATTCATTTTGCTACAGTTTACCCATATAAACATAGGTATTATCATTATCATCATTGTTTTGCACCTCCTCAGCTGGGGGAACCACCCACACCGCCCTAAATTCGGCACCGCTATGGGGCAACCACATGCAGAATACTCTGTGCAGTTCTGCCTGTCTCATTTCTAAAAGGATATTTTATAGTTGGAAAAAGTTCAGAAAAGCGCAACCGCAACGATCAAGGGGAAGGCACCCAGGAAAGGTTGCAGCATTTGGACTTTTTAGTTTAAAGGAAGGGCGAGGAAGAGGTAACATGCTAGAAGTTTATAAAATTGTGCATGGAGAAAGCAATATTTCTCCATCTCTTATAACACTAGAATTTTGGGAGATCTAATGAAGCTGAACGTTGAAAGACTTGGAACCGGTAAAAGAAAGAACTTCTCCATGCAGGACATAGTCAAGCTATGGAAGTGCTCCTAGGCGAAGCAGTGATGACCACCAATTTGGATGGCTTTCAAATAAGATGAGACTAATTCATGGGGGAGAAGGCTACTAATGGCTACTAGCCATGATGGCTATATTCTGCCTCCACTGTCAGAAGCAGTAGTGCCTCTGAATATGAGTTGCTGGAAACCACAGGAACAGGGAATGTTGTTGCGCTTGGGTCCTGCTTGTAGGCTCCCCAAAGGCATCTGGTTGGCCACTGCGAGAACAGGATGATGGATGGGCTGTTGCCCTGATCCAGCAGGCTCTTCCTATGTTCTTAATTTTCACGCTTAGAAGAAGAGGAGGTGAAAGATGGTAAAGGAAGGGGAGAGAGAGAATGGAGAGCTAAACAGTTTAATTAACAAGTTTTTCAAAGGCGGCCAAAAAATCCTGAGCCCACTCAGCACAGCTAAAAATACTTCCCCAATTTGCCTTTCTTTATAAGCAGCCGCCACTGAGATGTTATCTCTTCGCAGTGGGAAGCCTGGGTGCAGTTGGTAGGGGAGTGATGCGTGGTGCACACTCTCTCTTGAAAGCTGTGGACCTCACTTAGGCAAAGTTCAGATGCTCCACGTTGCCAAAACATGAAGAAAGAATACCGAGGAGGAACATGTGTGTGTGTGTGTGTGTGTTTGAAAAGAAACCCACACAACAGTTTGATCTCATTAAAACTCGCTTCCCACCTGCTACTAATTTTCCTCCTCGTCACGCAGGACTTATGTTTGTTTGTTTGCCTGCTCAAACAAATGAAGGGGAACTGTTAAAACTCCTTCCCGAGCATCATTGATTGTTAAGTCGTTTTGGAGAGACATGCAAGCAAGCAGCGCAAGTGTGTCGGCCGATGCCAGGGCCAAAGAACCACACAAGGAGGTGGCCTGCAGTACGAAGTCCTCATGTCTCACAGGCTTGCCAGGCCTCAGGCAGGAACAGGCTGAAAATCTGAAAATGTGATTTTGAGAATGGTGTCCAACATCCAAACATTTATGAAAACCCCTATTCACATCTCAGGAACCCCCATGCTGAATTTGGCATTGATATCCTAAGAGGTGGTTGAACCTATGCCAGGCAAAGTCACATTTTGGTCCGCCATTTTGATTCAAAATGGTGCCAAGCAGCTAAACATTGGTGAAGACCCTCACCTCACATACTCTTGTGTTGAGTCTGGCAATGGTATCTCAAGAAGTGGCCAAACCAATACAGAAAAGCATGGACAGACAAACCACTTTCCAAAATACATAGTAGATATATTTAATGTATTTACAGACCTCCTTTCTCCCAAACTGGGATTCAAAGCAGCTTGCCACATTTAAAAACAACATTATAAAATGCAAAATAATAAAAACAGATGGGTTAAAAACAATAATTAGAACGCAACAGAACATAGTTAGGACCAGAAATGAAAATACAGTTTGCCCTGACAGCAGCCCAGTGATCAACATCATCTGCACCTTAGTTTTTAGAGGCCAGTCTGAAGAGGAAGGTCTTAGGCTGATGGTGGAAGGATAACAAAGAGGAAGTCTAACCTCTTTGGGGAAGGGAATTCCAGAATATGGGAGAACCACAGAAAACGCTGTTTCTGGTGTTACCTCCAGCCATGCTTCTGATGCTAATGGGACCCAGATAAGATACTCACCTGAGGATCTTAGAACCCAGGCAGGTTCTTATAGGGAAATATGATATTTCAAATAAACTGGGTTCAAGTCATATGGGTCCAAGGACTGGGTGGGGAGGCTTGATTCAATTAACATTTAAAGGCAAACCTACCAGATCTGAATTTTCCAAAACAGTATGTAATCAAAAACACAGCCATCTTTCAAAGTCTGAAGTTCTTTGAATTTTGCGGTACCATTCTCCAGTCAAGTAATGTGTACCAAAATACATATACTGGGGTAGCGTGTGCATAAAAATGGGCATGTTAGTGAAAGCAACATACAGAAATGCATTATAAGAGGGACAGTTGCTTTGTGAAAATGAGTACATTAAGCAAAATTGCACATGAAAGCATGTATATTAAGGGAAATTTGCCTTACAGTGATTATGAATTTTCATGCAGATTTTAAAACAAAAGGAATAAATCAGATACTGAAGTGGAAATGTGGAGAACTGAATTTAAGACTGGAAAAATGAGAGAGAAACCAAAATTGACAGGTTCAACCACTCCTCTGAGTCACCCAAAATGACAAAATGTATCACCCTTCCTCCAAAAATAAGATGAAAGTGAGCACAGATTTGCAGAAAATTCTCATAAGCTGCTTCAGTGCTTTTTTCTGGGGGGATGCAGGGGTACACATACCCCTAAACATTTTGTGAATCTTTGTACTTTTGTCCATTTACTGTATTTATTTTTCCCGATTTGAACTGTAAAATGGTGATTTTCTTGAGTCATAATGAGAGCACCACTAAACATTTTTTTATAGGAAAAAAGCACAGGGCTGCTTTATACATATAGATGCGCATTTAGAAAACTTTTATGTAATTCAAGCAGAACTAGAATACATCTTGCCAGAGGAGGAAAAGCTGAGGCCTGGTCTCAAACCAAAGAGATGGTTGTTGCTTTCTCTGCTGAGTTAGAAACCCCAAATCCCACTCACCCCACAGAGGTTCCTGGTTTAAGCCCCACCATCTCTCAAATAGGATTGCTTCTGATGTTGCAGACCACAAGCTTCAGCAGAAATATATTTTCGTGGAAGTCCTTTGGTTCAGATTCTGACCTTGCACCCGCTGTTTATGTTGTGGTACCTTTACTACTTGACTAGTGCAATGTATCTACATGGGACGGGCCTTGGAGATTGTTATGATGCTACTGTTAGTGCAGACTGCAGTAGCTCAGCTCTGTTACAACTCTTCTTCCTGACATGCTAGTTTCATATATGAAAGGAGTGGGTTTCTTTTCTTTTTTTAAAATAAATAAATGCTTGTTTAAGATGTGGGTGTATTTATTTACTTACTGAATTTCTACCACCCTTCAAAAGGTTTACAAACATATATTTTAAAAAGCCATGCAAACAACGTACACATGGGATCCTGCAATCTGCTGTCTTATGAGGTTAGTGCGGTGCAGAAAAAGCTTTACTGCTTGATTCTGAGGCCTCTTGAGGTTCACACTAGTGCTGTGCCAAAATCTGTTCAACAGTTTTTCAAAGGTTTTCTTCACCTGCAAAAGACGCTTTCGCATCTTTTTCCTGCTCTTTCTCAATGTGCTTTGGAATATGCTTTCAGTGGGGGGTAGAATCAAACTTACCTTATCATTGCAAGCAGGTTATTGGAAGTGGTGCTTTTCTTTCTTCCTCTCAAACATTTATCCAGCACTCTGCAGCCTCCCCAGCTGTCCGTGCTTCTTGATCTCAGAAAATCCCATGTGAGAAGTTGCATTGTGACATGTGTCTCCTGAGATTTGATTGAAGAGTGGGAAATGGGAAGCACTTTTTAAGGGAAGCATTTCTTCTTTCCTTTTCAAAAAATCTTTCTGCACTGATTTCTTCAAAAGTATAACAACAACAACAACAACAACAACAACAACAACAACAACAACAGATAATGAGCAGCAGTCATGCACATGATAGGCAGCATCCCCACCTTCTGCACCTACAGGAAAGCTCAGCCGAGTATGTGATGCGTTTTGCAGAAGTCCAGGCACCTGGGAAGGCTGCAGAGTGCAGACATTCATAGAGATGATCTGCAAAATGAAAAATGGCACTCATAAGCAGGGTTGGATGAATCTGTCAGTTTGGTTTTCTGTCAATTTCTCATTCTTTGAGGTCTCCACATTTCCACATCAATGTGCTTTAAAAATCCTCATTTTACTGCAAATTTCTCCTAATGTACATATTTTTGTATGCAAGTTCACTTGATATACACATTTCTTCAAGTGTTTTCCCCTAGTACCATGTGTTTTAATGTTGTTTTCATGAATAGAGGCATTTTTATGCACACTTTTCTGTAATATACCTATTTTGGTACACTTTTTGGGGTTGAAGAGCCGCATAACAACCGTCGGAGAGGTGCAGATTTTGAGGGATAGTTTGAGGGATAGTTAAGGCTCAGTTAAGGGCATGTGTTGAATGTAGGAGAGGTCAAGTCAGGGCAAGCAAAAACTGAGCAGGAAGTGTTTCATCATGCGCCACAATTTTTTAACGAGATGTTTACTGAGACCTTTTGTGGGCACTCTGAGACATATTGGTGGCGACAATGGTATCTGCAGAGAACACACTGGTGGACCCTCATCTAGGTCATAGTGGGAAGTTTAAATGACAGCCCAGGTTAGGTGAGACCCAGGGACGGTGATACTAGTAGTCTCTGGTACTGCTACCCAATAATGCCAACTGCTGTTGCTGTGATTGCTAATTCTGGCCTATTATCTTCAAGAATTGGGGCAGGGCACAGCTCAGCAGTTAGAGCATCTGCTTTGTATACAGAAGGTCCTAAGGCTCAGTCCAAAACATCTCCAACTAGGGCTGGGAGCAACTCTCTGCCTCAAACCCAGTCAGTGTAGACAATGCTGAACTAGATGGACCAATGGTCTGACTTGATGTAAGACAGTTTACCTTCTTGTGAGTCTAGCTGGTCACCTTATGGACCTCCCATTTAGTCTGTAAACCATGGGGAGGTCATTGTGGGCTTCCCAGCGGCAACTGTTTGGCTACTGTGCAGACACAGTTGTGGACTAGATGGGCTCTTCTTATGTTCTGAGGTCCATACAGGTTGAATCCCTTCCTGATAGCCACCAAGACATCAAGTTCAGGACCTGTCATGGGCTTATGGTCTGTAAGTCTGTTTGTTTTCTCCTCTTCGCGGGCCTGGGTGGCTGTATCTTGGTTTTACTTCTTCTTCAAAAAACTGTGCCTTAATGCCCATGACCTCATTTTATGGCAGATGTCTTTGTTCGCTTGCTGCAGTAAATAGCCATAAAGTGAGGTAATAAGCAGAGAGCGGTCCCATTAAAACACTCCATGAATGCAGACTTAAAAATCCTGCGGCACATCACGTTTTTGGATGGCGTGTTTGCTCCCTCCCCTTCCAGTCTCCACGCCACAATCAAGGTTCCCAGAGAATCACCAAAAGGAGAAGAAACAGCAGAGAACCGTCAGCAGAGTGCTCATAAGGAAATGGGAAATACAGGGGTGCTATACATCGGGGTGGCCAACCTCATTCATCCCAAGGGCCACATTACCCCATTATGGCAACATCCCAAGGACCATTTGCCAGTAGTGGATGGGAACAGAGGCAAATATGAGTGCTGAAAACAAAAATGGGAATTATGTAGGTAACTATGGCTATTGTCAGCTATGGCTATCGTTCTTTTGCACAGAGATGGCTCCATGCCCTGGTCACTTCCCAATTAGATTATCGCAATGTCTTCTCTCTGGGGCTGCCCTTGGAGATGACTCAAAAATGTCAACTCGTCCAGATTACTGGCTGGGGTTGGTTTTACGACTCATAGAAGACCCATTCTAAAACAGCTTTATTGGGCGCCAGTTCATTTCCAGATCCTGTTCAAGGTGCTCACACTAGAGTTTAAAGAGCCAGTGTGGTGTAGTGGTTAAGAGCGGTAGTCTCGTAATCTGGGGAACCGGGTTCGCGTCTCCGCTCCTCCACACGCAGCTGCTGGGTGACCTTGGGCTAGTTACACTTCTTTGAAGTCTCTCAGCCCCACTCACCTCACAGAGTGTTTGTTGTGGGGGAGAAAGGGAAAGGAGAATGTTAGCCGCTTTGAGACTCCTTAAAGGGAGTGAAAGGCGGGATATTAAATCCAAACTCTTCTTCTTCTTCAAGTGCCTTAGATCCCATGTATCTGAAAGACCACCTCTTTCTGTGCAGACTCTCCTGGGTGTTAAGCTAAGCAGAGGGGTCCCTTTTGATCGATCTGCCACCCTCAGAAATTTGAGGTAGTGGGAGCCCAGAGGAGGGCATTCCCTCTAGAACTCACTCCCCACACAGGTGTGTCTGGCACCTTCATTATATAGTTTCCATCTTATACCTCTTTATCCTGGCCTTTGACACATTTGGGATACCACTTTTTTGGACCCACTCTATTCTTGCGACCGTACTTTGTTCAACACTGATTTAAATATTGTATTTTTAAATTGCTGTACTCCCCCCCTCCCCGCCCCTCTGGGTTCTTATGATGAAGGACGGGTAAGGAATGATCGTCATGTAGAGATTTTTATATAAAAAACCCAGAGCTGCATGCTTTAATAGATGCTTATCAGTAGATAATCAAGTAAAGCTTGAATTGCAGATTAAACTTTGCTCTCCCTACAATTAATCAATGGTGTTGCAAGGCAAAGATGCATGGCGAGCCACTGGGATGCATGAACTCTCTTCTTCTCCGGGCTGAATTGGATGATGAAAAAGACAGTTCTAGGCGGCTTTTCTTTCAAGTGTGCCACCAGAGCTAGGAAATGTTCATGCAATTCAGGGTGAATCTGTGTCGCTTTCCCTTCTAGCAAAGATTGCTCAATGGCAGGGTGAGGACAGGGATTATAGCTTGCTTGCAGAGTGTCCTGCATCTCACTGGTTGGAGAACTAGAACTCGTGTCACAATTTCTCCAAAAAACGTTTAATGCTCTGCCGCTTCCCACTCCTCCCCTTCCATTATCTCCCAGCTCTAGCCTTCTTCTGTCTCAGAGTCATGACCTTCTGCAAACCACCGTTGTAAATCTATACTGTCCTCCTCTTCCTGGGAAGGTTCAGGAGGGGGTGGGGCCTCTGCCATTCCTCTTCAGTCCAGTCCCTGACAATAGGTAAGCAGGGATTCAAAGGCACCCTGAGTATGATTGGCCAAGTAAGCTAAAATCCAGTTGATCCAGCAAGTGACACATCCCCTGCCCTTTGCTTTTAAAGAACGGCACAGCCACAGCTTTAGTGTGGCAAGTGGGAGGAGTCTTTGGACGGGGCAAGCAAATGGGCCACTCTTTGAGTGGTGTGTGCCAGGGCAGTGTGTTCACGCAGACATCAGGGTCTCCATGTCCTAGGCAGAAGAGGAGGAGATAGCACCGGCCTTGTAATATGGTGTCCCCTCTGTGGGTGCAGACTCACTGATAGGTGGAAGCATCAGAGGTGTTTCCTGCACAGAGGGTATGGATTGGAAGTGTCTAGCAGCACAGGGGTGGGTCTCTTCTCTAACAACCCACTTGTTCCTTTCCTGGAATCGGGCTCTGCAACTACAGCCTTCTCCCTGGCTGTCTCCGAGGCTTCCCAGGGACCAGATGATGCCTGCCCACAACTTGCTGGGACCCTTCCTGGGGTCATTGGACTCTTTTCACCCACCTTCCCGATCCAACCACCCCCTTCAGGACATCTCCATGATTAGCTCCGATGGCAGCAGCATTTATTTTTACTCGATCACATCTATAGTGGTCAATGTGATGGGGTGCCGGAATATAATAATTCAGTGTTACTTCCCTTGCTACCCTGCCCTGTGCTCCACCAATCTGGAATAGGGATGCAAGAAGGCATCCACTTCTGTTTAGACCCACATTCGTCACATGCAGCGCTGTTTCCATTCTGCTGCAGCTCAGCTTCTGACAAAGCAAAATTTTCCCACTTGGTGTCTGCTGTGGCAGAATTTTATATAATCCATTATGCAATTTATTCTGTTAATATTACTGCATTCCACCCTGGTAGTTTTGATGCAAAGGAAACAGTGCAAGAAGAAAAGAAAACATTATCAATTACAGAAAAAAAAAAAGGAGTAAAGGTAAAGTACCCCTGGATGGTTAAGTCCAGTCAAAGGTGACTATAGGGTTGTGGTGCTCATCTCGCTTTCAGGCCGAGGGAGTCGGCATTTGTCCACAGATAGCTTTCCGGGTCATGTGGCCAGCAGGACTAAACTGCTTCTGACACGACGGAAAACTGTGACGGAAACCAGAGCGCACAGAAATGCTGTATATCTTCCCACCGCAGCAGTACCTATTTATCTACTTGTACTGGTGTGCTTTTGAACTGCTAGGTTGGCAGGAGCTAGGACAGAGCAATGGAAGCTCATCCCATTGGGCAGATTCAAACTGCTGACCTTCCGACTGGCAAGCCCAAGAGGCTCAGTGATTTAGACCACAGTGCCACCCGTGTCCCAAGAAACTGCATATCAATTGCATATCATTTGCAAACAGAAAAACTCAATAACGGCAGTGGACACCAATCATATTCGCCGGATTGATGCCCTCTCTGGACAGGGGATGAATAAGCAAACATAGGCACCTTCTGTTCCCATTTCTATAGGAATTCTCCTATATTCCAAATCTGGACCCAGAAACTGAGTTGGGTGCCTGGGAGTATAGGACAACATGCTTCCTACAGTCTATCTCCATGCACACAAAAGGGTGGAGGAGCGTGCTTTGGGATTTGAGCGCATGGTTGTGTGTGTGTGTGTTTGTAGCGAGCGAGGAGTCAAGTAAATGAGCTGCTATATTTAACCTCTCCTCGCTCCACTGACCACTCCTGCCTAGAGACGGACTTGGAAGCTGCGCCCATGAGGAGCTGTCTCACATTGTTATGACAAGTAATTAAGGGGTGATGTGAGTTGCTCAAAAATTACTTTATTAGGCAAAAGAGGCCTATAAAGCCCAGGAAACAAACAGACCTCTTAAACGTCTCCAGATTGTGTGTGAAATTCACCTCCACCCCTTTTGTCTCTCTAGGCTCCCTTCCCACCCCGCCCCATCATGCACCTTGGCTGGAGAAGAAAGAGGTGCCTCTCTAGATTCTCTTCCAGAAATGATGGAGGCCGAGCCCTGGAAAAAACGCAGTAAACACACAGCTGCTGGCTCCAGAGCCAGCTGTCAGCATCATGCACACCAGGCAACCTCTCTCAATTGGCTCTTCATTCTCCCAGCAATATTGGGCATGCCACAAGGCCAATGAGGCAATCACATCAACATGTTAATTTGCAAAAAAGAGAAAATAAAAACAAAAACCACCTTACAGGGTCAAACTGAAGGTTTGTTGAGTCACAGAACCAGAGTGTGGTAGTTGGTTTTGTGGGCCATTTTAAACAGTCATGGCTTTCCCACAAAGAATTCTGGGAGCTGTTGTTTGTTAAGTGAAATATACTCAGAGTCGAGAGTGGATTTCATGCTCTTTATTCAGCTCATAGCGGTGAGGAGGAATGAAAGTTTCCCCAAAGTATCTGCTTTATATACATTATTTACACAATGGGCTGCGCGTGATTAGCAAATTCTGGAGTTCTCCTGTAGGCCAATCAGGTTGTGGATTCACTTCCATCTGGAGCTGGATTGGGTGGCTCCTGCAGACCAATCAGACTGCTGCATTGTTCTAGGACCAATCAGACTGCTGCATTCTGAATCCTATTGTTCTAGGATCAATCAGAGTGCTGCATTTTGGATCCTATTGTTCTAGGACCAATCAGACTGCTGCATTTTGGATCCTATTCAACTCAGTACATAACATTAAGGGTGCTGAGCGCTGTTAGGAAACCCCTGTTCCCCTCACAAAGCTAGTTCTCAGAGTTCCCATGGAAGACTGGTTGATTGTTAAATCACTCTGGGAATTGCAGCTCTGTGAGGGGAATAAGGGGCCCTGAGAGACTCTCAGCACCCTTGACAAATCACAGCTCCCAGAATTCTTTTGGGGGAAGCCATGGGTGGGATTGTAGTGCTTCAAATGTGTGGGTGCGAATGTGCCCTGGGTTGAAGCTCAGCACACCGCTGGCACAGCTATATGAAACCTTTTCTCCCATGGATGCTACAGATCCCACTGAGATGCGCAGATATCTCTAGGCGCAGCCATAATCGAGGATTCTGAACACTAGTATCTGCTCAGAACAAGCCGTGCATCTGCTACCCAACGTGCAATCGTTAGCATGGCCACTAGGGGGCACTTGAAACTTTCTCTGCAGTCGCTCAAGGAAGTCCCCCAACACTGAAGGGAAGAGAAGGCCCTGTTTGGTTGAAAAGTAAGGGATTCTCCATCATCGTTTAAAGAATAAAACGGCAAACCCTAATGCCAACCCAATTCTTCTGGGCTATTCTATGGTTGTTGGACCATGCACTTAGATCTGTCCTAGTCTAGATAACAATCATACTTAGCGTTTATATAGCACATTTCAAATGCTCAAAGCGTGTCCCATACATTATCTCTGTAATTCTTAAAATAGCCCTGGCAGGGACGCTGGTATTCTTATTCCCCATATGGTAGAATGGAGGTTGGGGGAAGCAGAGACCGAAACACCAGCCCCCTCCACTCTTATATCCTGATATACCCCTGCTGTTGAGATTCACTCTTCCATCCTCCTGCATCCTCCACCATCTAACCATTTCCTGCTCCCTTCAAAAGACTCCACTCTTTCCCCTCTTATAGCCTCATTAGCTTGGAACTGCCTCCCAGTGTACATGCATGAGGCAACTTCTTGTGCTTCCTACAGTTTTATCTTCATAGCTTACCTTTGGCAGAATCCCTAGTTCTGGAACGGCAACAGTAGAGATCATTCAGTGTGCAACTTAAGGGTTAATTCTGTGAGTGTTGATGTCAATCAGTCAAGAGGGGGGACAGGTGGAGGTGTTGCTTAGCAACCTGTATGATGGCATGATATTTACTGAGGTAACATGTACTCTGATTGGCTATGTAGTTCTGAGGGAGCTCTTCTGTATATTTGGTTGAATGTCTCCCTGTTCTGAACAAGGCGTGAAGTAAGAAAGGCAACACTTTCCCCCTCAGTCTGCTGCAGAGGGAATGGCAGCGCGCTCTGTGTCATTGGAGTAAAGGACGACACGGTTCTAGCTGCTAGGGCTCCGGGGGGAAACGCCAGGGCTAGGCGACCCCCCGAAAAACCCCCATGGGTAAGTGGGGATTCCAGGGGTCCAGCGGAGTGAGAGAACTCGCTTCACCCTGACCTCCCTATCGCTGTCTTTGCAAGGCGAGAAGGGAAGAGGGTTGAGTCCGCTCACGGCTCCATCGCACCCTACAGCCCAAGCCACATGCCGTCTGCAAGCAGTGGATTTTCCAATTAGAGGTAAATAAGACAAATAAAGCCTGAAGAAGGAATTTAGATTAAATTATTTGATTTGGCAAAACGGAAGCAAAAAAGGAAGTCAGCTTCCGATTTCTGTGGACAGGCTCTGCAAGGGCTTTCTTTTCGTGAATGGGAGCAGAGCACAGCAGCAGCAGCTAATGGAGACTTGTTAGTAACTTTGTGTTTTAAGAGATTGCCTTTCTTTTGGATACATATTGGCTACAGTTGTGTCAGGTTGCTCTTCAATAGGGTAACTATGAGATACAGTTGACAGTTGGAGAGAGATATTTTGACAGATTGAAACTTTGGCAGAGTAGAAAGTTAAAAGCAAAAAATATTTTTGCCTGGAAAAGCTTGGGAAATACAGGCTATAAAATCTTAAACCTGGGACTTGGAGGCACAAAACCGAATCTAAGCATGAGACCGCTCTATCTACACTGGGGGAGGAATCTCCCAGGAAGAAAAGAGAACCTGGAATAGCTGAAGCTGGACTGGATTAAAAGTGCTTACTGAAGACCAGGGAAATTTATTGCAACACTACCTGCCAGTAAGTAATTTCTTAACACTTGCTTTCATTCAGTTTTGCCTAGCAAAGTGTTATCAGGATTTCTTTTCTCTCCAGATTCCGTCTGCGTTCTTTAAGTAACAACTAGTTCAAATAGCTTGAGAGTCCCATGGACTGCAAGAAGATCAAACCTATCCATTCTGAGGTACATCAGCCCTGAGTGCTCACTGGAAGGACAGATCCTGAAGCTGAGGCTCCAATACTTTGGCCACCTCATGAGAAGAGAAGACTCCCTGGAAAAGACCCTGATGTTGGGAAAGATGGAGGGCACAAGGAGAAGGGGACAACAGAGGACGAGATGGTTGGATAGTGTTCTCGAAGCTACCAGCATGAGTTTGACCAAACTGCGGGAGGCAGTGGAAGACAGGAGTGCCTGGCGTGCTCTGGTCCATGGGGTCACGAAGAGTCGGACATGACTAAATGACTAAACAACAACAACAACAAAGTTCATATAGTCAGGGGCAGGGAATTGGATCAAAATGGCAGGCCAAATCTTTGCCGTATTTTTCGCTCTATAAGACACACCAGACCATAATAAGCACCTAGTTTTTGGAGTGGGAAAACAAGAAAAAAATATTCTGAATCTCAGAAGTCAGAACAACAAGAGGGATCGCTGCACAGCGAAAGCAGCGATCCCTCTTGCTGTTCTGGCTTCTGGGATAGCTGCACAGCCTGCATTCACTCCATAAGACACACACACATTTCCCCTTACTTTTTAGGAGGGAAAAAATGAGTCTTATAGAGCAAAAAATACGGTATCTGCCCTGCTGCTGTGGGCCAACTTCGGACAGGGCTGCCAACAGTGATGCCACCTGGCCCACTTTCCTTTACCCGCACAGTATGAAATCAAGCCATGCAGGCAAAGGTACAACCAGCTGATTTGTGGAGCTTGCAACGCCTAGGCCTTTGTAGGCGCCAACAATCAGATGACTGGCAGTGCTGTAAAGGGCTGTGACATTGCTCCATAACAATCACTGTTGCTTCAGTGCCATTGTTGGAGCTATTGTTTATCGCTAGGTGTTCTGGAAACCTTAAGAGCAGATATGCAAAACCAGTGGCGCTCTAGGTGATGTTGCACTCTATCAACCCCAGTCATACAGTCAGTCATCAGGAATGATGGGAACTGTAGACCAGCAACGTCAGATTGCCTCAGCAAGCTTTGACTGAAGGCAAGTCACCTTCGCTTGCAAACAAGTTGCTCAAAGTGGAGAGCCCACATTAGATAAGTTCTGGGATGCGGGTGGCACTGTGGATTAAACAACAAAGCCTAGGAGTTGCTGATCAGAAGGTTGGTGGTTCGAATCCCTGCGATGGGCTGAGCTCCCATTGCTCGGTCCCTGCTCCTGCCAACCTAGCAGTTCGAAAGCACTTCAAAGTGCAAGTAGATAAATACGTACTGCTCCGGCGGGAAGGTAAATGGCATTTCCGTGCGCTGCTCTGGTTCGCCAGAAGCGGCTTAGTCATGCTGGCCACATGACCCGGAAGCTGTATGCCGGCTCCCTTGGCCAATAAAGCGAGATGAGCGCTGCAACCCCAGAGTCGGTCACAACTGGACCTAATGGTCCCTTTAAATGAGGCTAGAGGGTCCCTAATGGCTCCCCACGTCACCTGCCACCTTGGCAGACTAGCAGGCTGCAGTTCCCCTTTTCACCACAGCCAGGGGGAGTGCTGTGGAGCAGCAAGGCTCCATGTCTAAACTGTTATGGTGGTGCAGAGGGTAAAGGAGCCTGGACACCATATGCAGATCCCTATTTTGGAGATGCTGGTGCCTTTCAGAAAGTGGTGTGAGAGAGAAGTGTTCTGCACATTTAAGAAGATTCTGCACACATGCATAGATCATTGACTTCCCACTGAAAGAGTGGGTGGAAAGGTTGAGCGGGCGAAGAGATTGCCGGTGGGCGCAGCTACAGTGCAGTGCCACAAATCAGTAGCAGCAGCTGAGTGACCAGTTAAATGTCCTACGAAACTGACGGGGGTGATTTAGTACAGCGCAGACATGAACCTGACAGCCGTTACATCACTATAAACCATGTTTATGGTGATACAATTAGGGATCCCGTCAATACTGCTTAGCAGTCCTGCCGCGAGTTTTGCAATGATGTTGCAGCAGAACCGACATGGAGCAAATATCTAAAACTTGCCCAAATATCCAGTGTCATTAAATTTTAAGATCTGAAAGTGAAAATTCTAATTTGCATGTTGACTGGGAATGTTTTTACCTTTGCATCCAGTTGCTTCATGACTTGACTGGCATCCCTTGGATATTTTGGCACGGACCGAATCGGGAGTGTCCTAAACTTCCAACTATACCATTGCAAGTCGTTCAGATACTAAGTGCAACTGCATGCTAATTATGGAATACCATCATGAGCTAAACACCACTGCATGTTCATAAACAAGACTGCTGAATACTGAGCTCGAATGTTGCAGAAAGTCAAGTGCAGATATCAAATATTTGGGAAATATTTCTTAAAAATCAAGTGAATGTCAGAGAATACATAGAGCGGGGTGGAGACACTTCAGGCCTGTGGACTGAATGTGGCCCTCTGGACTTCTTTATCTGGCCCTTGGTCTTTTCCCAGGACACAAACCCTCCCTGGCTATACACTGAACCTGTTTCACTCCTTCCTCAAATGGTTTTGCCTGGCTGAAATGTGTTGTTGAACTCTCACAATGCTTCTTGCTTGGCCAAATGGAGAATGAAAAGGGATGTATGAGTGTGTGCAGATTCACAGAATCCTAGAATCATTGTAGGGTTGGAAGGGAGCCCAGGGGTCATCTAGTCCAACCCCCTGCAATGCGGGAATCTCGGCTAAGCAGCCATGACAGATGGCCATCCAACATCTGCTTAAACACTCTGAGGAAGGAGAATAATAACCTCCCAATTTTTTCCTGATTTTTAGTCAGAATCTCCTTTCTTGTAACTTGAAGCCATTGGTTTGAGTCCTACCCTCCAGAGCAGGAGAAATCAAGCTTGTTCCCTCTTCCATGTGACAGCCCTTGACATATTTGAAGATGACTATCATATTGCCTCTCAGTCTCCTCTTTTCCAGAAATTTATATTAATTGCACTCCCCACTTATAGCTCTGGACCCACCTAGTACTGCTATGTGCTCAAAGGTTTGGCCAGAAAGAAATGCAGGCCTTGACCTTACTCCTGATCTGGAGAATATTCCACTTCCATATTCACAGTGGAAAATTGGGAGGTGATGATTTTAATTTTTTCCAAAGCCAGCTCCTTCCAGCTCTGCAGACTTTTGGCACCCCTGTTTTACTTTGGCCCCCAGGTGCTGTGTCAGAGGGATCCCTGCCAATCCATTAAGAGGTTTATTAAAATTTGATGCTCCAATTTAACACTTATTAGCAAGCGCGATGCCCTTTCGGACGCACGGGGAGCTTGGTAAATGGAAGGGCCGGCTCCCAACCAAAGCCTTAAGTGGCAGGCTTTAACTTTATGGCACCAATTAGTCCCACACTAGAACCGTCTTAACTCTGTGGGTTTATTAATGCCTGCCCACTCTCTAACCGCAGCTCTGAAGCCGTAATGGGAGATACTTGTTAGGTTTTTTATGGGATGTGCTTTTGAGTCAGAATTGGGCAGAGAGACCTGCCTTTCTGAGGTGAGGGTACAGCAATTCACCTCCCACCATAGCTTTGTTTCGTTTGCCAGATCTGTGCAAATCATTTCAGGGACACAGAATGGCAGCCTAGGTCACAGCAGCAGCATATCAGGGGGGCAGGAAGGCAGTGCCATTGGGTCAGGACTAGGGCTGCCACCTTTGTTCTTTTTTATTATTTATAATTTTTTCAAAATAAACAGAAACAGAAAAAATACAATACATTCATTAATAATTTCTTTTTTAGTCAACTCCTCTTCCATCTTTCCATGGTTTCCTAAAGTTATCTGTTACACTTGCTGCATATTCTAACTTTTCTAGTCATTCTTCCATCCAAATCTTTCTCATAACAATTTTCAGCTGCTGAGCTTACTCCAAACCGGCTACCATTTTACAGTAATTTTAACAATTAATCTACAAATAATTTCCATTCCTCTTTAAAACTTGTCTCTAATTTTACCTGTTAAACTTGCTAATTTTTATTAAATGTTCTGTTTTACAATTTCAAATACTCATTTTACATACCTAAGATATCAGTGACTCCCCTTCTTCTCTTTCCATGGTTCATTTTACATATCTTAAATCCCTGCATATTCTACATACTCCATTAGTTTCATCTGCCACTCCACCTTAGGGTTGCCACCTTTGTTCTGGCAAAATACAGGACCTGGTGGTAGGCAGGTTGGATGAGAACCTAGAACTCATTCAGTTCTAAATGGATGAGAACCTAGAATCTCTCTCCACACCTAGCAAAAGGACCCCTGGACGGTTAAGTCCAGTCAAAGGTGACTATGGGGTTGCAGAGCTCATCTTGCTTTCAGGGTGAGGGAGCTGGCATTTGTCCACAGACAGCTTTCCAGATCATGTGGCCAGCAGGACCAAACCGCTTCTGGCGCAACAGAACACCGTGACAGAAACCAGAGCACACAGAAACGCCATTTACCTTCCCGCCGCAGCGGTACCTCTTTATCTACTTGCACTGGCCTGCTTTAGAACTGCTAGGTTGGCAGGAGCTGGGACAGAGCAACTGGAGCTCACCCTGTTGCGCAGATTCGAACCGCTGACCTTTAGCACATTTCCCTTGCTAGTCCCTTTCTCTAAACTAAACTCTAAACTTTCTCTCATCCCCGGATATTTTTGGTTGTTCTTTTCTGTGTCTTTCCCAACCCTATTTGAGTTGGGAGAACCGGAAGTGTATACAGCATTTCAAGTGTGGCCAGGCCATAGATTTGTTTTAAGGGCATTGTGTTTCTGGCAGTTTTATTTTCAATCCATTTGCTAATAATCCCTAGCATGGAATTTGCCTTCTTCACAGCTGCCACGCACGGCGGCTTATATTGCACCTATAAATTATATGGTGCATGTGTGCATACATAAACCCATTCTCCGTAAGACAAGGCCTAGCTAGCATCTCCTCTAATGGCAATATAAGGAAAGTGCTTTCACCAGGGAGAAGCACCAGAATTTTAGGCACTGCCACTGAAATACAAGTGCCAATGGATCCACAGAATGGCTGATTTTTGAACCAGCTCACTCTCCCAGTGGTTCCTGCCATAGCAGTTTGATCTGTGTTCATCAACTGGTGATCATGTTTAGCACCATGCCAGGAAATACATCATGTCTGCAAAGCAAACCTCTCATGAGGGAGCAGGGACAGGCCAGGCTGCTTCCCACCACCCTTTCTGTCCAGTTGGCCCAACCTAGGAGAAATAGACGAGAGCCAGGCCTGGGGTTAGGACTGTGGGAAAGTGATCACCGTTTTTTTTCGCTCTATAAGACGCACCAGACCATAAGACGCACCTAGTTTTTTGAAGAAGAAAACAAGAAAAAAAATATTCTGAATCCCGCTGGCTGTCCTGGCTTATGGGATAGCTGCACGCAGCCTCTCCCGGGCAAAGGGAGCCTTCATCCCCTGCCTGGGAGAGGCTGTGTGTGGCTAAGGCTCCCCCAAGAGCTGCGCTCCCTTTAAAGAGCGCGTGGCAGCCCTTCTTCCTCCTCAGGGAAAAGCCACCAAGATGCTCCACGGGGCTCTTTAAAGGGAGCGCTGAGCAGAGCCTCCCGCCTGCATTCGCTCCATAAGACGCACACACATTTCCCCCTTTTAGGAGGGGAAAAGTGCATCTTATTGAGTGAAAAATACGGTAGAGCACAGAAAAGATCTCTGAAGATTTCCCGACATTGCTGGAGTACAACTCTCATCAGCTCCAGCCAGCATGGCCAGTGCGCAGGGATGAAACGTTCAATGAAGGGGCATCCATTTCCTATCCCTGGGTTAGATCTCAAAGGAGGGTGTTGGGGGAAATGCTTTTAATTTTTTTACCTGCCCAAGGTGAGCTATGTTTCCGAGCACAATTCAAAGGGTTGGTGCTGACCTTTAAAGCCCTCAACGGCCTCGGCCCAGGATACCCGAAGGAGCGTCTCCACCCCCATTGTTCATCCTAGACACAGAGGTCCAGCTCCGAGGGCCTTCTGGCAGTTCCTTCCCTGCGAGAAGCCAAGTTACAGGGAACCAGGCAGAGGGCCTTCTCGGTGGTGGCGCCCACCCTGTGGAACGCCCTGCCACCAGATGTCAAGGAAATAAACAACTATCTGACTTTTAGAAGACATCTGAAGGCAGCCCTGTTTAGGGAAGTTTTTAATAATTTTTTATTTTTATTTTTATTACTACAGCGATTTAAAATTCAGCATTAAAATGAATTGAAAACAAATTACAGGAATACGGTGGGACCTAAAAACACCCCTTTCAGGTGTCAAAGGCCAGGATAAAGGGGTGCATCTTTATGAAACTTTATTTCATAGAGATTTGTGAAACATTTCAGCTTCCAGTAGAAATGGGTGCAGGGGTGTGATTTCTAAACCCTGGTGAAGAGTTTTTCTTGTTAGAGAACCCGATTATAATTTTATATATGTTCACAATTAGCTTGCATACATTTTGCAAACACGTGGAAGGGCAATTCAAGCTCCTAAGTCCCAGCAGTTATGAAGAAGAATGGGGAAAATATGAGACCCAGTAGCAATCATTACCCTGATAATGAAGAGCCCTAGCTATGAGAAAACTTATGAGAAGCTGGGAACTGGGATTCTGTGTATAAGACTAAAACGAGGGTTGAAGGAGAGGAAGCAGACTACAGTATAGCCTATTCAACACCCCTCAACCACCCCAATTTTCCCAGGACATTCCCACAATTACAGAAGCCATGCCGGCTTCTGGTTGGATCCCAGAATGCCCCATTCCCACCCCCCTCCAGCTCCTCCACCACCACCCAGCTCTCACACAAGTTAGGTGGCTGCCGCAGGAACACAGCACCAAAAGACGTGCGTCCCAGTTTTCATCAGTGGCATGTTGGAGGGTAATCTATTCTAACATGTGCTAAAAACAAGATTGTTGGGTTTAAAAGGAAACCATTGGATATTTAAAACTGTGTCAATAGTATTTCAGACACAGAATTTTGTCAGCTTGTTAAACTAACCATCTAAATTTGTATTAATGTCTAAAGTTTGTTGTAAGTGCTTTTTTTGATTTGTGTTTAAAAGCCAATTAACCCTAGTGACCATCGTTAGCTCTTGAAGCAGCTAATTCCCTACATTAATTAAGTGGTGTTTAAAACAAGTATTATTATTTTTGGTCTGTCCTGAATTTCCTGCAAGTCAGGAGGTCTAGTATGATGAGGGAGGGAGGGAGGGAGGGAGGGAGGGAGACTTTTAGGAACAGAGGAAGTTGCTTTACGTTGAGTCCTTCTAACTTAGTGTTGCCTACACTGACTGGCAGGGGCTCTCTGGGGTTTCAGACAGGGGTCTCTCCCAGCCCTACCTGGAGAAGCCAGGGATTGAACTTGGGAAGCTCCTGCGGTGATCAGAAGCCCACTCACCTTTGAAGGTGGGCAGTGTTGCAGCCGGGCCATGACCATGCTAGTGATCTGGCAGCTGGCTGGTTCAGGATGGGGCTGCTTGCCGGCGATTGGCCAATGCCAGCAGGTAACACTGGGGGGCGGGGCGTGCCCAACTGGCCAATGAGCGTTGGGTGGGCCCGCTCCCCGGGGGAATAAATTGTGGCCGCACTCAGCTCTCCCCCTCAGCCACCTTTTTTTCTTGCCTGATCTCCACCCCTTCCCTTTAATTAATTGGGTTCTGTTTCTGGTACAACCTTGCTATTGACATTGTGTGCCGCCATATTCGGGGCTAGGGAAGGATTTCCCCCCACTTGGCAAACTGGCATCGGCCATTTGGTTTTCAGCTACCTCACAGCTATCATCACAACTCTGTGAGGTTACGCATTAGGTAAGCCTTGGCCATGGCTGGAGGGGAGGTTGTAGCCTCTGCCTGCCTCTCTTTGGCTAAGGGTATCCTGTTAAAGGGATCTAGGAGGAGTGGCTTCTGTCCAATGCCCAGGAGGAGGCTAGGACCATAAAACTCTTCCAACTGTTACCCTTTGGGGGGTAGGAAGTTCATACCCCCCCCAGTTGGGTTTACCCTTAGATGCACTCCCAGCAAGTGGGCTGGAGTGGAATAATGTGGCTTCACCCAATGCCTATGCCAAACCGTTCACATCTGTAAGCAATAAAAGTTGTGGCCTGTTTGACCTCCAAAACTATCTGCTCTTGTCTTGTCTGGTTATTTACTCCCTGGGAACTGCGAGGTCAAGGGGTCTTGGCACACAACTGCTCAGCTTATTCCAAGTCTGGCTCTTGGAGTGAAGCAGCTTCAGTCCAAAGGGGGGCAGCCCTTGCCTTGGTGTTTCTACTCAACCTTCCTTGCAGGCAGTGCTTTTTAAAATGGGTGTACGCAAGGGTACGCAGTACCGGCGCCTTTATCCCCCAAATATTAAAAGTGTGGCACTTACTGTAACAACTTCATGGTGAGCACCGGCACTTTTTTCCTTAAAAAACCACTGCTTGCCGGGTTATTGTGTAAGTCAGAGAACAGGCTCGGCTCTAACACACCGTTCAGTTCAGTAATAATATCCCAGAACAAATCCCCCATGCGCAACAATAAAAGCCCCATTGTCTGAGGTGAGGATGTGCCAGTCTGTTTGCTTAGCAACACAGCTAAGCGCACTTCAGCCGGGAGTTCAGCGCGCTCTGTTGGGTGGCTTTTCGTTAGAGAGCCCTCTTCAAGGTCTTTGTCTGGATCTATGTGGAATAGGTGTCTTTGGTCACACATAGACACAAAGAGAAAAGTTTGTGCAAATCAGAAACCAGCTGTACAATTTGTCCCCACCCCCCTTTCTCACATAGCTCTCCTTTCAATCATTTCTTTGGTTTCCAAACAGAGGTCAGGCAACACACCCACTCGCTCAGTAAACTTCTGTGTAAACAAATGCGCACACAAACAAAATACCCTATTTTCCTTGACAGCAGAACTAAGAGGAACAAGAAGGTATTGATTTTCTCTCTCCTGACCCTGAGATTCAGCTCTACAAACCAGCTTGCATCACAGAGTTGGTGAGCACTTGTGAGTAGATGGGTGTGGAACGAGAAACATGCCCTCCCTTCTTTCAGTATCGGCACAGAGGAGCAGCCTACCCTGATCAGCTGTGGCTGGTGGCAGCTGGAAGTGATGTCATCAGCGGGCGCCAGCAGGCCACAGGCTGAACTGGAAGTAGAGGGAGGAGCCTAGCATCCCAAGCATGGGGGTGAAGATCTGGAGGCAATGCAGGGGATCAACACCTGTGGTCCAGGGGAAAAACAAAAAACCAATAGCAGGCTTAGCAGGGGTCATATGTCCATTTTGCAAAGGAATATCCCCTAACTGTAGTAAGGATGTCGGAGAATGCCATCCAAAACAGAAGTGGGAGTGAAGCTTGCTGCAACCCATATGGTCATTAGCAGTGAGGAATGGAAATCATGAAAGCTTATATGTGCAGAATTCACTATTTTTGTTTTTTTAGTCAGCAGAAGTCATGTAAACAATAATTGTCTTTGACGTTGGATTTCCATTGAAATTCCCTGAAATTGGTCAAATTATTGATTACATAGTGAATTACAGTGGTACCTCTGGTTGCGAACAGGATCCGTTCCGGAGGCCCGTTCGCAACATGAAAGGAATGCAACCTGCATCTGCGCATCTGCGCATGCACAGGTCGGGATTTGCCACTTCTGTGCATGCACGTGACATCATTTTGTGCGTCTGCACATGCGCAAGCGGCGAAACCCTGAAGTAACCCTTTTCGGTACTTTCGGGTCGCCGCAGGACGCAACCTGAAAAAACACAACCTGAAGCAAACGTAACAAGAGGTATGACTGTATATGTTTTTAGGACACATTGAGTGAGTGAGTAAGACACACAGCAGAAGCCGAACTGTAGCAGACTTGAAACAGCATTGATTGTGATAAACACAGGACAGGATAGAAATCACTAATCTCTAATCTGAAGGCATCTTCTGTGTTCAGTTTAAAGATCAAGAACCATAAGAAAGTTCTACTGTCTGCCCATCAGCAGTCAGTAGATCCTGGACAACAGACAGAACAGGTACACAGGTCACCTGGTCAGGTAAATGATGACCCAACTGGCAAACATGGGGGTTAGGGTAGGCATCAGCACTCCTAGGTTCTTCTGGGATCTGAGGGCCCCTAGCAACTGTTAGATGCCAGGACCTGATGCAGGGCCTTGCCTGTAGTAGCTCCTCCTTCACCTATCCAACAAGGCATCCATACAGATGCAGTTGTACCTCGGGTTAAGAACTTAATTCATTCTGGAGGTCTCTTCTTAACCTGAAACTGTTCTTAACCTGAAGCACCACTTTAGATAATGGGACCTCCTGCTGCCACTGCACCGCCGCTGCACGATTTCTGTTCTCATCCTGAAGCAAAGTTCTTAACCCCAGGTAATATTTCTGGGTTAGCAGAGTCTGTAACCTGAAGTGTATGTACCCTGAAGCATATATAACCTGAGGTACCACTGTATTTTGGACTACAACTCCAGAAGCTAGTGGGGCTGGTGGGAATTGCAGTCCAAAAGATATGGAGGGCACCAGGTGAGGGATAGCTGATTCTAGAGGACACAGGAACATAGGAAGCTGCCTCTTACTGAGTCACATTGGTTCATCTAGCTCAATATTGTCTGCACTGACTGACATTGGCTCTCCAGGATTTGAGGCAAGGTTCTCTCCCAGGCTTACCTGCAAGTGCTGAGGATTGAACCAAGGACCTTCTGCCTGCAAGGCAGATGCTCTACCACCAAGCCATGTCCTTTCTCCAGGACCTGGGGACACATGCATTTCCCCCTCCAGACCAGGCTAGACCAAGCCAAGGAGGTTTCGAAGCCAAACAGCTCTTAAGTTTCTGTCGGCGGCCTCACGCGTGCTCCTATGAATGCGTCTCATGAATTACACACCCGCCCAGATGACAGGCTGACATTTTAGCTCCACAACATTCTCCTATAATTAGTTGAATCTAATGCAACACAGGGAAGGGATCCATTTTACACACACATTATCGTAATGCCTTTAAATAAGATAATTGATTATGCCTCTGCATAAGAAAATGAAATATTCGGTATAATTAAAACCGGCATTTGGATTCTGGCACAGTGACAGGTGAGACTGTGTGACATTTTTATAAAATACTTAAAAGCGAGATTCACGCCCACGGAGACAGAGTTCACGAAGTTCTGAAAGCGATCTGATGGGCCTGCTTTGAGGCTTATTGCTCTAGTTCAGAAGAGGTTGGGTGAGCTGATATTTGTGAACAGGACCATACAGAGTTTCCTGAAAAGCCCTTGCTTTGGGAGGTGGCAGATGTAGTATTGTGAGGGTTTGAGAAGGGCACTCACATACTCTCCAACATTTCTCTGATGAAAATAGGGACGTCCCATTCCATAATGATAATTTTACTATTTATACCCCACAAATCTTATTGGGTTGCCCCAGCCACTCTGGGCAGCTATCAACATATATAAAAATGCAATAAAACGTTAAACAAACTTCCCTATATAGGATTGCCTTCAGACGGCTCAGGGATCGGATAACTCCATAACCTCCAACGTTTCTCCAACGAAAATGGGGACATCCTAAGGAAAAGTGGGACATTCCAGGATCAGATCAGAAACTGAGATGGCTTCTCTAAATCAGGGACGTCCCTACAAAATAGGGACACCTGGAGGGTCTGCACTTGCTATGTGAGGAAACCTTGCAAATGGGTGTGTCCTGACACGAAGAATCAGAGTAACTTCGATATCTGTATTTATGCATCAACAACAGAACAGCAACTCAGCACAGCAGGTAGGATTTGCTATACAGGCAAGATTGAAGCAACATCCACACCATACATTTAAAGCACCATGATACCACTTGAAATTAATAATGATGATGATGATGATGATGATAAAACAACTTTTATTTGTATCCCGCCCTCCCCAGTCAGGGCGGCTAACATCAGATATAAACACTGATATAAAATCAAACAATAATTAAATCACCTCTTAAAAACAAGTCAGGATAAAATTAAAATCTGAATTAGATGGCTTTCCGCAGGATTTGGGTTGGGAACAGTAAATGCTCATCAGGCCCAGCTGTGTATGCTTATCTTATATGGGCTTGTGAGAATGCTGGGAGGCCTCTTTCGTACTAGTTCTTATACAAAATGGCTTCCCCCAAAGAATTATGGGAACTGTAGTTTGTTAAGGGTGCTGAGAGTTGTTAAGAGAATCTCATTCCCTACAGACCCTCCAAGTAGTTGATGTTTGTGTCTCCTCTGAGTGGCAGCGATTCTCCTCGGTTTCAGGCAGAGTTATTTCTGAGCCCCACATGTGGAAACCAGGGATTGAACCTGGGACCCTTGGCTTGTAAAGCAGATCCTCTGCCACTTAACTACAGCTGTTCCTCAGAATTCTGCTGTGCAATTGTGATTGTATCAACAAATTGCTCCACAGGATCGCCTGCCCTCTTAGGAGGCATGCTCCACACTGGGACTCACAATTGCCGTGGACAATGTAAGTGTGATGTATGTCCCCAGTTTAAATCTGGTGTGAGTAGGGAGTGGTATATGTCGCTATCAAGAATTGGACAAACACTGACTGGATGTCAGAGGCTAGTAGATCTGTGTGCATCTCCCCCATGCAGAGAGCCACTGAAGTACAGTTGGTGTCAAGTACGGGAGTTCCCCTCTCCTTTCTGGTAGCTCACCAATAAGAATTAACGAGCATTTGGTAGATTTATAGTCCTTTTATTTCAGCATTATATTACAAGCACAAACCAGCAACCCTCCACAAGGATATCAGTTGCCTACTCTGACTCCTCCTAACTTCTGCAGCAAGAAACACGCCAACGGGAGGTCCCTCCCCCCTGCGTCTCCTTTATTCTCTGACACGCTCTGACCTCCAAGTTCAGGAGGAGGGAGGGGGTTCTCCCCCACTGTCGACTGATGTATCGCCCAGCTGCTCCCTCCCTTCTGGTTGCTTAGCTACTATCTCATAGCTGGGTAGCTCCTCTCTTAACTGTGCAGCTTCTGTGTCTGCCTGTCTCTCTGCTTCTGAAAACGCTGGAGTCGGGTGTGTATGTGTGAATATTCCCCCTTCTCTGCTGTTAGGAGCTGATCTTCCTGCAATTGCATTCCCCGATCTTCCAATCCAGTCCAGCCCCTGACAGCTGGCAGCTTCTCCATGAAGAACCTTGATACTTTGGACTTACTTCTCTACCTTGCCATTGGTCCTGCTAGACAGGAAGCAATCTAAGGGGGCTTCCTGCTCCATTTGAGCCTTGTTAGAGCAACAAGAAATCTGTCATATCTCTGCATCCTGTCCCTGCCGCACCTCAGCCTGCTGCTCCCAGCTCTGAGAATTAGCCAATGTGATGCACCAGAAAGGAATCTTTCCTCCAACTGTGGCAATTGGCCATGTCCACAACCTTAACCTCCTGCAGGGCTCCTATTTGCCAAATCATCCTCCCAGAAACAAGTAAATAACCGTTGGGTTGTAGCCAACATTTTCTGTCCAGTAACGCGAAAGCTCTCGTGCTAATGGGTGGGTGAGTTTTAATATTGCACGACAGAGGAATCCAACGTGACAGCTGTGCTCGTGGAAGCTCGCTGTGCAACCGATTGCACAATCCGTTGCACAATCAACTTGCCAGCCTCCTGCTTATGCATTCCGTAGTGCGACAACATCCCTCTGTCGCAAAATATTTCGCCTGTGGAACAAGTATACCGCTAAGTGACTTAAACTACATTAGATACACCCCACTGTACTTTAAGTAACTGTATTAAATGATCCCTGGGCAGCAGCAGCAACACTGAAAATGGCAAGCGTAAAAAAACCAGCCACCTAAATGTTAGCGTGCTGCAGTCTTTGCAAAACTTCTCCCTCATAGCACCCCATCAGGTGTCTCTTCCAGGATGCACTCTGAGCACTGTGAGCAAAAGTGCAGGCGATAAAGTTTATTTACAGCTTGGATAAGAAGGAGGCATGCGAAAACCTAAACATGAAATATATACTTATCATCTACTCTAATGCAAAAGCAGAGAAGAACATGGCAAGGTAATACCTAATAACTAATAGGCAATAAAATCTGGGCTTCTGTATTCTTCCTAGAAGTCCTATTGCAGTTGCCGATGGGCTTTGCTGAGGGCTTGTGAAGGTCCCAACTTTGGAAAGGCCCATGGAGAAAGACACTTAAAGGGCAAATTCTTCAGGATTCAGGGGGGCTGGGAGGGTCCACGACCCCAGGTGCTCAATTTTTGAGGGAGTGTGAACCAGGCACCCCCATGTAGGTGCCCCCAGCGTGGGCTGACCCAGTGCTCCTCTCCACCCACTAAGGGCCTTGTTGGTTTGCTGGGCTCCCCACTGTGCGGGTGGGCAGGTGGCTCAGCGTGGCCCCACTTTGCTTTGGTAGGAGTGGGGTCACTCTGGCAGCAAGGGCTAGGCTGCCAGAGCCCAATGCATGCTGCCTGCCCCGGGCACTGGCAACTGACGCTATGCCACTGTATCAGGCTAATGTTATGTGTTAAAAGGGGCTACAGTGTAATGCATAGTTGAGGGCAGCAGCTAAGAGACTCAGCCATGGACCCGAACATCATGCCACTCAACTCTCATGTCTCTCATGAACTCCTTGAAGGCTCAACATGAAGTCCTGTCTGTGAGCATCACTCCACTCCCTTGGGGAGAACAATACCAGCCTATCTTATAGAGTTGTTGAAATAATATATGTGAGGTGCTTTGTACCCTAACGTATTATTGTTTAAGCATTTGTGCCCTTAACCAGGCATGGTGTCAGGCATCCAGACTGAGATCTTAGTTGTTCCAAAGGACCTCGGTTTTTGCGCAGAGACCTTCCGTCTCAGCATATGAAGAGGAGGTAAAATGGAGCCATTTTTAATAGACTCAAATACCTCTCCAAATCACACAGTCAAATAAGTCAGCTTTCCAAACTGGAGAACCTTTTGCTTCATAGGTCATAAAATGTGTCATCTGCCTGCCTGTTGATTCATAGGTCATAAACTGTGTATGAATAGCTTTTCACCTGAGAGAGTAGTGCAACAGCCAGCCCTAGATGGAGTGACTTCAAAAAATCCTGGTTTTCGAGATCCCTATCAAACAGCTTCTCTTCTCTTCTCTTCTCTTCTCTTCTCTTCTCTTCTCTTCTCTTCTCTTCTCTTTTCTTTTCATGGTGATAGATTACACAATCTAAAGTTCTGTCATTGACAGAATAACACTGCACTGTTGCGTGACAAACTGGTTTTAACATAGCGTCCCCACCATACGTTTAAATACTATGGTACCATTCAAAACAGACATGGCTTCCCTCAGAGAACCCTGGGAACTGTAGTTTGTTAAGGGTCGTAAGAGTTGTTAGCAGGCCTCCATTCTCCTCCCGGAACTACAGTTCCCAGAGTTCCCCATGAAGAGGGATTGATTGTTAAACCACTCTGAGAGCTGTAACTCTGTGAGGGGAAAGGAGGAATATCATAATTACTCTCAGCACCCTTAGCAAACTACAGCTCCCAGACTTTTTGTGGGGGAAGCCACAGTTGTTTCAAGCGATATCATAGTGCTTTAAATGTATGGTGTGGATGTGGCATAAATGTAGTCACAGCTAAATGGCCCCATGTTCAGTCCTTGACATCTCAGGTAGAAGAGGGTCAGGCCTTGGCTGAGCAAGGGATCTAGTTGTGATGCAAAGCAAAAAATGGTGGACAGGAGCCAGAGGCGGGTGACTTGGACCAAGGCAGGTCCAAGTTTTCACTAGGGAAGGGACTCTGAGTGGCTGTTTGGTTAGACAAGTTGCTCGAGCAGAAGGATTGACTTGGATGCAAGGAAGTCCCTCAGCTTCCTTATGGTGGGGTGATCGGGTAGTATACAGGTGATGAAATCAGCCGATTGCTCCCAGGCTGAAGCAGCAACCCAGAGAGCACCTTTGACCCACATAGCCAGATCTGCCCAGTTTGCGGAGGAACCAGAGCACTGCAGGTGCAGGAGGTGACATCCCAGAGACTGGCTGCCACTGGTTTGAGACCTTCCCCCAACCTGGACACCCCAACCTGGACACCTTCTTGAGAACTGCTGCTTGTCCAAGGATGCCAGGGGTAGCTAAGCTCTTCAGATATTTCCAGGACTAGAGCCGCAGCCATTATCCCATGCTGGCTGGGGCTGATAGCAGTTACAGTCCAACAGTAACTGGAAGGACAGAGGTTAACTGTCCACAGACTAGGCAATAGGTGGACTAGTGGCTTGGTTCCACAAGGCAGCTTCATTTATAAATGCAGATCCATTTACCACCATAGACATAGGAGACAATTCCTAGGGGCTGAGGTGTCTTTGCACCCCCCCATAAAATATTACAGGGGAGCAGCCCCCCTGCAAAAGCTGATGGGCATTGCCATTCAAATAGTGTGCCACATCATGTGATCAATTATAAGTCCTGCCCCCCAATATTTTATTCAATTTGGCACCCCTGACCAGAGGCTTTCTCCTGCAGTCCCAAGAGCCCAGTGTCACACTTGTTTTCCAGAAGATGCTGTGGTAACCGTGCAGTGCATGGGGATGCTTTCCATGCTCAGGTTCAACGTTCTTTTGTTTCCTTTCCACTTGGCATGTTTTCAATGCCCTCCCCCCCTCCCCAGCTCCATTTTAACAAATCCGCCCAAGAAGCAAGGAGCGCAGAGTGCATTTGCTGCCGCCCGTGACTCCCTGTGGACTTGGGCTCACCGCACTGCAAACCACAGCACCAGGAATACTGCATAAATGGCCTTAAGAGCAACTGATTAAAAAAAAGCACATGGCAGGCAGTTAATGCAAGGAGAGGCAGACGCTCAACTCTCAGCCATCCCCTCCGTTCTCCCCTTCCCATCCACAAGCTTGAACATGCTGCAACTGCTGCCATCAGAAGTTCCAGCCCACCAATGGCATGGATTGGGGAGTCTTTTATTTAAAAAAAATACATTTATTTATTTATTTGGTTTTTCAAATTAAAGTTTTCACAGAGATATATAAAACATAAATCATAAAAACAAGATTCCAAGGAATCTCCTGGACTTCCCTCCTCCCCTTTGTGGGTTCTATTGTTAATCATTTCCTTCTGCATCTTTTATGATGATCCAAATCTTTTACATCTGCATTGTGTCCAAAATTCACCAATAAACTACAAGTGATATTCCAATCCTACTAACGATTTTAACTGTTTACAACGGTCTTTGAGATCAGTTATAAATTTCTCCCATTCCTTATTAAAATTTCCGTCTTCCTGATTTCTGACTTTTCCGGTCATTTTAGCCATTTTGGCATAGTCCATCAACTTCATCTGCCGTTCTTCTTTGGCAGAAACTTTATCTTCTTTCCATCTCTGGGCCAGTAACACCCACGCAGCTGTGGTTCCGTACATAAATAGTCTTTCCTGCTCCCTTGGGATTACGGCACCTATAATTCCTAAAAGGAAGGCTTCTGATTGGGGAACCTTTTCAGCCCAAGGGCCACATTGTGTTGTGGGGAACCTCCTGGGGGCCACATGCCGGTGATGGATGGGGCCACAGGCAAAAGTGTGTGGAACAAGGGATGTGGTTCTATTTAAAAAGGAATGACTTGCAGGCATTATTCCTTCCTCCAAAAAACAGTAAAGGTAAAGGGAACCCTGACCATTAGGTCCAGTCGTGACCGACTCTGGGGTTGCAGCGCTCATCTCGCTCTATAGGCCGAGGGAGCCGGCGTTTGTCCGCAGACAGCTTCTGGGTCATGTGGCCAGCATGACTAAGCCACTTCTGGCAAACCAAAGCAGCACACGGAAAAGCCGTTTACCTTCCAGCTGGAGCGGTCCCTATTTATCTACTTGCACTTTGACGTGCTTTCGAACTGCTAGGTTGGCAGGAGCAGGAACCGAGCAACAGGAGCTCACTCTGTCACGGGGATTCTAACCACCGACCTTCTGATCGGCAAGTCCTAGGCTCTGTGGTTTAACCCACAGCGCCACCCGCGTCCCATGCATAAAAAACAAAAACAAAACTGGTACCAGTTGGGTTTTTCAGGCATTTGATTTATTAAACTGTGGGTCTTCATCTTTGTCAGTTCCCTCTAGAGCAGGAGCAGGAAAACGTTTTTACTCTGAGGGGCCCATTTTTTCACAAGCAACTTTCCAGGCACTGCACCCCCGTGATGGGTGAGGCTGAGGGAACCTGGTGCCCTCCCATAGCACCTTTCTCTGACTTCTGGTAGGCACACCACATTTTCATCAAGGTTTGATCAGATTTCTTGCTCACAGTCCCACTTGTCAAGAGAAGAAGGAGTAAGATGCCATGAATATTTCATACACCTTTTATTTTATTGCTGTCTCAAGCAGATTCCGGAAGGGCAAAGGGTCACTGCTGATCTGCCTTTCGTGTAGGTGGGGGAACCTTTCAAGTTACACACTCATTCCACAGGCCTCTCCTCGGTGATGTTGTCGCTGCATCTGAGCACATGGGTCCCTTGCCTGTGAAGTCTTTTGTCCACCAAAATATGGGATGGCAACAAACGAAAATCACAGGAACCTCAAAAACAATGAAAACCATGTATAGAAATGAGTTACGGCTAGTAGGGATGTCAGAGAATTCCGACAAAAACAAAAACTAGAGGACAAGCGGCCAGGGTTCACTTATTCGTCCCATGACCAGGACAGAAATCAATTTGGCAAATGCACTTGTTCTTCTCTGCTGTTGTTTCTTTGCTGCTGCTGCTGCTTTTAGTCTGCAAATGATATGTAATTGATCAACTTCTCTCCCATTTACATTGTGTTTCCTTTGCAGTGAAACGAACAGCATGGAATAATGTAATGGCAATGCAATTTACATAATTGATTACGTAAATTATGTAACTTATGAAATTTTTGCCATAGCGGACAGTGACATGAATAAGGTCACTTGATTGGGAAGGTGAACTGCAGGGGAATGGAAACACTACTGCGTGTGATGAGCAGAGGATGCCTTTTTACATCCCAGATGACTAGTGAGACAAAACTACATGAGAAATAAACATATACGTCGACAAATGTGGCAGCCGGTGTTGTGCAACAACGGAAATGATTCCTCCAGATGCTTCAAATGGCTGTGGTGAGATCTCCTGGGCTGCTTCCCACTTAACGCTTCATCAGAACAAAAATGGAGAATTTCTCACAGATGGCAGCTGCGGACCTCCTTATATCTTCTTGTTTGGCTTTACGGATCTGAGTTAATCTTCATCTTCACAAAGTTTTGCTCATCTTAAAAATGTAAAAAGGTAAAGGTAAAGGACAGTTAAGTCCAGTCATGAATGACTCTGGGGTTGTGGCTCTCATCTCGCGTTACTGGCCGAGGGAGCTGATGTTTGTTCGCAGACAGTTTTTCAGGGTCATCTGACCAGCATGACTAAGCTGCTTCTGGCAAAACCAGAGCAGTGCACGGAAATGCCGTTTACTTTCCTGCCGGAGTGGTACCTATTTATCTACTTGCACTTTGATATGCTTTCAAATTACTAGGTTGGCAGGAGCTGGGACCGAACAATGGGAGCTCACCCTGTCACTGGGATTTGAACCACAGACCTTCCGATCGGCAAGCCCAAGGCTCAGTGGTTTACACCACAGTGCCACCTGTGCTTAAAAATGTATAAAAATAACACCACTCATATGATGTCATCATAGCATTTGCCATCCTGAAAAGATGAATGGTAAGAGGCTGCCCTGATATTGAGCCAGATCATTGGTCTACGCCACTGACTGGCCGCAAGGATTAAACCAGGGGTCTTCTTCAGGCAAATTGTGGCTGACCACTGGGCTAGATTGCCTCCCAAAGTCAGAAGTCTCGTGGCCTCACATTTAAATGGTCTCTTCCCTGGAGGAAGAGGGTGAGTGGAGAGCATGCCAGCATGCCAACCTCTGGTGGTGCTGAACCTCAGACTACAGGAGGACAGAGGTCAGGGAGAAGGAAGCTGTAGCAAGATGCTCCTTCCTAAAAGTGCTCCTGCATGAGAGGACCACTAGATTGCTGGTACTGGCACCCACAACAGAGCTCAGGAAGGCACAGAGGGTAATATCTGCAAAACAATGGGAGAAAGTTGGCAGGACACTGCATGACTGCTGTGTACAGTTCTAGTCACTTCACCCAAAAATGATCTTGTGGAATTGGAAACGGTTCAGAAAAGGGCAACCAAAACAATGAGGCTGAATGCTGGAAGGTTCAGGACAGACAAAATAAAGGATGTCTTCACACAGTGCAGTTGAACTATGAAACGCTCTCCCACAGGAGGCAGGGATGGCCACTGACTTGGATGGCTTTAGAAAGGACTGGAGAAATTCGTGGAGGATAAAGCTATCAATGGCTATCAATAGCCATGATGGTGATGGTTTTGCCTGCAGCTGTAGCATAATTAAGGCTAAGCTGGCGTGAACCTTTCTTGGTAGTACCTAGTTGGGAGACCACAGGGAGCTCCACATGAGATGCAGAGCTTTCCGAAAGAAGAACAGAGTGTACATCATAAATAATGCCTGGAGCAGGGTGGGGAATATTTTCCAACTCAAGGGCCACATTCCTGTCTGGGCAACCTCCCAGGGTCCATATTATAGTGATTAATGGAGCCAGAAGCAAATGTGAGAGGTAAGCAAGAGTGTTCCTACTAGGCAAAAACAGCCAGGGGATAAAGCAGAGCCAGTGAGGGTTGTGGTCTGGGAACCATTCCAAAGACCAATTAGAAAGACCTGGAGGGCCACATTTGACCCCCAGGCCCAAGGTTCCCCACCCCTGATCTAAAGTAATGCAGTCACAGATTCTAAACAGCTGAAAAGACGTGTGTGTATGTGTAAGTTCTGATCTAGTGCACGTATTTAACAGAAAAAAACGGGCACTCTGGTGGAAGAGGCAGCCATGGATTAAAATAGCATGCAGTCCTCCAGCAGAGCCTTGAATAGCGAGAGGGTTGCCCCTAGTTACGCAGAAGGCTTTCCTAGATTGGAACAAGACCTTCTCCAAAGGTGCTTCAGTTGTGCCAGGGACGTGGACCTTCCAGGGAGCAGGGTGACTTCAGCACAGTATGTTAAGCTTCATGGCGGGGTACATATTCATTATTCATCAGTCAGTGTGTATCTCTTAGGGTTGACAGAGCTCAACTTCCACTTGGGAATGACTGCAGCCTGTACATTAAGCACCGGGTGCTCCTTGGTGATGCATGCTCCTTGCTGTCAGTCAGCTGACTTCCCTCCCTCCCTCCCTCCAAATCGCTGCACAGCCACCTACTCAGCCAATCCCTAGTGAATCATCTATATTATTCTTCTGCATCCCCCCCCTCCACTTTTTTTTTCTTTGGAGAACATTTTTCTAAAGGTCTCTAAAGAGCTTTCTGCAGCGTGAATTAATTGCAACTCACAACACCCCTGCAAAGGTGGCAGCGTATTGTTTGGCAGATGGAGAAACCAAATCTCCAAATGGGGGATGGCGTGAGTCAACGAGCGGAGGTGGAAGCAGAACCTAGAAATGCAAATCCCAAATCTGTCTCTTTGGGGAGGTGGACGGAGCGTGTTTTGGGCCAGCGTGTCAGACTTGGTTCATGTCAAGCTGGGGCGTGGGGGAGCTGCAGATGATGCAAAGGAAAGACCAAGGAAAACAGCACCAGAGTCCTCTTAATTCAGGGATGGAGAACCATTTTTTCAGCCGGAGAGGGAAGCCTTCCAGGGGCCACATGCCAATGCGTGGTGGACGCCAGAAGCAAAAGTGAGCTGAGCAGTGAATGCAAGTTCTACTTTCGTCCAGGAGGTTAGTTTATTCCCACGCCTCTCTATCCTCCATTCAAACAAGCAAGAGGCATTATCAGTTCAAGGGCAGATTCCGACCAGGAAAAAACACTCAAGGAAGGTGCAAAGCAGGGTTGGAGAGGGGTGTGGCCTGGGGGGAAGGGTGTGTCTTGAGGACAATTAGTCAGATCTGGATGGCTGCATTCAGTCCCGGCCCTGTGGTTACACACCCCATCTTAATGCATGACCTTGTATTCCTGTCGGTGCTGAAGCTACCTTTCTGCCAAACATGAGGATGACACACAAAGTGACTCCCTCTTTGCTATCCTTCAGATCCTAGGTTCAAGACCCAATGCAGGTGTTATGTACTGAGTTGAACAGGATCCAAAAGGCAGCAGTCTGATTGGTCCTAGAACAATAGGATTCAGAATGCAGCAGTCTGATTCGTCCTAGAACAATAGGGTCCAGAATGCAGCAGTCTGATTGGTCCACAGCAGCCACCCAATCCAGCTCCAGGTGGAAGTGAATCCGCAACCTGATTGGTTTACAGGTGAATCCCGGAATTAGCCAATCACGTAGGGCTCATTGTGTAAATAATGTATATAAAGCAGACCTTCTGGGGGAACTTCCATTCATCCTCACCACTATGAGCTGAATAAAGAGCATGAAATCCACTCTCAACTCCGAGTATATTTCAGCAGGCTTTATCCCAGGTGTGGAGAACCAGATCCTTACCTCCCTTGCCACCACTGGCCAACTTTGACAGATGGGTGGGGGCTGCACACCTGTCAATCACCTGGTGATGTTATGACATCAGGCAACAACTTCAAGGGGACTTCAGTTCTGAAATGTGTGGAGATGAGCATAGGCTGAGGACAGGACCAAGGGCCAGACAGAGGGGACAGGGGCTTGCATTCAGCCCTTGTACCTGACACTTCCCACCCCTGTTCTATAGTTACGGAGGGTTCACGTCTAGTCAACTCCCCAACTCATCTACTCTTCCTGCCATTTCCCGTAAACGACAGAACCTTTTGCCTTCCATTATCTAGGGGTCTTGGTGGACTACAAGCTTAACATGAGTCAACATTGTGATGCAGCAGCAAAAAAAGCTAATGCTATTCTAGGCTGCATCAACAGAAGTATAGTGTCCAGTTCAAGGGAAGCAATATTCCCACCCTATTCTGCCTTGGTGAGACCACACCTGGAATACTGTGTCCAGTTCTGAGCATCACAATTTAAAAAGGATGTTGACAATCTGGAACGTGAGCAGAGGAAGGCAACCAAGATGATCAAGGGTCTGGAACCCAAGCCTTATGAGGAGTGGTTGAAGGAGCTGGGTATATTTAGCCCAGAAAAGAGGAGACCCAGAGGAAATATGATAGCCATCTTCAAGTATCTCAAGGGCTGTCACATGGAAGAGGGAACAAACGTGTTTTCTCCTGCTCTTGAGGTCAGAACTTGAACCAATGGCTTGAAGTTACAAGAAAGGAGAGTCTGACTAAACATCAGAAAAAAACTTCAGTAAGAGCTGTTCAACTGTGGAACAGTCTCCCTCTGAAGGTTTTGGATTCGCCTTCCTTGGAGGTTTTCAAGCAGAGGTTGGATGGCCATCTGTCATGGATGTGTTAGCTAAGATTCCTGAATTGCTGGGGGTTGGACTCGATTACCCTTCGATTCCCTTCCAACTCTGCTATTCTATGATTTAGTTGAGGCTGAATTTGCTGTCACTCTCTTTCAGAACTCAGAAGACTCTGGTTTCATGTGCAAATCCTACATGAATAGAATGTACTATTTGGTAGCCGGAATCCCATGAAGTTCAAAGCTAGGAGGAAGTTTTGGAAAATGCATTCCTAGCAAAATGCGTGCACTGGCTTGATTCATAATTTCTGGCAAAAGTTTGTTTTAGTTGTGTTACAAATGTTCTAGGACAGCCATCAGAACAGGCGCAGAAAACAGGCTTGTGTTTTTTTAATCGGCAGTGATGTGCAAGTTGTTTCATACACACCAGGGAAACTTTTTTTTTGTTTTTGTTCAAGGACTGCAATCCCTTATGGGCAATCCTTTGGCAATCTGGTTGCTAGTGATGGGCGAGGCCAGAGGCAAAAGTGGGCGGAGCAGCGAATGTGACTCTTCATACTGTCAGCTACATTCCAGCCATGAACAATCCTGAGGTTTCTGCATAGACCTATCAGCACACAGACATATTTCTCCACCCGAAGAAGCAAGACACATCATTCTAATTCAAGGACACATTCCAGCCAGACATGCAAGGAGGGTACGCAGTATTATGGGTAAGAGGGAATTTGGGACTTGCAGAGTTTGCAACTTTTTTGAAATTATGAAAGATTGCAGCATTTGGGACTTTTTAGTTTAGTGACAAGGTGAGCAAGAGGTGACGTGATGGAAGTTTATAAAATAAACAAAGCACAGCACAGAGAAAGTGGATAGAGAAAAGTTAGCCCAACTTATCCAGGCGCCTAGAAACATAGAACTGCAGAGCTGGAAGAGACCCTGAGGATCATTTTATTTATTTTATTCATTTATTGAATTTATATACCGCCCTATACCCAGAGAGACATCACCTTGCCGACAAAGGTTCATATAGTTAAAGCTATGGTTTTCCCAGTAGTGATGTATGAAAGTGAGAGCTGGACCATAAAGAAGGCTGATTGCCAAAGAATTGATGCTTTTGAATTATGGTGCTGGAGGAGAATCTAGAGTCCCATGGACTGCAAGAAGATCAAACCTCTCCATTCTTAAGGAAATCAGCCCTGAGTGCTCACTGGAAGGACAGATCCTGAAGCTGAGGCTCCAATACTTCGGCCACCTCATGAGAAGAGAAGACTCCCTGGAAAAGACCCTGATGTTGGGAAAGATGGAGGGCACAAGGAGAAGGGGACGACAGAGGACGAGATGGTTGGACAGTGTTCTCGAAGCTACCAGCACGAATCTGACCAAACTATGGGAGGCAGTGGAAGACAGAAGTGCCTGGCATGCTCTGGTCCATGGGGTCACAAAGAGTTGGACAAGACTAAATGTCTAAACAACAACCTATACCCAGACGTCTCATCATCTAGTCCAATCTCCTGCAATGCAGGAATATACAGCTGCCCCATATGGGGATTGAACCTGCAACCTTGGCATTCTCAGCACTAAGCTCTAACCAACTGAGCTATCCTGTTCTCACAGTGGCTGACCTGTGGCAAGCCTGCAAGCTGGACACAAACTCAACAGCACTCTGTCCGGCTGCGATTCCCAGCAACTAGGATTCAGAGGCATAATGCCTCTATTGCAGTGGAGGTAGAACACAGCCATTGTGGCTGGTAACTGTTGATAGCCATGAATTTGTCCAGTTCTCTTGTAAAACCATCCATCACTGCCTCCTGTGGCAGTGAGTTCCATAGTTTAACTACGAAGATGCACTTTCTTTCATCTGTCCTGAATCTTCCAACATTCAGCTTTATGGGATGTCCAGGAGTCCTTGCGTTCTGAGACTAGTGCAAATCAGCTCTACTGAAGTTCTCCACTCACTTACCTGGGGATAAATCTCATTGAACTAAGTGGGACTTCCTTCCGAGCAGGCATGACTAGGATTGTGCTTTGAGTGACCCAAAGTTTTTATTGTTAAGAAGAGGAGCAAATTCTCTGTCTCTACACCATTCATAATTTTATGATCCTCTATATAATATCCCCCCATTCTCAATCTTCTGTTTCCCCTTATGTTGTCAGAACTGACTCAAAGTCTGTTCCAGGCACACAGACAGACAATCACCTCCTTTAATTTCACCGTGTGACAATCTCTCTCCTACATGTTCTTACATCCTTCACAAGTGCTCTCGCAGACCTGAAACTCAGGCAAACACCCCCAGCCCAGCCCACTCTCAAAGCACCGTTTATCCATGTTTGTGCGCCGTGGAGAAATACAATGCGATTAGTCACTCTTTCTGAGTAGGAGGAAATTTGTGAGAGGAGGAAGAGGAGGAGGAGGAGGAGGAGGAAGGAGAAGATTCAAACTCTGAAACCTGTTAGCATGGCATACTTGTTGCGGAGTTATCCCCCTCCCTGTGCTTTTTAAAGTACTGTGAAGTAATTGGTGCCTGGTGACAAATGGCTGTGGTGTTGGTGAGGAAATGAATGCACCTTCTTATAAATCCAGCATCAGTCGAAAAAGCTCTTATTACTTGCTAACTATCAAATGATCATCTTCATTCCTTGAACTTTATCATCCTTGACTTGTACATCTAAGCCATCACTTGCGGCAAGGTCAGATGTTACTTTGGCTCAGGGCCGGAGTAAACATAAACAGAGGTGGCTAGGTTTGTTGCATTTGCCCATGAACAAACACCATTTCTTTTTTTGGGGGGGGGGGGCAACTTGGCAAAATACTCACTGGTGAGCCTACCACAGAGTATTGTCACTTGCAACCTTTCCTCCCTATGCCCGGCGCTGTCATTAGGTGGGATGAGGCAGCTACCTCAGTCAACAAATCACCAGGTGATGGTGGTTCCAGAAGACAGAACTGTGTGGGCCGCATGACCTGTCTGTACCCCCAAAGCTCTCAAGTGTCACCAGCATTGAAGAACGATTCAACTGCTAGCTCAGTTGGCTTTTGGACATGGAAGCTGGGAGCCATTTTGTCCTTCGCTTTAGGTGGTCAAAAGTCTTGGGCTGTTCCTGCTCCTTCCCTTCCATCTGCCTCAACATTTGGAATAATTATTCAAGAATGGCCGTGATCCTGGCTGAGAGCCAGAGGTACCCAGCTTATGAAGGCGACTCAGGGGGGAGGCAACGTCGTGTGCATGACGCCACGTGTGATGTCACACGCGTGCGACTTCCCAACGTCGCAAATGTGATGTCAGGACATTGGGAGGAGAGGGAAGCAGAGCCCAACACAGTGACTGCGCAGCTTGAGCGTCCAGCAGCCATTTGGCTATGAAGCTCACTGGGTGACCTTGGACCATTCACTAAGTCTCAGCCTTACCTACCTCAGGGGCATGTTGTGAGGATGAAATGGGAAGGAGGTCAACTATATATGTCACTTTGAGCATCTTGGAGGAAAAGTGGGATACACATGCAATCAATCAGCAGATCAACACATGCTTCCATTTTGGTGTAAGAATATGCCTCCCCCCAATGCTGTATAAGTGAATGGGATGGCATTTGCAGAAATGCCCTTGCTTAGCTGTTCCAATTCAGTGTCAGGGGACATAACTGGAAGCAAATGGTCCTAATTCGATCCTCAACATCTCCTGGTAGGATTGGGGGGAAGAACCTAGAGTGGCTTCCTGGATCTGATCTGGGGTAGGAGCAGTGAATTCCTCCATGGAGAGACTCCTCTTTATCAAGGGCAAAACAGCCAAAACCACCACTGACCCTGGCCATGGGTGTGAACTGTAATTTAAATAACTTGTGTGCTTGTGCTTGCGTTCCCCTCCTCCCTCCTGTTCTCTCTTCCTTGTGTGCCAGGTCTGTTCTAGGTGGTGAGCCTGTGGTCAGGGACTGTCTTAGCTGTCAGCTGCTCTGAGAGCCTTTTGGGCTAAAGGGTGGGGTACAAAAGCTGTAAGTAACTCAACAAATAAATGTCAGAAAGGGGGAGAGCCACGGCAACAGGTGCTAGGGAACAGTTGCTAGGGAGGAGAAAGCAGTCAGGAAAAGGATGGTGGGATGAGGAGAAAGGAAGAAACAAGGCAAAATTGGAAAGGTTTCTCTCTCTCTCTGAAGTGAGATGGCGTATGACTGCTCTCTGAAGTGGGCATCTAACCAGTTGGGGAGAGACCAGCTGTAAGAGGCTGGCAGGAGGTCTACCAGGTGAATGTCTCCAGTACATCAGTCACAATATACTGGCACTCTTTAGGGAAGAGCTGCAGCTCGGAGGCAGAGCAATTGCCTTGCAAGTAGAAGGTCCAGGTTGAACTGGGAGAGAACCCTGCTTGAAGCCCTAAAGAGCTGCTGCCAGCCAGTGCAGACAATATTGAGCTAGATGGACCAATGATCTGACTCGGTATAAGGCAGTTTTCGATGTTCATATCTCACTCACCAAAATGAAGGGACAAAAAGGGTTTAAAGAACTATTGGAGTGAGTGAAATTTATAGTTGCTGGATTATTATTTTTCCCCCAAAAAGACAAAACCTCCTAAATTCATCACAAGGCTTGTATGGATCATAGGGCTGGAAGAATCTTTCAGTTTTGCTTCTCTGAGTTTCTCATCTTTCCAGTCTTAAATTCAGTTCTACATATTTCTACAGCGATCTACTTATTTATACAGCATTTTGCAGGGTTGTTTTGTTTGTTTGTTTGTTTGTTTGTTTAAATCCTCATGAAGATCTGACGGCATTTTAGTGTGAATTCTCCTAATTTTTGTATGTACATTTTTGGAAGCCATTTCCTTAATATAAAACATTTTTGTATGTTATCTCCCTTAACGTTTGCATTTTTGTTCATATTGTTGTTCTGACAAGGAGCAGAGGGTAAAAAGAAAAGAAAAGAAAGATTTTGAGCACAATGGACACAGAAACGGGGTGAAGGCTAAATATTATATTAAGCAAGGCACGTATCAGTGACAAACCTCCCGCTTGATGGATGCCACAGCCCATCCCAGATAAGGAAGGCACACATCTGATAAGTAACTCTTTATTGGCAAGAGAAACACTTGCAGTAGCTGCCACGGTGCACATGGTGCACGATACACACAATCAGGCTCTTCTAGTATCTAGGCAGCTGTCCACATGTCTGGACCCTATGGAGCAGTCGCAGCAACAGTGGAGGCTCTCCTCTCCCCTCCTCTGGCTTATATACCCTCCTCTGACAGGTGGCTTGCCCACAACCTGAGACTTCTCCTGCATGGAAGTTGCTGCTGCTCTTCCCTTTTAAAGCCCCTCCTGGGAAGGTGAGGAATCTACTGACCTATCCCTCGCTTGAAGCATCCCTTCGTCCTTGCTATATCTCAGTACATGTTTTTTAAATCTCTCACTCTGTCTCCAAGCAGTATTCACCTATACTACTACTACTACTACTACTACTACCTAGACAGCATCCTAAAAAGCAGAGACATCACCTTGCCAACAAAGGACCGTATAGTTAAAGCTATGGTTTTCCCAGTAGTGATGTATGGAAGTGAAAGCTGGACCATAAAGAAGGCTGATCGCCAAAGAATTGATACTTTTGAATTATGGTGCTGGAGGAGACTCTTGAGTGGAAATCAGCCCTGAGTGCTCACTGGAAGGACAGATCCTGAAGCTGAGGCTCCAATACTTTGGCTACCTCATGAGAAGAGAAGACTCCCTGGAAAATACCCTGATGTTGGGAAAGATTGAGGGCACAAGGAGAAGGGGATGACAGAGGACGAAATGGTTGGACAGTGTTCTCGAAGCTACCAGCATGAGTTTGACCAAACTGCCGGAGGCAGTGGAAGACAGGAGTGCTTGGCGTGCTCTGGTCCATGGGGTCACAAAGAGTTGGACACGACTAAACTACTACTACTACTACTACTAATTTATTATTTATACCCCACACACCTGGCAGGGTTTCCCCAGCCATTCTAGGCGGCTCCCAACAGAATATTAAAAACATGATAAGACATCAAACATGAAAAACTTCCCTAAACAGGGCTGCCTTCAGATGTCTTCTAAAAGTCAGGTAGTTGTTTATTTCCTTGACATCTGACGGGAGGGCGTTCCACAGGGTGGGCGCCACCACCGGAGAAGGCCCTCTGCCTGGTTCCCTGTAAGCTCACTTCTCACAGGGAGGGCACCACCAGAAGGCCCTCAGAGCTGGACCTCAGTGTCTGGGCTGAACGATGGAGGTGGAGATGCTCCTGTTGGTCTTGATTTGCCTTCTTGGTGACCCCTGCTGTGACATCACATTATATTATTATTACCTTTAAATTTATATTTTGCCCTTTATCTGAAGATCACACGGCATCTGCACAACTGTGCCAACCAAAGTTTGCATGATGATGATGATGGGGTTGGCCATTCAGTTTCAATTCTGATTGGCTGTTTTATACATAAACACACAATTGGTGCAGTCATGCTGTTTGGCTAGGCATCCAAAGGAATTATCCTTTCAAGTCTCTGAGGTTGGAGAGGACCTCACCTAGGCATGTAGGCCACTTGACAAATGTGGACTTAAAAGAAAACAATGCCCTGGCATGGAACCAAACAGCAGGGTCGGTCTCTATGTGGGGAATAGTTTTGATGTTCCTCCTAACCTGAAAGCCCCGTCTCCATTCCCCCAGGATGCTGGCTCTCAGGTGTGCTGCTGGAGACTGACCAAGTTTTTGCAGGTTGCATTGAGAGAAGAGCCATGCTCTCTAGAACTCCGTTGCAATTTGACAGCAGATCAGTAAGAAATCAAAGCAGCCTTTCCTCATTAAAATTCAGTTCGTTGAAAGCCATTCCCCTTTGAAAGCCTTCTTAGTGTTTTGTGCCGCTCCAAAAACAAAACCCAATGGGCAAGGCAGGGAGAGAAGAGGGGAAGACAAACAAGGTAACATTTCTGCCTTCCATCTGTTACAATTATTGCATCAGCTTTAATTACAATAGAACTTTTCCACCCTTTAAAGTGTGCCGTCCGCCGACTCCATTGCCAGAATGCTTTTTCCGGCGAACTGAAAAACAGTTTGTCATTCACAATCACGTCGCATCCTTTTCCACCCCTCTCATCTTTGAATAGTCCCTCAAGATTCAGAAGGCAGAGAGAAAGATCAGGAGCTGTTGATGCAATAGGGGATTTGTTGACTTTAAACATACTCTTTCTTCCCTTATGGGTTGTTGGTTTTTTTGGTTAAATAAAAGCATTACAAAGTTTAGTTCTATTTATTTATATAGCACCATCTATGTACATGGCATTTTACAAAGGAAAAAAGTGTGCAGGGCTCTGTTCCAAGGGGCTTACCATTTTAAAACAGACAGAACAGAGGGAAGTGGGACTAATGCAAAGCAGAGCTCAACAGGGAGAGCATAGGCAGTTCTATCATTTATGCACACTTAAGTTTCCTCAAGTATGAAACTGAGCAATGCAGGAATCTTTTGTGCAATGTAGGACTCGAACCCATGACCTTAAGATTAAGTGTCTCATGGTCAGTTGGTTAGAGTGTGGTGTTGAGAACACCAAGGTTGCTGGTTCGATCCCCATACGGGACAGCTGCATATTCCTGCATTGCAGGGGGTTGGACTAGATGATCCTTAGGGTCCCTTCCAACTCTACAGTTCTATGTCCTGGTATGCCCCACGGAGGACCTTAAGGTCCATAAATAGCAACATCTTAGAGGTCCCGGGCCCTAAGGAAGTTAGATTAGCTTCAACCAGAGCCAGGGCCTTTTCAACACTGGCTCCGGCCTGCTGGAACGCTTTGCCTCATGAGACCAGGGCCCTGCAGGATCTGATTTCTTTCCGCAGGGCCTGTAAGACAGAGTTGTTCCGCCTGGCCTTTGGCCTGGGGTCAATTTGATTCCCTCCCCCTCTTTCTTTTTTCCTTTCTCCTCCTGTGATGAGGCTGCATTTTAATGTTTTAATGTTGTATTTTAATCTTGTTTTTAAGTTGTATTCATTCAACTTGTTTTTATTATTGGTTGTTAGCCGCCCTGAGCCCGGCCTTGGCTGGGGAGGGTGGGGTATACATAAAATTTATTATCATTGTTATTATTACAGTTCTATGATTCAGTGCTCTACCACCTGAACTATTGCAGCATGACACATGGTTTTAGCCTTGCTCCAACCAGAGGGACCTTAATGGATGAAGTAGGATATAGAGCAAGAAAACCACCAATGGAATTCCTTCGAGAGGAAACACTACAACTAGCACAGGACCCTGCTGTCTGCCATCTGGCACTGGGGGAGAAAGGGGTGTGTGGGGTGTGTGGTCTGTCCCGGGTGTCATCCCTCGGGGGGGGGGGCTGGCATCGCCACACTGACCCCCTGGGATGCTTGCCGCTTGCTGTGGGCAGCTAGCCCCACCCCCGGGTGTACAGCATGTGCGCAGCTCCGGGTGCCAGAGCAGCTAGCTCTGCCTCTGCCATCTGGAAGGTGAAATAAGATTTGCTAAGGGTCCTCTGGGCTCCTAGCGGTCCAGATCTGCCAGAACATCTCTTAGCTTTGGTTATCAAGCTCACAACCCCCTCCACACATACCCCGAAAGAAAGCCAGGTTAGCAAACTCTCTGCCTGCAGATTGGGTGCAAAACCCTGGACAGAAGAATGGCTCTCTCCATCTGTTCTGCTCCTTTGACAATCCGCCTCTGGAAATCATTGTTGCATAAATCTTGGTGGAAGAGAAACCAAAGCTGCACCTGGAATCTCTTTAGCAGATGGGGATATGTATTTCTCCTCTTCAAGCAAAGGGACTTTCTTCTCCTCCTGTCTTTTGCGGTTGATGCATTTTAAGTTAAGATGTGCACTTTGGGGAGGTTCCAAAAATGGCTCACCGCATTTAGAACAACTTAACTGAAGGTGGTGTGTGCCTGTTTGGGTGTGCGTTGGCCACTGAGTGGGTCCGGGTGCAAGGCAAGGACTTGCTTTAAAGAACAAAGGTCGTATTCAATGAAGTTTACCAGTTTTACTCAGAGTAGACCTGTTGAAATTAATGAGCATGACCAAAGTACATGCCAGGACTTTTCTAACATTTGCAAGTGATTCTCTTGGCTTCTCTGTCACTTACTTTGCTTTTTGATAAAAATAATACACCAACACAATTCTTCCTCTACAGCAGTGGTAAGAAGAGAGTAGATCAAGATCTACTGGTAGATCTCAAGGTGATTAGCAGTGGATTGACAAGGATTTCGGATTCCCAAATGTTGAACAACAGTCACAGCTAAAAAACTTCTCTCTCTCTCTCTGGCCACACCCACCCATCCATTTAGAGCATATGGCTTTCTCCAGAGTATTCTGGGACCTGTTAAGGGTGCTGGGAACTATAGAGTAAACTATAGCTCACAGAATTCTTTGGGGGAAGCCGTGACTGTTAAAGAGCTATAAATGCCTTCAGCACACAGGTACTTTCACTGCAGACTGGTACAACTTTGTTGAAGAAGTTAAGCAATAGCAAGAAACACAGCAGCTGGGAATTGAGTGGAGAAGAGGGCCATTGTACTCAAATCCTGCTTATGGGCTTTCCAGGGGCATCTCCTTGGCCACTGTGAGAACAGGATTCAGGGCTAGATGGGCCACTGGCTCTTCTTATGTTCTTAGGAAGGTTTCAAGAAGTTTCACCTGCATGACTGCAACAGGACTGTTTTGTCAGAATCTGATGCTGTAATATCCCCATCTGCGAGATGCACCTGGAAGATGCTCAATATATCAACAAGGCCAGTAATATCCCACTATTGGGACACGGGTGGTGCTGTTGTCTAAACCACTGAGCCTCTTGGGCTTGCTGATCGGAAGGTTGGCGATTCGAATCCCCGTGACAGAGTGAGCTCCCGTTGCTCCGTCCCAGCTCCTTGCTAACCTAACAGTTCGAAAGCACACCAGTGCAGGTAGATAAATAGGTACCACTGCGGCAGGAAGGTAAATGGTGTTTCCATGTGCTCTGGTTTCCATCACGGTGCTCCATTGCACCAGAAACAATTTAGTCATGCTGGCCACATGAACTGGAAAGCTGTCTGTGGACAAACGCCGGCTCCCTCGGTCTGAAAGCACGATGAGCGCCGCAACCCCATAGTCGCCTTTGACTGGACTTAACCATCCAAGGGTCCTTTACCTTTTACCTTTAATATCCCACTATTTTGCATGCCTGCTAATTTTGTTTTTGACAATAGAAAAAAAAGGAAAGAAGAGAAGAGAAGAGAAGAAAAGAGAAGAGAAGAAAAGAAAAAAAAAGAAAAGAAGGAAGGATATGGAGGGTATATTTTTCCTTCCAAAACTTGGTTATTGAAGTTCAGAAAGCTTGATGTATCTGTGGAAGCAAAAGTGCAAAAAGCTTATGATTTCAGTTGCGGTACTGTACACATCTCTGGGCAAAGCTTCTGCTCAGAAGAATCCACTTCCATGATTCTGGATACATTCTGGATCAATCCTGTTGCTTCAACAGGGTTTTGAGTACTGACTGGTTTTAATGAAAGGGCTGGCGCCATGCTGTTTTTACCATAATTATTTGTATGGCTTTAATACATTTTAAACACATAGATGCATAGTTTAAATTGTTTTAATCAAAGTTTAATTGTGTTTTTTAAAAAATAATTGCCTCCCCCCACTCTGCTCCATGTTTTTACCGGTTTCTGTTTTCCTCTGTAAACAGCCTTGAGTCCCTGTCAGGGAAAAAGGTAGGGTATGCATAAGAAGAAATAAATAAAGATCATGACTAGTCTCCAAGGAATTGTTTGGATCTGGCTTCAGTTGTTCAGCTGAGATCTCCCCATTTCCACATCAGCTTACTGATTTGTTTATTTTTGTCTTCATGCAAATGCCCAATGCCTCCTAATATCTTTGAACATTTGTAGGTAATGATCCATTTTAAAAAGAAAGGCTCTAGTGATAATCTAGTAGGGGTGTCAACACTCTGCTAAATTTTGCAGGCCTCTTGCCCTGCTAGGATGTTGTAGCAAGCCTATTGACAGCTGTTGACTATTGTCAGGCACCTGCCAATTGGTTTCCATTGGCACAATATTATACCAAAGAGCTGACCAAAGAACAATCTTACAGAAGCATCCATGGTGGTTTTCTTTTTTCTTTTTGTTGTTTGGTTTGGGAAAATTATTGTTATTAATGAAACATGGAGTTGAATGTACTTTGGTCAAGAGAACAGAATCACTTTTTTTTTTTTTTTTTAAAAACCCCTATAAAAATTGGAAATAGTTTTAAGGGAAATTTATTCCAAAGTTGTCATATTCCTGGCAACCAATTAGTTGACAAAATGTAAGCCTCAGGCTGAAGGGCATTATAGAAAGACAAGAAATTAATTATTCATTATAAATATGCAATAATGATCCAGGCTGTGAGGACAATCTGTCTTGTACACAGCCTCCCAAACAGGCTTCAGTGGAATTATTTCAAAATATGCTGTGAATTTTTTTTCTGAGGTTTTTTTCCTGTTTGTTTTTGGCCCTTAATCCAGCACACAGTCAAGCTAGTGAGTCCCATCTGAAATGAAAGAGACCTTAGCACCTTGGCTGTGGCTGGAGAGCAACCTACTGTATTTTTCGCTCTATAGGACGCACTTTCCCCCCTCCAAAAATTAAGGGGAAATGTGTGTGTGTCCTATGGAGCGAATGCAGGCTCCTTGGCTTCAGCGATATCAACGCAAAGCCTCTGAAGCGCAGAGGGAGCGCTCCCTCCACACTCCAGAGGCTTCGCACTGCTTTCGCTAAAGCCTGGAGAGCGAGAGGGGTCGGTGCGCAATGACCCCTCTCGCTCTCCAGGCTTCAGGGATAGCTGCCTGAAGCCTGTGGAGCACAGCGCGAGTTCCCGCTGCGCTCTGCAGGCTTCAGGTTCCTTTTGCTGAAGCCAGGAGAGCAAGACTCTCCTGGCTTCAGCAGAGAGGGAGAGCTGCACAGCGCCCCTTCAGCCAAGCGGGAGGAGAAATGGAAGGGGCTCCGTTTCTCCTGCCACTTCTTTGAAGGGGTGCTGAGCAGAGAGGGGGAGAATTTTTATTTCTTGTTCTCCCCCTCTAAAACAAGGTGCGTCCTATGGTCCGGTGTGTCCTATAGAGCGAAAAATACGGTCCATCTTTGCGATTTCTTTCTTTCTTTCAGGATCATAAGTATTGTCCTTGGCCACAAGTATTTGTGTGTCATGAAAAATCTCCCTACACTCAAATCTTCAAGAGCATATTCTAAGTAGAGATTTCGAGCAATAAGGATTTTAGAAGTTTCCTCCTGCCATCATTACCAAGTGTAAAAAGAAGAAGTATGCAACCAAACTCAAGACTCTCAGGTTCCATTTCAATGGGAGAAAATTAAGCCCTTGAAGTGTGCAAAGTCACAGCATGACGCCTTCTAACAGCTAACTCAGGTGGTATGTGCTGATTGTACCCAAAAGAAGGCCACTGAGAAAATTGTTGGTGGCGAGGAAATAAATAGGTATAAAAATGAGAATCCATGGATACCAAGATCCAGGTTTGGGGGAAAGTACTCTTTGGTGAAAGAACCCCAGCAGAGATTTAAAAGCACAAAATGTGCAGCTTAGAAAAAGACCATGCATTTGGTAATTTAAAAATGGATTTACTTACAAACTCTTAAAAGGTGAGTTTCATGTGCTATTCCTTACAACAGTTAGGAAGGTTGCACAGGCAGTAAAATTTTGTTTAGTTCCAAAGTGGCGAAAGGTCCTAAATTATTGGTATAGGAACTCAAGAATGGCTTATGAGAGCCATGGAGTCTGAACTGGAGCAACCAGTTCAGACCTCCTCACACACTGAGCTTCTCAAGTAGACTGAGGGAAACAAAGGTTTGATTACCTAGTTCCTCACAAGGTGAGCTAAGCCTGGCAGGACAGCTTCTTCAATGGTGTTAACTCCCTCATGCATCAATTAGACTTCAGCATGTTGGTTATATGAGGCTGGTTATCCCACAAAAATAACAGAAGGTAACAGTTCTGAGGTTTGCAAAAGTAAAAGCAAAGCACAAATGCACATATAAAGCTTCGAACCTGTTGGAAGTGCAACAGTAGGGATCATTCACTTTGTAATTTAAAGGTTAATTCCATTTGTATGTCAACTAGCCAACCAGGAAGGGTGGCATGATGTTTTCTGAGGTAGTACATGACCTGACTGACTGTGTAGTTCTGAGGGAGTTTTCCTCCATATGTTTGGCTCAATGTCTGGCTCTGGATTCCATCTAAGTTGTTTCAGTGACATTGTTAACAGAACCCTCTTCCAACAGCCCAATGAGAACTGAGGTGACCAGTCAAACAGTGGAGGAATACAGTGGAGGAGGTATACCTGGGCCTCAGCTCAGTATACCAGAAGGTGTGTCTCCACCTCTATCATTCAGCCTGGACACTGAGGTCCAGCTCCGAGGGCCTTCTGGCAGTTCCCTCACTGTGAGAAGTGAGGTTACAGGGATCCAGGCAGAGGGCCTTCTCGGTAGTGGCGCCCGCCCTGTGTAAAGCCCTCCCATCAGATGTCAAGGAAATAAACAACTATCAGACTTTTAGAAGACATCTGAAGGCAGCCTTGTCTAGGGAAGTTTTTAATGTTTGATGTTTTATTGCTTGGTGATGATGATGATGGGAGCTGCCCAGAGTGACTGCGGAAACCCAGCTAGATGGGTGGGGTATGAAGAAGAAGAAGAAGAAGAAGAAGAAGAAGAAGAAGAAGAAGAAGAAGAAGTGTTACTCACCAGAGAAAAGAGGGCAGTGAAGAACCTTTGATTCTATCCATTCCCATTTCTTGCTTGCCCTGCCCACCATTGACAAATCCCTCAGATATCCCCATCCCTCAGATATCCCTGGCTTCAAGTTGTTTAGGGTTTGTTTCTGGAGAACCGCCCTCCTCAATAGACCTGCTGGTGAACTGTAGCTGTTTTTCTGGCCTCACACACATGCACAGATTTGTGCCTCAGCCAAATGCAAAACGATGTACATCCAATCAGCATCCCCAGAGGGCCGGCGAGATGGCAGCCAATCAAGACGCAACTGACCTTGGTCCTCTTTCCATTTGGCCGTGTGCACGAGAAAACAGCGCGACCAGAGCACTGTGAACTAATTTTCTTGTTGGGCGTGTATAATTGGTGTAAAATCTCCTGACTTGGTTTGCTGGCAGGTGGAATCGCTGCCAAAGAAAGATCAGGGAAAAGAGGTGAAGCGGAGGACAGTTGAGCGGGGGGGGGGGGGAGGAATGAAAGACGAGAAGGGCAAAAAAGGAACAAACACCGAATCTTTTCTCTATCCCCCAAATCTGGTTTCATCATCTGCATGCTGATGCCCGCCTGCAACCCAACGGTTCAACTATGCCCGGTCATCTAACCTCTCCGCTTGCCACATTCTTTCCAGGTGAAAGCGGCTGCTGGAAAAGAGAGAGAGAGAGAAGGGAAGACAGACACTGCTGTGGAATTATTTAACGAGCCAGAATGAATTGCATTTGAAATCATTTAAATGGGATCTGGGAGTATTTAACTGCAGCACAGGAACTTAACAAGAGTGGGAAAGGATCTTTGTGCTAATTGCCGGCAATGATATACCTACAGAGAGAACATGCAGCAATTAGCAAGCAAGTCTGTAATTTCTGTCTCAGGTCCCTGCCTGCCCTGCAATATGGCACAGATTCTTGGCCAGAGTAACTCATCGAGGCTCCTGGCGGAAGGCGACCAGTATTAAAACACACACTTTTCATCATATCAATTCAAACAAGTACTTTGCTGTGGAGATTTGGGAAGGGGTGAGGGCAAGATGGTGGAATCACATCAATCCTTTCCAGAAAACCAGTGTGGTGTAGTGGTTGGAGTATTGGACCAGGACCTGGAAGATCAGGGTTCGAATCCCACTCGACCCTGAAGCTCACTGGGTAGACTTGAGGTTTGTCACTTTGTCTCTGCCTAACCTGCCTTACAGGGTTAAAAATGGAGGATTAAATAGAGATGGGGAGAACCATGTATGCCACTTCAAGCTCTTTGAAGGAGAGGAGAGATTTGTTGTTGTTGTTCCACCACCAGTGAGAGATACGAAAAGCAGATGCTCTACCATGGAGCAACTGGCCCTCCCTTACCTGCAGTTCACATCATGAACATTTTAAAGGTGCATTGCCAAACTAGATTTACTTGACCACGGAGAGGCTGAAATACGAGCACCTGCCTTGTGACTATAACATGCTTTAGTAGATAGTGAGTGACAGAGGAAAGCATTAAAATATTTCTGATGGTGCAGTATATCAGCTTGCAGTGATGGTTTTTATTGTGTATTTCAAGTGTGTGTGAGCATGTGTGTAAGAAAATACTCTTATTGATTATGCTAGTTTTACAACTGAGAACAGAGAGACTTCTATTTTACTTAGCAAAATTTATTTAGCGCTTCATCAAAAATATCTCAAAGCACTTTTTTTAAAAAAAGAATACATAGTATTATCCTAAATATTTATAATTTGCACATCTATAACTGAAGCAGACACATAAGAGAAAAGTAAGTCTATTTTTATCTGAGAACAGAGAGCGACCTTGAATCACTTTCTTAAAAATAATACATAATCTTATCCTAAATATTCATAATCTGCTTAACTGTGACTAAAATCAATACGTAAGAGAAAAGTAAGTCTAATTTGATCATCTTTTTGTCCGGCAGCAATTCTTAAAGGACACATTTTCCTAAGCAAGAAAAGCCACCATAGCTTATTTTATTATCCTTACTAATGTCAACACCATTAATTCATCTTAAAAAAAAATAGACATATGCATTTCAATCTACCAAGGAGGGGCTAACCTTTGGTTCAAAAATTTTATGACTGGCCATGCCCCCATGGCAGCCATTATGTGTTTGATCACACCCTGTACACAGCAGACATTTTGTGCTGGCATCCTGACACTTTTTTTCCACAGTTACAGATTTTGGCCAAGGGCCCCCCAAAGGCTGAGAACCACTGCAGTACAACAAAAGAAAATCACATCAGAAGAGCATTTAGAAGATGAGATAAAACCCATCAAATACACTGAGCATCTCTAGAAGACTGGGTAGATTAAAGTGTTTCCATGTGGCAACAGAAAGATAACTGTGATGGTGCCAAATGAAATACCCTAGAGATTTTGGATCTTGCCCTTGGGCTTCCCATAGGTATCTGCTTGAGCATTGTGAGATGGGTCATTGGCCTGGTCCAATCCAACCTCTTTATGTTCTAAAAGTAATGAGGAAATGCACTAGAAACTGGGATAAGGCTTGCTTTGATACAATGTCACCTGAGCTTGCCATAGAAAAGTCAGAATGAATGCTCATTAAATAGTTGGTGGTGTCTAATTTCCCTGAAAACAAATCAGCATGGCTGTTCAATAAACAGCTCATCTGGAAGTGTGCTGGCTATGCCACACATTGAATAGACAAATTAATAGATTGTAGAGTTTGAAGGGACAAGGGGGATCACCTAGTCCAACCCCTGGCAATGAAGGAATTTTTTACCCAGTAAAGGGCTCACACCCACAATCCTGAGATTAAGAGCCTCGTACTCTTTCAATGCAATTCTTCCACCAGATAGCACATTCATGGCTGCTGTCATGTGGAATGTGGTTGAGCAAATGCAACAAACACCTGCAGTGGTACCTTGGTTTAAGAACGGTCCGGTTTGAGAACGATTCGCTTTACAAACTCTGCAAAACCGGAAATAGTGTCCCGGTTTGAGAACTTTACCTCGGTCTAAGAATGGAATACGAATGGGGGAAGGGCACCAGCAGCAGGAAGTCTCATTAGGGAAAGCACACCTTGGTTTAAGAACAGTTTCATTTTAAGAACGGACTTCTGGAACAGATTAAGTTCGTAAACTGAGGTATCACTGTATTGGCGATTCTATTATCATTATCATCCACACTTTAATTAAAACCCAGGGGAAGATATCATGATGCAACTCCTCCCCGGGGCTTTTTCAGATCAGGAAGCGTAGGCAGCTGGGGAAGTTGCATGGAGGCTTAGGAAATGTTTACTGTCAGAAAGTTTTCCCTGATGTTTAGCTGGAATCTCCTTTCTTGTAACTTGAAGCCATTGTGGTTTAAGTCCTACCTTCCAGAGAAGGGGAAAACAAGCTTGCTCCATCCTCCATGCGAGAACTCTTCAGATATTTGAAGATGGCTATCAAACCTCCTCTCACGTCTCCTCTTTTGCAAGCTAAACATACCCAGCTCCTTCAACTGTTCCTCATAAGGCTTGGCTTCTAGACCTTTGCTTTCCTTACTGAAAAGGAAACCCACCCCCCACCCTTTATCCATCTCATAATAGAAAAGTAAGCAAACAACAAGAAATTCTCAAGCACCCTGAAAATTGAGGCAGAAGAATTGAATAAAGCATTGAAGATGCTCAAGGAGAGTTGCTGTTCTTGCTGTTGTTGTTTCAATGAGACTCCCTGGTAAATGTATTTAGTAGTGCAGCTGTCAACCCAGGAGCCCTAAATAGATGCCCCACAAGATAAGAAGCCTCTGGGTGACTCTGGTAGCTATCTGTTCTGACAGCTGCTACAGGCAAGTACAGAGAGCTCCCCTTGCAGCCATCTCTCTCAATGATTCTGTCTGCCTGCTCACATTTTTACTGGCCCTCTGGCAGCAACAGGTTTCTGCTAGCATCATCTTAAAAGTGGGTGTTAGAAGCCATCAAGAAAACGAGTGAGCAACTGAGGTGGCAGCCAGGCAAAGTTTCGGAGAGAAGACTAAAAAGAGAACTGGCAACAAAACTGAAAATGAGACTGATCTCCCACCATGAGCCTGTGCATGTTAAGAAATTCCCATAGTGATTTAATAATCAATCCCTCTTCTCAGGGAACTCTGAGAATAGTAGCTCTGTGAGGGCAAATAGGAGTGTTTTAACAACTCGCAGCATGCTTAACAAACTACAGTCCCCAGAATTCTTTGGGGGAAGCCATGGCCATTTAAAGTCGCATGATAGTGCTTTAAATGTATAGCACAACTGGGGCCTTGAAATCCTTCAAAGTTATACTCTAAAAGAAACTTAATTCACTTTCAGCTCACCTGGCAATTATGGGAACGACTTTCAGACATAGTTCAGAGATTTCTGAGCTATTTCAATGAGGATGTTCATTCCAAGCATTGACTATAATGCAGGGATGGAAAACCCTTTTCAGACTAATGGCCACATTCCCATCTGGGCAAACTTTTTCTGGAAGCGCAACAGCAGAGATTATTCAGTTAAGGGTTAATTCTGTTCTCGGTGCTAGTAAACTACCCAAGAAGGGTAGAGGTGGAACCACTCAGAGTTGGAAGGTTGTTTGCAGAGGTAGCATGTGATCTGATTGGCTGTGTAGTTCTGAGGAAGTCTTCCCCTCTATAGTTTATTTCTCTTAAAATTATATGCTGCGTTTTGTTCAGTTTCTTCTGTAAAATGTTATCAGGGCTTCTTTCTCTCTGGACTCTGATCTACAATGTTTCAGTGACTTTGCAATCACCTGTTTGAATAGAATCTTTAAAATACAGTGGTACCTTGGGTTAAGAACTTAATTCGTTCTGGAGGTCCGTTCTTAACCTGAAACTGTTCTTAACCTGAGGTACCACTTTAGCTAATGGGGCCTCCCATTGCTGCCATGCCACCGCCACACGATTTCTGTTCTCATTCTGAAGCAAAGTTCTTAATCCGAGGTACTATTTCTGGGTTAGCGGAGTCTGTAACCTGAAGCGTCTGTAATCCAAGGCACCACTGTAGTGTGTAAAGTCTGCCAAATAGTTTGTTTGCGGCCTGACTTTATTTTTAGCGGAGTCAGTAATTTGATAATTCTTAATCTGAGTTGTGTCTATGGATATTGAATGAGTTTCAAATGGGAAGCAAAATCTATGCAGGATAGTTTTAGATACTGAAAGAGGTCCAAACACACACATTTCAGCACATCCAACACTGAATTAAACGGAAACATGAAACATGATTGCCTGGCCTCCAGGAAATGCTCTTCTATCAGAACTGTAGAGGTTTGCACAGGCTATAACACCTCACTCTGAAAGGAGAGAATTGTATTTTGATAGATGCAGGGATTTGATAGCCATCAGGGAGCACTGCCCCATCAGAACTGCTTAGGTGTTCCCAACCTAATGAATTCTTGCAAACGAAATTTGATACCCTGTGCATCAGAAAGGTTTGCCCTGCTAGCAAGGGAAGAAAAACAGGACACAGAAGCATCATGTTCATAGATCATCTGAAAACATTTATCATTAATCTGATGGGGTAAGGGAAATTCTGATGGGGTTAGGGAAGTGATATTATCTCAGCGCTTGGAGAATCGTGATCACTTAGAAGTACATATGATTCAACCAAGGTTGATAGGGTGCTTACATCGTAGTTTTTAGGGACCGTTTTCAAACGGGCAAAGTATTTTCTGGCCAATTGGCTGTTGCAATGCATCGGCATGGATCAAATGTTGTTCCTTTTGCCTTATCTTAAAAATGTCACCTTTACCTCTTTCTGTCTAAAAATAAAACGAGTTGCGTGTTAAGGTCCCCCAAAGCCACCCCAGAAATAATTCACAATAAACTTAGAATTTTAGTTTAAGGTTTTTGGCATAATTTTGGCCACAACTTTCTTGATTACAGCACGTGAGTGGTTGCTTAGGCATTGGTTTTGACTATCTGATCCTGCACTCAGGCAGGACCAGAACTGACATCTGCAGCCCTGCAGATGTCAGTAAGGGAAAACATTCTGGGGGAGCATTGAGCTGGACACCAGTCTCTAACCTCACCCCAAATGCTCCCAGGGGCTCTGGCATGGCCCTAGCCTCTTGACAGGGGTTCAGACAAAAGCAAGGCGAGCCCCTGGATTCCTTTAATGGAATACCCTTGCAGCAGCAACTTCGGGGGCAGGCACAGCCAACCACATCCCCTCCACCAACCAATTGAACCACTGCCTAACCGCCAACCTTACAAAGTTGTGACGATTTGCTATGCAGTAGGCAAAACCCAAGAGGCACCAGCCAATCAGCCAAATGGCAAAATTTCTACCAGGCACCTACTCCAAAGCAGACGACCCCCTAGACAGGCATAACAAGGTCAAAAGAACAGTCCTAAATATAGGGAGGGAGGGCGGGTGATCCTGTGCACGCAACGAAAAGAGAAAGCTCAATGTCACGTGCAGGGGTATATATAGCCCTCAGTTGTTAATCACACATTCCCTGAGCCAAATTCCATCCCAGCAACTGAGGGGTGACCAATCGGGAGTTGAGGCCAACCAAACGTACCCGCCCGAGCAACAGCAGGGCAGCCTTGGTGACCTCACCACAACAAGTGCTCTCCTTGATGGAGGACACGATTTTCCAAATGGCTATATCTCGTTTAGATTAGGAATGGGGGAACTTGTTCATCCAGAGGCCACATTCCTTCCTGGGCAACCTTCTGGGGGCCGCAGGCCAGTGGCGGACGGGACCAGAGGCAAAATGGGTGGAGCAACAAATGCAGATGCTACCTTGGTTCAGCAGGTTTCTTTCTATGCACGACACCCAGAGAAGAAAGAGGCATTGCTAGAGTTCAAGGGAACATTCCAGCCAGGCAAGAACACTCAAAGAGGATGTGAAGCTAGGCTGGGAAAGGGTTATGGTCTGGGAGTGGCCTGGAGGAAGTCCTGAGGGACAGATAGGTTTGTAGGGTGGCATATGGTCTCCAGGCATGAGGTCCACCTACCTGACTCTGATTATTCCTCTTCCCTCCCTGGTTCTTCCCCCTTGAGTGTCGTGGTGTTTTTTTTTTTTTTGTTTTAGATTGTAAGCCTGTGGGTAGGGACTGTCTTGATTTGGATGTATGTAAGCCACTCTGGGAGCTGCTTTGGCTGAAGAGTGGGGTACAAAAGCTGTCAATAATAAATAAATAAAAATATCCTGTGGAGTTGGCTGCAGCTATTGCTGCCTGTAGGAGAGGGGAGTTCTTAGGTTCCTAAATCCAGAAAACTATGGCCTGAGTCTTCCCAGAGGACACACAAGTGTTTGGTAACAGTGGCCTCTAGGAGAGCATCTCATTCCTTAGGATATAACAGATATCCCTCTCTGATATCAGAGGATATGTTGGAGATCCCTTTCAGGCGTCAATGAGTGAGCCAGCATGGTGTAGTGGTTAAGAACGGTGGATTCATAATCTGGTGAACCGGGTTCGCGTCTCCGCTCCTCCACATGCAGCTGCTGAGCGACTTTGGGCTAGTCACGCTTCTCTGAAGTCTCTCAGCCCCACTCACTTCACAGAGTGCTTGTTGTGGGGGAGGAAGGGAAAGGAGATTGTAAGCTGCTTTGAGACTCCTTAAGGGGAGTGAAAGGCAGGATATCAAGTCCAAACTACTCTACTCTTCTTCTTCTTCTTCTTCTTCTTCTTCTTCTTCTTCTTCTTCTTCTTCTTCTTCTTCTTCTTCTTCCTCTTCTTCCTCTTCCTCTTCCTCTTCCTCTTCTTCTTCTTCCAGTTTTCTCACAGATTTTGGGTTGGTTGCTATAAGACCAGGATCCTGGACTTGATGGGCCACTGGCCTGATCCAATAGGTGCTTATTGCGCTCTTATACTGGTAAATTAGTAAGGATGGGATTCTTCCTTGGTGTCAATCTCTCCCATTGGGATAGTGTCTCTGGCATGTTTCTGTCCGTAGTGTGGGCTCAGCAGTTGCGATCAACCTCAGCAATTTCCCATTAGCGCTTCTTTCCCCAAAGGCTGTCAACAGTGCCCTCCCCCAAAATCTCCTGCTCCAATATCGCCGGCGCATTCATTCTTTTTCTTGCATCCCTTTTTTCATCTCATTAATTCCCATTCATTGACTTGTCCCTGATCTCTCTAATTGAGACCAGAACTTAATGTATTGAGGTGGGGGGGGGGGGAGGCTATTTTTAATTCACTAGGTTACTGTTAATAACAAGTTCTAATTTAAAAAAATCCCCTGTCTTCCACCCTCCCAAGTTCAGAGCGCTGAGAGGGGGGTTGGAAATGCAGGGACTTTTCTCAGAGCCTTCCTCTGTCTGATAAATTGGTATTGCAGCCTCCTTGAACAGCTGTCCTCTTTAGCCGACATTGTAATTAATGTGAATAATAAATTCATTCAAAGCGGTTCGATCGCGTGCGTCTTTCCTGGCCGTCCAGCTTCCCTGTGCAGAGCAAGATACGGATGTCAACATTTCCACTCAAATACAATAAAAAGGGATCGCAGGATGGGCTGCTGGTGTCTGATATGCTTGTGTTTTGTTAGTGCCTCTCTGGTCCATAATAAAGCATCACTATTTCCCCTGCCCCCCCCCCCCCAAGTCTCCAGGGATGGAAGGCTCCTAACGCTTGTGAGAAAAAAGGCCTGGATCTGGAAGATGAAGGTGCTTTGTCCTTTTGTAAAGATGGGCTGCAAAGCTGTTGCATCAATGATAGTTAGGAGAGGATATATTAATTGTAGGTTATCCCTCTCACTTGTGGGGTGCCTCAGGGTTCTGTCCTCTCCCCCATGCTTTTCAACATCTATATGCAGCCGCTGGGAGAGATCATCAGGGGGTTTGGGCTGGGTGTTCATCAGTATGCGGATGACACCCAGCTCTACCTCTCTTTCAAATCAGAACCAGTGAAGGCGGTGAAGGTCCTGTGTGAGTGCCTGGAGGCGGTTGGAGGTTGGATGGCGGCTAACAGATTGAGGTTGAATCCTGACAAGACAGAAGTACTGTTCTTGGGGGACAGGAGGCGGGCAGGTGTGGAGGATTCCCTGGTCCTGAATGGGGTAACTGTGCCCTTGAAGGACCAGGTGCGCAGCCTGGGAGTCATTTTGGACTCGCAGCTGTCCATGGAGGCACAGGTCAAATCTGTGTCCAGGGCAGCTGTTTACCAGCTCCATCTAGTACGCAGGCTGAGACCCTATCTGCCTGCGGACTGCCTCGCCAGAGTGGTGCATGCCCTGGTTATCTCCCGCTTGGACTACTGCAATGTGCTCTACGTGGGGCTACCTTTGAAGGTGACCCAGAAGCTACAACTAATCCAGAATGCAGCAGCTAGGCTGGTGACTGGGAGCAGCCGCCGATACCACATAACACCGGTCTTAAAAGACCTACATTGGCTCCCAGTACGTTTCCGAGCACAATTCAAAGTATTGGTGCTGACCTTTAAAGCCCTAAACGGCCTCAGTCCTGTATACCTGAAGGAGCGTCTCCACCCCCATCATTCTGCCCGGAGGTCCAGCACCGAGGGCCTTCTGGCGGTTCCCTCACTGCGAGAAGCCAAGTTACAGGGAACCAGGCAGAGGGCCTTCTCGGTAGTGGCGCCCTCCCTGCGGAACGCCCTCCCACCAGATGTCAAAGAGAACAATAACTACCAGACTTTTAGAAGACATCTGAAGGCAGCCCTGTTCAGGGAAGCTTTTAATGTTTGATGTATTAGAGTATTTTAATATTTTTTTTGGAAGCCGCCCAGAGTGGCTGGGGAAGCCCAGCCAGATGGGCGGGGTACAAATAATAAATTATTATTATTATTATTATTATTATTATTATTATTATTATTATTGAATTTTACTAGCTTAACTTGCTTGGTAATCAAAAAATTATTATTATTATTATTATTATTATTATTATTATTATGAAATCATTATTATTTGATTTTACAAATATAAGTTTATAACAATACCAAATACATATCCATATACAGTGGTACCTTGGGTTACATACGCTTCAGGTTACATACGCTTCAGGTTACACACTCCGCTAACTCAGAAATAGTGCTTCAGGTTAAGAACTTTGCTTCAGGATAAGAACAGAAATCGGGCTCTGGCAGCATGGCAACAGCAGGAAGCCCCATTAGCTAAAGTGGTGCTTCAAGTTAAGAACCGTTTCAGGTTAAGAAAGGACCTCCGGAACGAATTAAGTACTTAACCTGAGGTACCACTGTAAAGAGATTTATCTGAATCTCAAGACTTTCCCCCATTCCCACCATGGGTACTATTGTCAACATTTTCAACTGCATATTATTTCATAATCTATATTTTGCATCCATCCATATTATCCATAGTGTTTGCTACATTACAAGTGAGATTAAAATTCTGCTAATGTTTTCATCTGCTTACAGTGGTCTCTTAGATAAATTATTATTTTTTCCCATTTTTAAAAAAAGTTTTTGTCCTCTTGGTTCCTGAGCTTTCCAGTCAGCTTTGCCATTTCGACATAGTCCATCAGCTTAGTTTGCCATTACTCTCTGGTAGGGACTCTTTCTTCTTCCCATCTCTGGGCTAGTAGCATCCGTGCGGCTGTTGTTGCATACATAAAAAGTCTTTTCTTCTCCTCTGGAATGTCGGTACCTATTCAGACATATCGGTTTCTGAACAGCTTAGTTCTCGAACGTTTTGGCTCCCAAACACCACAAACCCGGAAATGAGTGTTCCGGTTTGTGAACTATTTTTGAAGCCAAACGTCCAACGGGATTTCTATGGCTTCTGATTGGCTGCAGGACCTTCCTGCAGCCAATCAGAAGCTGCACTTTGGTTTCCAAACGTTTTGGAAGTAGAACGAACTTCTGGAAATGATTCCATTTGACTTCTGAGGTATGACTGCAATTCCTAATAAAAAAGCTTCTGGTTTTTTTAAACAAAAGTTATTTTATTTTATTTTTATTTCATTATATATCATCTCCCAGAAAGCTTTTAATACCTTAAATGACCACCACATATGGTTAGGTATTCAAATAATTAGATCCCCTCCAGTAAAATAATCAACAGAGACACTGAATATCTGAATAGCTGACACTGATCCTGACAGGACCAAGGGGGCCATGACACATACCATTTGTTTATGACACCCAGAGTCCAGCAGTGGCCAAGATAGAAGCATGATTTGCATGCAGAAGGTCGTGGGTTCAATCCTCAGCATCTTTCAGGAAGAGTAGAGACAGTGCCCTGCCTGAAATCCTGGAGAACTGCTGCCAGTCAGGGTAGACAATACTGAACTAGATAGACCAATGATCTGACTCAGCATATGGCAGTTCCCTGTGTTCACAAGCAGCACAGCCCAGTCACAAAGTTTGCCACTTTAGTGAGAACTAGGCAAGAGATCACATCTTCCACCTTAGGGCACCAGCTGGTCATCTTTGGTAGGACTATGCAATTGGTTATAGAGTTTCTTTAGCCCCTGGATAAACACCTTTTTTTATAGAAAAAATGATACTGGTTCCCTTTGTCAGTATTACATGAGCAGTAGCTGTACTTTCCAGAAACTTACAGAAACTAAAGGTTTCAAGCTTAAGGCATTAATACTGATTCAGATCAGTGGTCCATCCTGGTCTGTATTCTGCATTTTGGCTCGCAGCAGCTCTTAAGAGAGTTTCTATTTCTATTTATTATTATTTATTAATTATTTATTTTATTTTATTTATATTTCACAAGACTGATATACTGCTTGATTGTAACAAAACCTCAAAGAGAATAAAACAATAACATGATCAGTAACAAAAAAACAGTTAGAAACCACTATTTAACACACACACACACACACACACACACACACACACACACACAAATTCAATTATACGCTAGAAGCCAGATTAAAACATGCATTGACATTCCAGATGTCTGGAGTTGCTTAAGTAAAGAAAAAATGTTTGTGTTTGTGTTTAAGATAACATTTTTTTTGGGGGGGGGACCCAGAAACTTTTCTTTTGGGAATTATGGGATCAGAGTTACCTAAACAATATAGAGATTTATTTATGTATGCAGCCACTGCCACAGGAATGGCATTTGCCCAAAAATGGAAAGAAGAAGAAGTCCCAATGAAAGAAGAATGGCTACAGAAATTAATGGACTATGCAGAAATGGTGAAACTTACAGGAAGAATAAGAAATCAAGACAGCACACTTTTCATTAGGGAATGGAAATCGTTTATTGCATATTTACAAGCAAATTGTAAACAAATTAAGACCTTAGCAGGATTATTGTAAAAACTTGCAGTTTCTAAAACATATATGAATCAGATGAGGGGAAAAATAAATAGGGTTAACTGGGATATGCAGAAGAAAAAGAGAGAGGGTAAATTCATGGAACCGCTGAAAGAGGGGGATGGAAGTCGAGGTTTGATAGGTGAGAATTGTTTTATTATTATTTTTTAAATGATTATTTGTTAAAATGGAAATTATAAATAAACTTATTGAAAAAATGTTTTAAGCAGGCACTGAAAAGCATACTGTGCAGGTGTCTGCCTAGATGCCAATGGATTTTTCATCATAATAACCTGGATTATTGGTATGCTAAGATTTGGTAAATCACCCTTTTTGATTTTTTTTTTTGACATAAGCTAAAAGTGTCCAGAGGTCAAACAGCTCAGGATCACTTCTTTGTCATTTGGTCTAATTTTATTTTATACAGAAATACAACAACTTAGGGGTGTCAGGTGAAACAGTTCTGTGCAAGTGGGCGCCATATTTTGAAGAGCAAAAAAAAAGAGGACACATTTGCCGTCTTCTGCTTTTAACTATGGATCGCTATGATGACTCTACCCATGAAAAAGAGGACATGTCCCGGAAAAAGAGGACATATGGCAACCTGGTAGTTGGACTAAATAACCATTGGTGTCTCTTCCAACCCTATGATTCTATGATTCCTAATGACTGCTGCTAGTGGCTCCATAGAGATAATAAGTAGGGCACCCTGCAACATTTCTAGAGGAGGCCTTTCCCATTCCCATAATTCATTGCATGAACATTTACCTGGAGATGCTGAGGATTAAACTTGAGACTAATTGCATGCAGAGAATGCTCTCTGCTGCTGCTCTGCCTTCCCTACTGACCTTAGGCACCTCTGTCTTTCCATTATTCTTGCTGGCCTCTGTTTGCCCATCACACATAACCACCAAGTTAATGGACTCCTCTGAGGAGGGGCCAAGCCGGGAGCCATCAAAGCAGATTTCCCTGAGATGAGCGATCCATTCCCAATTTCAATTAAAGCGTCATTAGCGTGAAACCTTATCCATCCCAATTCCCATTTGCCAGCAGGAGTTTCTCTCCTCCCCCAGTCCTGAGTGCTGTTCTGCGGTTAATACCCGGCGCTTTTTGCCAGAGCCCACCAGAATTGCTAAAACACAGCAGCTGGTGCTAATAAACAAACATATTGATCATACAGATATGGGCTGTCAGGGAGTTAATTCATGAATGAAGTGCGCTTCAAGAGTGCCTAGTGGGTGATGATTGCACCGAAAAGGGCATCATCATCCAGTTTGCTGAGATAAAGGACCATCATAGTCAGTGCATCCTCTGCCTCACCTAGACCAATAATTCTCCCATTCGATTACTTTGTAAAAACACACCCACACACCGGGATTTAAAATTTGTGTTGCGTGTACAAACCAATGAGGAAAGCTTCTTGTCACTGAGCCATTCTGTCAGGCTTCTGTCCCAGAACATGACGACAGTGACACTTATTTCAGAATAAGGAAGAGTTCTAGTTATTTATTGATATTTATATGCCATTTTTCTTTTCCAAAGAGCTTGAGATTTCATACAGGGTTCTCCTTGTCGTGAAATTCTACTCAATATTGATCCAGAGCAGAACTCCAATGTATAGTTAGCAGAGTAAAAACTTAAAACATGTTGCAGGATTCCCAAAAAATTAATATTTTATCCAGCAGAGCTTTACCGCTACTGAAGGCGAATGAGCATAACGGTCCCAAATCCAATACATTCAGGATTGGCACTGTCCATAAGAAATCCAGTTGCAGCAGGTTTAACTTAAACAACTTAAACTTACAGTAACTTTTATTAATATTATTTTATTAATATTAATATTATAGTATGTACAGAACACCACACCAAGAGATAGAAAGAGTAAGTGAAACCCACTCTCCTTCTGTTGCTATTACAGTCAGCATGACCTTGACAGAAAGAGATAAGAGAACCAGTTTAAACCAGCTGTACTCAGCTTCTCTGAAGGAATAACTCAAACACTATGAACCTTCTGCTTGTTTCTTTCACACAGAGAAGCTTCCAGAACCCTCTTGAACTACGATAGGAAAGATATCTACACATCAGATCAACACTTTCTGCACTAAGAAATGCAAACTGACATTCCTCCTCCCCATTTTATCCTCACAACAATCCTGTGACTTCTTATAATTAGGCATATCCTTGTACCATTGAGATGGGTCAGGTTTATGCATTGATGGAGTTGCTTCCATTCATTTCCTGAGAGGTAAGTTAGGCTGAGAGGCAATGTCTGGCCCAAGGTCAGTCAGTGAGCTTCATGACACCAAGTGGGGAGTTGAACCCTGGTCTCCCAGGTGCTAGCCTGACACTCTATAACCCAGGCACCCCCAAACTCGGCCCTCCAGATGTTTTGGGACTACAATTCCCATCATCCCTGACCACTGGTCCTGTTAGCTAAGGATGATGGGAGTTGTTGTCCCAAAACATATGGAGGGCCGAGTTTGGGGATGCCTGCTCTAACCACTCCAACACACCGGCTCTTTTATCCAGGCTAATAGCAGTACAGGTTCAATAGCAAGCAAAAGCTCTGGGAGTCAAGAGTTCAGGGTGCACAAGCAAGGCAGGAGATTCGAAACTGAACAGAAGCTATGACACAGCCTTCCTGCCAAGCTTTTAAAGATGAGGCAGGGTGAGCTCACTCATGAGACTCTCTTGCCCTATGAGTCTGGTGTGGGTACAGCTGACCCCTCTTACGAAGCCAGTGCTGGGCTTCTGGTATCTAATTCCTCTTGGCTGCTCGAAGTCTTCCCTAATGAGTGTCTGCACTTTGCAAGAATGACGATAGTGAGTGCTGGTCCTCTGTTTCCCCCTCTCTAATGTCTAGATCAGGATTTCCCAAACTTGGGTATCTAGCTGTTTTTGGACTACAACTCCCATCATTCCTAGCTAGCAGCACCAGTGGTCATGGATGATGGGAACTGTAGTCCAAAAACAGCTGGAGACCCAAGTGTGGGAAATCCTGGTCTAGAGTTGCAAGGGGAGGAACAGCAATCTCCATCTCCAGGCTCCTGCCTTCCTCCTCCCCATCTGCTCCATCTTCATCTTCCTCCTCTTCTCTCTGGGGCTGCCATGTCATGACTGATCCTGACAGGACCAAGGGGCCCATGACATATACCATTTGTTGCTATGTCATGACACCCAGAGTCCAGCAGCGGCCAAGATAGAAGCATGATATGCATGTAGAAGGTCATGGGTTCAATCCTCAGCATCTTTCAGGAAGAGCAGAGACAGTGCCCTGCCTGAAATCCTGGAGAACTGCTGTCAGTCAGGGTAGACAATACTGAACTAGATAGACCAATGATCTGACTCAGCATATGGCAGTTCCCTGTGTTCACAAGCAGTACAGCCCAGTCACAAAGTTTGCCACTTTAGGGAGAAGTAGGCCAGCGATCGCATCTTCCACCTTGGGGCACCAGCTGATTTTTCACCTGAATTATATTAGCTTCTGTTTGCAACACCACCACAAGTTGGAAGCGGGGTGGCTTTTTTCAGGGTGCTGCAAAAAAAGGGAAGTGTGATGTGAAAAACAAGGTCTGTTAATATCTGGGCCATATGTCGTCTGCACTCTAAAACAGAGAACGTCTGAGAATATTTTATCGCAAGCTTTAAAGTTCCCAAAGTAAACAAACACAACTGAGATCCTGAGCCAGGAAAAGCTAAACTGGGTGACCTATATCAGTTATGCAAATATCACACATTAGCACAACATTTTGCAAAGTTTAGTAAGCATCTTTCCCCCTCCTTTGCGTGAGTTTTCACTCACCCATCTGCTTCCCCCCTCTTGTCACGAGAACACCATTTTATTTCGAGAAGAAGAAGGAGGAGGTTGAGTCCTTTGATTCACAGGTGGGGAATCTCAGGCTCAGGGGCTGAATGTGGCCTTCCAGAAGAACTGTCTACCTGTCTGCAGGGACACTTGCCAAGTCACACTCCATCCGACTCCATTCCTTATGCCTCACTCACCAGCTTTGTGCTCTCTTCAAGTGCTTTTTCCTGGCTGGAACATGTCCTTGAAAATATTCTCTAAAGAATGACCGCTCCCCGCATAAAACGGGGGGTGCCCTTTGCATGGACGCGCGCAGCCCCTGGATCTGGAGCGGCTCCATCAGCATAGGCTTGGCTTTGCCTTCCCTCAGGTGGGATACCTGGAGGTCTCCGCCTACCCCAGTCAGCTGTCCAATCCCACCTGGGGGAAGCGTTGCCAAGGAGACCAGGCCAGGTAGGGGAGGGATTACCTGCCCACACAATAGAGGGAGGATCTTACCTGGGAATCTTCACTTGGCTCCAGAGCTTCTCCCACCCTACCCACCCTCAGTTAAGGCCTGATTTTGCAGGTTAACTTTTCCTCACAGGTTTTGCAGGTTAACTTTTCCTTCACAGGTATGTGGGCGCTGCTACATCAAGGTCGCTGTTAAAGGGCCGGAAAGGAATTTCCCTGCACTGGCAGGTTTCGCCTTTCCCGTAGCAAAACGTCACAACTTTGGCGGTATCAGGCCTTGGGTGGAATCCTTTTTTTTTTTTTAATAAGATATTTATTAAGATTTTTTAAAATATTACAATAAAAATGAAAAAAATAACAAAAATACAAAATAAAAATGGTTAAAAACACACAGATTTTCCATTACTTATTTTCCTTTAGCTTGTTTCCCGGACCTCCTCATACCTCCCTTTTTTGTATTCCACTTCAATCTGTTGGTTCAGCAAATCCTTACCCTCTGTAATTATCCTAATCCTTGATCTTAAAAATAATAGCATTAGATTTTTACCTATTTATAACCCTTTTTTCATATTCCCTTAAAGCATTACAGCTGGAAACCACTTAATTTCTATCCAACATCATTCTAACATTCATTAATTTTACAATATTTCTGTAGATAATCTTTGAATTTCTTCCACTCTTCTTCCACCGACTCTTCTCCCTGGTCTCGGATTCTGCCAGTCATTTCTGCCAGTTCCATATAGTCCATCAGCTTCATCTGCATTCTTCCAAAGTGGGTAAATCTTGTGTCTTCCAATACTTTGCAATAAGTATTCTTGCTGCTGTTGTGGCGTACATAAAAAAAAGTTCTATCCTTCTTTGACACCAATTGGCCGACTATGCCCAGGAGAAAGGCCTCTGGTTTCTTCAAGAAGGTATATTTAAATACCTTTTTCAGTTCATTATATATAATTTCCCAGAAAGCCTTAATCCTTGGGCACGTCCACCAAAGGTGAAAGAATGTACCTTCGGTTTCTTTACATTTCCAACATTTATTATCGGGCAAGTGATATATTTTTGCAAGCTTGACTGGGGTCATGTTCCACCTGTATATCATTTTCATAATATTCTCTCTTAGGGCATTACATGCCGTAAACTTCATACCTGTGGTCCATAACTGTTCCCAGTCAGCAAACATAATATTATGTCCAACATCTTGTGCCCATTTAATCATAGCAGATTTCACCGTTTCATCCTGAGTATTCCATTTCAACAGCAAGTTATACATTCTTGACAAATTCTTAGTTTTGGGTTCTAACAATTCTGTTTCTAGTTTTGATTTTTCCACCTGGAAGCCAATTTTCTTATCCAAATTGTATGCCTCCATTATCTGATAATAGTGAAGCCAATCTGGCACTTTGTTTTTTAATTTCTCGAAACTCTGCAATTTCAATTTGTCTCCTCCTTGTTCCAAAATTTCCCAATATTTCGGCCATTTGGCCTCCATATTGAGCCTTTTCAGAGCTTTCGCTTCCATCGGTGACAACCACCTTGGGGTTTTGTTTTCCAATAAATCCTTATATCTTATCCAAACATTAAACAATGCTTTCCTGACAATATGATTTTTAAATGCTTTATGTGCTTTGACCTTATCATACCATAAATATGCATGCCATCCAAATACGTTATTAAAACCTTCTAAATCCAAAATGTCTGTATTTTCAAGAAGTAGCCATTCTTTCAACCAGCAAAAGGCTGCTGATTCATAATAAAGTTTGAAGTCTGGCAGGGCGAATCCACCCCTTTCCTTTGCATCAGTTAATATCTTAAATTTTATTCTGGGCTTCTTGCCCTGCCAGACAAATCTAGAATTATCTCTCTGCCACCTCTTGAAACAGTCCATCTTGTCCACAATTTGCAATGTTTGAAACAAAAACAACATTCTAGGCAATACATTCATTTTTATCACAGCAATACGACCCAACAGTGAAAGCTTCAAATTTGACCAAATTTCTAAGTCTTTTTTCACTTCCGTCCAACATTTTTCATAATTATCTTTAAATAAGTTCCCATTTTAGCTGTCATATTAATCCCCAGGTATTTCACTTTCTTAACCACAGTCAAGCCTGTCTCATTCTGAAACCTCTCTCTTTCAATCGGTGTTAAATTTTTCTCTAAAACCTTAGTTTTTAACTTGTTCAATTTAAATCCTGCCACTTGACCAAATTCTTGAATCAGTTCTAAAAACCCTTTTAGTACTAGATTCTGGCTCCTGTAACGTCAATACTAAGACATCTGCAAATGCTCTCAGTTTGTACTGTTTGGCTCTGACCTGTATACCTTTAACCAACTGCTCCCTTCTAATCATATTCAGCAGAACCTCCAGGACCGATATAAAAAGCAGTGGGGAGATTGGGCACCCCTGTCGTGTCCCTTTTTCTATCTTAAATTCTTCCGTCACCACATTATTTACAATTAATTTAGCCTTTTGTTCAGAATATATTGCACCTATACCATTTTCAAAACCTTGGCCTACCCCCATCCCCTGTAGGTTCTTCTTCATAAAGCTCCAAGAGATGTTGTCAAAAGCTTTCTCCGCGTCCACAAATATCAGAACTGCTTTAGTGTTTATATTCACCTCTAATTTTTCCAAAATATCAACTATATTCCTCAAATTATCAGACAAGTGTCTTCCCGGGAGAAAGCCCGCTTGATCTTTATGAATCTCTTCCATCAATACTTTTTTCAATCTCTTGGCCAAAATGTCTGCAAAAATTTTGTAATCCACATTAAGTAACAATATAGGGCGGTAGTTCTTAAGCTGAGTCTTTTCAGTCTGTGTTTTCGGTATAAGTGTAATGTACGCCTCTTTCCACGACTCTGGTGCCCTTTTCCCTTCCAATATTTCATTGCAGACTTCCTTCAAGGGTTGTACTAACCACTCTTTCAAAGATCTATAGTATCTAGAAGTCAGCCCATCCGGTCCTGGAGATTTGCCCAATTGCATGTTTTGAATGGCACCTTCTACTTCCTGTTCAGATATTTTGTAGTTCAACATTTATTTGCTTTCTTGAGAGATTTTTTGTAATCCATTTGTCTTCAAAAATCGGTCTATATCCATTTCTTTCTGTGCCCCTTGTGTGTATAATTGTTTAAAGTACCTCTGGAAACAGTTTCTAATCTCAGTTGGGTTGTGTATATTCTTTCCTTCCACTTCTAGGTTTGTAATAGTATTTAATTTTTGTCTTTTTTTCATTTGCCAGGCCAGCAATTTCCCACATTTGTTAGCTGATTCAAATGTTTTTTGTCTCATTTGTTTAATTTTCCATTCTATTTCCTGATTCATCATTTCCATATATTGTACTTGATATAATTTTATCTCTCTCAAAATCTCCTGCGACTTTGGTTTTGCTCTCAATTTCTTCTCACTTTCTTTTATTTTCTCCAAAATTTTATCTTTCTTCTCATTTTGACTTCTCTTCTTTATTGCATTCTGTTGTATCAGAAACCCTCTCATAACAGCTTTGCTTGCGTCCCAGATTACTCTTTTTTCTACAGTAGTGTTCATATTTATTGCAAAATAATCTCTCAAAGTTTTTTGGGCCTTTTTGTAGACTTCTTCATCTCTGAATAAGGTGTCATTCATCCTCCATCTGAAGGAGCAAGTTGATATTTGTTTCATCTCCATTCTTACAGCGTTATGGTCGGAGCAAGTTTTTGGGCAGATTTCCACTTTCTTTATCTTTGGTGCCATTCCTCTAGTTACCCATATTTGGTCAATTCTAGTCCATGTCATCTTGGCTTCAGAAAAGAAGGTTCCCTCTCTTCCCAGGGGGTTCTTTACTCTCCAAATGTCCACTAAGTCCATATTGTCTGTCATCTCAAAAAATGTTTTCGGTAATCTACCATCTTTGGTAACTACCTGTCTTTGTGCCTTGTCCATATTTGTAGATACTACTCCATTCATATCCCCCATCAGAATCAGATTGTAATCCAGATAGTCCAGTAAAGTCTCATGCAACTTTTTAAAGAATTCAGATTTCCCCTCATTCGGTGCATATATTCCTACAATCAAAAATTTCTCTCCTTGAACTTGAATTTCAATTGCCAAAAATCTGCCTTGTTCGTCTTTAAAAATTAATTTCGGTAATAATCTCTCCTTTGCGTATATCACAACTCCTCTTTTTTTAACTTTATCAGATGAGATAAACTCCTGTCCCAATCTTTTATTAATCAGTAGTTTCCTGTGTAGCCTTGTTATATGTGTTTCTTGTAAACAAATCAAGTCCAACTGTTCCTTTTTTAATAGATGAAAAACACTTTTTCTCTTTCGAGGAGAGTTCAAACCATTACAATTCCAACTTAACAGTTGCAGAGCCGTGATGGGGTTACTTCGCTTTGCCTCCAACTGCGCCAAGTGTCTGTTCTTGTTCTGTCGATGGTGTCTCTTTCTCTGGGCCGTGCAATCCAAAGGATAAGTTTGATATGTCTAGTATTCCTTTTTCCAGTGCTTTTGGCTCTTCTCCGGATTCCGCTTCTTTCTGTAGATCTTCTTCATGATCTTTCAAAAACCTATCTTTATTGTTGACTGATCTTATTTTTATCTTTCTTCCTTTGTATTTAAAGGATAGGCCTTGAGGAAATTCCCACCTAAAGAGAATTCTATTTCTTCTCAACAGGGCAACTAGGTCTCCGTAGTTAAACCTTAAGTCCAAAAGATGTTTTGGAATGTCCTTAAATATCTCCACACTTGAGTCATCAATTTCCAAAGTCTTTTGATAGTGCAGATTCAAAATTTTGTCTCTCTCCTCTTTTGTTCGAAGAGTAATCAAGCAGTCCCTCACCTTGTTCCTCCTTTGTCCTCTTCCAAGTCTAAATGCACTCGCTATCTTAAATTCTTCCTTCCCCAAGTCCTGGTTGCAAAAAATCTGTGAATTCCTGTGTAAGAAATTCAGCCAAATTGTCTTTCTCACGTTCTGGTACAGCCCTGATTCTTAAATTTCTTTGTTTCTCTTTCAATTCAATCATAGACAGTGTCAAACCGTGGTCTTCCAATTGCTTGTATACCGGTGGTAACTTCTCTTGAGTAGCAGTTGCTATATCTTTTGCTTCTTCAGCTATCTTTCGGGTCGAAGCAGATTCCTGTAATAATTTTTCAATAGATTCTGTATTGGTATTCACCTTCTGTCCCAAATTGTTTATGCTTGTTGTATTCAGGTCAATTTTAACTGATGCTTCAGCTACTTGTTTATTTGTCTCAGCTACCTGCTTAGCTAAATTTTCCAAAGATTCATTAATTTTTCCAAGTGCATGTGCCAAAACGTCTTCGGACGACATAGCTTTTGGTTTGACCTGTGAAGGAGCAGCCCCTGATGTTCCAGATGCTCCAGATGTTGAAGCCCTTCGCTGCTGCGCAATGTCTGTCCGATAGTGTCTGCCAGACCTAGTAGTCTCCCATCTGCCATAACACTCTCATGAGAATTCAAGGCCAATCCCATGGTTGAAAGTTTGTTTTGGAATGGAATTTTCCTCTTGTTATTGTAGCAATGTCAAACCTCCTCTAGGGGGACACAGTAACAGCCAGAGCTTGCAACTTTTAAAAACAAAAATGGTCCTTATAAGTCCCCCAATTCACCTAAAAACAACAGTTTCAATTGCACTTAAACAGTTACTTTAGAACTTTAGAACCAGGAGAGGTCCAGAAACACTGTATCTCTTTTGCAGAGTTAGCTGTCAAAATCTACTGCTTACCGATAGGCTTTCCACTGAACGACTAGGGGCAGTCCGTTCCCAGGTTTTAGGCAGCGGATTTTAGCTTCCTTCCCCCCCTTTTTTTTGCAGATGAATCCAGTTCAAAGCTTCCCCCCTCCTCTTCTGCAATCCGGAGGGGAGACCGCTTTCCAGATGTTAAGATTTAAGTCTTTTTCCAAACGTCTTTCCAAGTTTCCGCTTTACAGTCTCTTTGCTTTGTCCTGGTTATACCTTCCCGCTTCGGTGTCGAATTAACTTAATTTTTCTCCTTTTAAATCCAATTTAATCCTACTCACGGGCAGTTGCTTTCAAAGTCCAATTGTCCCAGGAAAAAGTCAGCGCTCTCCGATAACGGCTGTGCGGCTTCACTCCGCGGAAGAAGCAGTCGACTCCCAGCACCGCGCCGCTCACCCCGTCCCGCTCCGGAGCCCTTAAAAGGGTCCCTTCGCAACTTGGGGGGGCGCAAATGGTGCCCGCCGAGTCCCCACGTTCACAGGCTTCCCCCGCCTGTGATTTCTAAAGGGCCCCCGCTTTGCCGCAGCGGTAAGACCCGATCCCGCGGAGCTGGTCCCTCCGAGACTCAGAGGGAATCCGCCATTAACGATGGCGCTGACCCGGAAGTCCGCTGACCCAGAAGTCCGCTGACCCGGAATCCTTTAGTCTATCTTCCTCTTTGCAGCGGCGATACCAGGGTTCCCCGTTAAAGGGGTTTCTGAAGGGAGGCTTTGACCGTACGCCGAAAGGTTGTCATTGCTCTCCTCTGCGGCGGCGGCGGCGTAACGGGGGCGGTTATCTCTGCTTGAACATATGTTCTCCAGAGCCGGCCCATCCCCCCCCACACTGGATAACCCTGATGCTCCCTAGGTCCCCGGCTGGGGACTGGGGAGGGAGAACGCCTAATGCCTGAGCCAAGGTCTACCCACATTTGAAATTTAATAAAGTTGTAGCCAATTTAATCCCATAGCACGTTGTCTTGAGTCATTATTCCACATGACGGGGGGGGGGCGCTCGGGATCTGGGGGACTCCGCCTGTCCACACAATTATTGCCCACCCTTCAGTGGAATGTCCCAGGACAGGTGACAACAATTTTAAAACCAAAAATTAAAAACACTTGAAACAAATGACCGTCGCAGGATCCTGAAAATACACACCCCAAGTGTCAAAGGCTAGCGTAAAGAGGTGCCTTTCCAGCATATGACAAAAATTGTACAGGGGATGTGCCAAACACACCCCTGTGGGAAGGAAACTCAACAACCTAGGAGATACCCCAGAGAATGCCCTCTCCAGGGAGTGATCTGACTGCTTCGTTTTACTGTGCACAGAAAAAAGCTACAATCGCTTTGATTGCTTTCGCTGTTTTAGCTGATTTTAATTTGTGTGGGGGTTTTCTCCTGTAGTTGTTTGTTTTGTGCCAGGCAAATATATTCCTTGTCTCTCAAGCCATTGGCTAATTTTAAATCATGTGTGTGTGTGTGTGTGTGAGAGAGAGAGAGAGAGAGAGAGAGTTATTCTTTTCGTTTGTTATGATGCTATATAACTTTGAGTTTTTATACTGTAAGCCGCCCTGTGATCTTCGGATGAAGGGTGGTATAGAGAGCTAATAAAATGAAGAAATAAATATGTTCTGGGGTTCAGCCCTGGCATTGAAAACAGCTAGCAGGGCAGTCAAGCCCCTCCACTGGACTGTGGGAATCTCAATTCAGGTACACATCCTTGCAATCCATCAGTTTCAGCTAGCCCTGATCAGATGGAGATGCCTGAGGCTGTGTTTTGAAGCAAACACATGCTTCCAGGGCTACTATGCAGCCTGGAACACACCTTTGCTTCAGTTCGTGCACATCTCTGAATTTTCAAAATTCCCCCCCCAAAAGTACTAAGATGCCTATTTAAAAAGTGTATTTCAGGATGAAATGCATGCCAGCAGTGTGTGTTTTGTGAAAACAAAAAAATGCATGGCAATTTTAGTGCACTTTTAATATTTCAGTTGCAAATCAATGTGGAAATGGGACGGAGAAGGAATGAGGAATCAACACAGGTTAGAAATAGACTGCTTGGTCCATCCCTAGACACCAGAAGCCAGAGCAGGGAGTAGGGTAGAGGTGTAGATGATCTCGTTGGTTTCATAATCCAAGCACAAGCAGGGATATTGACAGAAACATATCTTTACCTCCACATGGACTAGAAACTTGTTTAGAATGAAAGCTGGGATTTGATGGGAATTAATTATTTTTCTTCTCTTTTCTTTTGCAGGCAATATATTCCATGAATCGACATGCACTTGGGTGGAATCATACTATACAGACAACCCTAGTTACTATGCATCAAGCAGTTTCCTCTCTTTGGGGCAGATGGCCCACCCTAGAGATTTAAAAACAACAACAAAACTTTGCAGATTTGTCCAAATTCTCTATTTCAAGGCCTAGGGTTTTTTTGGGGGGGGGATTCTCTCTCTCAAGGCAGTAAATGTGAGTCTTCATACAGCAATGAGCAAGGAAAAAACTCCAGTAGAGGAAAATGAGAGAGGGAGAGAGAAGCGAGAGAGATGGCCACTCCATACAAGGTTACAAAGAGGATAATGGGAAAATAATGCCACATCATCAGTTTTAACCTTTCTGAAAAATGCTCCTTCGAAAGGCCTAGTGATTTTTATTTTAAAATCAATGATGTTGTGCTTTTTTTTTTTTTGGTAAAATAAAACGAGCACGAAGCTATGTTTATTGGCAATCACAGGATGAAAAGGGAACTGGACAGTCCGTGGGGAGAATCCCAGGACATTGCTGTGGTGATGAGGTAGGAAATGTATGGGGAGGATTGAGGGAGAAAAGCCTGACCTCTCCCTTAGGGTTGCCAAATTTCAAAAAGTAAAAACCAGGACACCCTTTGGAAATTCCCCGCGGACGTCAATTCCACCTTTGAAATCCCGGTAATGTCCAGGAAAATCCGGATGTAGGGCAGCCCTACTCTCCCTTCATAGCCCAAATGCGGATGGGGCAGGGGCAGGAACAAAGCCGGCATTGATCTCCCTTCCCCCAACATTCTGCTGCCATTTCAAACAAACGTGATTTCCCCTTTGATTCTCAATTGCTAGGTGCCAGTTTCAGAACATATGAAGCTTTCAGTGGTGGGGAGCAACAGGGCTGGAAGGGCAATTGCTGCTCTCCAAGCCTCTCTGCCTGTCTCTTGGAAGTCCACCCCCCACCCCCACCCCATTCCTGCTTTTGCCTGGCAGGAATGACGTCATGTCACTTTGCACACACCACAGCAGAGCCTGGGAGCCCCGGAAGTCGTGTTGGAGGCACCGAGAGACCTCAGAGGTCACAAAAAAATTGTGGGTGTCCGGGCCCCCAGGAATTGGCCCCAGTGCTCCTGTGGGAGTGAGTTTCATGGGTTAATTTTGTGCTGCGTGGATAATAATTTTCTTTGAACTGTCCTGAATCTTCCAACATTCCGCTTCATTAGATGCCCATGGGTTGTAGTACAGAGTACAGTGGTACCTCAGGTTAAGAACTTAATTCATTCTGGAGGTCTGTTCTTAACCTGAAACTGTTCTTAACCTGAGGTACCACTTTAGCTAATGGGGCCTCCCACTGCTACTGCACCACTGCCACGCAATTTCTGTTCTCATCCTGAAGCAAAGTTCTTAACCCGAGGTACTATTTCTGGGTTAGCAGAGTCTGTAACCTGAAGCGTCTATAACCTGAAGCATCTGTAACCCGAGGTACCACTGTATTGTCTACTGTACAAAGCCAAGAGTTTCATCCATTCTTCCACCCACTATTGCCACTGGTCTCCACCCACCACTGGCATATTGCCCCAGAAGATTGTCCATAAGGCTATGTGGTCCATTTGACCCAGATTTCGGTGGGAGAAGTCATGTGCCGTAAATGTGCACTGAATGCACTTGAAATGTATTGTGTAGGTCTGCTATTTTGCAGAGGTTTTTCCAACTCTCCAACCTGGACTCCCATTGTAACCTAGAAATGGAATCTGAGATGTTCTGCACTCAGGGAATTAACTCTACAGTTGTTTCTACACTAGAGCTCTTAACGGAGGCGATCCTTTTCCTGCTGTTAGCTAAACACAGAATGTAAAACTATGGCTCCGAGTGACGTTTAAATTTAACGCAGCACCATATCATCTAGTGATGCCTTTTTTTTGACGGCCAAGATCCTTTCCTGACATTTCCTCACCAATAGATCCTATTAGCAGAAGCCTCCTGCAAGATTAATTAGCATCTTCTGCTATATTCCAAGCAACACACTGGATAACACGGGTTCTGGCAAGGTTCAGGCAAGCAGAGCAAGGTGAAGCGAAGTAGGATGAGGTCCAGCTTCTGGCAAGGGGAGAGTTTCTGACAGCTCTGTGTGAGGCCCAGGCTGGAGATTTCAGAATAACATATGGATCCTGTTTCAGTACCAGTCAACCACAGGCTCAGCATTTGCAAAGGAGATGCAGTTCTGTCTGAATAGATTCATCTGCCTTCAGGGAACCTCCTCATTTAAAGGAGGTCTTTAATGGTCATTGGCTCTTACAGAGCTCAGGGCTGTGATTCTATAGGAGCTTCTAAGAGGCCATGGTAACCTCCTCAGCAGAGAGGTACAGTGGTACCTCAGGTTACATACGCTTCAGGTTACAGAGGCTTCAGGTTACAGACTCCACTAACCCAGAAATAGTACCTCGGGTTAAGAACTTTGCTTCAGGATGACAACAGAAATTGTGCTCCAGCGGTGGCAGCGGGAGGCCCTATTAGCTAAAGTGGTGCTTCAGGTTAAGAACAGTTTCAGGTTAAGAACGGACCTCCGGAACAAATTAAATTCTTAACCCGAGGTACCACTGTATTGGCTTAACTTCTGGATTAGTCGTAATATCTGGAGTTGCCTCTGAGGGCAGTTTCCTCTCTCAGTCCACAGCCTCTTCACCTCAAGATGGGAAATCTGCCACCAGGATCATGACACCATCGTTTACGCACCTTTTGTCAAGCTCAAGTTCATAAGTTTATTGTTCCAGCCAAAGGCCATGACAAACTTGTATTAGGCAATAGTATTAATAAAACAATACAGAACGTACATCCATAATATAAAAATCCATAATATAAAAAGGACTTTGCCAAGTTCCTGAGCATTAAAACACCGATTCCCTTATTCATCTCTGACAGCTCCGATTCTAATGTTATTTTGCCTTTTAAAAATCCAATTTGCCAACATCCATGAAAGAAGAGAGATAAGTTACTAGAGACACCAGCAAATTCAAATCCAGCTTGATTTCAGATTAAACCTCTGAAATACCACAATTTTATCTGCTTCCTTTTTCCTTTTCCTTTTTTCTTTTTGCAGCCAGTGCATAGAGGGCCACTCTCTGTGTTATGAACCTATTATTTTCACTTGTGTGAACAAAGGTTTCAGAAGGTCTCTATATAAGGGGTAGGCTAACAGATAATTAGTGGTGCTGTTCACTTGAGGTTGACCACAAATACAAAGTTTGTCTGCGTACGGGACCTTATTGTAGCTGCCATCCCAGACTGCAGTGGACACCCCTTGGAAACACAGCTCAAAAAAGGCATTTCCTAAGGAAACTGGTGAGAGTTTGGTCAGATAACTAGCTCTAAAATGATCTGTTCTCAAGGCTGGCTATGAAGGGGGGGGGCGGGGGCTGGTGTATCTAATTAGTTGTAGGGCCCTCCTGGATTCAGAAGAGCCAATCCCTTAGTTTGACACATATTCAAGGTCAAAGCAGAGCTCAGTTCTGGAAAATAATAATACAGTCATACCTCACCAGTTTTCGGCTTTCAAGGCCGAGGGAGCTGGCATTTGTCCACAGACAGCTTTCCGGGTCATGTGGCCAGCAGGACTAAACTGCTTCTGGCACAATGGGACACTGTGACGGAAACCAGAGTGCATGGAAACACTGTTTACCTTTCCACCACAGCGGTACCTATTTATCTACTTGCGCTGGTGTGCTTTCGCACTGCTAGGTTGGCAGGAGCTGAGACAGAGCAACTGGAGCTCAACCCATCATGGGGATTCGAACCATCAAGCCCAAAAGGCTCAGTGGTTTAGACCACAGCGCCACCCACATAGTAGCAAGGGTCCAGTCTGCTCTTGCCTTTTGTCTTTTCTATTGCTTCCAGTTTAGTGTGCCTACAGGGTGGGGTTGGGGTACTGATTGTCCTTCAATGAGTGAGAATCTGTTCCCTGTTGTTGTTCTTGAGGGTTTTTTCCCCTAAGGATGATTGAGTTGCTGGTTTCCTTGCATTGTTATTTGCTATTGTTTTATTTTATAGTTATGGTAAATAGCAAAAGAAATATAAGTAAGAATAAGAATAAAAGAAAGCTAGTCATTAACACACACACAGGGTGTGTGGAATAAGCGAGCAATTAAGAGCCAATTCATCACCAAATCAAGGTGCTAATTCAGAAAGCAGGAAAAGCGATGCAAGGGGCAGAATTGAGAAGGAGGAATATTTCATTAGAAATGCAGTAGCCCTCAAAAGTTTCAATAGACTTGGGCCCATCCACACTCCAATTGCATTTTCTTTTTAAAAAGAAATGAAAACCAGGTCGCATGAACACAAGCTTGAAGAAAGGGTTAGAGAAAATTCTTTTCATTATGAAGATCCATAAATATTGGCAATGCTATCTGGCAGGGGTGCCAACTTGAATAAAATATTGGGGGGGCCTGCCTAATCAATAACATGTCACGGTGCATGCAAATCAATGGAGTGGCAATGCCCATCAGCTTTGGGGGGCTGGCCCCCTCAAATATTTTAGGGGGGGGGCAAAGACTGCTCAGCCCCTAGGAATTGGTTCCTATGTGATCTAGGAAGGAAAGTTGACCATGGCCCTGACCATACCACAGAACAGGGTTAGCCCATTCAGTGCTCCCTATATATTCCAGGCTGCCATGCTCATTCTCAACCTTTGGACTTGCTGCATGGGCAGATGGGGGCTGGGGTCCATCGACAGCTGTAAGGCATGTCGTTGGCTACCCTGGCCGTAAAGGTAAAGGTAAAGGGACCCCTGACTGTTAGGTCCAGTCGCAGATGACCTGGGGTTGCGGCGCTCATCTCGCTTTATTGGCCGAGGGAGCCTGCATACAGCTTCCGGGTCATGTGGCCAGCATGACTAAGCCGCTTCTGGCAAACCAGAGCAGCACACAGAAATGCCGTTTACCTTCCTGCCAGAGCGGTACCTATTTATCTGCTTGCACTTTGACGTGCTTTCGAACTGCTAGGTTGGCAGGAGCAGGGACTGAGCAACAGGAGCTCACCCCGTCGTGGGGATTCAAACCTCCGACCTTCTGATCGGCAAGTCCTAGGCTCTGTGGTTTGACCCACAGCGCCACCCGTGTCCCTACCCTGGCCATAGGATCACCCTAATTCTCAGCCTGACATTTGGAGCCCCTGGCTTATAATGGCAGCTATTTTTCTTGCCCAGCAGCCATGATGAATGTAATATGAGGAACATTCAGGCTTTCAGGACAGGGGGAGCTGAGGGCTTAAAGGAGTTCTGCTGAGAGCATGGCAGAGGGGAGAGCAGAAACTCTCTGTACTGCTTCAGCTGGTGATTCCACCAAAGGGCTGTTGTTTCTGGAGTTGCTGCTAAAAGGTCAGACCTCTCAGCAGGAGGGAGAAGCCTGTTCTTTACTTGCTACTCCTTCGAGCTGTTTCATCAGCACTTCTTTTTCGTCCTGTTTTTTTTTCTTTTGTAATCAGTCTGTAAAGAGAGGAGGAAAGGAGGAGGCTAGGGAAGGAGAAAATAAGAGAAAGTTCAGACTACTCTCACATACCCTCCAACACTGAGATCCAGTGAAGGTACCATTGCAATTGGTTCCCTTGCCCCTGCTACTATTGGATAAGTTATATATACTTTTCAAGCTTATAGATTTCATTAATTGTACAATCAACTTAACATTTCAAAATTTGACTTCCTTCCCCCTCCTTCTGCCGTTCCTTAATTATTATTATTTAATATCTTCTGCATATCCAAATTCATTTACCGGTAACTTGGTTATTTACTTATCTACTGTAAATATATACTCTTGTGAAACTGCAGGTTATTACAATCACCCTGCTAATATTTTTACCTGTTTACAGTTTATCTGTAAATATTCAATAAACCATTTTCATTCTTTTATGAAAAGTTTGTTACCTTGATTTCTTATTCTTTCAGTAAGTTTCGCCATATCTGCATATTCCATAAGTTTTTGTATCTATTCTTCCTTTACTGGGACTTCTGCTTCTTTCCACTTTTGGGCAAGTAGCATTCTTGCTGCTGTAGTAGCATACATGAATAAATTTCTATACAATTTAGGTAGTTCCATCCCTACAATTCTCAAAATGAAAGCTCCTGGGTTTTTTTTTATAAAAGTAATTTTGAACATCCTGAAGGAGCGTCTCCACCCCCATCGTTCTGCCCGAACACTGAGGTCCAGCGCTGAGGGCCTTCTGGCGGTTCCCTCCCTGTGAGAAGCGAAGTTACAGGGAACCAGTCAGAGGTCCTTCTTGGTGGTGGCGCCTGCCCTGTGGAATGCCCTCCCATCAGATGTCAAAGAAATAAACATCTGTCGGATTTTTAGAAGACCTCTGAAGGCAGCCCTGTTTAGGGAAGCTTTTAATATTTGATGAATTATTGTATTTTAATATTCTGTTGGGAGCCACCCAGAGTGGCTGGGGAAACCCAGCCAGATGGGCGGGGTAATAATAATAATAATAATAACTACTACTACTACTACTAATTCTCAGTAAGCTTTAACCTTACTACAAGACCACCACATACAATAAAAAGAACCATATTTCTCTTTACATTTCCAACACTTGTTCGATTTAGATTTATTGTTTTTATTTAGATTTGTTGTTGTTTACTAATGGATAGGTTTTCTCAAAAGTGGGTGGCTGTGCTCCCTACTTTCCAGAGGCCAGTCCTCTGTCCAGTCTGCCCCAGCGGCGTAGCGTGGGTTATCAGCACCCGGGGCAAGGCAAGTAATTTGCGCCCCCTAAACCGGGGCAAGGCAAATAATTTGCGCCCCCTAACCCGGGGCAAGGCAAGTACAGTAATTTACTCTCCCAAGCAGCAGCAGCAGCGAGGCTTCTCTTTCCCCCGCGCTCTCCTGGAGCTGCCTCTTTTCTTTCCTTTTTTCCCTTTCTCCAAGGCTTTTCGCTTTCTCTCCTTAATTGATTCCTCCTCCACACCGCAGCGTTTCCTAGCTGCTTCCCCCCCCTTCCCCTCTCTCTCCTCCTCGCTCTGCTTGCCTTGCCCTGCACTGGCAGCAGCAGGCGCAGCCAGACCCCCGCCAGCCAGCCCGCCCGCCCGCCCACCCGGCTTCCTCTCCTTTTTTTGCCCGCGGCAGAAGGATTCGCTCTCCCCCTTCTGCGACCTCCTCGCCAAGCCGAGCGAGCGCGGGCTCCCTAACCCATGGATTTTAGTAGGGGCAGAGAGCTGCTAGTGTGAGCGCGCCCCCCGCCCATGTTGCGCCCGGTGCGGCCGGCCCCCCTGGCACCCCCCACGCTACGCCACTGGTCTGCCCTGTCTAAACCTGATCAAGATCAAGAATCATTAGAAGGAAGAGCAGGATGGGCATTGAAGCTGTCCATTAATAGTTAGCAGCACCTGGATAGCGGATTGAGCAGACACATAGGTCACCTGGTCTCTGTCTTCCTCACAATGGGGATATATATTGTATAGGTATAGTCATTTCTATATCTGCATCTTCACACCTTAATTAGCATATTTAAATACAATGCAAATCTGCACCCTTTTTGGTCCTTTTTTGGGGGTGTGGGAATGATGCTATTCTTCTTTTTTGGCCATTCAAGAAGCATCTTGGAAGCCTCTTCGTCGGGTCATGTGCTATGCTAGATTTATGTATAAGCTAAACAAGCTATAGCTTAGGGCCCCACTCTCTTGGGGGCCCCCAATTTTTTTTTATTTTTAATTTAAACTGGATGTACATTTCCAAAATATAAGATAAAAAACAAATAAAATAAAACCCACCTACAGCAACAGTGTTTTGTGTTGTGTAGGCTTCTATGTCCTATGTCCTATGTCTCTTAAAAAGCAGAGACATCACCTTGCCAACAAAGGTCCGTATAGTTAAAGCTATGGTTTTCCCAGTAGTGATGTATGGAAGTGAGAGCTGACCATAAAGAAGGCTGATCGCCGAAGAATTGATGCTTTTGAATTATGGAGGAGGAGACTCTTGAGAGACCCATGGACTGCAAGAAGATCAAACCTATCCATTCTGAAGGAAATCAGCCCTGAGTGCTCACTGGAAGGACAGATCCTGAAACTGAGGCTCCAATACTTTGGCCACCTCATGAGAAGAGAAGACTCCCTGGAAAAGACCCTGATGTTGGGAAAGATGGAGGGCACAAGGAGAAGGGGATGACAGAGGATGAAATGGTTGGACAGTGTTCTCGAAGCTACCAGCATGAGTTTGACCAAACTGCGGGAGGCAGTGGAAGACAGGAGTGCCTGGCGTGCTCTGGTCCATGGGGTTACGAAGAGTCGGACACGACTAAATGACTAAACAACAACAACAAAGGCTCCTATGATGTAAGTAATGGCCCCCGCTTGCTAGCCTGCTCCCTAAAATATTACTCTGCATGGACTGGTTGCATGGCAACATGTGCAAATGGCTTTAGGTACCTATTAGGTCCATCAATTACCATATAGCATATATTCAACACAAAAAACAGTGACCATTTCTTGTTGACAAACGACAGCTGGACATATTAAGGGCCCCATTACCTTCAGTAGCTTAAGGCCTCATCAAACCTAAATCTGACCCTGGGCATGTGCAGAGTGTGTCAAAAGAACAGAGAAACACCAAACAGTCCTAGCAAGAGTCAGTTGCTTGACTGACAATATAATGCTGTTTCGGTTACATACAGTTGTAGATAACCATCTCCTTACAACATACAGACTATACTCTGCTCAAAGGCAGGGGCAAAGAGCAAACTTGCCTGAAACCCAACAGCATTTATCCTGTAGATTGTGCCAGAGTCATTCTCCCATGCTGAACTAGCTACAGGTGCAGGACAAAACACACCCAAATTAAGCAGGCCACCCAACTTAACTCTTTATTGTCCTCCCCTCCCTCTCTGCATGCACAAACCCTTATACATTAACATCTTGTCCCTGCTGGGCTTCTGACAAAATAATCTGGAGCATGACAAGGGCCTTGATTCATAATTGGCCTAAATTTAAGACAATTTAATTATGAGCACATTGGACGCTTGGCAAATTAATTTGTTTTAATTGTGCCCATTAAGTGTCAGACCAAGGAAGGGGGTGTTTACCCATCGCTAGCCGCTGTGACAGCTGAAACAATGCTACATCTGTCTTCATACTTAATGTTAGTCAGGGCCAATTTCCCACTCTCTGGTATGTTATGACTGGACCTGTGTACACTTGTCATGGTTTTTAAAACCCAGTAGACTGGGGATGAGAAACCTGTGTCCCTCCCAGATGATGCTGGACTACAGCTCCCATAACCCTTGACCACTTGCCAAGGTGGCTGAGGCTGATGGGACTTTGGAGTCCAACAACATCTGGAGGACCACAGGTCCCCCATCCTTGCAGGAGACAATAGGCAGCTTTCCCATCAATGATTTCTTTTCAAATGAACCTTACCTGAAAGAAATCTGTCCAAGAAGAAAGAATGTTTGGTGTGTGAAATGGAGGAGTCAAAAGCAAGGAAAACCAGAGGAGAGAGAGAGAAAAGGACCAATGGTCCCTTTGCAGTGCCAGGTGAAAAATGTCCTATTTTCCTGACCATTATTATTTTTTAAATGCACTCTTCACATTCTGTTTGATGCTGCTTTAATGGTTTCTTTTTTCTATTTAGCTGTTTTATTCATTTATTTACTTACTTGCAGTTTAAATGCTTCCTTTTTCTTATGGAAACTGCCCTGGGAATGTGGCTGAAGGGTGGCATCAAAACAACAACAACAACAACAACAACAATTTATTTGTACCCCACCCATATGATTGGGTTACCCCAGCCACTCTGGGTGGCTTCCAGCATATAAATAATAATAATAAAACATTAAACCTTAAAAAACTTCCCTATATAGGGCTGCCTTCAGATAAATACTTTACTAAATAAATAAAATAATAAACCAAGTAACCTAGAGAAGAGTTAATCGGCTTGCCTTGGTGGGTGTGTGTGTGTGTGTGTGTGTGTGTGTGACCTTCAGGCCATTTGTAGACATTTCTAAGTGGAGACTTCAAACGTGGAGGCCGAAAAGGACTGAGGGGTCAAGGCCATGACCTTTTATTTGGAGAAAGTAGCCTTTCTCCTCCCCTTCCATTTACTGGATGTGACCTTCTTTGCCAAGAGGTCAATAGGATGGACTCAATGCAGCAGCCACGCAAGAAAGTGGACCATCTTTCTCTACCCACTCTCTCTCTCCCTCTGTTCCACCTTCCCCTCCTTCCAGACCACATGCACACCATACATTTAAAGCACACTTACATCTCTCTCTTTTTAAATACGTCTTTATTAAATTTTATTGAATGTTACAAGAAAATAAAAGGGAAAAAAAATAGAAACAATACTGAACAATACATAAAAACGTAAAAACATTTATCTACGCATTTTTCAAAATGTAGATTAGAAAAGAAAGGTGATGAAAGATGGATGAAAAGAAACAAGAAAAAGAAAGAAGAGAAAAAAATACTTTCCATAATCAATAATACCAAATTCATATTTCAAACATTTTCAGTATATAAATCCTGGTTCTCTTTGGGAGCCATGACTCCCCATCCCCCCAAAAAATCTGAGAAGTGTATTTGGTTAGGGATACTGAGCATTGATAGGAAACCCCTGGTGTCTCCATTGACTGGGAGAGGCTTTCTAAGGTTCCAGACAGGTGAGATTCCCAGCCCTACCTGGAAATGCCTGGGTATTGAAGCTGGGATCTTCGTCTCTGTTTCCTTTCATTTTCCTTTTTAACCAGACAATAAGCTTTCATGGGTTCAGCCTGTAGCTCTTTAAACTAGATAAAAAGTGTGGGGGGGGGAGGGAAGAGAGAAGAAAGAAGACGGCAATAATAAATCATGTTAAGCACAAGTGGTCTGCCAGGAGCTATGGCTACCTGTTGCTCATTTTGAAAGCTTTAGTAATGAAGAGGCTGGTTATAATGAACAATTCAAAACAGGTTTGCTACTTCCCCTCTCTTCCAGCTGTTAATTATTTTATTTACTTTGAGCCACAGCAGAACCATGGTATTCGCTCGCTGAGGAATTCCCATGGACTGATTTGGACATAGGGTTTAATAGGTCTGAAAGACTAATAAAATGTATTAGTGTTGGGAGACATGCATCTCATTTTAAAAATGATTCATATACTTATATAATCTCCCTCTCTCCCTCTCTGGTGAATTCATACATCATTTTTAACACACTAGTATGTTTCTCTCTCCATTCCACACTAAGTAATGGAAAATAAATTCAATTCAGTTCACATTTAATGGTGAATCTATGAAACTCACTGTTTCTGGAACAACACATAAACCGAAACACAGGCATCTTTCAAAATTTGCATTTATTTCCGTTTTGCAATACAGCTCTCCAGCCTAGTAATGCCTTCACACATGCATAGACTAGGTATAGTATTCATAAAAACCTGTTAAGTGAACATTACAGGAAAAGGAAAGGAAAGGAAAGGGGAAAAGCAGCATTTATATTAAGGAAATTGCTTTTCAAAAATGGTGTATATTAGGAGAAATTCACATAAAATGCTGGTGAATTTTCATGAACAGATGTAGAGAATGGAAAGTACAACACGGAAACAATGAGGAAACCAAAATCGACAGATTCACCCATTCTTATTCTACATATATTTAAATAAGATAGTTATTTTAGTAATTTCCAGTAAATCACATTGAAATGCCATCAAAAACCCCCACAATAAAATATTATTTTATTCATTTATCCAAATCATTTCTCTACAGCTTCACATTTCCAAAGGAACCTGTCTTAAATAGCCAAATAGAACATTAGAGATGATCAAAAGAAAGCATTACAAATGAGAATCAGACACAGTAAACATCCATATTTAAAATGGCATAATTGGCCGGAAAACAAAATATGATTTTAAACATTTAGAAAACATGACAAATAAAAATCCAATATGAAAAATATGATGAAAATTCTGTGTGTAAACATTGTTAATGACTGAGCAAAATTAATGAAATGTATATTTTGCCTACGTCCCTACATGCCAGCAAAAAGTTCCAGATAGCATTAAGCGCAATGTACAACGAGTTTATTTACCCACCTCATTCTAGGATAGCTGACAAGGTGCCTCTAGATGCTGTTGGACCACAGCTCCCATCATCCCTCGTGATTGACCATGCTGGTTGGGGATGATGTAAGTTATGGCTCAGGACCACCTGGAAGGTTCTACTATGTTGACTACCCTGATCTAGAGCAACGCACAAAATGCAGCTTGCTACCTTACACCCCCACTTCCCCACCTCCCATCAAAATAGGGCCTTACTCTGTACTGATTCTGCCTCTCACACCGAGTTGCCTCAAGCAACTTTAGAAAACTGAGAAACATTACTAGACTCTTCCTCTGAGCAGTGAAAATGCAAACACGCACAAAAACACAATTCCAGCTACCAATGATCCATCACTCACTTTCTCCTGCTGGATAATGAAATTCAAAAATATAGAATTTTTTAAAAAGTGAAGGGGGCATTCTAATAGTTGAAAATGAGCCACTTTCTCATTATACTTGGAAAGATTTCCCTGCAGCTTGACAGCCTGCCTATTGTTGAACTAAAAGATGCTGGTATAATAGAAGTCTTGGTTTCTTTATCATATCCACCCCTCCCCCAATTTTCTCCCTATCCCATAACACAATAACTCTTGGATTTTGCCAGAAAAGCTCAAAAGAGTAATTTGCTCCCCCCTCCCAAGCTCATGTAGCAACCCTAGAATAGGGAAGTGAGAAGGGTGTAAATATGTGAGAATCTATTGCAAGTACTGGTCTCTTTGATGGCCTCATACTTGCCTTGCAACTTTGCTACAGCGACACCAACAATGGCTTAAGGAAGCCCTGGCACGTGGCTATTCCTTAGTCTAGTAGCTAACTGGTGATAATTCCATCAGGCTTACATTTCAGGTCTTAGATATTCAATTAATCAATGGAATATTCCATTAGTGTGATAATCAGTTGGCATAGGCTGATCTATGTGTACATCTCAGCTGAGCCTTGCAAATTGATTTCTGATGAAGTTCTAATTGACTGGCTACTCAGGCAGGAACTGGTGTGAATGATCCAACCCCAGCTTCTGAAGGTTCCTGGGGGACAACTCCCCACCCCTTCCACTTGACAGACAATGGGTGGGAAAGTGTGAGTTATGTTCCCATTTATCACAGCAGTCTCTGTCCCATGTCGCTTTATGGGCCCCAAGTGAGAGATTATTGCTTGCAGCTTTACGGCTGAAATTCTCAACCGGACAGAGATCCTTGTGGGTCCACTAGTAGCAGCTTGCTTTTCAAGCAATGGCTGGCCTTTAGCTTGTGTAAATGTGACCCTTTTAATGAAGGTCTCAGGCAGGAGCAGATCTCCGGAGAAGAGGAGGGGTCAGTGTTATTGTCGCATGTGTGCTCAACCTTGTTTGGAATCCCCCACATCAGCAAAGGTACCAAATATTTGGAAAGGGAGGAGGAAGAAAGTATATTCAGAGAGCTCCCTCGCCCGCCATGTATTGGCAGCCAGGTGAACTGCTGCATGACGACAACCTTATGTTTTTATTTATAAAGGAAAAGCTATATAGACTTTTGCCACTGGGAATGAATTCACACCAAATGTTACTGAAGAATCTGAAAAATATAAGTCGCTCAATGAATGCCAATTCTGGTGTCTGCTGCTGATCATCAGAGCCTTCATTGGTTCCATTATATTTCTCTTACATTCGTACATATTTACAGAGCTGAGAAGAAACCAAGGATATATGGACAGCTGAACCTCAGGAACAGCTTGTTGGTTAAGCAAGCCACAGTGTCACTGAGGTCCCTGGCAGTTCTAGTTCTCTGTGGCAGATGAAAGAGGCACAGTAAATGAGGCAATGTTGTTAATATTTGCAAGCCTTTGTTGGAATCTTGAGGTCAACCCAAGACATTTTGGTTGACTGCCTCCCTACAAAGATAGCATGCCCTATCTTTCCACATACTAGACTGGAAGTTGAATCTTCATTTTGATAAGATGACGGCCTCATAGGAATGTAGGAAACTGCCATACAAAGTCAGACCAATGGTCCATCTAGCTCATGGGCAGGCAAACTAAGGCCCGGGGGCTGGATCTGGCCCAATCACCTTCTAAATCCGGCCCGTGGATGGTCCGGGAATGAGCATGTTTTTACATGAGTAGAATGTGTGCTTTTATTTAAAATGCATCTCTCAGTTATTTGTGAGGCATTGGAATTCGTTCACCCCCCCCAAAAAAAATAGTCCAGCCCCCCACAAGGTCTGAGGGACAGTAGACCAGCCCTCTGCTGAAAAAGTTTGCTGACCCCTGGCTCAGCACCACCTGGCAAAGGGTCTCCAGTGACCCCCAACAGGGCTTCCCCAACACTATCTGGAGATGCACGGAATTCTGCATGCAAAGCAGACACTGTCACTGAACTGCAGCGATTCCTCTCCCCTGCAATTGAGGGTGTCAGGCTAGTTTAGGCTAGTCAGAGCATGCTGCATGACAGACACAGATCTATCCTCTTAACAGAGGGGAACCACCAGAAGGCTCAGGAGGATGGCAGGCAGTCCTACCAATGTTGCTCCTCCTGTGTCCCAGGATCTGCTTTCTGCGGCAGCTGTCTAACCCTGCCTAATAGGATGCAAGGGCCCTGCACAACCCACAAATTATTTCCTTATGATTCTGTTGAAGAATACTGATCTGCCAAACCTCTATAAAGCTGGAAAAAAACTAGGCCAATATCCCATCTATTCCATAAGGTGTTGTACTAGGTAGCCACGCCACTTTGTTCCATTTTTTTCAGTGTGCAAGAGAAAAATTAACAGCCATTGTAGAATTGTGTTCCATTTAATGTCCTATTCACTCTAACCGAACAAGGAACCAAGGGCATTCAAAGGGCACTTTGTTGGCGATGCATCCTCTTCAGGGGAAACTAATATTCTTTTTTGGGCTGGATATAATTTTATGAAAAAACCAAATGGATTTAGTGAAAAATAAAAGGGGGGAAATAGATTCTTTTCTTTAACACAAACAAGCAAACTCCATATAATAATCTAAAGTGCTAGCAATCCTTTAACTGTATGTGTTGTGCTCAGTAATAGCTTTGAGAATGAATGTGGGGGGAGGACCATTGCCGATAAGTGCCCTATTATAAGGATTTGAAAGGGGTTGGGGTAAATCATATGTTTCTCGATCCCACAATCTTCCCCTACCATTTTTTTTAAAATCTAATTTTACAAGAGATGGAATTAAATGTTTTCTTTGAAAATATAAAGGCTGCTGTTGGAAGCAACAATGCTCTCCTTCTGAACATTACAGCCAGCTGGATCGTGGCATTGAATGTGTGACTCTCACCTCCCATTTCTACGGTTGCGGTCATGTCCCTGCTTTCCCATTCATGGAAAACGGAAAACAATCCCTCCAGAGGGCCTCCCACTTCGATCTGAGCACCATCTCGCACAGCGAAGAGGTGAAAGACTGAAGATGGACTTTCTGACTCCCTTCTTTGCCTTTTCTATCCTCTCATTCCTGGTCAATGATAGATCTATTTCTCCCAGATGAGTAAATTGCCTCGGATATATATACTTGATCCTCTGCTCACTATTTATTTGTTTCTTTTGCATCTGCTTTCCTTTTTTATATTGTATTGCAATACTGAAAACATTAATAAAAAAAATATTGCAAAGAATAAAGTAGTATCATTGTGCTTTAAATGTACAGTACAGATATTGGCTACATACTCTGACGAGTCAGCACCAATCAGGCAGTGTCCAGAGGCACCATTGCTAGTGACTCCTTATCCAGCCTCTGGTGAGCTTTAGGATTACACTGCAGTTGCTTTATTTCTAAGGCATTTGTTTTGATTTGGTGGGATCTCCCCGCACCCCACAGCAGGGTTTGCTGAACTTGATAGCAGATGGGCAGAGCATACTGTGACAGAAAAAGCCTGCCCAGTGTTCAGCAAGTTGCAGATTTCCATATCCGTGCATATCGGGGACTATTAGGTGGTGGTGGTGGGAGAATTTAAATGTCACTACAATATTAAGGTACAAGGCAGAAGTGTGGCAGAAGGGGAAGGTGTATTTTTATACTAGACGTCTACTTGACTCATTCCAACGGATACAAGAGCGAAAATGGGCTTTGCTTGACACCCCTTCAATAACTCTGCTGACAGCGAATGTGTTCATTGTTGCACGCTTTCAGTCTGATACAATGCAAGTTAGATTTTGTCATGCATTACCCAGTGCCTTGATTTTGTTTCCCTGCCCTGAGGTTAAAGATAATGCTGTTTGACAGGAGACCAAAACACAATGGAGAAGAAGGAAGCATGAAAAAAAGCAGCAGGGTGAGAGGAAATCAGCTCAGATGAAAGAAGAAAGGACCCAAAAGGCTTGCAACACCATCTATTTAAAGTACTATGATACCACTTTAACAGCCAAGGCTTTCCTGAAAGAACACTGGGAGTTGGAGTTTGTTAAATGTGCTGAGAGTTGTTAGGAGACCCCATTCCACATCCACAGCTACAATTCCCAGAGTATCTTGTGAAGAAGGATTGATTCTTAACCACTCTGGGAACTGTAGATCAGCCAGGACATCAGTGAATGACATTTCCTCTAATATATACATTTCCGCATACATTTCTCCTATTTTAGTACATTTTTTAATATTATTTTCAGCCGTGTATTGTATTTTCATGTACACTTTATATAAGTATATGCATTTTTTGTACATATTATTCGGCTAGTGCCCAGCTCTGCAAAATTTTGAAGGATACTGTTTTGAAAGGCATCAATTAGGTTTACATTTAAATGTGAACTGAATAAGATTTCTCCTTCATCCCTACTTTTCATTGTACTCCTATGAATAATAATTAAATGTGTTCATTGGATATCCAAAGTTTGGCAAGACTGCATCAGCTCAGCTGAAACTAAAATGAACATTTGACACCCCCCCCCCCAGTTACCAAAGTCTGCTATGTAAGCCCCCAAGTGTGTGTGTGTGTGTGTGTATTTGTGTGTTTAAGAGATGAGGAGAAATGCTTTCCCATGCAGATTTTTGTGCAGATTTGAAGATAAACCCAAGTCCCATGTCTCCATGTTTTAAAACAACTTTCCTTGGGAAGAATCCAGCATTTCCTCCCCATCCACCCTCCCTCCCTTCTAAATGGCAGTTTATTAGCCTAGCTAATTAACTAGTAATCAGTATCTTGCTCACATCTAATCACAGGCTGCTCACACCTTTGACAGAGAATGGAGGGATCACAGCAGATGCACAGATAAAACTGTAATTAAACTGAGGAGGACAGATCATTTAGATACAAACACCCCAATCTTGTAATTTTGTTTTTGCGGTTCAGGATCTCTGAGATGCTGATGGAACTCCTGAGCCTGCGTGAACTTCCATATTCATTTTGATGGTAGTTACAGCCCAGGTGTGCTATAAGGGGTGCAAAATGGACTTTGGTCTGGGACAGCTAGAAAATTAATTGACCCAGTGCCACCAACGGGCCAGGTCAAGCACTGGCCAAGGGTTCCAGAAGCCGATAAAGGCCTTTACCAGCCCTCCTCTGATGCTACCACTCACCCCCTCCCTGGCATACCTCCAGAGGCATTGCAGCACTGAATGGGTGGCAATGTAGCTTTTGAATGGGAGCCAAGTTAGCTCCCATTGCCAGTGACTGCCCTCCATGTTTAATTACCGTGAGTACATTGGCCTGGCCTATAGATCTATGAAATTTGTAGCTCAAGTACAGGTTTCCCACACTCGGGTCTCCGACTGTTTTTTGACTACAGCTCCCATCATCCCTAGCTAGCAGGACCAATGGTCAGGGATGATGGGAACTGTAGTCCCCAAACAGCTGGAGACCCAAGTTTGGGAAACACTGCTCTAGTAGGACTGGGATTATATCTTTTGTAGAACTATAAACAGGGTCAGTGCATTTGGGGGTAATTAAACATGGTGAGACTCTTGAGAGTCCCATGGACTGCAAGAAGATCAAATGTATCCATTCTTAAGGAAATCAGCCCTGAGTGCTCACTGGAAGGACAGATCCTGAAGCTGAGGCTCCAATACTTTGGCCACCTCATGAGAAGAGAAGACTCCCTGGAAAAGACCCTGATGCTGGGAAAGATGGAGGGCACAAGGAGAAGGGGATGACAGAGGACGAGATGGTTGGACAGTGTTCTCGAAGCTACAAACATGAGTCTGACCAAACTGTGGGAGGCAGTGGAAGACAGAAGTGCCTGGCATGCTCTGGTCCATGGGGTCACGAAGAGTCGGACACGACTAAATGACTAAACAACAACAACAAACATGGTGAGCAGCCGCCATCAATCTTGACTCCCATTCAAAAGTTCCCAGTCAGTGTCAGAAGAGTTGCTGATGACAGGAGGGAATGAATGTCAGTTCCAGGCAGTTGTAACCTGAGCTGTTTTCCCCAGTCCAGTCTGGGGCCTGATTCAGTGCTTCATCCAATCTAGGACAATCTGTGGCTGACCTGATCTGGATCTGGGAGCCAAGTTGATTTAATCAGTGTTTCCTTCTTGGTTCTGGCATTGGAACAGCAGGCCTAAGAGAGGACCAGAGTGCTACATTTGGCCCCTGGGATGGCGATTCCGCATCCCCGATATACCCTTTGTCTCCAATGACTACATTCATATGGGGATCACCACCAACATCAAGCCCATGAGTCTTCTGTAACAAGCAGGTTTATTGCAAATACACACCCACACATCAATACACATCAAATGCAACAGAGTGTGTGTGCTTCTCAAAGCCCGCTAGAGCATCTGTACGTCACTCAGAAATGATGCAGCTTTTTCTGAGCACATTCCCGATTTACTCGTCTTTTCCTAGGATCATGTTCCCCACAATGACGACAATTTGACACGCCAAGATTGCTTCCCCCGCCCCCATGCTGAGATGTGTTAAAATGAGACACTGCATTAACACACACAAACACACAAAACACCATCACATGGTGACCCGAGAGCTTTTCTCTGTCTTCTTGCTGTTTTCGCCAGCTGGAAATAATTTTCACAAGGGTTAAAAATTGTCCTGCAGGGACAACATGTTCCTTTCAGATGAAATCAGGGCCAGGATAGCAGTTTGACTTGGGTGAGCATATTGCAATGTGTGGGTTTTATTCTTCTTCTTGTCTCTCCCCCCGTCCCTTTCTTCACAAAGATTTATTTTTAAATAAGATAGCCGGCATAAATTGAGACACAGATGCTGAGAAGATCAGTACTGAGAAGATCGGTACAAATGGAACAGCAGTTAGTTCAGGCATTTTTTGACCAGCAGTAAAGTGGATTCTTCTTTCCTTTGGTCACACCAGCACATTTCATGGTGAGACTGGTAGGAGTTGCTGCCTGTACACATTCTACCCCACTCATAAATAGCACGTACAGTCTTTTAGTGGCTGTGAATCACAGGTTTGTGTTCTGACACTCTGGTTGGGATACTTTTTCTTTTCATTTGACCTGGATGCTCCTTTGCTGTGCTGAAAAACAGAGGACAGTAAACACACAACAGTTTATGGGTTATGTTGTGCATATAAGATGCATGCAAGGTCTTGATTGCTCTTTACTAATAAATTATGCTCCAGTTCCTCAAGAATAGATACAAATGTTGGCAAAATTGCTTAAACACTGCAGATGGGGCAGTGAGAGAAAATAAATCCTGATAATGATTTACTGAGGAAATGGAACAGTATATAAATGAGGAAATGGAACAAAACAGTATATAATTGGAGGAGAAAGGAACCACGAGGTTTTGTTTTTCTTACGTCAGGCATATACATAATAGGGAGGCATTCAGCCAAACATACAGAGGGAAAACTTCCTCGGAACTACACAACCAATCAGAGCATATACTACTTCATTGAAGATCATGCCATTTTGTCTGGTTGCCAAGCAACACCTCTACCCGTCACCCCTCTCTTGGCTGGTTGATTTTAACACTATCAGAATTAACCTTTACATTACAAACTGAATGATCCCTACTGTTGCACTTCCAGCAATATGTTTCTGGCCACTATTTCTAGATTTGTCTGGCAGGGCAAGAAGCCTCGAATAAAATTTAAGATATTAACCGATGCTAAAGAAAGAGGTGGATTTGCCCTGCCAGACTTTAAACTTTATTATGAATCGGCCGCGTTTTGCTGGCTGAGAGAATGGCTGCTTCTTGAAAATACTGACGTACTGGACCTAGAAGGTTTTAACAACATATTTGGGTGGCATGCATATTTGTGGTATGATAAGGTTAAAGCACATAAAGCGTTTAAAAACCATATTGTCAGAAAAGCACTGTTTAATGTCTGGATAAGATATAAGGACTTGCTTGAAAATAAAACCCCAAGGTGGCTGTCACCAATGGAAGCGAAGGCTCAGAAAAAGCTCAATATGGAGGCCAATTGGCCGAAATATTGGGAAATTTTGGATCAAGAGGGAGACAGATTAAAATTGCAGAGTTTTGAAAAACTAAAAAATAGAGTGCGAGATTGGCTCCATTATTACCAAATAATGGAGGCGTACAATTTGGATAAAAAAATTGGTTTCCAGGTGGAAAAATCAAAATTGGAAACAGAACTGTTAGATCCCAAAACTAAGAATTTGTCAAGAATGTATAACTTGCTGTTGAAATGGAATACTCAGGATGAAACGGTGAAATCAACTATGATTAAATGGGCACAAGATGTAGGACATAATATTATGATGGCTGACTGGGAACAGTTATGGACCACAGGTATGAAGTTTACGGCATGTAATGCCCTAAGAGAGAATATAATGAAAATGATCTACAGGTGGTACATGACACCAGTCAAGCTTGCAAAAATATATCACTTGCCCGATAATAAATGTTGGAAATGCAAAGAGACTGAAGGTACATTTTTTCACCTTTGGTGGACGTGCCCAAGGATTAAGACATTCTGGGAGATGATTTATAATGAAATGAAAAAGGTATTTAAATATACCTTTCTGAAGAAACGAGAGGCCTTTCTCCTGGGCATGGTCGGCCAATTGGTGCCAAAAAAGGATAGAACTTTTTTTATGTGTGCCACAACAGCAGCAAGAATATTCATCGCGAAGTATTGGAAGACACAAGATCTACCCACCCGCGAAGAATGGCAGATGAAGGTGATGGACTACATGGAATTGGCGGAAATGACTGGCAGAATCCGAGACCAGGGAGAAGAGTTGGTGGAAGAAGATTGGAAGAAATTTAAAGTTTATTTACAGAAACATTGTAAAATTAAGGAATGTTAGAAGGATGTTGGAATGAAACAATGTGGTTTTAGCAGAAATGTTATAAAGGATTAAGAAAAAATAGTGCTAAATGGTGAAGGAGGGAAAGTAAAGTTACATTATATTAAGATATAATAGAGGACAAAAATTGGAAAAGATGGAAAGGACTTGCTGAAATAGCTAATTGAACTAGAATACAAAAAAGGGAGGTGTGAGGAGGTCAAGGAAATAAGCAAATGAAAGATAAATTATGGGAAGATTCTTTGTATTTTTTGTTGTTGTTTCTTTTCTTTTTTCTTTTTTCTCTTTTTTCTTTTTTTTATTACTGCGATGTGATGTTTTGTATCTTATTAATATGCTGTTTTTTTTAATTTTTCTTTTTGTAACCCTTTAAAATTAATAAATATTATTTTAAAAAAAACAAAACAATATGTTTCTGGCCACTACTGGAAGTGGTTCCTCACTAATATCAAAGTCAGATCCAAGTATGAGAAGTGGGGATGAGAGGTGTGATGAGTGGGATGGAATGACAGAAATGATTTCAGAAGCATCCCTAACATGAAGAAGCAATGAAACACAGGAACATAGACAGCTGCCTTGAACTGAGTCAGACCATTGCTCTATCTGGTCTAATACTTTCTACTCTGACTGGTAGCAGCTTTTGGAGATTTGATACAGGGGTCTCTCCCAGCCCTACTTAGAGATTTCAGAGATTGAACCTGGGGTTTTCTGCATGCAAAGCAGATCCTCTAACACAGAGCTGCAGCCCTTCCTGAAAGCCTAAATATTCAGCCCCACATGTAACTTAACTTGCTCTGAACTAAGAATGATGGCCTCTGTTATGAAGACAGCATCATGCTCCATAGTTTGTTAGGAATCAGACAACTTGAGTAATCAATGTGTCTCAGGGTTTACCCAAATTCCAAGTATCTGATTTGCCATGAAGTTGTCACTGAGATACTCTGATGAAGTGTGGCCTGGTGCAGGTCAGGCAGTTGAAAATCAGGACCATGGAGAGTTCGCTGTGGAGAAAGCTTTAGGATCAGGTGGGGCACTGAACTCCTGAGAATCACTGGCCTGGAACTGACTGTTGCTTTATATCCTTGTCCTTCTGCCAAGGTGAAGACTTTTTTTGTTCTAACAGACTTTTGGGAACTGACTGTTTTTAAGGAAAGGGCTGGTACTATGATGTTTTTATTTTAATGATCTGTATCTGCATGCCTACACACACACACACACACACACACACACACACACACTTCTATTAATGTTTAATTGTTTTTGTGGCCTTGAATAGCTGCCCAGAAGGGAATGTGACTCTTGGGCTATAAAAGATTCCCTGCTTCTGGCCTTGATATTACTGTACTAGATGGACCAATAGGCCAATTTGTTATAAGGCTGCTTTCTAGGTCCTTAAACTTTGGAGGTTCCCATAGAATTCCAATACCTTATTAGCAAGTTGGGCATCAGACAAACTCTAATGGGCCAAAGATCTTCCTGTTGTGGAATATACTAAGCAGTCTACTACTGGGCCAAATGACTGGTTCTTCATGATCCTCAGACACAACTTTCCCTTCCCTTGCTATCAGGGAGAACTTTGCTAACCTGAGTTGTCAGAGACTGAACCTGGGACATGATATGAATCATGAGATCTGCGCAGCTCTGCTACCGCTGAGCTGACTCCTTCCCAATGCTTCTGCACAGCCACATTTCACAAACTCGCCAGGATGGTTCCATTGCCATATTTTCTTGAGTTCCCTGTCCTAGTCTTGGAAGTCCCCCAAAGCCAATTTGAAATGGTTTTTGCAGCAGGATCAGAGAGCCGGGTCTGGGGGGAATCCCAAAGAAGATTCATTGTGGGCCTATTATTTCACATCTTGTTTTATCCCCTTGTTTTATTGCCATATTATTAAATGTCTGCTTTAAGGGCTTCTTTCTCCCCGAACATCTTCCTTTTTTGCAAAAGTATCTCTCTCTTTTTTGCCACTGACTTTATTACTGACACACAGGAGAGTGCAGAGCAAGACAAAATGTTTCTCTAGAGAGCAGCGCCATGGAACAGAGCCTCACTTGATTTCTGTGTAATTCATCCGTAAGTTCTTTTCGTGAAGCAAGTTCACTGAGGAGGTTTTTCGTGAGGCAGCCATGAAGGATGCCACCATTTTATTAATTATGCCTCTCTCTCTTTTTTAAAAAAGAAATAATATACCATTTGTTTGGCTCCATATTCCAAAGTGCAGATATGTGGGTGATTCCTCCCATATCTTCATCTGACCTTCATTCCTGACAATACTGGTACTGATAAATTTGAAGTAGGTGGGGTAAACTTATATTGTGGGGGTTCTTTGAAAACATATGGCAAGTGTGGGAATCCTCAGGCCTATAGATCACATATGACCCTCCAGGTCTCCCTAGCTGGCCCCTGGAATGCCCCACAGTCCACACCTTTCACTGCTTTGCATCTTCATAGAATAGAATTGTAGAGTTGGAAGGGACCCTGCAGATTAGTCCAGTGTTTCCACACTTGGGTCTCCAGCCGCCCCCCCGACTACAATTCCCTTTATCCCTGAACACTGGTGCAGCTGGCTAGGGATGATGGGAGTTGCAGTCCAAAAACAGCCAGAGACCCATCTGGGATGCACTGAGTGCAACCTCCTGCAATGCAGGACTATGCAGCTGTCCCATACAGGGATCGAACCAGCAATCTTGGTGCTATCAGCACCACAGTCTAACCAACTGAGCTATCCAGGCTGACCTTAAGACCTTTTGTCTGGTGGGAATATCTCCTTGGACTCTGATAATGCCTCTTGCTTGTGTGGGTGGAGGTTGGAGATCGTTGTGTGAGGTTGTGTAGAAGCTACCCTAATGCACAAAGATAACATTCACATTAATTGCTCTTCTCACGTTTACCTCTGACTCCAGACAACACTGGCATGTGGCGCACAGGCTGTAAAACCTCTGACTTAACAGTATTATGGGATGCTCCAGAAGCTGCCTTAGAAAAAGAAGACAGTAAAAACAAGGGGCTAACCTGTGGTCTTCCCAATGTTAAAGGTAAAGGTAAAGGGACCCCTGACCATTAAGTCCAGTTGTGGACAACTCTGGGGTTGCAGTGCTCATCTCACTTTACTGGCCGAGGGAGCTGGCATTTGTCTGCAGACAGCTTCTGAGTCATGTGGCCAGCATGACTAAGCCACTTCTGGTGAACCAGAGCAGTGCATGGAAATGCCATTTACCTTCCTGCCTGCAGCGGTACCTATTTATCTACTTGTACTTTGACGTGCTTTCGAACTGCTAGGTTGGCAGGAGCAGGGACAGAGCAACGGGAGCTCACCCCGTCACGGGGATTCGAACCGCTGACCTTCTGATTGGCAAGTCCTAGGTTCTGTGTTTGACATGTTTTCCAACTGCTAGGTTGGCAGGAGCTACGACAGGCCCCTGCAATGTTGTACAGAACCTGGCACACCTATTTCAGATAGCTTGGACCTAAGCTGTGTAGGGTAGGCATAGGCAAACTCCTGCCTGGTGTAGGGCTTTTTAGGTGATAACCAGCACTTTGATTTGTCCTCAGAAGCATACTAGTAGCTATTGGAGCTGCTGTAACAAGGGAGTTGTATGCTCCCTATAATCAGCCTTGGTTATTGGCAGGAATGGATTTAGGTTTGATGAGGCCCTAAGCTACTGAAGGTAATGGGGCCCTTTATATGTCCAGCTATCCTTTGTCAACAACAAATTGTCACTGTTTTTTGTGTTGAATATATGCTATATGGCAATTTATGGACCTAATAGGTATCTAAAGCAATATAGAGATGAGCAAACCAGTGATATTTTAGGGAGCAGGCTAGCAGGCGGGGCCCATTACTTACATCATAGGAGCCTACACAACACAAAACACTGTTGCTGTATGTAGGTTTTATTTTATTCATTTTTTATCCTATATTTTGGAAATGTACATCCAGGTGTTTTTTTTCCATTATTTTATTTTTTTAGGGGGGCCCAAGAGAGTAGGGCCCTAAACTATAGCTTGTTTAGCTTATATGTAAATCCAGCACTGGTTATTGGAGATTTAATCCATTCATTTGAACGCATATACGTACTTAGATAAGGCAAGTGGCAAAACTAAGTTCAAGTCGCGAGTGAAGAATCTGCTCTGTTGGTTGTTAAGAATGTTCTGACTGCTGTAACGATGGCTCCATCTGACTTCAACCTATATATAGCCTTGCAGAATGCACGGTGATAAATAATAGATATTTTAGCACTAAAATAGAAAAATTAAATCTTTTTTTAGTGCAGCAGCAGAGAACCACAGGAACAATATGCAACCTTATAGATTTGGGGAGGCATTCCCTACACCATCCCCAGCATCACACCTTCAGGATTTATAACTCATCAAATTTGCTTGCCCCTTCTTGAAGTAGCAGTTCTGCGGGTGGCATACGAGCATGAGAGAGGCCTAGTCTACAGACAATTCCCGTAAGAAGTCACGCTCCCACAGAAGTGGAATTTGGGGAGCCTTGAGGCAGGAGCTCTCCCCTTTCCTGCAAAAGCACCTTGCTGGAAACATTTCAAAACAACTCCATAAGCATTTTAGTGCCGGTCGCAAAGATTCTTCATGGCCGTAAACCTTGGAATGGTCTATAATTACACACGATCTGCCCACTATGGAAAATTGATACTTACATGGTCCACTGCATTCTGTATCCTGGCGATGCAGTCTAAATGCAGATCACACATCCCCACTGGAATGGCCACAAGCATCATTCCAGAGAAAGAAACTTAAAACAAAGCAGTGAAAAAATTCTTCATTATTCTTTTTTAAACAGCCAGAAATGGCTTCCATTTAACTTGAGTCCATGCAAACTCTTGGTTCTACGACGTTTAGAAAATGGCCTCTAAAACTCTCCATGTTATTTGTGGGCGGGAAGGTGGGAAAGGGGGTGGATTTTGCCAACCCTTCTCCAAGGGACAATTATGATTTTCCAGTAATTAATCAGGAGGAACTAACACCATCCCCCCTCCATGGCCAGAAAATTATTTTAAAGAGACATTTTGGCTCACTTGATGTTCAATAAAAACTCTGTCATTAGTTCCTACTGGTAGATGAAGGAAGCCGTGTGCTAATATAGGAGAGCTGGGGGTGTCTTTGTTTCCTTCAAACAGTATTAAAATAGTATTAAACAATAATAAAACTGGGTTCATGGCTGCACCTAACATTCACAGATGGCAAAACCGAGGAGGACATTTTGTTGAATCTTCTGCAGGAAAAGACTGAGATGCTCCAACAGTTTGGCAGCAGCGGGAGGCGGGGGGACCCTTTAAAAATTCACATCATCCCCATTTGCTCCACAACTAGGGTGAGAAGAACAAAAATAAGAAGAGGCAGAACTCTGTGTGCCGTGAAAGTGTTCCTGCACCAGCTTTATTCAGGTGTCAGTTCTGCAGCTCTTGCAGGGAAGATGGTGGCAGAGTCAACCTGCCACAGCCTCGGGAGTATCCTGACCACTTTGATTGTTAAGCTTGTGTAGAAGTCAATCAGCATCACTTAACATACATCCAGACTTACATACATTTCTTGTAGCTCTCCCAGTAGTCTTGGCCAGAATTGAACAACAGTGCATAGGCTGAATCTCTTCCTGACATCATTTAGGTCAGCAGTGTCTAACTTGTGACCTTCCAGATGTTGTTGGACTCCAATTCCCTTCAACCCTAAACAGCATGGCCAATGGGCAGGTATGGTGGAAGTTGTAGTCCGATGGCCTCTTGTGGTCTCCTTAGCTCCATCTCCAGAGATCCCCTTGGCTGCCCCACCCAGTGGTCAACAGCTGCTGCCGCTGCCCATAACATCTGGAATCTTGAATGCAGTATTTAAAGGGCCCATAGCCATTTCTGCAGATGCATACTCCTCCATGACTGTAGAGCAGAGTCTGGGGATGTTTGGAGAGACAAGCTGAGGTGGTGAAGAAGGGACCACTGAAGGTGGGGTGTGGGGTGTGTGTTTGGAATCAAGGCATCTGGTTGGCCACTTTGAGAGCAGGATGCTGGACTAGGTGGGCCACTGGCCTGATCCAGCAGGTTCTTCTTATGTTCTTACTCCAGTCTCAGCTGCCCAGGGACTGAATCTGACCTGGTGGAGTGGGGGAGGCAGTAGAAGTAGGCAAATAGGAGGCAGTGGTGTGCATTCATGACCTCAGTATGGTTGAGGTCATGGCATGAGGACACAAGAGTATTGCCACATTTCCTGATGTGCCTGATGTCAACCCAACCAAGCAAGGAAAGAGTTAGAGGAGAGGCAGTGTGGAAAGCTGTGGGCGATGAACAGAAGCCTGGGACAGAAACAAAGGCAATTACTGTAATTGAACAGCTACCTATCAGCAGGCTGACACCTCATCAGCGCCTGCAGTGAATGACAGGTAAATACCTTCCCCTTTTGACAGTTTAATTAACCAAAATAAATGGGGCACTGGGAATTATGAGGTTTCTTACCAGAACATGTTCCCAAGGAGATTTGAGACCCTTTCTTCCCTTCATTCCTTTGCCTCTCTTCCCGTAACAGTCACGGGGGTGTCTTTGCTTGTAAGAAAACCACTCCATTATTGGCTAAGGAGTGCCAGGGTGAGGAAGGCTTAGAAGTCCTTGTGACCCATATGGTGCTGGCGATGAAGCCTCTGGGAGTGATTGGCTGAAATGTGCTGATGTCACAGAGATAACTGCCATTGGTGGAGTGCCATGAGAGATGACTGCCATTGGTGGAGCAGATCTGTTCTTTGAGTGTGGCAGGAAAATCAAACGGTTTTGGGAAAGCTACACATTGGGAGACTCAGACAAAAAGAAGTACTTATTGACACAGAACACCGTTAAAACTATGGAATTTGGTTTCACAAGAATGACCACCAGCTTGGCCAGCTTTAAAGGGGGGTTAATGGAGGATAAAGCTACCAATTGCAAACAGATTTGCTATACAGTGATACCTCGGGTTACGAACTTAATTTGTTCTGTAGGTCTTTTCTTAACCCGAAACCGTTCTTAACCTGAGGCGCGCTTTCGCCAATGGGGCCTCACGCTGCCGCCGCACCGGCACCACGCGATTTCCGTTCTCATCCTGGGGCAAAGTTCGCAACCCAGAGCAACTACTTGTGGGTTAACAGAGTTTGTAACCCGAAGCGTTTGTAACCTGAGGTACTACTGTATATACTTGGTATCTGTAGTAGCAGAAGCAATATGCCTCTGAATACCAGTTTCTGGGGTTGGCAGGAAAGAGAGTGCTTGTGTTGTGCCTGTGGACTTTCCACTGGTATCTGATTAACCATCCTGTAATAGTCAGGGGTCCCTTTACCTTTTTTTAAGAATAGAATGCGAGACTGATTCAGCGGGCTCTGATCCAACAGGGAACCTCTTACATATGGACTATGCAACAACTCCCAGGGGGAAGGCTGTCTTTGGACATAGGAAATGTTGAACTAGACCATCTGTCCATCTGGCTCCAGATTGCCTCTCAACACAAGTTGCTAGGGAACACGAGTGGGGAAGAGGTCTGTTGTGCTTCTGCCCTCAATGTGGGTTTCCCAGAGGCATGTGGTTGACCACTGTAAGATGCTGGGTTCGATGGTCTGGTCCAAATGGGCTTTTCCTATATTCTTATCTCCTCCAGTTGCTGTTGAACTACAACTCCACATTGGCCATGATGGCTAGGGCTGATGGAGTTGGCATCAAACAACATCTGGAGGGCACAATGTTGGCTACCCCAGTTCATATCATTGACTGCTAACTCAAGGCACAATACTTTCCAATGGGACCTGTTCACAGATTCAACTGTAATCACAGAGCATTGAGTAACAAAGAATAATGTGGATATGGCTTTAAAACAGAATTAGACAAATTCATGCATGTAAATGCTATCAGTGGTTGGAGGCAGTAGGCTTCTGAATAGCAGTTGTTGGAAACTGCAGGAGAAACAAGTACTCTTGTCCTCAGGTCCTGCTTACAGGCTGACCACCGTGAGAACAGGATGTTGGACTAGTTGAGTAATCAACCTGATCCAGCAGGGCTCTTTTTACGTCCTTTTGAGCATGTGGGCATACCTGACTTGTGTGATATTTAAGGCTATTCTGGACAACACTTAGTTCTTTCTTCCAGTCTCTTCTTTTATCTCCTGCCTTTCCAGAGCTTGACTATCTGGCTTTCTAATTCAGACATCTGTTAATTATATTTGCAAAGATTTCCGTTGTTGCAGGAGGACAGACCTGTCTTCCCCTTGCTCTCCCAGCTAACGATTTCTCTCTTCCTTGGTTATAATCTCGCCATTGAAGCTGATTCTGTTTGATCTTCTCATTGTAATGCAGTCAGGGGAAGCAAGTCCAGAAAACAGCCCTCTTTAGAATTAAACCGTTTTTCTCTAATGTGATTACAAATGGTTGTTAACCCTCCTAACCACATGAAGGAATTGATATTTAGGGATGCGGGCTGAATGGATGCCCCTCCTCTGCCAGGTGTCATCTCAACAAAGGGTGCCTGTTCTAGCCCAAACAATTATCCTCCCCCCTTCGCTTCCCACATCAGGGACGGGAGGTGGAGGGAATGGAATAATGACTGGAGAAAGGAAAGGCTATAATGCTTGAGAAGCTCTTAGAAGCTGTGACCATTTATTGTGATGCTGTGTGAACATTGTTCTAATCTTTCTCATGTGTTTGCTGGAGGAATACTCTTCAAAAGAGGATCTGGTGCTCCCCAAACCAAATATTGTGGGGGAGCAGTGTGTGTCAAGGGACCATGAGATGGAGTAAGGAGATCAGAGTCTGCAGGGGATATGGTATCCCAGCCTCCTTTGCAAGATCTCGAGGGCCCTCGCTCAGAACTGGAGGAGGAGGCCGAGCTGCCATTGAGCCCATATGATTATTCAAAGAACAGAGTAAAAAAAGGTAAAGGACTCTTGAACGGTTAAGTCCAGTCAAAGGCAACTATGGGGTTGTGGTGCTCATCTCACTTTCAGGCTGAAGGAGCTGGCGTTTGTCCACAGACAGCTTCCTGGGTTATGTGGCCAGCATGACTAAACCACTTCTGGCACAACAGAACACTGCAACGGAAACCAGAGCACACGGAAATGCCGTTTACTTTCCCACTACAGTGGTACCTATTTATCTACTTGCACTGGCATGCTTTCGAACTGCTAGGTTGGCAGGAGATGGGACAGAGCAACAGGAGCTCACTCCATTGTGGGGATTCAAACCGCTGACTTTCCAATCGGCAAGCCCAAGAGGCTCAGTGGTTTAGACCTCAGTGCCACCTGCGTCCCTGTTTCAAAGAACAGAACCAAAGGTCCAATGCCCATCTGGCATCATGAAGCCTGTCACTCATGTGCTCTACTCATGAGATAGAAGCCAGGCTCAACACATGTTTAGAGTCCTGTTTATACTCCAGGAAGCCTAATGGTTTGCTGCCACAACACCTCATCTTGCTTGATTTTCAGTGGCTTCTTAGCTGGACAGCTCCACTTTTGTCTTGGACACTGTCCTTACCTACTGGACGTCTCCTTGGTCTTGCTGAGTAAGTGGGAATCTACACTGCATAGCCTTGGTGGTGGGAATGGCACACCTCACCTCCTGAGCAATGTAACAGCTTTAATAGAGCTGAAGTGTGGCGGAAAGAGGTTTGTGCTGGGAAGCTAGTGTGAACATTTAAGGAAAAGGGTTAAGGTCATTGTAACAATATGTGGTTTCCCAAGGAGTGCAGAGTGCTGGGAGAGATTGCGGCCACTGGTCGCTGGATGCAAGTATCTTGTTTTCTGTGCCACCAAGTTAGCTCATGATGTAACCTGCCTGGTGCCCCGTGGTGCCACTGTTGCAGAAGATCAGAAGATAGTACTGCAGCTGCCTATCTAGCAGGGATCAAATTATGCAAAGCAACAATAGGGTCCCACCTGGTCCTATAAAGCTGCTGGTTCTTCTCCTTTGAGCAAATTATCAGTCAAACGAAGGCTGAACTTTCTATCCTTGTGTATGCATTTGGGAGATAAACATATGAGCTTGTCAATCACAACTGCACTGAAGATGGGAGGAGTGCAATAAGTATGGAGGAGGAGGAGGAGGAGGAGGAGGAGGAGGAGGAGGAGGAGGAGAAGAAGAAGAAGAAGAAGAAGAAGAAGAAGAAGAAGAAGAAGAAGAGTTTGGATTTGATATCCCGCCTTTCACTCCCCTTCAGGAGTCTCAAAGCGGCTAACATTCTCCTTTCCCTTCCTCCCCCACAACAAACACTCTGTGAGGTGAGTGGGGCTGAGAGACTTCAAAGAAGTGTGACTGGCCCAAGGTCACCCAGCAGCTGCATGTGGAGAAGTGGAGACGCGAACCCGGTTCCCCAGATTATGAGACTACCGCTCTTAATCACTACACCACACTGGCTCTCGGGAAGTGCAGCCTGGAAGAATTTCTTGCAATTGGATAAGGTGTTTCAAGTGTGAATTCCCCTTCATCATTGGTTTCCCAGGTTGTCCTCTCCCTAAAGGGAATATTGCCTTTATTCTTTTTCTAAATGTTTTTTATTCTTTTTCTGGAAACCACCGCCACCACCGCACGATTTCTGTTCTCATCCTGAAGCAAAGTTCTTAACCTGAGGTACTATTTCTGGGTTAGCAGAGTCTGTAACCTGAAGCGTCTGTAACCTGAAGCATCTGTAACCCGAGATACCACTGTATTGTTGCTGTTGTTGTTGTTGTTGTTGTTGTTGTTGTTGTTGTTATTATTATTATTATTATTATTATTATTATTATTATTTAAGATGCTAAGCTAGTGAACCATGATCTAATCCAGCAAGACAGTCTCTAACGCTCTTAATTCATAGGTTTGGATTCTTAAGATTGCAGTATCCAAATTTGACCGGTTGATGGAGAGAGCTTCATCTTCTGGAACAGGAGCAGGCTTTCAGACTGGAACTGGAATCCATCTAGGCACAAGGCAGCATCTGGGCAAAGGAAATGATAGACAGTGGGGCAGGGATATGGAACTTGCCGTCCTCTAAAAGTTGTGGGGTTCCTACTTCCATCAGCCCCATCCAGCATGGCAAATGGTCTGGGGTGATGGGGGTTGGTTGGAATCCAGCAACTTCTGAAGAGTCAGGTTCCTCAAGCCTGCTCTAGAGGTTGTTGGGCTACAGCCCTAGCCAGGATGACCAATGGTCAAGGGTGATAGGGGTTGGAATCTATCAACATCTGGAGGGCCACAGTTTCCACATCACTGAAGGTGGGGGTGCCCACAGAAGCCCCTTTTGACAAAGGGAGCCTGTGGAAGCAGGAAGTCTTGTTCAGAGATGCCTGGGGTACGTGCGCATACATCCGTGTGTGCACATGAGGCACTTGAAACATAACTTGAAACAGTTGAAACAGTAAGTGCCTTGTCGATGGCTCCTCTTTTTCTTCACGCTGACAGCTTGACAAGTGAGCAGGAAAAATGAAGTTGGTGAAGGAAGAAATGCTATCAGGAGTTCCATGCTAAAAGGGCAGACAGGCCAGATTGGAGGGAAATGAGAAGCTGTCTCGGCTAATGCAATCATTTATCACATAATCTCACCTGGCGGTTGGGTAAGGATGTTGGCATGCACAAGCATTAATCCAGAGGTAACCAATGGACCTCACATACACAGGCTTTTCCCCCTTTGAGCTCACTCACTCTGTCTGAAGTGTTCTTCTATAATGGCTTAGCTTGCTTATGATGGGGGTGGCTGTTCCTGCATGCAAGGGGCCAGGGTCTTGAAAGGGGCATTCTAGCACTAGACCTCATCTACCCTTTTTCCTAGGCTACAGCTGAATGCCTGTAGTCTTCTAGATATTGGACTCCAACTCCCATAAACCACAGCCAGTGTGGCCAATGATCAAAGACGATGGAAACAATAATTCAACATCAGGGGTGAGGAGGACACAGTTTCTCCATCCCTGCTCTATCATTATGGTAGCTTGCCAGCTGTCCTTCTTTGAGGAGCACCTCAGTATTAGCTTTGCCCAGGGAGGGGAACTGCAGTTCCATATTGGCCTATATCATTAACGACCGCGTCTAGGGTCCACAGTTTAAGTAGCTTGATCCTCCTGCATAGGCCAAGTTGGTTTTGCAGGGTTAGCCGGCCTACCCTCTTCCTATCTCCAAATCAGACCACCAACAGTTATCCAGGGCCGGCCCTACCATTAGACAGAGTGGGGTGGCTTGTCTCGGACAACAAATTATACAAATTATAGGAACACGAGAGCTACCTTCTATCAAGTTGGACCACAGGTCCATCCAGCTACACTGTCTGGCAAGGGACACTCCCGGTCCTATCTGGAGATGCCAGGGATTGAACCCAGGGTCTTCTGCATGTAAAACAAATGCTCTGCCACTGAGATGTAGCCATTCCTCCAGTTTCCATCTGCTTAAGTGTATAAACATGAGGGTTTTCAGTCACTGCAAATGTAAATATTTATGCTGTTTTTGTCTCTGCATACACACAAGACTCTTCTGGAGATAAGGACATGCATCTCATACTAATCTCAACTGGCCAAACAGATTAGGAATAATCACACCATTGATGTCCTGGGACATAAAAACACCCCAGGCTTTCGAATGCAAATACTTCTTTCAGCAAAGGGGGGGGGGAGAGAAAGTGAAAGAGAAAGTGGTCGGGGGATGGGGATTGCATACTGTGGGAACTGTTGAAGCTTGAGAGAAAAGACCAAGTAAATGAAAAGAAAGAAAGAAAGAAAGAAAGAAAGAAAGAAAGAAAGAAAGAAAGAAAGAAAGATGGGAGGGCAAATTAGATAGCAGCGTGCACAGATTTACTGAGGGTGGGAAAATGGAATGCAGATGATAATGGTATATGGAAAAGACCAAACCAAACCTGTCCTTTCTGCATCCAAAATGCAACAAAAATTTAAGATATAATGTGGGAAAGTATCTCTGCAGGCAGTGGTGTAGCGTGGGGGGTGCAGGGGGGGCCGGCCGCACCGGGCGCAACATCTGGGGGGGGCGCTCGCACTCGCAGCTCTCTGCCCCTACCTGGCTCACTCACTCTCTCTCACTGCAGTGCTGGCTGTGCGAATCCGATCCGAGCCGCTGGGTTGCCGCCCACTGTGGAGGGGGTGGGTGCCAGGCATGCGGTGCGGAGAGAGAGCGAGGGACTATCTGGGGGAGGGACAGTGCAGCGGCCGCCCAGCGCAGCGCTGAGCGCGGGAGAGAACCACACCAGACCAGCCCAAGCAGCAGCAAGAAGAAGCTGGCAGCGGCGGCAGGTTAGGGGTTAGGGGGCGCAAATTACTTTCCTTGCCCCGGGTGCTGACAACCCACGCTACGCCGCTGTCTGCAGGAGTGTTACATATTTTAGTTTTCTTGTTTTTTAATTGCAGATTACTGTTGGGAAACATTGGGGCTCTGGCCCTATCTGCACTATACATGCAAAGCTGGATAGCTCAGTTGGCTAGAGCGTGGTGCTGATAATACCAAGGTAGCAGGTTTGATTCCCGTAAGGGAGAGCTGCATATCCCTGCATTGCAGGGGGTTGGACTAGATGATCCTCAGTGTCCCTTCCAACTCTATGATTCTATATCGCTTTAAACAGCTGTGCTTTCTTGCTCAAAGAACCCTGTGAACTGCAGTTTGCTAAGAGAGTTGTTTTGTTGTTGTTTAGTCATGCCCGACTCTTCGTGACCCCATGGACCAGAGCACGCCAGGCACTTCTGTCTTCCACTGCCTCCCGCAGTTTGATCAAAGACCCCATTCACCTCACAGAGATGCAATTCCCAGAGTTCCCTGGGAAGAGGGATTGACTGCTAAACCACTCTGGGAATTGTAGCTCTGAGAGGGGAATGTGGTGGGGTTTGTGCATCTCCTAATAACTCTCAGCATCCTTAACAATCTATGGTTCCCAAGATTGTTAGAGAGAAGGTGTGAATGCTTAAAGTGGTATTATAGCTAGGGCTACAATGATGACTTTGCTTATATTGCTCTGCCTTGCCTATTCTGTATGCATTTTTCTTTTTGGAAGTCATTTTATCAGAGGTTCCTTTGGGCCTGCCATCGAGACCCCTTTTAAACCTCATCTCATGCTGGATTTACAGCTTCCTCCCACCAGCGGTTGGGGTAATATACTATAGAGAGCCACAATGCAAATGGCCTCAGCTGTGGAATGCACTGATGCAGCAGCAAAGGGATTTGTTCCCTGCTCATATTGCATCTCGGTCACATTTTGCTCTGCCTCGCCATGTTTCAGCCCATACAACGGACTGGATCTCTAAGGGATTATAAACATCTTCCATCAGAGATTATATCATTCACTGAAATGTGCTCTCTTTCTGCACTTAAAGTCCCACGATCTCACATACTGGGCTTTTGACACTGCAAATGACCTGATTTCAAACTGAACATTGAAAACCATGAAAGTGGGTGTGTCACTCAGCTGCTACCATGCTGTGGCTTCCAGAAACTAGTACATGATGGGTATTACTTGGCTGAGAACTGCGCTGCAAAATGCAAAGAATTCAAGTTTTGAAGGAAGGCTGTGCTCCAGTTTGCATATTGCTTTGGAAAGTGTGAATAAGCTAGATGTACCTTTCAATGTGAACTGAATCAAATCCCCGCTCCCACCATTCCTAATATCACTTTTGCACTTGTCCATTCATGTTAGAGCATCAATTTCTTCTTTTTTAAAAGCTACACAGAATTGGCATTTAAATTTGTTTATCACAAAATGCATATTCAAATGGACGCATTTCTAAACATATTTTCTCCTAAAATACACATTTGCAAGCTGCTTTTGGGTTCCTTTGCTGTGCCAAAAATTGAAGCACACAAATCAGAAAGGTGTGGTACTTGAAGGATAATTACTTCCTGATCCACACATTACTCCAAGTACAGATGACAAACCAAATTTCTCAACCACCTCTGCAAACTACAGGCTGAGGATTTCAATATTCTGTGTCCTCACATGTGAAAAAAAGCTCCTAGCTCTCTCCACATAGAAAGCTAGCATGCCAGGGAGAAGACAAGCTAGCACCCATCTCCCTGGTGTCTATTTTCCTATGTGGAGTAATGGAGGGGAGGGGGACTTGTAGCCATCCAGATGTTGCTGGACTACAACTCCCATAATCCCTGACCAATGGTCAAGCTTGCTGGGGCTGATGGGTATTGGAGTTTAACAGCACCTGGAGGGTGGCATGTTCCCTACTCCAGAATTCAACAATCCATTCATACCGAAAGACCTTGAAAACTCAAAAAGTCTCTCTCTCCCCCTTTCACATGCCTACAGTTCATTAATTCAATTTTACCATAGAAAAACAATCCCATACTTTATCAAGCCATTCCACAAATGCTGAAGATTTTGACTGTCTCTGAAACCTGTCAGCTGCCATCTGATTTGTCTCTGAGATGTACTTTCTTCTTGACGTACATTAGGAGGCCTGATAATGGATCAGGTTGTGTTAGTCTCCATCCTTAAATAGGGGAGCATTCCACCATGCAATTTCCCTACCTGCACTCTGAAATGGTACAGCTCGAGCGTTAGCATGTGACAAGCCCTTTTTGGAATCCTGACATTCGAGCCAAATGAGCGACATCATGTAACAGCACAGGGAAGATTTAGCAGACATGGTTTCTGCCACGAGCACCTGCTTTCAGCATTAGTGGCACGCGCTGGAGACATAAGGTTTTCCCAACGCTAGCGACAGTTGTGCTCCCCCCCCCCCACAACACACTCTTCTCCTCACTCCAAACCAAGAATACAAGTCATTATTGCTGTTGTTATTATTGGGAATGTCACTGAAGGGCTTTAGAGTGATGGTAACGCTGCTAATTAATTAGATGTGTGTACTGTTCCCTTTCTCCAGGGTGCTCATTAGAGTATCCCAACAATGCTGGGGAAAGGTTTGAAACAAGCAAGAGGCATGAATGGATACTAATAAAGCCAAACAAAGTGGTGGCGATGAATGGAAGAGCATGATGAGAGGAGCCAGCCCAAAGGGGGGGGGGAGAGCTTTATTCTCTAAAATGCAGCGATTAGAAAAACAAAACCTCAACAGGGTGGGGCATCTTTAATTCAGTGTACTCTTCCCTAGTTAGTCAATGGCACATTCATTTTAGATTAACCGCTTTTAGCTGAGATACATCCCTTCCCATTATTCTTCTCAAAATTCTCCCCGTGTTTAAAACCTGTTTGCATTATTACTCAGGGGTAGGCACAGACACACCTGGGCTGCTCAGGTATTCAAGCTGAGCACTCAGAAAGCCTCGGGGGTTTTGTTTTGAAGCGTTGCACTTGGACATTTTGAGCATCTAAGTTCTCCCCTTTCCAAACCAATCTCCACCTGCTGTTCTTCCATCCTCCCTGCCAATCCTGATCTCTTTCCCAAGGGAAGAAGTCATCCTACCCTGTAGAAGGGCAGGCTAAAGGTAAAGGCACCCCTGACCATTAGGTCCAGTTGTGACCGACTCTGGGGTTGCGGTGCTCATCTCGCTTTATTGGCCAAGGGAGCCGGCGTACAGCTTCCGGGTCATGTGGCCAGCATGACCTCTGGCGAAACCAGAGCAGTGCACGGAAACACTGTTTACCTTCCCGCCAGAATGGTACCTATTTATCTACTTGCACTTTGACGTGATTTCGAACTGCTAGGTTGGCAGGAGCAGGGACCGAGCAATGGGAGCTCACCCCCTTGCGGGGATTTGAACCGCCGACCTTCTGATCAGCAACTCCTAGGTTCTGTGGTTAAACCACAGCTCCACCCGCATCCCAAGGGCAGGCTAACAGGCAGCAAAGGGCAGCATGAGCAAGCTAAGAGACGTCCCACAATTAGTGGCAATTGCACTTAATATATGTGGGGTTTTGTGTCAGCATCACTTGTGCAGGTTCTGTGCTTGTGTTCCTTTGGTGGTGAGAGAGGTTGGGGTTGGCCAAGGTATGCTTCTTTATTTGTGATTGGCTGTGGTGATCTTTGTTTTCATGTGTGAGTGGGGTGGGTGTTTTGTATCGGGCTAGCCAGATTGATTTGTATGCTGTTGGTGGATTTTTGTCATTGTCTTGTTCAGCTGTGTATGTGATAAAGGGGAGCCATCCCCTTCTTCTTCCTAATGTCTCAACAAATGAAACTGATCTGTAAAAAATGTTACTTGGAGAGAGAAAAAGAGAGAGAGACATTGCACATACTTTTGTAAACTAAGAAAATCTTTAATAAAAATACATTAAAAAATATTAGTGGCAATTGCTGGGGATCATGGGCCTTGTTCTTTCCTCTTCTTTCTTCATCCTTTTTCCTTTTGTGTTGTGTCTTTTAGGTTATAAGCCGGAGGGGAAGGACTCTCCTGTGTTTTAGGGATCTCTAAGCTGTTCAGGAAGCCTTTTCACCTGAAGAGTGGGATAAAAAAAATTCTTACAATGCTTCATGGTACCCTCTCTGCCTTCCTGAAAGCAAATTGTCTCAGGAGAGTTTGGGATTATGAGGAAATGTTCATGACTTGGGGCTGTTTGAATGCAGACGGTTCTGTCCTAGTACTCTTCAGTGAACAGGAGAACAGATAACAAGTGAAGGGAAAAGACCCTTTTCTGTTTCAAGGCCCTGGAGAACTGTTGTGAAAAAGGCAAATTCCATACTAGACATCATTAGGAAAGGAATTGAAAATAAAAACATTTATATCATAATGCCATAATAAAAATCTATGGCGCAACTGCACTTGGAATACTGTGTACCCAGACCCTCCAAGTGTCCCTATTTTCCAGGGATGTCCCTGATTTACTACCTCAGTTTCTGATTTCATCCTGGAATGTCCCACTTTTCCTTAGGACAGGGGTGCCCAAACTTTTTTCAAAGGGGGACGGCCAAAGTTGTTGGGCGTTTTTTAGGATTTTACCCCAGGACATATACTGCCACAGGGGCTGGATTAAATCGACCGACAGGCCGGATTAGCCCTCCGAAATGGACTTTGGACATGTCCCACTTTTCCTTAGGATGTTCCTATTTTTGGTGGAGAAATGTTGGAGGGTATGGAATTATCTGACCCCCAAGCTGTTTGAAAGCATTCTTGTATAGCGAAGTTTTTTAATGTTTAATGTTTTATCATGTTTTTATATATGTCTGAAGCCATCCAGAGTGACTGGGGCAACCCAGTAGGATGTGTGGAGTATAAATAGTAAAATTATCATTATGGAATGGGACGTCCCTATTTTCATCAGAGAAATGATGGAGGGTATGGTGTATTGTTTTGGTCACCTCATCTCAAAAAGGATATCAAAAAAGGTGACCTACTAGGACTTCATTAGTGGGAGGAGTGTACACATGACAGGGGCCATGAAGACTGCCAGACAACTTGTCCCTTTGAGCCTTCTGGCAGTTCCCTCCCTGCGAGAAGTGAGGTTACAGGGAACAAGGCAGAGGGCCTTCTCGGTAGTGGCGTCCACCGTGTGGAACGCCCTCCCATCAGATGTCACGGAAATAAACAACTATTTGACTTTTAGAAGACATCTGAAGGCAGCCCTGTTTAGGGAAATTTTTAACGAGAGCCAGCATGGTGTAGTGGTTAAGAGTGGAGGACTCATAATCTGGTGAACAGGGTTCGCTTTCCAGCTCCTCCACATGCAGCTGCTGGGTGACCTTGGGCTAGTCACACCTCTCTGAAGTCTTTCAGCCTCACTCACCTCACAGAGTGTTTGTTGTGGGGAAGGAAGGGAAAGGAGATTGCCAGCTGCTTTGAGACTCCATAAGGGGAGTGAAAGGCGGGATATCAAGCCCAAACTCTTCTTCTTCTTCCTCTTCTTCTTCTTCTGTTTGACATTTTATTGTGCTTTTAATATTCTGTTGGGAGCCGCCCAGAGTGGCTGGAGAAACCCAGCTAGATGGGTGGCGAATAATAATAATACTAATACTAATAATAATATACATGTTAGGAACTCTAGGCCTTAGGCCTCTATCTGAGGCCTTGAAGTTCTTCAAAAGCCTGACCATAGGAGACCACCTCATGCATACCATAGGCAGGATCATGGTAGGCAGCTGAAAATAGTGAATGGGCCAGCGTTGTTTGGGGTTCAAGCTGGTTCTCTGACTCTTTTAACCTAGCCCTGGCCTAGAAATTTGTTCGTGGAGAAATGAGCGAACACCTTTGTTTAGCCAAATGGAGTTCCATCAATCCAGCACAAATCATCTCTGTGAGAGATGGAGAGAGTGCCTGTGAGTGTTTGTGTGTGTTTCCACAAACCCATTTGCTGTTTAGGTGTCAGAAATAAATTTTACCACTGGAGTCTGCAGCATCTGATTAGTGAATTATTCAGTTTGGAGATTGTGTTCTGTGTGACCTCATTAGTAACCCTGAGGTGAGTGGGATGCATTAGACTAACCACGGCGTTGCCACCGAGGAGAAGGATGGAGGCATTAAAATGGATTAAAGTGCTTTACCAAGAAATGCAACGCAACTCATAAAAATATATTTTTAAAAGCACATTGTTAAAGCTGGAAATAAACAGGCCAGCATGAAGCCACCCTGGCAGGCAATGGCAGGTCTGGGAATACTGAGTCAACCATTCACAAGCAAGCAGACTCCTTTGCCTGGCACCAATTTTGCAGAGTTGCCACATCAAGCATGTGCGTGGAGGCAAGCCTCAAAACGTCTAGTGCAGACCAAGGGTCTATCTAGCTCACCATTATCCCCACCCCCAGTGCTTTTTCCTGGGGGGACGCAGGGGTATGCATACCCCTAAACATTTAGTGAATCTAAGTTTGGCCTCATTGAGGGGTAGTATTTCAATATGAGTAGAAAAATGAAAGTACAGTCATACCTCAGGTTACAGACGCTTCGGGTTGTGTGATTTTGGGTTGTGCACCGCGCTGAACCCCAAAGTACTGGAACTGGTTACTTCCGGGTTTCGGCACTTGCGCATGTGCAGAAGCGCTAAATCGTGACCCGCATGTGTGCACATGGGCCGATGCGGGTTGCGAACATGCTTCCCGCATGGATCATGTTCCCAAACCGAGCATCAACTGTATCCCTAAACTATTTTTTTTTTGGGGGGGGAAGCACACTGCCCCTCCCCCGTGGTGGCCAACCAGGATGCTAGACTAGAGCCCCATTCACAATACCAGTGGCTGGGAATCACAGGTGGGGAGAACATACTGCATTCATGTCCTGCTTCATGGCTTCCCATAGGCACGTGGGCTGAACTGAACTGAATTTATTTCATTAATTTTAATTTAATTTTAATTAACAAAATGTACCATATTTTTTTGTGTAGAACATGCCCCCATGTATAAGATGCCCCCTATTTTTGGGGACTACAAATTAATAAAATGGGGGGAGATTGCCCAGAGTTGTTGAGCTTTTTTTGGAGGGGAATTGCAGAAATCGCTCAGCCATTTGCACATGTCGCAATACCCGCTTACCACCTGCCCCCTCGCTGGCACAAGCTGCCAATTGCCCTCCCAGTTCACACTGCAGTGGCCAATCAACAACAACCCTTGCCGCAGCCATCCAATAGCACGCCCTATATCCACTGACAATCTCCGGCTTGCGGCAGCAGCCAAACACACGTCCCACCTATGCACTATCCATGTATAAGACAAGCACAAATTTTTAACCTTATTTTTTAGTAAAAAATCCCCTCGTCCAATACACGAAAAAGTATGGTATATACAGTGGTATCTTGGTTTTCAAACGTAATCTCTTCCAGAAGACTGTTCGAGTTCTGAAACTGAAGCATTTACTTCTGGAAAACTCGATACAGAAGCTGTGTGGAATGCTTGATTTCCAAAAAGTGTTTGAAAACTGAAGCATTTACCTCAGGTTTTATGGTGTTCGAAAACCGAAATGTTCACCAATGGAGGTGTTCGAAAACTGAGGTACCGCTGTATTGCTTGACTGTAAGAATTACAAAAATATAAAATATTAAAATTCTCAATAGAAACAGTTAGAAGCAGGTATTTTGAAATATTCAGATTAACTTATTTAATTTTCTCCTATCCCTAGTATGGAGGGCTCTCCAAGAACTTTCCCAAGTCAGCCATGCCTTCCTCCAGGCTGCTTCAGTCTATTTCCCTCTGACCAGGTTTTCTGTCCATGCCCCTACGGTCAACCAGTATTCTGTAACCACTCATTGGGATCCATCTTTTTTTTGTCTAGGTTCCACCCGCTTCACGTTTGTTTTCTAAAGATTTGTTGCATTTCTACAAACCTCAGGGTTTCCATGAGCCTGCTAATGCCTCACTCTTGTATGGAGAGAGTACTGTTTGGCTACATATGTACGGACACTTGAAGAAATTGGATAGCTATTACTATGCTGGATCCATCTGACATTCAAAGGTGTGCTGCTTTCGATATTCCATTTAGCTATCCTCCATGAATCTGTCTAATTTTTTCTTAGAGTAATATTGTGGTAGTGAATTCTATTGTGTTGTTGTTGTTGTTTAGTCGTTTAGTCGTGTCTGACTCTTCATGACCCCATGGACCAGAGCACGCCAGGCACTCCTGTCTTCCACTGCCTCCCGCAGTTTAGTCAAACTCATGCTGGTAGCTTCGAGAACACTATCCAACCATTTCATCCTCTGTCGTCCCCTTCTCCTCGTACCCTCCATCTTTCCCAACATCAGGGTCTTTTCCAGGGAATCTTCTCTTCTCATGAGGTGACCCAAGTATTGGAGTCTCAGCTTCAGGATCTGTCCTTCCAGTGAGCTCTCAGGACTGATTTCCTTAAGAATGGATAGGTTGATCTTCTTGCAGCCCATGGGACTCTCAAGAGTCTCCTCCAGCACCATAATTCAAAAGCATCAATTCTTCGGCCATCAGCCTTCTTTATGGTCCAGTTCTCAGTTCCATACATCACTACTGGGAAAACCATAGCTTTAACTATATGGACCTTTGTTGGCAAGGTGATGTCTCTGCTTTTTAAGATGCTGTCTAGGTTTGTCATTGCTTTTCTCCCAAGAAGCAGGCGTCTTTTAATTTCATGGCTGCTGTCACCATCTGCAGTGATCATGGAGCCCAAGAAAGTAAAATCTCTCACTGCCTCCATTTCTTCCCCTTCTATTTGCCAGGAGGTGATGGGACCAGTGGCCATGATCTTTGTTTTTTTGATGTTGAGCTGAATTCTATACAGTTGACTAAATAGAATCCACTTATCTACTGTAGGAAAAAATTCGCCTCTGAACATCTCCTTTTCTAGTACTGAATGTGAATATTTGTCTGAGTTGTCTCTTGGTGTGCAATTATATTTATCAGAAGATTTCCAGCTCCCTGCCAGTGTTAGACATCCAATGACTTTTCAGTTGTAGCCCATGTCTGACCACATTGGGCAGCCGGAGTGCAGCAACAGTCAATACTGGACAGTCTCTGAGATGAGTTCCAACATTTCCAGGTCAAATTTTACCTTCAGAATCCAAGTCACAATATGTGAAAATGCCCTGGACTCTGCAACTTTTCATTGTAAATGCCACTTTTTGAATCACTGCACTTGCGAGTTATGCCTGGTGATCTTGAAATCATGTTCAGAACTATAGTTTAAGCATGTGAATAAAAATCGAGTTGGATTTGTAACCCTTTTTCCCCTAAATTGGTGTTGCATGTAGATTTTATTAATGCTGACATCCATATGTGAATGCTAATGCCAGATGAATTTTGCAAATGCCCTGAAACAGATATATAGTTCTTCGCTTTTCAAATGAATACAAGTACGTGCTGACAATCATGTTAGTAAGCTGCCAGCATTCACTGAGTATCCCTGAATGTGAAGATAAAATTTGTCTGGGACTGTCAACATTAACATATGAGTGTCAACAGTCACCCACGTTTTTGACATTAACTGCAGTGCATATCATAAACATTTCATGGAACAGAAAATGCAGAAAGACAGCGTAAAAGAGAAAGACACTTTTAGTCTGATTCATATTGTTCCAGGTGAGGAAACTCAACACTGGGTATGCTGTTCACTCTTTTTTCTTTCTTTTTCCTTTTTTGCATTTGCCCTTCCTCCATGCTTCTGCATGAGCTGGAGGTTGTGCGAGGAGGAGGGAGAGATAATTGGCTGAGGCCAATGGATTTCTCCAGGGGGACAGGACCGACATGGAAGTATTTGTTGGCTCAGCAGCAGTTGCAGATAAATGGCTGCTAAAAGGCTTTGTGGTTCATTGATGTCCGTGTTTTTAACCACACATTCTTCACTCCTTTCTTGGGACGCTGTAATCCTATTGTTGCTGCCACTGTTGCTTCTTGGCTAGTAAACTCGATTGCTTGTGTCATTTAACAAATTGCATCTTTTTCTGAAGACCCAACAGCAGAGATTATAGGGAAATTTCATCTTTTGTTCCTATCTGCTTTCCTTTCATTCACCCATGTTGCCCCCCCCCCCCCGTGCAAGACGAGACCTGAATCAGACTGCATTCTCTTGCACACTTGCCTGAGAATAGGCCCCATGCAGTGTAGAGATCTTCTGAGTAAGTATACATAGGATTGCACTGTTAATCTTGATGAGATTCTAAAGAACATAAGAAGTGCTTTGCTGGGTGAGATTAAGGTACATTTAGTCTAGCACGAAAGAGGTTTAGAAGTTCTTCTATCTCTTCCACACACCTTGACCACAGACAAGAGAATATTCCTTTGTGGGGGTGGGGACATAGAAGAAACTAAGTTAAAAAGAGAAGTGAATTTTAAAAATCTGGTATTTCAGGTCATGAACAGAGTGTAACAGAATTTGTCCCGCTGAGACATAGCTGATCTGTTCAGACAATGATGTCGAAGCGAGATAAAGAAAGCAAGGGGGCATTTGCATGGTTGTATTTGGGTAACCTTAGGTTTTTCACTCAGTTGTATTATGGGGAGCCGCCTCTTTAAATTGTATTTTTGATGACTTCTCTTCCTTCCAAATGTGGGAAAGTGACCTTGCTGCCTTTGGAGGCCCTTCCTGCTCATTCTTCTGAGTGGGACCCTGGACTTCTCTTTTGGCCTGATGGTGCCATGCTTTCGTTGGTCAAAGCAAAGCCTACAGATGCCTTGACTCAGTAGAAATACTGGAGATGAACATAAGAGTGATTTTTCTGTATCAAGACCACCATCCATCACATCCTGCATTCTGCGCCATACAGCAGCCAGCCTGCTGTCCCCAGGTGCTCACAAGCAGAACATGAAAGTGATGTACTTCCCTCTATTGCTTGTTCCCAGAATCCTATATCCAAAGATGAATGAACTCTGTAGGGGGGGAAATCCACTTAGCCTCCTGGAAAAAACACACAGAACAACTTCAGAATCAAGAAGAAGTTCTGTTTTCTGTGCTCTGTTATGGTAATCTTGACTGGGTTATTGAACACTTCTCCATGCTGTAGTTTCTCCATATGCCACATCTCCCTGAAACCAGCGTTGGTAGCCTTTTCTCTATGAACTATTCGTTTTTAGAAAACTTGACTATTTGAAAAGCCATCTAAGCTAGTAACCACCACCAGTTGGTTGTGTTTTTTGTAGCAGTGAGGCCTACAAATGAATTATGCTTTTGTGAAAAAGAGCTTTTTCTCATCATTTCTGCAGCTACACCTAGTCACCTTCATTAGATGACCCCCAAATTCTAATATTATCAGAGAGGGAGGAAAAATGTCCCCCTCCTAACCTGATTCAAGTGCATCCCACATTTTCTCTAAATGAACTATTTCAGGCAATGAGCTTCTTGCTAGGCTTCTCCCCAAAGCAGTCTATCATTAGGAGGAAATTAAATAAAGCTATATTTTCCTGTGTGCCTTTTACACACTGAATGATTTGTAGCATATAACCTCTTGCTGGCAATTGGATATACACAGATCACAAGGCCCTTGAACTAGGGCCTCTAATCACCCGATGTACCCCAGTGCAAATTGTGCTCTATGGATCAAGGGCATCATATGGGCCCAGTTCCAACCTGATCCTACAAGTTAATTGGAAAACACTGGTTCTTATAAAGCCCTTACACCAGAGTGGGGAATCTTATTCAGTTTGAAGGCCACAGTGCCCTTGGGGCAACTTTCTGGGAGACACATGCCAGTGGTGGGAGGGGACTAAAGCAAAAGTCGGCAGAACAATGAATGCTAATTTTATCATTTAGCAGTAGGCTAGTTTCTATGCACATACTCTCACACTCCTCTCTGCTACCCATTCAGGCAAGCAAGCAAAAAGCATTATTAGAGTTTAAGGACACATTCTAGCCAGGCGAAAACACTCAAGGAGGGTGCAAAACAGGGCTGGGGTGTGGTTCAGGAGGGTGTGTGTTCCTGGGAGACTTTCAAGGGTCACTTAGAGAGGCTTGGAGAACTGCGTCTGGCTTCCAGGCCTGAGGTTCCCCATCCCTGTCTTACATCCAAGTGAACTCCTAAGTTTGAACATCTGGATAGGAGGCTAAGACTATCAGGGGCTACTAGTCACAAAGGCTCTGCTCTGCCTCCACTGTCAGGAGCAGTAGTGTTTCTGGATGCCAGTTGCTGGAAACCACAGGAGGGGAGAGGGCTCTTGTGCTGGGGTCCTGCTTATGAGTTTTTCACAGTCATGTGGTTGGCCACTGTGAGAATAGGATGCTGGGAATTACCGACAAAAGAAGAATGGCGGATGAAATTGATGGACTATGCATAATTGGATAAATTAACAGGAAGGATTTGAAACCTGTGGGACCAGAGATTCTTTGAAGACTGGAATAAATATACAAACTATTTGAAAAGTAATAGTAATGAACAGGTCACGCTAGTAGGACTGCAAGAAGTTTTGTAAGGAGGACTATATGAAATATTGCAAGAAAGACTATGAGGAGAATTATTAGTTAATGATAATGAAGAGTAATAGATAAATGAAGGAATGCAGAATAAGTGATAAAGAAGGGGAAATCATCAGAGGTGTTGACGGAAGTCTAAAACATTGTATAAGATAAGAAGCTCTGTTATATGATTGTTGGAAATGATATGTTAAAAACTGATAAAAATTTATATATATATAAAAAAGAGAGAATAGGATGCTGGACTAGATGGGCCCTTTGCCTGATTCAACAGGGTCTTCTTATGTTCTTAATGAACAAAGTGTTGCCTTGGGCTAGAGTTTCCTGGGGGGAATGGTCTACTTGGAGCTATCCAAGGTCCTGCAACTCCAGCTTCACCTACAACTGTTTTCCTGATTCTGGCTAGGTCAGGGGTCTGCAACCTTTAAGACAAAAAGAGCCACTTGGACCCGTTTCCAAAGAAAAAAAAACTGGGAGCAGCAAAACTCATCATTATAAAAATAACTTTTTTGTCACTTTTTTATTATTTCTTTGTTTGACCCCTCAGAATTACTCCTCCTCATAGAAATAAACGTTAAATTAACAAGTTACCTTTTTGTGTGTGTGTGTGTTCTTCACTCCCCTTCAAAACAGTGACCAGCGTACATGCCCCTTACAATGTAGCGGGCGGGCGGGTGGGAAGGTGACGTCAGGACGCACGCACCGCCCCCATGCGACGTCACAGCCAGTACAGCGCCCGCCACAGTGGGGAGTGTCGGGGTGCACAATGCGCCTCCTCCCCTCGCTAGTATCTGCCCTGGAGCCGTGACAAAGGTGTAAAAGAGCCACATGCGGCTCCGGAGCCGCGGGTTGCAGACCCCTGGGCTAGGTCATGCCTTCATGAACAAGGGCAACAAAGAGGCATCATTTTAAGAGCCCATCCAAGTTGACCGGTATAATGCAGTACACTCAAAAGTGCTGTCAGAGTCAAAGCTTCTGAACAATGGGTGAGTCATCGCCAGACTTCAGCATCCCAACAACAAGCACATGTTTGGCTGGATCCATTTTAACCAGTCAGTTTCAAAAATAAAGATTCCTCCTTCAAGAGCACAAAGGAAGCCGCTCTCTTATCTGAAACTCTCAAACTCTCTTGAAAGTTAGTCCTTCTCCTCTCTCTCTCTCTCTCACACACACACACAGAGAGAGAGAGAGAGAGGGAGGGAGGGAGGGGGGCGATTTCAACCAAAATATATTCAGAGTAGGCACACTGAAATTATTGGAGTTATCTACTGATTTCAATAGGCTGCTTTGAGCATGTCTTAGTTTGCTATCAGCCACAGTATTTAATTGACTTTGGACCAATGAATCCAGGGACTCTGTTACAGTGTTTTATGGAACAGAATAATATTTTACAGGCATAGGGAAAGTACTTAATTTTCTGATTTTTAAGGATAGAAACACCAACCAATAAATTAAATATTCATTTGACACATAAACAATTGAATTCATCTGCATATTATTTTGTGCAGTGGAAAGATGGGTTGTTTGGTCAAAGGAATTTTCTTTTGTACATTATTTTTATCCAGATCTTTAACTGAAAAGGAAAAAAAAATAAAAAGCTCCCAGAGCAGTTAGTAAAGACACCACACAAGAGGAAAAAAGATTATGGGGAGAGGAGAGGAAAAGCAAACCCAGGCATTAGTTCTTAGTTATTTAATTCTTATAAGTGTTATTTTGGGCAGAGAGGAGGGAAGCAAGCTTCCTGCAGCTGCTCCTTCTTTGACTCACAGATGGGGCCAGGTTGGTCTTTCCCTTGCTGTGATGTTCCTCTTGGGAAATGTTCCAAAGAAGAAGAAGAAGAAGAAGAAGAAGAAGAAGAAGAAGAAGAAGAAGAAGATGATGATTTTCCACACTGCAACAACAACAAAAACACTTTTCACAGAAGAATAGGGGAAGAATACAAGAGTGGTCTTATCCAGAACAAGTAGCCTGAAAAGGCACACCCCATTGCATCCACTTTGGCATCGTGCCACTCAATTCAGCTGCGCAGGTAGGTTTTAGCTCTGCTACCACATTAAGTGTGCAGCAATCAAATGGGTTTGTTTTAATTTTAAAAAATATTTTAATAATGTATATGCTGCTTAATGCCACTGTAAACAAGAAGTGAAACAGGAGGGGTACAAAAGGGACATAGCATAAAGTCAGTTAAAATTTAGCATCAAATTAGAAAAAAAAACTAATTTAAAATGCCTGCTGAAATTTTAAGAAGTCTTTAGCAAGCGCAGGATGTTTAGCAGGGAAGGGGGTCTGTCTGATCACACCTAGAAGGGAGCTTTGGAGAATTGGACCCACAATATTGAAAGCACGGCTCCTGGTGGATATGAGATGTGCATTTGAACCATGGGGTTCACTAACAGTGATTCTCCCATATACCTCTGTGATTGGTCAGGTGGTCTAGATGAGCCATTGGCCCAAGCCAGCAGGATCCTCTTATGTTCTTAGCCTATATCCTCTGGTGACCACAAAGCCGTGTGTCCAAAGAGCCCTCAGTTTTTATCCTTCCTTTCTTCCAAAGCAGATCAGAGTGGAGAAGAACATGCTTCCCTCCCATTTTATTCTTTGTGGACCTCTCCAAGGTCACACTAAGATTGAACCAGTCATCTTCTGTATTCAAAGCAGAGGCTCTATCGCTGAGCAACAGCCCTTCCCCATTCTCTAGCTCTTGTTCCGCTTCCTTCCTGGAAAGGTACATGGCCCTCTCTCCACCTCCAATGAGAAATCATAGCAGAAGTAAGAGGGCATGAAGGATCCGGCTCACAATTAAATGAATTTTATTAGACATAATTGTTCCTGTTTTCAATTAGGTCTGTATGTGTGAAGAATCTGAAATTCATCTTGTTAGATAGACACCCAAGCCCTCTTCAGGCATGCTATAGTCATCAGCAAACAAGTGAAGGGAGGGCAGAGAGGATGGGGACAAGAGTTCTGCCACTTCATCACTAAGCCGATGATGAATTGGAGAGCAATTTCATGGAGGAGAGGGCTCTCAATGGCTACTAGCCATAATGTCTCTGCTCTGCTTCCACAGTCAGAGGCAGCACTACTAAATACCAGTTGCTGGAAACCACAGCAGGGGAAAGTGCTCTTTTGTTTGAAACAGGAAATGAGTAACGTATGTGTAACTAGATCAGCCTTCCCTTGGAAGGGGTATTCTGGCATGGCAGTAGAACATGTCTAAGGGCAGTTCTGGTCACAGCAACCACCTGAGAATCCATAAGCAATTGTCCCCAAGAAGTGGAACTGAGCCTGATCAGAGCAGTGATGGGAAATCTTTGGAAGCCCAAGAGCCACTTTCCCCCAACGGCAACCTTCCAGGGACCACAAAGCAGGGAAGACCAGATATAAAAGTGGGAAGAGCAATGGATATCACTCTCTCCTTTGTACAGTATCCTACATTCCAGCTATACAAAAGACAGGGGTTTGTATGCATATCTCTCTAACCTCCACCCAGGCAAGAAGAAGAAGAGGAGGAGGAGGAGTAGTTTGGCTTTGATATCCTGCTTTATCACTACCCGAAGGAGTCTCAAAGCGGCTAACATTCTACTTTCCCTTCCTCCCCCACAACAAACACTCTGTGAGGTGAGTGAGGCTGAGAGACTTCAAAGAAGTGTGACTAGCCCAAGGTCACCCAGCAGCTGCATGTGGAGGAGCGGAGACACGAACCCGGTTCGCCAGATTACGAGTCTACCACTCTTAACCACTACACCACGCTGGCTCTCTGCCACAGGTTGAGGGCAGATTTCATCTAGCAAAAGCACCCAAGGAGCCTGGTGGAAGGGATATGGCTTGAAAAGAGTCACAAAGAGAAGTCTGGAGACCCAGATTTGGCCTCTGGGTCTGTGGTTTCCCATCCATGCTCCAGAAGGAGGGCAACCACATCCAGAAAAGGATGTACTGCCAATTCCAGATTAGATTACTACTGACCATCAGACCTCTGCCTTCTCAGGGCTGTGTCACAACTTGTATGCCCAAACCCCATCCATCACTGTGTCCAGTATCCTTGGTATGAATTGACAAAGAAATGTAAAACTGGGCCTTTTCAGTACAGTGGTACCTCTGGTTGCAAACGGGATCCGGGAGGCCTGCTCACAACATGAAAAGCCTGCAACTTGAAGCGCCGTATCTGCGCAGGTGCGAGACGCAACTTGGCGCTTGTGTGCATGCGCGAGCGGCAAAACCCGGAAGTAACCCTTTCCGGTACTTCCGGGTTGCTGCAGGATGCAACCTGAAAAAATGTATCATGAAGCAAACGTAACATGAGGTATGACTGTACAGTGATGGTGCCAAAACTCCTGAACCCCAAAGGCCTCCCCTGGCCATGTTAGCAAACTTTACACAGGCACCTTGCTGGCTACAGTCAGAATGCCAAAGCTAGTAAGGTAGGCTTTGCCAACCTGGTGCCCTCCAACTGTTTTGGACTACAATTCCCATGAGCCCCAGTCACCACTCCATTCATCTGGTGTTGATGGGAACTGTAGTCCAAAACATCTGGATGGTTAAGATTGAAAATGGAGCCTGGATCTACTCTGGGCCTTCTTCCCCTCCCTACTCCACCAGGGGAAACCCTGATAGATGCAACATCCCGTTCCTCCCTCTGCTCAATAAAACAAAACAAACACACCAACTCATGCATACTCAATGCAGGATTGTGAAACAGGATCATAACTGTGCCATCACCTCTCCTTATTTCACTCTCAGCCCCCATCTATCAAATGATTACGGGAAACTCATTGAGTGCTATTTAATAATATATCCACATCTGCTGTGTCTCTCAAGCTGTTTGCATTGTTAAATCATATGGGCTTATTTAAAGAGTCGGCAACTCTTCTTTGGGTGTTCAGATTGCCTTCCTCTAGTTGCCTACTTGATTACTTAAGAGTGCTTTCACACACAAACATAGTAGAGGACGGGAGGTGGGAGGAGAGAAAGGCTATGAAGCAATCTATTGTGGACCCAGTGAAACATGCAAGGCATCACAAATAATACATGGGATTCTCTGCATGGCGATCTGAAGAAGCTGGCATGCTTGGTCACTTGAAAAACTCTCAAGGCCAGCAAGGGAGGACACTGTCCTTACAGTCAGCATAGGAAGCTGCCTTATACTGAGTCAGAATAATGGTCCATCTAGCTCTGTATGGTCTACAGTGACCATCAGTGGCTCTCTAGGATTTCAAGTAAGGTCCTTTCCCAGCCCTACCTGGAGATGATGGGGATTGAACTTGGGACAATTCCAAGCAGATGCTATACTGCTGAGCTACAGCTCCATTAATATTGCCTCCCAGCCATCCTGAGCTCAGGAATGGGTTTCATGCTTTCAGGGCAGCGTCAATGCTTCTGGGATCCACCCACACCTTTCAAGCTACTCAGCAGGTGGTTACAAGTAATCTAGGCTGACGCTGACTCCATCTTTCACAACGTGATCATCCATGATAGGAAGGGAAGTGAGTCAATGTGCACTTGTTGTTGTTTAGTCGTTTAGTCGTGTCCAACTCTTCGTGACCCCATGGACCAGAGCACGCCAGGCACTCCTCTCTTCCACCTCCTCCAGCATTTTGGTCAAACTCATGCTGGTAGCTTCGCGAACACTATCCAACCATCTCATCCTCTGTCGTCCCCTTCTCCTTGTGCCCTCCACCTTTCCCAACATCAGGGTCTTTTCTAGGGAGTCTTTTCTTCTCATGAAGTGGCCAAATGTGCACTAGACTTCCCTAGCTACCAGTGTCAGCTACAGATCTCAAATAGGGGTCACTCCTAGTCCTGGCTGGGGATGTCGGGGACTGAACCTGGGACCTTCTGAATTCAAAAGCGGATGCTCTGCCGCTGAGCTACAGCTCTTCCTCAGAGTTGGTTTTGCCATGCAATTTTGCAAACAGTCTCCATAGAGATCAGCTGTGGCCTAAAAGGCTCATCAGTTTGCATGCTCCAAGGGGGGGCACTGAGACTGCCAGGATTTGAGGACCCCCAAATCCTGGAGTCAGCACAGGTGCGGTATTTCAGGGATGGATGAATTTGTCCCCGTCAGTTTCAGTTTCTCATATTTTTTTCCAATCGTAAGTTCAGTTCTCCACTTTCCCCCATCGATTTGCAATGTTTCTAAAGGGAAAAAAGTCTTAATGAAAATCCTCCAGCTTTTTAGTACAAATGTATGCTAACAGCCACAGTATATGCATTTTTTAACGCATGATTTGGCTGGAGAACTGTGCGGAGGGAAATGAAGACGTTAGAAGGATGACTGTGGTTCAGATGATTTTAAAAGAGGACCGGATCAACTGATAGTCCATCAACGCTTTCATAATGGATGCAGACTCCATGTAGCAAGAGGTGGCCGTCAAATTCATGCAGCAATGCTTTTGAATGCCAGTTTCTGGATACCTCAGGAGTGCAGAGTGTTGGTGTGCTCAGATCCTGCTTGCAGGTTTCCCACAGGCATCTGGGTAGACATGGTGAGAACAGGATGCTGGACTAGATGGGCCATTGGCCTGATCCTGCAGGCTCTTCTTATGTTGCTGTGGCCATATGGCTGTCAACTGCTGGATCCAAGATGCTGGAAGAATTGACCTTGGAAACTGACCTCTTCATCTGTTCCTTATGCAGAAGAAGGATCCATATTTTGCTCTGGATGGGTTTCCCCATCTCTTGAATCATGTCTCTCTTGAGATAAGCCACTGATTCCCACTCTTGCTCTCCCCAATGATCACATCCTGCGTGCGATCATCGCCCTCCCACATGGCCAGGAAACGTATGGTGCATCACAGGCAGAAAGGGATCTCCTGGGAGCCTCAGGCTCTCACTTTCCTCCTTCCTCTGCATTACAGACAATTCCTGCTTTTAGCAACAGGGTGCCGTTCCTGTGGCGCAAAGAAAAGTTCAGTTCCAGCACGAATCAGACCTCCTTTTGGGGGGGGGGGTGAGGGGAGCACCCTCGCCTGTTGCATGTCTGGGGGGAAAGAGAGGAGAAAAGCTTTGAAGTCCTTTGTGACAGGTGTCGTTTACCTTTTGTGCCAGCAGGTGGCATAGCTCTCATTTCAAGCTCACTCCCCTGCCAGATCGCTTCCAGAGTGCTGATTTTTCAACTTGCTGTGTTAAATTCCTGGTGCCCCAAACAGCCATGACATGGGGGATCTAAGATAGGATATTCCGGAGTCTTGCATTTGACGCTTGCTATTGTTTTTAAAGCAGCCGAGGGGAGTGCTGAGAAGCCTTGGGAAGAGATTCAATTTTTATTGAAGGAGTGCTAGTATAACTCTCTTTTCCCCAACACCACTCTTTCAAATGGAATCAGTGTATACCAGCACACATCGGAAGCCATCATGTACCGAGTCAGATTCCTGGTCAATCTAACTCAGTGCTATCTACACTGGCAGCAGCTCTCCAGGTTTCTGACCAAGGACATTCCCATCCCTACCTGGAAATGCCAGGGATTAAACCTGGGACCGTCTGCATGCAAAGCAGATGCTCTACGACTGAGCCATGGTCCTTCCCAAATATATATACTCATGTCTGCTTTGAAGTGAAATGGGAAAAAAGGATGGCTCTCCCAGGTCATCTCTCTTTCAGTCCTCCATCATTGCCTCTTTTCCTGATGTTCGGGTTGTGAGTGTTGTTGTGTATGCAACCAAAACAGTATCAATAAACACACAAGACGTAACCGGCTGTATTTTTGAATAAATAAGGTATACTATTCATTGTATCAAATTGTAGATTTCAACAGGAGTCTCATAAAGTTCAACGAAAAAAAGCAGAAGATCCAGTGGATCAGTTCATTCTCTAGTCAGTTCATGCATAAGGTCCATACATGTATAAGTGCCTATTCCACCTGCCTGTTCTTAGAGTCCAATAATCCACAGTTCCACAGAATCCTTTCACAGAGTCTAAGACAAGGATTTCCAGACTATTAGCCTTGTTTCGCCATCCTAGGCTTCATCAGTAGAACAGGCTCATATGCAACCACTACTATGCTGTAAGATCCACTATCCTGTAATATTACATATGAGCCTGTTCTACTGATGAAGCCTAGGATGGTGAAACAAAGCTAATATTCTGGAAATCCTTGTCTTAGACTCTGTGAAAGGATTCTGTGGAACTATAACAACCCTTCATGTGGATTATTGGACTCTAAGAACAGACAGGTGGAATAGATACTTAAACATGTATGAACTGACTAGAGAATGAACTGATCCACTGGGTCTTCTGCTTTTTTCATTGAACTTTATGAGACTTCCGTTGAAATGTACAATTTGATACAATGAATAGTATACCTTATTTATTAAAAAATACAGCCGATTACGTCTTGTGTGTTTATTGAGTATGTTTCACGTAACCATAGGTTTGTGTTGTTGTTTTACCAAAACAGTATCAACAATTTACAAGGGAGGTATCAGGGGACCTGGTGGAATCCCAAGCCTTGCAGAAGTATGAAAAGAAAAGAAAAGAAAAAAAGAAAAGAAAAAGCATTAGATAAAGTCCTAAAAGAATGGGGGTGGGGGTGCTCCATGACCATAGATTGCTAACTGGGGTGGGGACCAAAAACTGGAGGGGAGTGGAGTGGGTAGAATCCTGAGCAGCACAACTCTGTGCTGCAACATTTTCTTGCAGGTCCTGCTTCTCAACTTGATCAAAAAAATGCATACTTTTTGAGTGTAATTAGCAAAGGACAGCCTTAGGTCTTTGCTCACCTCCCCATGCAATCTGGAGTTCAATCTTGAAGCTCATTTCAGTCCCTGAACTGGTTTGGGAGTTTGCATAGTGTCTAACTAGGGGTTAGCCCCTAATTAAACATGCAGTGGAGGTGGGGGGCGAGAAGATGCAGGCAGGCAATCCTGTTGCACCTCCTTCTTCCTCCTTGCCTTAGGTGTGAGCCCAGCATTTGACAATGCCAGATTGCTCCATGTGGACCTGATCAGGGTCATCCGGGGCCGCCTCAACCCTCTCTGGTCAAATTCCAGGTTGACCCAAATGGGTCCAATTCAATTTGAGATCTGGGATTCACTCAGAGCCATTGCACAGCCCTAGACAGCACAACAACATAATACAATGAAGAAGTGGGCACTTGGATTTTGGGCAGTTGTGCAGAATAGGAACTCTCTGCAGGTGCAGCTTTTCACCCTGCCGCACCACTATGGCATGACAAATTGCAGCAGGCGAAATTCATTCCCCTCTGCAACTGGTAAAGGTCTGTACAGAAATCCAATCTCCTTCTATAGCTTGGCACCCTATGCAGATAGCATTGGATTTTATTTAGGTTCAGCAACAAAAATGTCAAAGGGCTTAAGGGAAAGCATGCATTTATTTCATAATAAATGAAAAATTAAACCAAATGGGGTCCATTTGTTACGACATGAATGCAGTGAGTTTTCATTTTCATTATCCTGTTCATATCCATTTGTCGTTCCTTTGGGAGTGGGGGCTTACCTTTCTCCAGGGGCAGCAGCTAATGTTATTTACTTCCCCAAATCCAAACCTTTACTGCTTAGCCAAAGGCCATTGCCAGTCATTCAATAGAGCAGTAAAAAAAAGTGGGACACAGCTCAAAAATATGATTAAAACATAAACTAATAGCACAATCAATTTGCAATTATTTATATTCCCAGAATGCCTGGGATGCTGTGTCATTCTAAGATATTCCATGAGGGAGGGGAGGAGATATAGGCCGAAGACGCTGCCTTTGTGGGGACTGCAATTTCCCTGTATATTTATTTATTTAGAACATGGGTGGCTAACCTGCAGCCCTCTGGAAGTTGCTGAGCTGCAACTCCCATCAGCCCTGATTCTTAGTCATGCTGGTTGGGACTGATGGGAGATCTGGCCTTCCAGGTGTTATTGGTCACCATCTCCCTGATTGTTAGGGCTTCTGTCCACTGTGCTAGGCAAGCCCATTCATTGGATGGCCATTGGTCATAGATGCTTTAGCTGAGATTCCTGTATTGCAGGGGGTTGGACTAGATGACTCTTGGGTCCCTTCCAACTCTGAGGTTCTATGATTCCATGATCAGCTGGCTGTCGGGATCAAAACCACAACAACAAGCTGACTGGGAACAAAATCATCAGGGGTGTGAAATTTCAACAGCCAGTACATCTGCACACATCTGTCACTGGGCTCCGTTGAAAACAGCTTCTTCATGCGAACCAGGAAGTGGCATTTCCAGACAATGGAACGACTCTTCTCTTCTTACCTCTGCTGCTGCGATTTCCTGGGTGATGTAGATGCCATTAGGCAGTTGAATGTCATGTGTACTCTGTCCCTTTTCCTCCCTCCCCTCTTTACATGGCCCTGGGCTCTGGCAACCCACGCTACACCACCGCATGTAATACACCATGGAGGGATTCTGCATGTGTTCAAGCTGTACACGCCTAGAGTCCACACAAAACCAATCAATGGCTTCCATTCTAAAATAAAATAAAATCATGTATTGAAAGCAGGACAAACTGCCAACAAAAAAAGCTTCCAAAAACTCCAGTGTGTCTCCCTGTTAAGCACATAGTCTTCATTTTGTTTTGCTACATAGAACACAGAATGTGAAAAATCTGTGCACTGACTAGGGGGATTGTACCTCTAAACCTCACCTTTTCTGCAGAGGAGCTAGAAATTGCCTTTCTCCCAATGAGGACATGTGTGTGTGTGTGTGTGTGTGTGTGTGTGGTATTTTATTATTAACTTTATATCTCAACCTTTCATCCAAGGAGCTGAAAGCGACAGACATTCTTCCCCCTCTCCTTTTTAACCTCACACCATCTCTGTGAAGCAGGTTAGGCTGAAAGATGCTGGTTAGGCTGAGAGATGCTGGTTCGCCCAAGGTCGCCCAGTGAGCTTCCTGTTTCAGTAAGGATTTGAACCTTGGTCTCTGAGGTCCTAGTGCAACAATGTAACCACTACTCCACAATGGCTCTCTCTTTTTGTATTCAAGTTCTTTTGTATTCAGATTTTATACAGTAACGAATTAGTTATTATGAGTATTTTTGTGCATAAAGTAGTTTTGTGCATAATCATCAATCACCACCATCATTGTTTGCCTAGCGACATCCACATTAGCATCTTTTCAGCACCAGAGGAGAACCTTTTTGATTTCCCCAAGCTTTTAATGATAGATTTTAGTGCATTTTAAGATATTTGGCACTTTTGATTCCTTCCCTTTGCTAAGTTTTTGGCTTGACTTGATCTTATGCTGCTCTTGTTGTGCTGATTTTTGCTGATGACTAGATATTATACCGATCTTGATTCTAGTTTATTTTGATTGCACTTTGCAATTTTCGACGTTCCGCCAGGCATCCTGGAGGCTTAGCCGGGTGCCATAGGAATGTCATAACACAACAAGTATTATAGGAATGTAGGAAGCTGCCTTATGCCCAGTCAGGGCAATGGTCCATCTAGCTGAAAACTGGCAGAGGCTCTCTGGCAACATACCTGCGGATGTCAAGCACTGAGCATGCAACTTTCTGCATGCAAAGCATGATCCACTTCCATGGGGTTGCATCCCTTGCCTACAAAACCAGAGAGGGGGTACTAAATGGTTTTTAAACAACCATGCTACTTCTGCCTGCTCTCAATAGGATTGTGGCCAGCTGTCTTATACTGAGTCAGACCACTGACCACAGACAGAATGCTGCAGCAGCGAGGCTCCTCACGGGGTCCCTGCCATGGGAGCATATTCACCCAGTGCTTTACCAGTTGCACTGGCTCCTGGTGGAGTATAGGGTCAGGTTCAAGATGCTGGTTTTGACCTTTAAAGCCCTTTGTGGCTTAGGGCCCTCGTATCTACGGACCGCCTCTCCTGGTATGCCCCGCAGAGGACCTTAAGGTCCATGAATAACTATAGTTTAGAGATCCCGGGCCCTAAGGAAGTCAGACTATCCTCCACCAGGGCCAGGGCCTTTTCAGTGATGGCTCCAACCTGGTGGAATGCTCTGTCCCATGAGACTAGGGCCCTTCAGGATTTAACCTCCTTCCGTCGGGCCTGTAAGACAGAACTATTCCGCCTGGCCTTTAATTTGAATTCAGCCTGATCTTTTATTTCCCTCCTTTTCCCTCCCCCTCCCATTTTATGAAGATTACCTGCTCTGAGACCCCACAGCTAATTCTCCCCAGTCTCCCCAAGTAGGGCAAATTCAGCCAGCTAGCCCTGGTGATTATCTAATGCTTATTAGATGGATTTCCCCTAAACTGATTTCTGAACTTTTAATTTTATTGCTATTCATGTTTTTTATACTGCATTTTATGCTGCTTTTACAATTAAATGTTTTAAATTTGTTGTTAGCTGCCCTGAGCCTGGTTTTTTTGAACCTGGAAGGGTGGGACATAAATAAATTATTATTATTATTGTTATTGTTATTGTTATTATTGTTGTTGTTGTTGTTGTTGTTGTTGTTGGCATCAACTCCTAGGGGCCCAGCTCTCCGTCCCAATATTTTGAGGGGCAGGCCCTCCAAAAGTTCAAAAATATCTGGGGGCAGAGGAGGCCAAGCGCAGAGCTGAGCACGGTGTGGCTTCTCCTGCTGCTGTAGAGGGGAAGGAGAGGGGAAGCAGCCTCTGGCAGCGATAGTGGCAGCAGCAGGAGGCGGCGGCTGGGTGCCAGAGGGGAGGAGCTACTGGCCATTGAAGCTGCACTACCTCTGCAATTGACTCCACCCCCTGGCTCCTCCCAACGCCCCGATGTCACATGTGCAACATCACGTGCATGACATCTCCCTCACCTGTTTGCGCCTCTCATCTAGTTCAGTGTTGTCTACACTGACTGGCAGTGTGACTCTCCAGGGTTTCAGGAAGCCCTACCTGGATCTCAGAAGTTGGAACTGGGTCATTCGAAGGGTAACACTCTGCCACTGAGCTACAGCCCTTCCTTACATCCTACACATCCTACACAAAAGGGGGCGGTGACTTGATACCGAAGGCCCGCTATTGGCTTCTGGCCTTGACTGATTGCTTCCCAGATGATGTCACCATTTCCACTCCCCCGCTCCCTTGCGAAACCACTTTCATTTACTTAGGGAAACCCGCCTCTGACTTTGAGAAGTGTAGCTATATATGCTGGACAAATAGGTGTAATTTTTTAAGCAAATAGCTTATTGATTTCCCACTCAGTTTCTCCGAAATGTTCTTCCCAGCGCAGGGGCGGGTTTGCCTTTCTTCCACCCCGTCTTTCCCCACAGGACTCATTTTACATTCTGGCAGGTATCATTTGTAGCAGAGCAAGCTGGGCCTGGGAGCAGTTTCAGAATGCAACCGGGTGCGTTCCTCACTCCCCTTTTCTGCATTCAAATGGAAGTGAGCACCCCAAACTTCTTGGTTGAAACAGACCCATGCAGTCACATTTGCACCCAAGGCAGAAAATCCAAATAGTATCTTCCAGTAACAGGCATTTGATCACATTCAACAAAATGCCACTGATAATTTGCTGGCCTTTAACATAACCTGTCACCTGAGTCAGATGCTTCTGCCTACCTCACAGTGAATTTAAACTTTCTCTTCTATGTTTCGGCAATTATAAATTAAGACCATTGTCATGTTCTGTCCTGATCAGGGCCGGATTTAGGTTTGACGAGGCCCTAAGCTACTGAAGGTAATGGGGCTCTTTATATGTCCAGCTGTTCTTTGTCGACAACAAATTGTCGCTGTTTTTTTGTGTTGAATATATGCTATATGGTGATTTATGGACCTAATAGGTATCTAAAGTCATTTGCACATGCAGAATGTAGGCACCCTGTATATAGAAATGAGCAAACCAGTATATTTTAGGGAGCAGGCTGGCAGGCGGGGCCCATTACTGACGTCATAGGAGCCTACACAACACAAAACACTGTATGTAGGTTTTATCTTACTTGTATTTTATCTTATATTTTGGAAATGTACATCCAGTTCTTTTTCCTTTAATTTTTTGGGGGGCCCTCAAGAGAGTGGGGCCCTAAGCTATAGCGTCTTTAGCTTATATGTAAATCCAGCCCTGGGCCTGATGCTGGCTCCTGTTGAAAAAGCAGACTGACCACCCACTGCTGGACCACAGACAGCTCCCAATAAGGAACTTGCTTCGACAAAGGTTGGGAGCAGTCAGAAGTCTTTTAACCACTGACTCGGAACTGCCTCTTCCAGGCTCCACCCTCTTGTGGAGAACCTCAGAGCCTTAAAATGGGCAAGACTCCAACCTGAAGGTGGGCCCTCTTCCACCATTCCACAGCCTTGCTCCTGGTGAGGGGTGGTGGAAGGCATCTGGATCAGGGAGAGCTGCCAGGGAGGGTCTGCCTCCATAGGCTCTGGTGGTCTGGGAGGTTTCCCTGTGGCTTCCTGTTCAACAACCGCAGATGCAACAATTTCCCTATGTTCAGTCCTCAGCCCTCATAATGCCCTGGCACCCCCATCTGGTTCCTCAGCAGCCTCAGACTTTATCTGGATCACTAGTACATTCAAGGGTCCTGGCAACAACAGCTGCATTGCAAAGAGCTTATTTTTTAAATAAAAAAATTGAACACATCCATAACTGAGCCCTCTCAATGCACCCATGCTGGTGTTTTTAATCAATCAATCAATCAATCAATCAATCAATCAGTTAATATATTTATGCCCCACTTTTTAATGCCAAGGATCTATAGCAGCTTCTAAACTTCGCGCACCCCCCCCCCCGCACAAATAAATAAATCCCTTTTCAAGGTTGGGCAGTAGAACAGCTTTCTATCAGCTATCTCTGCGTAGTACTCTTAGCTCACTCAAACAGGTGCCAGATACAAAAATAACAAATAAAAAATGAATTTCATAAGCCGGCACACCAAGCAATTGACACCAGATTCCAGGAGAAAATACTCAGCAATTTGGCAGAGCAGTCCCAGTGCTTTTCCCTCAGAGACGATGCTGTTTGTGATAACGAGCGGAGTCATTTGCATAAGCCCAAGGAAGACAACAGGTCTGTGTTCCTCCTCAGCACAATTCAGCAGGGCTGCTGACAGCATTTGTCCATTGGCAGGAAGAGCTGTTGTTTCTGAGAGTGAGTAAGATAAAGACGTGGGTAGGTTTATTCAGTTCAGCAGCCCAACAGCGTCATGCGGGAGGAATTGCAAAGGGAACCACAAACATGCAATGGGATTTGAAGCAAGAGAAGAAAGACCCTTGATTAAGTAGCTGAGCATCTGCTTTGCATGCAGAAGGCCCCAGGTCTCAAACCTTTGACAGCCTCTGCCAGCCAGTGTAGGTAATCCTAAGCTAGATGGACTAATGGTCTGACTCAATATAAGGCAGTTTCCTGTGTTCTTTTTTGGGGAGGGGGTAGAGCATCTACCTTGCATGCAGATGGTCCAAAGTTCAATTCCTGAGATCTCCAGGTAGGGATGGGAAAGACCTCTCTTCTGAAACCCTGGAGAGACTCTGCTAGTTACTGTAGCCCAGCAATGGCCCCAGCCCTCTGGCTAACCATTGGAAATCTACCCTGGCCCCACACCCCACTGCCCAGATCCAGCACTAGCCCTGGTGTTTAGGATTGATGACTAAATCCACTATTTTCCTGGCTCTCACTGTTAGATGCAGTAGTCAGACTCCCAACTAGCTTCTTGTCAAAGGCATTCATGTGTAGGTCACTATGATACGTAAGTCAGGTTGCAAAGGATACAGGTCAACAGGTGCCACAGAGGTCTAGGTATATAGCTAAGCAAAAGCTGAGATGTTCCAACATTTGACACATCCTTCTTTTGAAGAGCTGGGAGGGCACGGTCATTTGTGTGGCTGGTGTCCTAAGCCACTGGGCTGGGCAAGCAAACAGGCAGGCATTCCTCTGGGCAGGCTGGGTTTGTTGAGCCTGTTTGCCGCTGTGCAACTGTCTCCACAGCCATGGTTATAGAGACAGGGCTGTCTGATGGCACTGAGGTGGGCTTCTCTCCCAACAATTCACTCAGCCCCCTCCCCAGGATCTGGATCAGTGCCTCCCAACCTGCCGGGTCCCTCGCCAGGATCCCCCAGCTCCACATTCTCTTCTCATTCTTCCGCCCTCTCTCCCCAATTCCACCAAGATGTCTCTATGGGACTCATGACACCCAGGGAAGCTGCATGTGGCAGAGATTGCCCTTGCTCCATGCTCACTTGGATGCACTACTTAGACTCTTGGCTCAAGAAAACCTCAACACTTCATTCAAGAACGTCATCTCAGCATTAGCTTCAAATGCAGGAAACAGAATTCATAACATACCCGGTACTTCCAAGTTTCATGAATACAGTGGTACCTTGGTTTACAAACTTAATTTGTTCTGAAAGTCTGTTCTTAAACCAAAGCATTCTTAAACCAAGGCATGCTTTCGCATAGCAGTGGGGGGGGGGCTCAATTTACAAATAGAACACACTCAACAGGAAGCGGAACATGTTCTGGTTCCAAGGCAAAGTTCACAAACCAAAACACCTACTTCTGTGTTTGCAGCGTTCTTAATCCAAGTTGTTCATAAACTAAGCTGTTCTTAAACCAAGGTACCACTGTAGGTGATAGCTAGGACCTTGTCTCAACACCTGCCCTGCCCACTTACTTTACTTTTAAATAGCAGGGTGGGGCGAGTCATGGTTCTTGTCCCAAGTGAGAAGACTGAGCTTGGAAATGTGTGCTCCAATGGATGAGGGGATTACCAATGCAGATGGTGATGCGTCGTGGGAGGTGGGACCTGAATCAGTCCCTCCTAGTCCCCCTTCCTCCTCTGGTTCCACTAGCTCTGCTGTCTGCTTGCCTCTTCAGGTATCACAGAAATTTCCCTCTCCAGGGGAGGAGTGGACACTAACCCACATACTTCTCCATCCCCTTCTTTAACATCCAACATTTACAGGGTGAAGACCTCTCCCAGTTCATAGGCTTCCCCCATCTCCAGCCTTGGGGTCCTCCTCTGACAAATCCTGTGAACTCCTCCCTGATTTGGCTGGTGCCATGGGACCCAGGACAGGGACTCTATGACCATGTCTCAGTGTTCTGCATCCCCTCAGATTTGAGCTGGCCAATGTCCTCCTTCACTGTGGTTGACTCCACTGACGCATGACACTCTTGGCAGCAGACCTGAATCAAGGATGCGTTTCAGTGCTTTGGAGCAAGTAGCTGCATAAGGGTTTCAGTTGTTTAGGTAGGACTCTGCAACTGTCTTATAATTTTTGATTTCATTGCTCTGCTTTGCTTATGAGTTCCCCAGAGTTGAGCTGGGTAATCACACAGCACTCCCTATAAATTGATTTTATCCCTCTTGCCATTTGGCACAAACACTTTTTATTTGTTTTTTTCTGAGTTCCCATAATCATGATTCTCTCTCCTCCCCCCCCCCATTTTTGCATAACTCCTTCCAGTTAGGGCTCTCTCTGAACTAGCACTAATTGAAGTTGATAATACACAAAGTGGAAAACGATGTATCCACAAAATGGGGCTGTGTGCAGCTCCTCGTCCCCAACCAGAACCCTTCTTTTGGAATCTCGGATTGCCCCTGAACTGGTCCAACCTGGGGGACACCTGACCTGGTGCCAGACACAGAATCCTTGGAGGATGAAGCAGACATCCCACAGGTCAAGGACCTTGAGCAGCAGCCCTCCAGTGCTGAGGATCCCCTTGAGGGGCCATCTGAATTGATACCTGACATGGACCTGTCAGAGCAGGAGGTAAAGCAGCCCCCACTAAGTCCTCGAGATGGCTGGTGCCAGAATCTTCAAGTCCAGACTAAATAGTGGTGACACCTTATGTGCCTAGGGACTCAGATTAACTGGTCTACTCATGAACAATCCTTGATACCCTCTCACTGCCAGCAGCTGTGGTTAAGGTGTGGTTTAGGATACCAGAGTATATAAGGCCTTTCACTTGAACCTTCCATTTGATGGAAGCAGGACAAGTTTCTGGTTCCTTGATCATTCTTCTAGCTTTCTTCTCATTGCTGAGCTCACTGTAATGGTGGCCTTGGATTGTTTCCTGACATTTTTTCTGGATCTTTTTTCTTTTTTTAAAAAAAATTCAACATACTTGATCTTGGCTTGTTGAGCATTAAACTTGAAACTTGAGTTTCCATGTCCTGTGTGTTTTGAGAAAGGGTTTTATCCTCTCTGGACTGAGCCCCTTGTCTCCAAGCATGACCCTGGTCTAGGTGCTGTCAGAGAGACTTCACTGTAGGGTGGTCTGATGCAAAAAAAAAGCAAGACTTTAATCACCACAGTGTGAAAGAGGTTCAGCAGTTGTAAAGAATGGGATACTGGAATGTGGGCTAAGAAAGTGTGACTGAACAGCACAGCTGGGATGGAAACATTGATGTCCTACCTCTGGGATTTTGCTAATATCTTCCATCACTCATTAGACACTTGCTTTGAGCTGTCTCACTAAAATAAATTGAATGAATGAATGAGGTGGGCAGGTTGAATGCATGAAGCCTTCTTCTATGGAGTCAGACCATTGGGTCATCAGGTCCAATGCTGCCCGTGCTGCCCTTAAGTAGCCCTACCAGGACTTGGGCAGAGATCTTTCCAAACCCTGGAACCTGAGACCCTTTCAGTGGGAGACAAGGGTTTAACAATGGTTCTTCTGCATGCAACACATGTCCTCTGCCCCCAACCTATAGTCCCTTCCTGCAAAGTTGTCAACAGGGTCAGAGCCCCAAGGGCAGGCCGGAGCAAATAATCAGCCAGCTGGGGGCCAGAGGCAAGTGGCATAGGCTAAGGCAGGCCAAAAGGTCAGGCTATGCAGGCCACAGTTAATGAGCAGATGGGTCAAAGGGGAGTGGAGGGATCTGAGGCAGGCAGATGATTCAGTCCAGCCAAGAAGATTGCACATACAGACACTGCCTTGACATTTGGGGGGTTGCTAAAGAATGGCTCAGCAAGGAAGCTTTTAATAGGCCCAGTTGCACTGGCGGCAAGACCTTGCTCAGTCCAGACAGAAAGGCTTCTGTAATTCCCCAAACCGTAACGCTAAGGGACAACTATCTCACAAAGGCCTTATCTGCACTATACATTAGTATCATGTCACTTTAAACAGTCATGGCTTCCCCTAAAGAATCCTGGGAGCTGTTGCTTGTGAAGGGTGCTGAAAGTTGTCAGGACGCCCCTATTCCCCACCCAGAGCTACAATTCCCAGAGTGGTTTAACAATCAAGCTCTCTTGATTGTTGAACCACTCTGGGAATTGTAGTTCTGTGAGGGGACTAGGGGTCTCCTAACAACTCTCAGCACCCTTCACAAACTACAGTACTCAGGATAAAAAAAATCCTTCCAGTAGCACCTTTAAGACCAACTAAGTTAGTTCTTGGTATGAGCTTTTCAGTGTGTATCTGAAGAAGTGTGCTTGCACACGAAAGCTCATACCAAGAACTAACTTAGTTGGTCTTAAAGGTGCTACTGGAAGGATTTTTTTTATTTTGACTATGGCAGACCAACAGGGCTACCTATCTATACAGTACTCAGGGTTGTAGTGGGGAAGCCACAACTGTTTACGGTGGCATGCTGTTGGTCAGCTTTGGCTCCTTTGGTCACCTGACTCGGTACTGTGACACTGCTGGCATCTGCCTCCCACAACTGATTGCGTCCAAAGGAATGTGGCCCTCATGAGAGAGAAAAAGGTTGCTCACTCTCGCCTTAGTGTCTTACAAGATTGTCGTGAAGACTAGCCAGAGTCTACAGAGGTTTTGCTATCACTTATGCTGCTGACTTAATACCAGCAAGGGAGAATCAAGAGTGCCTATCACTTCTGGATAAAGTCTGAATGAGCTCTGGGTATGTAAACAAACAAACAAAACAAAACCGAACAAAGAAGGAACACTGAGGTAGATTGAATCTGTATTTCTTCACCATGACACACACCTTTGCCCTGCTGCATTTTGCGAAACCCAAGATTTAGGGAGAGGAAGTGACAGATTTATTACCTTAGAATAACAGGGCTGAGTTTTTTTTCTTTTCTTCCCAAAGCATCAGTATGCCAGTGTATGTTTTCCCTGCATCCAAACGCCCTGCAAAAAAAAGAAAGAAAAATCATTAACCATCACGTTAATGTGTAGGATCTAATCTCTCCCTGTGCGAAGATGACAGCAGCTTCGGTGCTCAATGGCATAATTGTGTTGTGATCTGGCGTGCCAAGTTCCCCAAACTTCCACTTGACACATTAAGAAGCAATGCTGTGAAAGAGAGAGGGAGGGAGAGGGAGAGGAAGCCCCTTCCAGTTCTGCGGGGCTCCTCCCCATGGCATATGGGGTCCATCTCCAGCTCGCTATTGGAGCCAAGAGGAATCAGGCACTTTAAATGGAGAACAAAATGATAGCAAATGAAAAATGATAATCTCCAGCCTTCCCAAGCCAGCAAGGGGCTGCCTGCCTAGGGGATGGAGAGGTGCAGCTGCAGAAGCCCCCCAAAAGCCATGGTGCAACTCCCATCACTGTTCGGTGTGGCTTCTCTGCCAACATCTGAGCCACCCGCTGGACCCTTGTGTGGTTTGAGGCGCAGATCTGGCATGCGAGAGGCAATGAATGTCCTGCCAGTGTGTCTGTAATAAACAAATCAATAATTAAGAGAGGATACGCATTAGCCTTGAAACAGGGTCCAGATGGAAGTTTATTTTGGACCTTATGAGGAACATGGGGAATCTGGGTACATTCAGGAGCAGTGTTGGACAGGTGGGTGTTGCCACACGGGGCACATAAAGGCACATCTGCAAGCAGGGATGTCAGAGAATTTGATCAGAAATGAAAATGTTGGTCCAAGATCGCAAAAGGGGAAGTGCTCACAATTGTTTTTGTGAGTCTGCAAATGATTGTTGTTGTTGTTGTTTTGCATTGTCTTTGATGTTCCGCTTCCATGCAATGCACTCAAGTTTATTGTGTAATGAATTATGTAATTAATTGCTTTTGTTTTGGCCATAGTGTATATTGAGATGGAAAAAGTAGGTTTTAGCAGAAGCCAAACTGCAGCAGAATGGAAATAGTGCTGATTGTGGCCAAAAAAAATAAAGGAAAAAAAATGGGTGCTACTTGCTTAGGTCTCTACTTGCAAGTCAGCTTAACAGTGAAGCCTTGAACATACTTCCTCGAGAGTAAACTTCATTGAGTTTAGTGGAATCTACTTTCTAGGCGAGAAAGTGGCTTAGCTATAGTCTTCCAGATATTTTTGGCTCCTATCAGCCCTAGCCAGCATGACCAATTGACAGGGATGATAGGGGTTATAGTACCACAGCCTCTGGAGGGCCACATCCCTGGTGTAAATGGACAACACAGAGCATCATCATGTTGATGACATGGCCAAGCTGGGCTATTAGCACATGCAAAACAAGGGCAGTATGTGGTGAATACTGTTGTTGCCCAAGTTCAAGACCAGCATGATCCAGAAGTCTTCATGGTCCTTCAAGTTGAGGGGGATCCAGGTGCCCTTGAGGCACAGAAAGAGCCTAGGGTCACATTAGCAATGTGCACTGAAAGCACTGTGATGCCACTATAAACAGTCATGGCTTCCCCCAAAGAATCCTGGGAGCTGTAGTTTGCCAACAGTGCTGAGTGTTGTCAGAATACTTTTAATCCCCTCCCAGAGCTACAATTTCCATAGTTCCCCAGGAAGAGGAATTGACTATTAAACTATTTTAGATCCTGCCAGAAGCATTTCTGTCCACGTGATCCATGAACCTATCAGTGACCTGGACACAGAGTTGACGTGGTATCAGATGGGGAACCAGATGAGGGTCAGGGCTGACTGCTGACTGCTGGTAGGCCATTGCAATGGGGGGCCATTGAACCCGAGACTGTTGGCTGAGGCTCCCATAGGAAGCTTCCAGACCACCAGGATCTATAGGGTCAGAGACAAGACCTTCAAAGGAACCTCCCCCTGAACCCTAGGAACTAGATGCCTCCCACTGCCCATCAGTGGGAGGGAAGCTACAGAATGGAGCAGTGCCTGTATTCAGGTCTGAGGGTTGACCCTTTAAGACTCTGAAGATCTCCATAAGGGGATGGAGCCTGGACTAGGCAGCCTGGAGACAGAGGCTTAAAAGGCTTCAGCCTGCTCCCAACCTTTGTTGGAGCAAGTTGTTTACTTGGATATATCTGTGTTCTGGTAACCTTTGACCAGCCTTGCCTCTTTCTCCATGGGATCTAGCATCAGACCTGAACATGACAGCCTGTGCATTAAGCAGGAAGCATGGGGAGTTCAGTGCTAGTGATGATGATGGCATCATTCCATGGATAGAGGCCAGTGCAGACTAGCAGGATTGGGTGGAGGGAGGAAGTTCTGTTCCCAATCCACACATACCCAGCCTGGCACAAAGGGAGCTCGGCTACAGTTCCTAACAAGCGTGTTCAACTCAGTGCACCATCAAACATCTGAGACTATGGCAGCCATGAAGAAACTTGTCTAGCTTGATCAAAATCCATATTAATCAATGACTTTAATTAGGATCTTTGGTCTTCATGCCCCTTTCTTCCTTCTCTTTCTCGTTACTAATTGCTAATAGGATGTTTGCAGGAGTATTTTGACCTTATAATTCGTGAGTTGGATTGTTTTGTTTGTAAGCTTAGTTGAGAATTCTATTTATATTTCTTTCTTTCTTGATTTAATTGAGGTCCTTAGGACCAGACATTTGCTTTATTTGCCACAATTCTTTGTAATTATAGTTTAATTGTAAGAGATAATTTTATACCTTATTTTCATTGTCATTGCCATTTTTTTAACAACGTCTTAGGAAAGCACTAAAAACTTCTAATTAGTCTGATTTGTGACTGGAGGAATTTGAGGTGAAACAGACACACTGTACGGTGGGGTATATGCACTCTGAACCTAAAATGGGAAGCATTCAAGGAGCCCATAGTTTTCCCTGTAACTATTTCCAGTAGGGATGAGTGAAAGTGGGCTTATTCAGAGGGATCTGGACCTTGGCTAAATAGGGCTGTAACTGGATGATAAGACCCTTCTCCTGATTGCTTTGGGCATGGATCTGGGTCAAGATGGGGATTGTCATCCTGGGTGGCACAGGGCAGATAGTCCTGATCCAGGGGTCACAGAAAGGGGCCATACAGTGGATTGGGAGGACAGGCTGTACACCAGGGTTTCCCAAACTTGGGTCTCCAGCTGTTGTTGGACTACGACTCCCATCATCCCTAGCTAGCAGGACCAGCTGTCAGGGATGATGGGAATTGTAGTCTAAAACAGCTGGATACCCAAGTTTGGGAAACCCTGCGGTACACAGTCCTAGTTTCCATTTGCTGGTCAGAAGGACCTCAAAGGCAAGTCACAGACTATTAGCTCTTCTAGATGTGATTAACAGTGGCCTAATTTATAAAGGTTTTATAAGGATTACTGAATTCCTAGGGGGACATACGCAGGTGGATGGGTGTGTGTATGCATCACTTCAAAAGGTCCTTGGTTAAATCTCTGGCATCTTCCATTAAAAGCAGGAATGGGGTACATGTGCTTTTCTAGATGATGCTGAACTACAACTCCCGACAACCCCAGCCAACATGGCCTTACTTAAAAGGATGGTGGAAATTGTAGTTCAGCAACATCTGGAGGGCCACACATGTGGGATATTTACTTCCGTCAAACCCAACAATTTCTGTTTTGCCAATTAGGCACACAAAGGGGCTGAGGCTCAAAGAGCTTTCCTGTAAACTTGCTAAAAGGAATAATGTGATATCACTTCCCTATTTGTCTCCTGACAGGAAATGATGTAACTATGTATGCTCCTCGCTGTCTGGGCGCATCCTCTTTTCCATCATGCCTGCAACGTGAGAACACCTATAATTCTGGGCTCAAGATCAGACTCCATTTTAAAACTAGACTTAGTATGTCTTGTAACTCAGTTAGTATTTTAAGCCTGCCTGCACCAAGCTGTTGTATCTGTTATTCTTTAAGACCTATACTGAGTAAATGTTATTTTTTACTTTTAAAGGGGGAGTAAAGGGGGTAATACAGGACACGGGTGGTGCTGTGGTCTAAACCACTGAGCTTAGGGCTTGCCGATTGGAAGGTCGACGGTTCGAAACCCCACGACAGGGTGAGCTCCCGTTGCTCGGTCCCTGATCCTGCCAACCTAGCAGTTCGAAAGCACATCAAAGTGCAAGTAGATAAATAGGCACCACTCTGACGGGAAGGTAAACGGTGTTTCCGTGCACTGCTCTGGTTCGCCAGAAGCGGCTTAGTCATGCTGGCCACATGACCCGGAAGCTGTACACCGGCTCCCTCGGCCAGTAAAGCGTGCTGAGCGCCGAAACCCCAAAGTTGTCCGTGACTGGACCTAATGGTCAGGCGTCCCTTTACCTTTAAAGGGGGTAATACCAGGAAAATCCAGTCCTCCTTAAAGCATCCTGCATTATTAATACTAAAATACTAATACAGTGGTACCTTAGGTTACGTACGCTTCAGGTTACATACGCTTCAGGTTACAGACTCCGCTAACCCAGACATAGTGCTTCAGCTTACGTTTTTTGCTTCAGGATGAGAACAGAAATTGCACTCCGGCGGCACGGCAGCAGCAGGAGGCCCCATTAGCTAAAGTGGTGATTCAGGTTAAGAACAGTTCCATGTTAAGAACGGACTTCCGGAACGAATTAAGTACTTAACCTGAGGTACCACTGTACTTATCTAAGCTTCCCCTTTAAGCTGCAAAGGGATGGCACTCTGCTGTACTCATAAACGTGAGGAAGGAATGATATTATCTAATGAATATATCCTCTCCTATCATCTAATCAAATCCCAACAACAAATTTCCCGCTGCAGGCTAAAAGGATCATGTAGCAAGTGAAAGGAAAGGCTCTATGTGAGCACTGCCAGTCAGAGTAGACAGTACTGAGCTAGTTGGGCAAATAGTCATTATTTACTTACCTCCAAGCAAAGGTAGCCTTCATCCCCAAGTAATCCTTCAGAAGTAAAGAAGGATGCACTCTCAAGAGTACTGTATGAAAAGTCAATACCCCCTAACGCAGTCCAATAATCCTTTTTAAACCAAATGAGGATCTTTCTGAAGGTGGACATGCCTAATTTTGCAGTGGGGTTTTTTGCAAAGTGCCCCCAAGTAAGTAAGATCTTATATGAACTGGATTTCTGTTTGGTTTTAAAACTCTTGGTGGACGGAGGAATCTCATCTTTGCAAAAAGGGACTGATAGATCAAGGGGAAAGAGATCATTTATACACCATGGACAGCAACATTCCTAAAAGGCAAGTGCTGTCCCTTTAAAATGGCGATCTTCCAGACAGAGTATGCCCAAACTGCTGAGTTCCAGTTATTCAGTGTTCATAGCCAGCCAGTCCTATGATCCAAACAGGTTCCCAGTTCAACTTCCTGCAACTCCCAGCTTGAGAAGTAGCACTGGGGAGAATTAAGAACGATTGCACACCTTGAAGGTCACTGAAGCTGTAACTGAAAGCTGTTCCTACCGCCCTGCTTTTGAGCATCTGATGGGGCATTCTGGGGACAAGATGCAGGACTAGATGGGCCTTTGGTCTGATCCAGCAAGGAGTGCCATTCTTAAGAAACCAGAGGCTGATACCAGCCTGCCTGAGGCCACTTGGTGATTGTTACAACCAAGAGATCCAAACCTCTTCTCTTCGATCCATGTCCACTACACCTAGGCATATTGGCTCATAATTATGTATCACAAAGAGCTCTTTGTAGATACCACCACACTGGCATCTAGGAGGAGCTGGCTTCAATGGTAGGCAAGGAAAAGGAAAGGTGGTCCAAATCAGGATAATAAAGGGCAAAAATAAAAGAACAGGGTACCAATCTGGGTTGTCCCTTGCTTATAGGTATGAAATCTCCTCTTGAAAAGGTTCTTCATGGTGCCCCAGGAGAAAATAACCAAGGACGCTGCTGCAAAATTATACTGGATTGATTGATTGATAGCAGTTCAATTATTGTGGCTTCCCCAAAAGAATCCTGGGAGTTGTAGTTCAGCGAGGGTGCTGAAAAGTCTATGTTACGGCATGGAGGAGAGGGAACCAGTGACCCACCCAGTGATGTTTGCCTCCCAGCTCCCATCAGCCTGGCTGGCATGGCCAAAGAGCTGTAGTTCAGCAGCACTGCGGAAGGGCTGTAACTTAGTGGCATAGCATGTGCTGTGCATGCAGAAGATCTTGAGTTCAGTTCCTGGCATCTCCAGATAGGGCTTGGAGAGAAGCCTGGCTGAAATCCTGGAGAGCTGCTGGCTGCCAATGTAGACAATACAGAACTGGATGGACATAGGCAGATTCCTCTGTTCCTATCTGGATGATCATAGATTCTTGCCATTAGAGAATCTTCTCCTGTTCAGAGGTCTGTAGTCCCTAGACACTCTGGGGAGAGGAAACAACTGGGAAATCAATTTGAGGCACACTCTTGTCTTTTGGCTTGCTGGGAAAAGGGGGTCAGTACAAAGAAAGCAGCAGTTGGACCAGTTTCTCCTGCTCATGCTTTCCTGTCTTCTAAGGTCATCCTGAGCATCTGCTGGGACCTAATTGGGAGCTGGGTACAAGCTTTGCTGCCTCCAGCCGCCCCCAGCTGCTTGCAGATTAACCCCGTCTGGTCCCCATCTCCCTAATTTGGCAATGCAGCTCCCGAGAGTGACAGATATCAGCTTTTCCTCCCCTTTCCACCCACACCCTCTTTCCGAGTCTCTCGGGTAAGGCTGATCTGTTTGCGAAAGTCAGTCTCGTTGCAACACGTGGGCACCTTCTCCCAACACACTTGGGGAGAAGGGGGGAAAAAGCAGGCACCACATCAAAAGCTGCCTTCGAGCTACTCCGAGAGATAATGGGGAGGAGGGAAGGAAGGGGTAAAAATATGGAGTTCTGCTGTCAGCACTGTTTCCTTTTGATGCATGTGTGAGCTGAACAGCTTTGAAAAGCAAGGGAGGGTGAGCAGACTCCAGTGGGGACCGTGAGGACTTGGATTCTGCTGAGATCTTGTGTCTACCCCCTTTTGTGATGCTTTGAGCAGTAGTGGAGACCTTCCACCCCACAGACCTTATTAATAGGCCCACCACTTCTCTTCATCTGGCATGTGAGGTTGTTTTCGCCAAGCTGTGCCCACCTGCCTTACCCCTGATGTCAGATATGGATGGTAGCAGCTGGTGCCCATTGGGGACTGATAGGACAGAAGACTGGGAGGCCGACACTAGTTGAAGCCAGAGTCAATGACCTCCCCATCCTCTTACTTACAATCAGACAGAGGGGGGCTGGCTGAGGGCAAGCCAAGGTTGTGGGGCTCATTTGCCCCAGTGGACCAGACTCCACTGGGAGTGGGGCAGGGAAAGATAGAGATTAGATGAAATGGTCTTTGCAGGTACCACAAAACACCACTGTTATTTGAAGTGTTATTTGAAATTCACAAAACCTTCTCCAGAGCATCAAGCCATGTTCTTCTGTAGAACGGTTTAGGAACAGGGTCCCATCCTGAAAAGTGGAATTTCTCAGATCACCATGCCTGCTCATTTCATTTATTCTATAGGGTCCTCCTATTGTTTCCCTCCATTGCAATAGTTTCTGCATCTGTTCCATGTGCACAGGTAAGCACACCTTACCAGAGGCCCGATGGAGAAAAGCGGGGCTCCTTCAATGTGCACACAGCTGCAGGTTGTGCTGGGCCAGCCCTTGTACTTTTGCAACTGAGAGACGAGACCTTCTATGCTTTGGAGGGAAATTGAAAATTCCCCTTAGCAGGAACCCATTACTAGGGATCTGGGGATTTAGGCTGCTGTCTCAGAGGTGTTTGCAATGAGCTCTGGTGGGAACCGCAGCAACTTTATCAATTCATTATAGAGGAATTGAAAACCTCTGCATATAGATTTACACTCCATTATCATGCTAACTCAGACATAAGCCCTACTTTTTCTGAGGCAGGGAACATCCCAGCTACAGCCTGGGGATTGAATTAGAACAGATCAGGCAGGAATGACATTGGGAAACATGGCAAACTATGTGTGTGTGTTCAGGCTCCATCATTCTAGCCCAACTATAGCCAGAGCTGTGTGCAATCTATGTCTGTTAAAAATTAAATTAAAAGATCTTCTGAAATACTAGCAATAAGATAAACCAGATTCTGCAACAAGACTAGCAGTTTGCATCCCTCCTATTTTGCACAATGTATTCTGCAATATTTTATTGTTTTGCTAGGTTTATTCTGCTTCTGCAGTCACAGGGCTGTGTTAGTAGATAGAAAGGGCAGTGAAGTCCTAACCCACAGTAACCTAGCCAGTGTGGTGTAGTGGTTAGAGTGTCAGACTAGGACCTGGAAGACCAAGGTTCAAATCCCCAATCAGCCATGAAGTTCACTCACTTCCGGGTTTTGATCATTCATGAGCCAATTTGTTCGGGAGCCAAGGCGTTCGAGATCCAAGGTATGACTGCAATCACAAATAAAATAGGCAGAAGATGCAAAACAATTTTAAAACATCGCTATGCACTTCCTCCTTCTCCATAAGTCTGGGCAAAGAAGTGCATCTTTATCTGTCATCTGAATGAAAATAACAGAGATGCACTTTGAAATGTGGGCAAGGGTTTGTCTCCAGTTCCAGTCCTACTCAGAGTAGACCCATTAAAATTAAAGTTAATCACAATGGACTTCAATGAGCCTACTATGAGGATGAATAGCATTGGATCCAGCCCAAGGTATCTCCCCCCCTCCCCCATTTAGGAGAAGGCACTGAAAAGCACTGAAGTGTATGCAAAATGCATGAATTTAAATGTGGGCTTTTTGTGTGTTCCTTCAAATCACCTGCACGAAAGAAGATTTAACAGACCTATAACTGAGCACCTGCAAAACTGAGATGGTGCAGAATTAAACTGTTCAACTCGTCCCACGTTTCCGCTATGGCAGTGCTCAGCTTATGCTGTTTGTTTGTGGATGTAAATTATGGGGAACTGATTCAGATTATCCTTCCCAGACAACAGGAAAGTATCATTGTCCCATTGGTGCTTCATGCTGTTTGCAGGCTGATATGGATGGGGCACCAAGACTGTATCTTGGCAAGAGGCAAGACCAAAAATTGTTGCCTCCAGTCAGCATAATACATCTTCCCAGGATGCAAGAGGGAAATGTATGTGAAGGCTGAGTACATTTCCTTCCTTTGACTTCTTTCAGAGTGCTGCAGCAGAGGAGCCATAGATCAGCGGTGAAGCACCTGTGAAGCAAGTGTAACATCCCAGCTTCAATCCCAGGCATCTTCCATCAAGAGGACCTTTCAAAACAGATGGGGGACCCTTTTTGGCTCCACAGGCCAGATCCTTATCAGGATCAACCTTGTGGGCCAAATTTGACTGGTGGGCAAGGTCACAAGATGTCATTATTACATTGCATGATTAACAAGTGGTTGGGTTGCCCATCTGTCAAATGCATGGCTTTGCAGGTCTCCGCCTTGCTCCTCCTTTAAGCTCCTGATCTTAAAAGTACAAAACGGGAGTGCAGGGAAACATGCAAGAGCTCCAGTTTCAGCCTGAAAAGGGAGAACGGGAACTGTCTTAAAGCCTTTTGCAAAAGTGCTGTTTGAAGCAGCCAAGGAGGGGGTGGGGGTTGCATCAAACAGCCCTTTTGAGAAGCACTTTAAAGTTTAAAATGCTTTGCCCAAGAGTCGTTGTCATATGACTAAAATTTATGGATCCCCCCCTTAAAAGAATTTCAGAAACCTTCTCTAACCCCTGCAGAAGAAGAAGGCCACCATGCAGAATTTTCTCCAAATATCTGCTGCCACACAGAGACACAATGTCCTGGAATGACACAATCAGGATGCAGACATGTGAGCAGAAGTTTCAGAGTGTGGAAGTCAGCATGCCAAATGCTATTTTGATATAGATTAGTACCCCCCCCCCCATGGCTTCTATGCCTTCAACAGACAGATATTCAGGAAATGCAGTGATCAGGAAGCTACAACCACTGGATTTCTGCCTGCATTGCCATTAGAGCCCAGGTATTTCAGAAGCCCGATTTCAAAATGTACATTCTTTTGCAATTCAGAAATCTCATTTTCACATGAAGGTGTGACACATTAACACATTTGGGTTGTCACATGACATCTTGCTGACAAAATATTAAAGTTTTGGAATCTCGAGCTACAGTAGATGCTGGCAAAGTTGTCAAATCAAGTTTGCAAATGAAGGAGGCGTTTATGTGCCACCCAAAATAGACAAGAGGTGGGAAAGGGAAGTTAATGGTGGAGAGGGAACATTCTCCACCCCCTCTTCCAGAATAGTAGAATTTGGAGTCACCCGTGGGGACTGAGAAAAGGAAGTACCTTCCAGGGCTGCAAGCCCAGGCACACTTACTTGGGGGTAAGTTCCATTGAACTCAGTGAAGCATACTTACAGAATAAGCATGCTTATATTTCTGCTTCAGAAAACACTCTCTATTTGCTTACATAGCATCAGAATAAAGGAAGTTGCCAGTGCTTAAGGAACTACCTATTTTCCCTGAGTGCTCACTGGAAGGACAGATCGTGAAGCTGAGGCTCCAATACTTTGGCCACCTCATGAGAAGAGAAGACTCCCTGGAAAAGACCCTGATGTTGGGAAAGATGGAGGGCACAAGGAGAAGGGGACAACAGAGGACGAGATGGTTGGACAGTGTTCTCAAAGCTACAAACATGAGTCTGACCAAACTGCGGGAGGCAGTGGAAGACAGGAGTGCCTGGCGTGCTCTGGTCCATGGGGTCACGAAGAGTCAGACACGACTAAATGACTAAACAACAACAATTTGTTTCTTGGTCACAATTCAAAGTGTTGCTATTGACCTTTCAAGATCTAAGAAATCTTGAGTCCAGGATACTTGAAGGACCACTATTTCCCCCAAGAGCCTGCCCAACCAGGCTTTGCTCAGGCCCTGCCCTAAGTGGCAACATGAAGCATGGCCTCCTTATTTGTAGTGTCTTAGAATCATAGAGTTGTGGAGCTGGAAGGGATCATGAGGATCATATAGACCAACCCACTACAATGCAAGAATATTTCACCCAACTTGGGGCTCGAACTCACAACCCTGAGATTAAGAATCTCATGCTCTACCAACTGAGCTATTCTCGAGACTATTAAAAAGTCTTTGGATCGCCCTGCATTTGACCATCTGCCAGACTACCAATCTCATACTACAAAAAGGTAGCAGGTAAAGACTTTGGGTGGGATCCAGAGTCCTGCTAGTTGAACTTAGGTCCCACTGAAATCAATGAGACAAATTAGTTATGATGTGACTAAGTCCTATTGAATTCAATGGAGCTATTCCCAGATAAGTGGCGCTAAGACTGGAGCCTTCACTAGGATCCACTGATCAACAACAACAACAACAAACCTGTAATCCCATTCCAGAGCAGGTCTTCTCAGTCAAAAATGTACCTGACCCACAGGACCTCAACTTTGACCGGGCTTCAGTTTAACTGTCCAGTTACCATTTTCTCCAAAAGAGTTGCACGGATTTGGCAAACGGGTTTCTCTAGTTTTTAATTTTAATGGCATTTAATTTTGTTGCTGTTTTAGAAGCTGGCTGCCACTGGTGTCTTTGATAGCCTTTTATTGTTTCATATATATATATATATATATATATATATATATATATATATATATATGAATTTCAGTTGGTGTGAGATTTCTCCAGCAACCTGTAGCCTTCCCAACTTCTTGATCTGAAAAAGCTCGAAGAATTTATCTCACGATGTCAAAGCTGTTGGGCTTTGATGAAGTGCTGGCACCCAGGAAGGCTGCAGAGTGCAGACCACAAGTGAGGCAATTTGCAGAAAAAAAGCAAGAACCCTCACAAACACCCCCTCTACCACCTCAAGAAGTAAAGTAAAGTAAGCAACTCAAAAACTCTGCACTTCAGCCATGAGAAATCTGCCCAAACTTTGTCTTCCTTTTGATAATTTTCAAATGCAATTTCTTCATTAATTACCATTCATTAATGGTAAAACAACAACAACAACAACCAGGAGAAATGTTCAGCACAGCACTAATTTTAAACAGTATATGTGAAATAAATTGAAGAAGCAAATATATCAGATGTATATCAGTTTGGAGCCTTGAGGTGCTGGATAGTGATCCTGCCCCACTGCCTTCAGTCTAGAGCAGCACAACTCTATGTCATAAGAAAGAAACTGTTTCAAACGATGAAAGGAAACTTTGAATCCAAAGCATCCATCAATAGTGGAGGAGGCTGCCCACTCGTGTCTCAGCATGACTCACTGCTCTGCCCTTCTCAACGCCTTCTGATCATCCTTGGCTGAGTCTGCAGGTCATTCTGTCACATCTCAGTGGTGGGTGTGATCAGATCGCTCCTGAAATAGGGATGCAGGAAAAGTGACAAATCGCAGAGGAGGCTGCCTATTGGGTCTCTGCAGGAGTCCCCTCTCCAAGCTTGCCTCCCAGGAAGCTGCCTTATATAGTCAGACCATTGATTCATCTAGCTCAGTATTGACTGCACCAGACTCCGCCAGCCAGGTGCCATCCTGATGTTTGGGACTAACAATTGTTACCAGTGGTGGCTGGTGCTGATTCCGACTGGTAAGGCAGAAGGTAGGGAGCCCCAACAGTAGATGGAGCCAGAGACAATGACAGGCAGATCCAACACCTTCTGCATTCATCTCCATCCTCTGTCCTGCTGAGTTGTACAAGTGCAATACTGAGGTGGAGGAGGAGGGAGCTGGCAGGCAGTCCCACCCCCTGGACTGGTTGACATAAGAAGAGCCTTCTGGATCAGGCCAATGATCCACCCAGCCCAGCATCCTGTTCTCACAGATGCTTGAGGGAAGTCAGCAAGCAGGATTTGAGTGCAAGAACACTCCCCTCTCCTTTAGCTTCTGGCAACTGATATTCAGAAGCCTTCTTGCTGCCAACTATGGCAGCAGAACACAGTCATTATGGCTAGTAGCCATGGCTAGAGCGGTCCTCCATGAATTTGTCCAATCCTCTTTGAAAGCCACCCATGTTTGTGGCCATCACTGCCTCCTGGTTCCATAGTTTAACTATGCGCTGGCTGGTGGCATGATGGACCAGCTTCCACTGCCTGTGGGTGGGCAAGAAGAGCTACATCAAAACATCTGGAGAGGACTAGGTATGCAAAGACTGGCCAACACAGACGAGCAGAGGGGTCTCTGAGGTTTCAGACCAGAGCCTACTGCTCCCTACCTGAAGATGCTGGAGACTCAGTCTAGCCCCTTCTGTATGCAAAGCACATAGAGCTTATGCCCCCTTTCTCCTTCTGATCAAGGGATTTTGTTCAGCATCATGACTCATGCATAAATACCAGGAGGGGGCTTCTCTCCTAAGGGGGGCATTTTCTCTCTCTCTCTTTTTCTTTCTTTCTTTCTTTCTTTCTTTCTTTCTTTCTTTCTTTTTGCTTTCTAGAATAAAACCTCTTTTCCTCCGCTGATGCAAAGAGTGCTCCTGTTTCTCGGTCGGAGTGGGGTAGCAGTTAACTCAGCTCCAATAAGTTTGGGAAACACTGGGCTCGAAGAACGAAGCTTTTCCGGCGCAATGTTTTTCCCCCCTCTCCAAGAAACCAGGAATTCTTTCCCCAGGATTGCGAAAAGAGAGGAGGAAAGGGAGAGATCGAGAAGCCGGAGAGGGAGATAGATGGATCCACCTGTAAGCCCGCGCGGTCCTGCGGCTGGAAACCTCGAAACTCCGCCGGCTTCGTGGCTCTTGTGTCTGTGTGCAAAGGAGCAGAAACAAGAGGCGATTAAAAGAGATGGGGAAGGGGGGAGGAGGGAAGGAGAAGCCACAGAGGTGGGGGAAGAGGAAAGCGCCATAGTGGAGAAGCAAAGCAAATTAAGCAGGGCTCTGATCTGCTTGGGTAGCCGCCTGCCCCAAAATGCACCCTGCATCTTAATTCGCTTCAGCGTTGCTTACACACGCACATACATCTCCCGGTGCCATTTCGGCTCCCTGAAATCAGCCCCCACCACCATCATTCTTTTCCTCTTCTTTTATTTATCCCTGCAAAAACCCGCCACTACTCTTTTGGACGCCCCCTTTGCAATTTCCCAAACAGTCTCCCCCTTCCTCCTGGCAGGTCCCCTCCCCCTTTTAAGTCCTTCGCTCATTTCTCTCTCTCTTTTTCTTCAGACTCATTTATTTCACTTCTTTTAAAGCTTGGGAATCCGACTTGAAGAAATAAAATAAAATACACCAACACCCCACTATTATTATTATTTTTTTAAAATACTATTATTCCTTTTGGATGCAGGAAAAGATTAACATTGCCCTTCTCTTGTTTGCAGATTCTGACTTGTTTGCTCGTGGGGTGTATCTCTCTTCGCCGCAAATTCTGCCTTTTCAGAAAACCAGATTGCCGGAATAGAGACGTGATTGGCGCGTTTTGTTTGTGTGTGTGTGTGTGTGTGTGTGTGTGAGTGAGTGAGAGAGAGAGAGAGAGAGAGAGGAGCCACAACAAGAGTGGACCCCCTCCCCCGTTCGGTTGCAATCCCACCCGGAACTTTTCTCACGTGCAGATCTCGCCAGGAACGTTTCCTCGGGTGTACGCCAGCCCAGTCCACCCGCGAGTGGCACAGGTCCGCCGCGCAGTCACGAGCGCAGACTGCGCGCCCACGTGGTTCTCAAGCCCTTTTCCCGCGCGTGTTTCCTCCGAAGTAAAAGACACCACCCTTCCCAGGAAAAGGCGCCCGCAGGATCGTCGCCCCTTCCCTCGATCTCATCGCGGGCAGAGTTCCCGAGGATCGACGTGCCTTAGAGGATCGCTAGTTCCCCCCACTCGCCAATCCACCCCCTCCCCTAAGAGGTAGTAGGCGATATTGCGAAGCGGGCGAGGAAATCCTCCTTTCAACAACCAACAAACAATCGCCCACCGCGCAGGCTGAGGGGGTTCCCTCTTGCACCTCGGCCTTGCACGGCGGAGGGGGGGGGGAGGAGAAAATTAATCTCTCGCGCTATATCGCTTGCGCGCATATTACATCTTTCTGCAGCACTGCCGGGCGTGGGAAGGGCTAGCTGGCCGGGTTGGAGGACACACACACACACACACACGACAGGAGGCGGCGGCGAAGGAGGAGGAGGCAGGGAGCCCCCCCTCTTCTCGTGCCCCTCCATCTCCTCCTCTCCCTCTGCGTGGCGTTTTTTCTTGCAGGTGTTTCAATTTTAATTCTGCCCGGTAGGTGGGACTTGGTGACTTTAAGCACCATCATATTTCGCCCCCACCCTCCTCTCTCTCTCTTCCTTTCCTCCTCTCCCTCCTCCTCCTCTCCTCGCTGCCGCTGCTGCTGCCTTCCCCCCTCTTCTGTTGCAATCTTCACAAGTCTCTGGGAGAGCAGCGAGCGAGCGAGCTACGGTGGATCAACAAGGCACCGAGAAACGCCAGCCGCACCGCGCACACACCAGCCAGCCAGCCAGCCGCGATGCAGCGCTCACCGCTACAGTAGAGGGAATAAGCCAGCCTCGCCGACCTGCCCATCATGAGTCTATCGATGGAAGGATTTTTTCTCTACATGCCTCCGATCGCTTGAGGGTGGTTTGTTTTGTCTTTTTTTGTTTTTTGTTGCTTCCTCCCCTGTCCTCGCCCCCCTTCTCCCTTAAAACCTCTCTCTCTCCCCCTCTCCTCTGTGTCCTCCCCTCTTTCCCCCCTCCCTTTCCACAACCTCCCCCCTCTTATTTCTTTCTCTCTCCATCCCCCCTCCTCTCTCTCTCTCTTTTGGATCCCCGTCAGGCTTAATTTTTTTTAAATTTTTTATTTTGTATATATCAGTAATTCTTCTGAAATAAAGCCACAGCGAATCGAAGATGGATGTCTTGTTTTGTCCGACCAAATGTAGTTTTTGGAAGGTTTTCTGGCTCTGGAGCATTTGGGGAGACTTCTTGGTTTCCGTCTTGGGTTGCCCTGCCAACTGCCTTTGCAATAAGACCGAGATCAATTGCAAAAAGCCGGACGATGGGAACCTCTTCCCCCTTTTGGAAGGGCAAGATTCAGGCACGAGCAACGGGAATACCAGCATCAACATCACGGACATCTCTAGGAATATCACTTCGATGTAAGTCTTGTTTCTTCACCCCCCCCCCAAAAAAAATCCCTCCCCATTTCTCTCTCTCCAAAGCTGTGTATTAGTACATGCATGTGATATTTGCAAAGGGGGATAATGGGGGTGCCTTGTGTACCGAATAGAATAGATGCCCCTTCCCATTGCTCTCGTTCTCTGTGTATAAAGATTGGGGCATGTGCATTTCACTGAATGCAGATCTCCCTTTGGTTCTCTTTCAAAAAAATATATGTGTGTGTCTGTGGGAGGGAGGGTGGGAGGGAGGCCCCTCCAAATCCCCCCTCCTCCTCATCCCTCCCCCTCCTGCTGGAAAAAGCAACAGTTTGGATCAGACTTGCCATGGCTATGAAGTCAATAAGGGTTTGTTAGCACCCTCAGGAAGAGGGAACCTCTGGCTATGTGTGTGTCTGTGCATAGATGTGTCTGGAAGATCATGTACGATGAAACCTCCAGTCTCCGGCTTGCTTTAACTGTGTCCGAAGAGGAACACACACACTCTCTCTTTGGGAGACTTGCCATGATAATAGGATGGGTTTTTTCTCCCTCTTTCTCCACTCCAGTTCTCCTTTCTGTGTCCTCGTTTGTGCCTTCTCTCTCTCTTTAAAAAAAAGAAGCTTCACCGACCCTGCAGCTTTTCTCTCTTCAATGCACACATAGATTTTGGAAATAAGACAGGGAGGGCTGTCCCTTAAGTAGCTTATTCGAGATCACATTGTGACATATATTTTGTTGTTGTTGTTTGTTGCAAACAAGGACTCTAATGCCAGAGCAGCTTCCCTGTAGCTTTCCCCCCTCTTGCAGTGGATGTTTTGATCTCACAGTCACTGGGGTGGGGGTTGTGGAACCAGGGAAATACACACACACACACACACACACACACACACTCTCTTAGTGGAGTGTCTATTTAAAATAAATAAATAAAGCAAATGTGATTGTTTTTGTTTTTATTAAAAAAAATCCAAGTTCCTTTATGCTTGTTAGGAGATCCTGGTGGTTAAATCTCAGGCAAAAGCCCATGGACCTAAGAGAGGCAAGAGTGAGTAAGTAAGGGAGGGAGAGTAAGTAAGGGGGAGAGGGACAATCCTTACCACTCTTCTTACAAGCACCATATATCTAGATTTTAATTCTGTATGTATATTTTTATTTTTTAAAGAGCCATATCGGCTGAGATCTCTGCATAGTGTCAGTTTCCAACAATGCAGATATATCTTTTCCTTTTTGGGGAGGGCTGGGCGACGCTAAAACTCTGAGCCGTTTCATTAGCCTAATGCTAATTGAAATAGGGTTATTGTGCAGCCTCAGTAAGTTGCCTGTGGGAGTCAAATTAGGGTGTGGGGGTGAGGAAAGTGGATTTCTTTATTATTTATGATTTTTCCTTTGGCAAGCAAATGCACGAAGGCCAGGACTGAGCAATGGGGGGGGGGTTGATTATTGGTTAATTAAAAGCCCAGTTGTACCCAACACATCATAGAAGGACTAGGACATAAGATGGAGACAGGTGCCTTAAGGATGCTCCTCTGTCTTTCCCCCTCCCACCTTACCCAAAGGATGTGCTCTAAGTGCAGCTTTGGGGAAATGGCCCAAACATTCGTTTGGAGAGCCGTGGCAACCTCGTCGTTTATTAATTTATCTTTTCTGCACCGTACAACTGGCGTGGCCGTCTTTAAAGCTGTCAGGAGTGGCCCTGCATGCTTTTCCAGGGATGGCTCTGTACAGAGGAAAGACTGTGTGCCCCAGCCTGGCAAATACATCTACAAAAGTTACGAGACTTCAGGGACTTGGGTGGCTGGAGAAAAAGGAAAAAAGGAATTCTCTTTCGGTTTGCAAAAGCTTCCCTGTTTGTGGTCACCTGGAGGTGACGGTAACTCACCAGAGGCGACTGGGCAAGTGGCTGTTTTTGAAGCCCCCGGTATGTTCCTTTGTAGCTGCCCCCTTGTTGCCCATTTTCTATTCTCCCTTTACTGAATATTCTCCCAATGAAAGCAGAGAAGCCTACTCTGGGTATAGCACCACCATCCGTTCCCAGATGTGCCCCATTTTTCTGCTGCATGAGGAGTCTTCCAGGAAATGCTAGGGAAAAAAGTAAAAGAAAGTAATGTATTCTCAGTTTGGTGTGGTTTGGCCTTTTAGCTTTCGAAAGCACGCTTTGAAGGTGCTTTGAACTAGCGACACCCCCCCCCCCGCAAATCTCTAAACGAAACTATGTCTCGAAAGAGCCATTTCTAGCATTTTGCTCCATGTGTATTTAAGCCAGCGTGTCTATATCATAATCTGGACTGCTGGGGGAGATATGATTATGTGAATCTTTTGTATCCGGAAAATAACTTGACTGCTTTGAAAATGCTGATCAAGCTGTTAGCAAAGTAGATGGAGGGCCCTTTCAAACTCCAGAATGAGCAGAGGTTGTATGCGTGTGTGTTTTGAGAAAGAGAGAGAGAGAATCTTTTTTAATGTCAGGAAATGATCTGAAGTTGTCAGGTTCACTGGAGGATTGAATCTGTCCTTGATCCAACTTCAGCCTTTCCAAATCGCTCAGGAAAAGGCACCGTTGTTGTTTTACAGCCTGGTTGTAATATTTTGCAAAATTATGGTTTGGGGCTAAGAAGACAAAGGAGGAAGATTAATTATTTTCTTGAAAAGGTGTGGGAACAACCCTTTAAATGTGCTTAGGAAATACATAAGGATGGCAACATCATCCGTGGCTGTCAATCACAATAGCTGAACTTTATGTTCAGGGGCAGTCTACCACCAAGTACTGGATGCCAGTGACAAACAACAAAAGAGAGCTGAATCCTTCAAGCCTTGCTTGTGGGCTGTTCAAGGGGCACCTGGTTGGCCACTCGGGGAAACAGGATGCAGAATTAGATTGACCCTTGCATTGTCTATTATGGTATGTGCAATTATGGAAGACTATCAATTTTTCCCTCTCTCCCTCCCATCCTCTGCTTATTAAAGGAGGTTACGGTGTGGGTGGGTGGAGGACTGTTTTAACAAAAGAAACATTTCACAAGGTTATGGCAGATGAATGGGTTCAGAGAGAAGATCAAGGGATCAACCTTTTCCTTTCTTCCGTTTTATGCTTAAGCCCCCTGATTTGCCCAGTAAGACGGTGCACAGCCCAGATGCCAGGGTGAAGGGATGGGGAGATGTGAGAACCGCCTGCTCTGGACTTCCCTCTGTGAAATGGAGTAACCTGCTTTCTTCATTAAAGATGGCCTAACTGGTTTATTGTGAGATAACAGTCTCTCTGTTTAAGCCCAATTAGGGGCTTTTAATTTCATTAACTGTGTTGCTTGGTGGGGGTCACTTGCTTTGGAGAATTATGATAGTTGGAGACTTTCGTTGGCTGTAGGTGCTTTCATGTGGGAAATGAAAAATCAAAATGATAGCCGCTCTTCAAAATAATCTTGAGCCTTCCTTTTCCTTCTTTTCAGGAAGGAAGCCAGTGCTGCCTTTAGGCAGACTGAAGCAACTGCCTCGGGTGGCAGGTGCTGAGGGTTTTCCTCACAAACCCCTCCCCCTGCCATTCCCCTGTGTTGCCACAGGGCCTGTTTTGGCCCACATAATTTGGCCTATTGCCTCTGGTGTGGAGGCAGATGCAATCCCACCACCAGTGTTGAAATAAGAGTCAGCTTCCAGTCCAAGCAGCTCCATTGGGGACTGGTGGGTCAGAGAAGGCAGGAGCCCACTAAACCTAGTGCTGTCTCCATCCTCTCCTCCGATGAGGCCTGCAGGTGCAACATTGAGACTTAAGGAGGAGGAGCTGACAGTCATTAATACTTTCTGGAATGTTGGTAAGCAAGATGGCAAGGGCTCACTAAGGTTGGTAGGTCAGTGCGCTGTTCACCCTAATGGATCAGCCTTCACTGATCGGCTTCTGTCCTCAGAACAGGAGGGGGCACCCTCATCTTCTTTCCCTTCCGCAGCAAAACATCTTTGGTTGGTTCTTACAAGAGCTTGGAATGGGAAACCTGGCACCACTTTGGGGTTATACTGTCTAAGGCAAGATTGCTTCAGAAAGCGTCCTACTAATGTCAGCTGCAAACAGGGCCCATGGTTGAGGGGTTGAGTTAGAGAAAGGTACTTGACTTATTGTGGAGGAGAGATATTGACAGATATTGATGGCTAGCTGGAAGGGGAAGGACCACAGCTTAGTGGTGGGGCATGCTATGCATATGAGAACACCCGGGCTCTTTCACTGGCTTCTTCAGATAGGGCTGAGAGAGACTGCTTCCTCTCTCTCAAACCCTGGAAGGCCACTGCCAGTCAGTATAGGCCAGTTGTCTTCAACCATAAGAACACAGGGAGAAGCCTGCTGGATCGGGTCAATGGACCTTCTGGTCCAGCATCCTGCTTTTACACTGGCCACTCAGATGCCTTTGGGAAACCTTCAAGTAGGAGCTGAGCTCAAGAGCATTCTTCCCTCCATTTGGGGCTCTATTTCATAATCATTTACCATATATTTGCACGGTGGTAGTGCTCCTGTTGTGACCCACTTTGGATCAGGCCAGTAGTGGGTCCTGACCCACCAGCTGAAGACCAGTGGTAGACAGTGCTGAGGCAGGTTGACCAGTGGTTTGACTTGGTACAAATCAACTTCTTAATGTTCCTCAGCAGAGAAAGAGCTGGTGCTCATAAATCCACAGGCCTATCTACAAGCCAAGGTCTGCAAGTTGGCTGCAACCTGACTGCGTACCCTCAATACCATATTAGCCATAGCGGTGGAACCATGATGTTTTCTGATATGGTGGTGTGGAGCTGTGTGTTTGTTCTTTCACTAATCTTGATTAGGTTGAGTTTGGCTTGTATGGTTTTTTGGGGGAGGGGTCTTGGCAGAAGTCTGCTTGGCTTCAAAACAACTGGGGAGGAGATGATAGCCAAAAGAGAAAAGCGAGGGGGAGCCTCCTCACCACAAGAACTTATATTTTGAAATCAGCTCTATGCTCTCTGGCCTTGGGCCATCCCCTGGAGGCCTCCATCCTGATTATTGGGTTTTAAACATCAGATGTTCTTTATTATGGTCAAATAGTTATGTTATCATTGTTATGGCATGTGTGCCTGTAATACACACACGCCACAAAAAATATGTAAGAAGCTGCCTTACAGAGCCTGGTTACCGCTCTATCTATCTTGGTGCTACATATCCCAGGAATAACCAATGTGGCACCTTCTAGATGCTCTTGGACTATAAGTCCCATCAGCCCCAACCATCATGGCCAGTGATCAGGAATGATAGTTCAGCACCATCTGGAGAGTACTGCATTGGTTACCTTTGATCTACTCTGACCAGAAGCATCTCTTCAAGATCTGAGGCAGAAGTCTTAAACTGGAGATGCCTTCTACATTTCAAGCATGTGTCCTGGTGCTGAGTGATGGATTAAGGTGCTTCCATGCAAAGCGTTTGTGAGTCATCAATCGTGCTGAATCAGCCTGCCAGACCTCATAATAGCATTTATATGGCACTTTAGAAGTGTTCAAATTGCAAAGCATACATTAGCTTGTAAACTTTACAACAACCCCTGTGCAGGAAGTTCAGCATTAACTCCCTATTGTGGGAAGCAGGTGGTGGTGTAGCCTATATAAAGCAGCTTGCCTGAGGTCACCTAAAGAGTTTGTGGTAGAGGTAAGATTGGGCATCCATACATTCTTGGCTTCCTGCTCATCTGTTCTTCCAATCCAGTGGTTAAAGTGTCAGATGAAGACTGGATGGACTCAGCTGTGAAGCTCACTGAGTAACCATGGACCAACCATCTTCTCTCAACCTAAAGTACTTCACAGGGAGGTCATGAAGACATAAAAGGGACACCCTCCTTGGAGGGAAGGTGGATATACATGTAAATATGCAGTAAACAATCACAATCAACACTGAACTGATCCCTCAAGTTGATTGCCTTCAGTTCAGATGGACTAGCTTGATTGTTGCAAGTGGAAGCACCTTAATCATTCTATATCCATTCATCCATTCATTTCATATCCACAGAGCTCAAGGTGGCACAGATGCTTCTCCCCTTTCTTATTTTATCCTAAAAATATCTCTGAGAGGAAGGGTAGACTGAGAGATAGCGGCTTGCCCAAAATAATCTAGTGAGCTTCATGGCTGAATGGGTTTTGAGTCCTGATTGCCCAAGTTCTAGCCCAATACTTTAACCACTACCCCAGTTGTGCCAAAGCTCCAGTGGTAGCTCCACCCTGTTCCCACTCATCAGCTGGTACCTTCTTCTTAGAGGTACTTCCTGAATTTTGTGGTTTGCCATTACAATTTCTGATTAAACAACATCTCATGGAAGTTCCTTTAGCTCCTCCCTTGAACTATTGGGCAAGTTAATGGAGATGGAGTAACAGGTTGTTGAAAAACATTGGCATGTGAGTAGGATGAAGTGGGCAAGAACCTTTCTGGTCAGTTAATCAGTCACCCAGTTAGGAGCATAGGAAGCTTTCTTGTACCAAGTGAGATCATGAATCTGTCCAGCTTGTCATTCTCTGCACTAACTGACAGTTTCAGACCAGGAGTCTTCCCCAGTCCTATCCGGGCATGCTGAAGACTGAACCTGAAACATTTTGTATGTAGAGCCTGTTTTTGTATGTAGAGCTGTTCTGAGACCCTCATCACTGTTCTCATGCTTCTTCCTGCATCTAGGAAGCATATAGATTTGAATCTGGCCAGAACATAACCAGGCCTTTATTTCATTGTGTTGGTTGAACCTTGGCCAGAAACTGATGCATCTGATGGCCATGCTGCCTTGTTGCAATAGGTTTTCGTTGCTTTTGCTTGTCTTTCTGCCTGCAGAATGGTGGCAATACAACTGGGCAGTGGTTATGGTAAAACCAAGGCTGAAGAGCCTGTGACCCTCCAGAAGTTGTTGGGCTTGCCCATCATCCATGGCCATTGACCATTCTTGAAGGAGAAGGAGCTGATGGGAATTGGAACCAACAGCATCTAGAGGGCTTCAGATAGTGGTGGCTGGTGCCCTTTGCAGCTGGTAAGGTGCTGGAACTGAATTCTTGTGAGTTCCAGCTGAAAAAAGCCCTGGGTGGAACCAACTATTTCTAATTTTATCCCTATCCTTCTCTCTGCTGGGTTCTACAAGGGCAACACTGAAATTAAGGAGAAGGAAGATGATAGACTGCTATCTCCTGGAATGGTTTTAAGTAAGGAGGTAGGCAAATAGGAACTGGCTGAGAGCAGCCTGGGATTGGTGGGGCAGCTCCCCGTTTGTCCAAACGGACCAGCCTCCACTGTCTGCAGACCCCCAGCCCTGTTGTACCATAACCACTACCCCATCACACCCCCGTAACAACATCTGTTTGTGTTGTGCCTCTGATGGCTGCTTGCAGATGTGTCTACTGGAATGTCGATACCAGCCTGAGGTGCTGCAAGGTGGGGTGGTACTGGCAAAAGCCCAGGCACTTCCCCCTCGAAGCAAAGGACCCCAGCCTGCTGCCACCTTCCAAATTTGGCTGCTCTGCACCATCCGTTGCCTCGGTGTGATATGATCATCCTCGGTGTAACTCAGTCTGCTCGTTTAAATGCTTGTTGAGAAATTGAACAAAAGCCTCAATTAATTAACGTTCTGCTTTGGATGGGTTTTTCCTTCTCTCTCTCTCTCTCTCCCCCCCCCCCCCATTTCTCATCCTCTCCTCTCCTCTTCTCCTTCTGCTCTCTCCTCCTCGATCGCGAAGCCGTCATTTTTGTCGGGGGCGAAGCAAGTGCTGTATGCTATTGTGTGCTGCAAAAGAGAACCAAGGTCAGGGGCAACCGGAGGGAGTGGGAGAGTCTGAGAAAGAGAGGTGTGGGCTGGGAGAGTGTTACTTAGTGAGAACTCAGAAGCTTTCTGAGAGATGATGCCTCGTGTCTGTCTAAGGTGGAGGAGGTCTGACGAATCACTAGACTTTTATTTATTTATTTTTGCCAGCACACACAGGGCAGAATAGAAGACAGTGTAGATTCGCAACTGCCCTGTCCCCCTCCTGATGGACGAACTGTAGCTCAGTGGTAGAGCATCTGCTTTGTATTGAGGAAGTACATTTCCGAGCACAATTCAAAGTGTTGGTGCTGACCTTTAATGCCCTGAATGGTCTCAGCCCAGTATACATGAAGGAGCGTCTCCACCCCCATCGTTCAGCCTGGACACTGAAGTCCAGCTCCGAGGGCCTTCTGGCAGTTCCCTCCCTGTGAGAAGTGAGGTTACAGGGGACCAGGCAGAGGGCCTTCTTGGTAGTGGCACCAGCCCTGTGGAACACCCTCCCATCAGATGTCAAGGAAATAAACAACTATCTGATTTTTCGAAGACATCTGATGGCAGACGTGTTGATCTTTTATCACTTTTATTATTATTTTTAATAATATTCTGTTGGGAGCTTCCCAGAGTGGCTGAGGAAACCCAGTCAGATGGGTGTGGTATAAAGAACAATAAATTATTATTTTATTATTATTATTATTATTATTATTATTATTATTATTATAGCCCGGTTCAGTCCCTGACATCTCCAGGCAGGGTTGGGAGACACACTTCTCTGAAATCCTGGAGAGAAGAAGGCAGTCAGGGTAGAGCTGGATGGACCAATGGTCTGACTCAGTCCCTTGTAGCTTCCTTTGTTCCTACGTTGATTGCTTTTGTGGAGAATAGAGAAACGGAAGTTTGAATGCTTGCTGAAAGTAGCCTACTGTACCAAGGCAAACTTTTTATTAATTGCTCTGCCCACTCTTGCCTCTGGCCTTGTCTGTTACTTGTATGTGGCCTCTGGCAGGAGAATGTGGCCCCCAGCCTGAATAAATTTTCCTCACGTCTGCTGTGTGCAGAGAGCTTAAAAAGCTGATTCCCAGATGTGTGTGTCGAGGCACCACTGATATCCATGATACACTTGCTAGTGTGAAGTGAGAAGTGAGATGTTAAGGCCTTTTCTGAGCCCAAAGTGTTCACCCACAGTGCATTCATGAGCTTAGTCTTACCTTCTCTCCTCTCTATTATAATTTACTTGGGTGTGTGTGAAAGAGAGGTTTAAATCCCTCCCTTGGCCATGAAGCTCAATCAGTGACCTTGTTTGGACTGCATTTTCTCCCTGTCTAACCTACCTCACAAGGTTGTTGTGAGTAGATGCAGTGGTGATGACTATGCCCAGTAGCCTGAGTTTCTTGGAGGAAGAGCACAGCAACAGCAAGCCTTCAGCCCCTCTTTATCAGGGTGTGTTCAGAGCATTCTCCCACCAATGCATGACAACAGGGATGACTTACCCGGTGTACCTCTGCAAGAGTAGGTGTTCAGGGCTTCCTTCCTCCTAACAAACACTGACTTGTGCAGAGACACAAGGAGAGAGGGGTTCTCTTCTACCAGTGGGCAATACTTACCCCCTTTAAAAAGAACCCTTTATGAGGTTAAGGGTGCAGGGAACCTCCAATTTTAATTGGGAAAAAGGTTTCTCTTATCAGATGTTGGGGCAACACTGCTTTAATGAGCTAGCTGGGCTTCCTAGGAAAAGCAGGCAGAGCCCTCTTGTGCAGGAGTGTGGTTCTCATGGCTTTCTGTTGAATAGCTGGAGACCTGAGTCTTCTTTCCCAAAAATGCTGCAGATAGTTCTGTCTTTATGATTCCAGGGATCATGTCTCAACTGTGAGCCATTAAGCTCTTCTTGTCCCTTGGGAGTCACATGAGCAGAGCCATTATCTGTTGTCATGTAGAGCTGGGCGTAATCCTTGGGTGAACAGCTGTTCCAGAGGACAGGACATCACTGAGCACCAGTTACCTGAGCATTCTCTCCGGAGACCTGATGTTTTGTCTCTCCTTCCCTCCCTCCTTTGGACAAACCTTGTATAACCAACAAACAATGCTGATCTTCACCTCCTCACAAGGACCACATTGTCTTGCTACAAGATGCATGTTGACCTTTGATGCATTGGCAGAATCCAAGGCCTGTGGACTGTTGGCTATGAGTTATGTTTGCAGTTCCCATTCATTAAACTTCAGACAAAGTGTGTGCTTAGCCTGGCTCATTTGCTTTATTTAATCAGTTGGGGCAATGGTTTTCAAGCTGCGTCCTAGAGAAGCCCACGGTTCTCTGACAGATTCCCAGGAGTTGCTTAAGAAAATAGATCAGTAGTGGTGGACAAGCTTCCTTGAAAGTCAGTTTTCCTATTGCAGCTGATATTCTGCATCCCCACAAATTTCCAAGATTATTTTTGAAAAACCATCCCAAACCAGTCCTAGGCCTAATCTGTGCCATTTCTGGGTAGGACTGGGTAAGACTCGTATCTGAAACCCTGGAGACCAGTCAGTGTAGACAATAGGAGCTAGATGGACCAATGGCCTGACTCTGGATAAGGCACTTCCTGGTTCTACACCAGCTTTCAATCTTGAGCTTAAACACATGCTCAGCAGCTTCATGTGATGCTCAGCTGTAGCATTTCAGATTGCATGTTGAAAAGCTTTCCTGCTTCAATGCTTTCGCATATCTTCCCATATACATAAAAATGTAAGACTGTTGTCACGCTGCAGTTTTTGTGGTTGTTGATAGCAGCGACAACCTCTAGTTAAAAACTGCCTGCAGAACTTACATACTGGGAAGAGAGCTCTGGTCTTTCATTCTCCTTGATACGCTAGTCTTCTAAATGTAGTGAGTAGTTGGCCAGAGCATCATTTAAACATGAGATCCCCACCTAAATCCTGACGTGGAATGGACTGACAACAGAGGAATCTCAGGAAGCAGTATATTGTGGGTGCTTCTCCACTAGGCATTTATCTCTCTCTCTCTCTCTCTCTCTCTTAAAAAATTGAAATATTTTCATATATAACGGTCATGTCTCCTTTTTGACAACCAGGCAATTCTTCTCATGATATTTTCAGATCCTCACTGCCATTGCACTGCAGCCCTTTTTGGTGTGAATTGCCTATACAGTACCTCGGGTTACATATGCTTCAGGTTACATACGTTTCAGGTTACATACGCTTCAGGTTACAGACTCCGCTAACCCAGAAATAGTGCTTCAGGTTAAGAACTTTGCTTCAGGATGAGAACAGAAATCATGCTCTGGCGGCACAGCGGCAGCAGGAGGCCCCATCAGCTAAGGTGGTGCTTCAGGTTAAGAACAGTTTCAGGTTAAGAACGGACCTCCGGAACGAATTAAGTATCTAACCCGAGGTACCACTGTAGTACTATTGTCTCACTTGCGGCTGTGGAATGGTGAATGCCCAGAACCCCATTATGTCCCATACAAATTGGTTGCTCAATAAGACTGGCAAGTGAGGCTCTATGGATTTCCTTTCCATCAGAACTCAAGCGAGTAGGTGACAGCAAAAGGCCCTCTTCAATAGTGGTGCCTTGACTCTTGAATGCCCTCCCTCCATTTTCAGAGAGGGCATGCCTCTGAAAACCAGTTATTGGGAACTGCAAGTGGGGGCAAAGCTGTTGTGATCAAGGCCTGCTTGTGGGCTTCCCCTTAGCGCATCTGGTTGGCCACTGTGAGAATAGGATGCTGGACTAGATAGGATCTCTTCTTAGGTTCTGACGGTAGTTGACCTGGTGCCATCATTGTTATAATGTAGATCTCTGGCTAATATGGTCCGATTTTCTGTAGCTTATAATGAGCAACAATGGCTTTTATATCCCCCTTTTTTGGTTGCTGATTAGCGATTTTCATTATTTACTGCTATTTCATTCTTGTCTTAGGGATGGGGTTTGTGTGCGCACGCATGTAATTTATTTTTATGAGCCTATTGTAAGCTGCCTTCTGCATTTTTATGATGGAAAAGTATGATGTATGCATTCATGGAAGTTGTTAGTAATGGGATGAATTCGGCCTCTCTAGACCCAGTGGTCCTCTCCTCTTTCTTGCTGCCGTTGCTATTGCCATTGCTACTAGAAATATGGACATAGCCGCGGGTGGGGGAGACAGGGGACCAGCAGCCTCCCCTAAACCAAGTAAATAAAAATACAGTGGTACCTTGGGTTACATACGCTTCAGGTTACATATGCTTCAGGTTACAGACTCCGCTAACCCAGAAATAGTGCTTCAGGTTAAGAACTTTGCTTCAGGGTGAGAACAGAAATTGTGCTCTAGCGGCGCGGCGGCAGCAGGAGGCCCCATTAGCTAAAGTGGTGCTTCAGGTTAAGAACAGTTTCAGGTTAAGAACGGACCTCCAGAACAAATTAAGTACTTAACCCGAGGTACCACTGTACTTAACTAAAAGTAGAAATAATCAGAATATTTGAAAGGTCACTTAGATGATGTTGTGGCGCATTCTGGTGACACAACTGGTAGCCTGACTGAGCGACAGGTGTGGCTTCTGCGAACTGACCAATCGCATCACAGGTAGCTCGGTCCTGCCCTCCCCCCCAACATAAGTCCTGGCTATGCCCATGGTTATAAAAAGTAGGGGGGGAATCAACCAGGTTTCCCCCCTCTGTTTCAGGAGCTGGTCAGAGTAAGGCTGGCGAACCTGACAAGCTTCATCAGTCTCAGCACACTTCGGGGGAATTGCTGCAGAGGTGAGGGGGAAAGACTTGTCAGCTTCGCCATGTAGGCACATAAATGTTGGAGCAGGCGGCGATATATAATGTAATATATTTTTAAAGCACCTGTGAAATGGAGAAGGCTCTCCTCCCACCTTTGCAGCAACTTAGGGGTGCGGGGAATGACAGAGCTGGTCAGTTTTGCCAGCTCTGGGTGCTGAGGTTGGTTTGGGGTGCAGGGAGGCTTGCCAATTTTACTACTGGCTATTTGTTTTTTTAATGGTGGTAGCAGACGATTGATGTCACTGTATGGGCTGGGGAGGACTGCAGTTCCCATTTGTACCAGGACCGCACAATGCCCCCTTCCTTGTTGAAGACGAGTGGTGTTGACAACAAAATGTTAGGAAAGCCAAACAAAAGCTTTCTGTTTGCCATCGCCAGTTTATCAATTTTTGTGTCAAGCAGTAAAGCTTTTTCTGGGCTGTATCATTTCAAGCTCTCTCTCTCTCTGTGTCTGTTGCTGTGTGTGCACATCTCAGAATGTAAATGCACCTCCATGCTTGTTGAAAAAACAACATTATCAGGAGGAAGGCTAGACTGAAACTCTTTCCTTAAGATATATTGGGTGGAGTGGAGTCACAGACAGATGGTATGGTTCAGTGAGGATGGTGGTCAGCACAGTGGCGTAGCGTGGGTTGTCAGCACCCGGGGCAAGGCAAGTAATTTGCGCCCCCTAACCCATGGATTTGCGCCCCATAACCAGTGGATTTGCGCCCCCTAACCCTAACCCCCAGATGTTGTGCCCGGTGCGGCCGGCCCCCCCTGCACCCCCCACGCTACGCCACTGGGTCAGCATCCAGGACAGGTAAAAAAAGATCCAAAATATCAGATGGCAGGTTCAGTCCTCATATGGGACAGCTGCATATTCCTGCATTGTAGGGGTTGGACTAGATGATCCTCAAGGTCCCTTCCAACTCTATGATTCTACAATTCTATGACCCCCAAGCCAAGGAGATAAGTAACTACACAGCCTATACAACTATACATCTATGATTCTGTGGTCTGGTCTTTGGGGTCAGGAAGAGGCAAAGTGAATTCATTTAGCATAATATAAGGATTGGGGGTCTTTTTTCTGTCTGCATTGCCTTTGGGGTAATATGTTTGGAGCCGAAATGTCAGCACTAAGTGGCACTCGAGCCAAATGTAGGTGGGCACCCTCTCGTTCCCCTCTGCTTTCTGTGACACCCACATGATATTAGGCCAAAAATACCTCCACATGTCGCCCACTTTCTTCTTCAAGACCTTTTCTCCCCTTTTCTCATGAGTTGCTATGTGTTTGAAACAAAGTCTGGGGCAGTAATTATAAGGCAGGGGTGGGAAGCCTGTGGCCCTCCTGGTATTTATTTAATTAATTTATATGCCACTTAGTATTTCATCAGAAATTACTAAGTGGTTTACAAAATCCCAACAAGAAGGAATCGATGCGAGAAATACAATATGAATTTTGCATTCGAATCCCAGCAACACCACTACAACAGCTAGTACTTGGAAGTGCCGCAGCAGAGATCATTCCATCTGCAACTTGAAGTGTTTAAATGGTTAGTACTGTACTTGGCTAAGTCAACTAGCCAAGAGGGGGACTGGTGGAGGTGTTGCTTAGCAACCAGGCAGAGTGGCATGATTTCATCTTATTTTATTAAGAAAATTTACATGCTGCTTGTTTGTATTAAAACCTCTAAGCGCTTTACAAGAGATATTAAATGATGTCTACTGAGGTAGTACATGTTCTGATTGGCTGTGTAGTTTTAAGTGTGTGTGTGTGTGCGTGTGCACACAAACACACGTTTGGTGGTTTTGCTTGACATAGCCGGAATGTGTATACAGTCTGTATAGGAAAAATACAGCTGATCCCAAACATCTCAGAAATTAATTTTTCTGGCAGATTTCCCCACCAAAGTTCCATTTCTTTTTCTTTAGCGTTTTCTGAACTGTAGGGAATTTGAATCCCTCCTCTGCAGAATATTTCACACAACAACAACAACAATAAATGCTCCATCCAGATTTCAATACCCACAAACAGTTTAGAGAATTCCAAGAGTGAACCTTATGAATAAGGTTTAGGGTTGATTTATGTCGGTTGCTATGAATGATCTACCTACCATGGAATGGCAATGTCATATGCACAAATGCAAACCTAGGAATATAAAAAGCTGCTTCATACCATTCATCTGTTTACTTCAGTATTGTCCACTCTGGCTGGTAGAGACTCTCTGTGGTTTCTTCCACTAATTTAAATGAAATCCCCACTTAATGCAACAGGTCCATGAATGACTTGCATGCGTGAGCCTGTCCTTCTGAAAACAGTGGTGCAAGCTGCCTTGGGAGTCTGTGGAAGCCCCTTCTTGAACAGGCGGAAGTTGAGCAAATGTCTGCTTGGAGTGCATTTGGGTAGTTGCTCTCAAGCTTAGACGTTGCTCAAGATGAGGGCTGGGTAACCCATTTCTGCCCGCGGACAGCATTCACACCCTCCAAGTGTTATTTTCCAGGGAAAGTCCTGGATATACAGAAGGCGTCCTGGTTTCTGATTTGATCCTGGAATGTCCTGCTTTTCCTTAGGACATCCTTATTTTCATCAGAGAAATGTTGGAGGGTATGGAGTAATGCGACCCCTGAGCCAAAGAGCCAAAGAGTAACTATACAAGCTTTAGAAGACATCTGAAGGCAGCCCTGTATAGGGACATTTTTAATGTTTAATGTTCTATTATGTTTTTATATATGTTAGAAGCCGCCCTGAGTGGCTGGGGCAACCCATAGTAAAAAAATATTATTATTATTATGGAATAGGACGTCCCTATTTTCATCGGAGAAATGTTGGCAGGTATGAGAGTCTCCAGGCCTGAGGTTCTGAGTCCTGTTCTCCCTCACCCGTGCCCATGAGATGATGGGCGCCCTAGTCCACCACCATCTGTGGGTCTCTGGTTGACCATGAATTTGAGCTTGGGTTGAAGTGACACTAACCACATTCTCACCATGCATTTAAAGTGCTATGGCACCACTTTACACACACATGACTTCTCCCAGAGAATTCTGGGAGGCCTAATATGCTAAGAGTGTTGGTAAAGGTAAAGGGACCCCTGACCGTTAGGTCCAGTCGCGGACCACTCTGGGGTTGCGGCGCTCATCTCGGTTTACTGGCCGAGGGAGCTGGCGTACAGCTTCCAGGTCATGTGGCCAGCATGACTAAGCCGCTTCTGGTGAACCAGAGCAGTGCCCAGAAACACCATTTACCTTCCCGCCGGAGCAGTCCCTATTTATCTACTTGCACTTTGACGTGCTTTTGAACTGCTAGTTTGGCAGGAGCTGGGACTGAGCAACAGGAGCTCACCCTGTCGCGGGGATTCAAGCCACCAACCTTCTGATCGGCAAGCCCTAGGCTCTGTGGTTTAACCCACAGTGTCACCCACTGTGTAGTTACGAGACCCCTATTCCCCTCCCAGAGCTAAAATTCCCAAGGTTTCCTGGGGAAAGGGTTTGACTGTTATACTACTCTGGGAATAACTGTAGTTCTGGGCAGGTGGTCTCCTAGCAGTTCTCAGCACCCTTAACAAACTACACTTCCCAGGATTCTTTGGGGGAAGCCATGCCGGTTCAAAGTAGTATCACAGTGATTTAAAGGGAGGCCACTGTCTCCCTGACCCGCAGGAAAAGGGCTTCTTTAACACCCCCCTCTTCCACCCCCAGCATGAGGTCTTGTAGCCTTTTCAGGCTATGCAACTCAGCATCTCTATCCCAGAGAAAAGCCCAAAAGGAGGCTAATGGCAGCAGGAGTGATGATCTTGACAAGGGGGAAATTCTGCCACTGGTAACACCAGAGGTGCAGGGCTGAAAGAGCCCTTTGCTTTTTAGTTCAGTTGCCTATAGCATTCTGCTATAATCCAGGGATGCGCTTCAAGTTTATGCCTATCCAGAGGGGCACAGAGATAGCTCACGGAGGCTGGATCAAGCAGCTAGTTGCCTAACTTAGTGATGCCTGCACCTTCTAAAATGCACAAGATGTTTGCTTTAATGAATCGACTAGGGAGCCCGGTCTCCATTCAGCAAACCCAGCCCTACCCACCCCCCTCCTATGGTGTTGCTGTCGTTGTAACATTTGGTGCTGTGTAGGGCAGTTCTCACATTCTCTGCTTGCTATGTGATGCTGTGGGAGGGATGCTGGTACCCTAGCAGTGTGCGTGGGGAGGAAGCTGGCATAGAGGAGTTGGGCCATCTGGCCATCTCTTACTTCTCTGCTTCAGCTGTAGCTCTGGAGTGAGGACCCTGCTGGCTGCCTCATCCCACCACCCTTCCTCCCTGTGCGTATTTCTTCTCCATAGGGACTCTGTCTGGGTGGGGAAGAGTGCCACCTACCTACCCTCTCTGCAAAACAACAGCCATCTGAACCTACTCTCTTGCGTCATGGCGGATAAAAGGGCGAGCATTTTGGTCTCTGAGGTGCTGTTTGTCTCGTCGAACAGCCAAAACTAAAAGGGGGAAGGGGGCGTTCAGAGAGACTGTTTCTCAAGGCCGGCGGCAGATGCTCGAAAGCTCGGCCTTGAAAGCAAATTGCGTTATCGTTCCTCGGGAGACAGATGGGCAACCTGCGGCCCTCCCTCCCTCAACCCAGTTTAGTGCATCCTTTGGCCTGATCTCCAGTGGGTGGCAAGGGGGAGAAAAGGGGGGAAATGGGGGGCTGTGTGTGAGGGGGGCGGAGATGGCAGAGAGAGAGAGAGAGAGAGAGAGAGAGAGAGAGAGAGAGGTGGTGGGAAGTGAGAGTGTGGGTGAGAAAGAGGGATGAGTGTGTAGTTGTGCAATGGGGTGTCACTGAGTACGCACATATGCAAATGAGGGAGAGAAGGGTGGCAGTGAGTGGGTGAGAGATGTCAGAAAGTGTGTGAGAAAGGGGGTGTTGGTCTCATCCACATTTCATGGAATCATAGAATTGTAGAGTTGGAAGGGACGTCAAGTGTCATGTAGTCCAACCCGCTGCAATGCAGGAATCTCAGCTAAAGCATCCATGACAGGTGGCCGTCCAGCCCTGCTCATTTTTGACTCTGGCCCTGTCCTCTGCCAATTTGCAACCCTTGGCTGATTACCCCCGGGGGACTACAGTCCTTAAAATAAATAAGGATGCCCTCCTCTGGCTCCCACCTAGCCTCATATCTCACATCCATGATGGATTCATTGGAAGCCTTCAGAAAGTTGATATCTTTCTCAGGGCCTCTGCAGCTGATTTTTAAAAGCCTAGTGGTCCCCCCTCTCCATTCTCTATGCTCGTCTTATTGATCAATTATAACATTTTTGTTTGACAGTATTCCATCTCTCAGATCCAAAGAGCTCCACAAGGTGGCTTAAAGCTAAAGGTACCTCACCGTTAGGTCCAGTCGCGGACAAGTCTGGGGTTGCGGTGCTCATCTCACTCTATAGGCCGAGAGAGCTGGTGTACAGCTTCTGGGTCATGTGGCTAGCATAACTAAGCCTCTTCTGGTGAACCAGAGCAGTGCATGGAAACGCCATTTACCTTCCCGCCGGATCGGTACCTATTTATCTACTTGCACTTCATGCTTTCGTACTGCTAGGTTGGCAGGAGCTGGGACTAAACAATGGGAGCTCACCCTGTCGTGGGGATTCGAACTGCCGACCTTCTGATCAGCAAGCCCTAAGCTCAGTGGTTTAGACCACAGCGCCTCCCGCATCCCCCACAAGGTGGCTTAGAGCTCACAATGGGAGGATGCCTTGCTTGTTTGTTGATGACCTCCTTTGCATGCACTTATTTTGCATGCGTTTGAGCTTTAGCTCCATTGTCCTGGACTAGAACCCTCTTCAGGCGTCCTTCCTCCTTGCAATTGACATGGGGCGGTAGAGGAAGTGGGGATCGTGATCATGCCCACCACCTGCTGACGTTGTTGCCCTCCATGACTTGGAGGGTGACTGTCTGCAGCAGGGAAGTGATGGCTGCCAACTTTGATGGCTTTAAAAGAAGTGTGGACAAATTCATGGAAGATAAAGTTATCAACTGCTGCTAGCCACAATGGCTATGTTCCACCTCCACTGTTGCGCCTTAATACCTGTTGCCGAAAGTCACAGGAGGAGACTGATTCAGCAGGCTCTTCTTATGAACTTTCAATTCTATTCTGCTCAAGTAGACTCCCTGCGCATTTTAGAACCCTGGCTGTCAACTTGGCTTCTAAAGTTGAAGCAATAATCTTTATTGAACACTGATGGCATATTTGACCATTTGATTATGGGCAGCAGTATTCTATGGTGGCAGGGAAAGTAGAACCTGTGGTAGGAAGAAATAACTAAATGGGTCTTGGGTGGAGAGGGGGTTGGAAAGTAAATTATACCTGACTAGCCCAGAAGCCAATTGATTGACTCATGCAGGGGAAAGGTTCCACACAACTAAGTTACACGTGGAGTAGACCCATTGAAATGAATGGAGCAGGGCTTTTTTTTTCCAGCCAGAAGTCAGTCCTGGCACCTTTCAAGTGGGTGCCATTATAAGAGAACAAGGGAGGCGTTTGTGGCAATTTTCCTTCTGCTGATGGTCCTTTTGAATCTAACTCATGGTGTTTTTAATATATGTTGGTTCCTTCCCATGTACAAATCACCTATACAACCCTGTATGGTAGGTACAATTCATTTGCATCACAAATTGATCAGGGTGTGTGAGAGAAATCATGGCGTGCCTTGGGTCTGCCTAGTGAGTTAATGGCAGAGGTGAGATTTAGACAGTGAGCCAGTGTTGCAAAGGGTTAGTGTCAGAGTAGCACTAAGGAGATTCATTTTCAAATCCTTAGTAGGTGACCTTGGGCCAGTCTCTCTCCTTCTCCCTCTCTCTCCCTCTCTGACTAACCTACCCCTCAAGTGGATAAAATCTGGGAGGGTGAGAATCATGTATGCTGCCCTGATCTCCTTGGAGGGTGTGCAGAATAAAAAATTAAGTAAACAATAAATTGGGGATTTCCTGATTTGCATAGCCACTGTGCTATGCAAGCTCCTATACAAACCCTTGACAGATACTGCAGTTGAAGTGACAGAAGGGGTGTGTGAATGTGAGAGAAGAGAATCAGCACCCCATAGCAAAATAACTTGTGTACAACTATTGGCATCTCTTCCTAAATTGTTGATAGAAGATGCTTTGAATTACAAATGGAGGAACACTCCACCCCCACACCTCCAAAGGTTCAGTTTTAGACAGTGGAGAGTACGAATTACCACCAAGAGAGCCTATCCTGTGTGTTTCTGAATGTGCCTCTGGAAGTAGGCAACAAGCTCAGACCAGTGACTCATGAAGAGATGTGACAAGCAGCCTCCTCATTGGGCAATCAGTTTGGCTGGCTCTCTGAGTCATTTCAGCACGGCTACCTGCAGTTTTTGCCCACATCACCAGTTACTGAATGTTTCAATTTATTCCTTAAGCTACTATTGAGCAAAAATAACCCCGGTGAAGGCTGAATGGAAAGTAGGTGGGCCAGAGTAGTAAAATCAATATGGAGAGACAACAGGCAGCCTTATCTGTGGGTGGAATTTCTGGGCTCCCCAGAGTCCTCAACTTCTGAATCTCTGGGCATATGCAAGTGGGCACTGTCTCTGGCCCACTGTTTTGCTAATGACTCAGTTACGGGATTTCGAATGCCAGGACTGCATTGGGTTCTGCAGATCAGTTACCGTAGATGAGCAACTTTCAAGCTTTATTTTCCAAGGATGAATTTTCAGGTTGGACTGATTGCCATGGGATCTCCAGTGCATTGCAGAGGTTTTATTTAATAGAATTTTATTTTCAATATTTAAAGCTGCCATTCAGAGTTTACCCTTGATTAGGAGGTGCTTAGATCTCATGGGACGTCACAGATCTCATGGGATGTCACAGCAGTGAGGTCTGTTAGGCTACCTCTGCCCCATATCTGCTGAGAAGGGGTTTTCACACATTACAGTCAATGAGTGTACAACTGGTGTGCACAAATAGTTGAACGGTTATTCTAATGTAACATCCAACAAGTGTACAGCTTGCGTACACAACACTTGAAATATACAAATGAGCAATTGTACACAGATGCTACTGAGTTACAGCTCTTCCTCTAAAGGAAGTGGCAAAAGCAATTATTAGGGGAGCAAGTAATTAGTCCATGACACATATGGGATCTTAATATACCATGACTGAAAATGGGGGTAATGAGTGGGATAGCAGGATATATATACATATATATTGGGGGAAAGATGCTCAACTCCTTGGAGTTGCCCCTGCTTCAGAAAAGTTTGCCCACCTTTTCTGATCACACCCTATGAATCTTCTAAGAAACTGCAGCTTCCCCCAGAAGCATAGTGTGCAAAACTAGCTGGAAGCCTGTCAGGTCCAGTGGATCAGTGATCCAACTTGCTTTCTGAGTGCTCTTTATAAATAGGCTGGGATCTTACACACACCGGAAAAGACAGGACCATCTAATTTTAGAAGGCAGCGGGAGGGGAAGCAGGAGGTTATGAGCACACTGTGGCTGAAGGTTGCTCCCCCCCCCCTTTGCATCTTGAAGTAACGAGGGCCCTCTTACCAGTCTCTTTCCCATCTCTAAAAATATACCATGCAAAGGAAAGGTTTATGTGTCTTAATTCTTCCTTCCAAGGAAGCAAGTGTGCGCCAAGAATTTGGGAGCAGCTCCGGGGTACCCGAATCTCTCTTTGGAAATAGGCTCAGGGATTAAAATACTTTTTCCATTGTGTGTATTTGTGCAGATCCTGAGCTAAACGCTTTCCAAACACACACTCACACACATGCACAAGAGGCAATTGTGGGAGCAGATTGATAGGACCAGCCTATGTTGAAAAGGCTTCCTGGCACCCCAGGGGAGAGGGTGATCACTTAGGCACCCTCCAAAATAAAAACAACAACACTGATTTGCATTATCACCCATAGGTTAATAAATATCCAGATTTGGAAGGGAGTAAAAGGTAAAGGTAAAGGACCCCTGACAGTTAAGCCCAGTTGCGAATGACTCTGGGGTTGCGCCGCTCATCTTGCTTTACTGGCCGAGGGAGCCGACGTTTGTCCGCAGACACTTTTTCCAGGTCATGTGGCCATCATGACTAAGCCACTTCTACAAAACCAAAGCAGTGCACGGAAATGTCGTTTACCTTGCTGCCGGAGCAGTACCTATTTATCTACTTGCACTGGTGTGCTTTCAAACTGCTAGGTTTGAAGAAGCTGGGGCAGAGCAACGGGAGCTCACCCTGTTGTGGGGATTCAAACTGCCAACCTTCCAATCAGCAAGCCCTAGGCTCAGTGGTTTAGACCACAGCGCCACCCGCATCCCCAGTTAGAAGGGATTACCTATCAATTAAACAGGAATACAATGCATCTCAGTGGGGAAGATTGTGACTTGTGCTGTTGATGGACAACTTTAAGACTCCCTGCTGCTCTCCCATCAGATTAATATATACTGTATATATATATTTTTAACCTGGACTTGGACCAGACGGGTACTCCTTCAATCAGAGGATTGTTCAATGCATGGGCCACCCAAGTGCAGTGGAAGAAGGTCACAATTGGAATAACTTCCAAGGGTCTAGGAATTGTAAGGTGTTGAGTTCTAAGCTTGCCACTTTTTTAAAAAATGTTGTTGTTGTTGTTGTTTAGTCGTTTAGTTGTGTCCGACTCTTTGTGACCCCATGGACCAGAGCACGCCAGGGACTCCTGTCTTCCACTGCCTCCCTCAGTTTGGTCAAACTCATGCTGGTAGCTTCGATAACACTATCCAACTATCTCGTCCTCTGTCGTCCCCTTCTCCTTGTGTCCTCCATCTTTCCCAACATCAGGGTCTTTTCCAGGGAGTCTTCTCTTCTCATGAGGTGGCCAAAGTATTGGAGCCTCAGCTTCACGATCTGTCCTTCCAGTGAGCACTCAGGGCTGATTTCCTTAAGAATGGATAGGTTTGATCTTCTTGCCATCCATGGGACTCTCAAGAGTCTCCTCCAGCACCATAATTAAAGCTTTTTTTTGTGTTACAAAACAAACAGATAAACAGAAAAAGGTATCTCTGTTGTCTCCACTTTCAGTTCATAGTCCTTTTCACAGCTCGATTCCATTTAGCAAGCAACACTTTTGTCACTGACATCTTGCATTTGGGGGGAAAGGGAGGGGGGAAGAGAGAGATGGAGTATTGTTCTTTTGTTCTATTGCCTATTATTAGTGTAAGGGTTTGTGTCAGCATTATGTGGGTAGGCCTTTTCTTTATGTATTTACTTCTTATTTATTGATAATGCGAGAAGTTAGGGGGTCTTGGGCATAGTTGGTTGCATTCAGTTGATTGCAGTGTGGCTTGTTTATGTGTTGGGGGGGGGGGAGGTTGTTGGGCCAGGTTAGCCATATTGATTCATATGCTGTTGGGGGGGGGCATAAGTTCTATTTATTTTCAACTGGCTTTGCTTCTGTAAACCCGAGCCAGCCGCTGTGCTTTGAGAATGGCAACTTGGTGCCCATAAATTAATATTGGAAGGTTTTACCTCTGGCCCAGAGAGAATGTGGGCGTGACAATATTTTCCCTGTTTTTATTTCTGGGTGTCAGGCTGCTGTGTTAAAAGTTACAGAAGCACGACCATTTAAATAATAACAATAATTTGGCAGCCCTACCAGATGGCTTGAGAGAGAAAGAGAGAGAGAGAGAGAGAGAGAGAGAGAGAGGAAAGAGACATAAAAAACTGACCAGCAGATGTCAGACAGGCTTTCAAATGGATCTGAAAATTCAGCCCTTATCCCTTCTGAGTACAGTGGTACCTCGGGTTACAGACACTTCAGGTTACAGACGCTTCAGGTTACATACGCTTCAGGTTACAGACCCTGCTAACCCAGAAATAGTACCTCGGGTTAAGAACTTTGCTTCAGATTGAGAACAGAAATCGTGTTCCGGCGGCACGGCGGCAGCGGGAGGTCTCATTAGCTAAAGTGGTGCTTCAGGTTAAGAACAGTTTCAGGTTAAGAACGGACTTCCGGAATGAGTTAAGTTCTTAACCAGAGGTACCACTGTAGTTGCCTACCACCTCTGTGGATTGGGGTGGAGGGCACCTGGAGGTAAACACCTGCTGTCTGACTTGTGTAGGATCCCCACACCACTTAGACTTCTGAGAGCCCAGAATTCTAGATCGCAAAGGAAGTCTACATGAATGGAAACAGTTCATGCTTCAGATGCTTACCTCCAGCTCATGAAGGGTGATGGGAATGCCGGCACTCTCACCCCCGGTCTCCCTTACGCAGTGTGAGCTTGGAATGCCTGAACAAGGAGTTGATCTAATCCACCACTGGCTCTACTTGTCTTGTTGGCATCAATGCACCTTCTGACAGGTGTGTTGGGTTTGCAAACCCACCTCTGATTCTGAGCAGTGCTCCTCTTAAGCCCCTCCCTTTTGCTTCTGACATGTGATGCATTTCTGGAGTCCAGAAGGTGGGGAGATGGTCTGTTCTGGATGGGGCTGAGCTCCCCTGGAAGGAGCAGATCCACAGCTTGGAGGTACTTCTGGAGCCAACGTTGTAACTGGAGGCTCAGGTGGCGAGGAATGCCAATTTCTAGCTCTGGTCAGGGTGTCTGCTGCTGCCTCTCTGGACAGTGATGACTTCACCACTGGCCTCCATGCTCGGGTGACTTCCGACTGCAACTCTCTACATGTGGGACTGCCCTTATACATGACTTTAACTGGTTCAAAATGCAGCAGCCAGATGACTGGTTGAGATTCCATTTAGAATGCCTATAACCCCTGCTTTAAAATGGCCACATTGGCTGCCAGTTTGCTTCTGGGCCCAATTCAAGGTGCCCCCATTAGTGATTAAAACACCAAATGACTCCGGCCTCAAATATCCAAAAGACCTCCTCCTTTCCTATAGATCAGTAGTTCTTAACCTGTGGGTCCCCAGATGTTGTTGGACTACAACTCCCATCATCCCTGAGCTCTGGCCTTGCTAACTAGGGGTGATGGGAGTTGTAGTGCAACAACATCTGGGGACCCACAGGTTGAGAAAGGCTGCTATGGGGTGGGTGTGTTAGGTAGTTCCATCACCCACAGCAGTGTGGGGAATGGCAGCCTGGGTGACAGCTCTCTCTGTGGTGATATTTACACTGTGGAACTCCCTTCCCACAAAGGTGTGCTTGGCACTTTTATTATGCAGTTTCCATCACATGCTGGAGATGCACCTCTTTGCCCAAGCCTTTGATATCTGAGAAATACACATTTTAGGAACCACCCTATTCTCTTGAGTGCAATGTGTTTTTAGTTTTATATTTTTAAATGGTTGTCACTGGCCCTGGGACTTTATGGTACAGGGCAAGTAATAATGGCATTAGAATCTTAGAGTTGGAAGGGATCCAAAGGATCATCTAGTCCAACCCCCTGCAATGCAGAAATCTCAGCTAAACATCCAAGGCAGATGGCTATCCAACCTCTGCTTAAAAACCTCCAATGAAGGAGAATCCACAATCTCCCAAGGGGACTCCCCCATTGGACAGTGGACATTCCACTGTCAAACAGCTGCCATTATTATTATTTTCAAGTCTATGGACAGAAATTAGCCCTCAAAGACACTCTATCCAGCTTTCCCTGCTTTGTACATGAGGCTGGGTTTTGCCAGGCTGAAATGTTTCCTTGAATTCTGATGGTGCCTTATGCTTGCTTTGATGGAGAGGGGTGTGTGTGACTTTTGTGTAGCTGGGATGTAGCCTACTGTTGAAAGAAAAGAGCTGCATCTATTGTTTAATGCACCTTTGCCTCTCGTCCTGTGCACCAGTAGCCTATGACTCCAGGATGGTTGCTGATGGACGTACGCAGCCCACAAGGTTCATAACAGGCCTTTTCTTGTTGTAAAGGAATTAATAACTCTAAGAAGGTTCTCTCTGGCCCTGTAGCCTTTCCCTATTACCCTGTGACCGTCCCGTCTCTCTCTTTTCTATCAAATTTTGGCCAGTGTTTCCCAGACTTGGGTCTCCAGCTTTGGGACTACAATTCCCATCATCCCTGACCACGAGTCCTGCTACTTACGGATGATGGGAGTTGTAGTCCAAAAACATCTGGAGACCCAAGTTTGGGAAACACTGATTAAACTGTCATCTCCTCTGGGCAGGGACCTGCCTCGTTGTTTATGCTGCCCTGTAAAAAGTGTTTGTACATTGATGACGCTAATAAATAGACAACGAAGTGGTATTTGTCAGGCATCCACCAAGGAAATATTTATCTTTTGTTGGAAGATGGGCACATGCAGCTTTCTGCTGAACCAAGAAGCCCTCCCTCTTTCTCCGACAGAACTGTGGTTCTCCTTTTGCCAAGTGCGATTTGAGCCACGAGAGGGCAGCACAGCGTGCGAGAAGAACACACAGTGGAGTGGAAGAATAGACTCCAGGTACCCAGCAGCATCTGGTGAATAAAGCACTGGGGGAAGAAGGATAACTGTGACACAGGAGCAAGGGGATGCCTTGAATGGTTGCTTTCCTCTCCATGCAGAGAGGGAAGGGAGCTGCGGCTGAAAAGAGGGTTGGATCTCTTGGCACAAAAGCTTCAAAAGCATTGGGGGCGGGGAGATTTGAGTGTGGTGATAGGAGGCTTGTTGTCATGGGGAATTTTTCACCCAAGGGAAGCTGCATTGGATTTGGAAAATCTTGACTTAGTACATAACCTGTGGCGAAATAGTCATATGTACACCCATAGCAAGAAGAGGCACCGTGTGAACATGGTCTGCACATAGGTTTTGTGCACAGAAGGATGAAATAACACTCGTGCAAGGAATCGTGGGATGTCAGACAGTGTTTAATGGTGGACAGTTTTGCAATCTATCATTGTATCTCTTGAGGCAAATGCTCCCCTGGATCAGTAGCGGACACTGGTGTTTCAAATTTCAGTGGTGCCCTGTGTGGTGGCAAAATCTGGCGCTCCCCCCAGAGGGGACAGAGGAGGCCGAACCACCAAGCTGAGCATGGCATCAAAGGGAGGCTCCTTCTAAGCATGACAGAGGAGGAACCATGGCCACTGAAGCTGTGTGACGCTGGGGAAGTCCTCCTCCTGATGACACGTCTCCTCTCTACAACATACACATGATGTCACAGACGTGATGCACCGCTAGGCCCCCGCCCCATCTTCGGCCCAAGTTGATGCCTCTGATTACCACTGAGCCACAACCCTTCTCCCAAATACACAGCAGAGGAAGTTCAGGGACTCAAAGGCTTGTCTCTTGTTTTTGGAGCCTGATCTTCTGGACTCTTGGAATTTAAAGCTGAGCATGGCTCAGGCGAGCTGTTGTGAAATCCCAAGTTTTGGTGGAGCAAGTGGCTCCCTCCTTGAAGACAGAGTTCAGGGTAAATTGTAGCCAATGTGGCAGCCTCGTTTTCTGAGTTGCTTGTAAGGCTGATGAGTCAGTAGAGCTCAGTTAGGCAAGAAGCTTCCTATGTCCCCAGTATTGATTGTCCAACTGGCAGTTGCAGAGACTTGGCCTAACCAGAGATATAAGTGTATCTCCCAGCCAGGCCAGCCTTGCAAAACACTTCAGCAAAAGTTAGCCCACAAATTTTTACTAGACTTAAAGAATTGCAGATGCCATTGCTAGTTATCTGTGAAGGCTATATATACTTGGTCCCTCCTTTGATTGAGTGTCATTCTGCCTTGTAATTCACTCGCTCTTGTTCATGCTTGTGTAGTTTCTCCTGTTCTTTTGCAAACCGATTTATTGGATCTTCTGCAAAAGGGCCCAACGGGTGAGCAGAAGGTGGGGATGGTAAAATCTGTCAATTTCAGTCTCTGCCAGTTTCTCATTTTTCCAACCTTGAGGTCAGTTCCCCATGTATTTCTCCTAATGTGCATGTTTCACTAATAACCCCCCCTTTTTTTGCAACAGTTTTGCCTAACGTAATGCATTTTTGTATGCTGTTTTCACTATTGTGTGCATTTCCCTAGCGCATGCATTTGTGCACACACATTACTTAGCTGGAGAACTGCCTTGCAAAATGTGTAGAATTGAGAATTTCGAACGATGGCTGCATTTCATTTTGTGTGATGTTTTCAGAAAGTTTGATTAGGAAGGTTTGCCTGTAAGTTTGAACTGAATCAAATTTCTTCCTATTCTTAGGCCAAGGCGGATTGGTGTTTACTGGTAGATATTGGAGTGATTTCCAGCAAATTGGCAAGACTTTCTTCCTCCCAACTGATCAACAATGACATCACATTTCCTCACCTGTATTAGGCTTACCAGGGGTGGACTTCTGTGTGAAAGGACCATGAGCCAAGGATGGAGAGAACACTTAGTGTCAGCATGGGGCCAGTCAGTGGAAATGGCAGGCAAGGCTGAGGAGGGGTCACCAAGCAAGGAAAGGCGACTTGGGAGAGAAAGAGTGTGAAGTATTTGCCCCTTTGCTCATATTTGTCACATCTCTCCTGCAAAAAACTAGTTTCTAACCAGGACCACATTCACACCATACTGTATTGTTTTTAACACTCTATTGGAGTGGCTGGGGAAACTCAGCCAGATGGGTGGGGTATAAATAATAAATTATTATTATTATTATTATTATTAAGCATTTTGATACCACTTTGAACAGTCATGGCTTCCTCCAAAGAATTCTGGGAGCTGTAGTTTGCTAAGGGGGATGAGTGTAGTGTTGGGACCCCCGAGGACCATCTAGTTCAACGCATGCAATGCAGGAACCTTTTGCCCAACGTGGGGCTTGAACCCACTACCCTGGTATTAAAGAGTCTCATGCTCCATCAACTAAAGCTGACTCTGGGTGTCGTCCCCGCCAAGAGTTACATTTCCCAGAGTTCCTGGGGAGAGAGGTTGATTGTGAAACCCCTCAGGAAACTAGCTGAGGGGACGATGACACAGGAATCTCGTGACAACAACAACAACAACAACAACAACAACAACGATGATGATTCATTATTTATACCCCACCCATCTGGCTGGGTTTCCCCAGCCACTCTGGACAGCTCCCAACAAAATATTAAAACTGTGATAAAAAATCAAACATTAAAAACTTCTCTAAACAGGCCTGCCTTCAGATGTCTTCTAAAAGTCTGGTACTTGTTTTTCTCTTTGACATCTGGTGGGAGGGTGTTCCTCAGGCCACTACCGAGAAGGCCCTCTGCCTGGTTCCCTGTAACCTCACTTCTCGCAGTGAGAGAACTGCCAGAAGGCCCTCGGAGCTAGACCTCAGTGTCCAGGCTGGACAATGGGGTTGGAGACGCTGCTTCAGGTATACTGGACCGAGGCCGTTTAGGGCTTTAAAGTCAGCACCAACACTTTGAATTGTGCTCGGAAACGTATTGGGAGCCAATGAAGGTCTTTCAGGACCGGTTTTATATGGTCTCGATGGCCACTCCCAGTCACCAGTCTGGCTGCTGCATTCTGGATTAGTTGTAGTTTCCGGGTCACCTTCAAAGGTAGCCCCACAACTGTCAGCACCCTCAACAAATCACAACTGTCATGATTCTTGGGAGAAGCCATGCCTGCTTAAAGTGGTGTCATAGCACTCTGAATGTGTGGTGTGAATGTGACCCAGTCAAATTCCTGTTTGTCAAATGATGTGGGCAGGAACCTGAGGAAAAAGGGTGCTGCCCCAGAAGCACTGCTGTCAGGTGACTCTGTGGGTCTGCCCTCCACCCCAGGCCTGAGCATGTGGCACCATTTTCCTCTGATTTCACTGAATAGCCTCCAACATTTCTCTGATGAAAATAGGGTCATCCTAGTCCATCATCATCATCATCATCATTTTATTATTTATACCCTTCCCATCTGACTGGCTTGCCCCAGCCACTCTGGGCGGCTTCCAGCATATGTAAAAACATGATAAAACCTCAAACTTTAAAAACTTTCCTATGCAGGGCTACCTTCAGATGCCTTCTAAAGTTGTAGTTACTTATCTCCTTGGCCCGAGGGTTGCATACTATTCCCTCCAACATTTCTCCAATGAAAATAGGGACGTTATAAGGAAAAGCGGGACATTCTGGGATCAAATCAGAAACTGGGATGGCTTCTGTAAATCCGGGACTGACCCTGGAAAATAGGGACACTTGGAGGGTCTACAGGAGCACCTGGGACTCTGTCGCAGTAGATAACTGGAAAAGGCTCTTGCAGTACAGGTGTTGCTAAGAATCAGGCTGCAGCTGCTGCTGCTATGGTATTAAGGGCTTAAGTTCAGCTTGTTCCTTGCTGGAGCATTTTCAGAGCTCAGTCCTCTCCAGACTCCTGTATTCAGCAAGGGTCCTCCTGCCTTGACATGCCCTCACCACAGGACACCAGGTCAGGATCTGCTTTGGGTACAGGGGGGCAAAGCTCTGATCTCGCTCTTGGATTGAAAACCTTTGGGGGACTTTGCCACATGCAAGGGAAGTTGTGCTCCTGGTTTCTCCTCCCTCCCCACTTTCCCACTTGAGTCCTCACAGCCGTCCCCAGACATGCTAATTCTCCAATGTCTGGCTCATGCCCACAGAGACTCTGGGAATTAATTGATAGATGGCGCCGGTGCTGGGGAGCTGCAACCTTACTGTAAATGTTTAACCGTATCTGTCCAGTGTCTGTGGATCTGAATTGCTTTCCAGGGCTCCAGCGTTTTCTAATGGGTGTTGGCTGGTGGAGAATCTAAAAAAAACAGTCAGTTTTATCAATATGGGGTTGGGGGGTTGGGAAAGAGCCAGAAGTGAGATAGCTAAGACCATGCAGTGACTAGTTCAGGCTGAGAAGAGGCAGGATCAAGGCCTGCTCGTGAGGAGAGCTGAAGCAGCTTCCTTGGGCAGCATAATCCAGTGGGGTGGCCTTCCCCCACTGATGAAGTACCATCTCCACCTTCTCTGCCCTGAACTCGGCCCAGCATCTTTCAGTAGAAATGGTGGCGGCTGTTGTTGTTTTTCTGCCTGCTTTCCTGATGATGTGGATTTGGGGTCATAATAAATGTGCAGCTGTGACTAAGAGGGTTGCTAGGTGGAAAGGTTACTCATGCATCCCTTTGCTTCAGAGTGATTCAATTCGGGGCATGAATGAGCTGCTCAGAGTTGCAGCCTCTTTTGTATGGGATGGAAGCCAGCTTGTGGTTTGTGAGGGAGAACGAGGGGCAGGCTGGCTCTGAGAGTGGCAGGCCGGAACAGAGTTTGGTCCAGTTGTTTATTATTACAGCTGAATGCCCCAAAAGGCTTTGAAGCAGTTATAAGGTAAACAGCATTTCCATGCGCTCTGGCACTCCTCACGGTCCTCCATGCGCCAGTGGCGGTTTAGTCCTGCTGGCCACATGACGCGTAAAGCTGTCTGTGGACAAACGCCGGCTCCCTCAGCCTGAAAAGCGATATGAACACTGCCCCCCCATAGTTGCCTTGGACTGGACTTAATCATCCAGGGGTCCTTTACCTTTTAAAAAGCAGTGTATGCAAACAGTAAAATATGAACGCCCAGAATTAAAGTACACTGTACTTTAAAAGAAAATAAAACAATCACATTAAAGCATGTCTACACATCTTGGGAGGAATATCCCACTGTTAGATTAAGGCCACAGCTGAACAATGCATTTAAAGAGCTATGATACCACTTGACATACTCATGGCTTCCACCAAATAATCCTGGGAACTGGAGTTTGCTCTGGGTGCTAAGAGTTGCTGTGAAGCCCATATTCCCCTCCCAGAGCTACAATTCCCAGAGTGGTTTAACAATCAATTCTTCTTTCCAGGGAACTCTGGGAATTATAGTTCAGCACCCTTAACAAAGTCCTGTCCCAAGAATGCTGAGGGGAGGGGCACCGCCACCATGACTGTGCTATAATATTGCTTCAAATGTAAGGTGTGGCTGTTACCTAAGTGGAATGAGGATGATGGATGATAAATTCTTCCGTACCTCCCTGAAGCTTGTGCTTTGAAGCATCCCCCTTCTCAGTTGGGTGGCAAATTGACTAGACCAATATGTTTGGTTTAATCAATTTGTAGCACTCTATTAAGGCCTGTGGGGCTAAAAGGAGCAGCTGCAGTTATGAAAATTGGAGTGAACAGATGCCCCACTTGTTTTTTTTCCTCCCTTCGTACAGTTATTGAGCTGCTGTGTAAGGGGAAAATTGCTCCTGTTTCTCTAGAGAGAACAACAGGAGTGGCCCACCCAGGGTGGTTCATAAGAGAATGTACAAAATGATGATAAAATCTGTATCACCATGCCAAATAACAACAAAAACAAGCAATTAAAAGCACTGGATAAAAAAGAGAGTTGAATACTCAAAACAATAAAGGCTTTTGTCTGGTTCCAAAAAGATAATAAAGTTGATGAAAGGGAAGTTCTCCTTCAATAGAGAGTGTCTTTATTTAATATTCATGGGTACTACCAGATACTCCCTTGCAGATGATGAGGCGCACAGGCAGGTTTTCTTATTATTACACTTTTCTCCAAGGAACTGAAGGTGGCACACACAGTTCTCCTTACAACAGCTGGGTGGTGTAGATTTGACTGAGAGACCCTGACTGGCCCGAGGTCACTCAGTGAGGTTCATGAACGAGTGGGGATTCAAACCTGGACTCCTGGATTCTAGTCCAACACTATAAATCAGGAATGGGGAAACTTGGGCCCATGGGATTTCCTAAGCCACATCCCTCACACTTGCTTTGCAACTTCCTTGAGTGTTTTCACTTGGCTTGGACACTGCTAATGCCTCCTGCTTGCCTGGATAGAGGATATGGGTGTGTGCAGAAAGTAGCCTACTATACAAATATAAAATTTACATTTGTTGTTCTGCTCACTTTTGCCACAGGTCCCACCTGCCACTGGTATCTGGCCCCCAGAAAGTTGCCCTGAATGGAATGTGGTCCTTAAGCTGCCAAGGGTTCCCCAACTAGCATAGTCTCATTGTGTAACTACAACAACACACTAGTATGGGAGCAAGTGTTCCTTTCAGGTACCCAAATCCCAAGCCATGCAGGGCTTTAGTGGAAAGACTCAGAACCTTGCATTGTGCTTGGAAATGGACTAGAATGGTTTTCTAAGCTCTGGCACAATCCACAGAATAGACTAGGAAGGGGACTGTTGAAGCCAAAGTTTGTCCCACTAGTCCTTAATGGGATAAGCTGATTGCTAAAAGAGTCCTGGATCTATATTGGAAAACCTTGTAAATCCACAATAGTCACTGGCCAAACACATACAAAAATAGTAACTAGCTTTCTTGCTTTTGCATAGTTATATTAGTCACATCGGTGGTAGGAAAGAAAGGGAGAAAAAATATCCCAAACTTTAGGTGAGGTTTAAAGTTTAGCTGATTGTGTGAAGAAAAGCTGAATTACCTAAGAGGCCACCAGGCCAGTGACAATTTGCAAGCCTGGTTTGAGTGTTGTTGTAGGAGTGCTGTGTGTCTTTCTGGGCTGATATGTGGCTTACCAGTTGCTCACTTCAAAAGCCTCCAAGCTATTTAGAAAAATGAAGACCCAAAGGCACAGCATAAAAACCAAAAGAATACAAAACAGTAAAGCCATAATAATGATCTTGAAGCAGACCCAGCAAAATGCTAGCAGCTATCTCTTAGCCGCAGACTCATAGAATTGTAGAGTTGGAAAGGGGCCATGAGGGTTACCTTGTCCAACCCTCTGCAATGCAGTGATCTTTTGCCCCACTTGGGGCTTGAAACCTCATGTTCTACCAGCTGAGCTATCCCAGCTTGGAATGCCTTTGTGTTTTCATACTCTTTCCATTCCCCAATGCCACCCATCAGAGTGCTGCATTGAGCCCATATATGAGGTCACTAAAGTTAGAACCAGGTGTCAGATCACCGGTCCATCTGGCTCAGTACTCTCTAGCAGAAGCTTTCCAAGTTTCAGGCAGGAATCTCTCCCAGCCCTACCTGGAGATGGCAGGGATTGAACCAGGGATCTTTGCATGAAAAGCAGATTCACTGCCAATGAGTTGTACAGTATAGCCTTTCAGATCGCATGATCCAAAACCATTAAGGGGATCTTAGCAAGCTGTATTAGACTGTTGGTCCATCTACTTCAATACTGTCTACTTAGAGATTGGGATGGATTGAACCTGTGACCTTCTGCATGCAAAGCACATGCTCTTCCAGTGAGCTATAGCTGATCCCCAAACACACACTCCTCCCTCACCGGTCTCTTCTCTCCATTTGGTGTCCTGCTCTCTTTTCTCTCACCACCCCCTGGGAGGCAGAAAGGCTCCCATGCTGGTTAATTGTAATGTGTATAGACAGGGATGTGTGTCTGGAAATGAAGACCTAGGCCTTGTATCGATTCCTGCACAGATGGCTGCTGAGCTGCCTCTGGGGAGCTGTAATGACTCGCTTGGCAGCTAAGCTCCCTTCAGCCTTGCTTTGCCACCCTTTCCCAGTGTTGTTTTCACCTCTCAGAAGAGAATAGAGCCAGTTCTCTACATGCAGTCCATCTCTTCTGTTAACCCATTCTTCCATATGGAAACATTGAAGCCTTGGAGATACTGGCCTTCTGTGGCACAATCCCTCCATGGGCTTGCCATTCAATTTGGCCTAGCTGAATGGCTTTGGGGCATCAAGGGGAGAGGGGTTCTCTATTAACTGGGATTATCCTGGCCTTGTTTTGGAAATGGTTGATTCTGGCTTCTTCCAAATCCCCATCCTGGAAAGATCCAGTCCAATGCTGGCTTTCACAGAACTCAGTTGGGTTTGTTTGTTTATTCATTCATTCATTTGAAGCTTTCTGCATCCCAGCTCTCCAGCCCAAGAAGGTTTCCAGAGCAGTTCACAAAGATCAGTCAAAAGGCAGCCCTTGCCATCAGGCCTTCCATCCAAAAGACATAATGCAAAAGAAAGAAAGGGAAAAAAACAAAGGGAAGTTGCTGGTCTCAGCTGAGCTGATGGAGTTGCCCTGATTCACTTCTCTCATTCTGTTACAGCTTGGTGGAATGGCTGCTGGTGGGTGACAGTTTTTGGAGGGAGGAGCCTAATGGTCCTGCTTCCGTTCACCCCTCAGTTATAGTTTGATGGACTTTGTTCAAATGAACATTGAAAGGATTCACTTTCCATATTTACAAGCCAGATTGATATAAATTTCTTAAACATGGAAGTTCTGAAGCACCATACCATTGTCTTTCAGAGAGAACCACTGTGATATTAATACAATTGCTTCAAAATTTCCTCTGGGGCAGGAAAGTGATGTGGTTTGGGGTCTCTTAGTCAGGCAAAGGGATGCGGGTGGTGCTGTGGGTTAAACCACAGAGCCTAGGACTTGCCAATCAGAAGGTCGGCAGTTTGAATCCCCACGACGGGGTGAGCTCCCATTGCTCGGTCCCTGCTCCTGCCAACCTAGCAGTTCGAAAGCACGTCAAAGTGCAAGTAGATAAATAGGTACCGCTCCAGCAGGAAGGTAAACGGCATTTCTGTGCGCTGCTCTGGTTCACCAGAAGCGGCTTAGTCATGCTGGCCACATGACCCAGAAGCTGTATGCCGGCTCCCTCGGCCAGAAAAGCGAGATGAGCGCCGCAACCCCAGAGTTGGTCACAACTGGACCTAATGGTCAGGGGTCCCTTTACCTTAGTCAGGCAAAACATCTGGGGGGATTTTGATAGAACCCAAACATTTCCCAAAAACTAGTGAAATGTCTCAGCAGGTTTGCCACCAGATTTGGACTAAAATTAAATGTGAAGGCAATCTAGGGGCTGAGATTTCCATAATATGGTGCTGTGCCATCTGCTAATTTTCCTCTACATATTCACTGGTTAAAGGGGCCCTTTTCAAAAGCTTGGTTTAGAGCATGAGATTTTCAAAATATGATGCTGCTTTTGACAAAGATGCTACCACTGAAGATTAGAATGTTTATTAAATGCTCCATGAAAAGCCTTCAGCAATTTTCAGCGAGCTGTGAAAACAAAACTTGAGAGCTGGTGATCTACGTCAGATTGTCCCCTGTGTGTTCTGAAGCTGCCAATTCATCGTTCTCATTCCCTTTAGACCAGGGCTGGGGAACCTCAGACCCAGAAGCTGAATGCGGCCTTTCAAGCCCCTCTCTTTGGCCCTTGGTACTCTCTCCACACTCTCTTCCCTAGCTCCACCAAATCTCTCTTCACTGGCCCTGCTTTTCACCATGCTTGAGTGTGCATCTTTGGGTTCTGATCATGCCTCTTGCTTGCATGGATGGAGAAGGATAGAGAAGGTGTGTGAGTTTGTGTAGAAACTAGCCCAGGGGTCAGCAAACTTTTTCAGTAGGGGGCTGGTCCACTGTCCCTCAGACCTTGTGGGGGGCCAGATTATATTTTTTTTGGGTGAATGAATGAATTCCTATGCCCCACAAATAACCCAGAGATGCATTTTAAATAAAAGGACACTTTCTACTCATGTAAAAACACACTGATTCCTGGACTGTCCGTGGGCCAGATTTAGAAAGTGATTGGGTCAGATCCAGCCCCTGGGCCTTAGTTTGCCTACCCATGAACTAGCCTACTGAATAAAGATAAAATTAATATTTGTTGCTCTGCCCACTTCTGTTCCTGAGCTTGCCCTCCACTGGGTTGCCATAAGATAATTTAGCCCTTAGGCTGAAAAAGGTTCATAGAATCATAGAGTTTGAAGGGCTGCTGAGGATCATCATAGTCCAATCCCTTGCAATGCAGGAATATGTAAGTTGTCCCATATTGAACCTGCAACCTTGGCGTTATCAGCACCATGCTCTAGCCAACGGAGCTATCTAGTTCTCCAACCTCCTGGTATACGCTAGAGCAGGACTGCAACATAGGTAAAAATTCAATGATGGCTGTAGTCCAAGTCCTACTCATATCAAATCCCCAAGAGCACATTCGTTGGTGGTGAGAGCCAAATGATTCTAACAACGAGTCCTCTGAGGGTCCTTGCTAAGGATGTGCCAGCCATCAGCACCATCTACCTTTAATTCCTTAAAACAAAAATAAAAATGAGATTTGAGATTTTTGTGCAAGTATATTCCAGGCGTTTTACATTACATCAAACAAATGCCATTGAAAAACTGCTTGCAGCCCAAACATTTACATAGAACTAACACCGGTTAAAACAGCCAACTCTGTAACAGATACACAGTTTCTTAATGATCACTTTTGCTTCTGTTCCCCTTTAAATTTCAGTTTAGGCAAGATGCCCAGAAGAGGATGGTGGCCTTTGGGCTGACACCACTTCCCCATTCCTTGCCTTAGACTCTGTGGCCACCCAGCTATTCCCTCCCCTCTCTTCACCCTGCCTGCACACATCTCCTCTTTCCATCTTTCCTCTCTCTCTCTCTCTCTCTCTCTTTCTCTCTCTCCCTCTCCCTCTCCCCCCCCCCCTCACTTGGCTGCTCCTTCCTCCTTCTGGCGAGAATTCAAGTAGATGAAAAGCCAATCTGCATATTTCCCATAACCCATTTTCAAAGCAGGGTTTATTGTTTTAAAACAAAATCAATTGGGAAGCAGCGGAGAGGTAGGTGAGGATGCAGAGGCAGCGGGTGCCCTTGGCGGTGCAATCTCCCTGTGCGCGCTGCAATAAAAAGTTGTTCGCTTGAAGGGGCTGTGGTTAGAAAAATAATAATAAAGCTTCACAAAGAGCTTGCCCTCTGCTGGCAATTGTCACAGGACCTTGAACTGTTCCAATGGAGAAACTGGGGTGGAGTGCGGAAAAGGCCCACTGGCCTAGAGGAGAAAGAACTGGGCAGTAACGTGTCATAGAAGTGGACTAGATGCAGAAATCTCAGCTAAAGGATCAATGACAAATGGCCACCCAATGTCTGCTTAAAAACCTCCAAGGAAGGGAAACACTTCCACTGTTGAACAGCTCTTACTGTCAGAAAGCTCTTCCTGGTGTTTACTCAGAATTTCCTTTCTTGTAATTTTAGACCAGGGGTCAGCAAACTTTTTCAGCAGGGGGGCGGTCTACTGTCCCTCAGACCTTGTGGGGGGCTGGACTATATTTTTTTTGGGGGGGTGAACGAATTCCTATGCCCCACAAATAACCCAGGGATGTATTTTAAATAATTCTACTCATGTAAAAACACCAGGCAGCTCCCACAAATAACCCAAAGATGCATTTAAAATAAAAGGACACATTCTACTCATGTAAAAACACGCTGATTCCTGGACCATCTGCGGGCCAGATTTAGAAGGCGATTGGGCCGGATCTGGCCCCCGGGCCTTAGTTTGCCTACCCAAGTTTTAGACAGTTGTGACTTACCCTAGAGAATCCTGGGAAGTGTAGTTTGTTAAGGGTGTTGAGGAGCATTGCCACAGAGCTGCAGTTCCCAGAGTTTCCTGGAAATAGGGCCTGACTGACAAGCCACTCTGTAAAATGTGGCTTTGTGAGGGGAATAGGGTTCTCCTAAGAACTCCTGACAGTACAAGCTGTTTGGTCATGGGCACTTGTGGAATATCCTTCCTTAGAAATTAAGCAGAGACTGGATGGCCACTTATTGAGGGCACTGTAGTAGTGGATTGTCCTTGTCAGCAGAGAGTTGGACTAGGTGCCCTTTGAGGTCCCTTCCAAAACTATGATGTTATTGTTCTCTTGTACTGTCGGCCAATGGGAGGCCACCATCTGGCAGCAAAGGCAGCAGGTGGGTTCCTTAAGGCCTTCTAACACCTTCTTTGTCGGTTTAAGAATGTAAAGGCCTCATCTCTCTGATGCCTGGGCATGAACAAAGGCCTTCCTTTGCTTTCCAGTAGCTTAAGCGAAGGGATTGAAAAGCAAGGTCATTTCCCCTTATTCTTGTTAGAAGGAAAAGACAAGGTCGGTGTGTGTCACCAGGTGCAAAGGAGGTTCAGGAGCAGCCAAAAGACTCATTAGTGAAGATTCTCTGCTTTGTCTGAGGGTCCAAAGCTAGATGCGGGAGCTTACCTGAAACCTTGCCCTGTTTTCTAATGTGTCTGTTGGGCCTTGGAGGTGACCAAAGAGTTCTCTGAATGTAGCAAGAGGCCCTCGTGTGTGTCATGCAGAATGGACTTGAGCTAGGGAGATGTGGGTTCCAACTCCTGCTTGCTAGATAATTTCATAGAATTGTGGAAGGGACCCATCCAGTCTAACTCTCTGCAGTTAGCTTTATTAGCCAGATATCTAGAGATTACAGTTCCATGGCTGTCTGTAGGAATTTTGTTGTGGGAGTGGGGTGATATGTGGGGCGAAGCAAAGAGAGTGGGCTAGTTTCTCATTGAAAACTAGAGTATAGTGCAGGCTTCCTCAAACTCGGCCCTCCAGATGTTTTGAGACTACAATTCCCATCATCCCTGATCACTGGTTCTGCTAGCTAGGGATCATGGGAGTTGTAGGCCAAAAACATCTGGAGGGCTGAGGTTGAGGAAGCCTGGTATAGTGTATCCATTTTTTGCCTCATATCCCATCTTCTGCAATCTTATCTATCTATCTATCTATCTATCTATCTATCTATCTAGCTGTCTATCTATCTATATCTATCTAGGCACCTGGAGACAAAGCTTTACCCAGAGGTGGGGTAACTGCCTTCTTCCCCACCCAATGTGGATGCCAATAGATAGATCTCATTTCAGTGGTACATGCACTGACTACATCCAGGCTGCACTACTGTCATGCCCTCTGCATGGAGCCTTCCTTGAAGGCTGTTCAGAAGATTTCGTGTGACAAGAAGAATACGTGCAGGAGTTCAAATAAAATGTCTCACAGTTCTTTAGCTGAATTATTTCTATGGAAGGTGTACAAAGAATAAAAACAACAATTTTAGGATATTCCATGTTTACACAGAGAAAATCGAAAGCGGCATAAAACAGATTCGTCCCCAACCTGCAAAAAGTACATCCGATTGCCATTTCTCAAAATAATTACCGTATTTTTTGCTCTATAAGACGCACCAGACCACAAGACACACCTGGTTTTTGGAGGAGAAAAACAGGAAAAAAAATATTCTGAATCTCAGAAGCCAGAACAGCAAGAGGGATCGCTACGCAGTGAAAGCAGCAATCCCTCTTGCTGTTCTGGCTTCTGGGATAGCTGCGCAACCTGCATTCGCTCCATAAGACGCACACATATTTCCCCATACTTTTAAGAGGGAAAAAATGAGTCTTATAGAGCAAAAAATACGGTATCTCAGCCACCTTGGTATTTTTTAATGAACCAAATCTCTCAAATTTTATAGACGTGAGCGTCTTTAAAAGCTACACCTTTGTAATCCATTTGAATGTCTATTGCCCACAATGGCTCTGTGTTGCACCGCTAGGCTCTCTTATGTCCTTATAATCATGACTGATATTGATTCCCAAGGATGGACCTATGTATTTCCCCCCCCAGCCCCCCCAGCTCTAAAAACTTTACATCTCCCCTGCTTCATCTGCACTTTCCTTTTAAAAAAGGAAAAAAGGCTACAGCATTCATCCCTAAGTGCACATCAGTTATCGGAAAGGTTTTGTCTGTGTCACATTCTGCCAATATTCCTTTTATTATCCTTTTGCAACAAAAACTCCATGTATTTACAAAAGTACATGTTGTATCTGTGATTTTGAAGCCACAACACCATTTTAAATAGACATATGAGGTGGGAGAAAAACGCTGCCTGCTATTCCCCCTGCTGGTGGAATTATTTTTGGAGGATGACTGGGACTCCCAAAGCAAAACTTTCCCCAGAGGAGCAGCCTATGTTGAGGGACTGTGAGGCAGACCGAGGGGGAGTCTGAGTCCCTTAGTGGAGGTGGCAGCATGTCAATTCAGTCTTCTTCCTAAATGCAGGTAGCTTCTCCTTAGAATCAGAGGCATCCCAACATTCCCTGGAGTGTCAGTGTATGAGGAGCATTTTCCTTTGCTTCCAGCATTTACCTGTAACTATTTTCCATGCTGCTGATATTTTATTTTTTAAAAACCCACCACTTTCTATTTTTATTCATATTTGTTCTCTAGCTGATATATCTAGAGTTGCATCCCCCACAGCAATAAATTAAATAAGGGTTAGCATGGAACTTGTTCTTCTAGAGCAGGTATGTGGAACCCTTTGACCCTCTCGATGTTGCCAGACTACAACTCCCATTGTCCCTGGCTGATGGGAGTTGTAGTTCAGCAAGATCGGGAGAGCCAAAAGTGCCTCACACCTGCGCTAACGGATGGTTTTGCACAAGCAAATCTTCTTCCCCAAGAGCTTCTACAAGTGAGGAGCTTGTATATTTGTAGGTACAATTTGTCTAATTCAGGAAAAGAAAAGGTAGTTTTGCCACATTCCCACTAGGGCGAGTTCTGCATCAACGGGTCCACCAGTGACACTTTTTGCAGTGGGTCCCTCCATTGTGCAACACTGAGAAGTAGGTTTCCACCAGTGCCAACTCCTGTTTGTTTACATAGATCTTGTCATACCCATGCTGCTGGCACCCTCGACGCTTTGGGGAAAAGCTGATTGACTTCCAAAGTGCACTTGGTAGAATAGATTTGTTTATGCGAAGATTTTAATCAGCATCTTGAAATATTAAACAGTCAACAAGACACCTCTAGTGGGATCTGTGTTTACAAACAGGGCCTCCCCCCCACCCTTCACCTCAGAAAAGTGCCATCATTTTTCATAGTGCTTAACATCAAGGTTGTGCAGTGGCCAAAGAATTGACTGATATTTTCCCCACTCCGCCAACCAAGGAACAAGTAATTGCTCCATATTCCAGAGAAAGATTGTGATGTTTCTTGTGAGGTGTGTGGGCTGTGTTGAAGTTTGTGCCATCAGCCAGGATTTCACAGGTTCAACCAACAAAAACCAACTTTTGTTGGCCGATATTTAAAGTTTTATTTTGCTACACTTCTATTGTCATAGAACTCATGGCAGTGTACTTTGGGTCTTTAGATGGTACTCACATCTAGACTTGGACCAAACCCAGATTCAGCAACTCCATTGCATTATGCACCCTCCAACAGAGCTCTGGGAGTTAATCAATATCATGGTTCAAAAAGCTAGCAAACCGCCTTCAATCTATAGCCCCATTCACACCCTCAATTTACCTGCATTAGCTGCAGCTCCCCCAGGTGAAGGCTTCGGTAGGATGCCAATGGCTGGATCTGGTGCCTGTTGATGACATCATCACTATGCATCAGGGCCTCGAGGCTTATCATCCACCCAACCCTCATCCATTTTGGGCTGGACAGTAGGAAGTCTGAGGTACACTACAAAATGTTCCTTGCAAAAGCACTCAGAATGCTGTGTTTGAACATGTCAGTTCTGGATTCCAGCACCACTGCTAAATAGAATGCGGTGACAAATTGAAGGGGGACTGCAAATTACATCCTGAGAGTTGTGGATAGCCAGGTTTATAGCAGAGGTTCAGGTTCAATAAAATCGTGCAGTAAGGCGTGATCCTTCTGTGGTTTCTATTTTTTTAAAAAATGATGTTTATTGAGAATTTTAAAGTTACAAAGAAAAAAGAAAGAAAAGACAAGAGAGAGAGAAAAAGAGGAAAAAAAGAGAAGAAAGTAGATAAACATAACAATTAAACAATACAGATCAATAAAGACCAAAATCAAAAAAGGTAGCAAAACACACAATACATCTAAATCAAAAAACAAAAATAAACAAACAATTAAAAAACAATTCTAATATTCCCAAATCCTTAACTTTCATTAACTTATTTCAACGACCTCCTCACACCTCCCTTTTTTGTATTCTAGTTGTTAATTATCTCAGCAAATCCTTTCCATCTTTAACAATATTCTGTCATGTAAATTACCTTAATCTATTTTAACCTTATCTTACCTAAAAAAACCCTAAAACTTAAAACTTAAAACCTATATATCAAATTCTTTTAACCATAACATATTCTTTCATAATTCTTTTTGACATTTCTGCTAAAGCCAAATAATTTCATTTCAACATTTTTCTAATACTCATTAATTTTACAATACTTTTCTAAATAAATTTTGAAACTTTCTTCCAATCTTCATCCATCGTCTCTTCTTCCTGGTCTCGGGTTTTGTCAGTCCTTTCTCGTCTATCTAATCCATCAACCTGGTGCTCTTATGTCCGAGGCTCTTAAATCTTTTCCATGTCCCTTCTGCAGGTCTTCTTCTTGTTTATACCTGCCCTTTACTTTATCTTTTGTTGATCTTTTTCTTGTTTTCTTTCCTTTCTCATTGGGGGGTAGGTCTCGGGAGGACTCCAGTCCAAAAATATCTCCATCTCTCCTCAGCAGATCAGCCCATTCCCCACAGTCCCATTCCCCACAGTCAACACTGTAATCCAGAAAGTATTTAAAAGCATGTTTCAAAGTCTTTCCAAAATTAAGAGCCCTCACAACTCCAACCCCCCCCCCCGGTCCACTCCAGATTCAAACTTCAAGAACAGCGACTTATACTCCTGCAAGGCCTCAGGTCTCTCCATTTGTGTTATTTGAGGTTCAACAACAACCTCCTCCATTTTCTTCTGCCCTTGTGCTTGCCCTATCAAAACAGATTCCTGAGCTGGTTCCTGAATGATTTCTATATGGGTATTCGGCGTTTGTCCAAAGTTTTTAACTGCAACAGTCATCAAATCCATCTTCTCATGCATCTGCTCCAGCAAAGCACTTGTCTTGCAAAAAGCAAGCACCAAGACTTCTTGTAAACACATTTCCCCCCCCAAGGTTAGAGTCTGGTCTCACAATCCTAATCATACAGCTGTGAGGTCCCCAGATCAGCTCCAGCAACAAATTAACAAGCTCCCTCTAGAGGAGACAATTTCTATTTGTATCCATCTTTTAAAAGCAGGACCAACAAGGAAAAATTACTTTCACTTTTCAAATACTTTGTTTCTTTTGATTGCAAGAAGCAACATTGGAATCAATATATTTCTCTTTTTTTTTTTAACTATCTGTCAAAAGATGTTCCGTTCACAGTCGATGAACTTTCCCCATAAATTTCTGTCTCTGACACCCCGTTCCCAGGTTTGAGACGGTGGAAAATTTATCTTTCTTTACTCTCTCTCCTGCAGGCTTAAACAGTCAAAAATCCCCCTCTTTTCTCCTGCTTCCAAGAGGGGTTTTGGTGGTGATGAATGAAGGAAATTTAGAACTTTATATATGACTTTCCAGACTTTAGCTTCCAAAGTTTTTGCTTCAATCTATTTACAAAAAACGGGAGGCAGACTTCCTGTTTAGAACCTCCCCGTTTTGATGCCAAATTAAAATATTTCTTAGTACTTAATCCAATTTTCCGTTCTACTCACGGGTACTTGTTTAGAGTCCAATTGTCCACAGGAAAAAGTCAGCGCTCTCCGGCAATGGCTGTGCGGCTTCACTCCGTAAAAGTAGCGGTTGATTCAAAACACCGCGCCGCTCACCCCACGTCGCTTCGGACCCCCGAAAAAGGGGTTCCCTGCGAGTAGGGGAGGCACTCCTGGTGTCAGCCAAATCCCACGTTCCCAGGCTTCCTCCGCCTGGGATTTTTAAGGGGTCTCCGCCTTCGCTGCGGCGGCAAGACCAGATTTTCACGGAGCGGGTTCCTCTCTGTCAGAGGAACTCCGCCATTGCCGATGGCGCTGTCCCGGAAGTCCAATCCTTCTGTGGTTTCTAACCAACCACCATGCCCTTTTCCTGAATATTCCATTCAATTCCCACCCCCATTTTCCATTGTCCCCCCACAACAGTCAGTCAGCATTTTATGCCCACTGAGTATGCTCTTTACTCACTGGGTTGCTTTAGGGAGTTTTGTCCCCCTGCAGTTGCAAGATTGCAGAGGTTGCTGGCAATAATAGTCCAGTTTATAGAACATGGGTCATTGATGTGGTGCCCCTGGGCACAATTGTAAGCTCGGCATATTGTTACAACTGTTATTTTATAGTACAAAGCAACAGGGGCAGTAGGAAGTATGAGAGAAGTGATGACTAGCTTCACAGTTCTTTTCCATATTGTGATTTTTTACACTCTCACACACATTCTGATTAATGATATAGCAAATATTATGAAACCGTTAACACGATGTGGACTTCAAACCAGTTTTGGCTGATGCATCGATACATCGCCCAGCCCTAACTTGAACCCAATGGACCTGAATGCTGGAAGATTCAGGACAGATCAAAGAAAGCATTCCCTGTATACAGTAGTTAAACCATGGAACTTACACTCACGGGAGTCGGTGATGGCCACCAATTTGGATGGCTTTAAAGGAGGATTAGACAGATTAATGGAGGACAAGGCTATCAACTGCTATGAGCCGTGATGGCTTTGTTCTGCTTCCACTTCCAGAGCTACTTGCCTTTGAATATCAGTTTCTAGAAATCTCAGGCGGGGAGAGTGCTGTTGTACTTGGGTCTCTCCTTCAGGCTTCCTGCATGCAACTGCGTGGCCACTGTGCGAACAGGATGCTGAACTAGATGGGCCATTGGCCTGATCCAGCAGGCTCTTCTTGTGTTCTTATGGTCTGATATGCATACAGTTAGGGAAAGAGGTTTGGCTTGCAGCAGCTTTGGTTGGGGAGAAGCTATTGATGACAGTGCTGTAGGATTCTTAAGAATCCCCCTCCCTTTGTTTTGATTATTCAAGCTTTTAACTCCTGGAGGAAAACAGCCTGGGGGTGCCTCTCTCAAATGGATTCTATCTGCCCCATTAACTTAGTCATTGAATGTAATGGGGCCTCTCACCGCCCTTCGTTCTCCCTCAGCCTTGAAGCAATCATTGGGAGGCAGAGATTATCAAAGCAAAGAGATGTCTGAGCTTTAGTCAAACTTTGGATGCCAGTCACTGAGTGTTGCTGGAGCCAAGTGTGTTCCATGACTCTGTGTGCCTGTTTTTTTAAACTGATCCCATTTACATCAATCACTATATTTCTTTTCGAAGTTGGTGAATGCCTTCCACAAATGTCTGATTTCTTAATATGACAGAAAGAAAGAGAGGAGGCAAGTACAAGGAGTGGAATTGTCCTTAAAAATAATTCAATGGCATCTACACAGGGTTGGAGAAGTTTGATGAAGTTCACATTTTAAGGCATTTGCCCTTTCCAAATTTATACATGAACGGAAACACAGCCATCCCTCAGAATTTGCACTTATCCGAATCTTGAAATGCAATTCTCCAAATGAGTAATGTGTGCAAAAATTCATACAGTGAAGGTAAAGTATGCTTTAAAATGCACTTAGTCGAAATAAAAAAATTCCTTCCTGTAGCACCTTAAAGACCAACTAAGTTAGTTCTTGGTATAAGCTTTCGTGTGCATGCACACTTCTTCAGATACACTGAAACAGTGTTTCAGTGTATCTGAAGAAGTGTGCATGCACACGAAAGCTTATACCAAGAACTAACTTAGTTGGTCTTTAAGGTGCTACAGGAAGGAATTTTTTTATTTCGACTATGGCAGACCAACACGGCTACCCATCTGTAACTTAAAATGCACTTGTTAGTGAAAATAGAAAACAAAAATTTCTAGGGCTGTGCATGGAGTGGCCCTGATCTGCTCAGGGACAATCTAGGGCTGGCCTGACCCATTTCTGGTCCCTGAATTGATGTGGGAAACTTTGCTTAGTGTTTAATTGCAGTTTTAAACCTTAATTAAAGATGAGGTTCAGGGGGCAGGAAGAAGGAGATGCATGCAGGCTGATCTTGTTCCCCAGCTCAACTCACCACCATACTCCTCCCCTCCTCTTTTGACAATCTCAGATCACTCCAGGTGGAACTGATCCAACCCATGGGTAATCTGGGACTGCCTCAACCTGATTCTCAACCTAAATCCTGGGTTGACCCAAATTGGACTGATTTGGTTCAGGATCCAGGGCATAGGGGAAAAAAGCATTATACTGGGAAAGGTTGCTTTGCAAAAATGTGCATATTAAACAAAACGGCATGCAAACATTTGTCTATTAGGAGAAAATCACACTAAAATACTTTTCGTGAAAACCTTTTTAAAACAAATTTGCAAACCATGGTGGAAATGTGGTGGACTGAGGAAATGAGAGAAACTGACACATTCGCACATCCCTGTTTACATCTCCTCCCAAACAGCAGTGGTCTTGACACGTTTAGAGGTAATTGGACAAAGGCATTAAGTCTCCACTGTTTTGAATCAGTATTTCTGGCTCCCCCTTTGCAACCAGCAGGCACAGGAGGGGTGGAAGAAATGCATAGGAATCTGTCAAACCACAAAAGATACAGTTAGAGATTGCCTTTCACTGCAGTACTTTGAAATAATTATATCTTCAGCACCCTAAAAGAGGGAGGAGAGGAAGCTGGACAAATATAACATTTTTCTTCTCTTTCACAGTCCACCCCCTTCTTATATTAGCCGGGCTGTTGTGGTTTTAAATTCCTCTCGACAGGTAGAAATTCAATGGGTAGAGCTGCAGTAATGGTAACGGCTTTACCAGCTGATTTTGCAGGGGTTTTAAAGCTTCATGTTTTAAAGCTTCTTGATTCCCTGCCCTACACACAGAGAGAGTGTATTACAAAGGTTGTGCACCACGCCCAATCTCTGCTGAGTGCCAGCATGCTCTAACCAACTGAGCCATGGTTTGGGCCTGAAATGCCCCACAGGCAACCCCAGTTTCCCAGTCTGCTTCTATTTCCCCACACCTCTTGGCGCTTGTCTTCAGAAATTAATTCCTGTATCCATGATGCAACAGCCTCTGGAGGTGAAGCAATGGTCCTCCTAATTCTGCCTCATCAATACAGACATCACAGACAAAGCTTTGAATGGAACCTCCCTTTGAACCTTGATTTCTGATTCCTCTTTGCCGGCTGACTGCAAGCCATGGTTTGTCAGTTCAGAGACACTGCATTATGCCATCATTAAGTTTCCTTCCTAGCCATGGGTTGACCTGATGTCTGAATTCAGACTTGTGTGTCTGAGAGTTCAGCCCCTGAGAGCTGTAAGTGCAATTGTCGCTGGCCGCGTCGCGTCGCATGCTACGACAGGTGATTGATGGTGTCTTTCCCTGAGCCCTCGTGCTACTCATAATAGTGACTATTACAGATTGGGATATTAACTTGGTATGGCTCATAATCCCTCCGCTCTGAATAGCTGCCATCCTTCTCTGCCGATCGAGGGGAAGCAGGGAGGCTCCCTGCCTCGCGCAGGCAGGCGAGCTGGCGCCTCGAGCTTACTCTGCCTCATCCCGGGTCCATTTCCATCTTATTGATTCCACTCTGAGGCTGGCAAGCTTGTTCATCTTTTCACTGCCTGCCTGCTGACCCACAGGCAGCAAGGCTGTGACTCTGTTAGCGCATGCGTGTCTTGCTGCATTCTCAGTTGCTTGCTCTTGCATGCACCTATTGTTATTTTGAGCATTTGTACTCTGTCCTTAAGCCGAAAAAGGTTCCAGAAGTAACTTAGTTAAAACTGGATAGATCCTGCCTTCAGGCTTAGAATCGTACACAGCCCAAAAAGCGGGGGAAATGGACATAGAAGGAAAAACACAAACCCAGGTGCCAATCCTTAATTAGTAGTTCTTTTATTGACCAGCTGGAATGGAAACAATTCAGAGTAAATTTATACAATATATGAAAGAACATTGTAAACGTCTGAGAACGTTTGCAGGTTTGATTTGAAATTAATGATAATTTTTGAAATTGATTTACAAATACTAAAGTAATTTTTTTAAAGTATAGTTGTTGTTGTTGTTTAGTCATTTAGTCGTGTCCAACTCTTCTGGACCAGAGCATGCCAGGCCCTCCTGTCTTCTACTGCCTCCCACAGTTTGGTCAAACTCATGCTGGTACCTTCGAGAACACTGTCCAACCACCTCGTCCTCTGTCGTCCCCTTCTCCTTGTGCCCTCCATCTTTCCCAACATCAGGGTCTTTTCCAGGGAGTCTTCTCTTCTCAGGAGGTGGCCAAAGTATTGGAGCCTCAGCTTCAGGATCTGTCCTTCCAGTGAGCACTCAGGGCTGATTTCCTTAAGAATGGAGAGGTTTGATCTTCTTGCAGTCCATGGGACTCTCAAGAGTCTCCTTCAGCACCATAATTCAAAAGCATCAAAAGCCTTCTTTATGGTCCAGCTCTCACTTCCATACATCACTACTGGGAAAACCATAGCTTTAACAATACAGATCTTTGTCAGCAAGGTAATGTCTCTGCTTTTTAAGATGCTGTCTAGGTTTGTCTTAAGTATAGTAAGAAGGTAAATAGGGTGATATAGAAATACTGAGAGGACTGTGATTGCTTAAGTAAGCCAGGGAGTGGGGGGGGGGGGGAGTCGATGCTCGGTATAAGCAAAGTTGTATGTGATGATATGATTTGATATGAATATGACAAGGGAAAAATATGAAAAACTTAATAAAAATTATACATGTATGGAATGGAAACTATTCAGGGGACAAGGCCCTTGATGGAGCTGGTCTTTTGCTAGAGCCGAAGGAAGGCATTCTGTTAACCCTTCTCTTCCACCGAGGTAGCCTACTGGAAAAGGCTGCTACCAGGTGACAGATCACCATGCACTCATAGAATCATAGAATTTTGGAGTTGAAAGGGACACCAAGGGTCGTCTAGTCCAGCCCCTTGCAATGTATGCATCTCAGCTAAAGCATCCATGACAGATGGCCACCCAACCTCTGCTTAAAAACCTTTAAGGAAGGAGAGTCCACAACCTCCTGAGGAAGACTGTTCCACTGTTGAACAGCTCTTACTGTCAGAAAGTCTTTCCTTATGTTTAGTCGGAATCTCCTTTCTTGTAACTTGAAGCCATTGGTTCGAGTCCTGCCCTCTAGAGCAGAAGAAAACAAGCTTGCTCCCTCTTCCATGTGACAGCCCTTGAGATACTTGAAGATGGCTATCGTATCTCCTCTTCTCCAGGCTAAACATACCCAGCTCCTTCACTCGCTCTCACTGTACCTATGGTTTGCTTGATTTGCTTGGGTGAATCTGTCAATCTCGGTTTCTCATATTTCCACTCTCCAGTCTTTCATATTTTCACATCTGCTGGTGATCTTTCTTCTTCTTTTCTTTTTAAAGAAGGACCCTCATTGAAATGAGCCAAGTTTGCCTCATTGACATCTTTTTGCAAATCTGTCTTTCCTCCTCCTATAATGCATTTTTGCCTGCTATTTTCAGGAATAGATGCATTTATATGCACACGGTACCCTAATATATATACTTTTGCATGCACGACTTGGCTTGCAAAATTGGGAGAAGTGTGAATTTCGAAGGGTGGTTGTACATTTCAGGTTGTGTATTTTTCTGGAAAGCGTGAATTGGGTAGGTTTCCCTTGAACTGTGCACTGAATCAAATTTTTCCCTCCATCCCTAGCTATGAGCTAGTTTATTCTGCTTGCCTTTATTTGGCAGTGCCAGCTAAACCGAACTAACATTAAGAGATGAGACTGGCGAGACACTGTATCGACTGCCGTGCTAAATCCAGATATATTAGGACTTCTCCGTCACGTAGAGCCACCAATTCTGCCTTTCTATCCAATGGAGAAAAGAAACAATCAGGTTTGCCTGGCAAGATGTATTCGCTTTAAATCCCAGCTCTTATTGCTCAGCCTCCCCTGATCTTCTGGTGCTTCCTCCTGTGTTGTGCTAGAGTAGATTGGAAATAATGTCGTCGTCGTCTTCTTCTTCTTCTTCTTCTTCTTCTTCTTCTTCTTCTTCTTCTTCTTTGCTACTAATACAGGTCCTGTTTTTCCTCAGCATCTCTTCCCTGATTTATTCTTCCCTCTATGGCTGCCTGCCATTTCATACCTGCCTAAGGGAATGGAGAGAATGTTCAACTCTGACCTGAATCACAATCCTACGCAGGTTCCCTTGTATGTCCAGTTCAGTTAGACTTGCACTCAAATAAGTGTTATAGGATTGCACCTAAAAAGTTAGTGGGGCCGGCCCTAGCATTGGACCTTATAAAGCAGCTGCTTTAGGTGTCATAGATGCTTTAGCTGAGATTCCTGCATTGAAGGAGGTTGAACTGGATGGCCCTTGATTGCTTCTGGGGGTCAGGGCACTGCTCTCCAACCTTCTGAACCTCCTAACCCATCCTGCATCTAGAGTTGGGTGAGAAATCTGATTCGGTTTCCCTTTTAAGGTGAACCTAGCAAATGATATCTTTCTAAAACAATACACAAGCCAAATCACAGCCGTCCTTCAAAATTTGCACTTCTCTGAATTTTGCAATGCAGCTTCCCAGCCAAGCGATATGTACAAAAATCCATACACTGTGGTAAAGTGTGTATAAAAATTCACGTGCTGGTGAAAATCTTACACAAAATCACCATGAAATTTTTTCATGAATTTCTCCTAATATGCATATTTTTATATGCGGCAATATACACATTTTTGCAAACAATTTCCCCCACATACTAATAGTAGTAGTAGTAGAAGAAGAAGAAGTATACAGGGGGGAACTGCTTGCAAAAATGTGTACAATAGTCAAAACTGTATATAAAAATATGCATATAAGGAGAAATTCACACTGAAATCCTGAATATTTTTCATAGTGAGTTTTTTTGTGTGTGTGTGAAACGCAAATTGTTGCAGAAATATGGCAAATCAAATTTAAGATGGAAACAATGAGAAACTTGGAGAAACAAAACTGACAGTTTTGTCGATCCCTACCTGTGCCCCCCCCCAGGGCCCCAGCAGTAGCTCCATCTGTACTTTCCCTTTAAAGAAGTATTGTTCCACTTTAAACAGTGGCGCCCTCCCACTTTAAACACAAACCGAAACAAAATTCTCCCCCACCCCTAAATCCCAGGCGCTATAGTTTACTTCCGTCCCACTGGCAATAAAAAAACAACACCCCAGCCCTCCACATTTCCCCGCCGTCCCCCCGCTCACAAATAAATGGGAGGGAAATGAATATAGCTGTTCCCAGTGGATCGCCTACCCACAACATCCCATAAATATATTTTCATTTATTGTATATATAAACCACCTTTTCTCCAAGGTTCTCAATGTGCCATATATGGTTCTCTTTCTGTGAGGTAGGTAAAGCTCGTATGCAGTGACTGGCATATATATATATATATATATATATATATATTAAGAATTCCCAGTTAACTTCTTGTATTGCTATGTGAGTTGCAGACATGAAGGGGTGTCTGTTTGCCCCCCCAAAAAATGTCAAGGGAAAGGGGCCATGGTTGGTTTAGTTTAAAAAGATTATTCTCATTATTGTTTTGCATGTTTAATTACATTTTCATTTACTGTGATTCTAATGCAGCTTGACTCAAATCCTAAGCTGGAAGGTAATTGCATAGTAAATAAGCAATATATTATCTGCCATTATCCGGCAGGTTGAAATGTACATTTAATTTTGTTTTGTTGTTGTTGTTGTTTTTAAAAAATGGGGAATTACATGAAGCTTTATCATTGTTTAAGTAAATGTTGCAGCGTTAGTGGGCCCTCTTAGGTAGGTAAAATATCTGCTAACTGCAGGATGGAACAGATATATTTAGTTGGAAATTAACACGCTTCAACTGCTCTATTAAAAAGTGAGAGAAGCACCTTTTTCTGTAGGAAATAGCTGAAGTGGAAATGCTAAACTTGATTAAAATCAGTGATACAGATCAGGGCTTTCTCTCCATGGCAATTTGAAAATAAGATTCAAAGTGATGCTTGAGTTTGTCTTGGTTTTGAATCTATTCACCTAGGCAGTGGCAATGCATATTAGTGTGGATTTTTTTTCTTCTTCTGAAAGTAAGAAGAATTGTTGAACTGCAACTCCCATTGCCCTTGATCCTTGGCTATGCTTGCTGGGGCTGATGGGAGTTGTAGTTCAACAGCATACGGAGAGCCAAAAGTTCCCTACACCCAGTATATAAGGTACTGCTGGAAGAACTGTCATGAGAGTGAATGTAAGAATAGCCCTGCACGATCGGGCCCAAGGACTCTTCAGCTCTGAGCTCCAGCATCTCTCTGTCGTACAGGGATGGGGAAGATATTTGATTCCATTCACATGTAATGGTGAACCTACCTAATTGTCCTTTCCAAAACAATATGAAAACCAAAACACAGGCATCCTTCATAATCCACACATCTCCCAATTTTGACATGCAGTTCTGCAACCAAAAATGCCTATGCTTGGGTAAAGGGTCCATAATACTGTGGTACCTTGGTTTAAGAACAATCCTGTTTACGAACGATTTGGTTTACAAGCTCCGCAAAACTGGAAGTAGTGTCCCGGTTTGCGAACTTTACCTTGGTCTAAGAACGGAAGCTGAACAGTGGAAGGGCACCGACAGGGGAAGGCCTCATTAGGGAAAGCGTGCCTCAGTTTAAGAACGGTTTTGGTTTAAGAACGGACTTCCAGAATGAATTAAGTTAGTAAACCAAGGTACCACTGTAATGAATATATTAGCAAAAATAACACACAAAATGCATTATATTAGGGAAACTGGTTTGCAAGGATGTGTGTATTAGTCAAAACTGTGTACAAAACTCTCATTTATTAGAATTTTGTACTGAAATCCAGACGAATTTTCATGAGTTAGATATATATTTTAATTGCACATTGCTGCAGAAATGTGGAGAACTGAATTTAAGATGGGGGAAAAAAATGAGAAGAGAAGCAAAATTGACAGATCCATTCCTACATCCTATATCATGTGTATGAGATTATTCCATACATCAAAAACTGAAGAGCAGGACTTTCCAGGCTTGTGGGTAAAGGGGAAGAAGGCACTTTCCACACTGACTAGATTCCTGGCATATTTCTCTTTTCAGAATTAGGCAGTGGATGTGTTGCCCATTTATGTGAGATGTTTGTTGTGTGGTAGATGAACGTGTTTAAATGATGAGCGTTTGGAGTGGTCCTTAGTTTCTGCTTCCTACCGTTTCTCCCTTCCCTGTTTGGAAGAGACTTTGTGGAGCTGTAACTTTGAGCAGGAAGGTGACTGTTTCTGTGATCAGCCGTGCGGAACGTCCTTCAGCAGCGTGTGACGGCCAATGAGTCACATTGAAGCTGGGAGGAGGCTGAATGGAGCCAAGAAAATCAGCCATGTTCTCTCCCTCTCTCCCTCTCTCTCCTTTTTCTTTATAATGAATGGTTGGGTGGGAAAGTTGCTTGAAACACGGGCCTCCCCAGCCTTGTTTCCATGGGCCTTGCCCCGCACCTCCTGCTCCCCTGTGTCGTTTCATCCGCCGAGCTGAATCCCGTCCCTGAAAAAGCAGCCCATCTGGGACTGCGCGCAAGCAAGGTGAATGGAATTATGGGGATGCCAGCGCAGGATTGATGAGGGTGGAGGCAAGGAGGCGCCTATGGGCTCCGAAGCAGGTGATTTACTGAACCGGTGTCACACAGAAGCCGGGGATTTAGGGGGATGAAGAAGGTACGGGGCCTTTGCAGAAAAGGAAGGAGGTGATTTATGGGGTCAGCAGTGAGGGATTTATAGGGCCAGTGGTGCAGGAAGCTCTGGGATTTACGGGGTATCGATGGAGGGGGAGGGAGGTAGAGTAGATGTGGGCAAGGTGGGGGAGTGTGAAGTTTACGTTGTGTTTAAACCTGGCAAAGTGTTCTTCGTTGGGCATATATTGCATATCCAGCATGTAGTGTAGATCTGGCAGCTCTGCATGCATGATAGAGAGATTTGCACCCCCTCCCTCCAGTAAATTAGTTATGATCTTTCAGATATTGGATGGCTTTAAAGAGGATTGGAGAAATTCATAGAGGATAAGTTTCTCCATGACTGCTAGCCGTGATGGCTATTTTCAACAGCTGGAGGCAGTGGTGCTTCTGAATACCATTTGCTGGAAACGACAGAAGGGGAGAGGGCTCTTGCGATCGGATCCTGCAGGAGGGCTTCCCACAGGTTGGCCACCATGAGAACAGGATGATGGACAAGATGGGACATAGGCCTGATCCAGCAGGATATTCTTATGTTATTTTTATTTCTGGATGCAATTAACATGGAAATGAGTGCTGAACTTCCATTATATTCCACTAGATTTCTGGGAGTGGCCTGCACTTCATGCTAAAGCTCAAATATAGCATGGGAATTAGCAGTTAGGGAAACACTGGGGAGACCGAATAGACTGCCAGGCGAATGCAGCCGGGGTGTCTTGCCTCAAAAGGGATATTGCTGAGCTGAAAAAGCTTCGGAAAAGGGCAAGCAAAATGATCAAGAGGTTGGAGCGACTCCTATGAGGAAAGGTTGCAGCATTCAGGACTTTCTGGCGTAGGAAAAAAGACCAATAAGAGGTGGGATGTGATAGATGTTCACAAAATAGTGCATGGCATGGAGAAAGCGGGTAGAGAAAACGTTTTTCTCCCTCACAACTCATGGATCCAATGAAGCTGAATGCTGGAAGATTCAAAACAGAGAAAAGGAAGGAATTCTTCACGCAGTGCTTAGTTAAGCAATGGAACTTGGTTCCCGGGAGGCAGTGATGGCTAGCAGCCTAGATGGTTTTAAGAGAGGATTAGACAAATTCATATACAGTGGTACCTCAGGTTAAGTACTTAATTTGTTCCGGAGGTCCGTTCTTAACCTGAAGCTGTTCTTAACCTGAAGCACCACTTTAGCTAATGGGGCCTCCTGCTGCCGCCACGCCGCCAGAGCCCGATTTCTGTTCTTATCCTGAAGCAAAGTTCTTAACCTGAAGCACTATTTCTGGGTTAGCGGAATGTGTAACCTGAAGCGTATCTAACCCGAGATACCACTGTAGAAGCAACTGGCCATGATGGCTGTGTCTGGTCTCTGCAGTTGGAGGCAGCAAATGTTTCTGAATATCAGTTGCTGGAAACCACAGGAGAGAAGAGGGCTCTTGCAGACCCTCCAGGTGTCCCTATTTCCCAGGAACAGTCCCAGAATTACAGAAGCCATCCCAGTTTCTGATTTGATCCTGGAACGTCCCACTTTTCCTTATGACGTCCCTATTTTCATTGGAGAAATGTTGGAGGATAGGGAGTTATGCGACCCCTGGGCCAAGTAGATGAATAACTATGCAACCTTCAGAAGACATCTGTGGGCAACCCTGTTTATGGAAGTTTTAAAAAGTTTTATTATGCTTTGATATATGTTGGAAGCTGCCCAGAGTGGCTGGGGCAACCCAGTCAGATGGGTGGGGTGATAATAATAATAATAATAATAATAATAATAATAATAATACAGTGGATGCTCGGGTTTCGAACGTGATCCATGCGGGATGCACGTTTGCAACCCGCAGCATTCACAACCCGCAGCGGCGCGTCTGCGCATGCGTGGGTTGAGATTCAGTGCTTCTGCGCATGCGCAATTTAGCACTTCTGCACATGTGCGACCCCCAAAACCCGGAAGTAACCCATTCCAGTACTTCCAGGTTTCGGCGGGTCCGTAACCTGAAAAAATGCAACCTGAAGTGTCTGTAACCCGAGGTATGACTAATAATAATGGAATTGGATGTCCCTATTTTCATTGGAGAAATGTTGGCGGGTATGCCTTGTGCTTGGGTCCAGTTTACAGGTTCCTCCAGGCATTTGGTCAGCCACTATGAGAACGGGATGCTGGACTAGGAGGGCCGTTGGCCGATCCAGCAGGCTGCTCTTATGATTCTATGTTCTCTACAATGCTAGTACGAGCACCTAATCCTAGGCATCACTACCAGTGCATTCAGACTGCGTTCAGATTTATGCTTAAGGGACACCGAGGGAAGGTCCCTAAACTGCAGCATAATAGGCTATTTAGTTAATCTGGCCTTGAGCACAGCGCCCGTGTCTTCCTGCTGTTTTCTCGGCATGAAGTTTCAAGCCAGGTTTCCAAGATAGTAATGACCGGAGCGAATCGATGCCTAGGAGCTCCATATATTTGATGCAGCTGCACGTTTTCAGCTACCTCCAGCATACCTCTCTTTTATGAACACCTGGAAGCTGGGCATGAGTTCAGAGCAAGTGGATGTATACCCATGGGCAACATCCCTTAGAAATAATACTACAATTCTTTCTCCAATTGATTTTCAAATAGGTTTTCTTTCTCTCTTTTTGGGGGGGGGGGAGGTGGGGGGACGATGACGACCGTGTAAGAAGCAGGATAAAATGCCAGACAGCAAAAGGTTTTTCACACTGTAGGAAGCAGCGAATGTATATCCTTGCATTGCCTCCATTAAATCTTGAAAGGTTTGGCTGAATACAGTGTCATGTTGCCAAACTGCACCACTGAAATCATCCAGTAAGTGTCTAAAAATGGATTTTGTCCATCCACATTCCATTCTTTTCTATAGGAAAAAGCAGAACGCTGTCCACAATCTGTCATAACTAGTCAACCAAGGGGAAATGGATCGGGTCCACCCACTGCAATGGGTCTGTGTCCCACCCCACCCCCTCACAAATCTATGGTGTGACCACATTCGGAACACTGTGTAACTTTTTGGCCTCCTCACCTCAAAAAGGATGTTGTAGAATTGGAAGATGGCAACCAAAATGCTCAAGGCTGTGGAGTGACTCCCTTGTGAGGAACGGTTTCTGAGTTTGGGACTCTTCTGTTTAAAGAAAAGATGAGCAAGAAGTGACATGATTGAAGTTTATAGAACTATACATGGCATTGAGGAAGTGGACAGAGTAATGTTTTTCTCCCTCATAATGGTAGAATTCATGGACATCCAGTGATGCTGAATTTTGGAAGATTCAAGACAGAGAAAAGGAAGAACTTATTCATGCAGTGAATAGTTAAACTATGGAACTCACTGCCACAGGAAGCAGTGATGGCCACTCACTTGGATGGCTTTACAAGAGGATTGGGCAAATTCATGGAGGGCAAGGCTTTCAATGGCTACTGGTCATGGAGGCAGTAACTGTCATGGTCCAGTTCACGGGCGATCGAAGTCCCGTCAGGGGACGTCAGGACCGGGGGCAAGATGGCGGGGTGGGAGCAGGAGTGGGGGTCCAGAAACCAGGAGTCAGGAAGCCAAGGGTTTGAGGGTCAGGAAGTCAAGAAGCCGAGGTTCAAGGATCAGGAAGCAAGAAGCCCAAGGCAGGAAGCGTGTTGCTGTGGCAAAGCGCCGAAGGGAAATGCTGACCTTATATCCCTTCCCAGCTCTTGCCACCAGGTGCTGTGAGTTACCAATCGGCCTCACCTGTGTGGCCGTGCCTTGCCTCTTCAGAACAAACTTAGGAAGGCCTCAGTCCTGCAAAGTCCTATTGGTCACAGGGCCTGGCTCTTGCACACACACCTGACAGTAACGCTTCTGAATGCCAGTTGCTGGAGGAGGAGAGAGTACTCCTGTGCTCAGGTACTGCTTGAGTGGCTACTATGATAACAGAATGCTAGCCTAGGTGGGCTGCTGGCCTGATCCAGCAGACCCTTCTTCCGTTCTTGCGTTCTCCCCCTCTACCTTTTTGCAACGGGATGTGAAACATCACTGAACGTGGTTTTGTAGGTGGTGACAATATTCCCACAACACCCCTCTTCTCTGAGCAACACTCCCTTATGAATGCTTCCAGAAAATGTTGAAGCTCTGAGAGTGGCAAGTTTCCTGGACTTCCCTAATAGCAAGGCAGCTACTGAGAATTAGTGATCCCTGGCTTCTGATTCTGTAATTTAATGCGTCAATTAAGCGGACATCTGGGAGATATCCAGAATTAAACTCTTCTTTTTTAACGGACAAGTTATGCATTGGCAAGGCTCATAGGCCCCGTTGCACTCTTGAGAATATCAGTGTAAGCCCATAAGCCAGTGGTGGGAGGGCCTTATTCAGCCCAAGGACCACATCTCACTATAGGCAGGTTTCTGGGGGCTGCATGCCAGTGGTGGGCCATGGCTAAGTGGTACAGCATCTGCTTTGGATGCAGAAGGTCCCAGGTTCAATCCCCAGCATCTCTTGGTAGGATTGGGAGAGACTACCTGTCTGAAATCCTGGAGAGCTTCTGCCAGTTAGTGTAGGAAGTATTGAGCTAGATGGGCCAATGATCTGGCACAGTCTAAGGCAACTTATTGATGTCCCTTTGGTTTTACATAGATAGCTCAGTTGGTAGAGCAGGAGACTCTTAATCTCAGGGTCATGGGTTCATGCCCCATGTTGGGCCAGATTCCTGCATTGGACTAGATGACTCTTGTAGTCCCTTCCAACTCTACAATTCCATGATTCTATAGTTAAATTATGGAATTTGCTCTTGCAAGAGGTAGTGAATACCACCAAATCTGGATGGCTTTAAAAGAGGATGAGACAAATTATTGGATAATAAGCCTATAAATGTCTATTAGCCATGATGTCTATCTCCTTCCTCCATGGCTGGAGGCCATCTGCCCCTGAACACTTTCCTCCCTCCCTTCTGTAGTGCATTACCGTACTTTCCAGCCTAGTCCATGTAACCCAAATTGTGCTTCCTTGACCATGCATGCTGGTTTCAGATCTATTCTACTAGTAGTTGCCTTTACTTTATTTTACTGTTTTACTTCTGAGCTGATCCACATTCTTTTGGAGAGGTTTGCAAGCAAAAGGAGACTCCTACAAATAAAGATACAGCATTCAGCTTCTACATCATAGTAGTGACTCCAATAAGCAGCTAACTGCAACATGGAATTCACCCTGTACCCTGATTTAGATGCATCCATTCCCATGCTGATAAATTCATTATACATTGCTATTTTTAAAAAGCCTCTAGCTCACCACCTTCATTAAGAATTAGAAATTGGGTCATTCTTTGCACCAAAGCACTGGTGAGGTATGGGTATTACATTCCTGGATTTTGGAAACTGGATCGCCCATGTTTGCATATTGGGACAGCATGGAGAAATATGGGAATGCAGGAAGGTGTCTCGGACTCATGTCTGCTGGTTGATCCTGGGCACTGCTGTCAACTTTGATTGGCGGCAGTAGGGATGGGCAAATTTGTCAACTTCAGTGTCTCCTATTTTCTGATTTTTCCAATCTTAAATTCATTTCCACATCATTCCTCATGAAAATTCATCAGCATTTTAGTATGATCTCCCCCGGCATTATACTTTTGTAGGTAATTTTACTTGATGATACAAACATTTTTGCAAGTAATTTTCACTAGTATAATGCATCTTTTATGTTATTTTCATTAATGTATTATTTACTTATTGCATTTACAGTGGTACCTCGGGTTAAGAACTTAATTCGTTCTGGAGGTCCATTCTTAACCTGAAACTGTTCTTAACCTGAAGCACCACTTTAGCTAATGGGCCTCCCGCTGCCGCTCCACTGTTGCGCAATTTCTGTTCTTATCCTGAAGTAAAGTTCTTAACCTGAGGTACTATTTCTGGGTTAGCAGAGTCTTCAACCTGAAGCGTCTGTAAGCTGAAACGTCTGTAACCCGAGGTACCACTGTATATATGACTTTTTTCTGTTGTGAGCTCAAGGCGACAATACATGGTTCTATCCCCCCTCATTTAATCCTCACAGCATCCCTGTGAGGTAGGTTAGTCTGAGAGGCCTAACTGGCTGGACTGCCACAAGGTCATCCAATGAGCTTCATGACCAAGTGGGGATTTGAACCCTGGTCCCCCAGGTTCTAGACCAACACTCTAACCATGACACCACATTGACTCTCCATTGAAAAAAGGTGTCAGTGGCACTTCCGGGTTGGCGCCATCGCCGAATGGCGGACTCCCTCCGAGCTCCGGAGGGAGTCTGCTCGGCAGGGGCTGGGTCCTACCGCGCCGGCGACGCGGGGACCCTCAAAAACCACGGGCACGGAGCCCGTGGACATGGGGACTCGGCTGGCACCGCTAGCGCCCTCCCGACTCGTGAAGGAGCCTTTTTAAAGGCTTCGGATCGGGTGCCGGGGAGTGGCGTGGTGCTTTGAGTCCATTGCTTCCCCTGCTGAGCGCAGCCGCATGCCATTCGACGGAGAGCGCTGACTTCTTCCATTGGAAATTCGGACTATCAACAACAACCCGTGAGTAATTGGGAAACCGGGTACAAAAGGAGAAAAAAAGAAATTTTTTTCGGATTCGGCACGAGCGGGGGGGATCTAAAAAGGAAGTCAGTCCCCCCCCGATTGTAAACATTCTAAAACAAGGACTGGGTAACCAAGATCGAAAGAGAAGTTTATTGCTGACAAAAATCATTAATTCCACGAAGGGAAATTACAAGAATTGTGCTGGAGGAGAAGAGTGGAGGGTGAGAGGGAAAATGCAACCCCCCCTGGGAACCGGGGCGATTCGTAGAACCTGGCGAAGAGAGACGGAGACTTTGACAGCTGTCAAAGTAGCTGTCAAAGCTGGAGAATATAAAGAGGACTTTGTTACAAGGACTTTGCTGGCTAATTCTGTTACAATTTGACACAATATGGATATAAACTGTCGGAAAATAAGGAACAACAATTTGACTTTTGGATCAGAGGATATAAAGTTACTACAATCCCCCTAGAGGGGTTTCGGGACATTACAAGTGGTCGTATGTGGAAAATCACTCTGGGATTCGCACAGGACTTATCTTCTGGGAAAGCTGCAAAACTGACATAGTATTTTGTCTACAGAGGTGTTTATATTAAAAGGAGACAATAGAATTTTCTATTGAAGAAAGGAAGGGACTGGACGTAAGTTTTTGTTCCTGAACAACAAACCTCTGTAGAGATACCAGATTTCGGAATAAGAAAGTTTTAGCAGCTGAACAAGACAAGAAACCTGAGAAAGTAAGGAATAAAAAGAACAAAGGACTAACTACGACACGGAAAGAATAATGGGAGGAGTAGCAAAGACCAAGGAAATTGAAGGCATCTCTTAGACTGGATTTTTGAAGTTAAACATTATTAAAATAAACAAATTAAAAGAAAACCGGCAAGGTGGAATGGGAAAAATCTGGCTATGGACTTGAGATCTCCAGGCTGACAACATATAGACTGATGGACATGTGGAATTCAAACCGGGGAAGGGAAGGGGGAGTTTTGGAATCCAAAGGCTAATGTAACCATCTATCTGAACCTTCTTATACTTTTTATCTTTTATTTCTTTATATAACTTTTGTATATCATGGTATTTTGATTTGGCATGTTTAAAAAAAAAGGGAATTCGTGGAAGGAAATTGGGGTTGATCTTGGGGAAAAATCTTTTTTCTTTTTCTGTTAATGATGAGGGATGATGATAAAATTGTATAATTTAAATTGGTTAATGGGTTAAACATATTAAGTTTTAAACTGGGAGTGAGAGCTTGTGGAACCAAATTAATGAAAGGGGAATACAGTCGGGGGGGGGGAGGAGGGAGTCCCAGAAAGAAGATAATGAAAGTAAGGCTCTAAATGTATTCTATCTTTTCTTTTCTGTTATTTTTCTATATTATTGGAAATTCTAATAAATATGATTTAAAAAAAAAAAAAAAAAAAGGTGTCAGTACTCAGCATGAAGTTGTTACAGTAAGTGCCACACTTTTAACATGGGGGGAGGGGGAAAGGTGCCGGGACTGTCTCGCCAGATTGGTGCATGCTCTAGCTATCTCCCCCTTGGACTACTGCAATGTGCTCTACGTGGGGCTACCTTTGAAGGTGACCCAGAAACTACAATTAATCCAGAATGAGGCAGCTAGCCTGGTGACTGGGAGTGGCCGCCGAGACCACATAACACCAGTCCTGAAAGACCTACATTGGCTCCCAGTACATTTCCGAGCACAATTCAGAGTGTTGGTGCTGACTTTTGAAGCCCTCAACGACCTCAGCCCAGTGTACCTGAAGGAGCGTCTCCACCCCCATCGTTCAGGTGGTCCTGAGGTCCAGCGCCGAGGGCCTTCTGGCGGTTCCCTCACTGTGAGAAGCAAGGTTACAGGGAACCAGGCAGAGGGCCTTTTCAGTAGTGGTGCCCACCCTGTGGAATGCCCTCCCACCAGATGTCAAGGAAATAAACAACTACCTGACTTTTAGAAGACATCTGAAAGCAGCCCTGTTTAGGGAAGTTTTTAATGTTTGATCTTTTATCGTGTTTTTTAATATTCTGTTGGGAGCCACCCAGAGTGGCTGGGGAAACCCAGCCAGATGGGTGGGGTATAAATAAATAAATAAATAAATACTCCCGTTCCTATGATGTACACAGTTTTGTTCACATTATTTGTTTGGAGAGTTGCATCACCAATTTTAGAGATGTGTGAATTTTGATGGCTACTTGTGTTTCCCTCCACACATTGCTCTTGGAACTGAGAATTTGGTAGCTCCATGTTAAAACATGAAACCAAATATCTTCCTCATTCCTTCCAACAGCTATCCAGGGTCTCAGGGAGAAGCCCCATTATTTGGTTGGGAAGCCCCTCCCTCTTCCCCCCCACAAGCACCCCTGAAACTACACCCCACATAATCTGCTCTGATGGAGTTCCGTGATTTGAGTGAGAGTCATTCCATAGGTGCAACAACTTCATTGGACGTGATCTATGGGAATTAGAACCATGCTAGATTGAAAGTAGAGTAATTATGAGTTTTGGCAGCATCAGTACTCATATTCCTTTCTGGGCTGAAAAGCACAGAAAGGAGCATCCAACCATGGCTGCTGTAGTTGATACACCATATCAAGTACCTGGATTAGCCAGGTGTGATAGAAATATGAGAAGCCTGATCTCCCTAGTGCTCAGAAGCAGAAGCAGAAGCTCAGAAGCAGACCCTATGCCCCCGAGGTATCCCGATTTTGAGAGTTCTCTTGTAGAGGCAGGTGTGAAGGTCTGGAGTGGAAGAAAGGGGGCAAGATATTGATGGAGTCAAAGCCCGGGAGGAGTACACACAGGTATTTTTAGACCTATAATTGTGGCAAAGCAATGCTGTTCTTCCTTGAGGGAGATTGTGTATCGGATACACGTTGGCTTGTGATAATGATAATGATTGCCACACTTCAATATTTATAGAAACTGGTGCTTCCTCCTTGACAGGGTGGCATGTGCTGAGTTCTGTCTCACCTTCACAGATCAAAACCGTGGCTAATTGTCAGGCAGAACTCTCTATTTACTTGCAAATGATTAACCATTTGATACTGGAGATGATGGCTGATAGCGGCCGTAGGAAAGGGCCATTTTGTCCCTGGCACTTGTGTTTTGAGACCCTGGAGAATTTCTTTCGTCTCCCCAATTATTTTCTTTTTATTTTTGGGGGTAGAGCAATCAAGGTTTGTGTTTATATATGTACATGAGAGCAGAGGGTGAGAAGGGAAGGGAGACGTGTGAGAGAGCATCTAAGTAACTTAAGAAAAACCCCAGCTGTAATTTCAATACCTACAAGGACAACTTTTCAGCCTGTAGGACACATTTCCTTGCTGGAAACCTCCCAGGGGCCACCTCCCAGGGGAGGGCAAGGCCAGAGGCAAAATTAGGCAGAGCAATGAAGGTGAATGTTACTTTTGTACAGGAGTTCCTACACACACTCTCATCCAGATATGCAAGAACTATTGTCAAGAGTCCAAGGACCAGACATGCCAGTGTGTGTGTGTGTGGGGGGGGGAGTCGAGGGTCTCCCAAATTTTCAAGGAGGAGGCCTCAAAATTCCCTGGGGGCCATGTGTGCATGGTATGGTGACATTACACAGCCTTGGCCTCTTCAATTGTAGGCGGCAAGATGGCATGCTTGCCAAGCACACATTCCAGCTGGGTGTAAGACCAATGTGGGGTGGGGGTCACCTGGAGAAACAGGGTGTGGCCTGGGGAGGGTCCCAAAGGCCACTTAAAGAAGCCTGGAGGACTACATCGAGTCCCCAAGCCTCTCTGTCCCCTGCTGTTCAGTATGCAGTAATTTGATATCCAGATCAGTGGTTCTCAACCTGTGGGTCCCCAGATGTTTTTGGACTACAACTCCCATCATCCCTGAGCTCTGGCCTTGCTAGCTAGGGGTGATAGGAGTTGTAGTTCAACAACATCTGGGGACCCACAGGTTGAGAAAGGCTGGTTTAGATAATCTGCATACTGCTTTTATTTAGTTATTTAGTTGTTATTGCATTTATATCCCAGCATTTCTCAAGCATTTCTCCCCCTTTCCATTTTATCCTCTCAACAACCCTATGACTGGCCCATAATCACCCAATGGGCTTCATGGCTAAGCAAGGATTTGAACCATAGTCTAACACAGGCTTCCTTAACCTCTGCCCTCCAGATGTTTTGAGACTACAATTCCCATTATCCCTGATCACTGGTCCTGCTAGCTAGGAATCATGGGAGTTGTAGGCCAAAAGCACCTGGAGGACTGAGGTTGAGGAAGCCTGGTCTAACAGGACTTAGTCCTGTTCTCTAACCACTACACCACACTGGCTCTCCTATGACTCTATGTAAAACATGTAAAAGCTGTACACAGCGCCTTTGGCTCAACCTGCCATTTGGGAGAGTGAGGCAGCTGCTTTGTGCAGCTGATTTGGGGTGTCTTTTGAAAGGGCAGCAAATAGTTGGTGATTTAATTTATTGTTTTTGCATTTTTTATTCAGAGAGGGGAAGATGTGTTTGCTTGCCTCAGATGCCAAAATAGCTTGACTGAGCTAGGGTACCATGTGCAGTTTGACTCGGGTGCAGGGAGTAGCACCATCGACTGCCCTCTTTTAGGTAGCAATTTTTTTTGTGTCAGCCTTGTTAACACAAACAAAACCTTCCCTTATGCCCTTAAATGGAAAGTGACACTGAATTTACGGGAGTGATGACAATCTGGTATAGGCTGGATTGTTGCTACATATTGTTCACACCTTGATTTGATCAGATGTATGATATCAACACAAATTCTTGCATGCATTGTTTTACCAATGTGCACTCATGTGTCAGTAACATAGAAAGGGAGAAAGGCACCAAGGAGCTGAAAGGAGCATAGGAAGCTGCCTTCTGCTGTGTCAGGTGATTGGGCCACCTATCAGTATTGCCAGCACAGACTTGCAGAGGCTCTCTGGGGTTTCAGAGAGTGTCAGGGATGTGGCTGAATTGAACGCCTGGGAAGAGTCTGACTCTGGAGATGAAGGAATGCCAGTGTAAACTTTTGGAAGACATCTGAAGGCAACCCTGTTTAGGGAAGTTTTTAATGTTTGGTGTTTTTAGTGTTCTGTTGGAAGCCGCCCAGAGTGGCTGGGGAAACCCAGCCAGATGGGCAGGATATAAATTTATTACTATTATTACTATTAATTTATGCCAGTGCTTCTGTTGCGTTTTCTAATGTTCCTTTCAAACTGCAGTGCCTGTTGTGATATGGAACTCTGGCTCTTTGATTGATATACTGGTATGTCATGCTAAATTTCATTCACACTTGTGGGCGTGGTGTGAGACAGCAGTGAACATCACTGGACAACATCCCTATTCCTTCATCCTTTCATACCTCCAACATTTCTCCGATGAAAATAGGGATGTCCTATTTAATAACAGCAGCAGCAGCAGCAGCAGCAGCAACAACAATTTTATTATTTATACCTCTCCTGCCTGACTGTGTTGCCCCAGCCACTCTGGGCAGCTTCCAACCTATATAAAAACATAATCAAACATTAACCATTAAAAAAAAGCAACAAATACCCTATAGATGGCTGCCTTCGGATGTCTTCTAAAGGTTGTATCGTTACTTATTTCCTTGGCTTGGGGGTCATATAACTCCATATCCTCCAACATTTCTCTGATGAAAAGAATTTCATTTCTCCTAAGGAAAAGCGGGACATTCTGGAATCAAATCAGAAACTGGGGCAGCTTCTATAAATCTGGGGCTGCCCCTGGGAAATTGGGACCTTTGGAGGGGCTGCCCTTTTCACACCTGCATGCTTTTGTTCTCCCATGATTCCCCTATAAGAATTACAGGAATGAACGGTACACCCCAAAATTTCATCACTTTACTCCCACAATTTTATGGGTTAAGGGGGCTGAATTCCCCCCCCCCCCGGATTCAACGGAAATCAGTGATAAAGGCGCACTATATTCCATTAGTTTTCTGGAAGTGGTTTTTATATCACATGAAAAGCTCGATTATAATGTGGAAATTAACAATTAGGGAAACGGAATTAGCAGAGACGGAACTGGTTCCTAGGATTCTGGAACGTTTCCCCTGCCATTCAGAGCCCTAGTGGGAGTCGGTGTCTGTAAATATGACAACTGTATCACCACGTGGAAGGATTTGTTGTGCCTGTGCGATGCATAGTCTTGCGCATGCTGGCGCCACTTGAATGCACATCTAAGCTCCCCTGTCTTCGGGGACCGACACCACTGATGTCGAAGGGAGCAGCTTACTTGCAGTTCCATGTTGCCTTTCAGACCTCTGTGCCTTTAGGTCACACGATTCCACGCCATGCTAGGTGTTGGGGACTTTGGCTTATTCAATTTTGCGCTCTCTCTCCAGTGCCGCATAAGCTGTATTGATAGATTAATCTTATATTGTTGTGACTAAACAGCCCTGCAATTTTTTTTCCACTGTGCAGTCTAATCTGCCTTGACAGCTGTATCATTAGTTTATATTTGTTGTAATCTCATTCGCTATATTGGCTGTGCTGAGTTCTGATGTTAGTGTCTTCGTGCTGTCACAGCAGCTCCAGGCGGGCTCTGGGCACTACCCATCAGCTGTCTCCCAGCCTTGTCAGCTGTTCTCTAAGGGACTATATTTACTCCAGGGGTGTTTAAGAAAGTAGTAGTGCAGGCAGATGGGAGAGAGGCCTTCTGAGAAATGTTGAGGCTGGCCAGAAAGACTGTCCTGCTAGGACCCAGCTGACGTTTGGGCAAGTTCTTTTGGTGCAAGTTCTTTTGAATCACGGACAAGTTCTTTTGGTGCAAACAGAGACGGGAGGAGCAATTTACCCTGAAAATCTCCCCCCCCCCGGCCTTTTTGGGGGTATTTTTTCCTACATCCTCACCACCTCCCATAGTAGCTGTCCCCTCCCCAGAGAGAGATTCTTGCTGGCTGGCTATGTGGTCAAGCCAATGTGGGATCCTGTAGCTGGTATGGTGATCTCATAGTGTTCAGGAGCCAAAAGAGATCTTATTGTACAATGAAATCATTGTGCCAAATCTGAGTGAGGGCATTTTCCAGCACCACCCTCGCTCCGAACTGAGTGTGTGAGGGCCATGGCTGTGCCTTGTCTCAGCTGCTGCCATCAAAAGTTCTCCGGATGTTACAGAAATCAGTGGATAGAAGGATCTTAGAGAAGATGTGTGTGGGAGTGGAGGTGTAATAAGGAGACTAGCTAGATCAGTAGTTCTCAACTTGTGGGTCCCCAGATGTTGTTGGACTACAACTCCAATCATCCCTGAGCTCTGGCCTTGCTAGCTAGGGGTGATGGGAGTTGTAGTTCAACAACATCTGGGGACCCACAGGTTGAGAAAGGCTGAGCTAGATGATTCTACCTACTTTTCCTCTCCACTCAGCTCCATGAGCCCAGGGAGCTGGAAGGAACTGCAATAGGGTAAACACATTTGGGCTGCCATGACACAGAGGGTGAAGATACCAACCCATTTAGACCTGGAAGTGGAAGGTTAATCGATGAATACTTTTAAGACCGGTCCTGGGGTGCATTGTAGAGTGTGGTGTGCAATATTACCCCAGGTGATAGGTGGGCAGGGGGACAAAGGCTGCTAAAACAGTCCATTGGTTTTTTTTACAGCTTCCCTTATTAGGTTGTGGCTTCCTGGTGATGCTTTTGCGTAGGCTGGCTTTAATATCTATGTTGAGATTCTGACTTGGTTTTCTTTCTTTTTTAAAATAATTGTTATGGAGACATTATTGAAATGTGTTATTTTCTTTGACGTGCCTATTGATGAATAGTTTTATTCAGTGCTGTTGTTTGTTTCACCTGACATACTGCTAGCCTCCTTGAACACCAATTCCTTTGTGCAACAGCAGCATGAAGTATTATTATTGAAGTATAATCCAGGGGTTGGCAGTGTGGCACAATAGAATAGGTTGCACGGTGTGCTTAGTTGCAGCAGGTGTGTGTGTGTGTATGTATGTATGCACCCACAATAGTTTTCCCAGTTTGCAAATGTGCCCACAGGCTCCCTCAAAAGATTGGTGACTCCTGGACACACACCCTCTCTCTCTCCCTCTCTCTGTGTGTGATTATCTATTTATTTTGGAAAGTTGTTTGCCTGTTTGCTGTGCATCTTAACCAATTTGCATGATGGCTCCAGAAATCAAGGAGTAGGTTCTTGTTGGTGTTTGGCTTTTGTAGCTGGAGTTGGTCAGGGCCTCACCCTCCCAGTCCAGGTGGGAAAAAACCAGTAAGGCAGGCAGCAGGTTTTCCATGACTCACAGCCAGGACTGGTTGGGCTCCCTCAGCAGGTGGTAGATTTTCCTTCATTGGAGGCTTCTAAACAGAGGTTGGGTGGCCATCTGTCAGGGATTATTTAGCTGTGATTCCTGCATTGCAAGTGTTTGGACCATATTACTCTTGGGGTGCCTTCTTGCCCTACAGTTCTGATTCTGTGAATGCTGACTGTGACTCTGCTAGTGTGTGTGTGTGTGTGTGTGTGTGTGTGTGTGTGTGTGTGTGTGTTTGCTTTGTTCCAGTACATGTATTCTCATGACTTTGGGAACATAACATGCTGTATATAGTGGTTTCTGTTTTGACACCTAGCTCAATACTGTGTACTTGGATTGACAGCAGCTCTTCAGGGTCTCAGGCAGAGGTCTTGCCGAATCCTTGGCCCCCGATTCTGTTAATCTGATATACTAGGGGAACTTCAGAACTTCTGCATCAGTGTCAGCTCTGGGTTTTGGAGGGCCCTTGGGCAGGACACCCTCTCTATAGTCCCCTCCCTGCTTTAAGTGAATGTACCTCCACAGTGGAGCAGGTACAGAGGCCTTTATTCAGTGAGCCCCTTGCTAGATTGTGGACAGGGGCAGAGGAAGGGGGTGCAGTGGGGGCGGACGCCCCGGGTGTCTTTGCTGAGGGGGGTGACATTCGGTGCACCGCCCGCCCGTGACTCCCGAGCCTACCACGAGCCATCGGGGGAAGGAGGGAGCTGCGCCGCTTTGCCGATGGCATTTCCCCCCTTTGTTTTGACAGCTAGGGGAGGTTGCGAGTCTTGAGTGGGCAGTGCGCCGAATGTCTGCCATGGGCGGCATGCTCCGCCCCCAGCTGCAGGGTGCGCATGCCACTCCAGGCATCCAAGCGGCTATCCCATGCCTGGGAGGGCACCCTCCTTGCCACGCCCCCCTCAGGAGCGTGCCCACCCTGGGCAGCGCAGGCATATGCTCTGCCGCTGATTGTGGGTCCTCAGCATGTGCCCAATTGTGCTCACACTCTCTACCAGCCATGTTCTGCCTGCAACGCCTATACCCAACCTCTGAGTTCAGCTTCCTCCCTTCCTCAAGCCACCATACTTAGAAGGTCTGCCTGGATTTACCCTCCGATGTCTGGAAGTCACCTTACTCCTTGTGTCTGTCATAGTACCTGAGGAGTCATTTCACAGCAGGATTTAGATTCATATCTACTGTCTCACCTGCCCTTTGCAGTGTTGTGTGGCTGCGGCTTTCAAGGAGGGCAGCTTGCATTTATTCTGCAGGACCTGGAGACATGAATCTGTCAAAGCAGCAGCCAGCAGCTGCAGTCCCATTTCAGAAGCAGAACCCCAACACTGGCCTGAATTCTAAACGTCTTTGAATCCACATGATTTGGTCTTCTAGTTTCTTATAGAAACATAGAATCGTAGAATTGTAGAGTTGGAAGGGATCCCAAAGGTCATCAAGTCCAACTGCCTGCAATGCAGGAATCTCAGTTAAAGCATCCATGACAGATAGCCATCCCACCTCTACCATCCAATCTCTCCAAGGAAGGAGAGTCCACAACCTCCCTAGAGAGTCCATTCCACTGTTGAACAGCTCTTACTTTCAGAAAGCTTTTCCTGATGTTTAGTTGGAATCTCCTTTCTAACCTGAAGCCATTGGTTTGAGTCCTGCCCTCCAGAGGAGAGAAACAAGCTTGCTCCCTCTTCCATGTGACAGCCCTTGAGATATTTGGAGATTGTTTATTATGGTTTATAGCAGGCATAGCCAGACTTGGCCCTCCAGCTGTTTTGGGACTACAACTCCCATCATTCCTAGCTAACAGGACCAGTGGTCAGGGATGATGGGAATTGTAGTTCCGAAACAGCTGGAGGGCCATGTTTGACATGCCTGGTTTATAGTATTCCTTGTAGTTGCAGGAGAGCACTGGGCTGATGGGAGTTGAAGTCCAACAACTTCTGGAGGACAACGTTCCCTATATCTGGTGTGGACAATAAAGCGCTAGATGGAACCTTACTCTGACTCAGTATAAAGCAGCTGCCTATGTTGCCTTAGTGGTTTCGGATAAGGTTATCTGAAAGATGGTCAGGTAGGGCATGGCTCAGTGGTAGAGCATCTGCATTGTATGCTAAAGATCCCAGGTTCAGTCCATCGCATCTCCAGGTAGTTTTGAAAAGATAGTCATCTGCTTGCTTACCACCTGACTCCCCCTCTCACCGCCATTGTTGCTCAGTCACTGTCCAACTTTCAGTCACAGAGAAAGGATAGTTGAGCAAGTAGATACCACTGCTGAGGAGGAGGCAGGGGACCATTGATGGTGCCCCCTGTCAACTGGACTGCGGGCTTTACAGCACACCTAGCCCCAACAAAATCTTTGGTCCCTCCTCTATAAATATGGTTAATTCGTTGCCCTTCTGCAAGCAGTGCCGAAAGCAATTTGGCTTCCATCTGTACTATACATTTGAAGCAGTCTTATACCGCTTTAAACAGTCGTGGCCTCCTCTCAAAGACTCCTGGGAACTGTAGTCTGTTAAGGATGCTGAGGGTTGTTAGGAAGCTGCCTTCAGCTGTGTAAGACTAAGGCCACATTCACACCATACATTTAAAGCACTATGATGCTGCTTTAAATGGTTGTGGCTTCCATTGAAGAACCCTGGGAGCCGTAGTTTGTTAGGAGGCCCCTATTCCCCTCCCAGAACTACAATTCCCAGAGTTCCCCAGAAAGAGGAATTGATGGTTAAACCATTCTGGGAACTGACACTCCATGTGTGGAATAGGGGTCACCTAACCACTCTAGGCACCCTTACAAATGACAGTTCCCAGGATTCTTTGTGGGAAGCCAGGACTGTTCAAAGTTGCAGGATCATAGAATCAGGAATATGCAGGAATATGCAGCTGTTTCATACAGGAATCAAACCTGCAACCTTGGAGTTACCAGACCACGTTCTAACCAACTGAGCTATCCAGGCTGTCTGCTTTAAATCTTCAGTGCAGCTGGGCCTTGGTCTTAATTTCCCCTTAGCTTTACACTTTGAGGAATTCACTTGACGCCTTTCAGTCCAGACTGAGTAAAGTTTTGCCACCATTGCAACAGGGCCTATTAAAAGCTTCCTTGCTGAGCGACTCTTCAGCAGCCTGCAAGTATCAAGGCAGTGTTAGTGTGCATGATCTTCTAGGCTGCACCAAGCCCCTTGGGCACGTTGTGCCAGGAGGCCTGCGAGTCCCTGATTTGCATATTTGAACTTCCTGCTGTCACCGTTGCTAGGAACGTTGCTATGGCAAGTTGCAGAGGCTCTTGGGGTTTGTGCAAAGGTGACTGACACAGCTGCCTCAAACACGGATGATCCAAGTAAGAATTGGAGGGCGGGTGGCCGGCCGAGGGAGCAGGTCAATTGGAATGGCTGCTTGTCCCAAATTAATTGGCTGAGGCTACTGCATAATTTCTAAAAAGCAAAAGTGAGGTAGGCTGGAGCTGCGGAAATCTGCCTTGGATTGGATGGCTGCTACCCGCAATCCCAGCTATCCCGAGGGAGCTTAAAGCACACACCCCATTACATAATTTGCAGTCCATTACATACCTCCAGCATTTCTCCAATGAAAATAGGGACATCCTTTTCCATAATAATAATAATATTTTTATTATTTATACCCTGCCTATCTGACTGGGTTGCTTCCAGCATATATAAAAACATAAAACATTAAACATTAAAAAAAAACCCTTCCCTATACAGTGGTACCTTGGTTTTTGAGCATCTCAGAAGCTGAGTGTTTCAGAACTCAAATGCCAAAACCCCGGAAGTGAATGCTTTTGTTTTCGAGCATGTCTCAGAAGTCAAACGGCTTCCAAGGCGCATTTCTCAATGGAATTTGCTGACCGCCATTTGAGCCCTGGTTGTTGAACGTTTTGGAAGTCGAACTGTCTTTCAGAATGGATTACGTTCAACAACCGAGGTACCACTGTACTGCCTTCCCTTCCCTGCCTTCAGGTGTCTTCTAAAGGTTGCATAGTTACTTATCTCCTTGGCTCAGGGGTCACATAACTCACTAGCCTCCAACATTTCTCTGATGAAAATAGGGACGTCCTAAGGAAAAGCAGGGTCAAATTAGAAACCGTGATGGCTTCTGTAAATCCAGGACTGTCCCTGGAAAATAGCGATACTTGGAAGGTCTGAAGACAAATGGCAGCTTCTTGTGGGTTTCCTGGAGGCCTCTGGTTGGCTAGTGCTGTACGGAGAGACTCTTCAAGCTGATCCATCAGGGGTCTCCCCGTGATCTTACAAGTTGCTGTAATACATGGGAACATCACCTTCATTATGCGAGCTTTGAAACAACATATTGCTCCTTTTGCCGCCGAGCCCCTCTGGGCAAGGGACAGATATTTGTCTTTCCTTTCCTTTCCTAAATGGCTATTATGGGGGCTTAATAAATAAGCACAGTTTCTGGAACGCCCGGCCTGTTTTTTTGGGCCTGCGGTATCGCAGAGCATTCTTGTGTGGGCGTGAGCGAGATGCTGCTGCTTTCTCAAGACAAACACATCCGTCATCCCTGCGCTCCGTGATAGCTCAGGGACACTGGAGCCTGTCGCTGTGCAGAGGAGGAATGCTGAGTGGGAAGCCAGGGTTATCGGGGGCTCTGTTTGAGAATTGCAGTGGGATCTTTAACAGGCCATGGAACCTGGTGTTGCTTTTCCTCCAGAGGATCATCTCCCCTGATCAGTATGCAGTTCGTGGAGCTCTTCTTGCACAGGCAGGTTGAAGATCCAGCCAGTAAGAGAGCCTTCGGGTGTTTATTGCTGCTCCCAGGAATGGCAAAGTGGCTGTGGCTCAGTGGGAGAGCACGTGCTTCACATACACAAAGGCCCTGGTTCGATACCTGCTGTTTCCAGGTAGGGATGGGAAAGGTGGCTATCTGCACACCCAGGGGGAACTGCTGTCCATAGGCCAGCCTTCCCCAACCTTTTGATTTTTGGGGTAAAAAACTTTTATTAACATTATTAACAACCCAAAAGTGCAGGGTATTACATCAGACTATATGCAGTGGTACCTCAGGCTAAGAACTTAATTCATTCTGGAAGTCCATTCTTAACCTGAAACTGTTCTTAACCTGAGGTACCACTTTAGCTAATGGGGCCTCCTGCTGCCGCTATGCTGCCGCCGGAGCGCGATTTCTGTTCTCATCCTGAAGCAAAGTTCTTAACCCGAGGTACTATTTCTGGGTTAGCAAAGTCTGTAACCTGAAGCGTCTGTAACCCAAGGTACCACTGTACAAAGCAAGCAAACAATAAATAATAAGAGGGGAAATAGGGTTATGCACCAATATAAATCAGGGCATCCATATTACCCAAGCACAGTGAAATATGGGGCCTGACTTTAGGTTTGAGTCTCAAAACCCAGAAGCTGGCTGATGTCTCATGACATTTTAGTTTATCTCAACAGAGGTATTGCCCAGCTGTTGGTTTTAGAATCCTCTCTTTCTCTGAGCCTGTTTAGAGGTCCCAGAGCGATGCAAAACAGTCACTGAAACTAAAGCGCTCTTTTCACCATCTCCAGCAAAGCTCTTCCAAACTTTCTGCCCAATGCGCACTCCCTTTTATCCAGGGCATACAGTGGTACCTCTGGCTACGTACTTAATTCATTCTGGAGGTCTGTTCTTAACCCGAAACTGTTCTTAACCTGAAGCACCACTTTCGCTAATGGGGCCTCCCACTGCCGCGGCGCAATTTCTGTTCTCATCCTGAAGCAAAGTTCTTAACCTGAGGTACTATTTCTGGGTTAGCGTAGTCTGTAACCTGAAGCGTATGTAACCTGAAGCGTATGTAACCCGAGGTACCACTGTACTAGTTCTATAACAAAATGCACCCCACTTTGGGAAAGGCCTTTTGAGGGGTTGGATATAGCAACAAGCAAATATGCCAATTTTGGTTTCTCATTTTTCCATCTTAAGTTCAGTTCTCTACATTTCCACAACAACTTGCAATTTTTAAAATTTCTTTTAAAATCCTCATGAAAAATACCACCATCATTTTAGTGCAAATTTCTCGTAGCAAGCACATTTCTGCAAAGCATCCCCCCCCCCAAGTATCTTGCATTTTGTATTTCCTCTAGGCCCCTGTGCATTTTTAGCCATTTGTGTACCCATTCATTTGCTGGAAAACTGCATTGCAAAATTCACAGAATTTTGAAGGGTGTTGGCATTTGAGTTCATGGTTTGTTCTTGGGTTGTATTCAGTGCTAGCCCTACTCTGAGTTAGTCTGCATCGATGGACTTAATGTAAGTTACTGATGTCCATTCACTGCAATGGGTCTACTTTGAGTAGGACATAGCATTGGGCATAGTCCTCAGGAAGTGCTGATCAGGGGTGTTCAGTTTTAAATCTGAACTGAATCAGATTTCTCTCCAACCTTTAGTTATATGAGGAGGGGCACAGTCAGAAAAGCTGGCATTTACTCTGGTAGGTAAACTTAGCATCTTGGCCCTGTTTGTCACAGCTTGCTACTTCCTTCCCCCCCATCCTGCATACACTGCAGAGCTGAGAGCTGGCTTTCTGCCTCTTGGAAAAACAAAGCCTGCTCCCTTGAACTGGAAGCCACACAAACGGGAATGGTGGCTTCAAGCTGTGCTGAGTAAAGCTCTCCAAAACAGCCTTTTTAAAATCCTAGCTAAATGATAGGCTTTTCTGACCTAGGCACTTAGGAAGGTGGAAATGACTAGATGTGGTGGACAAGCTGTGAGACAGTCTGTTTCTCTTTCCACCCCCTCTGAGGTTTAGTGAGTCCAATCTAGGACAGCCTTGGGCAAAGGAGAGGGGCAGGAAGCAAAACAGAGCTTGGAAGGAGAAGCCGTGCTAGGAATGTTGCCGAATTCCACTTTATGCCAAATCGGGTGGATCTGTCAGCACTAAAAGCACGCTGTGTTGGGCCAGGGACTTCAGGGAAGCTGACTGAGGCCCTCTCTGGGCTGGGGTGCTTTAATGGCAATGGAATTTGGTCACTTTGGCATCGGGCTGGGATGGGGAAACTGTGGCCCTCTAGGTGCAGAAAATCAGCTGCAAAATCACTCCTAAAAGTGTCGGATCAAACAGTAACCATCTACGTTGGTAAATGGCTTGTCCACTTGTTCTCTATGTGTTTGGACACCTCTCAAGATATCCTCTCCAAATATGGTGTGAAGGTTCCCAAGGTGGGGTAGCAGTTGGGATACTGGCCAGAATTTTGAATCAAGATGGCTGACTTTGGCATGCTTTTTGATGTAGTGGGTCAAAGCTACATGGAATTAGACACCTCATAATAAATCATCACCCCATTTGCCAGGTCTTTACCATGTCTGGTGTGGTGGTTCCAACTTGCACTAACTTGGATGGCTCTGAAGATAATTGGGCAGGATGGATACAACTGGCACCGATTGGGATGCCTCTTGAAATATTGTCGCCAAACTTGGCACAAGCATTCTCGGGGTGGAGGCGGCAGTCTTCATCTATATTTGGATGCCAGACACCATGTTGAATCAAGATGGCCAAACAAATTGATTCAGGGCCAGGCCAGGTATTCCCCAGGTCTCTCTCTCTCTCTCTCTCTCTCTCTCTCTCTCTCTCTCTCTCTCTCTCTCTCTGTGTGTGTGTCTGTTCACATAGCCCCACACCTCACAAATTACACTATTCATTTTAATATCTATCTACCGTAGATTCCAGCGTATTAGGTGACTGGGTGTATTAGACGACCCCCCCAAATTGGCAGCTGCAATTTGGGGGTTCGTCTTCTAAGCCCAGTCGCCTAATACGCTGGGCAGCTCCGCGCCGGGAGAAAGCCGCCCAGCGCAGAGTGGAGCCCGCCGCCCCTGCTGCTGCTTCCGGGTGGCTCCGCACCGGGCGGCTCTCTCCTGGCATGGAGTGGAGCCCGCCGCTGCTGCTTTGGAGCTGCTGCCGCCGCAGCAGGAGAGGGGGCGTGCTCCACTCCGCGCTGCCCATACCCGGTGTATAAGATGACCCCCGACTTCTTAACCTCTTTTCCGGGGTTAAAAAGTCGTCTTATACACCGGAATCTACGGTATCTATCTATCATCTATTTATCTATCATCTAAACAATTTCAAATTCCTGGGTAGTGCTGGGTATTCCCATCTAGTGCCCATATAAATGGTCAGCACATAAGGGCCCTTAGACCTGATATACCTTCAAATCAGTGTTTGAAACTCCCATTGTTCTAGGCACATTTTGCAACAGGGAATTTCATTAGGGCGAGCAGTTTCTGAGCTCTGGGCACAATACTGCACCTAAGATTTCAGAATAAAACTGCAGAGTGCAAGGAAAGGACCTTTTTCTGCCTTTCCACTTCCAGCTACTTTCCAAAGACTGGAGAAGAGACCCTCTTAAGAATATTAGGGGGTGGGGTGGGCAGGGGAAGGACTGGACCATTTGAAAAATGAACATAATATTTTAGCTGCAGTTCATTCATTTTCAGCTTTGTATTCTAGTTATAAAAAAGTGTGTCTAGACATTCAGTTGTTGCACTCATAACCTCAGTTTAAGGTGACGTTTAGCTCCTAGCTTTCATATCTCAGTTTCTAACACTGCTTCAAATAGAGGCTGACCTTTCAAATAGAGGACGGTAAACAGTAAAGTAGGATGCTTAGCCACTCTAAAGTTGGGTTGAATCTAGATACTTTGTATGTACTGTATGTATGTGTATGGGCGTGTGTGCGTACACACACACTATATTCAGTTTTGCCAAATTATTTTCAGAGGAGATGCAAGAGCCAAAAGTTTGGAAAGTGTTGACTTAACCCTGGAGGCTAATGAGCTGGCTGTAGCTCAGCAGACGGGAGAAGAGAAATTTACTGTATTCAGCTTCCGCAGCCATTGAGAAAGCGAGTGGATGGGACCGAAGTTTTGGTCAAGCCCCCGTCAGCATGGGCCTGATATGCCACCCCATGTTAACAGAAACCAGTAACAAATGCTTGGCTTGACTCATAGGAAATTGGATTGATCTCCGCTCCCCCCCCCCCCGCCCCTCCACCGCTATTGCTGTTGAATGAGCCGCCCCAAGGCCCCGGGAGAGTGTTGGCTGTGTGTGAGGTGTGAAACAATGTCTCCATTCATTAACGGAATGAGCTTCCTTTCTCCTATGACTTTTTTGGATTCCTCCGGCACTTCCCATTATCGCTCTCCCTCCCCTCCAAAATAACTGACTTTGCAAATTTTGGCAGCGGAGCAAAATGGGGGGAGGGTTTGGATAGCTGCTTCAGAATGGTTTTGGTTTCCTTCTCCTTTTGATTCCTCCCTCCTTCTCCCTGGCTTGGCCTGGTGCTGATTCTACCCTTTGGCGCCTGCTGTTGCCACGGCAACTCTGGATGTGTCTTTTTAGATCAGTGACATCACCGGGCATCCCAAACAACCGAGGGACTGTGCTCTGGTATTGAGACTTTTGGTCCGTGGCAATGTCGGCCATTGTTTAGCTCTCGAAACTTCCCCTTCCCCTTGTTCTGCTCCTCTTGTCCGGCTGTTGTGCGTTCTTGGCTTGGCCCTTCCCCTCCCCTCCCCTCACTTTTCATGCCAGGATACATGTAACACTAGGAAGCATGGAGCAGAAAAACAACAACTCTTCCTTGTTCACAAACTGCGAGGAAATGCCATGTGAGGGGCAAGGGGCATGTCAGGGCCATGTCAAATCTAGACGGCAGGATGGATGTCTTATTCACACCATACAGTCAAAGTAAGGCATAGGCAAACTCGGACCTCTAGATGTTTTGGGACTACAACTCCCATCATCCCTAGCTAACAGGACCAGTATGGGAATTGTAGTCTCAAAACATCTGGAGGGCCGAGTTTGCCTATGCCTGGTCAAAGTCTTATGATACCACTTTAAACAGCCATGGTCCCCCCCCCCGATAATTCTGAGAGCTGCATCTTGGTAAATGTGCTGAGCAGGGGAGCCAACTTGAATACAGTATTGAAGAGGCCCAGGAAAGCCCCATCAATCACAAGATGGAGTGCACACATACCATTTGAATGGCAATGCCCATCAACTTGCGGAGTGCCCCCCTCAAATATTTTATTGGGGGGCACGAAGGGACCTCAGCCCGTAGGAGTTGGCTCCTATGGTATTGAGAGTTGTTAAGAGACTCCTGTTCCCCACACAGAGCTAAAAATTATCAGAGTTTCCTGGGAAGAGGGATTGATGGATAAACCACTCTGCAATTATAGCTCTGTGAGGAGGGAAGCTTATGGGGGCCACATTTGGTCTATGGGGCAGAGTTTCCCCATCTCTACTACCAGTTTATATCGTTTTAATCACCCAAGTTATCCTTCCCATCCTGAGACTCTGGTGTTTGGTGAGAGTAGTGCTAGTAGTTTCTCTATCCTTTCACTGTCCTGCAGTTCCCAGGATTCCCTGGGGCAAAGGAATGGCTGTTTAAATGAATTTGTGCCTTTTTTTAAAAAAAGAGAAGCAAGAACTTCCAGCACAATGTTGTATGTGTTTATTCAGAAGTAAGTACCACTGTGTTCAGCAGGGCAAATTTTCTAGACCTGCAGCCTAAACCACTGGGCTAAAGGGAGCATCTTCTAAAAATGTTCTTAAATATTGTACTTTGCTTTGGAGATTCTAGCTGGGAATGAACAGTGGGATGTTTGGGATGGTGGAGTAAAATGCCATAGTGGTGATTTTGGAGTGGTGGAGGAGAATGTTTGGGGTATCCTGGGAATACCCTATCTTTATGAGGGGGAAAGGAATGGCATTTTTATTTTTTCTGATCACATTTAAGTATGCTACCCACTTTCCAATGAGCTCAGGGCATCCATGAGATTAAGTGTGGGGTTGGGGACCTCTCCTCTTCCACCTCCAAGGGCTGGATTATGTCCTGAGTGACCTTTGGGGGAGGGGGCGGGCACATGCCACAGAAAGGCAGAGCAAGAGGGAGAAAAAAGATGGAGCAAAGGATGTGAGCCTCATCTTGTATAATAGGTCTTCTGGTGGTTCCCTCACAGCAAGAAGTGAAGTTACAGGGAACCAGGCCTTCTCGGTAGTGCTGCCCGCCCTGTGGAACACCCTCCTTTCAGATGTCAAGGAGATTAAGAACTACATAACTTTTAGAAGACATCTGAAGGCAGCCCTGCATTGGGAAGGTTTTAATGTTTCATGCTTTGTTATATTTTTTATATTCTGTAAGCCGCCCAGAGTGGTTGGGGAAACCCAGCCAGATGGGTGGAATATAAATAATAAAATGATGGTGATGATGATCAGTGCTTTTTTCTAAAAAATTTTTTTAGGGATACTCTCATTTTACTACTCATCTTGAAGTACTGCCCCACAATGAAGCCAAACTTAGATTCACAAAATTCTGCTTACCCCCAGAAAAAAGCACTGGTTATTTTGATGAAGGTGGACACATGGGTGTGACTGAGGACAGACTGAAATTGGTGGTGCACTGCCTCATTTGCCCCAAGGAACCAACCTCCACTGTTTGTATTCCAGCCACACAAAAGTCAGAGATTCCTATACATACATTGACCCACCTCTTCATTCTCCTCCCATGCAATATCACAGCTCAAGGACACATTCCACTAAAAGCACTTGAGGCTACACAGCAGAATCAATGGGTGTGAGTCCCAGGTGAAGGCAGTGTGATCTGAGGGCCAGCTAGAGAGGTCTGGGGGGCCATATTGAGTCTCTGGGCCTCATGTTCCCGTCCACTAGGCCAGCCCATTCTGTTCTTAGTCTATTCCCATGAAGTAGGCTAGGTAAAGTAATAGAGACTTTGCTTAAACTCATAGGGAGAGTTTCCTGGCTGAGTGAGGATTTGAACCCAGAACTCCTTGCTTCCTGCCCATGATGCTGTTCACTACCCGGTAGTGCCACTCAAGATATTAAAACAATAGCAGGCACTGCGCTTGACTAAAGCTGTAAAAATGCCAAGGAGCAGATCAAAGTTCAAGGGAAGCACTAAAATACCTTGTGTCTGGTTTGAAATACTTAACAGGCTCCTTCTACTTTTGGGACAAAGGAAGAGGCATATCTGTGCTATATTTAGGGAGTGTTTTAACAGGAACTCTGGGGAGTAAAATAAAAATGCTGTTTGGGAGGAGTGAGATGGAGGCTTTGTAAGGAGAGGAAAAAGAAGGGGAGGGAAAAAAGATGGCAAGAGCTTTGCAAGAATTCCTACCACTGAGGAATTGCTTGCTGGCAATTTTCTCTTTCCTTTTCTGCTGGCACGTTTGATGATGATTAAATGTGTTAACTTGTAAAACACTTAATATGCATGAGGCACTGTACATTAATTAAAAACAATAACAAGGGCAGTCTTGGAAATAAATTCACCTGCATGCTCCCATGTTAGTCATTTCTGGCTTGAGTGAGTGAGTGAGAGAGAAAAAACTGAATTTCAGAAAGCTTCCTATCTAGTCACCTTGATGAGATTTTTAATTCACCCCAGGCAACCAGGCAACTGGCTGTTTAGAAGCTTGCCCTGAGCCAAGTTATAACACCCTTAATAAAGACAGATATCTTGTTTTGGCACTGAAGCTTCCAGAGAAACATTATCAAATGCAGGAAATCCGAATGCTGTCTCTCTGAATTGCTGTTAGCATCACAGGTTGTAACTGACGGTCCCTGGATTTGTATATCTACCTCCGTCATTTGACAGATGATAACAGGTATGCTTGTTTCCAGATTAAGCAGACAGATGGTTTGCAGGAAAGGTGTTGAGCGTGCCCTCTTTCTGCAGGTTTGCTGGCAGACTTATGATTTATTAACTGAGGTGTGAAGATTTCATTGCTGTGAAGGAATCCCTTCTTTTAAAAAAGATTTAGGGAAATCTGAACAGGGTTTTAGGTGGCAGGAAAGGAGAGAATTGGGAGTGGTTCTCTATATGGGGTCCCCAGATCTGTCTTGGGCCAGGCCTGCTTCATTTTGCAAAACACTGTGGTTTTTTAGGATGGATATTTCTACTGTTTATTGTTTCCTCTTAGGAAAAGTGCTCCAGTTCCCAGATCATGTTAGGCCTGTTCATATATTTAGGCCTCTTTGGGCCATAACAACTTGGGACTCAAGGGGCGTTTGCTGTTTCCTTTGCACCCAGCCCCCCCTTGCAAAAGTTCAGATGATGCCGTTCCCTGTGAATCTTGCTGTCCGATGAACAAACTGTCTTCATTTGGATGATTGATTGCGTGTCTAGCATTTAATTCTGGCATCCGCTCCAGCCTGTTGGCTAAGCTTAACTCGAAAAGATGGACCTGAACCAAAACTAGAGCAGGGTCAAACCACCAGGGCTTTGAGGCCTGCTCAAAACAGCCAGACACATTTCATGGAGCTCTTTACCGGGGTCTTGTGGAGGTCTGAGCTGTGGTGGGGAGGGGAGAGACTGGCACCCCTCCATCCCCAACCGGGCATCTCGGCCCAGTTGGTCACGCTTTATAAAACCCTGAAGAAGTCAAAGCGAGCTGAGAAGTGAATGAAAAATATTGGAGGCCCCCACATATGTTCCGCAGGAGCAGGAAAGAAGGCTGAGAAAGATCACCATCATCTCTCCCATGGGTTGGCAAACTAAGGCCGACGGGCCAGATCATGCCCAATTGCTTTCTAGATCCAGCCACAGATGGTCCAGGAATCCAGTCAGCCAGCATAGTGTGTGTGTGCATGTGATGGTTTTTGCGACTCAGCCAGGCTTGGGGGTCAAAAGTGAGGTGGGCATCTGCTCAAGACAAGCCCCTTCTCCACCTGTCGTGCGCATGCAGCAATCTTTTCTTCCAGGGTTGGGGGTGGGAAAGAGGGAAAAGGAGCCACAGTTCGGATTTCCACCATGGAGCTGCTGGCGACTGACCTCAGAAAGGGCAGTTGTGACGACAGGGGCTCAGAGGCACCTAAGGAGCGATGCCCGCCAGTGTCTGTGGCGGCAGTGCTCCCCGCCAGAGGAAGTGGGGAGCTCCTGGGCGGCTGCACTCCGAAGCAGTTCTGTGCTCTGCTGGGGAGGCCGCTTGTTAGCTACACGGTGAAAGCCATGGAATGGTAAATAGTCACCGCTGCCTCAACTTCCCTCACACGGGGAAAAGAACGTTTTTGCTTGAGCGGCACCAACCTGACTTAGCGTGGCCAACGGCTTTTCCCTTCACCCACGCATGCACACACACTCTCCCAGGGCTGACAGGAATGGCGTGCTTACCTCAGCCCCCCACCCTGCCTTATGAGAGAAATAATAACTGTCAATGTGTAAAATGTAAAGGAAGCAGCGTGGGTGTATGAGGGAACACCCCCCCCCCCAAAAAAAATCACATTTGGGCAACATTGAGGTTGGTCCCAATAAGGGTTTTTGCCAAAAAATGCAGGTCATAATCATGGCAACATATAGTCCACCCCCCCCCAAGGTCTGAGGGACAGAGGACCACCCCCCTGCTGAAAAAGTTTGCTGACCCCTGATAAATAATAATAATAATAATAATAATAATAATTTATTATTTATACCCCATCCATCTGGCTCGGTTTCCCCAGCCACTCTGGGTGGCTTCCAACAAAATATTAAAATACAACGATCTGTTAAACATTAAAAGCTTTCCTAAACAGGTCTGCCTTCAGATGTCTTCTTAATAATGGGCATTGTCACATTTAGTAGGTTTGTGTGTGCGTATATGTGACGGAGGACATGGGTAAAGGAAGGTTCAAATAGCTCTGAGTTGTGGGAAGGCAGCTCCAGGAAACACAGGGAGATGGAGAGAGGGAGGGGGAGAGTGAAACCTGCGAAGGGGGTGTAGAGTCTGCCTTCGTCATTAACATTCTCTGGCGCTTGGAGATGCAGATTGCAAATGGGAGTTGGGGAGGCTTTCTTTCTTCACAGTTTTTATATATAGGTCAGAGGTGTAGAAGGAAGTGGGAGGGGAGACCATCAACTTGGTCTCTGTGTTTTGCAGTTTTAAGTAGGAGGGAGCAGGCGGTAGAAGCTTGCACAGGGAAGAAAACACAACCAATTTTGTTCTCCCATGTATACAGTGCCACCAATGTGCAACCATGTTGCAGAGAAGTTGTGGCTTACTGATCATAGCCAAAGGGTCAGGATGTCTGGAGCTTCAGCAGAAAACCTACAAGTGGTGAGGGGTGGAAATGAGGCAGGGGGAGGGATCTAAACTCCTTCCCTTCACCAAATATTTTGTTCTGCTTACATATTTATTGCATTCATACTCCAAGGTGGCATCGATGGCTCTTCCATCTCCTGCATAGATGACTTTTTGGGTCACTATCAGATCTACATTTCTATGATTCTATAACCCCAACAATAACCTTGTAAGGCTGGGAGGTGGTGGCTGGCCCAAGGTCACCCAGTGAGCTTTGTGGCCAACTGGGGATTTGAACCCCAGTCTTCCAGGTCCTAGTCTGACACTCTAACCACTACAGCATCCTGGCTGTTACAAAGGCCCTTAGTTCCCTTTGCCAACACTGCTGCACATGGAGAAGGGCCACACTTAAGTGGCAGAGGATTTCCTTTGCATGCCAGAAGGTCCCAGGTCCAATCCTGCAATTACATATGCAGGTAGCATGGGAATGTCCTCTGAATGAAACCTTGGAGAGTCACTGCTAGTCATCGTAGACAATAGGGCTGACCGAAATCTGGTTTTCAACATCACGATATAGTGCCAGCTAAACATTGTGATACACCGATATATCACAATGTCTAAAATACCGATGAAACTACATAGAGGTGAATGGGGTGATGTCCTGGCAACTGCTACTACTTAGGAGTCTAAAACCGATACATTTTCACTTACATTTAACATTTTGTTAACACTGTTATTTTAGAAAACAGAGCAATGGGGGGAAGGCGGGTAGGAGAGAAGCAATGTCCAGCTTCACAATTGTTTACATAGCACACACAAACATTGTGATCCGTGATACTGTATATTGCCAGGTCAAATATTATGAGACTGTTATCCCAAACTGGTTATATACAAACTGGTTATATTGATATGTCGCCCAACCCTAGTAGACAATGCTGAGGTAGATGGACTCAGTATGAGGCAGACCGGTGAACAGAAGCATGATTGTCACTGTAAGAGGTCCTGGGCTCAGATCCTAAATAAAGCCCTGCCTGAGACTGGAGGTAAGTGGAGGAGAAGACACAGCTTTATAAACTGGGCAGAAGAGTTGTAGCTCCATGTTGGAACACATGAGATGCATGCAGAAAGCCCCCAAGTTCAATCCATATCATCTCCAGTTAAGACTAGGACAGATGTAGGAACATAGTATACGGCAGCTACACCCTTTCCCCACTAGTTGTTTCTGACCTCCAAATGCACGAGACTACAACCCAATCCCTAAATGGTGGCTGGTTTCAGAAGGTGCAGCTTGTAGGAGCCCAGCCGTTTCCTCTTTAGCATCTTGGCACCTTAGAGGGATGAGGTCAGGGTCGTGGTAGACAATACTGAGATGGATGGACCAATGGCCCTGACTCATATTAAGACAGCTTCCTTTGCTATTATGCTAGTACATAAGAAAAGCCTGCTGGATCAATAATTATAATAAAAACAATACATTTTATTTCTATCCCACCCTCCCCAGCCAAGACTGGCCTCAGGGCGGCTAACACCAGATATAAAAATAGTTGATTGAAATACAACTTAAAAAACAAGATTAAAATACAACATTAAAATGCAGCCTCCTTTCAGTAGAAACTCAAATCAAAAACTTTTTTGGGGATGAAAACATCAAGTCTTCACCAAACCAGATGCCCCAATGGGAATCATAGAAACAGAATTGTAGAGTTGGAAGGGACCCTGAGGAACATCTAGTCCAACCCCCAGCAATGCAGGAATATGCAGCTGTCCCATACGGGGATCAAACCTGCAACCTTGGCATTATCAGCACCACACTCCAACCAACTGAACGATCCATTGGACTGCAATGAGAAGCCCACAAACAGGACCTGAGCACAACAGCTCTGTCCCCACTTGAGATTTCCATCAACTGGTATTCAGGGCCATACTACCTCTGACAATGGAGGGCAGAACATTGCCATCAGGGTAAGTAGTCCCTATTTTCAAGCCACCTCAACTCCTCTTGGAACATTCTGCTGCTGCTGCAACGCTCACAGCTGCAAGAAACATCCTCACAACACCCCATGAGCAAATAGGTCAAGCTATTCTTTGAAATGAGAGGCAGGGCTCATTACTCAGAAGCAAACCTGACTTGTGAGGAGGGGTTAAGCCATTTTTGCTGCATCAGCGATAACACTCACACCTGAACTGGAAAACAGAGGGAATGCTTCTTACTAGCTCTGCTTTGAATGCAGGTCACACCCATCTGCCGGAGATGGGTTTTGTGTCCCAGGAATGTGTGGGCCAGGAGAGGGAGAAAGGAAGTCAGTTGAATTGGGTCACAGAGAGTAGCTGGAGATTTTGCTGGCAAGAAGAGAACATGGGTGTGGTCAGGAGGCTGCCACTGCCAATTTTGGGGGGCGGGTGGGGGGAGAAGGGAATGATGCCTTGATGCTTCTGGGTGTCCCTGCTTCTTCCATTTTCAACCTGTGCTGTTTGTAATTAAATTCTCACTCTTGCAAAAGGTGCATTAGTCATTCGTTTCACAGCACAAGACCTTGGAACTGACTCCCACTTAGTAGAAAACCTTTGGTTTGTGATGACCTTTAAAGCCCTAAACAGCCTTGGCCATATATACCTGAAGGAGTGTCTCCACCACCATCACCCAGCCCAGACAGTGAGATCCAGCTCTGAAGGCCTTCTGGTGGTTCCCTCACTTCAAGAGAGAGCCAGTGTGGTGTAGTGGTTAAGAGCGGTGGACTCATAATCTGGTGAACCGGGTTCGCGTCTCCGCTCCTCCACATGCAGCTGCTGGGTGACCTTGGGCCAGTCACACTTCTCTGAAGTCTCTCAGCCCCACTCACCTCACAGAGTGTTTGTTGTGGGAGAGAAAGGGAAAGGGGAATGTTAGCCACTTTGAGACACCTTCGGCTAGTGATAAAGCGGGGTATCAAATCCAAACTCTTCTTCTTCCAGAAGTGAGGTTACAGGGAACCAGTCAGACGGCCTTCTCAGTAGTGGCGCCCGCCCTGTGGAACAACCTCCCATCAGATTTCAAGGAGATGAGTAACCACACAATCTTGAGAAGTCACCTGAAGGCAGCCCTGTACTTTTTCATGTTTGATGTTTTATTAGGTCCTGTATATGCTGGAAGCCATCCAGAATGACTGGGTCAACCCAGCTGGATGGATGGGGGTACAAATATTAGAATTATTGTTCTTATTTTCAGGCAAAAGTGGGAGCATCCTGTTTCCACAGTAGCCAACTAGAGGCTTATGGGAAGCCTACAAGCAGGACCTGAGCCCTCTCCCCATTTGTGTTTCCCAGCAACTAGTTTTCAGAGACATACTCAATGGTAGCCATCCTGGCTAGTAGCCATCAAAGACTGGCAGAATTGGGAGTTTTAAACGCAATACAACAGCCCAGTCAGTTAAGCAGGACTGGTTGTCACTATTCCAGCCAATACTGGCTTCTGCTAAAGAGGTGTCAGAACATTATTAACCGCCCCCTTTCTCCCAAGCAGGCAGCTTGCATTTCTGAGTGTTGATTTGTCAGAGGCTAGTTCCCCGCCTCCTTTGTGTAACCTAGGAACACGTTAGCACACATGCCAGATTCAGGGTTTCCAGCCTAATGAAACATGAACAGGTTTATGGTAATTGCTTCTAATCCAGAGCATATGCTGTCGAAGCACAGCTGAGAAAGTTCTTGTAAGCAACAGCAGAGAAACTGTTGCTTTCGGCTGCAAGGGATCACTTTGCCAACGGTCCGGGTGAAAGCTCACCACCCACTGAACTGAGTGCAGCAGCAGCAACAACAATAAAGTTGGGTATGTAAAGAGAATGGCAAAGAAGTGCACCCCATTTGCTGCATCAAGGGAGAGATATCCACTCTGTGTAGTGGAGGTAAAAGCTTAGAAAAGAAGGAAATTTGACACTCCCGATGCTCACTTCTTCTCACTGTAAATCCTCTCCACTCTTAGGAACCAAGTTAAATACCGTATTTTTTGCTCTATAAGACTCACTTTTTCCCTCCTAAAAAGTAAGGGGAAATGTGTGTGCGTCTTATGGAGCGAATGCAGGCTGTGCAGCTATCCCAGAAGCCAGAACAGCAAGAGGGATTGCTGCTTTCACTGCACAGTGATCCCTCTTGCTGTTCTGGCTTCTGAGATTCAGAATATTTTTTTTCTTGTTTTCCTCCTCCAAAAACTAGGTGCGTCTTGTGGTCTGGTGCGCCTTATAGAGCAGAAAATACGGTACTTTATGCCATGTCAGGTCAACAGATCCTCTAGCACAGTAGCCTAGGTTCAATTCACAGATTTTCCAGGTAGGGCTGGGAGAGAGTCCCTGTCTGAAACCCTGAAGAGCTGCTGCCAGTCCGTGCAGACAACACTGGCCTTGATGGACTGTTGACCTGACTTGGCAGAAGGCACCTTCCTCTGTTCTTATGAGGTTCCTTTCCTTCTCTGTGTGGCTAGTTGTCTTGTATCAAGAGCTCCCATTCCGTACTTGTGTGTAAATTTCAGGAATGTCTACTCAGTCCCTTGGATTCCCTCTGTCCCACATATGGTTTCCATTGCCTTGTTGGAAATTACTGATATCTGTGACATATCTGCAAGTTTGAATTGCTATCTCATTCCATCTCCTGCTCTCTGTGCTACAATTCCTCTCCCTAATTGCTTTCTGAGCAGGCTCTCCAAATCTGGAAAGAGGTGAAGATTTGCAAGTACAGAGCAAACTGTGTCACAAATGCTATGTTTTTATGATCATTACCTTGACAAATCACAATTACACCCTATGGTTATGCTGATAATTACCAGGCTAGATTCATTTGTGTGTGGTGGTTCTTTTTTTAAAAAATTGGCAACCTTAATTTATCCTCTAAATGCGGAAATTTTCCTAATACAGTATGGCTATTTCTGTTCATCAGTTGTGTGCAGAACAGGGTATGTAAAAAGGCAAATATTTGATCCTTCATTGCCCTGTTACTGGAGAGAAAGCATAGCCCCTCAAAACTCTTTATGACACAGCAGCTCCTTTTTCATTTTCAGTTACTGAATTTTATGACTTCCCAATACTTAAGGTATTCAGTTCTTCGTGCCTGTAGTTACTAAAATATATAATTCCATAAAGTCCAACCACAAATTATTTATGGCTTCTCAGAAAGTAATAATGAGTGGTTGTCTATGTCATCTCTCCCCCCCCCCCCAGATGCCCATTCAAGTCTGCATCAGAAATAATTCAAAGGAACTGGATAATTCTGCTAAATACTTTCCTGAAGATTTGTAAAAACAAGAAACCCTCAGCAATAAAATAATTCAAGGTCTGAATCTGAGCGGTGTGCTGAGCAGGCCTTACACCCTATGACAGAGGAAGAATGCTCTGGCCCATGGGCCAGTCGTGTCCCACCGGGGGGGGTGCTTCCAAATTCCATTTCCCCAAACCACACCCACCTGCTTGATCAGCTGACATCACTCATGGCATTGTTTGCTGAGTGGGAGTGTGGGGTTAATTGAACTGGCTGCATTTGCCTGTTCCTAGCTGGGATTCACATGGAATTCCCTGCTAAAATGGGGGAGGGGACCTTCACTTTAGCAGCAACTTGCATTTGACATCATTGTGATGTCAGGTAATTAACAGGTGGCTGGCCCCACCCACTTGTCAACTTTGTCCCACATTGCCAATCCTAATAAGATCCGGCTCACGGAGCCAACAAGAATCCCCAGTCCTGCCCTATGAGGTACCCTTCCTTTCCCCTAACTCAGGGGTAGGCAGTCTAAGGCCCATGGGCCAGATGCTGCCCAATCACCTTCTAAATCCAGCCTGTGGACGGTCCAGGAATCAGCGTGTTTTTATATGAGTAGAATGTGGGGCATAGGAATTTGTTAATTTCCCCCCAAAAATATAGTCCGGCCCATGTGCTGCTCTAGTTCGCCAGAAGCAGCTTAGTCATGCTGGCCACATGACCCGGAAGCTGTACGCCGGCTCCCTAGGCCAATAAAGCGAGATGAGCGCCACAACCCCAGAGTCGGTCACGACTGGACCTAATGGTCAGGGGTCCCTTTACCACAAGGTTTGAGGTACAGTGGACCGGCCCATGGCTGAAAAAGGTTGCTGACCCCTGCCCTAACTTCTTAGTAGCCAGAAGAACTAATGGAAGTTGTTGCTGTACCACTGGGAACCACAGGATGTAGTACCAAAAATCTCTGGGAAATGCTGTGCCCACAGATGCTGGAAGCCATAGGAAATACAGTGGTACCTCAGGTTAATAACTTAATTCGTTCTGGAGGTCTCTTCTTAACCTGAAACTGTTCTTAACCTGAGGTACCACTTTAGCTAATGGGGCCTCCCTTTGCTGCCGTGCAATTTCTGTTCTCATCCTGAAGCAAAGTTCTTAACCCGAGGTACTATTTCTGGGTTAGCGGAGTCTGTAACCTGAAGCGTCTGTAAACTGAAGTGCCTGTAACCCGAGGTACCACTGTACATGCCTAGAGCTATCACAGTTTCTAAGCTCCCTCAGACAAAAGGAGGGGAAATACAGTGGTACCTCGGGTTACATACGCTTCAGGTTACATACGCTTCAGGTTACATACGCTTCAGGTTACAGACTCTGCTAACCCAGAATATTACCTCGGGTTAAGAACTTTGCTTCAGGATGAGAACAGAAATCGTGCTCCGGCGGCATGGCAGCAGCAGGAGGCCCCATTAGCTAAAGTAGTGCTACAGGTTAAGAACAGTTTCAGGTTAAGTACAGACCACCGGAACGAATTAAGTACTTAACCTGAGGCAGCACTGTATTGATTGTAAAAGGAATATGGCTCCAAGTAGAAGACCAGGTCTTCAAAGGGGTCCCCCTTGGATCTAGGGTAGACCTGAGCAACCAAATACCTGAACCTTTGGACTCCAGCACTACCAGAATCTCCTCTAAAAGAAAAAGAAAAAATCAATTTCCCCTAATACAATCAATGGATGCGAGGGCACCCCATTGATTGCCACCATTGATTTGACTGACTTGGCCCACTAGGTGGGTCTCCCCTCCCTCCCTCCCTTCTCCCTGAGCATCCATCTATCCAACATTTGCTCTGTACTTACCGCAGATTCCTTATTGGCATGCACAGGGGTCTGCCGTGGTGCTTCGTAGCAAAGTAGTGTTTCAGAAAGGCATCATCACCAATACAGAGCAGCAGGTTGGGGATAAGCTTGGGTTTGTTGTCATTCCAGTAGGAAGGAACATGCCAGGCCTTGCTCATTTATTCTTTGTCACAGTCGTTGCCTTTGATCCCCAGTCCCCGAGCTGAACAAACCTCTGATTCCTGAGTCTCTCTCCCAGGCAAATGTACCGTATTTGAAAATTGAAAGGGAAACCTGCTCAGCAGAGACAGGGAACATCTGGGCCACATTAGCCTGTGTAAAACAATCTTTTCAGCTGTCAACGATGTGTCCAGGTTTATAGCATCTGGGGCGGGGGGCGAGGAGGAGAAGCCCAGTGTAAACTCGTGCTGTGAAAAGGCATGTACGTGTGACTCGGTGCTTTTCTTCACCTTTTGATCCAGGAGAGCTGAGGTTGTTAACAGTTGCAGGAAGGTTTTGTTAGATGAGAAATGCATCCCAGTGTTTTGCAACCACAGTTTAGGTGCAGATGGATGTAACAAATTTTGGACTGCAGGGGCTCGTTTTGAGAATCGACCATCCTGAGTTTGGGCTTAGGTATGGAGCTGGCAAGTAGGGATGGATAAATCTCTCAATTTCAGTTTTTCTCTCTTTTGCATTTTCCCAGTCTTAAATTCTGCACTCCACATTTCAGAAGGATTTGCAATTTTTAAAATAGTAAAATAATTCATTAATGTTATTACAAAATTTACTGTGAATTTCTCCTAATACACACATTTTGAATGCAGCTTTGATTCATACACACATTTGTTGTAAGCCATCTCGCTCAATATAATAAATTATTGCAAGTTTATTTCATTAAAATACACATTTTAAATGCACAATTTCCCTTAATATATGCATTTTAATACACATTGTTTGCTTGGAAAATTGGGGAAGTGTGAATGTCAAAGGTTTGAGTATTGGTTCAAGAAGTGCGAATTGTTGTTGTTTAGTCGTTTAGTCATGTCCGACTCTTCGTGACCCCATGGACCAGAGCACGCCAGGCACTCCTGTCTTTCACTGCATCCCGCAGTTTGGTCAGGTGCATGTTTGTAGCTTTGAAAACACTGTCCAACCATCTTGTCCTCTGTCATCCCCTTCTCCTTGTGCCCTCCATCTTTCCCAACATCAGGGTCTTTTCCAGGGAGTCTTCTCTTCTCATGAGGTGGCCAAAGTATTGGAGCATCAGCTTCACGATCTGTCCTTCCAATGAGCACTCAGGGCTAATTTCCTTAAGAATGGATGCGTTTGATCTTCTTGCAGTCCATGGGACTCTCAAGAGTTTCCTCCAGCACCATAATTCAAAAGCATCAATTCTTCGGCAATCAGCCTTCTTTATGGTCCAGCTCTCACTTCCATACATCACTACTGGGAACACCATGGCTTTCACTATACGGACACTATACGGTGTTGTCAGGGAACTGCCATCGGAGCCAGGGGGAGAGGGAGGGCTCCAGAGGGATTCCGGAGAGCGTCCCGGGAGGGAGAGAAGCAGCACATCTTCTGGGGAAGGAAATCAGCGTAGCACCAGTGGAGAAGGGGGGCAGATGGGGGAATCGGCGAGGTGGCTCCACGACTCTTCGCCGGGGACCAGCGGAGAGAGCATGGGTCCTCCGCTGCCCACACCCTCCCTGCGCAGAAGGCTTCCGCGCAGGGAGACTAGGCGGAGACTAGGCGTCAAAGAACTTCTTTGCTGGAAGAAGTTCAAGAAACGCCCATTGACGGATTCTGCCAGCGATTGAGACAGCCACGAGCGAGTGGCTGTCCGGACAGAAAAGGTTCACTCAGGCAACCTAGCCAGGTGTGGCACCGATTTACGCACGAGGAACCCCTAGAACCATTACAGGTGTGAATTAGCTTCTCATTAATAAAGTCAACAAAAATGAACTAGTCCTTATGGATTTATGCAGAGCCAAAACATATTGGTTTGGGTTTATGCCCCATTCCTCTTTAAGAACACAAGTCCTGCTAGATCAGACCAATGGCCCATCTAGTCCAGCCTCTTTTTCTCACAGTGCCCCATCAGATGCTCCTGGGAAGCCCAGAAGCAGAACCTGAGTGCAACAGCACTCTCCCCATTTGTGATTCCCAGGAAATTGCCTGCAATAGTGGATGTAGAACACAGACATTATGGCACGTAACCATTGATGGACCTTTTCCTCCATGGATGTGTATAATCTTCTTCTAAAGCCATCCAATTTAGTAGCCATCACTATGTCTTGTGGTAGCAAATTTAACTGATTAAATACGTTTTGTATTTTGTATTTTGGGACACGGGTGGCGCTGTGGGTAAAACCTCAGTGCCTAGGACTTGCTGATTGCAAGGTCGGCGGTTCGAATCCCTGCGGCGGGGTGAGCTCCTGTCATTCGGTCCCAGCTCCTGCCCACCTAGCAGTTTGAAAGCACCCCTAAGTGCAAGTAGATAAATAGGTACCGCTTTATAGTGGGAAGGTAAACGGTGTTTCCGTGTGCGGCGCTGGTGTTGGCTCGCCAGCTGCAGCTTCATCACACTGGCCACGTGACCCGGAAGTGTCTTTGGACGGCGCCGGCTCCCGGCCTCTTAAGCGAGATGAGCGCGCAACCCTAGAGTCGGACACGACTGGCCCGTACGGGCAGGGGTACCTTTACCTTTACCTTTATCTTCTTGTCTCTCTCCTGAATCTTCTTCCAACATTCAGGTTCATTAGATGTTCCTGATTTTAGTATTATGGCAGAACATAGGCATAAGAGCATTGTGTTCCCAGACTATTAATTATTTCCTGGATCCCACCCCTCATAAATTGCATCTTAAGCTAGAAGGGTCCTAAAATTAATTTTGGAACTGGAGAATGTGCAGTTTGTCCTCAGTGTCAGTTCTTTTCATCCATTTGCTTCTTCCTTGCCTCACTCCAAACTTATCAATGCACACGTGCATCAATAAATCACTGTGCAGAATAAAATGCATATTGGAGATTGTTTTGGAAAACCATTAGTCGAGAAGGAGGGAAGTCTTAGGCTGAAAAAGCCAAATATTTTATATACAAGATGGATGTTTTGATGGAAAATATCTGGAAAAACCAATAAAATTTTTTATATAATAAAATAAAAAATTACTGTTCAAAAGGAGTCATTATAGGATTGGATGTGCAACTGTAACAGTTTTATTTTTTGTGTTGTTTTCCTGATGTGCTCCTCCATGTTTGTAAACCCCTTGTACAGAAAGTATGTTGATGCAATAAGGTATACAAAAATTGCTTGTTTTTGTGTGATGGGGGGCATTGTTTTATGAGCATAACGGGGAAATAAATGAGAGAAAGGAACTGAAAGGTTCAGCAAACTGCAGGGAGATTCAAGGACAATCAAAGAAACATTTAAACATTTCAGTGTAGTATAGTATCAAAATAACATTTTTTTATTTGCAGAATTTGCAGCTGCATTGTTTTATAGTTTCTGGATATCCCATGTTCATATTATAAAGTAGTTGTGTTCTCTGTTATAAATCAAGCAGAGCTAGGAGTTATTTCTTTTTGTTTTTCAGTGGATTTCTTATCAATAAAAAATTTGCTCAAGGCCACATTTTATTCTGAAATGAAAAGCAAACTGGAGAACAGAGAATTTTTAAGAATTTGGTTCCACTTGGCACTTAGGTGCTGTTAATTCCAAACTCCAAGTACCAAGGAGGAATTAAGGTGAGAGAATTTGGGGAGGGTCCTTAGCAGAATTACCAGAGTGGAAATTGCCAATGTTTGCTTTTTCATCCCATGCTTGCAACGGAAATCAGCCCATCGTATATGATTGCTAATCGCTGCTGCTGCTGTTTTCTGTCTGCAAACAATATGTAATTGACTACATCCCACACCTCTTTGCATTATGTATTCCTTTACATTGAAATGAATAGGCTGGAAGAATGTAATGGCAATGCTATTTACGTAATTAATTACATAAATTATGCAAGTTATGTAATTTTTGCCACGACAGACAATGAGATGCATAACACAGTTTTTGGAAGAAGATGAACTGCAGCAGGAAACAGTGCTGCATATGACAAATACAGGACAGGACAGAAAATGATGTCTTCTAAATAGATGTATTTTCCGCAAGCGATATGACAGGGTATGGTACTTGACTTTGACTGATAAACTTGCACAACACCGTCGAGCGATGCGTGGAGAAGCCCAACAAGATACTTTTGATGCTGACTTGATTAAGTTTATTTCTTTTATTAACCGTTACCCAGAGGAACTTCAGACAGGGCACTGCTGAGAATACCATTTGCCCCAGAGACTCTCTTACCTTGTTCTAGAAACTAGGTTTTTAGTGTCGTAACTGAAGCTCTCTGGAATCAATTACCAGCTGAAATTAGCTGGGCACCTGATGTTCAAGTGCTTACCAAAGAAGTTTTTGTTTTAGGCTTTCCCTGAGGTATAACCCAATCATTTACAGAATGTCAGTTGTACATCAGCAGACATTGTTCTTAGAGCGTGGAAAGATGTTCTTATTGTTTTTAGAGTTTGTTCAAGTGATCTTCGTTTTTGTTTAGAGTGTGGGTTTTTGTGTTTTATTCTGTTGTTATCTTGTGTGCTGCTTCGATGGCTTTTTGTGCCTCAGAACAGCCTATAAATTCATAAAAATAATAATAAACCTGCACAAGGGAGGGACTGTAGCTCACTCGTAGAACATTTGCTTGTCATGCAGAAGGTCCCAGATCCAGTGCTCAGGATCTCCAGATAGGACTGGGAATGACTTCAGTCCAAAACAATGAAGAGCTGATGTCAGATGGTGAAGACCAACTTCCACCATCCTTGATTGTTGGCCATGCTAACTGGGGTTAAGGGGAATTGGCATCCAACAATGTCTGGAGGGCCATAGGTTCATCATTATTACTGACCTAGGTGTCCCAAGGCAGCTTCTGATGTTTCTACAAGGCTGTTTTCCCTGTAGAAACTCGGAACTAGAAGATGCAGTTTTGCACAGACGAAGCTTTGGGCAAGAGGAGGGTGATTAACCCTTCAGGCAGGAGAAGGGTTCTTTCCCACCCACATCTCCCCTCTACCAGTGGCTTTTACCCTTGCCCTGGTCCTGATGCCAGTAGTTCAGATCTTCATTACCCTCACTTAGGAACTATAAAGCTGGAGGCATTTTCTCTCTCTCTACAGAAAGAAACATAAAGTAACAAATGAGACCATTTCACTAGCAGACAAAGTGACCTCTCTGAGACTCATTGCTTCGGGCCCTTTTGACACCGTGTAATTATCATGTCACCATTAATATAATTAACTTAGTTGAATTTTTAAGAGAAGACTGTTTTGGTGTTCCTGGTAGTTCAGAGTCCTTGCTAGAACTGTCAAGACAGCATATACTAAATGAATAGGAAAAAGGTTTCATTTCACCCAGGTGGTGGTGGGGGGGCACGAAAATGGATATTTTTTTTTAAGTTCCATTAGCATAATTTCAATTTATTTTTCCAGTGGATTTTTTGTTGTTGTTGCCAGGATCAATATGTTCACTTTGAAATTCAAGATAAAATGAGAGAGAAAATTTTTTTAAAGAACAGGTAGCACTGAGAATAGGTACCTACAACAATTCAGTCATTGCAACCACAGCCCTATAAGGTAGGTCAGCTTTATTATCTCTGCATTGTAGTTGGAGAGGCTGATACTCAGTGTAGCTTTCCTAAGCCCATTCAATGAGCTCATGGCTGAGCTTCTCATCTCACCATCTTAGATACTGCAGAGCATCAACTCTGCAGCAAATTCTGCTTTCTCCAACCTTTGCTTGTGTGATGCTCCTGGTCATCTAAATTAATTCTGGGTCCCAGTGCAACCCTGTGTGTGGCAAATAGTGTGAATTGACAGGCCCTTCTCGATATTCCACCTCTCAGGGGAGCTCTATTAAGCAGTAACAGCTGATAGGACCTCCTCTGTTGTGGCACCCTGCTTTGGATTTTCTGAGATACGGCTGCTGCTGACTCATTTTGCTTTACAGCACCAGCTAAAACACAGTTATTTACCCAAACTTTTGGAAAGGATCAATGTGCACCTTGGGATTTTTATTAGTAGGCTACTCTGCAGTTTTAGTGCAATTTAAATTTACCTGCTCATATACTTACCTTCTATATTCTGTTTGGTTTTGTAAGTTTTAGCAGGCTCCACCTTTCGATCATGTGATTGATGAATAGCCAGCAAATAAACTATTGCAGTAGCCATAGGGATAGCGCATTACAATCCACTGTCAGCAGAAACAGATTTGGCAGTTTAAGCACGCTTGCAGAATAGACAGAAGTTCAGGGCCGGGGGCTGTTGTTTTGCCCTGGCTACAAATGGGACTCTGTGAGGCAGAAATGTCCTGTCCTGCAGGTATCTGTTGGAAAAACGCCCTGGGGGTGCCTACCTCACCCACCCTCATGCATGATATCAGGAGTGGGGCAGGTAAGGGAGTGGCTTAAAGCTCCTATTTGTTGTTTGGATTTAGCAAGACATGCTCCCCTTATATTTCCTCTTCAAACCACAGAAGATGGAAGCTCACCTTGCTGGATCCAAAGAACAGGAGCTTTGGAGCTGTGTACAAAGGGCTTTGAAACAGCCCCCCCCCCACTCACTTCTTCAAACCAATGAGATTCAAAGGAGAAGCCCTTTATAACAGCCTCATGGAAAGTTGCCTACAAACAGCTGTTTTAAATGCCTGCGGCCCTCTTGCTTTGAAGTACCTAGAACTGAGGTTTCAAAGAGAAGCATCAGCTGATGTCATAGTAAAGGCTGGTGCATGGCATGTGCAAGGTCCCATCCACCTGCCCACTTTGGCTCACCAGAGGTGGAGGAAATAAAAGTCTGGTCATTTGGCAAGAAAGAAAAGCTTCCCTGCCCCTGATCTATAGGTTAAGGGTGGAATTTCAGCACCTTGGAGAGTTCCTTGAACTTGCTCCCTCAAGAGTGTTCAGCTCTTCCATGTGATTAGATTAGAGCAGGGTTATACTAGCTGGCTCTTCCACTTCCACTGAGTCCTTGTGCACTGGTAGTGTGAGTCTGAATCATCTGCAGCAGAGCCCCTTGCATTTCTGGAGGTGTCCCCCCCCCCAATAGTTTTCAAACTCTTGTTATTTATTTTATTTATGTTATTTATGTTTCGAAACCTGTATAGGCATAGTTCATGGACCTTCACAGGCGGTCATCCTGTAACATGTGGATGAAGGTGTTGCTGGTGACAGAGACACGATGAAGGGGGTGGAATGAGCTAGCATACTCCCCCATTGTGTAAGAAGGACAATTCCTGGATAGAACTAATGTCTGGAACTCAACTGAGGCATTTAATTTGTTTTGGGCCAGTTTGCTTATCCAAAGCACAAGCCTAGATCCAAGCACCAAGCCCATAGTCTAGAACTTTATCACCACTCATCTTGCAACCTGTGCATTGCCTATGCTGGCATTGCCTCCTCAGGCTAATTCCACCTGGCCCAGGGGGCGGGGCCCAGACTGACTCACCACCGCCACAGCTTAAGAGGCCTCATTGAGGCACTGGGACACCACTGCTGTTGCTGCACCGTGAGTTGGGAAGGCCGCTACCTCCTCAGGCTAATTCTACCTGGCCCAGGGGGCGGGGCCCAGACTGACTCACCACCGCCACAGCTTAAGAGGCCTCATTGAGGCACTGGGACACTGGTGCTGCTGCTGCACCGTGGGTGTTGGGGAAGGCCGCTCCCTCCACCAGACCTAGGGGGTGGGGCCCACACTCACCACCGCTACAGCTTTGGGGACACTGGTGCTGCTGCAGCAAATGTTAAAGATGTTTTTATATATTTTAAAGTGTTTTGGGGGGGTTGCTTTTTACTTTGTTGTACCACCGTGAACGGTGGTTTTTATTGATGTATTTTTGTTTTGTACCATTTTATTTTGGTTTGGGGTTGGATGTTGAGTGGGGTGGGGATTGGTTTTGTTTGGTACAATTGTTTTTGGTTTGGTTTGCTTTTCTATTTTGTAAATGGAGGTTGGTATGAGGCTTGGGATTGCTACCATGGTGGGGCGAGGGAGGTATGGCGGTGGGGGCAGATGTCATAGGCGAAGGGGATCGAGATACGGATATGCTCGTACCCCTTCCAATCTGCGCCCCATCCCGAGGGACAAGGGTAGGGTGAGCAAGGATTACTCACCTCCGTCACTGGTGTTGTGCAGTGCCAGGTCTATAGGCAACAAAACCGCCACCCTGCAAGATTTCTTCACCTCACAGGGGGTTGACCTGGCTTGTGTGACGGAGACCTGGGTGCACAAAGGGGAAACTGTTACCTTACGAGAGATGGTGCCCCCGGGTTTCTCCGTCCTCCACCAGTCACGGACTGTGGGCCAGGGGGGAGGGGTGGCATTATTAATCCGGGAAGATTGTTCTTTCAGGGCTCTACCATCGCCATCGATCCCCGGCATTGAATGCGTTGGCCTAGTGTGGGGCTCCGAGGTGAGCTTGACTGTCTGGCTGGTGTACCGGCCACCTAGTGCACTAGCAGCCACCCTGTCAGGCCTGCTGGAGGCGGTGGCCGGCTGGGCCTTGGAGTTCCCTGGACTTCAACATCCATGCTGATGCCACTCCCTCCTCACAGGCTCTGGACCTGGTGTCTTCCATGGCGACACTAGGGCTCTCTCAGTTTGTTTCGGGCCCCACACATCAAGCAGGCCACATGCTGGATTTGATCTTTGGCATCGGTATAGATGTGATCATGTCTCCTTCGATGAAGGTGCCATGGTCTGATCACTACGCCCTGAAAGCCAGGATTGATTTTCCACCCCCACGCTGCTTAGGTGGTGAGCCAATTTGGGCTCGTCCGCAGAGGCTGATGGACCATAATAGATTCCGTCAGGCCTTGCGGGACCTTGCTCCCCCTGGCGACTCATTGACTGAGCTTGTTGAGGGCTGGAATATCCAGCTTCTAGCAGCCATCGATGAGATCATACCTAGGCGCCCTCTGCGACCCCACAGAAACCGGGCTCCCTGGTTTACCGAGGAGCTTCGGAAAATGAAGCGGGACCTCAGACGGCTAGAGCGAGTATGGCGGGGTGCCCGTGACGGAGCCTCAAGAACATCTTATAGGGTTTTTATGAAAACCTATGAGATGGCAGTGAAGGCCGCTAAGAAGTCCTACTTCTCGGCCTCCATTGCCTCCACTAGTATAATCAGGTCTTTAACGTCCCTTGAAGGACAGCCAAATTTAAATAACAATTTGACACACAGCTGTGAGGCATTTGCGAGCTTTTTTGCGGAGAAGGTCCTGTTGCTCCGCCATGACCTCCCTGCCAATTTGGATACAATAAAGGAACTGGAGGCCCCTCGACTGTCCTCGGGTCCAGTATTGGACCACTTTGACTGGATATCCCCAGCCAATGTGGACAGACTCCTCCGAGCTGGAAAGCCCACCACCTGTCCTCTTGACCCGTGCCTGTCTTGGCTGATTAGAGCGTGTCCAGACGAGGTGCGGGCCCCCCTGGGTAATATCATCAATTTGTCCCTTGGCACCGGGATAATCCCAGGGGAACTGAAGGAGGCAGTGGTGTGCCCGCTCTTAAAGAAAACATCATTAGATCCCTTAGATCTACCCAATTACCGCCCGGTTTTGAATCTTCCATTCCTGGGTAAGGTGATTGAGAGAGCGGTTGCTGAACAGCTTGGTAGGTTTCTGGATGAAACATCGGCTCTCGATCCATTCCAGTCCGGCTTCCGTGCTGGTCATGGGACCGAGATGGCTCTGGTCGCCCTAACAGATGATCTTCACAGGCAGCTGGATCGAGGTGGGTCGGGGCTGCTGATTCTTCTAGACCTGTCAGCAGCCTTCAACATGGTCGATCACGAACTCCTGGACCACCGCCTTGCCAACATGGGGATCCAGGGCGCAGTCCTTCAATGGCTGCGCTCGTTTCTCTCTGGTCAGGGACAGAGGGTGGCGCTTGGGGGGGAATTGTCATCGCACCACTCCTTGGTGTGTGGAGTGCCTCAGGGTGCGATTCTCTCCCCGATGCTTTTTAACATCTTTATGCGCCCCCTCGCCCAGCTTGTCCGGAGTTTTGGGCTGGGTTGCCATCAGTATGCCGATGACACCCAACTCTATCTGTTGATGGATGGCCATCCTGACTTGGCCCCAGACACACTGACCAGATGTCTGGAAGCTGTGGCTGGATGGTTACGTGGGAGCTGGTTGAAGTTAAATCCTTCAAAGACAGAGGTCCTCTGGCTGGGACGGGGAGATATGGGATTGAGGGGGCAACTCCCATCTCTTGCGGGGGTGCAATTAGTGCCAGCATCGTCCGTTAAGAGTTTGGGTGTAATCTTCGATACCTCCCTCTCTATGGAGGCGCAGATTACAGCTATAACAAAGGCGGCATTTTTTCATCTCCGCCAAGCTAAGCAGTTGGCTCCTTATCTCTCTCGCCCTGACCTAGCCACTGTGATCCACGCGACGGTCACCTCCAGACTGGTTTATTGTAACTCGCTCTACGTGGGGCTGCCCTTGAGACTGACCCAGAAACTCCAGTGGGTGCAGAATGCAAGACTCCTTATGGGGTCTTCGCTGCGAGATCACATTCATCCGGTACTATACCAGCTGCACTGGCTCCCGGTGGAGTACAGGATCAGGTTTAAGGTGCTGGTTTTAACCTTTAAAGCCCTATACGGCCTAGGACCCTTGTACCTACGGGACCGCCTCTCCTGGTATGTCCCACAGAAGAACTTACGGTCTGCAAATAAAAACATCCTGAAGATCCCAGACCACAGAGAGGTTAGGCTGGCCTCAGCTAGAGCCAGGGCTTTCTCGGCCACGGCTCCAATCTGGTGGAATGCTCTGTCACAAGAGACTAGGGCCCTACGGGACCTGACATCTTTCCACAGGGCCTGTAAGACAGAGCTTTTCCACCAGGCCTTTGGTCAGGGCGCAGCCTGACCCCCTCCTCTAGCAATCTGCACAGAATTTTGCTTTGGTTGCCATCAATTTGATTTTAATTAATTTTTATAATGAAAGGTTTTTAGAATGTTGGATTATTTTGATTGTTGTTAGCCGCCCTGAGCCCAGCTTCGGCTGGGGAGGGCAGGGTATAAATAAAATTTTATTATTATTATTATTATTATTATTATTATTATTATTATATAGATATAAAGAATATGAGGATTTGGGGGGTAGGAATCTCATGCTCCTCAATGCCAGTCCTGCAGTTCGGACTCTGTGTTGGTGTCTAGAGCCATTGCTTATACCATTGCTTATACCATTCTGTGTCAAACTGACATTCCCACCATTCACATGTTGGGTGAGTATCTTCTCTGCCTGGATCAATTCTCTTGCATAAAATATCATGTCAGTGTTTCCTCTCTCTGTTGTACCCCACTGAGGTTTAAAACAGTCTTATTCCTGGGTGTGTTTCACTGGGAAGGTGTATTGGTTGAATTCACCAATGGCTCTCTTTTCTGGCTCGGTGGGTGTATGATAAGTGAAATCAAAAAATATTATACAACACTGAAATATAGAACACCATTAGTGTGAATGGGGAAGCACTACAAACTGGCATTGTACAAAAAAACCTGTTTGTCTAGTTCCTTAACAGTTTCAATCGTCTGCAAAAGAGGCATCCGTTTTTCTCTCTCTCAGCCTTATTCTTGGGGCATGGAAGCATTTCTTTCAATGGTTAGCCCCAGCAGGATTTTGAGCTTCCGCTACTGTTGTGCACATGCTTTTATTTCTGGTAAACATTTATCCAGCATACTGTAGCCTCCCTGGCTGCCTTTGTTTCCTGATCTGAAAAAGCTCCATGGGAGAAGTGAGCCTCGTTATGGCTCCATCTGCACCATATATTTAATGCACCATAGCTTCCCCCAAAGGATTGTGGGAGCTGTAGTGTCTTAAGACTGCTGAGAGTTTTTAAGAGACCCATACTTTCCTTCCAGAGCTGCAGTTCTCAGCGTGGTTCAGCATTCAATCCCACTTACCAGGGAACTCTAGGAAATGTAGCTCTGTGTGTGGGGAATAGGGACCTCTGAACAACTCTCAACAACCTTAACAAACTACAGTTCTCAGGATTCTTTGGGGGAAGCCGTGACTGTTAAAGTGGCAGCCTTAAATATACAGTGCAGATAGGGCCTATGTCTAGCCTTGAGTGTTAATTGAAACTCAGGCACCCAGGAAGGCTGCAGTATGCAGGCCACTGGTGAGATGATTTGTAAAATGAAAGGGCAATTGCAGGGGCCGATCAGTCACCTCAAAAGAAAAGTAATTGCATAGAAACCCCTGCACCCCACCTATGAAAATTTCTCCCAAAAATTATCTCCCTTTTGATACCATAATTTCTGAATGCAACTTCTATTCTCATTAATTTATAGAGAATGTTTTTTTTTTTTGGGGGGGGGGAATAAATGCAAGTTGTTGTTTTTTGGCACAGCACTACTGTGAGCTGGGAGAGACCTCTCGGAAAACAAACTATTTTATTTTTCCTGAACACTCAACGAGAGAGCTCATAAATATTGAACTGATTTCAAATTAAGCTGAGGGAAAGTCACCCCTCATTAAAATTAATATGGCTCAGCCCTGCCATTGTCAGTTAGGGTAAAATAGCCAGGCAGGAGTGAAGGTTGTTTTATGCTGAACTTGCGAATGGGGGCAGGCTACAGGGCTTCGTGAGCCAGAGTTGGCTCCCAGTTGCCAGTCCTTGCAATAGACTTCTCTATGAAGATGTCAGATTTTGAATATTGCATACCAGTGTCAGCCAGCCAAAGTGATTCAGTGGATAGAGATCTGGATGCGGTCCCGTGAGGTCAGGGCTTGATTCCCTCTCAATGTGTCTTTCGCACTGGGTCGCCTTGGCTAAGTCGCTCTGCCAGTTTCAATTCCTCACATATAAATTGGGAGCAATAGTTGCCCTCATCACATCCTGCACTTGTTGCAAAGATGAATGGCAGACACAAAGGATATATATATATATATATATATATATATATATATATATCCTTTAAAGTGCTGTATAAATGATGATTGAAAATGGTCTTGAATCAAGGCTCTTCTTATTGAATTTATGAGTCTTGTTTCATTGTGACTCTTACAGAAATGTTTCAAGTTGAGTTACTGATTTTTTTGCTGTGCGGATGTCAGAGCAGGTATCTCCTCTTCACTCCCTCCCACTGTTCCACTGACATTCCCATTTCCCCCCATATTTGAGATCTTTGGAAGCTGCACTTTTCAGATAGATAGACAGATAAAGTTCAGATTGGAAATTCTAGTTTGGCAACGTGAATGTATTTATGTTAGTAAGGCTGCAGTTGTAGTCCTGCTTAGCTGGGAGTAAGCCCCATTGAATTCAATAGGACTTTCTCCTGAGTAGACCTAGTTAGGGTTGTGCTGCAAATCCTCTCTTATATTCCTACTGTTTGGAACCTAAAAAAAAAAAGCATGGACCTGCACTGCCATTCTACAATGCTGTTTTTTGCTTAATTTTTCAGAGATTCAGTTAGTATTATTTTATTTTCTGCTTTTAATATAATCTGTACTTGCTTTCGCTGTGATGTTTTGTAACCTGACCGAAGACCATTTGGTGACAGCTGGGCTATAAATACATATAAATAAATAAGTAATAGACTGAGAGTTTGATAGTATGTAAATATGCTGTTAAATGTAAAGGTTTAATTTAAAAGGCAATGTATAAATAATAAAATTATTATTATTATGCAATAAGATAATAACGGATTATTATTATTATGCAATAAGATGATAAGAAATTTTTGAGAGTTTGGCATTGGTCAATATCTCCTTCACTGACCTGCAGTGGAATCACTCTATTACTAATGCTTGGTTGTTAAAAAGCCAACCTTCTTGAAGCTGTCTACAAAAGATTAAAACATTGAAATTGTCAGTAAAAACTACAATTTAAGATACTCGAAAAATAATTAAAATGAGCAAGAAGCTAAAAAACACATTAAAATGCATCAACATTGTATGTGTCTGCAAAGGCTTGCATGCACAAAACTGGTTTTGGCAGGCACCCAAAAGAGTACAGTGAAGGTGTCTGCCTGGTGTCTGTAGGAAGAGAGTCCTAAAGCATAGGTAATGAAACACAAGAACATTTACGTATTTGCCCGAATATAAGCCACACTTTTTTTTAAACCAAATTCCAACCATGAAAAGTTAAAGTGCGGCGTATATTGACAACCTTACGATATCGCTGCTGAAACAGCTGCCCTAGGTCTGTGGCCCTGCCTTGCCTTCCAAGGCCGGAATAGAGAGTGTCCTCTCCCCCGCAGGATACCACCACAAGGGCCGTTGGGGGTGCGGGCCAACGGTGCCCATCCTGTCTGTGGCTCCCAAACCTCCCCCAACCAGCCGAAAAGAAGGGGAGAAGGCTGCTGGCACAGCAGCATGGCTCCCCCCTCCAAGAAGCAGCCAAGGAGTGTGGGGAATGGTACCCATAGGGTTTTCTTCTACACTTGCCATTTACAGGTGTGAGTGTCTGCAGAAATTTAAGGGAGTGGCTAATTTTCAGGTATTGTCTCCCCCCCCCCCTTGAATTTACAGGTGTGGCTTATATTCGGGTGCGGCTTATATCCAGGCCAATACGGTATTTCTTGCAAATTCAATACAAGTAACTTGCAACCGTACCAGTTCCACTCAGCATTATCCCCACTGACTGTTGGTGGTTCTCCAGGGTTTCTTACAGCGGGTAATAATAATAATAATAATAGGAATTGCACCAGAAGGTCATACATTAGGTATTAGCTTGCTTGATGGAGATATATTCGCTATTTTTGAGTGGGGGGGGAAGGGGTGTTGATTGCTTTGCCACTGGAAGTGCTACCTAATGGAACCCCAGCAGTTCCATTAAGTTATGCCCCAGTGGAGAGACCCTGCATTTTCTGCTGCAGACCTTAACACACTGCAGAGTGTAAGCAGCATAACACAGCTGAAGTGGGCTTCAAAGGGAGCTGGTTGAGCCTATCAACTTCCTAAGTACCTGTCTGTCCAGGTGGCAGCGCTTGCTTTGCTGTCTTTTGACAGCTGCCAAGTGGTTGGTGGGTAGGATGGAGAAGCAGAGAAACGCAGCAGATGTTTTGGGAAATCGACTCTTCTCCCTCCTTCCCTCTCTTCCTTTTCCTTTGTGGTCCAGAGCTGCCTTGCTGTCCTGCCTCTCTCTTTTTTGGTTTCGTTGTTTATCATGCTAAACATATCAGATAATTGAACACTAATGCCTCTGTATGGATCACTAGGCGCAATACGCCTGGAGGACAAATCAATTTTCTTGTTACCTTGCGAGAGCACGGTCTCGGGTGTGCTGCCTGTGTTTTCCGTTGCTTCTCGTTTGCACGCTACTTAGCGGTTGCAATGCGGCACTCTGTTTTTGCAGCCTGCGCAACTCACATGCAACAAGGACACTGGAGGAAGGGGAAGAGGACCTGTGTTGCCCTCTAAGCACTCTTTGGACAAGGTTTTATTTTGGACATTTGGCTGCTTTCTGTACACCTCTCATGTGCCAGGGTCTCCAGAAGGATCTTCAGATCAGCCAGGCCTGAGCGCCTTAATCTCTGTGCCAGAAGAGGGAGCCACCTGTTCACTGAGCATCACCTATGCATCTGGTCAGAATGATGCACTGACTCAGGGGTTGTCATGTGACAAAGTGCCCCACCCAGTTTCACTCAGTCCTGTAAACTCTTACGATCTGGTCAGTGCCTCACTCTGATACAACAACAACAAAGCAACAACAGCTTAGTTGGTTAGATCATGGTGCTGCTAATGCCAAGGTTGCAGGTTCGATCCCTGTATGGGGCAGCTGCATATTCCTGCATTGGTCTAGATCAGTGGTTCTCAATTTGTGGGTCCCCAGATGTTGTTGGACTACAACTCCCATCATCCCTGACCACTGGCCATGCTGGCTAGGAATGATGGGAGTTGTAGTCCAACAACATCTGGGGACCCACAGGTTGAGAACCACTGGTCTGGATGATCCTCAGGATCCCTTCCAACTCTATGATTCTGTGATTTCTAACAACTGCATTTATATCCCATTTTTTTCTCCAAGGAGCTCAAGGTGGTATACATGGTTCTCCCCACAACAACTCTGAGAGGCAGTCTAGGCTGTGAGGCGTTGACTGCCCCAAGGTCACCCACTGAAATCCATGGTTGAGTGGGGATTTCAACCCTGGTTTTCCAGTACCAGGGACACGGGTAGCGCTGTAGAGCCTAGGACTTGCCAATCAGAAGGTTGGCGGTTTGAATCCCCGCGACAGGGTGAGCTCCTGTTGCTCGGTCCCTCCTCCAGCCAACCTAGCAGTTCGAAAGCACATCAAAGTGCAAGTAGATAAATAGGCACTGCTCCGGCAGGAAGATAAACGGCGTTTCCGTGCGCTGCTCTGGTTCGCCAGAAGCGGCTTAGTCATGCTGGCCACATGACCCGGAAGCTGCACGCTGGCTCCCTCGGCCAATAAAGCGAGATGAGCGCCGCAACCCCAGAGTCGGCCACGACTGGACCTAATGGTCAGGGGTCCCTTTACCTTTTACCTTCCAGAACCAACACTCTAATCACTACACAGAACTACAACCGCAATCACCTTGGGATGGCCCTACAGATAATGTACTGCTTGAACTGTCGGCCGGGGAGAGATGGCAACGTGTGATCTTAACCTGTAGCATCCCCATGTTACAGATGGAGGAAGTGAGGCCCATGTTATTTAAGTGGGATGTTTTGCACTTGGAACTTGGCACATTTGCAAACATTTAAACAACGAGAAATGTTTGCTTTAACTCTCTGTTAGAGACTCTAGGATGGTCTTCAACTGTAGTTGACTCTTTTTTAAAAAAAACAAAACCAAAGCACCCTGGGGAATGAGATGATGATAGCAAATATTTTTCACGCAACTTTAGGCGAGGGCCCTGTTGGGTCAGGTCCTGGGCTTGTTAATATTGTGTGATGCCCGAGGGGAGAGAGAGTCCTCGCTTGGGTTGCTCCTTACCGTATTGATAAACGTGACTCTGCAGTCCCTCGGAAGCTGTCGGTCTGGCTCCGATATCCACAGAATAACGAGGCGCACTAAAGTGACAGATCTATTTCAGTTTTCCCTTCTTTTATAACGTGCCTGTCACATTGCCCGTGGCTCGTGGAGATTGCTATAATAAAGGGGCACTCAAAATAACAAACCGCTGACACTGCTCTCCCAGAAACGCTTCTTGACCAATAGAAGAATTGAAAACACAGATTGAATGTTTGCAGACATTGTTGTTGAAAACCTACCAGTCAAGGGATTATGAGTGCCTCTTCAGTCTGCAGAGAGGTGTGTGCATGGAAGTTACAAATGTACCCCAAGGATGGCAAACAGGTGGCTTGCCAGAGCCGTTTAACAATCAATTCCTCTTCCCAGAGAACTCTGAGAACTGCAGCTCTGTGGTGAGAGTAGGGGGTCTCCTAACAACCCTCAACACCTTTCCCAAACTTTGTTGTTGTTTAGTTGTTTAGTCGTGTCCGACTCTTCGTGACCCCATGGACCAGAGCACGCCAGGCACTCCTGTCTTCCACTGCCTCCCGCAGTTTGGTCAAACTCATGCTGGTAGCTTCGAGAACACTGTCCAACCATCTCGTCCTCTGTCGTCCCCTTCTCCTTGGGCCCTCCATCTTCCCCAACATCAGGGTCTTTTCCAGGGAGTCTTCTCTTCTCATGAGGTGGCCAAAGTATTGGAGCCTCAGCTTCATGATCTGTCCTTCCAGTGAGCACTCAGGGCTGATTTCCTTAAGAATGGATAGGTTTGATCTTCTTGCAGTCCATGGGACTCTCAAGAGTCTCCTCCAGCACCATAATTCAAAAGCATCAGTTCTTCGGCGATCAGCCTTCTTTGTGGTCCAGCTCTCACTTCCATACATCACTACTGGGAAAACCATAGCTTTTATTATACAGACCTTTGTTGGCAAGGTGATGTCTCTATTTTTTAAGATTTCCCAAACTACAGCTCCCATTATTCTTTGGAGGAATCCAGGACAGTTTAAAGTGGAAATAGCACCCTTGGGGCTGGTGGCAGGATGCCTGGTAGTTTCAGCTACTTCAGGGAGTTGCAAAATATAATGGTTTGTTTGGTCAATGTGTTGAGCATCCCTTCCCGGACTGGATTAACCCTGGTCACATTCACACAATACATTTTAAGCACTCCTGTGTCACTTTGAGAGTCCTCGCTTCCGCTAAAGAATCCTGGGAACTGTAGTTTGTTAAAGGTGCTGGTAACTGTAGCTCTGTGACAAGTTTTCTAACAACTCTCAGCACCTTTAACAAATTACAATTCCTAGGGTTCTTTGGGGGGAAGTCAGGACAGTTTAAGGTGGCATCATAATGCTTTCAATTTATTGTGAAACCAAAATTTCACTGGGCATTTTTTTAAAACATTGATCTCTTTGTTGTGATGTTGTCTTTTTCTACCAAACGGTGGTTTTGATTGGTATTCTATAATGTCTTGATCTTGTTATATTAATGACTTTGCAGAAGATTTTTGTTTTGTTCTGGGGGTGTACTTTGAAATGAAAGCTGCTTTTTGATTTTTGGTTGACATTTGAAGGCAGGCAGGGTACAAACTTTCCATGATTGCTCAAGGTCCACTCAGATGCAGTGGGGCTATTTAAAATCAGAGTTGGTCCCCACCTTCAAATCAGAGACTGTGCCAGGAGCTAAGATCTTTGAACACCAGCATCCTGGAAGAGCAAGTCCAACTGCCCTGAAAATCCTGGGACCATCCTAAAAGCCCTCTAGCCATCGCAGCTTCTTATGGTGCCACAGAGATTCCTGACTTCATGAGAGGCCTTCCCTCCAAATAGTGTTTTAACGTGTTACTGGGAGTTCAGATCCGTGCATCTTTCTAACACACTTCTTAGAGCTATGCCTCCCCCCCCCCCAATGCCACCTCCTGTTTTTATGAAAACAAGATCAGGGTCACATTAATGCTCCTAAGAAAGCCTTGGTTCCAGCTTGTTTCATTCGGCGACTACTTCCCTGCCCTGGCCAAGGAGGAGGCGTGGGGTGTGGGGGACAACCCCATTTTTATCAGAGGTATTTTGGAGGATATGGTAGAGTACACCACTGATGCCTGTCCCAGGACCACCGGAACACATTTTTTTTCTGTCACCCACTTACCGTATTTTTCACTCCATAAGACACACCTGACCATAAGACGCACCTAGCTTTTAGAGGAGGAAAGGGGGAAAGTCCCATTTTGGGGGGGATCAGCTCAAAGTTGTGCAGCTTCTTTTGCAAAGGGGAAAAGCCCCTTTCTTGAGGATCAGCTCAAAGTTGTTGAGCTTACTTTGCAAAGGGGAAAAAAAATCCTGTTTTTATGAGGTTCAACTCACAGTTCTGCAGCTTCTTTAGGAAAGGAAAGGGAGCCGTTTCTACAGTTTCCAGACAGATAATCTAATCAGCCAGTCACATGTCGCTGGGGAAACAAACGGCCTCCGTCTGCAGGAGATTGATTTATTGCTCAGATAAATCCTGGCGTCCAGCCCGCTTCGGCTGCGTAGCTCTTGCCAGGCCTCTGCATTCCAAACTCCACATTCCGATGCTCTGAGCAAAAGCAGAGATCAGCAGCGGTAAGAGAAAGCTTCAAAAAACTCCAGTGCATTCTTCAGTGTGCTTAAATAAAGTCCACTCAGGATCTTAGCAGCTAAAAGCAGTTTTATTTACAGCAGACTATCCATTATCTATCACAGCGAACAACATCGTGAAAACACGTCCACTCTCCTCAAAAGCGAAAGTAGAGAGAGAACAAAGGCTGGAGGCTCTCGGAAATGACGAACCTCCCCCCTCCCAATAGTAGGCAGGGCGTACACTCTGAGCTGTTTAACCCTGTAAGCTCAGGTTCTCTTCACACCCCCTCTCGCCCTGCGCTACTGTGGGGAAAGTATGTACAGAACTTACCCCCAACTCCAAACCACCAGAAAACTCCCCATGACGCTGGAAGCTTAAAGGTTTGGTAAATCCATCGGCCAAGTTACTGTGACTGGCACAGTACTTCAGCTGTATCAAACCTGACTGAACACTCTGACACACATTTTGGAAACGTATGTCCAGATGCTTGGTTCTGGCCTTAAATTGCGCAGATTCAGCCAATTTCAAACAAGGTTGATTGTCCTCCCAAACCGTGATGGGCAAGCTACAATCCCCATAGAGCTCTTGCACCAAGCATCTATAGAACTCTAGTTCCCGGCACAAATCTGACAGTGCACTGAATTCAGCCTCAGTAGAAGACAGCGCAATGAGACTTTGCTTCTGGGACTTCCACCCAACTAGTGACTTCCCAAACTTTACCACCAACCCAGACACAGACTTGCGGTCCTGCGAATTCGCCCAGTCACTGTCCGCATAGCATGTGAGCTTCGCCTCACCTTCAGCTGGCAGCTTAAGACAGAAGTCTTTGGTATGCTGCAGGTAGTGCAGTACCCGCTTGATACCGTGCCAAGCACTCACACTGGGCTTTGACGCTTCCCTACTTAGCAGGTTGGTAGCAAAGGCAATGTCTGGTCTGCTCCATTGGGACAGATACAACAGACTACCTAGAGCTGACTGAAAGAGCTCAGCATTCTCGAACTCAGCACTTTCTGCTTGCTGGCTATCTTTCACGAAGTTCGTCTCCATGGGTGTCCGAACTCCTGCACAATCGGACATTCTGAACTTCTCAAGCAACTGCTCAATCTTGCCTTTCTGACTGAGCAAGAAGCTACCATCCTCAGTTCTCGCTATCTGGACGCCCAGGTAGATCTTTACTTCACCCAGGTTCTTGAGCTGAAACCGTTTCCCAAGCTCTTTGGCAAACTTCTGCACCTGTTTGTCTGCCTTTCCAACATGGATGATGTCATCAACATAAAATAACACCAGTTCCTGTGAGTCTCCTGATCCTCTAAGGAACAGGCAACTGTCAGCAAGACTCTTCCTGAAACCTAGCTTCTCCAAAGCTTCATTCAGGCACAAGTTCCAATTCCTGGCCGACTGTTTCAGGCCGTAAATTGACTTGTGAAGTTTCCACACAGTACCTTGCTCATTGCCCTCAAACCCTGGAGGAGGAAGCATGTACAGATCCTCCTGGAGGTCTGAGTTCAAGTAAGCAACATCCACATCAAAATGATGCACCAGCAAACCTCTTTGTGCAGCAATGGCCAAGACCAAGCGTAGAGATTCACTCCTAGAGGTGGGAGCATAAACTTCCGTATAATGCAACCCCCTGCGCTGCTTGAATCCTCTCGCCACTAATCTGGCCTTATACTGTGGTTCTCCTGTCGCTGTGGGCTTAAGACGGTAAATCCAGCGGCTACCCACGGCCTGTTTGCCCACCGGCAACTTTGTGAGGGAGAGCACACCTAGCGACTCCACTGAGTTCATCTCCTTCTGCATCACCTCATGCCATTTTCTGGCTTCTTCCTGAGGCAGTTTCTGAACATCCTCAAAACTCTCGGGTTCACACTGTGCCATTGCGACCCACACGCTAGTGACGGCAAACCTTTCAGGAGGTTTCCCCTTGGTCGTCCGAGCTGATCAACGCAGCACTACTTCAGGAACCCCCTCTGACCCACTAGGGCCAGCCAGAACGTCCTTGGCATCAGAGAGCTCCCCCTCTGACTTACTGTGCCTTCTGGACTTCTCAGACGAACCTGTGGGGGAAGATGGAGCACTGCATTGCTCAATCTTCACAGCCTTGGGAGAAGTTCTCCCCTCTGCTTGCACTGGGTCTGGACTCTGAGCCTCAGTAGCAGGTTCAACCTCTTCCTCTCCTTCATCGGCAGAGTCAAGCAGACTCTCTGACAGGATGTCAGGGTTCCCATGTATCCTTGCCCAGCCACTCTGCTCACAGAATTCAGCACTGTTGCTGAGCAGAATCCTAGACTGATTCCCTGATGGATAATCAAACCTCCACCCCTTGGTCCCTGGCTCATACCCACAAAAAATCATCTTTTGGGACTTGGGTTCACCTTTCTTGCGTTCGGCCTTTGGTATGAGGACCCAAGCCTCACAGCCAAAAACACGGAAGTAGTGCACTTTCGGCTTCTTTCCATGCAGCAAGAAGTACGGTGTGTCACCTACCACTGAATTGAACGACCTGTTCAGAATAAAGTTGGCCGTTCGCCAAGCCTCCCCCCAAAAGCGCTGTGGGAGCCCGGCATCAAACAAAAGAGCTGCGGACATCTCCCCTAGAGTCCTGTTCCTGCGTTCCACGATCCCATTCTGTTGGGGACTGTGTGGAGAAGTCAACCTGTGTTGAATCCCCTTTTTGCGGAAGAAACTTTGCAGTGCAGACCCGGTGAACTCCCCACCGCGATCGCTCTGAAAGTTTTGCACCCATGTGGAAAACTGCAGTTCCACAGCCGCAATCCAGTCTTTGATTAGCGGCGCAGCTTCATTTTTGTGTCGGAGCGTGACGGTCCAGGAGTTCCGCGTATGGTCATCAATCAGAACCAGCGCAAATTTGGCTCCGCCCATACTGGTCACAGACATCGGACCAGACAAATCTGCATGAATTAACTGAAAAGCCCTAGTGGTCACCCTCTCAGACCTTGGGTATGTGCACGTTTTCACCTTTGCGGACTTGCACGCTCTGCAATCTAGAAACTTAGCACATGATTTCATTTTGCACCCTTGCGTACACTCTGGGTTCTTCTTCACTGACCCCCAGGACACGTGTGCCATGCGTCGGTGCCATAAGTGAGCACACGCATCATGAACTGGAACGTTGGCACACTGTGCTTGAGCCTCCTCCGTGTCATCTGGACCTGCAAAAGAAGCATCTATCACAAACAACCTGTCTTTACATTCAACACTGACTAGGTGCTGTCCATTCTTCGAAATAGAACACTTATTGTTCTCAAAACACACTCTGTAGTTCTCAGCAAGAAGTGCACTGACAGACAGCAACGCGCAGGACAGTCCTGGAACAACAAAAGCCTGGATTGAATCCTGTAAGAAAGAACAAAACAGTGAGCCAGTCTGCGTGAGTGGGTGTCGAGTCCCATCTGCTAAACAGACAGTCTTCCCAGAAGTTACAGAGGTGCGGTTCTCCAGGAATCCTCCAGATGGCTCTAGGTGATGTGACGCACCCGAGTCTATCACAAAAGCCAGCACAGCATCCTGTTGACAACTCTGGACTGCAGCCATAGATGCTGCCAAATGTTTATGTTCAGTGTCTCTGCCAGCTGCCTTCGGCTTGCCTTTCCCATGCTTTGAAGAAGAGCCCTTTATCTGGTTGCTACGGGAGACGGCCTTCAGCTGTTCCTGTGCCTCCACTGGACATTCTCTCACCAGATGGGAGGGGGAGCCACAGCGATAACAGCGACGGGAAGCAAAAGCTCTCACAGTCTCCCCTCCGGCTCTTCCTGCATTCCCTGCACCCCCACTCCTGGGAGCACAGCCTGGGCCTGGAGCTTTCCCCCCAGCTCTCTGTCTGCGGGATTCTTCGTCGCAGAGGCGGCCCGCCACGTAATCAAGATTTAATTGGTCCACAGGCATCGCTTCCAAGGTCAGACACAATGTCTCATAGCTCCTGTCCAATGAGCTCAAAAGAATGTACACTTTGAGCTCCTCAGAGAGAGGGACCTGTAGCTGCCGGAGCCTGTTGAACGCTGCCAGCATCTGGGTTATATGCTCCTGCATTGACCCCCCCCCCCGGCTGAAGCTTCAACTCAAAAAGGCTCCTAGTAGTATGGATCTTGGCCCCAGCCGTCGTTCTCTGGTGGACACGCTCCAAAGAGTCCCAGACGGCTTTTGCAGTGGTCAAACCATCAACATGAGGGAGCTGGGATGAATCCAGGGCAAGGATTAAAAGCCCATAAGTCCTCTGGTCCCTTCTCTGTGCTGTAGCTGCCTGCACTCTGGCTGCCTCATCAGCACCAGCAGCTGCTGGGGTAGGTTCACGTTGAACACAGTCCCACAGGCCTTTCCCTGTGAGCCATGCCCGTACTCTTCTTGACCAGTCCTCCCAATTTTGCTGATTTAATCTTTCAAAGGGGACGTTGAAACTCTCCTGGAGTTCTGCCATCTCCTCCCCCGGTCCCCCCTTGGGGCTTTGGAGTACTCACGCGTACCAACCGGCTCCGAGGATAGGCCTCCAGCATCCCTTTGCAGCACACAGCTTGCAGCCAGCCTCCCTGCTTTCTCCCAGGCAAAGCCTCAAAGCAGGACTTTTTCTTCCGGCGGCAAAAACAACAGCTTGTCAACTTTCTCAGCTTTTTTAAGCACACAGCACTTCAAAGCAGGCTTTCTCTAATTGCAGTAACTGTCGTCCATAACCTCTGAAGGAGATTGATTTATTGCTCAGATAAATCCTGGCGTCCAGCCCGCTTCGGCTGCGTAGCTCTTGCCAGGCCTCTGCATTCCAAACTCCACATTCCGATGCTCTGAGCAAAAGCAGAGATCAGCAGCGGTAAGAGAAAGCTTCAAAAAACTCCAGTGCATTCTTCAGTGTGCTTAAATAAAGTCCACTCAGGATCTTAGCAGCTAAAAGCAGTTTTATTTACAGCAGACTATCCATTATCTATCACAGAGAACAGCATCGTGAAAACACGTCCACTCTCCTCAAAAGTGAAAGTAGAGAGAGAACAAAGGCTGGAGGCTCTCGGAAATGACGAACCTCCCCCCTCCCAATAGTAGGCAGGGCGTACACTCTGAGCTGTTTAACCCTCTAAGCTCAGGTTCTCTTCACATGCAGAACATTCAAAAATGGAGACCTGGACAAGGGGGCAGGGCCGGAAAGGGAGCCAGCGATCGACCACACATTCTCTCCATAAGACGCACAGACATTTCCCCTTACTTTTTAGGAGGAAAAAAGTGTGTCTTATGGAGCGAAAAATACGGTAACTCCCCTACTCCAGCAGCACCAGGCACCTGAATCTAGCTGCCATTTTCATTTCCCATAATGCCTCTGATCTAATGTCACTCTGGGGCATTGTGGGAAATTAGAATGGCGCCACTCAGAGTGTGCCTGCCTGCTGCTGGTCTTCAGCACTGCCAGGTAAGCCCTCCTTGACTGATGGATCCTGAGCTCTCCGCTTTACCCGGGGCCTGTTTGTTTGCTTGTTTATGTGCTGGAAACTGAATGTGTTTGAAGTCTGAGAATGGAAACACGGTTCACAAAATGGATGTCCTTTGCGGTTAGGGGGGTGGGAAGGGAATAAATGGAGACCTGGAGAAATTTGAGGAGACCTGGCAAGGTGTTTTTGAAATATTTGAATAATGACATACAGGATATATGGAGAAAGAAAGAGGTACATGAGATGTAGGCTGTGAGAGTTGCAGCCGACTATGATTCCAGATAGGTATCTGTTAGTGGGAAAAGGTTGGGGAGCCAAAGGAGGTTACAATGATAGCTGAGCATGCTATGAAATACCAGTTGCTGGAAACAACATCAATGAGCAGGGATGCGGGAGAAATCCACTCTTGTTTGCCTTTTAATTTGCACTTTTTGAAGCAGTATGTGAACCAAAACAGAGTTATTTTTCAAAATTAGCGCTGCTCTGAATTTTACAATCCAGTTCTCCACCCAATAATCACATATTATGAGCAAGTGTATGTAAATATGTGCTTGTTAGGAACATTATATTTGGGAAAGTGGGTTGAGAAAATATCTATCCCAGTCAAAACTGCATGCAAAAATGTGTATATTTGGAGAAATCCACACAAAAATGCTGACGAGTTTTTGGGCCACAATTTTTGAATCTCAGATTGCTACTGAAATTTGCTCATCCAAGACTTGAGCTTGTTGGCTGTGATTTCGCCCAGCACCTTCTTTACTGCCTCTTTCAAAAAGCTTAAAGAATTAATTCCCCTCCCCATGTAAGTTATTTGTAAATTCAGAGGTGAATTAAAAATTGGGGGGTGGGGGGAGAAACTGAGGGAAACTGAAAATGAAAGGATCATCCATCCCTGGTGGGGAGATCACTGCTGCCCTCAGGCTCTGTTTGTGAGCTTCTGATTGGCCAGGTGAGAACAGGATGCTGGACTAGATCCTGGTTATTTGGCCTGATCCAACGGGTCTCTTGTGATGATCCAACAAGGATCTTAAGTTTTTATGGACTGAACAACTCCCATTGGCAAGGCTGGTTCAGGACACAGGAAACTGCCTTGAGCTAAGCTGGACCACTGATCCGTCTAGGTTAAGGTTATGAATAACTGTTGCTGTGGATCATGACTTGAGTAGAGTTGCCTTTGTCCTCCTTGTGGGCTTCCCAGAGGCATCTGGTTGACCACACTGAAAACAGGATTTTGGGCTAGAAAGGGCAGGGGTCAGCAAACTTTTTCAGCATGGGGCTGGTGCATTATCCCTCAGACCTTGTGGGGGGCAGGCTCTATTTTGAAAAAAATAAATGAATGAATTTCTATGCCCCACAAATAACCCAGAGATGCATTTTAAATAAAAGGACACATTCTACTCAAGTAAAAACAAGCTGATTCCTGGACTGTCCCTGGGCCGGACTGATAAGGTGATTGGGCCGGATCCGGTCCCAGGGCCTTAGTTTGCCTACCCATGGCATAGGCCTTTGGCCTGATCTAGTGGGGTTTTTCTTAACACTCTTATGGAAGGAAGAGTAAAATAATATTTATTTCTGTTGTAAATTGGGGAGGGGATAGGAAGGAACAAGCAAACACTACATTTAAAAAGAAAGAAAAATGTGAGTCTATCCCTTTGCCTTACCTCCACAAGAAGCTTAGCTTTCATTGTGGCCGCTGCTCAGTTTTAAAAACCTATCACTTAATTAATTGTCTGAGTGTTAATCAATCAATCAATTAAATCTGCATACATTTGCAAATAACGGGGGTGGAGTGGGAGAGAACAGTAGTTCCTAAAGAAAACCCCCGGTTTTCGTTGGGTTGGAACCTGGCTAGGTTGAACATAGTTTCCTTTGAATTTAATGGGTCTTAAGACATGACTCATTTGTCCCATTGATGTCAATGGGGTCTAAGTCCAGCTTTAAAATCTGCCTCTTTTCTCTCCACAGACACATAGAATTTTGGAAGAATTTGCAGACACTGAACGCCGTAGATATGGAGCTGTACACAGGACTCCAGAGACTGTGAGTATGTTTGAAAAAATTCCTTCCCTAGGGACACTCTTGGGCATTAAGATCAGCAGAGGGGGACCTCAGGGCTATTCCAGAGCCCTCTGAAGTTTGGGGTTGGCAGCCCACTAAGTTGTGGAATTGCCTGTCAAAGAGGTGTGCCTGGCACCTTCATTGTATCATTTTCATTGTACCCTGAATATACACCTCTTTACCCTGGGCTTTTGAGACGCATATGTGTGTGTGTTGATTCAGCTACATTGGCAAAGAAAAATTGCTTTATATGCGTTGTTTATGCATTCAAACACTGTGACACCAGATGGCGCTGTGGAGTTCCATTTTTGCTAACCCGATTTCTCATACAAAGTTTGCAGCGCTGCTTTGATGTGTCTAGATCTAGCCTGTGAGTCTGTGTTTGCACCAGTGCCGGATTACCAAATAGACAGAGTAGGCACTGGATCAAAATAATATCAATCAATCAATCAATCAACCTTTATTAGGGTCCAGAGACCCAACAAATTGTTACAAAGCAATACACAATTCATACAGCCTACCTCCAGGTTAAACAAGCATTTCGTTCAGAATATAGGGATCATTGGTTCTTGCAACCACTGATAAAAACTTGGCCACTGCTAATGTTCTAGCATTTGTCTGGTCTTCCAATAGGAACCTGACATAGTGAGCCTCTGATTTTCCTGGGAAAGGTACCAGCAAGGGTAATATCAGTTCAGCCCTGGCTTGCTCATATTTTGCACAGTGCAACAGAATATGTTTTATGAAATCGATGTCTTGAGCACACGAGCAAAGTCTGTCCTGGTAGGGAACTCCTCTCAATCTGCCATCCAACACTGCAGAAGGAAAGACGTTTAGTCTGGCTTTGGTGAAAAGCCTTCGATAATTTGGTACTGTCAGGTTTTTAATGTAAGATGTTAACTTAAAGACATGCCCATATTGTACTCCTACTGCCAGAGACTACAGACTGCGTGTGATCGAGATCGCAAGTCACTGTGTGCATTATCCCATAATCTTTGCTTTAATAAAGTTGATTTGATATTGAAATAAAATTGGTTTATTAAAATTGTTGGTTGGTACAGGTGTTTGTGACAATGATGTGGGAGAGTAGAAGAAGATACTTTTTATTTAATTTTATTTTTCTGCCCACTTGTGCTTCAATCCAACCCTTAGGCTAAAATAGGTTCCCCACCCCTGAACTAAATGACCCCTGTTCTAAAAATACCTTTTGCTTACAAAACCCTCCCATAGTTGCCATCTGATCACAGGTCAGCAGAAAGGAGGAGGCTCTGCTGAGCTTCCCTGAAACTTAACCTTGGTAAGCAACTGTCTTCCTAAGGAATTCTCTATGTAAGCATCTGAAATTGCTTGTTCAGATCTTGTCCAGATTTAGTGCTGGCGTGTTGTGGTGGGCTTCTGCTTGCTTTGACTGACTCAGCTCCTTCATGAGTGGAAAAAAATGATTCTTCTTGAATGCTCTTGTGCTGGGAGCATATTTGTTGCTTTGGGGAGCAGCCAGAATTAGAATGCAGGTCAGGAGACTCCTGGTTCTGCACCCCCATGTCCCTGGCCCAAAGGTAAAAATAAAGGTACCCCTGACCATTAGGTCCAGTTGCAGACAACTCTGGGGTTGCGGCGCTCATCTCGCTCTATAGGCCGAGGGAGCTGGCGTTTGTCTGCAGACAGCTTCCGGGTCATGTGGCCAGCATGACTAAGCCGCTTCTGGCGAACCAGAGCAACACATGGAAACGCCGTTTACCTTCCCGCCGGAGTGGTACCTATTTATCTACTTGCACTTGACATGCTTTCGAACTGCTAGGTTGGCAGGAGCTGGGACTGAACAACAGGAGCTCACCCCATCATGGGGATTTGAACTACCAACCTTCAGATCAGCAAGCCCTAGGCTCTGTGGTTTAGACCACAGTGCCACTCATGTCCCATGGCCCAAAGGTACTGTCCCTCTATTTGAAGGGCTGTCCAGTCCAAGTCAGGTGTAAAGACAAAGAGCCTTTCAAGGAGGAGCCTTGAAGTTGCCCATCAATGGGACCCAGAATGGTCAAACAGTCACCTTTCACAGTTCCTCTTCCCAGGGATCTCTGGGAATTGTAGTTCTGAGAGGGAGAGAGGAGCCTCCTAACATCTCTCAGCATCCTCAACAACTACAGCTCCCGGAATTCTTTGGGTGAAGCCATGGCTGTGTTTAAAGTGGTATCACAGTGCTTTAAATACAGTCCGTACCTTGGCTTTCAAACAGCTTAGTTCTCGAACGTTTTGGCTCCTGAACGCCGCAAACCCGGAAGTGAATGTTCCGGTTTGCGAACAATTTTTGGAAACCGAAAGTATGACGGGGCTTCCGATTGGCTGCAGGAGCTTCCTGCAGCCGATCAGAAGCCATGCTTTGGTTTTCGAACGTTTTGGAAGTCAAACGGACTCCGTTCAACTTCCAAGGTACGGCTGTATAAGGTGAGAATGGAGCCTCAGTCACCTTTCCCTGACTTGTTCTGGTTTCCAGGCCTTCCCTGCTTGTTTTGTAATTTCTTCTTTCAAATGGGCATGGCATGTTCCTATCTACCTCCTCAAAATGAGCACAGGGCTTTGACTGCCTCGCTATTGCTGACCTTTTCCATTTCTTTTCAGGACAATCATGGACTCTGGACTCCGGAGCATCCAGCCACGAGCATTTGATAAAAACCCCCACCTGCACTACATGTGAGTAGGTTTGCTTTTCCTCCCTCCTTCAACCCCCTGACTGACCAATCCTGCACATTCCCTGCCATGCTGTGCAATTGCTTTTTTTGGGGGGAAAGTTCTTCTCCTCGCAGTTGCTTGAGGACAGACAAGTCAGAGGAGCAGGGTAGAAGCAAAGAGAGGGGGGGGGGGCTAAAGGATGGGAGGCAAAGCGAGGGAGAAAAAGGAGGAAATCAAAGGGGTCAGAGAAAGGAGAGCCTCAAACAATTCTTTCCCCATGGGCAGCTGGCAGATTTAGGTGTCTTAATAACCAAAGCAACTTTGATTGCGGCACTAATGAGCGATTCCTCATTAACACCCATTAGGTGGTCAGTAGAAAGTTTCCCTTTCAGCATGAGGTTCGGGGGCGGGAGGGGGGAGATACCATTGGGGGTGGGTGGATAGGGGGGAGACTGGGCCAAGGTGCTTGTATCAGTGTGGCATTTGCAACGCAGCCTCAAACCGTTCTCATTAACACATAACGAACGGGAGACGCAAGGCAATATCTGTTTTTCCTCCCTGCTGTCATACCTCAGGCACATGGCTGACAGCTTGTGCTCTTAATTACTGACTCGTTAGAAAAGCATATGAGCCGGGACCAAGCGATGATACAGGGGCTTTTTGACAGTGTAAGGCTAAGCTGGAAGGCATCTTGAAAACGGAAGGAGCTGGGACCACAAACAAGGGCTATATGCATGGTATTCAGTCTCTGGAAGTGAGACATGTCTGTGGAGTATTGGATGAAGCAGGTGAACTGGGTGGAATGACTGTTGTTCTAGATATATTCTACACTTCCCATTTTTTTATTAGAACAGTTGGTTCTGGTGGAATCCACTCCCCCCCCCCCCCCATCCCCAGTATGGGTGCTTGAGAAATTTGATTTCTGTGGATTTTGATGCAAACTGACTTTGATCTGTACCTCCTGGATCGGAATATAGTTATCCATTGGATTTCATGCTTTTCTGAAATTCACAATGCGGTTCTTGACTTAAAAAAACGGGTGGGGCTGAACTGCATTGAAATGTGCATTTAAATACAAATTAATTTTACCCTAGCATATGCCTTTATAAACATAAGTGTTTAAGTTTCATGCATTTTTAAAAAATACTGCAAGAAGTGGGTGAGACAGGCTTATGAAGGAACATATGGAAAAAATGGAATAGGCTAGAAATAGATTGATCCATCTGTCCCTACCTGAAAAGCATTTTGAGAGAATATTCAGTTTTGACAAATCCTGTTGGCACCATTGTTTTCCCCTTGTCACTGCTGCTTCCTGTTCTGTGATTTAGTCACATGGATAGTGTAGTCAAACAAGGACTATGTGGTGATGGTCCAACACAAGGGAATCAAATGGAATAGGGGTGATGAAAGAGAGCAATGGGAATGTCAAGAAGCAAGTGGGCATTTTGGCGAGAAATGCTGAAAAATTACTGAAAATCAGAAAGGGGTGGGCAGGCAGAATTGAAAGCATCAAACAGCTCTTCTGATAAGTTTCTTCTGGATCCTGGAAGGATGCAGCTGATCACTAAAACCATATGCTTATTACAGTGACTAACAAAACAGAAATTCTGATTGTCATAGCAAAACATTTGGGCTTCTGCCTTCATCGGTTGCTATGATAAAAAGGATGCTGTTTCCAAGGTGGCCGTTATAGAGCTTTGAAGAGGGGATGTTCAGAAGGAATCCATTTGCTGAAGCTAAGTGATGTTGGTACTACCTTCCAGGTTGAGGCCATATGGTGTTAATGTGCCCAGTATATACATCCAGAAATTCTCCTCCTGCTTCTACTCCTTTTTTCCCCTTTCTAACATTATTGGATCTGTTGACATCTCCATTGCAATTATTGCAAAGTCCAGCAAGCTGTGATTCTCCAAATGTAAATGTTTAGTAACAGGTTGTGTCACTTTTTTTTTTTTTTGGTCAAAATTGCCAATTTGCGGTATTTATATATATGTAATATTGCACTGCCAACGATTTGCAAAACAGCTGAAACAGTTTCGACTCAGCTCTACCATGCTTCAGTGCTAAGTTTATATAGTCGTTTCTTTCCAGGCATTCTGGTCTCTGGATTCTGTTGCCAGGAATGCCTACCCCACACGCTTCGGAAATGCTGTGAATGTTCTTCTTTTTATTTTATTTTTTAAAACGAATGCATAATTGTATCCCCGAATGGTTTTACCCAAAGTATGCGTGCAGAAGGTCAAATCTGTGGCTGAACGTCTCTGTTTCACCACTTCTGTGGGAGTGTGCAAGCATTAGCTGCATTTGTGCAAGCATTCACTGTAGAAGAATCACAGAGGACTAGAAGACTGCAGCCAATGATTTTGGAGGCTAAATTCCAATCTGCACAACTCTTCCTTTCCCCAGCTGCTTTAATTCTTCCTCCCTCTCCTCCACCTTCTGATAAGTCCTGTCTATCACCTTGCCAACACAGGTCCGTATAGTTAAAGCTATGGTTTTCCCAGTAGTAATGTATGGAAGTGAGAGCTGGACCATAAAGAAGACAGATCACCGAAGAATTGATGCTTTTGAATTATGGTGCTGGAGGAGACTCTTGAGAGTCCCAAGGACTGCAAGAAGATCAAACCTCTCCATTCTGAAGGAAATCAGCCCTGAGTGCTCACTGGAAGGACAGATCCTGAAGCTGAGATTCCAATACTTTGGCCACCTCATGAGAAGAGAAGACTCCTTAGAAAAGACCCTGATGTTGGGAAAGATGGAGGGCACAAGGAGAAGGGGACGACAGAGGACAAGATGGTGGGACAGTGTTCTCGAAGCTACCAGCATGAGTTTGACCAAACTGCGGGAGGCAGTGGAAGACAGGAGTGCCTGGCGTGCTCTGGTCCATGGGGTCACAAAGAGTCAGACACGACTAAACGACTAAACAACAACAACATTGTTACATTGGCTTTTTTTTTACACATGCACTCCCCTCCCTCTCTTCTGTACATTATCTCATTTTCTAAGCAACCTCACAAGAAGAGACCTGCCAGGTCAAAGGGAGCAGTGGAGGGCAGATCCCCCAGTGTTATCTCTGCTGTATGCCTAGGTGTGTGCATCTCCTACCTGAAAATTCAAGCCTGCCACCAGGAAGGGTCCAGGCAAATCTGGAGACTTCAAGTCAGCCCTTGTAGGTTTGGCAGCTCCATATCAAATACCTGTAGGTCAATGGTAGAGCATATTCTTTGCATGCAGAAGGTCCCAGGTTTAATCCCAGCATTAACTTGGAAACATCCCTAGTCTGAAACCCTGGAGAGTTTCTGCCAGTCAGTGTAGACAGCATTGAGCCAGATGGAGCAATGGTCTGACTCAGTATAAATTATTTGTTTTGTAAAATTTTATATACTGCTTGATTGTAGGAGACCTCAAAGCGGTTTACAAAAAAGCACAAGGCACCCCTCCTCCCTTGCAACAATCTAGTTTAGCACCCTGTTTTCCACAACACCAAGCAGATATCTCTGGGAGGTCCATAAGCAAGACAGGAAGGCAACATCCTTCTCCCCTTTTGACACCTAGCTACTCTGAGAGCTTCCCAGAGGCAGCGGTTGGCCACTGGGAAGACAGAGGATCCTGGTGTAGATATGACTTTGGTTGGCTCCAGCAGGGATCTTCTTGTCTTATATTACTAGGAGAGGGTAAAGCATGTTGGAAAGACAAACCCATGGAGGTTAACACTGTTGATGACTAAACCTGAATCTAACCATATTGGGAGACTCAGGAGGATTGAGGGGAGGAGCTGCTGCCCTTAGGCACCTGCCACCTAAGGCAGCTGCCTCACTTTGCCGAATGGTAGGGCCAGTGGGATTTCCAAGCATACACCCATAAGATTGGACTTCAGAAAGGGAGGTTCGAAACCGTCAGTTGTTGTTGAGCTCAGGTTCTGCTTACAGGCTTCCCATGGGCATGTGATTGGCAAGATGCTGGACTAGACAGGCCTTTGGAATGATCTGTCAGGGCTTTTCTGATGTTCTTAATCCTTACTTTCGAGTGCCTCTGTTAGACATCTGGCCTTGCCTTCAGCTCCTTATCCTTTCATAGGCCCAATTAAGAGGGGGAGGAAGCAGAAAGAGAATGCTTTTTGGTTTTTCAATATCTTGTTGCTTCTTCCCTTCTCCCCAAGCCCTTTGGAATTCATGGCTCATTTTCTCTGCATGTGCAGAAAAACTCTCCAGATGTATTAGACCTTCACCCCTCCTCGTTCAGTTCCCAATTGATTATTCCCACTCCTCTGGAATTAATTGTTCTTATTCCCCCCTTGGAGTTAATTGGGTTTTTTTCCTCCCACTCCACAATTCTCTTGAGGGGTTTGTTGCTCTTTCCCTCCCTACAACTGGTCCAATAATATTGATTCCCCCCCCCTTACTGATGCTTCCTGGGCCACCATCCCCTATCTCCCCCCCCCCCCGTCCCAAGTGACACATGCCCTGTTTTGTGGATGCTGAGGCTTCCTTGTGCACAATACAATATAATGCGCCAGCTTTATCAGTTAGATCATGGAGAACAGAATGTGTTGATTCTGAAACTGAACTGAAAATGGCTCCCAACTTTTATTGATGCCATGCCTACCTTTGCCCTTTAGCAAAAATGAAAGAAAAGGGGGGGAAGCGGCTCTCAGAGTATCTTACAGAAATCACTCTTACGGCGGTCCTTGCTCTCAGGCTTATAATCTAAAAAGTCATGGCACACAAGGAAAAAAGGATGAGAGGGAGGAGGGGAAAGCAAACTCAAGTTCTTAAAGCTACAGCTCTTAAATTTGCAGTGGATGTCAGTGGTGGTTTTGGCTGTCTTGTCCTTGATAAAGACTGCCCCATCCCAGAAGCAATCTTCTACCCCCTTCATGCACCTCCCGCCCCAGATCAGATCCAGGAGCAGAGCAGGTGAAAATGTTCAGGTCAGGAAAGCAAGGCAGCTCATGCCACACAGTCTGAGTCTGCCTTCAAGTACCAGCCTCTGTCAATCACAAGTGGGGATGCAGTTGCTGTTGTCCTTAGCTCCTGCTGGTGGCATCTGGTCCTCCTGCTGGTGGCATCTGGTCAGCCACTGCGAGAACAGGATGCTGAACTAGATGGGCCACTGCCCTGATCCAGCAAGTTCTCCTTGTGTTCTTACATACCCTCCAACATTTCTCTGATGAAAATAGGGACATCCCATCCATAATGATAATTTTACTATTTATAACCCATCTTGAGTTGTCCCAGCCACTCTGAGCAGCTTCCAAGATATATGAAAACATAATAAAACATTAAACATTAAAAAACTTCCCTGTACAGTGGTACCTTGGGTTACATACGCTTCAGGTTACAGACTCCACTAACCCAGAAATTGTACCTTGGGTTAAGAACTTTGCTTCAGGATGAGAACAGAAATCGTGCTCTGGCGGTGCGGCGGCAGCTGGAGGCCCCATTAGCTTCAGGTGCTTCAGGTTAAGAACAGTTTCAGGTTAAGAATGGACCTCCGGAACGAATTAAGTACTTAACCCGAGGTACCACTATACAGGATTGCCTTCGGACGGCTCGGGGGTCAGATAACGCCATACCGCCCAACATTTTTTCCAATGAAAATAGGGACATCCTAAGGAAAAGTGGGACATCCCTGGATCAAATCAGAAACCGGGATGGCTTCTCTAAGTCAGGGATGTCCCTGGAAAATAGGGACACATGGAAGGTCTGTTCTTATCTTCCCAGGTGGAAGGCATTGTCTGTGGACTTGTTAAAGGACACATTGATTCAGCAGGGTCATGTGGGGCTCAGAAGAATTGCTTGGGGGGGGGAGCAGCGCTGCCTGCAGAGCATTGGCTGCCCCTTGGTCACCCCTCATTTTAAGTTAATCCACAAAGCAGCTGCAACCTTGGATGGTGCTGAGCACATGCAGGCATCGTTTGAAGGGGAGGCCTGATTGCGAAGGCCAGGCACGCAGAACAGGATGAATTACTGGTTCTTGTTCACTCCGGCGCTGCAGACTTGTGTTAACGGAAGTCAAATGCGCGTTTGAGATGACAGCGCGCTTACATGCCTACATAAAAGAAGACCATCTCTGCAAATGAAAAGAAAAGACAACTGGGTGGTTAAAAAAAGCGTAGACAGAAATTGTTGAAAGCACTAAGCTGCCCCAGTAATAAATACATGCCGTGGTTCTTAAAGATCATGAAGAGGGAGGGAGCTTGTCATGATGCAGTAACCTTCGTGTTGGTTCTGTTGAATCTTCCCTCCTCCTGCCTCAACACTTAAATACCATTTGGACTATCTGTTCCTTAAGTTCTTTCTTCTAAGGGAATGGAGATTGCAGCCAAGTTTCTTGCAATGGAGTGCGGCTCTTGAAAGTAAAGTGGAAACTGATGTTTAATGCAGCCCCTCCAAGTGTCCCTATTTTCCAGGGACAGTCCCGGATTTATCGAAGCCATCCCGATTTCTGATTTGATCTCAGAATGTCCCACTTTTCCATTGTTGTTGTTTAGTCATTTAGTCGTGTGCGACTCTTCATGACCCCATGGACCAGAGCACTCCAGGCACTTCTGTCTTCCACTGCCTCCCGCAGTTTGGTCAAACTCATGCTGGTAGCTTCCAGAACACTGTCCAACCATCTCGTCCTCTGTCGTCCCCTTCTCCTTGTGCCCTCCATCTTTCCCAACATCAGGGTCTTTTCCAGGGAGTCTTCTCTTCTCATGAGGTGGCCAAAGTATTGGAGCCTCAGATTCAGGATCTGTCCTTCCACTGAGCACTCAGGGTTGATTTCCTTAAGAATGGATAGGTTTGATCAGTCCATGGGACTCTCAAGAGTCTCCTTTAGCACCATAACTCAAAAGCATCAATTCTTTGGCGATCAGCCTATTTTCCTCGGAGAAATGTTGGAGGTTTTGGAGTTATGTGAGCCCCGAGCCAAGGAGATAAGTAACTATACAACCTTTAGAAGACATCTGAAGGCAGTCCTGTATAGGGAAGTGTTTTTCAATCTTTAATGTTTTGTTATGGTTTTATATATGTTGGAAGCCGTCCAGAGTGGCTGGGGTTACCCAGTCAGATGGGGTGGGGGTATAAATGATAAAATTATTATGGAATAGGACATCCCTATTTTCATCAGAGAAATGTTGGAGGGTATGTTGATGTAAACACACAGCCTCATTTACTCATGTAGTTTGGGGACTGCTTGCTGCTGTTGAAAACTGTAATTCTGTCCACTCTTCATAGGTATTTGAATAGACCCTAGGGGTTAATCCCCACCAGACTCTTCATTAATACCCACAGGTCAATAGTGTAAGGACAGGAAGCATAGTTGGAGGCTGGGCAAGTTGCAGAGCTTTTGACACATGATGCAAGTATCTGTCTAGCTTGTTTTTATTTGTTGATGAATAGATTTTGTCTCAGCAGTGTACATAAGTAATTACGATGTTCTTGTTTTCCTTTGAGGAGGATGTTCCGGTGTGCTTTCAGATTACTGTGCAAATAAAGGTATTTGTTCTGGGTCTGAGAAAATGCATTGTGATTTGTTGACAGGGGTTGCCATGGGAGATCTAGAACCTCCCTAACCCACATTTTCTTGCAATGCTGGAAGTGTTCGTTCTTTTTTCCCAAGGAGGCTCTTCCAGCTAGATAAATGCATCCTGATCATGAGTGTCTATTTGCTAGGGTTTTAGTCTTGCTTTATTCTTATTTGCCAAATCATTTTGATTGATTTTCCAAATTTTACCAAGTTTTACCAAATAAGCCACAGATTAAGACATCTGAAGGCAGCCTTGTTTAGAGAAGCTTTTAATGTTTGATGCATTACTGTATTTTAATATTTTGTTGGAAGCCGCCCAGAGTGGCTGGGGAAGCCCAGCCAGATGGGTGGGGTATAAATAAATAAAATTTAATATAATATAGTTTTTCTAAAAATTGGTTTCCGGCACTCCATTCTTGAGTTTTAGCCTTGTTGTAAATGTATTTGTTGTTTTTGTGTTTTTAACCATTTTTAATCCTCTTATGTTTAAATGGCCGCAGGATGTTGGTTTAGAAGGTGATTAGTAAACTAATGAAGGGACGCGGGTGGCGCTGTGGGTTAAACCACAGAGCCTAGGACTTGCCGATCAGAAGGTCGGCGGTTCGAATCTCCGTGACGGGGTGAGCTCCTGTTGCTCGGTCTCTGCTCCTGCCCACCTAGCAGTTCAAAAGCACGTCAAAGTGCAAGTAGATAAATAGGTACCGCTCTGGCTCTGGCGGCGGGAAGGTAAACGGCATTTCCGTGCATTGCTCTGGTTTCGCCAGAAGTGGCCTAGTCATGCTGGCCACATGACCCGGAAGCTGTACGCCGGCTCCCTCAGCCAATAAAGTGAGATGAGAGCTGCAACCCCAGAGTCGGTCACGACTGGACCTAATGGCCAGGAGTCCCTTTACCTTTACCTAGTAAACTAATGACGCCAAGAAGAAGAAGAAGAAAAGAAGAATGCTGCTCTGGATAGGGGTTGTCAGCCAGTGCAGACATTACTGAGCTAGATGGATCAAAGCTATCACTTTGATGCAGTTTCCTGAGTTCCTCATTGACGTTATTCAGCGTTATTGGCCAAGCAACTCTGCTAGACAGCCTGAATTACTGCAGCATATAAGTTGCTTTTCCAATTGGATCTTTCTCAGAGAGTTTCCTCTTCCAGCTCTGTGCTTTGCTGCCCCCAAATACCATCCCTCTTACAGTTTGGCAGCCTTGTCATTCAGCCGGAGGGTCAGCCACATGGGCATCTGGCAGTACCCCCAGGATCATCTGCGTGAAACCAGGAGCGAGGCTGTGCCTGGCGCTGGGAGGTCCCCCTTCCTTCTTTCAGCCAGCTGCTGCCCTGCGTCGAGCTCAGCTTGCCAAGGGCTTGACATTTTCCGTAGGTGCTGCGCAGAGGGGCCGAGGATAAAAGGATTGGCGGAAATATCACTCTCTCTGGAGTTCTGGGCAGCAGGAACAGAGTACAGTAGCTGGTGAGATCAAAGGAAACTGTCCCAATCTGGCCTTCAAGGGAGCAGCTTCGTGCTCTGCAGTTCAATGTGCATCTTAGCCGCAATCTAGACAATGTTCCCACGGGATTGCAGAAGCAGCAATCTCAGGAGAGGGCGGAGAGGACACAGGACCCTTAGGGGTATTTTGCTACTTCTACGTCTTTTCAATCACAGCTATGTCTTTCGTAGGAACACTGGATTCTTCCTTAAACCAAATCTAATCAATTGGTCCATTGAGCTCAGTATTGCTGACACAGACTGGCAGAGACTCTTTGTAGTTTCAAAGAGGGCAGTTTCTCAGCCCTACCTGCAGACCCTCCAAGTGTCCCTATTTTCCAGGGATGCCCCTGATTTAGAGAAACCATCCCAGGTTCTGATTTGATCCAGGAATGTCCCACTTTTCCTTTGTTGTTGTTTAGTCGTGTCCGACTCTTCGTAACCCCATGGACCAGAGCACGCCAGGCACTCCTGTCTTCCACTGCCTCCTGCATTTTGGTCAAACTCATGTTAGTAGCTTCAAGAACACTGTCCAACCATCTCGTCCTCTGTCGTCCCCTTCTCCTTGTGCCCTCAATCTTTCCCAACATCAGGGTCTTTTCCAGGGAGTCTTGTCTTCTCATGAGGTGGCCAAAGTATTGGAGCCTCAGCTTCAGGATCTGTCCTTCCAGTGAGCACTCAGGGCTGATTTCCTTCTGAATGGATAGGTCTGATCTTCTTGCAGTCCATGGGACTCTCAAGAGTTTCCTCCAGCACCATAATTCAAAAGCATCAATTCTTCGGCAATCAGACTTCTTTATGGTCCAGCTCTCACTTCCATACATCACTACTGGGAAAACCATAGCTTTAACTATACGGACCTTTGTTGGCAAGGTGATGTCTCTGCTTTTTAAGATGCTGTCTAGGTTTGTCATTGCTTTTCTCCCAAGAAGCAGGCGTCTTTTAATTTTGTGGCTGCTGTCACCATCTGCAGTGATCATGGAGCCCAAGAAAGTAAAATCTCGCATTGCCTCCATTTCTTCCCCTTCTATTTGCCACGAGGTGATGGGCCCAGTGGCCATGATCTTCGTTTTTGTTTTTTTTTATGTTGAGCTTCAGACCAGACTTTTCCTTAGGATGTCCCTATTTTCATTGGAGAAATGTTGGAGGGTATGGCATTATCTGACCCCCAAGCTGTCTGAAGGCAATCCTGTACAGGGAAGGGTTTTTTTTTTAATGTTTAAAGTTTTATTATGCTTTTATATATGTTGGAAGCTGCCCAGAGTGGCTGGGGCAACCCAGTAAGATGTGTGTTTTACTATAAATAGTAAAAATATCATTATGGAATGGGACATCCCTATTTTCATCAGAAAAATGTTGGAGAGTATGTGCCTGGAGATGCTGGGGACTGAAGCAGAGGCTGTTTGCATGCAACTCATGTGTTCCACCACTGAGATATGAAAAAGGAGGGTGAGTCCTGGGAAAGATAATTTGGTGGTGAGAAATCTCCACCGGTGATTCAAAGCTACATTATTGCTCTCAGAGAATGGGGGGAAAGAAGATCTGTAGCTACTCTACACTTCTCAAGGAAAGGGAATTTATAGCCACGCCACAATTCCCAGGGCCTCTGGCAGGTAAGGAGAGGAAGGGAGATCCATAGCCACTTTACAGTTCCTGTGACTGTAGAGGAAAAAATGATAGTGTATGAGTTTTGAACTGTGTAGATGTTATGGGTGAGCAGAGCCATCAAGGTTCGCCTAGCTATATTTGCATTTTTAAAATTCTGCTCTGTGCTCTTTCCATTTCAATTTGTGTCTCAAGTGCTGAACCACTCCGTCTAAAGAAAAGCTCTGTTCCTTATTTGCTATAATAGGGAATCTAAAAATGGCTTTAAATTTACAAGCACGCAAGCCCCTCCAGAGTGGATTAAGCTTGCCAAATTACAGACCAATGGGTCCAGTAGTTTTTGTGCGGGAACATTTGCAACATAAACCATATTAGTTTCATATTTTTGAGAGAGGTGACAAACAAAGCTCCAAAATCCATATTAGTTTCATATTTTTGAGAGAGAGCAAGAGAGAGAAAGAGCGAGAGAGAGAGCGAGAGAGAGAGAGCGAGAGAGAGAGAGAGAGAGAGAGAGAGAGAGATGCTCGTTCCTACCTTAGACTAATTAAGATGTGCTGAGTGAGCCCCATATCAGTCTTTTACTTTTTAAAAACATCTTAGGCTGCTCTGCTTTAACAAAAACGATTTCTTCAGGATTCCGCAGATAGCATTTGACGCAGACTTGTGCTTGTTTAAGACATGCCAGAGACCTGCGAGACCTGTCTTGCAAGCAGGACCGGAGCACAACAGCACTGTTCCCAACCAGCCGCTGGTATTCAGATATCTCCTACAGTTGAGTTAGAGCATAGCCATTATGCCCAGTAGCAGGGGCATCATTGGGGGGGGGCAGGGCCCCACAATATTTTCTAGGAGGGCCCCACCTCCGAAAAAAATTCTGTGGTGATCCTCAAAGGGACACGCCAGGGTGAAGCATCTTTGCCCTGACACATCCCTTTGACGATCGCCAGGGCGCCTTCCAAGAAAGTGCTCTGACAATCTCTGCCAGTGACATGCCAGTGCGAAGCGTCTTTGCCTTGGTACAACCTGTGCCAGGGATGCAGAAGGGTGAAGAGTCTTCCCCCTGGCATGTTCCTTTCATGACGGTAAAGTGGCTGGTGGGAGTGGGTGGGTGGGTGGTGGGCTGAGTCATCCTGGCTGGGTTGGGGGGCATCATATGTGTAACGTCATGCACACACAACAGGCACCTCCCCAACATTGGCGGCAACTCAGTGTGTCTGGCTAGTAATGACAGGCTTGTCCTCCATGGATTTGTCTGATTCTATTTTAAAGACATCCAAGTTGGCAGCCATTGCTAGGTCTTGTGGTTCTAAACCCCATAACAACAAAAAAGAGTACCCTCTCTGATGAAAATATGGATGCCCTATTTAATAATAATAATAATAATAATAATAACAACAACAACAATAATAACAAGTAGTAGTAGTAGTAGTAAACATTTTGTGAATCTTTGTACTTTTGCCCATTTACTGTATTTATTTTCCCCGATTTGAACTATAAAATGGTGATTTTCTTGAGTCAAAATGAGAGTACCCCTAAACATTTTTTTAGAACAACAACAACCTCACCCATCTGCCTGGGTTGCCCAAGCCACTCTGGGCAGCTTCCAACATGTATAAAAACATAATAAAATATCAAACATTTTAAAACTTTCATTTGCAGGGCTGTCTTCAGATGTCTTCTAAAGGTTGTCTAGTTACTTATCTCCTTGGCTCAGGGGGTCACCTACCCTCCAACATTTCTCTGATTAAAATAGGGACGTCCCAAGGAAAAGCGTGGCATTCTGGGATCAAATCAGAAACTGGGATGGCTTCTGTAAATTCGCGACTGTCCCTTGAAAATAGAGACATTTGGAGGGTCTGGAAGAGCCTGCTGGGTCAGACCACAGTCCCATCTAGTCCAGCATTCTCTTCTCATAGTGGCCAACCAGATGCCTATGGGAAGCCTACATTCAGGACCCGAGTGCAATAAAAACTCTCTGCATTTGATGCTGGTATTTAAAGGCATACTTCTGAAGTCTTGCACCAACACCACACTTCCATTCTTTTTCAGAAATGGTGCTCATCACTGCCACTGCAGCAAACCATTTGATGACGGGCTCCAATTATTTCTAAACACTGTTCTTTGCCAGCTTGTTGTTAGGTGCGTGACTCTGCTCGGCGTTTTATTTATGGTGCATTCAGGAAAACAAATTAAGGCCGTGTAATTACGTACTGAGGTGCATGCTTTAAGCAGATCTCAAGCAGTCAGGACTCCGTTTAAAATATTAATAATTGCTTTATCCATCTGCCTTCAGTGGCTCCTCGTTGTGCTGCGTGAGGTTTTTTGTTTTCCTTCGCTTTGAAATAATCTGTCTCTGGCAGATTTGTGCTTGCTCTAAGTTGCCTAACGGGACATCTGAATCACGACACTTAAGCTGCCGTCCCAGCTATAGAAAAGGCCGTAGCTTAGTCTGGAACAACACATTGTGCGGCTCCTCTGGAAAGTGGTGCTGAAGGAGGGCAATTTGCAGAATGGAAGTGGTGGGCAGTTGCCCTTTGTTTCTTTGTCTTTGGAACCTGAGCATGTGAAGAAAGCAATATATGGGGAAAGCGGTGAGCTTGTGGAGAGTTAGGCACTTCTCTCCCTGCCGAACCAATCAGCGAAGGTGGGTTGGCTAGGCAACGTGTAGTTCTAGCCTCAGTGACGCGATGCATGTACAAGGTTCCACTCTCAGTCCCTGGCATTTTCAGTCAAAGCAGAAATGGAGACGTTGTATCCTATTATTTATTGAGGTTGATTGTGGAAAACCTCAAAGCAGTTTACATAGCCAGGGATGATTGGCATTGTAGTTCAAGGACATTTGAAAAGGTAAAGGTTCCTTGGTCTGTGGGTTCACCTTAACATTCCTGGTTGGTCTCTGAGCTGTCTAAAGAAAACTTTGTCTATATGTATCTACTCTCTGTGTGTGTGTGTGTGCACGTGCAGCGGCAGAGCAAGCCAATTGGGCACCTGGGGTGGCGTGTGTGCCCTGCACCCAGGGGCAGGGCCAACCGCCCTGCAGGGCAGGGCCAACCGGGGCAGGATGCTCTGTGGGGACTCCGAGGAGTCTGCCTGCCTCCTCCCACTGCAGCTGAGAGGGAGGCAGTGGGCAGACTGTATGGGGCAGCGCGGAGCCTGTGGGCGTGCTGCAGGCCCCATGGGTGAGTGCCGCCCAGCATTTTGTCACCCCCTCAGTGGTGACACCCAGGGCGACTTGCCCCCACCGCCCCTTCCTTCGCCCTGTGTGTGTGTTTAACTATATCTATAAATAGATATAGATACAGTTATATATTTATAGTGAAAGTTGATGTATTCACTGAGATCTTCATTTCAGTCTGCTTCTAGAAACTACATCTAGGGCAGCCCAGTGCATGGGGGTGTGTGTGCCAGAGGTGCTCCTCTGAAGAGATCTGGCACGTGAGTGCCTGCCCATTGGTGGTGGGGGCTGGGGAATGTGGAGGGTAAAGAGCACCCTCTGTGTCCGCCCCGTGGCAAGGGTTGGGCAAGCGCACTCCACCCCCTGCTGGCATGCATGTGTGCATGCGCACCCACCCCAGGGGCTCGCTGATGATGCTATGCCCTTGGCCCAGTGTACGGTGGGTGATTCAGAAAGACGGGGGCCCTTTTTATCAAATGGATTTATGAGCAATAAGTCTATCAGTGGGTGCTAGTTATGATGGCTGTTTATTACCTCCAGGGATGCAGGTGGCGCTGTGGTCTAAACCACTGAGCCTCTTGGGCTTGCTGATCTATTCCGTCATGGTGTTCCATTGCACCAGAAGCGGTTCAGTCATGCTGGCCACATGACCCGGAAAGCAGTCCGTGGACAAATGCCAGCTCCCTCGGCCTGAAAGCGAGATGAGTGCCGCAACCCCGTAATCACCTTTGACTGGACTTAACTGTCCAGGGGTCCTTTACCTTTACCTTTATTACCTCAAGGAACACCAGCTTCTGTTAATCAGAAGAGACAGAGAGAGTGTCTGATTGAAGGTGTCTCAGTGAGCTTCTTAACTGTGTGGGAATTTGAACCCTGGTGTCTCTCTGGCCATATTCTTGCACTCAAACTAGGGATGGGAGTGACCTTAGGTTCAGCTCCTAATTTGTACTTTCTGAACCAATACACAAACCAAGATACAGCCATCCTTCGAAGCATGCAGCCCACTGGATTTTGCAGTTCCATTCTCCAGCCCTGTATTGCACCAGAGTGCTATAGATATTTAATAAATGAAATAGTAACAACAAATAATATGCAGGTGTAAAGTGTGCACAGAAGTGCACAGGTCAGTGAAAATAATATACAAAAAGTGCATTGTGCATCAGGACAACTGCTTTGCATAAAAATGTGTTTATCAAGCACATTTGCATAAAAACATGTCTATTGGGAGAAATTTGCCCTGGAGAACTGAACTTAAGAATGGAAAAAAAAATGAGAAACAGATTTGTCCATCTCTAGTGCAAACACACACACACTGCCTCCTGTTTCTTAAGGACAGGAGCAGAAGAAGCGTCACCATCAATCTTCAGAATCTCTAACTCTATATACCAAACCAAACTGGAAGAGGATTGTTTTGAGTGAGGTGAATAAGTGCTGAAAGACCTTTCCCCAAGGTCAGTGCTATTGTTTTTTCTAATCACAATTTTTAGTTTGTCATGTTACAGATTTACCTATATTGGCAAGGACCCCTCACTCAACCAGCAGAAGTAGCAGTTGACTCAAACACATTCTCCCTGCATTGGCAAATGCCAAAGGTCGTTTGTCTCGGCTGTGTAATTAATCAAAGCAACATTTGCATAAATGTGTGAAATGCCTAACATGCATTCTGCCTGTGGGCATCTTGTCAAATTAGGCTTTCTAGGTATCTCTCTCTCTCTCTCTCTCTGTGTGTGTGTGTGTGTTATATCTTACTATTATATATATTGCAATAAACTAGGTTTGCAACCAACGGGCACTGAGTCACCATTTCCTTTTTCCTTTCCTTTCCCTTTTAAATGATGGAGAAGGGCAGTTGCACTCCTAGCGCCAGAAGGCAAGTGACCTGCCATTCCCTCTGCCCGCCTGGGCATCTGAGGACAATTGCTACAGAGTCGCCACTCTGTTCCATGAGGCCATTGTCACACTGCCAGCCGCTCTGCAGTCCTTTCTTGGTTCGGATTCCCCAAAAGGCTCCTGAGGTCTCAGGTCTTGTCTGGCATGGATTGTGAAGCGGCTGCACATCTGGGCTGTGCGCGGCAATGTTTTCGCTCTCTTCCTTTCATGCTGTTGCTGATGCCACGTGGGATTGCAGATCTGTTCAGGGCCTTGGGCAAAGCGTAAACTTTGAATCAGCCACCTCTGAAGCAGTCGAGGCAGAATCCAAGTTTGTTTTCCAGTGTGGTTGGCAGGTCATTGGATAAGTATCCGCAGCCTCTCGCTCTGATGGGGACATAACAGTGGTTTTTTTTTCTTCTCAGGAAAAGGTTTGGATGTTTGGTGGCTCTCTATCCCCCCTTCCATCGCATAACCTCTACCATGTGACCTCTGCTTCATCTCTTCTTCTTATCACAAAAGTTAGTCCACATTTTCACCATACCTTTAAAGCAGTATGATACCACTTTAAACAGTCGTGGCTTTCCCCCAAAGAATTCTGGGAGCTGTAGTTTGTTCAGGGTGCAGGGAGTTGTTAAGAGACCCCTCTCCCTCTCACAGAGCTACAGTTCCCAGAGTGAGTTAAAAGTCAATCCCTCTTCCTCTCTGAGAAAGCTATAGAGTGGTATCTCAGGTTAAGTACTTAATTCGTTCCGGAGGTCCGTTCTTAACCTGAAACACCACTTTAGCTAATAGGGCCTCCTGCTGCTGCCACGCCACTGGAGCACAATTTCTGTTCTCATCCCGAAGCAAAGTTCTTAACCCGAGGTAATATTTCTGGGTTAGCGGAGTCTGTAACCTGAAGTGTATGTAACCTAAAGCGTATGTAACCCGAGGTACCACTGTACATGCTAATCTTTGCAACAATCCTGTAAGGTAGGAAAAGATTTATGATCAAGCAATTAGCTGTTCTGTGTACCACATTTCTAGCCTGCTTGCAATTTTCATATGCAGGGAGACCTGACTGATGCACCAATGTTGTCATATGTTTGCAAATTACAACCAAGATTTATTCAGAGCTATTTCCCCCCCTGCTTTTGCACCTGCGATCTAAGTGCAGTTGGCATAACTAAGCAGTTGTATGGTATCTCTACCATCTTTGCATATCCTCAGATGTTGCTCATTTTAACCATTTATTTCCTTAGGGAAATAGACAGCACATCATTCCCTCAGTTAATCTTTGCTAAAGCACACAATTAGCAAGCTGAGCCCTCGAGTGACCAGGTGACATTTTTGCTCATGAGGAGTTTCTGGAAAGTCTGTTGCGTTGTTGTGGTTTAACGAGGGTCAGACTAAGACTAGGCAATTAAAGAGTGTCCAACTAAGGCCAGAGCGACCCAGGTTCAGATCCTGACTCAGCCACGAAGCCCGGGGGGCGGGGGGCATCTTGAACTAGTCTTTTAATACTGTCTTTCAGCATGGCCAACCTCTCAGGGTTCAAATCAAATATCTTTAATACGGTCAATGACCAGGAAGCAATTTATAAAATATGACATTAAGAGTAGTATTGTGCTACAAGTAGTAGTAAAAATATGGCCAATTCACAGAATTGGTGCTTATATTTATGACCAGGTTTCGAGTTTTAAGTTTTTAAAATTCAAATCAGGAGTTGCTACTGTTTATTATCGTTCCTTCGATGTTTACAGTTTGAACTCCTTTGTAGACATCATTGCTCGTCTTATTCTTGTTGCAATGTAACAGTACTTTGCCACGGACCTGTTAATTTCGGGCTCCTCGTCAGCTAAGAGGTGTCTGATATAGGTGTCGTCTGTACTACGAGGTATTTTCCTCAGAATCGGTTCGATCAGCTCTTTTCTTGAGTCTCGATATAATGGGCAGTATAAGATGACATGCCCAATGGTTTCGATTTCATTGCTGTTACAGGGACATAATCTTTGTTCGATCGGTATTTTATTGTATCTTCCCTCTAGAAGAGCTGAAGGGAGAGCGTTAAAGCGGGCCCTGGAAAATGCCCATCGGTGTTTAGCGTTGTCTAGAACTTTGAGATAGTTTGCTAGATGGGGCCTACCTCTCAGGGTTGTTATCAGGATAAAATAGAGGAAGAACCCTGCAGACCACCCTGAGTGGAGGGGGGAAGATAAAAAAGTAAATAATTGCCCCAGGAAAGCCAGAGGTAGTTGAGAAGCTGAACAATCAGACAGCACAGACTTTGTGAACCTCTTGTTAACAGTGTCACCTAAAAAAGAAGAAGTTTTTATTGAAGATTTTCTTGAATTGCAAAAGTACATAGCACCTCTTTTTTCCGTTCATAGAATTTTTTCCACAGGTCAGTTATACAGTGGTACCTCAGGTTAAGAACTTAGTTCATTCCAGAGGTCCGTTCTTAACCTGAAACTGTTCTTAACCTGAGACACCACTTTAGCTAATGGGGCCTCCCACTGCCGCCGTGCCGCCGGAACACGATTTCTGTTCTCATCCTGAAGCAAACTTCTTAACCCGAAGTACTATTTCTGGGTTAGCGGAGTCTGTAACATGAAGCATCTGTAACCTGAAGTGTCTGTAACCCAAGGTACCACTGTATTTGATGTGAGACACTAATGTTATAGACAGTATAAGTTTAAGGAAGAAGAGAGGCAGGGAATCAGAGTGTGTGTGAGAGAAGCTTAGGATAGTAGAATTTCGTTCCTTTGCATAGTGTATGTGCAAGGTTTTTGTGTCAGCGTCATGTTAGGTAGGTTCTCTTTCTATTCATTTATTTATTGTCCTTGGTGGTGAGGGGGTGGGAAGGCTCAGGGCATGGTTGGTTGTCTTCAGTTGGCTGCAGTGAGTTTTGTTTGCCTGTGTGAGGAAGGAGGCACATTCGGAAAATAAGCATTGCACTTTGGGGACACTTCTAGACTGTTGCTATTTTCAGGTGGGATTCCATCACATACCGTCAAATTAAAGCTGATTTGGAGCTTTTGTGAAACAAATCCATTTCCCCAAATGATCGGGGTTGGGGTTTCCTGGAGGGACTCCCCTGTGAGGAAGGTTGCAGCATTTGGGACTTCTTAGTTTAGAGAAAAGCTAAGAGCTGCCATGAGAGAAGTTTATAAAATTATACACGATATGGAGAAAATGGATAGAGAAAAGTTTTTCTCCTTCTCTCATAAAGCCACTTCCGACCTCAGGAGGAGGTGATGTTGGGGGCTTCACGCCCCCAACACACGCGCAGAGGCTGGCTTTCAGCCCCCGCGCAATCAGGGGAATCCTTGGGCTGCGTCATCCCCTGGCCAGCCAATCGGCTGGCTCAGGGGGTGTGGCTTGCCTCATTTTAAGGCAAGCGCAGCCCGGGATCTCCCTCTTTGGCCGCTCAGCTACTTTGGTTTCCCACCCGCCCGCCCTTCAAGTTTCCCCTTCTGACCTTGCTATGGACCTTGGTTGGTCGCCGTTGAGGGGCCTGGTAGGATTTTTTTCCACTTGGCAAATTGGCACCGGCCATTTGGTTTTTCGCCTACCTTGTAGCAAATTGTCACAACTTCCTCGGATTAGCGGTTAGGCATTGGTATGAGTATTGTTATGTAGATGTGTTGGGGGGGAGCGCCATCACCTCCCCCAAATATTGAAGGGTAGTCCGGTAAAGGATTCCGGGGGGTGTGGCCTCGTCCCGAAGCCTATGGAGGTCAGGGCCTAAAGTGCGCCCCCGAACGGTGACCCCGGGGGAGTCCCTAGTTGATGTGCATCAGCAGGGCTCTCCCTGCCGGTGTTAAGCCTTCCCGGTCTTCAAGCAAACAGGCTGAAGCTGGATAGTCGGACAGGACCAATGCCTAAGCCAATACCGCTCTTTACCTGTAACCAATAAAGTTGTGGCCAATTTTAGCCCATTAACCTAAAATAATTGTGTCATGTGTCTTTATTCCTACTGGTGGGAGGCGGGAACTCACCACGCAACACCAGAACCCATGAACATCCAATGAAGTTGAATATTAGAGAATTCAGGACAGAGAAAAGGAAGTGCTTCTCCACACTGCACACAGTTAAACAATGGAACTCGCTGCCACAGGAGGCAGTGATGGCTGCCAGCTTGGATGGCTTTAAAAAAGTATTGGACAAATTCATGGCAGACAAGGCTATCTGCGGCTGCTGGCCACAATACCTGTGCTTTGCCTTCTCTGTCAGAAGCATCGCCATTACGTAGGTGGGGAGAGTGCTGTTGTGCTCCTGTCCATCTTGCAAGCTTCCCACAGGCATCTGGTTGGCCACTTTGAGAACAGGATGCTGGACTCGATGGGCCATTATGTTGTGCAAGGGACACTGAGAAGCTAGTGTGGTACAGTGTCAGACTGGAGACATGAGTTCAAATCTCTATTTGGCGATGAAGCTCACTAGGTGACCTTGGACCCATCACTGCCTCTATGAAGATCTACATTGGCTCCCAGTGTGTTTTTGAGCACAATTCAAGGTGTTGGTGCTGACCTTTAAAGCCCTAAATGGCTTCGGCCCTGTATACCTGGAGGAGCGTCTCCACCCCCATCGTTCTGCCCAGACACTGAGGTCCAGCGCCGAGGGCCTTCTGGCAGTTCCCTCACTGCGAGAAGTGAGGTTACAGGGAACCAAGCAGAGGGGCCTTCTCAGTAGTGGTGCCCGCCCTGTGGAATGCCCTCCCATCAGATGCCAAGGAAATAAACAACTATCTGACTTTTACAAGACATCTGAAGGCAGCCCTGTTGAGCGAAGTTTTAAATGTCTGATGTCTTACTGTGTTTGATGGTTTAATTTGCTGAAAGCCACCAGAGTGACTGGGGCAACCCAGTCAGATGTGCAGAACATCATCATCATCATCATCATCATCATCATCAACAACAACATCATCTCAGCTTAACCTGCCTGGCAGGGTTGTTTAGGGACTAAATGAGGAGGAGGGAGATCCATGTATGCTGCCTTTAGCTCCTTGTAGAAAAAGCTGGGATTAAAAATGCAATAAATAAAGAAGGAAAGTGATGGGGGGAAAGCAGAGGAAGGTTTAGGAAAACATTTGCTTTGATGCAATGTCATCTAGCCTCACTGCAAACAAATATGAATGGATGCTCATTAAATGGCCAACGTCCTCTAATCTCCCTGCAAACAAATCAAGAGGAATGCTCAATAAACAGGAGCATTCCAAGGCTATGCTGTTGAAGCACTAAGTTATGGCAGGGTATTGACTGATGGGGCATTAATTTGTGCCTCATGCAGGACTAGGAACAATTTAATATGCCATAACTTCCACACTACCGTGTTTTATTAGAAGTATAAAATTTTAGTATGAGATTGTAGGGTCCTTCCCACTTCTATCTATATATCTATATAGCCAAACAGAGAATTATGTGGTGCAACAGAGACCAGGTGGGAATACTTACAATTCCACACAGTAGAGGCTCTGTCATCACGGGGATAAAGCGTCACAGCCAGCATTGTCATTCTGGTTCTGTCAGCGGCACGGTCTGCGAACAGGATCTGTCAGCAGTAATGTGGGAGAAGGTGGGATGTGAGACGAGAGCCACTCATTTCTTCAATGTGCTGGCGCGTGAAGATGCAAGCAGGCAAAGGTAAGGTTGAAGATGTAAGGTTTTGAGAGAAAAGGCAAACAAAACAAGCATCTTCGGGGAGGAAACAACTCCAAGGAGATTTGCGATTGCATTGTTTTCCACCGGGAGAGCTTTCAGAGCTGTTCTGGATCAGATTCAGTCACATACTAGGAAATTCAGGTTGTGTGGTTAAGCACTTGATTTGGAGCTCTTGCACACAACATGTCCGCTCCCTCCCCCCCCCCCAAAAAAACCCCATCATACTTTTTGAGATAAGGAAAAGTGACAAGGTAATGCACTGGGGAAAGTGTGGGATAACACTTGTTTGACGTAACCTCACATAACCTCTCCACAAACAAAGCAGAACGAACGCTCAATAAGCCAGTCATCTGGGAACAACCTGGGGTGCAGTGGTTAAGCTGTGGTCATTATAAGCCAGCCTCCAGCTTTAGTTTGGGAGAATGGGGAATAGCAAGCCCTAGGAGAGGCGGCACAAACAGCAGGCATGCTCAAAGCTGCAAGCAAGCAAACTTGCAGGCTGCATGTTCGGGTGACGGTGAGCAGAATGGAGGAGAACGCAAGCAGACTCTCTGCCTTGATTTGATATGCACAAGGCTGTTAGTCATCCACTCTTCAGTCCCAATGGTTGTGGTCATGGATGTTGTTTTCAGTACCCATGACCTTGAGCTGCAGTCCTGCAATTTAGAAATAAAGGGAAAAAACTGCTGGTGCAAGGCAAAAAGTAGCCTGGCCATCAGAGACCCTCAGGGCAAAAGGTGAGCCGCTTTTTGACTTAAAGCAGTCCTTTTGTGAGCAACTGGCTGTTCATCTCTTTGGACTGAAACCAACATTGCTATTACATGAGCAAGACAGACTTCTGCCTGTGCAACAGGACTTTTTCTGTCTCTTCTCCTCTCTCCAGCTCTGAATCTTCTCCAGGGGGTGTCACAAAGCTCTGCAGCAGAGGCTGCATAGGGTGGCAGCAGCAGCAGAAGAGGCAGCACCAGCAGCACCTTGCAAGCAAGCTAGCATTCTTCGAATAGATGTGCATTGTTACGAATCAGGGGATGTGGGTTGCGGTGTGAATTGAGCTTTCACTCAGGGCTCATCCAGACTTCCTTTCTAGGCACAGGTCTGTGCTTGAAAGCACCATGTCTGAGCTGTGTTCCCCCCTCCCCCAAATTCATTCCCTGGGAAAACCCACGTTTTACTTGCTGAATCAGAGCAAACAGCAATAAGGGTTTATGTGTGTTGCAGTTTGCTCTCATTCAGTGGTGAAATGAAGGAAAGTACCAGGACAAAAACAAACAGACCAAAAAATGCTTAGGTCTGGAAAGCCCAGATTTGTGCCTAGAAAGTGTGGCGCAAAAGTGAATGTGGATGAGCCCTTAGTTTTTGAGAAACGGGCCTGATGGAAACATCTGGGGGGCAGGAGAGGCATATAATTTGGGGTGAATTTGGGTCTAATCGCTGTTAGGAAGGTGAGTGGGAAATGGTGGTGATTGCACAAGCTGTTCATGTCAGGAGACGAAACCCCATCATTTCTGAACACAGCTGGCAGATCCTCCCCCATCGTTCTGCCAAGACACTGAGGTCCAGCTCCGAGGCCCTTCTGGCAGTTTCCTTACTGCGAAAAGGGAGATTACAGGGAACCAGGCAGAGGAGGTCCTTTTCGGTAGTGGCGCCTGTCCTCCCATCAGATGTCAAGGAAATAAACAACTGTCTGACATTTTGTTTAGGGAAGTTTTTGTTTGATGTTTTATCGTGTTTTTAATATTCTGTTGGGAGTAGCCAAGAGTGGCTGGGGAAACCCAGCCAGATGGGTGGGGTATATATAATAAATTATTACAGTCATACCTCGGGTTACAGACATTTCAGGTTGGATTTTTTTGGGTTATGGATGCGCCGAAACCCTGAAGTACTGGAATGGGTTACTTCTGGGTTTTGGCGTTCGCGCATGCACAGAAGCGCTGAATCACAATCCGCATGTGCGCAGACGCACTGCTGCGGGTTACGAACGTGCATCCCACATGGATCACATCCGCAACCCGAGCATCCACTTTATTATTATTAGGCAGGAATAAAAAGAACAAGAGCTTTGTGAGACAAAATGCCATCAGAGAGACAGGGCACTTCAGGCATAAGGGCTAGAAGCTTGATGTTGACATGGAAAGCAAGCTTTAGGGGAAAGGGGGTAGAAGAGTTCTTAAAGAAGACCAGGTGAAGTGGATTTGTGCAAGGAGAAGGCAAGGCTAAGCAGGGTCCTGGAGGATATTGCAAAGGCTCAAAATAGGCACGTGGGATAAAATTAGGTAGCTGGAATCCTCCCCGTGGTCTCCACCTCCTTCCCCTGACATTGGATCAGATGTGATATTGAAATGTTCCCAATTATTTTGCTTGGATGAGTTTTGTGATCCTGATGGTATTAATTATTCTTAAAGGTCAGCAGCGCTCACATGAATCCCCCTTCTGTTCTCTGGTGTAATCAGTTAATTAATTGGAAATCGTTTAGCAATGCCTGCCAGGCAACTTTTGCCTTGCCTAGCCTCTGCTTGGTGGCTTTTTCTTACTGCTCACACCCTCCTTGGTTGTCTCTCTTAGGATGCTTCGGGGATAGTCTGTTCCCATTCCTTCATAGCTGCAAACTAGGTCGAAGACAGTGGGTAATCGATGCATAGTGAAATGTGCCAAAGTTCAACCTGGCAGGGCTATTTCTGTGATTTATTTTGTTAATTTGATTTATTCTGTTTATTTGTTATTTGTTAACTGGATAGCTCAGTTGATTAGAGTGTGCTGCTGATAACACTAAAGTTGCAAGTTTGATCCCCGTATGGGAAAGCTGCATATTCCTGCAATTCAGGGGGTTGGACTAGATGAGCTTCAGGGTCCCTTCCAACTCCACAATCCTATGATTCTGTGATTTATTTATTTCATAAATTTATACAGCATTTAATTGTAAAAAAAAAGCCCTCACAGCAGTTTACAAAAAGAACAATAAAATCAAGACTTTTTTTCCAGTGCTTTAAAATGCACGCAAAGTTAAAATATTACAAGAGTTTAAAATTCACACCAGCATTTCTAAGCATCTGTGTAGGCTTGCCAAAATAAGAATGCTTTTAGCAAGCACTAAAAAGAATACAGTGAAGGTGCCTGTTATCAATAGGGAAGGGAGTGCCAAAGTGTAGTTCTCTTTTCCTCCAGACCTCACCTTTTGCCTTTAAGACTGTTAGCTTTGCTTCTTTGATCCTTCATCCCGACTGTAGCAAACTCGGAGACCAAAAGTAAATGTGTGAAATCAGGGGTAGTCAACATGGTGCTCTCCGGGCATTGTTAGACTGCAACTCCCATCAGGTTGAAGGTTGGAGAGGTTGCAGCACTGGGGGCTTTTTCTGGTTTAGAGAAAAGGTTTTGACAGAAATTTATAAAATTCTTGAATACAGTGGTGCCTCGCAAGATGAAATTAATCCGTTCCGCGAGTCTCTTCGTCTTGCGTTTTTTTCGTCTTGCGAAGCACAGCTATTAGCGGCTTAGCGGCTTAGCGGCTATTAACGGCTTAGCGGCTTTAAGAAAAAGGAAACAAACTCGCAAGAACTCGCAAGACGTTTCGTCTTGCGAAGCAAGCCCATAGGGAAATTCGTCTTGCAGAACGACTCAAAAAACGCAAAACCCTTTCGTCTAGCGAGTTTTTTGTCTTGCGAGGCATTCGTCTTGCGGGGCACCACTGTATATGGGAAATAATTGTGTATAGCTGAAAACGCTGGCAGCATTAAGATAAATTCAACAGTGTAAACAATTTTTGATGGATGCAGTAATGGAATACTGAATTGCATAGTTTTTGTAAAATGAACCACGGAAAGAGAAGGGAAGTTACTGATATCTTAAGGATGTAAAATGAGTTTTTTCTAGTAGTAAAACACACAACTTAATAAAAATTATTACTATCTCTATCTATCTATCATCTATCAGCTATCTATCTATCTATCTATCTATCATCTATCATCATCATCTATCAGCTCTCTCTCTCTCTCTCTCTCTCTCTCTCTCTCTCTATCTCTATCTCTATCTATATCACCTTTTTATCTATATTTTTTTCTTAGCATAGTGAAAGTGGATAAAAGAAAATTCTTCTCTGTCTCTCAAACTGAACAAACAATCCCCATCCCTGCCCTAGAACCTTTTTCAAGCATGCCTGTAAGGGTGTTCGCATGCTACAACCGACAAGTGTGCAATCTGTGTACCTGTGTATCATTTGAGCTGTACACTTGACCCGTCACTCAGATGTAATTCTCAACAAGCGAACAGCTTGTGTACCTGTGTGCTCACTAAGTCGATCTGTGCAAATCAACGTGCATGCACCCTTTCACACAAACGCTTGCACTGGTGTAGTGGTGGCTGGTACCATTCTTCAGTATAATGTGCAAATAAGCCTTTTCTCATGGAAGTCTCAGGCTTCCTTTTGTGTCCTGCAGAAAGAAAGCCCTGTTGCCCATGGAAAGCTTTTGTGCATCGCCAAAGAAGTAGAAAATGGTTGTTTCTCCCCCCCCCATCTCTTCCCCCCTCCTTGCACCTCTTTGCCACTTTCATCCCAAGGAAATCGGCGATTGAGAGCAAAACAAGCCCATTAAACCTCACCCCTTCTGCTGGCGGTGCAGACTGGCACCTCCTGGCCTCAATCGGCCGAAATTTCCCATACAATTGCTGTTCACTGGAGCAGGAAGAAAGCCCAGCTCAGAGTCGTATTCCAGGCCTGAGAGATCTAAATTTATCACGGCGTAGGCGGAGGAGGCAGAGAGAGCGAGAGACTCAGATGGGAGTTTCAGTGCTGGCAAACAGGCACAGAAGTGCTGAGTCTCTTTTGCAGATCTAGCTCAGAGGACTCCGTGGGCTTGGTTCTCATGTTCTCATCTTCATATATGGGGGGTTCAACATGGGAGGTATAAACCCGCTAGCTGCTCCTCCATCAAATGCCGTGCAGATGGCACTGTGTTAATGACAATGACCTGAAAGTTCCTGTCTGTGGTGTTTGGACATGGAAGGGCTCTATCCATACAGAGGCTATCGCTTGCCGTCCATGGGGATTCTCTGCTTGTGAGCTAAAAGGGTTTAGTGTGAAGTGACACAATAATGGCTTTCAGTGCAGGTCTTGAGATTCTTGCCAGCAAGTAAAACAAGTCTTAAAGTTTGATTGTGAATAACCCTGGGGGTCCCTTCCAACTCTACAATTCTATGATGCTATGATAAAGTCTATAGAGTCTATGATTCTATGCAATAACGCTGAGCTAAGTCTAAATACAGTCATACCTTGGTTCTTGAATGCCTTGGTACTCGGACGTTTTGGCTCCCACACGCTGAAAACCCGGAAGTAAGTGTTCTGGTTTTTGAACATTTTTCGGAAGCGGCTTCCACTTGAGTGCAGGAAGCTCCTGCAGCCAATCAGAAGCCATGCCTTGGTTTTCAAACGGTTTCGGGAGTCGAACAGACTCATGGAATGGATTAAGTTCGAGAACCAAGGTTCCACTGTTTCTACCTTTCCCTGATGCTCTCTCCAAACCAAATGAGTTTGCCTTAAGCCAGAATATGGTGCAATCATCTCCCTGAAGACAGCTGTTTGTTTAGCATGCTTTCCATTGATGTGCATGGGGAGGGTGTGTGTGGAATTGCACTATGAACAAAAGTGTGGCACAATGAAGGGAAGAAGCACTTGCAGAACCAGTAATGACCCTTTTGTGATGGTGTGCTTACAGAGAGAACGTCTTCTCTGCTACTAGCAATGTTAGTTAAAACCCTGTTTTAACTAAGATATTTAGCTGGGAAATCAGGGGCAGGAAGGCCTCTATGTTGCAGTCTAATTCAAGGCAGTGTTGTGTATGTAAAGCCTTCCTGATCTCAGGGACTGGGCAGAGGAGGAATGGTGGAGACTGCCTCCCCCTCCTGAACCTTCCAGGGAGGAAGAAAAAGAAGACAGTATAGATTCACAACAGGGGTTTGAGGGAGGTCGCAGCTCAGAGGCAGATGAGGGGGAAAGCTGGGAAATCATGGGAGAGCCAGAGCAACACCTAGCTGACACATCATTAGAAAGCATTCCAGAGTCTCCCTCTACCAGAACCTGGCGAGCCTTGAAAGTAGGAGTACAAAGATCTCAAAGACAGAGCACACTTAGCAGCACCTGTAGAAGTGATGAATGAACTGGGATGAATGAGGAACTGGCAGAGACGGGGCGGGGTGGAGATTCACTTGGGACAATGCCATTATCCAAGAGGTTGGGTTCTATAGCCTCCCTCTGTAATGACTGAATGAAAAAAGGATGGTAAGAAACCTTCCCTTGTCTTTATACTTTCCTGGATCACCAGCTGGGAGCTGCTGCCAGCATCCTGACATCCAGGTACTGAATAAGTTGCTGTGGTCTGGTATGGTATCACAGAACTGTCATAAACATTCTAATTGTGGAGGGAACTAAGCAGTCAGCAATATGATGTTCACAAACAGTCCAACTTCCGTGAATGAACTGAAAGGTCAGTTTGGCGGGGGGGGGGGAATTTCACAAGGTTTTAAGGGATGGAATATTGTAGGGAGAGATTTTTGATGCAGGGAAATGAAGGGTTCATTTGCACATATAATCCCCTAACCATGATTGCAAAACGAAGGGCTTGATTTGCACATGGGAATTGAAACCAAGACACACAGTCCTGCTTGCCAAATTGGTCCACCACCATACTGTGGTGTTGCTGGCCTTGTGCAGGGTTTCTTTCTGTTGCCAGTGACATACCGCAGCCCTATGAATCCCATATTAGTGTGTGGGCTTATGAGCCGGAGGCCCCCCTCCCTTTATTTCAGAAGTAAGCATTCCTTCCACAAAGTGTCTAATTTCGCTTGCAAGACAATTATGGGTTTGCTTCAATGCTATTATTCAAAGATCTCTTAAGAGCTTCTCCTCTGCCCACTCAGCTTTTGTTTCAAGAACATCATCTGAGAACTGACATAAATTGTTGCCAGAGAAGCCTGATACCCTCCTCCAGAGCAAGAGAGGAGTGTTTTTGCCCATCATCTTCTTCCTTGCCATGCCCATGAGGCTGGGAGATGAAGTTGATCCAGAGACACTTCGGGAGAGAAGAGAGAGGGAATATCAGGGGGCTGAATGAAGAAAATTGGGAGGGGCAGTGATCAAGGGCAACAAACAGAGGAGAGAAGGGCTGGATTGGTGGAACTCACACAGAACGGGCTGCCACCTTCCCTCCTGGGCAAACTTCCAAGTGGAGGGTGGTGCCAGAAGAAAAAGTGGGTGGGGTAATGAATGAATATGTTATCTTGGTACAATAGGCTTGTTTCCAGAGACAGTCACACAGACCCTCTCTCTTCTCAAACCTAGAGGCATTAACAGAGCAGGGGGAAAACATTTAGGATGCAAAGCAAGTTCAGCAAGGAGTGCAGGCCGGATTACCAAATAGGCAGAGGGCCCTACACTTTTTAGGGGCCCCACAACAATGGATCAAAATAATATTGATTTGATCTCAAAAGAAAATTACAATCAAGTTTTCTTAGTTCAATGTGAGGGCCATGGGCATAGCCAGGATTTTTCTTAGGGGGCAGCCAGCCAAAGTTGAGCTTTTTTAGGGGAGCAGGCAGGCTTTGGTTGGGGGGCAGGCTTTGGGGGGGGGAGAACCTCTGCCAATTGAATACTTTCAATGCTTTTCAATTTTTTTTGTGAATCTAGAAGGGCAGCTACGCCCATGGTGAGCCCCCCCCCCTGAGATTTTGACAGCCTAGGGGCCTCCACAGGGTTTGATCTGGCATGGGAGATGGGAGGGGTGTGGTCTGGGTAGAGGCATTTCCTCTACCCCTGAGCTGCAGGCCCTTCCTTATTCCCCTGTTCCCAAGACATAGCCTATGGCTTAGTTTCTCCTGACACCTGGAGGTGCCCAATCAGCTTCTGTGAAAGGCAGAGGGAGAGGGAGAGGGAGGGAGTGGCTGGAGGCTATGAAACTCTCGTTTCATCAATTTAATGACGAGTCCCATTCTGCTAACTCATCCACTTTCGTCCTGCCTCTGAGCGTGGGGAGGGCAGGGCTCCTAATAGGCTTGGCATCACCGGGCACTTCTGCAGGCTTCATCTTGGCCACAGCTGAGTTATCTGAGGTTTCAATTTAGTCTAATATTTGCAGAGACAGATCCACGGCATGGGCCTGTGGGCCTCAGCTGCAGCTGCTGCTTCTGGGATTTGCTGGAGTAATTTTCAGCACATTCATTAAGGGAGGACAGTACATTCTGCCTTAATGAGGAAAGCTGCTTACTAAACAGGAAACGGAGGGTGGCGGCAGCGGGGGGTGAGGTTGGGAGCACAAGGCTGGTTATATTTTCTTTGGAGGTCAGTTCGGTCCCTCTGAATAGAGGGCAGGAAGCTGTAGCATCAGCCCCCGTCCTTGTTAGGGGTGGGGGAGGAATCCAGTCCAGTTCACATTTAAAAGCGAATCTACACAATTTGCACTTTCTGAAACACTATGGAAACTGAAACACAGCCCTCCTTTGAAATCTGCATGTCTCTGAATTTTGCAATGCAGTTCGCCAGCCAAGTAATGTGTAACCCACAAATAAAGTGTGTATAGAAATAAAGGACTAAATAGGCCAATGTTACATATTACCCCCCCCCCCCCCCCCGAGCTGCATTATACATTTAAAGGGCTACTATACCAACTTCAAACAGCCATAGCTTCCCCAAGGAATCCTGGGAACTGTGGTTTATAAAGGGTGCTGAAAGGTATTAGGCTAGCCCTTATTCCCCTCACACAGATACCATTCCCAGATTTCTCTGGGAAGAGGGTTGATTGCTAAACCACTCAGCAAATGGTAGCTCTGTGAAAGGTCCCCTAAGAATTCTCAGCAACCTTAACCAATGACAGCTCCCAGAATTCTTTGGGGGAAAGCCATGGGACTTTAAAGTGGCGTAATACTGCTTTAAGTGCATCGTTCAGATTGGGCCACAGTATAAGGCAGCTTCATATGTCTGGAGATTTCTGGAGATAATGTGGACTTGTTTGCAAAAGTAGCTTTGGCTGATAGACAGCTCGAACAAAAAACAAGCGAGATATCTGGGCAAACCAAGTGTTGCTTCTCTCCCTCCTCCTTTCTTGCTCCAAATGAGCAAACACTATTTTGCACACACACCTTTTTATCTTTCAGTCAGCCTGGTGCATTGTGAGGATGGGCGAGCATACGCAAGGAATCAGTGTGCAGTTGTGAGTCAAAATGCATAAGACGTGGAGAATGTATTGTTATGAGTCGGGGGGGGGGGAGTCAGCTGTATGCGAGATCCTTCTAGCCTCTGGATCCAGCAAGTGTTTAAGTATAAGCCGGGCTAACTTCCTCTTGAGGTAATAGCATGGGTGATGGGCCATTAAGGGAAAGAAAGCAAAGGGGCTGTGTGTGAGACAGCAAATGTTTAGGGCCCCTTCCCCCTGCTCACAGTTAGTTAGAAGGACAAAGCAGAGTTTGGAACTGAATTGCAGCAATGTGACCTAGAAGTAAGTTGCAAGCTGGAGAGAAAGTCAGAGCAATGTTTGATAGAAATGCTTGATTCCAAGGCTGTGGCTATGGGAGAAACAAGATACCATACTTTCCGTGTACAAGACAATGTTTTTTTTAGGAGAAAGCAATATTAAAAATTGGGGGTTGTCTTATACACAGATAGTGCAGATGGGGAAACGGGGATTTGTTTCTTCTGTGAGCAGGAGATTTTCAGCGGTGATAGGGCAGGTGATTGGTGGCTGCATCAAGGGCTGTTGTCGATTGGCTGTTCCTGCGGCAATTGGGCGGGTGATTGACAAGCGGGTAGGCGATTGGTGTTTTCTGTGACACGTGTGATTGAGAGCATTGGTCAATTGTGTGAGTGACGTTTGGCAACCCCAGCTCCCAAAGCTCAATAACGCTGAGCAATCCTCCCCCCAAAAGTTCAACAACTCCAGGCAATCCCCCCCTTTTCTTAATTTAGAGTTCTCAAAAATAGAGGGCATCTTATACACGGGGGCGTGTTATACATGAAGTATACGGTAGTTTTGGGGTGCTAATGATGCAAATCCTTTCATTTTTGCCCCAGGTTGTATATGTCTGTAAATAAACCATGTGTCATAAAGACACCACAGTCTCTGCTGTGGTTCATTTCCTAAAGGAAATGCAAACCCTAGACAAGCCCCTGGAATCTCGCCCCACTCTGAGACTGGGGTGGGATGCAATGGTATAGTAGGACCTCACAGCAGCTTTTCTATTGTTTTAAAGCTGAAAAGCAGATGCAATGGGAGTAAATTGGCTCAGGGTTATGGCACTGGAGGGGGATCAGGTGTTTAACCCTTTCCCCCATGCTGTTTTCCTGATTGGAATATGTTCTTTCTGAAGCCACTGTTAACCCTGTCAGGCGGCGGCGGCAGGGCAGAGAGATATATACATGTATTGTGCTTACCTATCTCCTTCAACCTCCCCAGGGAGGTTATTAGCATCTTTGGGAAGCAGTTTCCATCAGGAGCACAGAATAAAGATAACATGTTGCCACCATCTCTCCCCCAGCACTGCTGCTCCGAGCCAGTTCCACTTTCCCAACTGCCCTGTGGCTGCTTTATAGCATTTTGCAAAAAGATGTCAGGAGATCCAATTGCGATTTGCCTGTGCAGATCACCTATTGTTCTGCCCTGAAACTGCTGGCATATATAGATGCCTGTTGGACTCAGATTGATTCATCAATAAGCAGAGCCATCCACCCCCTCCCTAGAAAATAAGCAACTGGATTAGCTAACATGAAAGCCAATATGAATTTGGACCTCTGCCCACATTAGGGGGAAGCAGAAAGAGGATGCGAGGAGAAAAATCTGAGCATGGGGAGAGAATCTCACTTGAAGTCTCACGCATAATCCTACCCTCCTTGGAAGAGGACCCTTAGATGAAGTGGGTCCCCCCTCCCAGATTTTGCTCCTGTAGGCTCTTTTATATATCCCTCTGTTCAGTTTAATGCAGCAAAGATTGGCACCTTAAGGGTAGATGTAAATTCTTCCGCAGCTTGGATGTTAAACTGAGCTGGAGAAGAATTTGGGGGCTTGAAAACCTCACGTGCAGAGTTCATCTCCAAGCCTGAGCTTGAAGAAGTGAGATGGTACATACAGTTGGACCCACTTGAATATCCTCTGTATGTGGGGTGCCATGGAAAGAATGATGTGGACAGTTAACCTGTGTTTGTGAGAAAGGATAGGTGAAGAGTACCAAAAGTCTTACAGACAAAGGTGAGTAAAAAAGCAGCACAGAGTTCTCAGTTTGCGGTGCTAAGCAGAGCATGGTAATATTTTACCAAGGGTGACAATATGTTTCTCTGTGTAGAAATTCCTAATTCATACTTCCCAAAACAAGAAATGAATCAAAACACAGCTATATTTTGAAATTCACAGTTCTCTGGATGTTGCAATATAGTTCTCCAACCAAATGTCTATAAAAATGCATTATAGTAGGGGGGAATGTGCATAAAAATGCATGTATTAGTAAAGAATTTTTTTTTAAAAAAAATGCATTATGTTATAGAAAATTGCTTGGGAAATGATGTAAATTAGGTAAAAAAAATGCATTTGAAAACATGTATTACTGGGCGGAACGTGCGCTCAAATGATGAGTTTTCATGAGGACCTTTTGTTGTGATGAACACAAAAAGGCAAGACTGGAAGAATAAGCAATGGAGAAAAATCACAATGGACGGATCTGTCCATCCTTTAACCACGTGTGACCTTCCTGGGGAGATGCCCTTATTTACTTAGGCACAGAACAAGCCTTTCCCCCATCAGCCCTGAATTGCCTCGCAAGGGAAGCCAACGCCGAGGAAAGCAGTTTACGGGTTCGTGCTTCACTTCTAATTTATTCCAGGCGTGCAGTTTCTTGCTGGCGGCTCCATGCTGCTAATCCACCAGATCAGGATTTCGTAGCTGGCAACATGTTATTAAAATGCGTTAAGAGCATCTCCCTGGCAGAAACAAATGTGTCAGGTTTGAAACCAGGAAAGGAAGTGGGGAAGGTGACCGTAGAAGGGGACGTGATTGTTTGAAGGGGGCGGCAATAGGCAATAATAATAATAATAATAATAATAATAATAATAATAATAATAATATGGTGGGGAGGAATGGGAGCAGGAGGGCTCCTTTCCAGCAGAATCATCCTCCTGCCCTGGCCTTGGACTGATCACAATAATATAGTTTGCAGCTTAATTACAGAGGCTCTTGTTTGTAAGTGTCATTAATGAGGCATCTGGCTTAATTTAGCTGAATAAAAATGCCTCTTAATAGTAGAGCCCGCTTTGCTGGCGCTTAATTGAGGGAAAAGCAAACATGCCATTTCCCTTCACACTAAATTCCAATTGTTCTGGGTTTTACCAAGGAGAAGGGGAAAAACCTCCCCTGTAAAAAAAACAACAACAACCTTCAGATGTTTTAAATAAGATGCAAACCAGCAAATGTCGCCAGGAGCCGGAAGGGAGAGCTAGTTTTGCCAAGCCACCTTGGCCTGTGCTTCCCTGTTTGTTCTGCTGTGGAGATGAATTGTGGATGACCATATACCCCAGGTTCTATCAACCCTCTCCATTGTCTTCTTTCCACCCCCTAAGGGTTCAAAACTCTACACTGAGAATACCCAATTTTGTGCAGAGAGAAACTGCATAATGAGGCTGTTTCCAACCAAGCTTTTTTTCTCAGAATATTAATGAAATTAATGGTTCTAAGTTTGGCATGTCCACTAATTTCAATGGGTCTACTCTGTGTAGGACTAACATGGGCGACAGCCCTCTGTAATCTATAAATTATGTAAAATCAAGGATTTGCAAATATTAGGATTCACACTTATACCTCTTATTCCAGGAGAAAGTTCCCTTGAATTCATTGGGATTTACTTCAGAGTAGGGAGCTGTCTGTTTCAGTTCCCTGACAGTCTTAAATTCAGCTTCCCATGTTGGCATTAAAAAATCATCATCATCATGAAAATTCATCAGAATTCCTGTGTGAATTTCTCCCAATAAACACCATTTTTGTATGCAGTTTTGACTAATATACATGTTTTCCCTAATACATGTTATCTTCACTTACATCTTCATTTTGATGTACGCTTTCCCATAATATATGCAATTTTGTGAACACTATTTGATTGGAGAACTGCATCACAAAATTCGGATGTATGAATTTACACACAGTTCAGCTCCTAGATTTGTCTTTAATTGTGTTGTGAATCAAATTTCTCCTCCATCTCTACTTCTTCTTTTTTTCAGAATAATTTTTTATTAACCGACCAATCACATCAAATCAAACCAAATTACATAAATTCCAAATTACACAGCTGAATTTTTAATTTTTGTTGGGGGTACCCATATTTCAAATTCCGAAGGGGATCCAATCAACTTCTTGCTACTTGCTGCTGTTTTAATGTCCACAAATCTAACCATATGATGTTCACAGTACTATCCAGTCCTTTCTTATTGTTTTTCCACATCTCTTGTTGTTATTTTCATATATTTTTCCTTTCTCTTTGTGACCTCTGATAGTCTCCACAAGCTGGTTAAAACAGTTTGTAATCCTGCGTGGATATTATTATTTTTTATCCAGTAGCCATATCCAGACATTTTCCATATAACATCACTTCCATACATCAAAACAGTCTTAGCGTCATTAATCTTCACCAATCTGCCTCCTTTCTCAAACCTCTGAGGAGATTCACCAGGAATGCAGTCTGAAAACAAGTCTGTTCCTCCTCCCGGCTATAAATCCTTTGGCAAGATGGCGACTCTGAATTAATTGCTGCGCCATTCCAAAAGCTCTTATTGCTTCTCGATCTCCATAAAGCATACTTTTGGTTAAAGTTTATCTCCACACAGACCTTAATCATCCTGCTTGGGTCAGTTAAACCGACGGTTCTAATGAGGAGGGGTTCTTGGTAAACCACATAGAAGGAAAGTAAAAAAGGTCCCCCCCCCATTCAGTCCCGTTGCCGACATACCCAGCCTTTGGTGTATCTTCATCGTAAAATATTCCTGTTGCTCCAACCTGTCGTCTTCTTTCACAGAGGTCCCTTAAATTAGCAGTCCTCACTCCCCTTCCTCACTTGAAATATGTGCATTTGCTTCTTTTGTAATTAATTATTCCAAATTGCTGCAGCTAGTGCGCGATCAGAGACAGCGTCCAAGACAGCCGAGGTCCACATGGGGGCATTCTGCCTAGTGCCCTCACCCCCTTCTTTCGAATTTGGGGGTGATTTATGGGCACAGCAGGCAAGGGCAGTGTTCCCCATTCCCTTGGGGCAACAAGGGAGGCTGCCTACTCCCATAACAGCCTCTTAATTACCCCATGTGGGTCGGAGAGATGGCATTGTCAGCCATCTTCCAATGCGCCCCTAGTGGCCCCCCCTCCTCCATCTCTACTTCAGTGTGGACATATAAGTATAAAGAGGCAAAGAAACCTGCAGGAAACTGAAATTCAGCCCCCGAGAAACCTAGCTCAGCAACACTTTTGCCAGATTAACTTTCAGCTGCTTGAGTTGGATTTGACAAACCTATTTGTTTCCTACCTGCCCCCTAATTGGAAATTGAAAAATAGCTTTTTTCCCTGACCCCCAATTCCCAAATCCATTCTCTCTCCCTCCTCCTCTCTCTCACACACATCAACCAACCATTTTTTCTTATGGCATCATTATGCTCATTAACTTGTGGGGGGGAACATGGCCCCCTAAATATTTTATTGGGGGGGTGAAGGGAATAATAATAATAATAATAATAATACGACTCCCATCTGGCTGGGTTTCCCCAGCCACTCTGGGCGGCTCCCATCAGAATATTAAAAACACAATAAAACCTCAAACATGATAAACTTATCCATCAAATAGACTTATCCATCAATCCCTGGTGTATACATATACATGCATTTGGAGGCATTCATTGAGAAAGACCTTGGCTCCTAGGAGTTGGCTCCTATGGAAGCAGCTCTGATTGGCATAAGAGCTGGAGGCTTCACCCTCTGGGATGCTAATCTAGACAAGTGTTTCAGTGTGCTTCCCCCTTTTCCCCAAGTGGTCTCACAGGCAGCTAACCACCTTGGCCCTGTGGTGCTGTGGCAAGAGGGGTGTGTGTGTTTCTGAGAGCTGTCCAGAAACCCAGGCAACTGGTATGGCAACATTAAGTCCTCAAGCAGTGATACCCAGATTCATTTGCTCCTCAAGGTCATTGGCAGCTTGGAGATCTCCTGCCGGGTCCTCCTTTGCTTGAGTTCCATCCAACTAAGTTTTAGTCCGAGTAGATCCATTGAATTGACTGGCTCTAAGTTGGCTATGAGGGTCAGTGGCTCTGCTCAGAGTAGCATTAGCATTGGCTGCAAACTCTTGTCCCTTCTCTGAGGATGCCTCTTGTTTCAGTACCAGGCAGGGCTAAACCATCACATCGCTGAGCAGTTCAGTATATTTTCTGATCCAGAGGAAAACAAAATGTCTTGAGGACGTGCTGCTTCATTAGTAATGCAGCTGAGTGCATAATGTCATTGTCTTCTTCTGTAATGGGATTACTGCTTCCCACAGTAATGGGATTCCATTACTGCTTGTTATTTATCTGTTACATTGCTTTCCAGTTCTATGTGTAGAACTTTGGACAAATATCCAAAAGCAAACACTTCTTTTTTAAAAAAAATCTGATGCAAGTGGGCATTATAAATTGGAGTAGGCCGTAAACCAGGCAAGGTAACTGTGAACATCTGTGTTGAAATATCACCCCCTTACACACAGATACACACACACAACATACAGTTCTGACATCTGATCTGACATTGGCGACACAGTCCCCAAATCCCACTTGGCAACCTTAAGCGTTAAAAATGTGGCTTTTGTTTATGTATTAAGGGAGCTGTTTGTGGATTTTGTTTGTTCATTATGCTAACATTAATCATAAGACTATAAGAAGAACCTGCTGGATCAGGAAATTGGCTCATTCAGTCCCAGCTTCCTGTTATCATGGTAGCCAACCAGATGTCTGTGGAAAACTCACAAGCAGGATCTGAGCACAAGAGAACTTTCTTCTCCTGCAGTTTCCAGTAACTGGTATTCAGAAGCATCACTGTCTTGACTGTGGAAGCCATCATGGCTAGCCCTATCCTCCATGAATCTGTCTAATCCTCTTTTGAAATCATCCAAGTTGGTGGCCATCATTGTCTCCTGTAGCAGGGAGTTCCATAGTGTAACAAAGCACTGCATGAAGGAGCACTTTTTATGTCTGTCCTGAGACTTCCAACATTCAGCTTCATTGTTCCGAGCACAATTCAAAGTGTTGGTGCTGACCTTTAAAGCCCTAAACGGCCTCAGTCCAGTATACCTGAAGGAGCGTCTCCACCTCCATCGTTCTGCCTGGACACTGAGGGCCTTCTGGCAGTTCCCTCACTGCAAGATGCCAAGTTACAGGGAACCAGGCAGAGGGCCTTCTCGGTAGTGGCGCCCGCCCTGTGGAACCTCCTCCCACCAGTTGTCAAAGAGAAAAATAACTACCAAACTTTTAGAAGACATATAAAGGCAGCCCTGTTTAGGGAAGCTTTTAATGTTTAATAGGTTATTGTATTTTAGTGTTTTGTTGGAAGCCGTCCAGAGTGGCTGGGGGGACCCAGCCAGATGGGCGGGATATAAATAATCAGTTATTATTATTATTATTGGATATCCCTGAGATTTATGAGAGAGGGAGAAAAACTTATTTCTCTCTACTTCCTCCATGCTAAGCATAATTGCATGAACTTGTATCATGCCATCTCTTACTCATCTATGGTCATGTGGTTCAGATGCCTGATTATCGTCTTCCAAAGCAACTACTCTATTCCTAACTTAAAAATGGAAAGCAAAATATCGGTTGACGACAAAAGAGGTTTAAAGACTCTCTCAAGGCAAATCTTTAAAAATGCAGTATAAGCACAGAAAATTGGGAAACACTGGCCTGCGAGTGCTCCAATTGAAGAATATCCTTTACCAAAGGCATCATGGACTTTGAAGAAGCACGAACTCAGGATGCAAGGGAGAAATGTGCTAAGAGGAAGGCACGCTTGGCAAATCCACACCATGATCAACTCCCACCCAGAAACCTATGTCCCCACTGTGGAAGGACGTGTGGATCCTGCATGGGCCTCCACAGTCACTTACACACACACCGTTAAGACCATGTTCATGGAAGACAATCCTGCTTGGCTACAAGTATCGCCAAAGAAGCAGAAGAAGAAAGACCTTTCCTCTAAACTGGAAAGTCCCAAATGCTGCAACCTTTCCTCTTGCTGGCATGGCTCCATTCCCTTGATAATGTTGGTTGCCCTTTTCTATAATGTGTCCAACTCTACCATATACTTTTTGAGTTGAGGCAACCAAAACTGTACACATTATTCAAAATGGTGGTTCACATAATGGCATTATATTATTGGCATTTTTTTAAAAAAAAATCTGTACACTGGGCTGACAACTTCCTTTTCAGTGATGTCTCAGATTGATTCACCTGGTTTGAATGTTCAGATCGGCGACAGAATGGACAATTTTGTGTAGGAGCTGTAGGAGTGGACTTTGTCTGGTATTCAGTATGTTACTTCCTCTTTGTCAGCCTTTCTCAACCTTGGGTCCCCAGATGTTGTTGAACTACAACTCCCATCATCCCTAGCTAGCTGGCCAGAGCTCAGGGATGATGGGAGTTGTAGTCCAACAACATCTGGGGACCCAAGGTTGAGAAACACTGCTCTGCATGGTGGGCAGATCAACTTGAATCTCCTGGTGGGCCAAGTTTGGCATGTGAACCAGAGGTTCCCATCACTTCTCTATAATATAGAACACCCACCACTTTTATTCTGGGATGCCAAAATGTTTTTTTGTGATGCCTAGCCCTCCCCCATCTGAAAAAGGTCTCACCCACATTAACAAGCAGCCCCTAGAGGGTTAACAATGGATGGCCCCCTGCCCTCAGCCACCCCTGCTATATAAGGAAGTAAGGCACACACTAAATACCTAGGGCATTGGTGCAAGCATTGAGTTGGGAGCCAGAAGTGACTCACCCTAGTAGCATTGCCAGTTGTGATTTACATCTCTGCAAAACTCAGACACCCAGTTTTGTGAGCATCCTAGAACCAACTCTTAGTGAGCACTCAAGGTGGAAGCTTTGCCCTCGTCCTTTTGCCCCTTCCAGCCCATACTGTGCTTCTGATGTAGGATTTCTTGCCAGCTGCTTAAAAGTGAAGGGAATGTGGCATGCGGATTATTGTTTTGTTGTTCTCCCAGAGGGAATGAGCGAGGCTGAAAACAAGAAAACATCTCCCCACCCCCTGTAGACCTCCATTTACCAGCTAGCGAGGAGGACCTGTTTCCTATCTCCCATTGTGCCCTGGCCTAAATTGTAATAACAACATCATGCTATTTTTGATTCCGTATTTGCGTGGAAAGCTTGCGGTCTCTTTGTGTCTGTGTTTTGCTTTACCTCTTTTAGAATCCAGTTCTTCTCTTGACATTTCTGCTTAATGTAGCAAAACATGACCTTTGCGAAAGGACACTTCCAGAGAGATGAGTATTCCCTTTTTTATTCTGCCTCAGAGTTGCTCCCCCTTTGTCCTTTCTTCCATCTGTTTTCTCTCTCCTCTACCCTAATCTTTCTTTGATTAGAGGATGGGGAAAAAACAACCACTTTCTCCCCACATCTCAAGCTATGGAATGCTTCTTGGTCCAATTCTGCCCCTATTGGACTTGTCTATTGAGAGATGGATGAACTTGTATGAAAGCTAATTAGATAACACTGAACTTAACCCAGGGCAGGGATGACCAATTCTGACAATTTCAGTTTCTCTAATTTTTTCAGTTTCTCTTTAGTTCTCCAAGTTCACACTGCAGTTCGCAACTTAAAAAAAACAACAACCTAAAAAGAAAACATCAGCAAATTTCTTCTAATATACACATTCTTGTATATGAGGTTGCCTAATAAATGCATTTTTCCTTAAGCATGTTTTCCCTAATATTTATATTTTTCCTCATAAGATGCAATTTTGTATGTTACTTTCCCTAATATTTTTTCCTGCACACTTTCTGCACACACCTTAGACTAGACAGTCCATCCTATTATGTCTCCTCTCAGCTGGCATATGTACTACATATGCATTTTTGTACACATTACTTGCTGGAGAACTTTGCTGCAAAATTCAGAGAAGTGCGAATTTTGAAAGATGGCAGCGTTTTAATTCTTGTATTGTTTCGGAAAGTGAAATTTAGGTAGATTTAAATGCAAACAGAATCCTGTTCCCACCCACCCCCATCCCTATGCTTGTGAGAGCCAGTTTCAAGACCTTGTTGTTTTGATTTCTTGTTACTATTATAAGAACGGAACGTGCCGCTTTTGCAAAGGAACAAATACAAAAAACAAAGCAGAAAAAACCCTCAACCCCATGGAAACCTCATGTTTCATGACCTTGGAATAAAAATTGCCACAAAGAGAGGCAAAAGGTCAAGGTGTCAAACTGAGGCAGGTTCTGTGTTAGACTGTGGCTAGAGTCTGATTCTGGCAAAGGTCACTAGAGTAGAGAAGAAAGGGGCTGGTGGATGGGTACTGAGTGGAACAAATGAGAGCTAAAAAGTGTGGAATATAGCCAAATATGGACTTAAGGTGGATCCCTGCTGCCAAGGATTTGCCTTGGGTAGAATAGTTTCCACAGTGACTGCCTCTTTAAGGAGGCCATGATCCATTTATCCAGGTGCCAAGAGGAGGGGTGAGAGCTCAAGAGCTTAACCAGCCTAGAAGAAGTAGAAAGAGATTAGCTTGCCGGAGAAGGAAGGGGAGAAGGGAGAGTCTTTAAGACCTCCAGGTTCTCTTAAGTCCAGTGTAATGAAGTGCCCTCCATGTGTAGTTGGACTACAACTCCCATCAGCCCCAGCTTGTTCCAGAGATGAAAACCATAGTTCAAAAGCAGCTGGAGAACATCAGGTTTTCCACACCTGTCTGAAAGTGTACATTTTCAGTGTCCTGAGTTGGATAGTGCTGGGGTCAGCTTTGTATGTATTGTCTACCTCCACTGTTGGAAGCTGTATGTCTCTGAAAGCCAGTTGCTGGGGAAAGCAAGTGGGGAGGTTAGTATTGCACTCAAGTCCTGCTTGTGGGCTTTCCATAGCTATCTTTTGGCCACTGTGAGACCAGGATACTGGACTAGATGGGCCCTTGGCCTGATCCAATGGGGCTCTTTTTATGTTATTAGAATGTGAGCTTAAGAGGAGGATACCACTGTCTGGCCTCAGCTTCTCAGAGGTGGCTCCTTGGCTCATGGCTCTGTGCTTCCCCTTCAGTTGTGTGCCTCCTTTAATGAACTACTGCTGAGGGGCCCCAGAAACAACTTTGGTCCACAATGAGTCTAGTAGACTAGAGTAGATTTTGAGATTAGTAGACCCAATTTGAGTCACTTGACTCAAACTGATTGTTGTTGTTGTTGTTGTTGTATATAATTCAACAATCTTAAAAGTCTGAGAGTCAGTAGCATAGATATTGCAAAGGTGTGGTGATCTTTGATGAGTAGTTACCCAGACCTCTTTGCTGGTTGTGAAGGGGCCTCCATGACAGTTTAAGCTCCAGGGCCCCAAAAATGTAGGTCAGCTACTAGCTGAGTGCAACAAACAGTTCCAGGTGTAACTAGGGTTGCTGGTTGTTGAGCGTTTTCTAGTTTTGCCAAAAGTCGTTGAGCTATTTTTATGGAAAATTGGCAAAAACAGCACTGCCAATGTGGATTGCTATTTTCCTGGACATTTTTATGCTTTCTGCCTGGACACTGCTAGAGACAGTATGGCAGTGATGATCAAACTTGGCCTTCCAGCTGTTTTGGGACTATAATTCCCATCACCCTGACTGGTCCTGTTAGCTAGGCATGGTGGACGTTGTAGCCCCAAAACAGCTGGAGGACCAAGTTTGGCCATCACTGCAGTATGGCAACCCTAGGTGTAACAAGGACAAAGCTCATGGTAACTGGTGAACTCTAGGAAATGTGGTGGTGGGGAAGCTGGACCAGAATGGTGCCAGGGGTGATGGAGACCTTGTATAAACAGAATGGAAGAGCTCTGAGAAGGGACGTGATTTGATTCATCGTCATCACCAGCATTTTGGTTCTAATAGCCCTCGCCTCCTCCTAGCGGTTCACAGTGCACTAAAGCCATACAGATAATTAGGTAATGTAAAATATCTAAACCAGAGAAACTGAGGAGAGTGGGGGAATCTAAACACCAATATCCTGATTAAACATAGTTGAAAGCCGGATGAAATACATGTGTGTATTTCCTTCCTAAAGACAATGGATGGAACTAGTTTAGCACCCTTTGGGGAGGCACTTCTGCAGCCGAGTTGCTGCTACAGAGAAGGCTCTGTCTCAGATTCCCACCCATGGAAACACTAGGAATATAGGAAGTTGCCTTGAGTTTGGCTTCCGATGCTGTGGTTAAAACCTTAAAATATATTCATCCTGCAATCTGTTGTACAGCACTGGGGACCATTCAAGAAGTGGCCATATCAGTGGCAGAGTTTGATCAGTGGGAAGACCTCTTGCTGAGACCCTAGAGAACTACTGCCAGTCGAAATGGAATAAGTGGACACATGGTCTGTTGTTGTAGAAAGCAGCTTCCTAGGTTACTCGCTGATGCTTTCCCCTTTATCATGGGGCAAGGAACCTGTGACCATCCAGTTGCTGTTGGACTACAACTCCCAGCATTCCCTGATCATCGGCTATGTTGGCTGGGGCAGATGGGAGTTGGAGTCCAGTTCCCCATCTCTGCTTTACTACGCAGAGTTGTGTATTGGTGTCATCTCTATAGAAAATAGCACTTTTCCTCTGTTGATGTCCTTGTTCTTTCTCAGCTCCCTAAGTGGTACGGGGAGGGGATGTGAAAGGGTGGGGTTTTGGATGCTGGTTTGTAAATGCTGCCTGCGGAAAACAGATTCTGCCCCCTCTTTTTTTGTCTTTTCCCGCTGGAGTGGAGGGGACTTCTCAGAGGTTGTCTTGGGTTGCCATGGCAGCAGCCTCATTCGGTGTGAATATGGCAAAGATGCAGAAGGCAAATTTAGATCCTTTTTTTTAAAAAAAAAATCCTTGCGGTATTAAAATTCCTTGCTGTGCTTTCATAAGGATGGCCTGCCAAACACTCTCCCCATCTTGCTATAGTTTGTTATGTGTACACACCCAGCAACCATGTTTCCACAACCCACCTTCCATTAAAAACACAAAAATAAAAAAGTATAGTTATTAAGGCCTGCCTTGGGTCCCATCTGCACTATATGTTTAAATAGTCCAAATGTTGGGTGTAAAATATTATGGAGCAGGTATTTTAAGGATGTCAGTATGTGAAGGGGATGAAGGGGTGTGCGACAGTGAGTGAGTGACAGACAGACACACACACACACACAGAGAGAGAATTTTTTCCAAAAGGAGATAAATATAATATGATAAAGGGACGCGGGTGGCGCTGTGGGTTAAACCACAGAGCCTAGGACTTGCCGGTCAGAAAGTCGGTGGTTCGAATCCCCGCAACGGGGTGAGCTCCCGTTGCCCAGTCCTTGCTCCTGCCAACCTAGCAGTTTGAAAGCATGTCAAAGTGCAAGTAGATAAATAGGTACTGCTCCGGCAGGAAGGTAAACGGCGTTTCTGTGCACTGCTCTGGTTCACCAGAAGTGGCTTAGTCATGCTGGCCACATGACCCGGAGGCTGTACGCCAGCTCCCTCAGCCAATAAAGTGAGATGAGCGCCACAACCCCAGAGTCGGTCACAACTGGACCTAATGGTCAGGGGTCCCTTTGCCTTTACTTTTATGATATGATAAGTTGTCAAGAGGGGGAATACAATACCACCACCATACTTTAAAGCAGTTCCATACCATTTTAAACCTCCATGGTTTTCCCCAAAGAATTCTGGGAACTGTAGTTTGTAAAGGCTTCTGAGAGATGTTCCCCTTGCAAAGGAAGAATTCCCAGAGTTCTCTGGGGGATTGGGTTGTTAAACCACTCTTGAGAATTATAGCTCTGTGAGAGGAATAGGGCTCCCCTAACAACTCTCACTACCCTTCACAAACTACAGCTTCCAGAATCCTTCGGGAAGAGGAGAAGCCAGGACTGTTGCAACACTGCTTTAAGTGTAAACTGCAGATCTGTGAAAAATGGGCTGGGGTTTCATTTATAAGTTTTCTTACCTTCCCTTCTCCATGAAGTCCCAGAGAGAGTTACAACGATGTAGTTATAAAAACAAAACTCTTTCAATTCTACAAATTTAATAAAAACAAGCAGAAGCATTCCAGAACAGTGTAAATTGAGCAAAAGAGGTGGGTCCCACAAAATAAAGTACCTTAACTGTTAAAAGCCAGCAGAAGTTATGTAACAAAAGATCCTAGTGGGAATGAGTTCCACAGTTTAGGGGCCACCACAAAGGAAGCTCTCTCCTGGGTTGCCTTTCCCGTCACTTCCTAGGGTGGTGGAAAGACCAAGACAACTCCTTCTGCAGATCTTAACCCTCCTGTTTAGAGTTATTATTGTTTCACATTCATTATCTTGTTCCAATGGCTCTGTAAGGCAAAGTCATTGGGTTGTCTCCAAGTATGCCCTAGTCAGGGTAGACCTATGGAAAGTAATGAACCTAAGGTGGGCTTGTTTATTAACTTCAGTGGGTCTACTCTGGGTAGGACTAGCATTAGAAACAACGAAGAATTATTATCTCCATATTGAAGAGGAAGGATCTGAGAGAGAGAGAGAGAGAGAGAGAGGGAGAGAGAGAGAGAGAGAGACAGAGAGAGAGAGAGAGAGAGAGAGAGAGAGAGAGAGAGAGAGAGAGATTGCCAAAGTTCAACTATAAGTCCTAGCCCAACACTGAATTAGTTGCAGTTAAGCCTCTCAATGAATTAAATTTTGCAAAATAGTAAAAGTGGTGGAGCGAATAGTGGAAAATAAGAGCTATAATGCAAATTGCATAATTTCTACAGCTTGCAGAATTAATGTCACAGAATTTGGATTGCCTGGGCATTTAACTTTTTTAAAACAACAACAACAACATTGTATGGAATACTTACCACACTGATAAAACACCTGTTTAGGCATTGGGCCTGCTTTGACATTAATATTAGAGTACCAATAGATCCTTGGAAATATTGGCAATAGATTTTTCCTTGTTTAATTAGAATCATTTATTCATGCTGAGAGAGCACATTTTACAATATATTGATTTTTCATTTTATCTTTCTAATTTTGGTTGTCGCGGGGAAAGACTACCTTAATTTCTCTTTTTCTAGTGTGTATTCCCCCCCCCCACTTGTAATATCTCTACTTCTACAGGGTAATTATGAGCTGAGCTCAGTTGCAGAAGTTGCAATGCGGAGATAATTACTCACAGTAAATTCTTCCTCTCTCTTTTTGTCTCCCCCTCTCAGAAACCTCTCTGGTAACCGGCTGACTACGCTGTCGTGGCTACTCTTCAAGACATTGAGACTTACCGAGCTGTAAGTTTTTACTTGGGATGTGTTTACTGGAAATGCAAATGGGAGGGGGAAGGCCAAAGGAAGTGTCAGTTAAGGGTCCTTTTCAGGATGCAAATGGGAGGGGAAGAGGCAGTTAGGAGACCTTTTAAGGATTCAAACAGGATGGAAAGATTGAAGGAAGGTGTAGTTAAGGGCCACTTTGAAGCAGAAATGCATAGCAACGATAAAGACATGGCTGATGCAGGAAAATGGCAATCCTGTGTTAACCCTCCTCCTCTTCTGGAGGTAAAAAAAACTGGGACACAGGTGGCGCTGTGGTCTAAACCACCAAGCCTCTTGGGCTTGCTGATTGGAAGGTCATCGGTTCAAATCCCCACGACAGGGTGGAGTTCCCATTGCTCTGTCCCAGCTTCTGCCAACCTAGCAGTTCGAAAGCACGCCAGTGCAAGTAGATAAATAGGTACTGCTGCGGCGGGAAGGAGCAGTTTAGTCATGTTGGCCACATGACCCAGAAAGCTGTTTGTGGACAAACCCTGGCTCCCTTAGCCTGAAAAGTGAGATGAGCTCCGCACCCCATAATCAAATTCAACTGGACTTAACCGTCCAGCGGTCCTTTACTTTTACCTTTTACCTTACCTCTTCTGGGATGTGTTGTGAAACCTGCCTGGTCTCAAAAAAAAGGGGGCAGGGGAATCACAAGGCTGGACTACCCAGGAGACAAGGTAAGGTGACCATTTCAGGTGGCAGATCCCAATATGGATCTTCACTCCCCACCTTGTTCCTCATGTAGATCTTTCCTTTCCCCTTTTTCCCTGGCTGGAAGAGGGAGGGAATGCCATTTTCTGGTTTCCTTCAGGTGCCAAAATGGTTTGGGCCGGACCTGGGCAAGGGAGGAAGAGAAGTTTGCATTGTTGCATCGGGGCTGGAGCAAATCCCCCATGAGAAAAGGTTACAATGTTTGGAGCTGTAGAGCTTGGGTCAGGGAGACCTATAAGTTAAGGGAGGATATGGCGAAGGTATACAAAAGTATACATCGTATGGAGACTGTGGACAGGGAGAAACGTTTTTCTCCTTCTCTCATAATACTAGAATCAGGAACCATCCAATGAAGCAGAATGGTGGGTGGTTATGAACAAACAAAAGAAAATACATTTTCACACAGCACATAGCGAAACTATGGAATTTGCTCTCACGAGATGTTGTCATGACTGGCATGTTGGGCAATTTTAAAAGGAGGTTACACTAATTCACGGAGGATACGGCTATCCATGCCTGCTAGCCACCTCCCCTCTCAAAAACAAGATGCCTCTGAATGGCAGTTGCTGGGAATCGCAACTGGGGAGAATGCTGTGAAGCTCAGGACCTAATTTCAGGCTTCCTGTAGGCATCTCATTGGCCACTATGAGAACAGGATGCTGGACTAGATGGGGCATTGGCTTGATCCAGAAGACTCTCCTTATGTTCTTTGGCACATCTTAGCTGTAGTTTTTAGGCAGACCAGAAGAAGCAATGGCTTTTTGACCTCCCTTCTCTGCAACAACTGAAGCACTTTTCCGACTACTGCATGTGAGATAGGCTAGCATCTCCCTTGGGGCCTAGCAGGTCTGCAGCTTCCTGAATTATAAATAAAGCATTCAGCGCCATATGAGAAGAATAAGTGGACATGAAATCAATGGAGTGGTGCCCTGGTGACCTGTTTTGTTGAGTTTTAGAAATAGTTCTGTGTCAGAAATAAAAGCATATACGTTATGTAGGATTCATCCCAGAGGATCATGGGAATATCTCATTCATCCTCACCTGTGATCAATAGAGCTGTAAGTGAGAAGTGACTTATGGAAGAATAAAGACCAGTCCCTCAAGTGGGACTCAGTGTGTTATCACCAGTGTAAACTCAGCATAGTTGCTCCCCCCTACCGTCAAGTCATTACATGAAGAAAAAGACTGATAGCAATATTGCAGAAATAAAGCAAAGCCCATGCTTGAGGGAGACGTCTGGCTAAAATGCTGAATTTGGAATTGATTCTCTGCGCTAATGGCAACTCAAACATTGTCATGCCCTGGCTTCAGATAATAGCTCGATTCAATTCAGTTCATGTTCAAAGGTGAATTTACATAATTTGTAGTTTCCTAAACAATGCATGAACTGAAACTCAGCTGTCCTTTGAAATTTGCACTTCTCTGAATTTTGCATTGCAGTTTTCCGCCCAAGTAATCTGTGCTAAAATGCATGTATTAAATTGTTGTAGAAATATAGCATACAAAATGCATTATATTAGAGAAATGTGTTTCGGAAAAATGTGTATACTAGGAGAAATTGCATATAATATATATTAGGAGACATTCACATTAAGCTGATGACAATTTTTTTAAATTTTTTTAAAATTTATTTATTTATTTATTTATACATACAACAAGAAAAACACACACACACACAAAAAACACAAATACCAAATTACACACAAATTACAAAAATAACCATAGACACATAATTTTCTTGGCAAACAATAAAACATCTATTGGTCTTAACACTAAAGACCCAACTTCCCGTCTATTCCATATTTCAAATTCATATTACGTATTGCCAATACACACATTTTTTTCATAATTAAACTTATTCTCAATAAATCTAATTTCTTCTATCTACCTAGCAACTATCACTGAAGTTCCTTGAATGCTGCAACAGAATTTAAACTACTATATTTATTTTTCAGATATTCTTTGAAAACCTCCCATTTAGAAACAAATTCCTGTTTTGATTTATTCTTTATTTTTTCTGATAAACCATCTAATTCGGCATATTCTGTCAGCTTTTGGATCCAATCTTGTATAGAGGGGATTTCATTACTCTTCCATTTTGCTGCGATCAAAACTCTTGCTGCCGCCGTCGCATATAAAAAGATACCCTTCCTCTTTTGTGGAATATCCAGATCTGTTATTCCCAGGAGGTAGGCCTCTGGTTTTTTATTAAAAGAGATCTTTAGCATTTTTTGCAGTTCTGCATGTATACTCTCCCAGAATACCTGTATTTTCCTACATATCCACCACATATGGTAGAATGTTCCTGAGTCTCCGCATCTCCAACAATTACTTGACACATTTTTATACATTTTTGAAAGTTTCCATGGTGTTAGATACCATCGATGTTGCATTTTTTGAAAGTTCTCTCTAATTGTGTAACAGTTTGTGAATTTCCAATTGATCTTCCATAAATTTTCCCATTGGGCCATGGTTATTGGATGGCCAAAATCCTGGGACCACCTCACCATTGCCACTGTTACCTCCTCCTCCTTGACTGCCCAGTCAAGGAGGAGTCGGTAAGTTTTGGAAAGAGTTTTTCTTTTAGAGTTTACAAGATCAGATTCGAATCGGGAAATTTCTGCTGAGAACCCCTTTTGTTTGTCAGATTTAATTTTTTCAAATAACTGATGGTATTGGAACCAGTCTGAAATGTGTTCTCTTATCTCCTCAAAGTTTTTTAATTTTATTTGGTTATCCTCATTTTTTAGAAGTATTTTATATGCTGGCCAGCTTTCCTGAGTATTTTTCCGTTTTACTGCTATGGCTTCTACTGGAGAAGTCCACCACGGGACTTTAGGCTCCATCAGGTCTTTATATTTTTCCCATACAGCAAAGAGTGACTTTCTTATTATATGGTTGGTAAATTTTTTATGAATTTTCGCTTTTCCATATATTAGGTAGGCGTGCCATCCCCAACGGTTGTCAAAACCTTCCAGGTCCAGGAGGTCCGGATCCTGCAACGTGCACCAATCTTTTAGCCAGGTGAAACAGGCAGCCTCGTAGTAAAGTTTTAGATCGGGTAGGGAAAAGCCTCCTCTCTCTTTTATGTCTATTAAGATCAGGTGTTTAATCCTAGGTTTCTTCCCTTCCCACAAGAATTTGGAAATTTCTCTTTGCCATATCTTGAGACAACCTGCTTCACCCAGTATCGGAATCATTTGAAATAAAAAGATTAATTTTGGAAGCACATTCATCTTTATAATGGAAATCCTACCCAGAAATGTTAATTTTAGTTTACTCCAGATTACCAAGTTTTTTCTAATCTCTAACCAAGTTTTGGTGTAATTATCCTAAAATAAGTTTATGTTCTTGGGGGTGATCCAAATACCCAAATATTTCGCTTTTGAAGAGATTTTCAGGCCCAATATTTTTTCTAAGTCGTCCTTTTCTTCTGTGGTTACATTTTTAACAAGCATTTTTTTTTTTGTTATATTCAGTTTAAAGCCTGCCACATCTCCAAATTCTTTAATCAATTCCAGCACTCTTTTCAGACTTTCTTTAGGGTTTTCAGTCATAACAAGTAAATCGTCCACAAAAGCTTTGATTTTATATGTTTCGTTTCCCAGAGTGATGCCTTTAACAAGCTCATCCTTTCTTATCTGATTGTTCAAGACTTCCATCACCAAGATAAATATCAGTGGTGACAGTGGGCAGCCCTGTCTTGTTCCCTTGTTTATTTTGCACTCCTCAGTAATTCTTCCGTTGATGATCAATTTTGCATATTGTTCTGAATAGATGGCATTTATTCCTTTACAAATATTTTCTCCCAGTCCGATTTCTTCCATTAATTTTTTCATAAACTTCCATGACACGTTATCAAAAGCTTTTTCAGCGTCTACCAACATAATAGCTGCTGGTTTATCAATTTTAATGCCCAAATATTCTAATACATTAATCACACATCTAATATTGGATTGCATAAATCGTCCGGGAAGAAATCCTGTTTGATCTTTATGAATTATCTCTTTCAGCACCATTTTTAATCTATTTGCAAGAATGTCTGCGAATATCTTGTAATGATGATGATGATGATGACAAATTTTAATGAGCAGCTTTTTAAAAATTGCAATCTGATGTTGGAGAACTGAATTTAAGATTGGGAAAATGCAAAAACTCAGAGAAACCATGAACGGTATATTAGCCCATCCCTAGTGAGAGCCCCTATCTCCTGGTAGAGCACACTTCTTTATATTCATAGCATCTGAGATTTAATTATCCATTGAAATGATCCGAGATAGTTGAACTGCAATAAAGAGAGACCATGGAGTGCTGTTGATCCTTAATGGGGACAAGACTGGACTAGATTGACCAAACATCTGACTCTGTATCAGGACCAAGCTACATTTGATGCTTATCATGTAGTTTGCCCTTGTGTGCAAGCCTTTTCTTCCCAAATTATCAGTATAGGTCCTCCTTTTAAGGTTCAGGAGCCTGGTGTGGGTCTTGGGGGAGGTTTAACCCTTTAACAGTACAAGAAGATCCTTGCCGGATCAGACCAAAGCTCTATTTAGTCCCGTATTTTGTTCTCACAGATTCCTACGGGGAGCCCGCAAGCAGGACATGAGCGCAACAGCAGTCTTTCCACTTATGTTCTCCATCAAGTGTTATTCAGAGGCATGATCAGAGGCAAATTCAGAAGCATGCCTTTCTCTTTTCCCTTCCACCCAGCATACCTATGGGGAATCTTGTAGGAACAAGACATTAGGCTGGCAACACTTTCAACCTGAACGTACAAATTAAAAAATGCCGTCTGAATGCACTTGCCCTTTCCAGGAATAAGTATTGCTAAATAAGTCTCTAGAGGAGGAAACTTCCAGCTCATCTGGCTATAGCTCTGCAATGGCTCTTAAACAGATGGCTGGAACGGAGGGAAATTAACTTTACAAGGGTGCTAAGAATAGAAGAAAATTACCTCCTCCGACTTGGAAATCCTTTCTAAGATGTAACTTTGTTGTAGATAACTCCACATGGCTTGGGTCGGTCTGACATCAATACTGTGAGCCTAGGGATGAGCAAATCAGTCTATTACTGGTCCATGACTCTTTGTTTTAATTAAATTTGCTTCAAAAAAACAAACCCCACATGAAAAATCACATTTAAGCATGTATTCATATATTTCTAAATTCATCCACATTTCAGAATGTATGTATCCTCAAAATATACTTTAAAAAATACATTTTTTAAAAAGTATTTGGATATATTGGGTTGATTCATTGTGGTGCTAAGTTTAACCTTTAGAAGACATCTGAAGGCAGCCCTGTATAGGGAAGCTTTTTAATGTGTAATGTTTTATATATGTTGGAAGCTACCCAGAATGGCTTGGGCAACCCAGTCAGGTGGGCAGGATACAAATAATAATAAAATAATAATAATAATAATAATAATAATAATAATAATAATAATTACTATTAGGTTAAAGTCAGTTACTTGTTATGCTTGTGGAAGTTTGCTGCAGAAGGGAAAACACAAGTACAGTGGAACCTCGGAAGTTGAATGCCTTTGAACTTGAATGTTTTGGCTCCCGAATGATTGAAAACCAGAAGCGATTGTTCCATTTTTTGAACGATTTTCAGAAGCCAAATGTCCGGCATGGCTTCCATGGCTTCCGAGTGGCTTCAGGACGCTCCTGCGGCTAGTTGGAAGCTGCGCCTTGGTTTTGGAGCTGTTCTGGGAACAGATTAAATTCAAAAACCAAGGTACGACTGCACATTACCAACCACTGTTGTGTAATGGATTGCACAACAAGAATCAGCGGTTGCACAACAAGCATCCATTAGTTACATTGGATTCCTTTGTGGTGCAGCCTTTAAACTCTGCCATCCACTAATGCAGGGGCTCTCGCAGTAGCGGACAGAAAGTGCTGGAGGTGGCCCATTTAAGCTGCCAAGAATTGTGTTTTCAACATTTGAAGAAGTACAAAATCCAGTGTGGGTAGCTATTTTCTGATCCATGCATTAGTCAGAGAGGTTAGGGTTCGATTGGTTCACATGGGAATGTGCAAACGTCAGATTTCTCAAGCATCCCTAGGTGGGCTATAGATTTTCCTCTCTCCTTTCATTCTCTTGCAGCTGGCCTGTGGCATTTTCATCTTGTCTGCTCCTCCTTTGTGATGCTCCTTGCTGAGCCTACCACTGGGGGCAGACAGACGTGCTGAAAAGTCAACACTGGTCATCAGGGAGAAATGTAAAATGTTATTGCTTTGCACCCTGCTTTGCAAAGCTCATTGGAAAAGCAGCTTTTCCAACAAGGCAAGGGGGGAAACTGCAGAGAAGTCTATTTTCTACCAATGCTGGCCCTACTTGGAGCAGTCCCATTGTCATTATTAACTTAAGGCAGGCATGGCCAAACTTGGCCCTCCAGATGTTTTGGGACTACAGTTCCCATCATCCCTGACCACTGGTCCTGTTACCTAGGGATGAATGGTCCGGTTACCTAGGGATGCCCAAGCCCCACAGCGCCCTCTAGAGGATGCTAAAGGAACAGAGAGGGTTCAACGGTCCCAACCATTGACAATTCAATGGTCCCAACCTCTTATGTCAACTTAGATGTTGGTGTGGTAACTTGCTTGATTGTCTGCCATAGTCACCAAAATCAAAAGTAACGACACTGTAGTTCCTGAAGATTTTGTAAGTTTAGGTTTAAAGCACAACATACCTGCTCACACACAACATTTTTCCTGCATGGAAGGAAAATATGTGTTATGTTGGAAGAATTATGCTTTTAGCTTGCTGTGAGGTACATACCCTAAGCAGGCATATTGCCTTCCTCAACATGTGTACTTGTGGGGAAAAATAAACCCCTGGCCTGAAAAGACATTAACTTCAGGTAATCATGTTTATTAACTTCAGTGGGTCCACTCTGATTAAAACTAGCACTGGATGCTACCCAATGTCACAAGGGCCCATAACTGATCATTGTGGAAAGCCAGTGTGGTGTAGTGGTTAAGAGCGGTAGACTCGTAATCTGGTGAAACGGGTTCATGTCTCCGCTCCTCCACATGCAGCTGCTGGGTGACCTTGGGCTAGTCACCCTTCTCTGAAGTCTCTCAGCCCCACTCACCTCACAGAGTGTTTGTTGTGGGGGAGGAAGGGAAAGGAGAATGTTAGCCGCTTTGAGACTCCTTCGGGTAGTGATAAAGCGGGATATCAAATCCAAACTCTTCTCTTCTTCAAACTCTTTTCCCATGCCACTTTTCCTAATACAATGGGACCTATGGAGGGTTTCCTCTCCAGCTCTTGCTTGAATGCAGACCATAATTTCCCAATTGTGTGCCTGTATGTTTCTTTCTAGCTACAGAAGTGTCTGGCATTGTGACTGACAGATGTGTGTCTAGAATGGAGCTGCATCTGGAAGGAACTGTGTCCATTTTCAGTGCATTATCACCCACTCCTTTTTCATGCTGCCTTACATTGTTGTGGGATGGGAGATGACTAGGGTTGAGATGCTTGATCACCTGTGCCCCATCCTCCTGGCGATGAGACATTTTTAGCAAGGAGTTGCTGCCTTCTGATGTTTGCTCAAGGAGTGCTGCCCAAAGGAAAGCAAACCTTTTTTTGTGTGTGTGTGGAGGATATTCTTTGGAAGTGATGAAGAGCCAACTTCCAGAAGCTCTGCTGAATTGCTTAGATGCTTTGCTGTCATACTGAGATCTGTTCTATGTGAGAGGTGTCATTGATCATGCACACATTATATTCTCCGGAGAGAGTATGGGGGCGCAGGGACACAGAAGTTGCCATCTGGCAATCCTGCTTGAGAGGAACATAGGAAGGTGCCTTATGCTGAGTCAGAACCATTTGCCCCTCCAGCTTGGTATTCTCTAGACTTACTGACAGCAGTTCCCCAAGGTTTCACACATGGGACATCTCCATCTCTTAACTGGAGATGCTGGGGATTCAGTGGAGGACCTGTTATATGCAAAGCAGAAAATGTAATACTCAGCTAGGACTCAAAGCCTGAAGGGGTCCTCCAGGCAATATGCAACCACCCCGTCTGGATAGCGCACTTGGTTATAACACGGTGCTGATAGTGTCAAGGTTGCAGGTTCAATCCCCGTACGGGACAGCTGCATATGCCTGCATTATAGGGGTTGGACTTGGATGACCCTCGGGGTCCTTTCCAACTCTATGAGTTCTATGAAGTGGTGTGGGTGATAACCACAGCTAGGAGAATCGAGCACGTCTGGCATGCTATGAATGTTGTAGACAGCACTGCAAGTGCAGGGAAGCCAGCCACTGTATTTTCTTTCAAAAGAAAGCTAACCCCAGCCAAGTCCCTTAAGTGGCAGAGCGCCTGTGTGCTGGTGGCATGTGGCATGCCCAGTAAAATGCTGGGAGTTAATTTGCACAAAAGCTCCCCTGGGTACTGCGATTAGGACACATTACATCACCGACATGGCTGGGGCAGGCCATTGGAAAAGTCCACCCCGAGGCACACCGCTCTTATATTATTCATGGGGGAGAGTCATGCATTAAGAATGATCTGGGAAGCCTGCATTTTTATTACTTACAGTTCTGCCCCCTGAAGTGCTGCAATGGCAGCTCTCCTTGGCGGACAAATTTCAGGGAATGCTTTGACACCAGTTTGGATTCCTCCTCTGTCCCAGAGTGGTTTAGCACAGACCCTCCAAGTGTCCCCATTTTCCAGGGACAGTCCCAGATTTTACAGAAACCGTCCTGGTTTCTGATTTGATCCTGAAATGTCCCACTTTTCCTTAGGGCATCACGATTTTCATCAGAGAAATGTTGGATGGTACAGTAAAAAGATAAAGGTAAAGGACCCCTGGTAGTTAAGTCCAGTTGCAGATGACTCTTGGATTGCGGTGCTCATCTCGCTTTACAGGCGGAGGGAGCTGGCGTTTGTCCGCAGACAGTTTTTCTGGGTCATGTGGCCAGCATGACTAAGCAGCTTCTGGCGAAACCAGAGCAGTGCACGGAAATGCCGTTTACCTTCCCGCCGGAGTGGTACCTGTTTATCTACTTGCACTTTTTGGTGTGCTTTCGAACTGCTATGTTGGCAGGAGCTGGGACCGAGCAACGGGAGCTCACCCTGTTGCTGGGATTCAAACTGCCGACCTTCTGATTGGCAAGCCCAAGAGGCTCAGTGGTTTAGACCACAGTGCCACTCACGTCCCATGGAGGGTATGGTAGGACGTTCCTATTTTCATTGGAGAAATGTTGGAGGGTATGGAGTTATGTGACCCCCCCTGAGTCATCTGAGGGCAGCCTGTATAGGGATTTTTTTAAAAAATGTTTAATGTTTTCTTATGTTTTTATATATGTTGGAAGCCTCCCAGAGTGGCTGGAGCAACCCAGTCAGATGGGTGGGGTATAAATAGTAAATAATAATAATAATAATAATAATAATAATAATAATAATGACATCCCTATTTTCATTGGAGAAATGTCAGAGGGTATGATAACAGTCAATCCCTCTCCCCAGGGAACTCTGGGAATTGTAGATCTACAAGGGGAATTGGGGTCTCCTAACAACGCCCAGCACCTTTAACAAACTACAGCTCCCAGAATTCTTTGGGAGAAGCCATGACTGTTGAAAGTCGTGGTGCAAATGTGGCCTAAGTCCCCATCTCAGCACCCTCTTAAATTCTGCCCTATTTCTTATCATCACTTCCCTCAGTGGTCTAAGCATTCTGTAATATTCCCTTGAGGGTTCTTTCAGTCTCATGGTTTTGTAGGGGAGCTTGCAGAGCGTTGGAATAGTGGTTGGGGAGCTTATAGTGCAGAGAGAGACAGGGAAAAGAAATCAATAATAATAATATAATTTCAGTACATAAAATACATGTAAGTATTTTAAGTGGAGTACATTAAAAAGCAGATTCCCCATCTGCGCCGCACAGCTGGGTCAATGGGGGTCTAAGTCTACAAAAGCTAGCTTCTATGTTCAATTAAAATGCATGTTGCCTCAGATCCCTGAGCAGCAGGAGCTCTGAGTCAATGTGCTAAGGCAGAGTCTTATGGATTGAGCCTTGACTTTATGGGCATGGAGGGGAAAGGACAAATAAAATGGAAACTCTATACAGGTGAGTAGTGGAAGGAAGGTGCACATCTTTGAAGAAAGGCAATGACATCTAAATCTAACATGACGTTGGGAACCCTGCTTCCTCCTTCCCCTCTGTTATCCCCGTAATGCAGCCAGGAAGGGCTGCAAACTTTGACTTGTTTAAACCAGTAGATGAGTCAACTAAATTTTCATTGATTAACCTGTGGAGCTGTGACTTAAGGATGCCCTTTGCTAGTTTCTTTCTCACTTTGGCATTGGAAGTTATTTTGGTTCTCGTATGAGAGGTGATTTCTGTTTTATTCAGTTAACAACAACAACAACAACAATATATTATTTATACCCCGCCCATCTGGGTGGGTTTCCCCAGCCACTCTAGGCGGCTTCCAACAAAAGATTAAAAATACATTAAAACATCAGTCATTAAAAACTTCCCTAAACCAGGGCTGCCTTCAGATGTTTTCTAAACATAAAATAGTTGTTTATTTCCTTGACATCTGGTGGGAGGGCACTCCACAGGGCGGATGCCACTACTGAGAAGGCTCTCTACTTGGTTCCCTGTAACTTCACTTCTCGCAGTGAGGGAACCGCCAGAAGGACCTCGGAGCCGGACCTCAGTGTCCGGGCTGAACGATGGGGGTGGAAACGCTCCTTCAGGTATACTGCAAATGATCTTTTACTTAGAATTATAGAATTCTAGAGTTGGAAGGGAAACCAACAGTCATCTAGTCTGACCCCCTGCACTATCTGCACAATGTCTGCATAATTATACAACTGGTGCCCTAATTGGCCATCGTATGTGGCTAGGGTACCACCAGAGGATACTTGGGCTGCATTCACATGGCAGTTATTCCATTTCCTTGTTTTCCTAACTGTTAATTTCTGTATCAGCTTTTCCCATGACATAAAAGTCATTTCCAGAAAACTAGCAAAATAAAGCACATGTTTAGCACTCATTTCCATGTTATTTGATTTTTTTTTTTATTAAAAAAAACTATTTTAAAATGGCCTCGGTCCAGTATATCTGAAGGAGCGTCTCTACCCCTATTGTTCTACCTGGACACTGAGGTCCAGCTCTGAGGGCCTTCTGGTGGTTCCCTCACTGTGAGAAGCCAAGTTACAGGGAACCAGGTCTTCTCAGTAGTGGCACCCGCCCTGTGGAATGCCCTCCCACCAGATGTCAAAGAGAACAATAACTACCAGACTTTTAGAAGACATCTGAAGGCAGCCCTGTTTAGGGAAGCTTTTAATGTCTGATGTATTACAGTATTTTAATATATTTTTTGAAGCTGCCCAGAGTGGCTGGGGAAGCCCAGTCAGATGGGTGGGGTATAAATAAAAAATTATTATTATTATTATTATTATTATTATTATTATTATTATTAGCGGTCCCCTTAACCTGGAAAATCATGGGAGTAAAGTACAGTACGCCAACATACAGCTAGTTCTTTCCTGTCATTTTTATGGGGGGAATCATGCGGAAGCAGAATCATGCAGGTCTGGAAAGGGTGGGGAAGTAGCAATGATGTTCATTGTGGTGTCAAACCATGCCTATTAACGTGAACGTCATTTCCATGGCACGGCTGTATATTGCTAAAAAAAAGGCCACAGTTCCATAACACAACAGACTCTGCAGTATGAAAGGAACATTAGAAAACGCGGTAGAAGCTTTAGCGTTATAATCAGGAAAATGAATGCAATATTCCCCACAAATGCACCCTTTGTCCAGGAGCCCCTTGAAGCTGAAGCTGGCCCTGTATCAATATTTTAAGGACATCAATAAATTCTGCTAATTTTCCTGCACCTAGCCACCTTCCTTTCTTCTGTCTCCTGGCTGTTTGGTTCCCAGCTTCCCAGCAGTCTCTAACCCAGGCCGACCTTCTGAGGCCAGCTCCGCTGCCATGATTCCATGTAACCTTTACCTCCTCTCCACCTTTTCTCTCTCACAGTCTCCCCTTCTCTTCCTGTGTAGGAGGTTAGAGCGAAACATGTTCAACTGCAGCTGTGACATCCGCTGGATCCAGCTGTGGCAGGAGAAAGGCGAAGCCAATTTGCAGAACCAGAACTTGAACTGCATGAATACAGAAAACAAAAACATAGCCGTGCACAAGATGAATGTCAATCAGTGTGGTAAGGAAAGAAAAAAAGTGACACCCCAAACACCACCCACTTAATTAGGCATCTGTGCTAGATTATGATTATTCCTTCTATTTTTGTGGTCCAATCTCTGGGTGCCATTCTTGGTTTTTTGTGTGTGAAAACAGCACCAGGAACATCCATGCACAAAAGCAAGGCACCAGCGAACTTGGGGGAATCCCATCTTTTTGCAAAAGTACAGAAAGAAAGAAAAAATAATCTTTAGCAGGGGAATCCTTGGAGGCCTAAATCTATTCAGTGAGGACTGAGTGTATTCAGTCAGCTAGGAATGCTGGCTGGCAATTGGATGGAGGAGGAGATGGATGGGAAATGGCAGTGATGGTATGAAGTTGATGGAAACCTGATCAGTTGCATCCCACCCTGTAACAATTTGTTGCAGTTTCCACTGGGGGCAGCGATTGTTGTTATGCATTGCTATGGTTCAACATGCATGGAGATTTGCAAAAGCATAAAAGACAGGTCCTGATCCAAATACAGTGGTACCTCTGGTTACATACGCTTCAGGTTACAGACTCCTCTAACCCAGAAATAGTACCTCAGTTTAAGAACTTTGCTTCAGGATGCGAACAGAAATCGTGCGGCGGCAGCAGGAGGCCCCATTAGCTAAAGTGGTGCTTCAGGTTAAGAACAGTTTCAGGTTAAGAACAGATCTCCGGAACGAATTAAGTACTTAACCCGAGGTACCACTGTAGATTATAATCCGTAAAAAAACCCCTTTCTCTTTTCATGAAGCCGATTTATAGGGATGGACAAACAAGTTCATTTCTGATTTATATCACTTTCTCCTGGGCTCACCATAAATCTGCTTTAATCTGGGAAGATCCACTCAAAAATGTGAATGTAAATTTAATTCAGATTTTCTCCCATTTCTCAATGTATTAGCTTGGAATTGTTAAAGTGTATTGTTGATTCCTTGTTACTGAGCCAAGAAAGGGTATTTAAACACTTGAGAAGGGCAAATTGGACTGAAAGTTTCATTTCCAGTCTGCACATCAGTCTAGGACAGGCTTCCCCAACTTGGTGCCCTCCAGATGTTTTTCCATTGATTCCTACCCATCACAAAGCTGTGGTGGAGTAGACAATGCAGGTGTGCTGATGGGCGTTGTAGTCCAAAACACCCAGAGGGCACCAGGTTGGGGAAAGCTAGGAAGTGCTGTAGAAAGGAGAGTGCGCTTCTGATTGGGTCCTGCTTGCAGACATTTGATTGGCACTGTGAGGACAGGATGAGACTTTGGTCTGATGCAGCAGGCTGTTCTTATGTTCCAGTCAGTTTCTATTGGAATGCACAAAGCCTGAATTCCTCTAGCACCACAGATGTATACTGTCCACCTCAACACACACACACAAGCTGTTGTCTTCTCTTATTTACATAACCCTTCGAGTTTTGAGAGGCCATTTTTTGTTTCCCCCTTATCGCCGTGATCATCAGGTTTCCCCTTAAACTTATTACCTTTGTTTCCCGGTGGAGTCTCTTGAGCTGCAAACAGCTGTAGCTTCTCAACCCCGTTCAGTGCTTCCCACAATTCTTTGTGGGTTTGCTGCTGCTTTGTTTGGAGGAGATATAAAGAGATGGAGTTATCAGCAATGATGCTCCTCTACCTACTCTCTTTGTGTGCCTCCTGGGTGGGAGTCCCTTGGGCAACAAAACACTGCAATCCATAGGTCAAGGAGGGGAAATATGTGGTCTTCCATCAGCCCCAGGCAGTGTGGCCAGCAGCTAGGAGTGATGGGAGTTGTAGTCTAAGGTCATTTAGAGAGTCACAGGCATGGGGAATGATTCTGAAATGTTCCCCATGCACCTTTCTCTCCAGATTTTGAAATTCTGAACACCCTGGTCTTGATTCCAAATTAAGGATGTTTTGTGGTAGTTGCTGCCCTGATATCAGTAGTGCGACTCCTGCAACACGTTGGCAATTAATGTACACAGAACAATAATTATACATACTTTATCAACTTTCTGAGAAAAATACAAAACATTAAACAAAGCCACAAAGACTTGTGAACTACCCCACCTAAAATGAACCTAAAATGTCTGGTTTCAATAGATATTTCAAATGCTTAGCTCAGTGTTTTAGATAAGTTCATGAAGATACCAACAAAGGGTGAGTTCGGTGATATTCACAATACCGAGAGATGCTAGTAGAATTGTAGATAGATGTTGATAAAGTTGTAGACAATGACGTTGTAGACGACAGGGTGCCGGTGTTTTGCAGCTGTTTCACCCTGTAATTATTGTTCTGAGTATATTAATTGCCAACGTGTTGCATGAATCACACTATCAGCAGCACAGGTTGCATTTTTCTAGCCCTGATATCAGTGGCTACTAGTCATGCTGGCTGTGTTCTACCTCCACTCTCAGTGGCAATGTGCTTTGAATGACAGTTGCTGGAAACCTCAGGAAAGGAAGAGTGCCATTTCGCCCAGGTCCTCCCTCCAGGTTTCCCACAGGCATCTGATTGGCCACTGTGTGAACAGGATGCTGGACTTGTTGGGATACCGGCTTGTTCCAGCAGGTCCTTCTCATATGTCCCAAAAGTTTCTGGCAGAGCCAGACAATAAGCAAGCTTATTTTGCCACTGCTTGCAATTCCTTTGTTTTCTTCTTATCTTCCCTTTCCCTCTAGGCTACGGACGCAGCAGGTGCACAAATTAATAATAAAACATTTTTGGGGGGGAGGGGGAAGCAGGCTTGCATTGCAAGGAGATGGGCTAGATGACCCTTCCAGCTGTACGATTCTATTACCTGATTGCATGACTGAACGCATTACAATTCTCAATGCAAAATAAACAAACACTTTAATTATTAAATTTGTTAGTTGATTTATCTTGCGCAGGGCAACCCAAAGTGACTTGAAATCAACCAAAAAGACAGACCACCCTCTCCCACACCTGCGTATAGATACATTAAAGCCAAGAGGAAAAGGGAAATAGATTAAAAACATCCCCCCCCCCCAATTCTAAGAGGCCACAGATAGTTAAAGGCCAAAGTACTAGCTATAGAGGAAAGTTTTTGCCTGGTGCCTAAAGATATATAATGATGAGCTTCTCTGGGGAGAGCATTCCACAATCTTCATGCAATCCTACATGCAATAAACTCAATAATGTTTTAGTAGCAGAAGAATATAGGAAACCGCCTTTGTTGTCAGGATCTTCGCCCTTTTCTTCCTGTGCCCTCCCCATAATAGTCAGCATTCTGTGGTCATTGAGCAGCCTCTGTCCTCATGGGACTGTTTTTGCCATACAGACAAATCTAATTGGCTGTGCAGTGTCATCCTTCCTGTTGTACATTCCCTGCTATACTGGGGACATCATGGAAGAAGATGAAGCCCCAACGTCCAGAAATGGTGCAAAAGTAGCAGACATGGGGTGGGAACAATTGCTGCCACTTGCTGCCAATAGTAGCAGAAAATAGTTATTTTGGGGTTCTGGGTGAGGAATGAGTTGCTTGCCCAAAACCTAGCTTTCACCTTGGAAACATTGGTGCATGGAAGCAAAACACTGCCTGTAAGCAGTCCCTGGCTCGTTGAACCTTATTTTGCTGATTTCCTGGGTCTGCATCAAAACTGGAGTTCCCAGGAAGGCCCTGGATGATGGGCTGGCTTGGTGAAGCTGTGACAAGTTTGTTTTGTGCTGTAGAAACATAGGAAGCTGCCTTGTATTGAGTGAGAGCATTGGTCCATCTATCTCAGTGTCGTCTGCACTGACTGGAAGTTGGCTTTCCAGGCCTGCAGGCAGGGTTCTCTCACAGCAATGCCAGGGATCAAACCTGGGACCTTCTGCATGCAAATCAGATGCTCTGCCACTGCTCTATGGCCCTTCCCCAGTGTGTTATGGCCTGGCGCCATGGAATATGTATAGCAGAACTTGATAAATAGCTCTATCTTCTGCCTGGCTTGCTTCAGAAGGCCTTTAGGGCTTTTCAGTTCAACTCGTTTGCACCGAGGTCAAATGTACTGTATCTAAACCTGACAAGAGCATTTTGCACACTCCTCTTTAAAATCAGCGATATAAGAAATTTTGCAACTTTCCTTCACAGCTTCTACTACTGCCTCTCTGCCAGTGAGTCAATGGCAGAAACAGGATTGAAGGTTAGATGCTTGCATATTTGTAGCTGCCTCTGTTGTGTCTCTGAAGGAGCCACTGCTCCGGTTGGGGCACCTCCCGGCATAGAAGCACACCCAAAACAATGACTCATAGAAAACTCTAGGGAATGTGGGTTCTTCTGAGGACAGCCAAGTCCTTGGGGGAAGAGTGAGAACTTAGGGATGGAGCTACCTCTCCAGGAAAACACACACACACACACACACACACACACACACACACACACACTTGTATTTTGCATGCAGTTACACTTGCCTGAATAAGAGTACAGTGGTACCTCAGGTTACAGATGCTTCAGGTTACAGACGCTTCAGGTTACAGACTCCACTAACCCAGAAATAGTACCTCGGGTTAAGAACTTTGCTTCAGGATGAGAACAGAAATCGCGCAGCGGCAGCACAGCGGCAGGCCCCATTAGCTAAAGTGGTGCTTCAGGTTAAGAACTGTTTCAGGTTAAGAATGGACCTCCAGAACGAATTAAGTTCTTAACCCGTGGTACCACTGTATTCCGTGTTGCTTCCTTGTATCTACCACAAGTTAAAGGGATAGTCACCTGTCCAGGGACTAGGAATGGGGGAGAATTTCAATTCAGGTCACATGTAGAGATGAACTTGCCTAATTCACAAACAATGCACAAACTGAAATGCAGCCATTTTTGGAAATTCCAGATTTTGCACTGCAGCTCTCCACCAAGGAATGGTGCACACATGCATATACTAAAGCATAAAAATGTATCTGGGGAAACAACGTACAGAAATGTTTTCTGTTAGGGAAAATTGCTTTGCATAATTATGAATATTGTATGCAAAATTGCATACAGAATATGCTTACGTAGAAGGAATTTGCACTAAAATGCTGGTAATTTTTTGCGAGGACTTAAAAAAAAAATAGATCTGCAAACTGATCTGAATATGTGGAGAATTGAAATTGAGACTGGAGAAGTGAGAAACTGAAATTGACCGATTTCTGCTATCCCTGACAGGGACCACTCAAATCCTGTAGCTGGACTTGTGTACATAATTGGGTAGGTAGAGAGCACACTGTATTTCTCTTCCTACCTTTACTCCCTCCCCCAGTTATAGAACTCCTAGGAATTGCACATGTTAAAACATCTCCCAACTTTGCTAAAGACAACCATACACTTTTCTGCCCCCTCTTCCCTTTTTATTAAATGTTGGAAGTGGGCTGGAATAGCTGCATGAAGGTGAGCCAAAAGGGATTTGGGAGACAACTGAAAATTCCTCAGCAAATTGGAGGAGTAATCTTTGAGGATTAGGAAATCCTTCGTGAGCAAAGTAGCAGGCTGGGAAGACCTCTCTGGCTACGATCTGGAGTGGATTTATGTACATTAATTTCCTGGGATTATGGGGTGAACAGTTTCCCTGACCTCCCTGCCCCCACACCACTCCCCATCACAACTGGAGAGAGATCTCCCTGCTGATATCTTTCCCTTCCAAAATGGAACTCTTCCGTCTCACAACAATGGTCCAACGTGAAAGCGGTTTTCAGAGAATTTTACAACCGAGCCTCGCATTTGTGATCCAAGAAGCTGGCGGAGCTTGCCAAGTTAATCAGCCCTGGTATTTCCGATGTCCGGGCTGTGAGTGTGGTTGCTTAATAGAGCCAAAATGGTACCATCCAAGTACAAGAAGGATATATATGTAGGCTTGGGGAGAAAACCAGGGTTCTAGAAATGCAAAACCAGCCACTTCCAAGAAGGGATGAGCATGTTCAGTGGCTGTGGAATGCTGAATGCCCATTTAAGGTGACGATAGGAAAGTGTGGAGGTGAGGGGGTGACATGGGACAGATAAGCGAAAATTGGCAATTTCCCTTTCAGTGGGAATTATCCATTGTTTCTATTGCTAGATATGCCCATCTCTGCTCCAAAATCTGGTGACTGGGAGCGACCGCCGAGACCTTACAACACCGGTCTTGAAAGACCTACACTGGCTCCCAGTACGTTTCCAAGCACAATTCAAAGTGTTACTGCTAACCTTTAAAGCCCTAAACGGCCTCGGTACAGTATACCTGAAGGAGTGTCTCCACCTCCATCGTTCTGCCCGGAGACTGAGGTCCAGTGCCAAGGGCCTTCTGGCGGTTCCCTCGCTGCGAGAAACCAAGTTACAGGGAACCAGGCAGAGGGCCTTCTCGGTAGTAGTGCCCGCCCTGTGGAACGCCCTCCCACCAGTTGTCAAAGAGAAAAATAACTACCAAACTTTTAGAAGACATCTAAAGGCAGCCCTGTTTAGGGAAGCTTTTAATGTTTAATAGGTTATTATATTTTAGTGTTTTGTTGGAAGCCGCCCAGAGTACCTGGGGGGACCCAGCCAGATGGGTGGGGTATAAATATTATTATTATTATTATTATTATTATTATTATTATTATTATTTCAGCATCAGACTATAAGAAGAGACTTGCTGGATGGGGTCAAAAGGTCCATCTATTCCAGCATCTTCTCACGGTGGTCGATGCTTATAGGAAACCTGCAAGCTGGACATAAACACAGCAGCACTCGGCTCACCTGAAGTTCCCAGCAACTGGCATTCAGGACATAATGCAGGCATAGGCAAACTCGGCCCTCCAGATGTTTTGGGACTACAACTCCCATCATCCCGGACCACTGGTCCTGCAAGCTAGGGGTCATGGGAGTTGTAGTCCCAAAACATGTGGAGGGCCAAGTTTACCTATGCCTGACATAATGCCTTCAACAGCAAAGGCAGTACTGATGGATGTCTTCTATGGATGAATCCATCAATCCTGGGTATATTATCTAAGGCGTGCCAGGCAGAGTCTGTCTTCCTTCTCACTCATTGCTCCTCTCTGAAGCATTTGATGCAATTCTTGTCCCATCGGCCCTCCCCTGTCATATACAAGTGCCTGTTCTCCTATGCCCTTAGGTTTGCCACGTGTCCTCTTTTTCCAGGACGTCCTCATTTTCCAGGGGTAAAATTTGAGACAAATTGCATTCATTTGCTTTGAATGGCCGTTATAGCTTCCTCTTTTTTGCTCTTCAAAATATGGCAACCCTGTGACTTGACTCTAAGGACCAGCAAGGGAGTCTCCCGCTGCTCCTGCAAGATCTCTCTCAATAGCATGCAATAGCATGCAGTCCTATAAAAAAGGAGGATGCACCAGGCTATTCTTTGTGTGTTTTGAGAATTGCTAGCTTCAATTGAATGCTAAGCATTTATTAGATGGCAAACTACTCAGGAGTTTGGGTACCTACAGGGCAGAGCCAATGAGATGTATTTCCCCCCCAGACATGTGCTTCTAGCACTGTCAGCATCTGAAGCCATTCTGATCCAGGTTTGAATAAGGGTCATAGCTCAGTGGTTAGAGCATCCACTTTGCATGCAGAAGGTCCCAGGTTCAATCTGAAGCATCTTCAGGTAGGGCTGAAATCCTGGGAAGCTGCTTCCATTCATTGTAGACAATGGCTTGACTCAGTGTAAGGCAGCTTCTTACCTTCCTGGATTAGGAACTGGAGGTTTGAACCCTGGTACTTGCAGTGGCATGTCTTAGTTGACAAAGATGCTTTCGTGTTGGTTTGACTTCTTTAGATCTGCCCGAAATCAGTGTCAGCCATGTGAATCTGACTGTGTGTGAGGGGGAAAATGCTGTCATCACCTGCAATGGTTCCGGCTCACCCCTTCCCGATGTCGACTGGATGGTGGTAAATCTACGCTCGATCAACACTCATCAGGTAGGATGCTAAATGCAGGTGCTTTTCTGCTTTAATCGCCCAGAGAACTTCTCTGTATATATGGAGGATCCTCAGTTTAATATTAGTTGGCCTTCAATGCCCATCAAATTTGTTAAAGATGTGCACGATGCATGGTAATCTATATGGTAGATTTCTCTTGATCCAGGGGCACAAATTGGCCAAGGGTTCAACAGTTCTTTTGTGTGTGTGTGTTTAAACATTCCTCCCCCTCTCTCTCGGTTATTTTTAGACAAACGCCAACTGGACCAATGTCCATTCCATCAATCTAACCCTGGTGAATGTCACGAGTGAGGACAACGGGTTCCTGTTGACGTGTATTGCCGAGAACGTGGTGGGGATGTCTAATGCAAGTGTGCTTCTCACTGTATACTGTAAGTTAATGGGGAAAGGGAAAGGTGAGGGTTCATGGGAGACAGAGAGGGAGGGCAATGACATGGAAAGTATTCATTTGTACATGCACACACAGCACACAAAAACTTAGATCTTGATGCATGGCAATTCTACACTAGAAACACATTCCATATCTATCATAGAATTCCCAAAGTAGAACTGGGAATTGTTCTGCAAGGGTGCTGAGATTTCTCCAGGGTTCCCCAGAGTGAAAGAGAGGATACTACTAATAGACATGCCCACTCTCTCAACCAACACGCAGCTTAGGCCCAGCCAGAGGAGGCTGGTCCAGTAGGGCAAACGAGGCACTGCCCAACCGACCGCCATTTGTCCTCAACTATTCCTTACCTGGGGATGCGGGTGGTTCTGTGGGTTAAACCACAGAGCCTAGGACTTGCCAATCAGAAGGTCGGCGGTTCGAATCCCCTCAATGGGGTGAGCTCCTGTTGCTCGGTCCCTGCTCCTGCCAACCTAGCAGTTTGAAAGCACGTCAAAGTGCAAGTACATAAATAGGGACCGCTCTGGCGGGAAGGTAAACGGCATTTCCATGCGCTGCTCTGGTTCGCCAGAAGCAGCCTAGTCATGCTGGCCACATGACCCGGAAGCTGTATGCTGGCTCCCTTGGCCAATAAAGCGAGATGAGCACCACAACCCCAGAGTCAGCCACGACTGGTCAGGGGTCCCTTTACCTTTATTTCTTACCTACTTATGTTTGCATTAAGAGTGATCCAGTTGCTGCCAATGTAGAGATTAAGTGCATCCACAACAGGGAGAGGCTGACTAGAAGGAGGCAAGGACAGAGCAGTAAATCATACAGAGATGCATCAGGCACACTCCTCTGAAGATGGGGATTTTGGCCACATGGGAGACTTCAGTATTTGTGTTATTTTCTCTTGGAACATGCTGAACTGTTCTGCCGTGGTTTACAGATTTGGAAATTGCTGCCCAGAGACTGTTAAGTGTTGCAGTAGCTTCCTACATCTGTAAACGTTTTCCCATGGGTCAAATCCTTGAGAATCTTTCCTAATATGTGCACATTTCCTTAACACTCCTCTCCCCACCCCCAGAGACTTGCAAATGGGAGAGAATTGCCTTCCACGCTCCAGCTTGCCCATGTATGCCTGTATGCTTCAATTTTATGTGCAGAGCAGCAGCTGAGTGGAATTCCATAAGTGCGTAGCGAGATAGTCAGAAATGAAATATTGAAGAGGGGACAGAAGATTCTCCGCCTTTGTAATGCTCACAGTCCTGCCCAATGGCTAAAAGGTGCATCGTGTTCCCCGCTGGGATGCACAGCCAAACTCCATTAGGATATATGGATGCTCGCCATGATGTACGTCAGCTTACAGCTGTATCGTACTCGCAACATAAGTATTATGACCTGAAATAATAGAGTATGGAGGATGTAGCAGGGGGCCTGTTCTCTACAATGAAAGCCAGTGTGGTGTAGTGGTCAGAGTGCTGGATGAACACCTGGGAGACCAGGGTTCAAATCTCCACTCAGCCATGAATCTCACTGGGTGACCTTGGGCCAGTCACAACTTCTGGGCTTAACCTACCACACAGGGTGGTTGTGGGAATTAAACGAGAAGGTGGAGAACCATGTACGCTACTTTGAGCACCTTGGAGAAAAAGGTAGGATGTAAATGTGATCTGTCAGTTGGTGGTGTAGGAAGTGGGGTGCGGCGGGTGCGGTCCACCCCAGGTGTCACCACTGAGGGGGGGGTGACCACAGGGCCTGGCCTGCAGCCTCTCCTGGGGAGAGACGTGGTGGCTCGGGCACCTGCAGCCTCCACACTGCCCGAAACAGCAACGTGGGGCTTGCAGACTCCATGGAGGTTCCACGCGGCATACTCTGCCCCAGCTTGCCCTACCCCGTGGGCTGCTTGCTCTGCCTCCAGGTGCAGGGCATTTGCACCGCCCTGGGTGCCTGAGCAGCTAGCTTCGCTGTCAGTCAAACATTTGTCACCACTCTGCACAGGGGCTGTCCATAGAATGCTTTTAGAAGCAGCCATTTTCCCACTCAGAATCTCACTTGTCCTTATCTAACATCTTTGCCCCTCGTATTCCATCTCCAAATGTGTGCAGTGACAAGTGTTGGGTACTCCAATGAACAAAGGGAGTGGAGATATTTGTGAACCTGAATGTTGCGCCAATACCTTGTTGTGTATTGGTTGTACAGGATACCCATAACCTGCATTAAAGTTCTACTTCCATGGTGAGGCACGGATGTCACTAGATTAGAACTGCTATAACCCATGACTGTTAGCCAGGCTGCCAGAGACTGGTGGGAGTTGGAGTCCAACAACCCCTGGGAGGCCACAGGTGCCCTGCTGCTGATTTCCTGCATCCACAAGAATGCCTTTAAGTTGGAATAGGAAGTGGGGAACCCTGTCAACAAATCCTGCCCTACCAACCCTGCCTACCAGCTACACCAACCAATCCTGCCAACCTCCCCTGCCCAGCCAAGCTGGACTGTAGATTCTGCAGGACAGGGAACCTGCAATCCTCTAGGTGCTGTCATGCTGCAACACCTATCAGTTCTAGTTAACGTGACCAGGGGTCAATGGGGGTTCTGGTCCAGGGATGGGGAACCTTTCTCAGGTCAATGGGCACATTCTCTTCTGAGCTACCTTCCAGAGGCCAAAAGTGGATGAAGCAACAAATGCGAATTTTATCTTTGGTACAGAAGGCTAGTTTTCTACAAATAGTCAAACATCCTCTTCATCCAGAGGAAGCATTACCAGACTCATTCTGGACAGACGAAGACAGGATAAGAAGCAGGGCTAGTGAGAGGGGTGGCCTGGGAAGAGTTCTGAAGGCCAGGCAGAGGTTCCCCACCCATTCTGGTCTAACAACATCTGGAAGGTCACTGCTTCCCCACTCCTGTCTTAAATAAGAGGCATCTTAGAATTGTAGAGATGGAAGGGGCCACAAGGGTCGTCAAGTCCAACTTGGATTTGATATCCCGCTTTATCACTACCCTAAGGAGTCTCAAAGCAGTCACAGTCTCCTTTCCCTTCCTCCCCCACAACAAACACTCTGTGAGGTGAGTGGGGCTGAGAGACTTCAGAGAAGTATGACTAGCCCAAGGTCACCCAGCAGCTGCATGTGGAGGAGCAGAGAAGCGAACCCGGTTCACCAGATTATGAGTCTACTGCTCTTAACCACTACACCACACCACACTGGCTCTTTCTATGGAATAAATGCAGGAATATTTTGCCCAATGTGGGGCTCGAACCACTCATCCTGAGATTATGAGTCTCCTGCTCTACCAACTGAGCCATCCCAGAGCTTTCCTTGCAGGTTGTGAAAGTAGTGACTGCATTTTGCAGGTGGGGGCAGAGTTAAAGGACGGATGTCGCTCACCACACCAAAGAAAAAAGAGGAGAGAGAGTTTCCTTTCTATATTTTACCTTGCACCCTCAAAAACTTTTTGCAAGTTAGATCCAGCTTCCCTCCTTCCATTTTTTCCAGAAAGCTGAGGCTGTTGAGACCTTGCTGTCCTTTGTTGGCTGCCATTTTCATGTTGCCATTTGTCTTCCCTTGCTCAGATCCTCCCCGGGTGATCAGCTTATTGGAGCCCATCCGCCACATGGAGCACTGCATTGAGTTTTCAGTGCACGGGAACCCTCCACCCCAAATCCATTGGCTCTACAACGGCCAGATTCTCAGGGAGACAGAGTTCATCCGCATGGAGTTCTTCCAGGAGGGGGAAGTGTCTGATGGCTGCTTGCTCTTCAACCACCCGACGCACTACAACAATGGCAACTACACCATCGTCGCCACCAACTACCTGGGAACGGCCAACCAGACAGTCAGAGGGCACTTCCTGGAGAAACCCTTTCCAAGTGAGAGACTGACAGCTTGCAATCTTGCAGCTCCTCTCCCCTATCCCTCTTCTTTTCTGTCCCTGAGGAGAAACTCACAGACTAGAAGAACCTCAGAGGGCTCCAAAATTACCAACTCTGATGAGATCTGTGGCTGAACTGAGGCTGTGAAAAGCCTCCCCCCACCCTTAATCTAGGCCCAAGATTTGGGGCCCCAGATCAGCTCTGACCCAGGCTGACTGGGAAACACCTGAGCTGGCCTGAGTCTAGTCCAGAGTCATTCAAGAATCAATTCCTTTTCACTGGGAACTCTGGGCCTTGTAGCTGTGAGAGGCTGAATAGGACTTTCCATACAACTCTCACCATCCTTAACAAACTGCAACTCCCAGGATTCTTTCGGGGAAGCCTGGGTTGTGTAACACATACCCGCCAACATTTCTCTGGTGAAACTAGGGACAATCTATTCCATTATTCTTATTCTTATTCTTATTCTTATTCTTATTCTTATCCCACCATCTTACTGGGTTGCCCTAGCCACTCTGGGCAGCTTCCAACATATATAAAAACATATTTTCAATGTTTTTTTTCTGTTGAAAACAAAGTTGTCCTAAGGAAAAGTGGGACATTCCAGGATCAAATCAGAAACCGGGATGGCTTTTGTAAATGCGGGACTGTCCCCGGAAAATAGAGGCACTTGGGAGGGTCTATTAATGTGGTGTCATAGTGCTTTAAATGTGTGAGGTGAATGTGACCTGTATCTTTCCCTCTCGCTCTTGCCCCCTCTCCACAAGAGGACACAACAAGCAATTTTACATTCCTGCAATCTAGGAGAAAGAGCAACAGGGCCCTTGCAGTGCCTTCCAATTTTGTCTTAAGCAGGCCCCTGTAGAATTAGATTTCACAGGCATAGGCATGCTTGCTGCCGTCTGGAATGCTGCTGTGAGAAAGAGGAGCGCCCTTTGCTGTCTCCCACAGCCCTGTCTCCCACAGCAAAATAGGACATTTTGCTATATTTAGAGAGAGCGATACCAATGGTATTCTAATTTATTATTTATACCTCGCTATACATGAAGCCCTCACTGCAGATGAGATATAGCCCATTAAAAGTGGAATCCTTCCCTTTGAGAACAAGCTATCTGTTGAGGTCCCAGCCGTCTTAGACTGGAGCAGAGAAATTATATTTGGGGCTTGGAGGCTGATAAGCTTTCTGGCAAAGGACTAGTTCACACAAGCAGCAAATGAGGTTCTAAGACCATTTATGGGCTCGCGCCACTGGCTGGGAGTAGGAAAGTTGAGACTATAGAAAACAACTCCTGGTTTGTGCAAAATTATCTCACCAGGGGACAAGCTATGCAAGAACTCCCCCCCCCCCACACAACATGTTAGTTCTATGTGTGCAGAGAGGCTTTTTAAAATATGTATATAATGGGGAAACTTTATCATTTATTTATTGAATTTCTACCCCGCTCTTCCTCCTGAAAAAGGAGCCCAGGGTGTCAGTGATGCAATCTGTTTTCAGTTATGCAATTATCTATTTCAGGGGTAGGGAACCTGAAGCAGGAAATAGGAACAAGTGTTCCTATTTGCCATGGACTGCTGTCCCAGTTTCTGATTTGATCCCAGAATGTCCCACTTTTCCTTAGGATGTCCCTATTTTCATTGGAGAAATGTTGGAGGGTATGGAATTATGTGACCCCCTGAGCCAAGGAGATAAGTACTGTATTTACACGAATCTAATGCACTATCGAATCTAATGCGGACCTCAATTTTCAAAACCTTGAAACCGAAAAAGTATTTGCTGGCGAATGTAAATGCGCTATCAAATCTAATGCACACCCTAATTTTTGTGATGTAATTTGGCCAAAAAAGGTGTGCATTACCATAGCTGTCAACGTTTCCCTTTTTAAAAGGGAAGTTCCCTTATTCCGAATAGGATTCCTCGCAAGAAAAGGGAAAGGTTGACAGCTATGTGCATTACATTTGAGTAAATACAACAACTATACAACCTTTAGAAGACATCTGAAGGCAGCCCTGTATAGGGAAGGTTTAAAATGTTTAATGTTTTATTCAGTGCTTTTTTTCCTTAAAAAAATGTTTAGGGGTACTCTCATTTTGACTCAAGAAAATCACCATTTTATAGTTCAAATTGGGGAAAATAAATACAGTAAATGGACAAAAGTCAAAAGATCCACAAAATGTTTAGGGGTATGCGTACCCCTGCATCCCCCCCAGAAAAAGCACTAGTTTTTATTTATTTATTTATTTGTGTGTGTGTTTTATTATATATGTTGGAAGCCACCCAGAGTGGCTGGGGTAACCCAGTGGGGTTTAAAAATAATAATAATAATAATAATAATAATAATAATAATAATAATAATAATAGTTGTTGAATAGAATAATCCTAATTTCATCAGAGAAATGTTGGAGGGTATGCTGAAGTCCTCCAAATGTTGCTGGACTCCAACTCCCATCAGCCCCAAGCTGTGTCATCAATGGTTGAGGATTATGGGAGATGTTAGTCCAACAACATCCATAGAGCCACAGGTTCCCCACCTGCCTTATCTGTAGTCTAATGTGGCTCAGTTCAGGAACACTTTCCCCAGCTCACTTGCTTCTCTCACCCCCACTCTGCCATATGAAATAGGCCTAAATTAATTTGCTCTGGGCTGTGTAGCACATATTGAAGTTCTAAGTTCCACCCACAGCTTCTCTGATTAAAGGGCTCTTGGGTAGCAAGTGATGGGAAAGCCTTACTGCCAGTCACAGTATAGCATACTGGGAAAAGAGGAAGGAACCATATGTACTGGGCCGAACCATTGTCCATCCAGCTCAGTATTGTATGCACTGAACCTTTTTGCCCCAGCTGGCCAGATCCTTGGCTGGCTCCACCACCTTGGACCAGTGTTGACAAGAGGGTGAGACAACCCATATGCCAATAAACAAATGCCATTGATCAACAGGTAGGTTGTTCCACCTGCCTGTCCAAGTCCGTTGTCCAGAGCTGGCTCCACCACCTTGGACCAGTGTTGACAAGAGGGTTAGACAACCCACATGACAATAAACAAATGCCATGGATCAACAGGTAGGTTGTTCCACCTGCCTGTCCAAGTCCGTTGTCCAGAGCTTCACAGACACCTGACAGCCAGCTGCTTGTTGGGTGCTTGGAAACCCCAGCCCAAAAGGTTTACTGCTCCGGTAACACCATGCAGTTTCCATTGAAACCTCTGCCGGGGAGGGGGCAGAGGGAAAAAGCTCTGTTTAGCAGTGACTTCAATGCAAACTATTAGTGCTATTTGAATAAGGTGCCCACCCCACTGCCTATCAAGTGATGGGCAGGAAGAGCATGTCTTGCTCCCGTGAAGGAACAGTGAGGAGCTTACTGTAAGATCCCAATTGTTCCTTTGTAGTCACATCAGAACCTGCCCTACACCTGATCTCACATATGAAATCAGGCATGGAACAGGTGGATGTGGTTTAGGTGAGGCTTGATGGGCCAAATTTGGCTGGTGTGTCAGTGATTCCCTACTCCTGGCCTACACTAGCCAGCTGCAGTTCTCCAGGATTTCAGAGAGCAGGTCAGGCATAGGCAAACTCAGCCCTCCAGATGTTTTGGGACTACAACTCCCATCATCCCTGACCACTGGTCCTGTTAGCTAGGGATAATGGGAGTTGTAGTCCCAAAACATCTGGAGGGCCAAGTTTGCCTCTGCCTGGAGTAGGTCTTTCCCAAGTAAACACAATAATGTCAGGGGTTGACCCTGACATCAAAGCAGATGTTCTACCACTAGTCTGGGTTAGCAGAGCAAACGGTCAGACCTGGTGTAATTCAGTATTCAAGGTTCCAGGTAGGTCTTCTGCAATTAGGAAACAGTCACTGTTTTGTAGCCACTGGATCCACATTTTAAAAAGTCTTTACGATCCCTCCCTCCTCGGGATTCATCCCACTTTGAAATGGAATTGCTATTAACCTACGGCGTGTTCTGAGCACAATACGATTAGGGTTCCTCAAATCAAACCCTGTGTGTTCCACTCGTTGGTAGATGAAAAGAGATGCTTAATTTAGCTAGCATGTAGCGTCATACATTTTCTCAGGGGATTAGGCAGTATTTCACATACAGGTAAGCCTCTTGCAGATCAGAGCTTAAGGTGTCATCCTATTGTGCAATGAGGATAAGCTAATGCTAAATGGTGGCTTCAGATCCTTCTTCTATACTGGCAATTCGGCTATATTTAATAAAACTTATTGAGCAGCGTTGTGGATGACATACATTTCTGTTTCTTTAGTATGAACATGTTATACACATAGCAATAAGACTTAGCTCACTGGAAGGGTATCTGCTTTGCATACAGAAGATCCTTGATTTAATCCCCAGCATCACCAGAGACTCTTCCCTTGGTTCCCTCACCCTTTCAATTTCTTTTCAGCAGTGGTCCCCTTGCTATGGAACGCTCTGCCAGCATCTTGATATGTTTCCGCCACTGACTTTCCCCCCAAGTTTTTAAACTCTTGATAGCCTCTTTTATTCTAGCTCATAGATTCTGCTCTTTTGAGCTCAGTTTTTGGTTTTTATGGGTTATTTGTTTTGTGGTGCCCAAACTATTTTATCGTAAGCCCCTCTGATGATGGGCCTGAAGGGCAAGTTACAACTCTGTATTCATCCCATTCCATTCGCAGCACAGGACCAGCGCTCTTCTCCACACACACCCCACTCCAGGCATGGGGAGTTGCTGACCTGGGTTCTAAAATCAAGTTGAGATTCTGCTCCCCGAAAAACACAAAATACACCCCAAACCAATAAGCAAACAAACATGAAAACCATTCCCCGCAGACAAACTTTTGTTGTGACCTACATTGAGGTCAGGAAGTGCTGATGTGGCGGATGGTGTCTCAGCATAACCAAATCCCTCTTTGTCAACAGAGCTTTCAGTTCACTGCGAGCTCCACTTGCAACCCTCCCTGGGGGTTGTACTGTCCTATTCTTTGCATTGCGTTCCAGATGCCACTTTTAACAGATAGCACTGCTAAATTATTCTGGGCATCCTCTGTCTTCAAAGCCTTGTCAAGTCCTCTTCGTATCAGGGTGTGTGTGTGTGTTTTTTGTGTGTGTGTGTAGTTTGCCTCATGAGTGGATAAATGAAAAGGTGATGTTCTTTCCTGTACCTGTGTAAGCTGAATGTCACCCGGAGGTGTTAGAAGGAGTATATATACCAAGGACTCTGACCAGCTGTTAGAGGAAATATTTATTTGAAGATGCTGATTCTCACAAGTCAAGGGCTTATGAAAGGGTGGTGTGTCTGGATGGATCGTGTTAGCACCAAGCAACCATCACCATCATTTTATTATTTGCACCCCACCCATCTGACTGGGTTGCCCCAGCCACTCTGGGTGGCTTCCAACATCTATAAAAACATAATAAAACATTAAACATTTTTTAAAAACCTTCCCCGTACATGGCTGCCTTCAGATGTCTTCTATCAATAGGCCTCACAATGTAGAAAGCCTGTTCTAGGAGGTGGTCATGTTCTCCTGTAAGGATCTGCTGGAAGTCCTTGATGGTTTCCTTTAGGGGTACCACCTTGGCTGCATGGTCAGCGAAGACTTCAGCCACTTGGAAGGGTTGGGACAGAGTTGTCGAGCTCACCTGGAAGATGGGGAAGTGCCATAGCTCAGTGGAGCACGAAAGGTCTTAGGCTCAGTTCCTGCTGCTTTGAGCTCCTCAGATAAAAGGTGGGATATGAATGTAGATTGTGATCTGCGTCAACAGAAATATAGTGTGCAGATTAAGGGAAGTAATAGTACTGCTCCATTCTGCCTTGGTCAGACCACACCTGGACTATTGTGTCCAATTTGGGGCACCACATTTTCAGAAGGATATTGACAAGCTGGAATATGTGCAAAGGAGGGGGACCAAGATGATAAAGGGTTTAGCAATCAAGCCTTCTGAGGAACGGTTGAGGAAACTGGGTGTGTTTAGCCTGGAGAAGAGTAGACTGAAAGGTGATGTGATAGCCATCTTCAGATATTTGAAGGGCTGTCACATGGAAGACAGAGCAAGCTTGTTTTCTCATGCTCCAAACTACAACAGAGGAGATTCCCACTAAACATTAGGAAGAACTTTCTGTTGGTAAGAGTTGTTCAACGGTGGAACAGACTACCTTAGAAAATGGAATAACCTAAAAGGGGGCGGGGAGTTAGGTGGAATTAACCCATTGCAGTGTGTGCTTGATAACACAAACATGATCTGCATTCTCACCACTTCCCGTTTTCTGATGTTTTACATGTGTTGTTCAGAAAATTAACATGATTTTAAAAAATGAATAATAATATGAATGGTATTGTCCTTTGATAGTGCCATTAACTGTGCCACTTCCTTCTTCTGTCTCTTTTCATTTTGCAGGCATTTCAGATGGCATTGTCACATGTAAGTCTCTTCTCATTGATTGAACTAACAATTATTATTGTTACTGCTGCTACAGTTTATTCCATTTTTCATCACTTTCCACAAAGATGTCTCAAAATGACTTCTAAATCTATAAAAGACCGAACAACTTGGCAGTCAGTTAAAAACCAAATACATAGAAAAAGTGTAATACTATCAGAATTCCTAGAAGTGTTCATCCTTCATCCCACCATTAACATAGAAAAGATTAATCCTACATAGCCACAGTAACACAAAAGCAACATGCAAAATAGGCCAGACACTATACCAAACTAACAACCAAAAGCCTTAGGGATGTCTTAGCCCAGCTCCTAAAAACCAGCAATGATGGCATCAGGTGTGTTAACCTGGGGAGTGCAAACTGAATGCTTTCCCTCACATATGTTGTGCTGGTGGGCACAATTCAGAGTACTGGTTGTGACCAAGCCTCATACGTCCAGGGTATCTGAAGGATCATATCTCCCAATATGATCTTTTCAGATCTTCTGGGGAGGCTTTTCTCTCGGTCCCACCACCACCACAGGCACATTTGGTGAGGACGTGAAACGGGGCCTTCTCGGTGGCTGCTCCCAGATTGTGGGAGACTAGGCTGCCCCCTGCTCTCCACTTTCCTTTCACTGGAAGGCGACTACATCCCTCCCCCCATACTGTAGGTCTTAGGCTGTTATGGCAGAATTTTCTGAGGGTAACTGTTTTGGGTTGATTTTCTGTGGGGGTTTTTTGTATTTTTGCTTTTTGCTTTAAAATGGTTTTAAGTGTTTTGAAATAACAACTTATGGTTTTCTGTTGTTGTTTTTAATGGGAAATATATATAGCCTTGTTTGTTGTGCTTGCAGCATTTCGTGAAATGCAAAACTAACTAAATAAACAAACATTTATTCTTTTCTCTTTTGGCTTCAGTTGAGTACAGTCCCAGTCCTACTCCTCTCATCACTGTGACACATAAGCCAGAGGAAGACACGTTTGGGGTAAGTTGTGTGGGTTGGATGGTAGGGAAAGTGGATTTGTGTTTGTTTGTTTATTCATCAAATTTATAGCCCACCCTTCCTCCCCAAGGAGCCCAGGACAGTAAAAGTATTACACAATTTCAAAGCAAAGGCATTCTAAAGCAATCCAAATATTATAATAATAATTGCAATTAAAAAATAAAAAACAGCTACAGTTTAAACATCCTAAAAACAGTTTCAGGTTGTTGTTTTTTTAAAAAAATCTACCCATCCAACGAAAGGTACTCTTCAGTCACTAAATGCCTGAGTAGACAGGAAGACTTTAAAATTACCTGGGGAACCACCACTGAAAAGTCCATGTCACAGGTCATTGCCAACTGGGCAATTCCTGGTGGCCGCACCAACATCAAAGCTGGCTGCTCATAAGGTGTGAAATGGTTGGCACTGAGGAAGGAGTTTTAGGGAAGAAGAAGAAGAAGAAGAAGAAGAAGAAGAAGAAGAAGAAGAAGAAGAAGAAGAAGAAATTGTTGCTGTTGCTGTTACAGAATAGGCCATCCCTATTTTCATTGGAGAAATGTTGGAGGGTATGTAGTCTACTCTGAGTAAAAATTAGTTGCCATTGTGTGTGTCATGTAGAAAGCTAAAGCTGACCCTTTATTTCTGTCATCCTAAAGGGGTGTGTGTGCTTGTGTGTGTGCAGGGTCCATTTCTGCAGCAGAGCTTTCTAACACACACCTCAACACACATTGGAAAGTTGCTGGAAACCACAGGAGAGGCAAGTGCTCTTGTGCTCAGGTCCTTCTTGTGGATTTCCCACAGGACTCTGGATGGGCACTTTGAGAACAAGATGCTGGACAAGATGCCCTGATTCAGTAGGCTCTTCTTATGCCCTTACACATGAACACGACTTCCCATCTTGCTGACCGCAGCCAGAAAGAAATGCAGAAAACAACTAGGCAGATATGATAGAGCAAACACATAGAAACATACACACACAACAGCAACCACCACATGTATAAATAAAAGCATGACGGTAATCCAAGACTGGGTGAGACACTAGTCTGCAAGGAACAAAATCTCTCTTTATTTTATGTGATATGTAATTCATTTTTTAAAGGAAATGGTTGCCAGTTGCTGTTTTTTATATATAAACAAGCAAAGCAAGTTTCAAAAAGCAGAATGAATATTTTCCCTAATGCAGAAGGAAGAACCCCAGAGAGAATGCTGTCTGTGTACTGAAAAGCCAGGAATAAATATTCAGTCAATATGTGCAGAAGGGAGCAGCCTCCTCTTGCCTCCAACAAAGCGTTCTGTTTTGAGCCAATCCTGCTGCTCTCTTCATCTCCGCCCCCCCCCTCTCCTTTTCTCTGGCTTCATCTGAGGATCCCTCCTCCAGTGTTTTCATGGAGACGTGGTTGCTGTTTCTGCCCTTGATGATATTTCATGTTGCTGTCTTTGAATATTGTTTCTGGGCCGTTCCCCATACTATGTGGCAGAAAACTGGGTCTCCCTCCAAGTAGATGTTTGACCGGAACTTGCATCCAAATCCTTGCTCCTTGTCATAAGAACATAAGGCTCACCTTAGTGCAGGTTCCAGCTCTCATAGTGGCTAACCAGACCCCTATGGGAAACCTGAAAACAGGACCAGAGTGCAACTGTGATCTTCCTCTCCACTTGTGATCCCAAGCAAATGGTGTTCAGAAGCAATGCTGAGCTAGATGGGTATATGATTTTTTTTGGTAGTATGTTTTTATTTATTCATTTATCTTTATTTTTTACCAACAACCAAAACCCAACAGTTATACCCCCCCCCCCAGCGGCTGATACATTGAGTTTACATAATCAACAATAACATATTCAAATCGGCCATATGTATACATCTATATACATTAACACTCTTCTCTCCACAAGGTTTACTTAACTTTTAACATTTTAATTGCCCCTAATTGTTCAAATCTACCCAAATAATTCAATATCTTCTCAAACCAATCCTCTTTCTCACTGACCTTAAACCCTTTCATTCTGTGTATCTTCACAGTTAGATATTCTAAAATTATAATATTATTCAATTTTTTCCTCCATTGGTTCACCCTTAGCTCTTCTGCATTTTTCCAATTACTCACTATAACCTGTCTGGCTGCAGTTACCATCAATTTTACCCATTTACATTCCTCATTTGTTTTTAACTCGGTGCTACTCAGGCTAATAAGAACCATTAATTTAGATATTTCCACCTTCCTACCCACAATTTCCGATATTTCTGTACCAATCTGTTTCCAAAATCCATTAACTAATGGACAATCCCACCACATATGACTGTACGTTCCCATCTCTCCAGATGGGTATATGATTTAACTCCACATAAAACATTTTCTGATGTCCTAAACCTGCCATCTCCTTGGGAGTCAGGCTGTTAGTACATCTACAGCAGTACTGTCTGTACTGACAGGTAATGGTTGTCCAAGATTTCACACAGGGGTCTCTCCCATCTTTTCCTAGAGATGCTGGGAGTTGAACTTAGGACTTCCTGCTTGCAAAGCAGATGTTCTACCCCTGAGATATGACTCTATTTATCTCCTTTCTCTTTTCCCTCTTTGTTCTCTTTTTTCTTTTCTGTAAATTCATTCATTGCTTTAAATAATGCGCACATATGGGCACAATGTTAGATTGTAAATTTGAGTGCAAATTGCTTTAAGTGTTTCAATAATAATATTCAACATGGCCTCTAATGCCTAGGGTGTCCTTTACAGGTGTCCATAGCTGTTGGGCTTGCAGCCTTTGCCTGTGTCCTCCTGGTGGTCCTCTTTATTATGATCAACAAGTATGGTCGGCGATCAAAGTTCGGAATGAAAGGTACAGATCAATCTCTTCCTCCATCCACCAATGAGTTCTATTCTAGGAGATGTGTTGGGTGGGACAAGGTGGGGAGAATTATATTCATGCCAACTTTCTGACACTGGTTCTTGGTTTATAAGTATGTTCATGCTGGAAATGTGATTGCGTATTTGAAACAGGCATTTGTAACACTTAAATAGCACAAAATCGGGGATCTCTCATTTCATGGTGTTGTGATCCCTAGCAGAGCCCCCAGAAAAAGATGAATGGCTTGTGTGCAGTGATGGTCACTGCTGTTAATTAATTGGTTTGTAATGTAGTCTTTGGTGGACTTCAGATTTTAAGATTGCTTGGTAGCGAACAGTGTTTGTTCCACTGACAAAGTGAAACGTTGAGTGATTCTCTTCTTGAAGCCTAAAACTATAGAGCAGGAAAGAGGGACTGATTGTAAATACGATGAAGAATGTCACTGGGTTCAAGGTCGAATCGTGGACTGGACTCCCAGGCTCTCTGTCCCTTCTCTAAGATTAGGGGCCGTACCTAATTTACACAAAGCTGATTTCTTTTCCACTGGATCTTCTGATGCTTATTGAGGCTGCAGGCAGAGTTGGGTGAAGTTGCTGGACCATGGATAATCCTAAGTAGACATAAGAACAAAGGAAACCTGTCTTATCCCATGTTAGACCACTGGTCCATCTTGCTCAGTGCTATCATTCTACAATGACTGTCAGCAGCTCTCCAGGGTTTCAGGCAGGGAACATTTCCCAGCCCTACCTGGAGATGTTGGGGATTGAACCTGGGACCTTCTGCACACAGAGCAGATGCTCTACCACTGGGCTACAGCCCTTCCCCATTTGCTGTCATGAGGTCTGGAGTGCAGCTGATGCTTTTTATCCTACTTAGAGCAGACGGCCCTTTCTAGGCTCCACCTTCTTCCTGGAAGAGTCTTAACAGGTTAGTCCTCTTGCCTGGAACTAAACCTACCACTAAGGAGGAGGAAGGATATGGAGGGAGAGGGAGTTGAAAGTCAGTGCCACCCCCTGGACTGCTTGTAAGCAAGAAGGCAGGCAGGCAGGTGGGTAATGGCTGAGAGCAGACTGAGGTTGATGGCGTCGTGACCCAAATGGACTAGCACCCACTGGGTTGCGAGTTTTTGAAGGGGAGGTGCAGGACTGGGGAAAACTCATTTATATTCCAAATTCACCCAGTAGGAGCTCTGTATCCACCACTCCACACACTGTAGCTATCACCACAAGTATCTATCAAGGACCAGGGTAATGGATATTTTACTTTTTTACTTTCAAAGTTTAGCTGTGATTCCTGTGCATTGTAGGGGGTTGCAGTAGATGACCATTGAGCTCCCATCCAACTCCACCGTGCTTTGATTCTGTGATGGAAGATTCCTAAGCTGCCTTGTACAGCAAAGCTCCCTCAAGGCGGCTTACAGGAAACATTAATGGTAGTAAAATACAATCATAATTTAAAGCATCAGCTGAGATGTTTGAAAAGCCACCACATGCGTGTATTAATTTCAACTGGCTAATGAGAGCAAATTTAGAATGGACAGTTTAAAATGAGCAGCAAAATGAAGCATTAAAAAGTTTGTCTTAATACCATGGTGTGATAAATATGGAGGCTGAATAAATTCTCTCTCTCTCTCTCTCCCTCTCTTTCCTTCTCTCTCTCTCTCTCTCTCACACACACACACATACACCACTCACTTATTAAACCTAAACTGTGAATGACAACTGAAGCTCTCCACAAGTTGTGAGATTGGCCAGTGTCTTGCATGATCCTCATTGAATGTGTGTGCAGTATTCAGCTGGTGTTGGGTCTTTTAACAAGGAATAACCGTTCTTCCTTTGATAAGCTCTTGTACCAAGTTGTACTTTCCATTACTTCTCTCGTAAATCATAGCCATAAATGTCCCTCTGCAGAGTTAATTCTTTTTTCTTTTTTAGAGCCTTTTTATCGGTCAGGTTGTTAAGCAGAATCCGCAGTACATGAATGTGCCTCAACCCTTGGAGAGCTCCTTTCCCCCTTCCCTGATTTATCTAGTCGGGAGCTCTGCGTAAGCACAAGGAATGACTGAAAGTTTCCTATTTATTTTGTGGGGGCATTTATCCATGCCACAGCATCTTTGGGACACTTAGCCACGGAAAGTAATTGGGAGGCATTTAAATTGGATACAGAACCCACAAATTCCCAAATTGTTGTTGCATGCACAGTTGGTTTAATTGCGCACCATTCCCTGTTCATTAGTACTGAGTTAATGCCCATCTGAATCATTTGTTGGCTTAACAGCGCACATTTCAATTTGCCAAGCTGGGTCAGGCAAATAAAAAGGCTTCCTTCCTCAGCAGGCCAAGTGATGGCCACTGTGGAGCATTATACTTGGGGCAGGGTTTGAAAATGTTTGAAAACTTCAGCTGGTCCATTATCCCACACTCACCTAGAGAAGAAAAGACTGACTTAGAGATGACATGATAGCCATATTCAAATATCTGAATGACTGACACATTGAATATCTTGGAATCTTAGAACTGTAGAGTTGGAAGGGACCACGAGGTTCCTCTAGTCCAGGAATGGCCAAACTTGGCCCTCTAGCTGTTTTGGGACTACAATTCCCATCATCCCTGACCATTGGTCCTGTTAGCTAGGGATGATGGGAGTTGTAGTCCCAAAACAGCTAGAGGGCCAAGCTTGGCCATGCCTGCTCTAGTCCAACCCCCTGCAATGCAGGATTTTATTTTTTTTGCCCAGCGTGGGGCTTGAATCCATGACCCCGATATTAAGAGTCTCATGCTCTACCAGCTGAGCTAAGATTGAGCCACCTTGTTTTCTGCTACTTCAGAGAGTAGGACCCAAACCAGTGGATTCAAATTACAAGAAGGGAGATTCCGACTAGTCCTTTCTGACAGTAAGAACTGTTCGACAGTAGAACGGACTCCCTCAGAAGGTGGTAGACTCTCCTTCATGAATAGTTCATGAATAGGTTAGGCCTGTGACTAATGCTAGTTCTACTCAGATAAGACCCATTGGAAACAATGGATAGTACTTGCAACAATTAATTTCAGCGGGTCTACTTGAGTATAAATGGACATTGATACAACTTTAAATAATGACTTTTTAATTCATTTTTAAAGGTCGTCAATCAGTTTGATCTGAATGAAAACCCTCTCATTCTGAGGCCTTAGAAACCTTAAACTTATGAGATGAAAGGAGATGTGGGGAGGGGGAAACCATGGAAAAAGAGGAAGACTAATCAATGATTGCTTGCAACACATTCTGTGATGTTTTAGGAATTACATTATCATTGGCTCATTTGGTATTCGTTTCTAATAGCGCCGATCAGAGCAGCTATATGAATGTGGATGTCAAAAGTACTTGCAGAGCCGTTCTGGTGTAATTTAGAATCAGTTAATAGGCACTTAAAGCAAAGTGGCTGCCTATCTGATTATGACTAGGGGTCCTTAATGCTTTCCCCCATAAACATATGGTAACTGTCTTCTGAGCTGATAGCCCAACAATGCCAGCATTCTTAAAAAAAGAAAAAGAAAAAAAAGCGGACCAACTCTTGCAATGTCATCTTGGAGACCTACGGAAGAGGTCTGGCAGAGCCAAGCTGGAGCTGTGGATATCTGTTACCACATCTGGGTTTGCAGTGGGTGTTTGCCACCCCTAAGTGGCTTGTGTTGGACTCTAGAATTGCAAGATCCTGATTCAGAATAAGCAGAAAGTCTGTCACTGTTAACCAGGCAATGATAGAAAACCTATACTAGGTCCAGCCATTCCAGAGACATTGACCAACTGCAGGGGGCCATGCTGCAGACTCGTAATCTGGTGAACCAGGTTCGTGTCTCCGCTCCTCCACATGCAGCTGCTGGGTGACCTTGGGCTAGTCACACTTCTCTGAAGTCTCTCAGTCCCACTCACCTCACAGAGTGTTTGTTGTGGGGGAGGAAGGGAAAGGAGAATGTTAGCCACTTTGAGACTCTTTTGGGTAGTGATAAACCAGGATATCAAATCCAAACTCTTTTTTTTCTCTTCTTCTTCTTCTTCTTCTTCTTCTTCTTCTTCTTCTTCTTCTTCTTCTTCTTCTTCTTCTTCTTCCTGTTCTCTAATGTATGCCAAATCCCAGATAGCTCACTAGACTGGGTTTGGGGGGGGGGGTTCTCACATATAGAGTGTCTGATGAACAGGGATGGACAAATTTGTCAATTTCTCCAAACTTCAGTTAAGATCTCCACAATTTTAAACCAGTTTGCAAAAATTTTCAGGAAACATTAGCGTGAAAATTCATCAGCGACTTTGTGCAAGTTTCATCTAATACTGTATAACATTTTTGTGTGCAATGTTGTCTAACCTACATGTTTTTTGCAAAGTGACTTTTCTTAACAGGATGCATTGCTGCATGTTGCTGTCATTAAAATGTGTGTCCTAATGCACACATTTCCCCAACATATGCATCTTTGTTCAAAACATTTGGTTGGAGAACGGCATCACAAAATTCAAAGCGGATAGGCCGGTCACCTATGAGTCAGAGAACTCATTCCTGATTAATATTCCTCCAGAGTGTATGTGAATGTGTGTGAGAGAGAAGAGAGCTTGAGAGAGACAGTGACAGCTTTCCAAACTTGATATCTGAATTGCATTCAATATACATAGTTCCATCCTTGATCCTCAATTCAAAATGCGAGTTCTCGCTTGCATCGCTGTTGCCGGCTCTTACCTGGATTTGCTTTTGTGCTGTGTCGAGTGCGAAAGTTTTTTCTTCTTCCCGAAAGTCATCTGAGCTTTAGGGCATTCTGAACTTGTCAGGGTTTTGACCTTTCTGTGTTTGTATTGCCGTTGTTTTATTGGGTTTTAAAAGCCTCTGGATCCATTCTCTTTGCTCAACATTCCTTATTTTCACCTGCCTTTGAACCTGAGAAGTGGTTTCAGAGGGACTCACAGCCATAAGTGCTTTATCTCTTGCCAAATTGAAGAGATATCTATTTTGATTTCAGCATCGTAAAAGCTGCCTGGTTCCTTTTCTGCAGGTAGCCTGCCATCCATTAAAGAAAACCGAATCTTGGGTCATAAAAAGCAATAACCAAGCAGAATGTCCATGCAACCTCTCATAATTGCACCCCTATAGCAAAAAGATCGCATAGCAGGACCCAAAGGCTCTCCCAGCACATCACCCCCTAGTCTTTTCACAAAACTTGGGCACAGTTTCACTGCTAGATCCAGTCAGGCTAAAGGCCCAACGGTCCCCTGTTAATTTCCACATTATATTTGAGAAAACTAATGGAATGTTCCACATGCTAAGCGCTCGTTTTTGTGTCAGTTGATTCCAGAAAAGAAAAAAAAAACAGTTTGCAGCCCCATTGAGCTAGAACATTGTGTCAGCATTTACGTAACACAACAGTACATTGGTCAACATTTACGTAACACAACAAGTGCTGCAGCGTGAAAAGAACATTAGAAAATGCCATAGAGGTGCTAGCAATATGATCAGGAAAGCTAACACAATCTTCCCCATGTCTGAAAGCACACTGAGTCCTGAATCTGTACTTACAATGTCTATTGGAAGATCACAAGCAGGACATGAGCTTAACAGCACTCTTCCCACTTGTGATTCTTAGCCGCTAGTATACAGAGTTATGCTGCCTCAAGACAGGGAAGGCAGAACATAGCCATTGTGGTTATCAGCAAATGATAGCTTTATCCTCCATGAATTTGGCTAATCCGCTTTTAGAGCCATCCAAGTAGGTAGCCATCACCGGATCTCATGGGAATGAATTTAACAGTTTTGCAGTTTTAACTGTGCACTGTGTTAAGAAAAAAGTTTCTTTTGTCCTGAATTTCCCAGTGTTCAGCTTAATTGGATGGCTCTGAGTTACAGTAGGGTAGAAATTCTTCCTATCTCAACCCTGTGCATAATTTTATACAACTGTGACATGTTTCCCTTACTCACCTTTTCCCTAAACCAGTGTTTCCCAAACTTGGGTCTCCAGCTGTTTTTGGACTACAACTCCCATCATCCCTAGCTAGCAAGACCTGTGGTCAGGGATGATGGGAACTGTAGTCCAAAAACAGCTGGCGACCCAAGTTTGGGAAACAGTGCTCTAAACTATCCTCTCCCCAAATTTTGTAACCTTTCCTCATAATACTACAACCCTTGTGTCATATGAGCTACAGACTTTAGGATGGATGTGATAACCATTTGTGAACTGCCAGTACTCTCTCTCATTGCAACTGGGACTTGCTGGTGGCTGTGTGTCCTGTTCCTACCTTACCTGGCTGATGCTGTGTCATCCTGGTGAGTTGGAGGAGCTGTCCAACAGGTTAAGGAACAGGTCTGTGGCAAGGCTTGCAACAGCCATGCAACAACTCTGGAGTTTTGTGCTGTCCACCTTTTCCCTGAGACCCCTGATCTGGAGTATGCACAAATTCTTCCTTCCTTCCCCCAAGGCTTCACATCTCCAGATATTTACAGTGCCCTCTGGATTGGGCATCAGCTCAGACTTTTCACCGTCTTTGCTCTTGGGGACTTGGAGAAAATGGTGAACAGAAGGTGGACATCAGGTTCCCTAACTCCTAAGAGTTGGGGTGTCTTCTTGGGTAGCAAAAACTCTGAGCACACTAATGAACACCCTAACTCTTCTTGACCCCTGTCTTCTGCCTCTTCTGAGGACCAGGCCACAGCCAATTCTGATTTTAGGCAGAGGCTGGCCCAGACACATGCGATTGGATCCAACTTAAAAAATGCCTGTAGTTTTCTCATCAAATGAGTTTAGCTGTATGTCTTCCAGGAAGTTTGTCTTGGAGAGAACTTCTGTGGTCAGACTCTCACAGGAACCTCCATGATCGAGGTTCACAAGTGAGCTGGGAACTCTATTGTTAACGTGCATCAGGCAACGGCTTGACCTTGATTGCCTAATTAGTGTTGGAAAGATCTATAAAAGTGACACCACTGTCCTTTCCCCCAGCAGAAATGTATCCTGGTGTTTCTCCTTCTTTCCAGCCAAAATGTTTTAGTGTCCATGTCTGGCTTATCCCCCTCCTTCCCCCAGCGAGTGCTCTAAGTACACACCAGTGACTCCTAAAAGTTGTTTGTAGCCAGCCTGGGATGCAATGCACTAACATAGGAAATGAGTGGAAATAAACTTGCTGATTTACAAAAGCCCAGCTGAATCTCCATCCTGAGAGTCCGATCTCTGCCCATTGCAGATTCCCCCCTCTTTGCCTGGTATGACATTCACAGGATGTTGGAAGCGGCAAGTCTGTGGTGCCATTGGGTTAATGAGGAACAGCAGGAGGCTGGTGACCTGGCAAAATGTTTCTAGAGTCATGCAAAGCTTCAAACTTTTGCAGCTGTTGTTGGAGCCTGCAGGAAGGGGAGGGTAAGGCTGAGTCAGGGTGAAGGAGCTGAGAAGGCCTGCGTTGCTCGCGGCAAATTTGGAAGCCTCTAAGTCACATGGGTATTTGGTGTCCTGCTTTTCTCTTTGTGCCAGCATTTCAGCTTTAGCCCTCTCAAAACCCAACACTGCTGCACTGTTCACTCATCAAAGCCTTGATATTCCCTTGGTAAAAAAAGGAAAAAGTGCCCTCTCTCTGACATTTTCTCCCCTATTATTCTGCCCTTTTCAGTTCCATCTTAGGCGTACCACTAGTTTTCATCTATGCTTTTTTAATTCTCTCTCTCCCCTTGCTATGTCTCTCCCATTTCTTTTACAGCAAACATTTAGCAGGGGTAGCCAATGGAGTGGATGTTATGAACTACAACTCCCATCATCCTCAGCAAGCTTGGCTAATAGCCAGGGGTGATGGGAACTCTAGTCCAAAACTTCGGGAGGACACCATGTTGGCTGCCTCTATTCTGCAGCAAGAACCACTAACACAGTCACTTCAGCTTTAACATTGCGATTCCTACCTGATCCCCTTATTTTATGGTGAACTTAGGCAGCAGTGGTATACTGAGCCAGACCACTGGCCCATCTTGCCCAGTATTGTCAATGCTAAGTGGAAATAGTATGATTTGACCATCCCCAATTATATCACTCCAAAATTTCCATGTGTGTTTGAACCTCCATACTATGCCAACCAGTTTACTGTAGGGTTGGGGAACCTGTACCCTTCCTACCAGAAGCTGTTGGACTACAGATCCCACACTACCCCGTCCATTGCCATTTCTGGCAGAGGCTGATGGGAACTGGGGTCCAGGAATGTTGGGAGGGCCTGAAATTCCCTGTTTTTACCTGTTTTTATTTATATATATATATCACCAAATGTATTTATTTGGTTTTTCAGATTAAAATTTTACAGTTACATGTCCAACATACAAAATAAAAACAAGATTCCAAAAAATCTCTTGGACTTCCCTCCTCCCCTTTGTGAGTCCTATTTCCTCCTGCATCTTTTACAATAATACAAATCTTTTACCTCTCCATTGTATTCAAAATTCATCATTAAACTACAAGTGATATTCCAATCCTACTAACGATTTTAACTATTTACAGTGGTCCTTAAGATAAGTTATAAAATTTCCCAATTTCTTATTAAAATTTTTGTCTTCTTGATTTCTGACTCTTCCGGTCGTTTTAGCCATTTTGGCATAGTCCATCAACTTGATCTGCCATGCTTCTCTGGTAGGGACTTTATCTTCTTTCCATCTCTGGGCCAATAATATCCACGCCGCTGTGGTCGCATACATAAAAAGTCTTTTCTGCTCTCTTGGGATTTCGGCACCTATCAAATTCTCTATTTGGGATGGATGGGGTTCCCTGAACAGGATGCAATGGATGCAGGTTCCCCATACAAGAAGCATGGTGGAAACAGGAAATAAAGACGGAGAAGACTTGATTGATTGCATTTATATCTCACCTTTTTCTCCAAGGAGCTCAAGGTGGCAAATGTGCTTCTCCCCATAGTTATTTAATCCCCACAACAACCCTGTAAGGTAGGTTAGGCTTAGAGGCAATGACAATGGCTTCATTGCCAAGAGGGAATTTGAACCCTGGTCTTCTAGGTCCTAATCCAATGCCTTATTATTATTATTATTATTATTGAATTTATATACTGGCCTATACCCGGGGGTCTCAGGGCGGTTCACAGAATAAAATCAAGATGTAAAACCACCAAATATGTAATAAAAATAAAACCCAGTAGCCCCCCCACCCCAAAAAAAACACATTTTAAAAGGGCATAGGATGTCAATCATTGGGGACGCAGGTGGCGCTGTGGGTTAAACCACAGAGCCTAGGGCTTGCCAATCAGAAGGTCAGCAGTTTGAATCCCCACCATGGGGTGAGCTCCCGTGGCTTGGTCCCTGCTCCTGCCAACCTAGCAGTCTGAAAGCACAAAGTGCAAGTAGATAAATAGGTACCACTCTGGCAGGAAGGTAAACGGCATTTCTGTGTGCTGCTCTGGTTCGCCAGAAGCAGCTTAGTCATGCTGGCCACATGACCTGGAAGCTGTATGCTGGGTCCCTTAGCCAATAAAGCGAGATGAGCACTGCAACCCCAGAGTCGTCTGCGACTGGGCCTAACAGTCAGGGGTCCTTTTACCTTTTTAGGATGTCGATCAGATTATCCAAAGGCCTGGTTAAAAAGGAACACTTTTGCTTCGTGCCTAAAGGTGTGTAATGAAGGTGCCAGGCGAACTTCCCTGGGGAGAGCATTCCACAGATGGGGAGCCACTGCAGAGAAGGCCCATTCTCATGTTGCCACCCCCGAACCTCTCAAGGAGGAGGCACATGGAAAAGGGCCTCAGAAGATGATCTTGGGGTCTGGGTAGGGTCATATGGAAGGTGGCTCTATTGACTTTCCCCAGGGAGGCTCACCTGGCACCTTTGTTACATATGTTTAGGTGCCAGGCAAAAACGTTCCTTTTCTCTCAGGCCTTTGGCTAATTGAACAATCTATGGACTTACAACTGTATGTGTATATTGTTTTTGTTTGTTACTACATAATTTTTTTGTGTGTTTTTATATTACAAAGCACCCTGTGATCCTCAGATGAAGTGCGGTATAGAAATTTAATAAATAACAGCAGAAGCAGCCACACTTTGGGTCTTTCTAGTCAATCACTTCCAATTAAAGCAGTTGTGGAAAGATGTCTGAATGCCAGCACTTATGCATTTTTTGTTTGTCTAAAATGAAGAAGCAGCACCTCTTCCCTTGCTGCCAATAACGCCAACCCTTCAAGCTGTTGTTGTAGTTAAGGATAATTAACAGTTTTCCAATGACAGGAAATCATTAAAACTTCACTGATTTGACTTCCCTGGAGACAAACGTTCTCTACCTATGGAACACGTTCCAAATATAGCAACCACACACTATTTCCCAGCTCTGCAAGCGGCTTGGGCCAAGCGGGGACAGATTGGAGGGTGTGTGAAAGGATAGGGTTGGCTGCTCTATAGCCCCTTGCTTTCAGCTGAAGCTGCCCCAAAACAGGAGGAGATATGGGGCAGAATTTGCCAAGTCGATTTCAGATGGGATGTCATTTTCCATTTCCCCTTCTCTTTCTTATTGGGAGTGAATCATGAAAAGCTAGTCTCTGTGAGCTGCTTGAATGAGTCTTGCTTCTCAAAAGGCAGACCACTGTGGAACCAAAATGCTATTCTGGTCTTCCCTGTGGATGCGTCCTGAGCTCCGCTGGCACACTTCAAAGGAGATATATTGCATTGTGTATCCTTAATTAGAAAACAAAGGATTAGGTGGTTTTTCAGCCAGCCCTTGGAAATGCCAAGATGTGTCCATCTTCTTCTGGAAGCAATGTGGAATCAAATAACTCTGCCCCTTGACTCTGCCCTCTGTGGCCCTTACTCTGGGTCTAGATCACTGTTATGTACTGAGTTGAATAGGATCCAAAATGCAGCAGTCTGATTGGTCCTAGAACAATAGGATCCAAAATGCAGCAGTCTGATTGGTCCTAGAACAATAGGATTCAGAATGGAGCAGTCCGATTGGTCCTAGAACATTGCAGCAGTATGATTGGTCAGCAGGAACCACCCAATCCAGCTCCAGGTGGAAGTGAATCCACAACCTGATTGGCCTACAGGAGAATCCCGGAATTAGCCAATCACGTGCAGCCCATTGTGTAAATAATGTATATAAAGCAGATATTGTGGGGGAACTTCATTCCTCCTCACCACTATGAACTGAATAAAGAGCATGAAATCCACTCTCGACTCCGAGTATATTTCAATCACTGTTGTGGAACATTATGATTCCACCCACTTCTGCCTCTGGCCCAGCCTGCCACTGGCAAGTGACCCTCAGAAGGTGGCAGATGAGGAAATGTGGCCCTCGGGCTGAAAAATGGTTTTCAACCCTGCTTTACTAGCTACTGAGCAGGATATTTTAACTTTCAAACTTTCTCATCTTGCCCTTTTGCCCGGGATCATATCTAATTAACTTCTGGAGCTCCTCCACGTTCCAAAGACTCAAGTTATCACCATCTCCTCTTGTGCATCGAGCTATATTCTTTTACCTCCCAGGCTCCTGTTTATTGCTTGGGTACAGCACTCAGTTGCAAGAACAGTTTCCATTGCGAATTCACCATTGATTAAAAACTGTAGAGCAGGAAGCGTGCTGGGAAGGAGGAGACAGGGATGAGAAGGGCAGCAGCGTCGAGCCTCGCTAACCGGTTGAACGGTGACGTATGCAGTGGGTTTCTTGATGGGCCTTGCATGGTTTGCAAATGGACAATTCAGGGCAATTTCTTCCTTGCTGTTAAAGGAAGACATTAAAAAGAAGAGAGAGAGGAAGCGAATAAATTCTGCAAGGTAGAACACAGTGCACGAAGCAGTGAACGAGGGCGGGGGAGACCCAACCCCCTTCGGTTTTAATTAATGCTTAAATTAGGATCAGTTTATTCCGCTGTTACCTTCCTTCTCGAAAGATGCCACAAGCCCATTAGAGGCGATAAAATTGTGCTTTGTAGAGGCTGCTGGTCAGCATTCATCCTGCTCTCCATTCTCTGGCTTGCTTTCAGGGGATCAAAGTGCTGTTTTGTTTGCGTTGGCTCTGCGGCCGAAGATCTGAATTTCCCTGTTTTGCTTTTCCCCATTCATGGAGTGCTGGGGAACACTGCTAGACAGTTCCCAGAGCCCAGTCCTGTGGATTTGCTTTCTTGTCATTTGGTGTAGGCTGGTCTGTTTGGTTCAAGGACACATTTCTGAGTTCAAGGCGACGTTTCAGTCAGGCAATAGCACTCAAGGAAAAAGCAAAGTAGGGCTAGTGAGGAATGTGGCTGAGGACACTATGTGGCCTGGGAAGAGTTCCAAGGGCCAGATTGAGAGGCCTGGGGGCCACTTTGGGACCCTGGGCCTGAGGTTCCTCATGTCTAGAATGAAGCTGCTCACTGATAGTAAATGTTCAGTTGTGGGATGACTCATTCACTAAATGTATCATGTGGAAGTTATACATCATAGTCAGGAAAATCAGTGATAGAGCACACACTTTGCTAGCTGTAATGTCCTAGGTTCAGTCCCTTTCATATCTAGTTAAAAGGTAGCAGGTGTTGGGAAATACCTCTGCTGGGGACTGAAATTCTGAAGCTCAGAGGTAGAGGAACTGTTTGCAGACCAGATCCCAGATTCTGTTTTCGGCATCCCCAGATAGAACTGCAAAAGACTCCCTGCTTGAAATCCTGGGATGTCACTGCCAATCAGTGTAGACCATATTGAGCTGTGGAATATGGAATGCCCTGTGGAACGCCCTCCCATCAGATGCCAAGGAAAGAAACTATCTGACTTTTAGAAGACATCTGAAGCCAGACCTGTTTAGGGAAGTTTTTTATGTTTGATTTTTATCACATTATTATTATTATTATTATTATTATTATTATTATTATTCTGTTCGGAGCTGCCCAGATGGGTGGGGTTTTATTTATTTATTTATTTATTTATTTATTATTAGACTCTATAAGGCAGCTTCCTCTGTTCCATCAGCACCAACTACAACTCCCATCATGCCTGGACTGTGCTGGCTGGAGAGTTGTAGCTCCAGAACATGGAGGAGCACAACTTTCCACACCCCTGTCTTAATAATAAAGTTGCAACATATGAATCTTATCCAATAATCTTATTACCAGGAACACATGTTCCTGTGATGCTGGAGAGCCATCATAGGAATAAACTATACTGGGGGGATCGTCTGACTTGTTGGAAGGCAACTTCTAATGCATAGATCCAGTCTGGTGTATGGATGGGTTGTGCCTGGTAAGTTTCCCCTTCTATTTCCCTCTTAAAATAATAATAACATGACAGTGTTCTTTAAAAGTAAAAGTAAAGTTTACTTACATTCAGTTCGCAGCAGTAATCTGAAGGCAGGCTTTATCTTGTGGTTACAGTTACATTTATAGAGAGAAGAAGTCTGAGTTAAGCCTCAGACAGTATACAGTGGTACCTGGTTACGAACTTAATTCGTTCCGGAGGTCGGTTCTTAACCTGAAACTATTCTGAGGTACCACTTTAGCTAATGGGGCCTCCTGCTACTGCCGTGCCGCAAGTGCACGATTTCTGTTCTCATCCTGAGGTAAAGTTCTTAACCCGAGGTACTACTTCTGGGTTAGCGGAGTCTGTAACCCGAAGTGTTTGTAACCCGAGGTGTTTGTCACCTGAGGTACCACTGTACTGCCTTGTGGCTTCCATCCTCTGTAAGGATGAGCCATGTGCTGCTGGCTAAGAGCCAGAAGATGAGTCCAAAAGGAGAAAATGGAAAAGGGGAAGATGGCTTTTACAGGGTCTACTAGGGTCACACCCATCCACCTGGTCACACACAGGGGGAGGAGGCTCCAGAACAGGTATGACAGGAAGTCCTCCCTGTCTGGAGCTACATTCCCCTGTGCATTCACTCTAGGCAAGAGGAAAATGTTGTATTTGACTGCTTCAGTGAAGATACATCCCACAGTCTTCTCCCTGCAAATGGGGGCTGTGGGTTAAGCCAGGTATGCCCAAATTTGCATCTCTATGCCAAACTGGATCCCTGTCTGACACAGCTCAGCATCTGCCTCTCACACAAAAGCCTGCAGCGTCAAGACAGCTGCTGGAATTGGGGGCAGAGTAGCTGTCCCTTTTGTTGCTGACAAGACAATTTCCATCTGATCCCCTAAAAGCTCTTGTGACATCCGCAATTTTCCAGATGGATAATGAAAACCTGTAAGCCGGGGCGTCTCGGCGGCTTTCGATGCGCCTGCCCGTGGAGCTGCATCCAGCGGTTTTCATATCTGCTGACAGGACTTAATAATCATTACGCTAAGTGGAGCCGTCACGGTGGGAGCAGGTGAGGCTGCTGTCCTTGGATGGAGGGATATTCTTCTTCGTTCATGACGCCGAGGTGTGATGAAGAGGCTGCTTAAAGCCAGCATGCCCCAAGCAAAATCTAGTTGGCCTAACCTAGTTTGCTCCTAGGAATCCAAACGTTCTGCTTTTGTTTGGATGAGGACAGGCATTGCGAAGTCTCTGTTTCGTCTCCTGCTGACCTTGATTTAGTTTGCAGAGAACGAATGTAGAAGCATCTGCTTTCCATGCAGAAAGCCTTAGGTTCAATCTCTGGCATTGCCAGGTGGGGCTGGGAATGACCCCTATCTGAAATCCCAAAGGGCTGTTGCCTGTCAGTGCAGACAGGACAGTGGTACCTCAGGTTAAGAACTTAATTTGTTCTGGAGGTCCGTTCTTAACCTGAAACTGTTCTTAACCTGAGGTACCACTTTAGCTAATGGGGCCTCCCACTGCCGCCGCTGCACGATTTCTGTTCTCATCCTGAAGCAAATTTCTTAACCCGAGGTACTATTTCTGGGTTAGCAGCGTCTGTAACCTGAAGTGTCTGTAACCTGAAGCGTCTGTAACCCAAGGTACCACTGTACTGAGGCAGAAAAACTGGTGATGTGACAGCTTCCTATTATTACTATTACTATTACTATTACTATTACTATTACTATTACTATTATTACTATTACTATTATTATTATTTTGGGGGGAGTGGTAGGCACCTGCTTTGCATGTAGAAGGTCCATGGCTCTCTCACAGAAGTGCCCATTTGTTGGCTCAGAGCAAAGGTACGTGTTCTTTGCCAAGTTAAGGCTTGTGTCCACTCCCCTGTTCAAAAGGAAGAGGCAGGGGGAATGTAGATTGTTACTTTATTTTAAATTAGTTTTTTTAATAAAGTCTCTGTGTGTTTGTGTAAGTGCGTGTGACAAAACAAACAAATGAGCAAGGAAAAGTTCATACAGCATCTCCGCTTTCAATTCATAGAGTCTTTTTCACAGTTTGTTTACGTTTGGCATGAGACACTATTATCATTAATATTGGGGGGGAGGGATAGTGATATTTTGTTTTATTGCATAGTACTTGTGGGATGCGGATGGCAATGTTGTCTAAACCACTGAATGTCTTGGGCTTGCCGATCACAAGGTCGGCGGTTCGAATCCCTGTGACAGGGTGAGCTCCCGTTGCTCTGTCCCAGCTCCTGCCAACCTAGCAGTTCGAAAGCACACCAGTGCAAGTAGATAAATAGGTAATGCTGCGGCAGGAAGGTAAACAGCATTTCCGTGTGCTCTGGTTTCCATCACAGTGTCCTGTTGTGCCAAAAGCGATTTAGTCATGCTGGCCACCTGACCTGGAAAGCTGTCTGTGGACAAACACCGGCTCCCTCGGCCTGAAAGCAAGATGAGCACCACAATCCCATATTTGCCTTTGACTGGACTTAACTGTCCAGGGGTCCTTTATCTTTTTATAGTGCTTGAACAGGTCTTTTGTGTCAGTATCACACGGGTTGGTCATTTATTTATATACAGTGGTACCTTGGGTTACATACGCTTCAGGTTACATACGCTTCAGGTTACACACTCCACTAACCCAGAAATAGTGGTTCAGGTTAAGAACTTTGCTTCAGGATGAGAACAGAAATTGTGTTCCAGTGGCGCGGCAGCAGCGGGAGGCCCCATTAGCTGAAGCGGTGCTTCAGGTTAAGAACAGTTTCAGGTTAAGAACGGACCTCCGGAACGAATTAAGTACTTAACCCGAGGTACCACTGTAGTTAGTTATTTTTATTAGCATTGTTAGGGATTGGAGGGTCCAGAGCTTGCTTGGTTGCGTGTAGATTGCTGACTCAACATCTGAGCTCGTACTTAAGCCATGTAATTCACTTGTGGTGTCTTTAACTCTTGCCTTGCCTACATATTGCTCAAATTTATGCATTAAAGGATTTGGCAGAAATAGAAACCTGAGTCTGAGTTCTTCATCCAGCCAGGACAATTACAAGTCAGCAATGGGGGGGGGGGGATAGCCTGGGGGGGGGAGAGTTGTTGGGGGTCCAGATTCAGAGTTCTAGCAGGCTATAACAGGCTGGCAATTTGGAGTTTCCCTCATCCCTGCACACCTGACTGTGCTGCAGTGGCGCCGTGATTCGTTGTGGCATCTGCCGTATTTAACCGTCAAACCTGCCCACCTCTCGTTAGGGGTCCCCCTTGCCAGCTCTCTGGCACCTGTTCTGTCTCAGGGCATCACTCTGTTTGTTTAACAGAGAGATTAAGCACGGCGTGATGTCTCCCAGCGGAGGAGCTGAGGAAGCTGTTGCCATCTATAAATGGGAGTCTAGGTTTTGTGTCTGCATCTGCGTGTGCTTGAGAGCTTATTTTTTTCTGAAGTTAATTGATGTCAATTACTTGTGAGTCACTTTTTTTAAAAAAAAGTAATGGCAGTAGTTAGCACTATATACCACAAACACAGTACAAAGAGGGGAATTTGAAGGCATGGTTGCTATGATGGAAATGCTGACTGCCCCTTCCTTTCCATTCTTATCCTGTGCATTTCCTCTGCCCCACATTTGGTTACACCTAGCTTGCAATTTAATTTGGAGAACTTCTAAACTTAGTCTTGGAAGAGGTCTGCAACAATTCTCAATGGGTCACTTTATTCTTTTTTCACTTTCAGTTACTGATGTGCGTCACATAGCATATGTGCACTAAATAAATCAGAGAAAGAGAGAGGAGGAGGAGGAGAAGTCTTGATAGGATTTGATCAGTGGTGGCTAGTGCCCATTGGGACTGGTGGGGCAGAAGGCAGAAAGGCTAACAGTAGATGGAGCCAGAGCCAATGGTAGGGAGAGCCAACTAATTCTAGTCTTCGTCAACATCCTCCTCCCTACTGCATGCTACAAGAGCAACACTTGAGATCAGGAGGAGGAAGCTGACAGTCAGCACCACCCCATGGGCTGGTTGTAAGTAAGAAGGCAGGCAGGTAGGGACTGGATGAGGGCAGACTGAGATTGGTGGGGCAGTACCCCATTCACCCAAGTGGACCTGTCTTTGCTGGATTCTATAATTGCATCAATACACCTTTTGTCTCTTGCGATCCAATAAATGCACGTATCTGTGGGAGTGCATCAGTTACATATATATCGAAGGCATGACTCAGAAACAATGCCAAATGGTGCTCATGCAATGGTTGAGGGAAGTCTGAAAGTCTAAAATGGAAGACTGGCAAATCACTAATGCAGGAGTAGCCAAAATTGTGCTCCCTCCCGCCCAATGATGTGGACTACTAACACATTTCATTAAGCCTAATTTGCATCCAATTCTTGTGTATGTGGGTGTTAGGAGAGTTTTACTGTGCTAAGTCAGAAAATAAAGGTTCCCTGCAACCAACCAACCAACCAACCAACCTTCCTGAAATCTGGTGGGACTCCATTGCCTGCAAATTTAATCAACTTATGTGAGGGGGGGGGGGGAGTTACAGCCATATTTATTTATTTATTGGTTCCTCGTTATAGTGGGGGGAGGACAGAGTTTAGGATTGTACAGATCAGATTTGTACAAATCAGAATGACATAGAGTTAATCCAAAATAAATCAGGCTGTTTTCACATGCTACGAATATAAGGTGAATCTTGTGGTTGCTGCACATGCTTAGCCCTGAACTGGGGCAGCTGTACTTAGTGGGAGTAGGGCAGATAAGTGCATAGTCTCAACACTCAGATAAGTTCATTCCCCCACCCCCTGCACTCTATAAGTGCTCCCTTAACAAAGACTTTGTTTTGGAAACCCTGTGATTAATTTGGAAATAATGGCTAGTGCAGAGATATTTAGTAGACTGTGATTTTTTAATCAAGGAGAAGCAGCTAAATTTACAAACAGAGAGAGTAAAGCAGGCATAACAAACGACTACAGAGTCCCTGAGATCAATTTATAGTTTTCCTTGGCGACTCCCCTTCAGCCCCCCTCTTATTGTCTTTAAAATGAATGAATGAATGAAGACTGAATTTGCATGCATAGAATGGCAACATGATTTCTGGCAGCTGAGCTGAGAGGTTGGCAAAAGGGTTGTGTTTGTGTGTGCACTTGTTGTGAGTGGCTTTTTTTTGGGGTGGGGGAGAGAATCTAAAGCACAACTGCTGCAAATGTTGCTATGAAATAACATAGGACTAAGATGACACGGGTGGCACTGTGGTCTAAACCACAGAGCCTAGGGCTTGACGATCAGAAGGTTGGCAGTTCAAATCCCCGCGACGGGGTGAGCTACCATTGCTGGGTCCCTGCTCCTGGCCACCTAGCAGTTCAAAAGCACATCAAAGTGCAAGTAGATAAATAGGTACTGCTCCAGCGGGAAGGTAAACAGCATTTCCGTGCACTGCTCTGGTTCACCAGAAGCAGCTTAGTCATGCTGGCCACATGACCCGGAAGCTGGTTGCGGACAAACACCAGCTCCCTTGGCCTACAGAGCGAGATGAGCACGCAACCACAGAGTCGTCCATGATTGGGCCTAATGGTTATGGTACCTTTACCTTTAAGATGGCACTCTCCTTTCTAATACAGGGATAGAGAACCCACAGTCCTTCACCCACTATTGGGCTCAGACTCCCATCAACCTCAACCAGCAAGGTCAAAAGTCAGAAGTTGAAATCCTAGAATGGGATACATTTTTCATCCTGAAGGCCATGTTCCCTTGTTGATAGACATCTGAGTGCCTCATGTCACCCCCATAACTAAGCAACTCCCCACAAGCAGGACTCAAGCACAAGAACCCTATTCCGTTCTATGCTTTCTGTGTAAGGAACGTCCTACTTATTGAGAGATGGTTGCTTAAATCCCTTCTGGCTTTTAAGAAAGCTCTTAAGACCCATTTGGGTTAGTGTTTTTCGCAATTATATTATTCTTTTTACTTTATTGGTCTTCTCCTCCATCATTCCTTCTGCCCCTTCTATTATATTATCCATTAGTTTGGAATGTTTGGGAGCTTTGTTCCTGATTCTTGCTAGCTAATTTTGTCCACTGTCTAGTTAACGATGAGGAATAAATGTGATTGAGTTTGTGTTTAAAAGCCTCCCTAATTCTTTCCTCCCAAAATAATGCATGAACCAAAATTTACACTTCTGCAGATGCAATTCTCTAGCCAAGTCGTGTGCACACTGATGCATATACTAGGGTAAAATGTGCACCAAAATGCATGTATTGGTGAAAATAATGTACAAAAGTGCATTCTGTTACATGGGCTTTCAGGTGTTGATCCTTTGGATAATGACTGATTTATATACTGCTTACATGCCAAAATGGCTTCTAAGCCATTTATAAAATCAGTTATAAAATCTACACTTCATTAAAATACATCATAACACAATCCCATCAAAGCATTAAAAACATCCATCATTGAAATATACAGTGAAATCAAAAAACCGTAGAAAGTAAAATAGTGGGGGTTTTTTTAAAAAGCAACTAAAGAAATTAGATCAGGAAATTCAAGTTCAAAGGCATGCTTGCCAGGGATTCACTTTTATTTCAGTTGCATCCACCTGAGTGGCATGAAAGGTTGTTGGTTGCCGTTTCCTTCTTCTGTCAAGGCACTGCCAGATAAGAGCTATATAAACACAATTTATTTTATATATATATATTATTATTAGTACGATATGTGACAGCTTTGTGATCCGAGCCAATTTCAATTAATTTTTCAAGAAATGTGTTTCCCCCTTATGTTGCGCTGCGTGTCAACTGCTTTCCAAACCAATATATATTATGCCTGCCACATACCCTTTGTCAACTGATTTTGTAACTCTGTCCAAAGAGAGAGAGAGAGAGCGGGAGGGTAGAAAAATAAATGAATTGAGTTACACTGGCATGATTTCTTCTTTGTTAACTTGTAACTCCTTGCCTTACTTATTATTTGCTCCTGGCTCTGCTATGCATAATAACAACTTTAAGTAACAACTTATCTTAGTAGAAGTTTATTTCTTTTCCCTTTGTACAAGTGACAGAGATTAGAACAAGGCTTTATCCTTTCCTTTGCCAGTTGTATTTGAGAAAGCAGACGTTTTACCAGATGTTTGAAATCACATGTTTGAAAAGGGGAAATAAAAATACCAAGCGGCAAGGGGGTGGGGTTTGAATTAAAACTCTTATCTTCCTGTGCCCAGAAATGTAATGGAGCAAGGACAGAGAACTTCACTGCTGGCCACATGGGGCCCTCCAAGTCCCCTCTAGCAGTCCTTCAGCACTCTCCCCATGCTATTCTACCTTCTCAGCTACAACCCCTCTCTGCAGACCAGACCCTTCAACTTGCTCTGTTTCACACCCTCTGTGAGTGTTTCTGCCAGGCTATAATATATCCTTGAACTTTGACAATGGTTCTTGCTTCCACTGATGGAGGAGATCTCTCTCTCTCTCTCTCTCTCTGTGTGTGTAGAAAGTGGCCTATGGTATGAAGGTGAAATTTAAGCCTATTGCTCCACCCACTTTTGCTTCTGGCCCCGCCCACCATTGCCACATGGTCCCTGGAATGCTGTCCAGAAGGGCAACTCTTGGCTTGAAACCGACACCCCTGTAATAGTGCTTGGAAATAAGACCACAAAGTTGATGACAGTTTCATGATGAGTACAAATGCCTTTATTATATAGCTGCCAACAAGCTTAAGGCACTCCATAAGAAGCAGGTTCTGCTGGTGTATCGGTTAAGGGGAGGAAGGTAGGTGGGTTGTGCATGTGTCATAGCTGGTTCCTATGGACTGTACTGGGACTACAGTCATACCTTGGTTCTCGAACGCCTTGTGAGTTGAACATTTTGGCTTCTGAACACCGCAAACCCAGAAGTGAGTGCTCTGGTTTGCGAACATTTTTTGGAAGCCAAACATCTGACGCTGCTTCAGTGGCTTCCAATTGAGTGCAGGAAGCTCCTGCAGCCATTTGGAAGCCGCGCCTTGGTTTTCTAACATTTTCGGAAGTCGAACGGACTTCCGGAATGGATTCTGTTCGAGAACCAAGGTACGACTGTAATTTCCTTATGCCAGGCCATCCATCTAGCCCCAAATTGTCTTCTCTGATTGAATCTAGCCTTCAGAGTCTCTAGCAGAGGTCTTCCTTGTGTTATAAAATTTTAGGGTACACATACATAGCAGGCACAGACTCCACAGAAAACCAATCCTCCACCTTTCAAGATTTAGGAAATATTCCCTGAGAAGATCACACATTATTTTAGCATACAGAACAATCCCCAAAAAGCTATCTTGGCTCCCCTCATTACACTAAATACTTCCTCTACAACAGGAAATATATTGGAGACACCTTTCCTGACAGTTCTTTCACTTACAAATCCTACAAATCCTGTCTTAATGACATATTTTGTGTATGAATAGGATATGCCTGTGACTTGAATTCAAGAACTAAAGTATTTAACATTTCAAAAGAATGGCCAGACTGCCCAGGTAATTCAATCAGTAAAACTTTATCGGGTATCTTGGCAGATGGTAGAGAAGCCACATACTCAAATTTCTGTGGCAGACTGCCTCTTTCTGTATGTACTGTATGATGCTTTTAGGGTGGTCTTTGGGTAAGGGGTTGGGCAATGTCTGAATAATTTAAGGGTTCAGCCCACTTTTTTCTTGCAAGGAGGAGAGAACTTTGTTGCAACAGAAAAATAAAATCTGCCTTGCTTTCAATGGATCCTGCGTCCATCCATTCTTTTTGAGCAGCAAAAGCCAGCCACCAATTTTTCTACAACACTTGACTTCTGCTATCTGATGCTATTTGGCTGGAGGTGTCAAAGATCAAATCCAGTACCACCTTCTTACAAACATGTGCTCTACCCCTGAGTTGCACTTCTCCTTATTTCCACACCCCCTTTCAGCCCTTTCTGTGCTGCTGCTGTTTTTATTTTTGTTCTGAAGTCTGAAAAGCAACGTTCAGCCTAAAAGCGTGGGATGCTGATCTGCTCATCCCCAGAATGGCATTACTCAGATAAGGCTATGGTAACTAGCAATTGGGCTTATGTTTCCTTGAGCTTCTCATGCTGTCTTCCTGCTTCTTGCATTATGCAGCAAGATAGGCCAGCTTTCCCTTTTAATGACCTTGTCGCTTGTCTGGGGAATTAGTTAATGCTCTTTAACACAAACAGCGAGCTGACTGGGACGCACCGTTTTCTTCCCTGTGCGCAAGCTGTTGGCGTTGCAAGATGTCTGCATATTTTACCCTTGGCGAGTAGAGTATGTAAATGCACCCCACATGGTGCATCACATAATCTGGTTTCTTCCATGACCTCGATTGCTTCTGTTTCCGCATCTTCCCTTGTGCCAACGGACATTTGTATTTTTCTGTATCGGAAATGGGAGTTTTTAATTGTTTTTTCCTTCCTTGGAGAAGCTGCTCTTTAAGACTGCAACTTGACTGCCACTTTATGCAACAGAATCCTTGACCAGACAGCTAATTTACATGAGTCTATGGCTGAAATAATGCAGCCGGAGATCAGAAAGGAAAGGGAAGGTTGCATGAAGGTGCATCAAAAATCGCTAGTATCCTCGAGTTCAGGCAGCCATCAAAATCAGTGCAATGAAAACACTGGCCTAATATTACTTGCAGTGAATAGGTGTTGCCACACAAAAATATTGGTCCCACACCAAGTGCAAAATTAGTATTATGTGGCACCTGTAAAAAGTGCCAGTTCTGCAGATTGGAGTGTTCAAGTGGCTACATACTGAGATCTACCATCTCATCCCGATCTAGCTTCTCTCCATCCCTTATGTATGCCATCTGGGGCAATTTACTGGGGATTTGCTTTTTCCAATCACGCCAGTGCAGGAAAAAGCACAGAGGGCGGCGGAGGAAGAGGACCTCAGCAGGGGTGGAGGAAGGGGTGTGTGGTGTGTGTGTGGGCCGCCCCAGGTGTCACCACTGTTGGGGGTGACAAAATGCTGGGTGGCACTCACCACGGGGCCTGCAACGCACCCGAGTCACACGTCTCTCCTGGGACACACTGCCCAAACGGTCTGCCAGCTGCCTCCTCCCCCCAGCTGTAGGGCAGCTGAGTGGGAGGAGGCAGGCAGACGCCAGAGGCCCCGCAGTGCGCCCTGCCCCTATAGGCGGCTTGCCCTGCCCCTATAGGCGGCTTGCCCTGCCCCAGGCGTGCTGCCCCAAGCGCCCAAGCGGCTTCCTCCGCCGCTGGACCTGAGTCTGCCATTTGCATAGAAATGCATTTAACTTGACAGTCAGATGGAGTGTGGTGTAGGAAGCAACTTGAGATGGAAATACAAACAGGAGGCCACTTCCTTTTTCTTGAACACAGTACGGCACTTAGCACAGCACTTGGGAGATTTATAAAATAGTTTTACTCTTTACGTGGTTGTTGGTTGCAATCCTGTATTCACTTACATGGCAGTAAGTCCACTTGAACTCAGTGGGGTTTATTTCTGAGTAGGATTCTGTGGTAAAGCTGATTATGTATGCTGCTTCTATTTTAGAAAGGAGTTTTAAAGCAGTGTCTGCTATAGTTTCAAAAGGCCTTCATGTTTTTTGTTTTTGTTTTTAATTGTTTTATTGTAATTGTGCTCCTTTTTTGTTAGCTGCTCCTGGGGGGGGGGTGTTTAGAAATTTTATTTGATAATGTCGAGTCAGTGGTATCTTTTGGCTTCCAATAAAACAGACATTGCTCCTTTCCAATGGACCTTAACAGTTTATTTTAATGTAAAATGGAGTTATTGAGGACTGGAGTCCCTAAATAACCCAAAGTTCAATAACCCAAAGAACAAGCCACAGTCTCTTCTTCTCTTGCTTCCTTCAAAAGGCATATTGGAACCCTCCTCCCATCTCTAACTCTTCACTCCCCCAATACTGTGGCCTGGGACATTATCACACTGTCTACTCAAGTGGTAGTCAATTTGATGTCATCCAAATGTTCCTGGAGACTACATATCCCATCATCCCCGAGCATTGGGCAATGGTGGTTGGGGATGATAGGAGTTGGATCCAGAAGTTTCCAAGGAAGAGGGATGGATTGATTTACTTGCTCATAATTCTTTCTGCCATATTGGACTCTAGAGGTACCACAAGGAAAACTGGAAGATGTGATAGAGAAAGCAGATTGCCCTCTCCCAGACTTGGCTTATTAGTTAAACTCTTCAGATTAATAATTTCCATTCTGATTACTTCCTGATTAAGTTGGCAAGGCCACTTCGTTACTTAATCCTCTTTGAAAACCCTCTGAGCACAACGCTCAAAGTAAACTGTGGGTGGAGGGACTGAAATATTAAATGAGGCAAATATGCTACAAACAGACACGATTCTCCCAGTTGGGTGAGCTGTCTTGCTCCGCTTATATTGATTTCCATTGTCTTCCATTGTGTCTTCCCAGAAGGGTTCTTTGGCACTTGTTTCTCTGCCTCCCATCGCACAACCTGCTTTGCGGACTGTTTCGCCAGCATCTCTATAACAAATTGCGCCACTTCACTTGTTGAGCCTGATAATTAGGGATGATATCCTAGCGATTTACAGAGGGGAAGAGGGAGGAGGGATGCCTTTGTTTGCCAGCTCTGTTTGGAAACATTAGGCGGGCCTTCTTTGTGTGTTGTCTTGATTAAAATGAGCTGCTCAACTCATAAGGCCAGCTTTGAATGCATTTCAAGAGAGCAGGGGGTTACCACCAATGATGGGTCCAGGTGTTTGGGAGACTTCCCGGAATGGTTTTGCCGACACCCGCTTGCCTTGCTTGGCAATATCTTCCTGTTCTCCTAACCCTCACAGCTAAAATGTTCCTTGGAGAACTGTTTGGATGTTATGATTTCCCACCTCATGTTTTAAATATATGAGCAACAGAGAATCTGGGGGATTTCCCAGAGGCATGATCATTGGCCCATGCCAGTTCGAGGATTTGGGGAGGCTTTGGGCAATCAGTGAGAAGACTTTCCTATAATACTGGAACTCGTGGACATCCAGTGAAGCTGAATGTTGGAAGATTCAGGGCTGATAAAAGAAACTACTTCCTTGTGCAGTGCTCAGTTAAACTATGGAACTTGATCTCATAAGAGGCTATGGTGACTGCCAACTTGGATGGCTTTGCTCTGCCTTCAATGGTCGGAGGCAGTAATGCTTCTGAATACCAGCTGCTAGAAACCACAGGAAGGAAGAGGCCTCTTGTGCTCAGGTCCTGCCTTCGGCATCTGTTGGGTGGCCAAAAGGATGCTGAACAGGTTGGGCCATTGGCCTGCAGCAGCAGGCTCTTCTTATATTCATAAGAGCCAAGGGTTTGCAAACTGAGAATACCCTCATGCTGCTTCTGACTTTTTTCGAGTATTCTGGGCAAAACAAGGAGGAGGAGGACACTGTTATTTCCTTTCATTCATTGAATTTATACACCACCCTATACTCAGAGGTCTCAGGGCTGTTCACAAGAAAGATCACAAAATATATAAAATAAAAATATAATAATAATCCAGTGCAACATTTTCCAGCACCTAAAAAGGTAAAAAGGTAAAGGACCCCTGACAGTTAAGTCCAGTAACAGATGACTCTGGGGTTGCGACGCTCATATTGCTTTACTGGCCGAGGGAGCCGGCGTTTGTTCACAGACAGTTTTTCTGGGTCATGTGGCCAGCATGACTAAGCCACTTCTGGCAAAATCAGACAAGTGCACGGAAACGCCGTTTACCTTCCCACTGCAACGGTACCTATTTATCTACTTGCACTTTGACATGCTTTTGAACTGCTAGGTTGGCAGGAGCTGGGACAGAGCAAATGGAGCTCACACCATCGCAGGGATTCAAACCACCAACCTTCCGATCGGCAAACCCTAAGCTCAGTGGTTTAGACCACAGTGCCACCCGCGTCCCAGCAGCTACAAATGCCCAGACTTTTAATCATTCAGAACTGGCCTTGGAGGGTCAGAAGTAGGAGCAGATTTTATAAATGAAAATTATAAATAAGCTTATTTTTAAAAAAGAAGAAGACTACTTGGATGGTGCTCTGGGGCATTCACAAGAGGACCAATACAAAATCATTTGGAGATGGAACCAGGAAAGTCCATCCAGAGAGACTATGACAAGGAGACAGGTGTGCAGGCAGAAAGGCAAGTAAGCCCGTAAGGATGCTATGTTTGTATCAAACATAGCACTATGTTAACCTCACTTTGCAGTATACTTGTTCTGCTGGAGCAATGTTTTGCCCCAGTGAAATGCTGTTTCACAAGAGAAAGCATAAGCAAGTCACTGGTAACTTCATTGCACAATGAATTTGCACTAGTGCAACTATTTCACTGATTCCTTTGCTGTGCAGCAGTAAAATGCAGATAGAGAACACTGGATAGCACCCTAAATGACTGTGATGGGTAGGGAAAACAGACAGGAAAATAAAAGAGGACTGAGGCAGGCTGACAGGCAAAGCACCTTGATTAAAACTAGGGAAACACAACAGCACAGTTTGACTGTTGCCTAGGTGATTATCTAGGCCTGACCCGGAAAGATTTATAACTAGGTTAGGAGGAATCAAGGAACAGTGCCTGGAATGTATGTGAAACCAGGTTGGGGCCTGAGATGACAATACTGCCTTTTCTTTGAGACAGTAAAACAAATGTTCAGATAACAACAACAGCCAGTACATTTTATTTTTAATGGGTATATTTTTAGTTGGCATGTATTTGAACGGAGCCCTGGGATCCTTCAGGATAAAGGGTAATTTAAAAGTCCAAATACAAATGACGATGATTCAGAAGTGGTAATGGTGATGATGGAAAATATAAATGCTAACACAGTCTCACACATAAACCATAATACCCAATAGATAAGTAAATAAGACAAAATAAACAAGGCTGCCGTGAATGGAGTTTAAATGGTTTTAAATCCCATCACGCACTCCAGTCAGTCCACTAAAAATTTTAAAGCAAAGTTGGGGAACATTTTCAACCTATGGGCCACATTGCCTTCTTGGTAACTGTCAGGGAACTGCCATCGGAGCCAGGGGGAGAGGGAGGGCTCCAGAGGGATTCCGGAGAGTGTCCCAGGAGGGAGAGAAGCAGCACATCTTCTGGGGAAGGAAATCAGCGTAGCACCAGTGGAGAAGGGGGGCAGATGGGGGAATCGGTGAGGTGGCTCCATGACTCTTCGCCGGGGACCAGCGGGGAGAGCACGGGTCCTCCGCTGCCCACACCCTCCCTGCGCAGAAGGCTTCCGCGCAGGGAGACTAGGCGGAGACTAGGCGTCAAAGAACTTATTTGCTGGAAGAAGTTCAAGAAACGCCCACTGACGGATTCTGCCAGCGATTGAGACAGCCACGGGCGAGTGGCTGTCCGGACAGAAAAGGTTCACTCAGGCAACCCAGCCAGGTGGGGCGCCGATTTACGCACGAGCAACCCCTAGAACCATTACAGCAATCCGTCAGTCACTGACGTTGCTTGTGCGCAGCCCCTGAAAGGCAGCACGATGAGCCAAACAGGAACAGCCGGAGAGACGGAGCAGCCAGCTGCGGTGCGGAGTCTGGTAGAAAGGAACCGAGACTTGGAGACGCATGTAGCTATCCTGACGGCGCGGCTGGAGGAAAGACGGGCTCAGGATGCACAGGTCAGAACCACCCCCATCGCAAGGAAAGTACCGGGGCTGGTACACAAGTTTGGTGGAAAGCCCCAAGACTACAACAGAAGTGCAGTACGCTTTGGAGCTGCAGAAAGATGACTTTGCTGATGACAGGGAAAGGGTGGCTTACATTGTGGGGCATCTGCAGGATGGGGCGCACGAATGGATCAGGCCCCTAATGGCGACGCAGAAGAAGAAGAAGAAGAGTTTGGATTTGATATCCCGCCTTTCACTCCCTTTAAGGAGTCTCAAAGCGGCTAACATTCTCCTTTCCCTTCCTCCCCCACAACAAACACTCTGTGAGGTGAGTGGGGCTGAGAGACTTCAAAGAAGTGTGACTGGCCCAAGGTCACCCAGCAGCTGCATGTGGAGGAGCGGAGACTCAAACCCGGTTCCCCAGATTACGAGACTACCGCTCTTAACCACTACACCACACTGGCTCTGACGCAAAATGATGCCTTGAAGGACCTTAAGAAATTCTTTCAGGGGATGGACGCGATGTTCTCCAGCGAGGTGGAGCAAAGCGTGACAAGGCGGGAACTGATGGGGTGCAAGCAGGGGAGCCAGTCCGTCAGAAACTACCGGTCACGTTTTGCGATGTTAGTCCACCGGCTCGGGTGGGATCTGGACTCTGAACCGATACAAATGTTGTTTGAGGCGGGTATGTCCCCTGAAGTGAAAGACAAGTTGTCCCGAGCACCCCGGCCATGGTCGATGGACGAGCTCACAAAGGCTGTGCTCGCGATAGGCGTACGCCAAGAAGCGCGGGCGCAGGAGAAGCGGGAAATGAGAGAGGAACGTTTCCATGACTACCGCATTCCAGAGATGCCGAGGGAGCCTTCCCAGGCGGCGGAGCCAATGGAAATTGATGGCGCGCTCGCGAGGTTTCAAACTCCGGTGAAGGTCGTAAAAGGGAGGGAAAGGGGTGGAAAACTACTAAGAAGTGTTTCCTCTGTCAACGACCAGGACAATTTGCTAAGGTCTGCCCTCAACGAAAGGCCTGACAAGGGATGGTGGGGGCTGCAGGCCTGGACGAGAAGGGGGAGGAAGGGCAGGCGCAGGGAAACGACAACGCCTGGCTGCCAACCAGCAGGGGCAGCAGCCAGGCCAGCAACCAATAGAAGTGCCCCAGCCTGACCCCCCCAAGGCAGCTATAGCCATAGAAGTGGTGCTAGAACTCCTGAATGGGCACCCTGTCAAAATTAAGGGACTGCTGGATTCGGGCAGCTCGTGTAATTTCTTCAGCAGAGACTTCGCTCTGGAGCACCAACTCCACCTGTTGCCTCTAGATTTTCCCTTGCAGGTGACAACCATCGATGGCAGGGAGGGGAAGTGACACACCAGACCCCGCCAATGCGAATGAGGGTTTCCAGGCACACGGAGACCATTGCCTTTCATGTGGCCACACTGGCAGGACCCCCAATAATACTGGGAATGAGCTGGTTGGCACTGCATGATCCCGTAGTGTCATGGCATCAGCGGTCAGTCACCTTTGGGTCAGCTTACTGCTTAGGACACTGTCTGGGAGGGGAGAACCCAAGAATGACGGTGGCCAGGGTGGCTGGGCTGGCCGTGGAACAAAAGGGGGAGGTGCCACCACAATATGCTGACCTGAAGGAGGTCTTCAGCGAGAAGGAGGCAGATAGACTACCCCCCACAGGCCCTTTGACTGCCAAATCAACCTACTCCCAGGGGCTCAGTTGCCGGTGGGTAAGCTGCATGCCATGTCCAACCGGGAGATGCAGGAGTTGCATCAGTTTATTGACAAGAACCTGAAGAGGGGGTTCATAAGGGAATCAAAGGCGAAGGGGGGCAGTCCGGTGTTCTTTGTGGACAAAAAAGACACTAATCTGCCTAGATTGGTCGTGGATTATAGGGGGTTGAACCCGTGACCTTCCCAATGCCAAGGATTGACGACATTTTAACACGGGTGAGGCAGGGGAAGATTTTGACCAAGCTGGACCTCAGGGGGGCATACAATTTAATCAGGTAGAGGAGAGGGAACACCACAACCAAGCCACGGAAATACTCGATTCAAGGTGGCGAGGTCGCCAGGTGGAGTACTTGGTAGCTTGGGAAGGAGAACCCAGGTCAGAAAACATGTGGGTCCCCGCTGAGTCAATCAATGATGGGTATCTGGTGGAAGAATTCCACAGTTTGTTCCCGGATAAGCCAAAACCACTAGCGAGATTCTGGGAGGAAGAATTTGGAACCACAGACAACGAAGGGGACTTTGTGGGTTTTCCTGCCTCCGAAGAGGAGGGAGGAGATGTGTCAGAGGGAGAAGAATCAGACTGGGAGGTCCAGCCTGAGGGGAGAGATCTGAGCGGGTGGGAGGCTGGTTTTGAATCCTCAGAGGATGGTGACAGCTCCTTCAGGGGATTCCCCGCATCGTCGGCCGAGGAAAGAGACGAGGTTATATCGGAAAATCGTGCCGGGGGTGGAGGGGGTCCTGGGGAGGAGGTGGATGTCAGGGAACTGCCATCGGAGCCAGGGGGAGAGGGAGGGCTCCAGAGGGATTCCGGAGAGCGTCCCGGGAGGGAGAGAAGCAGCACATCTTCTGGGGAAGGAAATCAGCGTAGCACCAGTGGCGAAGGGGGGCAGATGGGGGAATCGGCGAGGTGGCTCCATGACTCTTCGCCGGGGACCAGCGGGGAGAGCACGGGTCCTCCGCTGCCCACACCCTCCCTGCGCAGAAGGCTTCCGCACAGGGAGACTAGGTGGAGACTAGGCATCAGAGAATCTCTTTGCTGGAAGAAGTTCAAGAAACGCCCACTGACGGATTCTGCCAGCGATTGAGACAGCCACGGGCGAGTGGCTGTCCGGACAGAAAAGGTTCACTCAGGCAACCCAGCCAGGTGTGGTGCCGATTTACGCACGAGCAACGCCTAGAACCATTACAGCAACCTTCTAAGGGCCACATGCAAGGGGAAGGCAGGACCAGAAGCAGAAATGGGCAGAGAAACAAATGCTTTCTACACAAATTCATACCTTCCCCCTGCCCGCACCATCTGCATTCAGGCAAGCAACAGGCCTAATCAGAGTTCAGTGGCACGTTCTAGGCTGGCTGGGTCAGTAAAGGTTGTAGTCCATACCCTCCAATATTTCTCCAGTGAAAATAGGGACGTCCTATTCAACAACAGCTGGGACGCGGGTGGCGCTGTGGGTTAAACCACAGAGCCTAGGACTTGCCGATCAGAAGGTCAGTGGTTCGAATCCCTGCGACGGGGTGAGCTCCCGTTGCTCAGTCCCTGCTCCTGCCAACCTAGCAGTTCGAAAGCACGTCAAAGTTCAAATAGATAAATAGGTACCGCTCCGGCGGGAAGGTAAATGGTGTTTCCTTGCGCTGCTCTGGTTCGCCAGAAGTGGCTTAGTCATGCTGGCCACATGACCCGGAAGCTGTACGCCGGCTCCCTCGGCCAATAAAGCGAGATGAGCGCCGCAACCCTAGAGTCGGTCACGACTGGACCTAATGGTCAGGGGTCCCTTTACCTTTACCTTTATTCAACAACAATTAACAACAACAACAGTAATTTTATTTATACCCTGCCCATCTGACTGGGTTGCTCCAGCCACTCTAGGCAGCTTCAAACTTATATAAAAACATAATAAAACATTAAACTTTTTTTTTAACTTGTGTATACAAGGCTGCCTTCAGATGTCTTCTAAAGGTTGTATAATTATTTATCTCCTTGGCTCGGGTGTGTGTGTCATATAACTCCATACCCTCTGATGAAAATAGGGACATTCCACCATACCCCCCAACATTCTCCGATGAAAATAGGGACATAGAATCATAAAATCATAGAATCATAGAGTTGGAAGAGACCACAAGGGCCATTGAGTCCAACCCCCTGCCAAGCAGGAAACACCATCAGAGCACTCCTGACATATGGTTGTCAAGCCTCTGCTTAAAGACCTCCAAAGAAGGAGACTCCACCACACTCCTTGGCAGCAAATTCCACTGTCAAACAGCTCTTACTGTCAGTAAGTTCTTCCTAATGTTTAGGTGGAATCTTCTTTCTTGTAGTTTGGATCCATTGCTCCGTGTCCGCTTCTCTGGAGCAGCAGAAAACAACCTTTCTCCCTCCTCTATGTGACATCCTTTTATATATTGGAACATGGCTATCATATCACCCCTTAACCTCCTCTTCTCCAGGCTAAACATGCCCAGCTCCCTTAGCCGTTCCTCATAAGGCATCGTTTCCAGGCCTTTGACCATTTTGGTTGCCCTCCTCTGGACACGTTCCAGTTTGTCAGTGTCCTTCTTGAACTGTGGTGCCCAGAACTGGACACAGTACTCCAGGTGAGGTCTGACCAGAGCAGAATACAGTGGCACTATTACTTCCCTTGATCTAGATGCTATACTCCTATTGATGCAGCCCAGAATTGCATTGGCTTTTTTAGCTGCCGCGTCACACTGTTGCCTCATGTCAAGTTTGTGGTCAACCAAGACTCCTAGATCCTTTTCACATGTACTGCTCTCAAGCCAGGTGTCCCCCATCTTGTATTTGTGCCTCTCATTTTTTTTGCCCAAGTGCAATACTTTACATTTCTCCCTGTTAAAATTCATCTTGTTTGTTTTGGCCCAGTTCTCTAATCTGTCAAGGTCATTTTGAAGTGTGATCCTGTCCTCTGGGGTGTTAGCCACCCCTCCCAGTTTGGTGTCATCTGCAAATTTGATCAGGATGCCCTTGAGTCCATCATCCAAGTCGTTGATAAAGATGTTGAATAAGACCGGGCCCAAGACAGAACCCTGTGGCACCCCACTAGTCACTCTTCTCCAGGATGAAGAGGAACCATTGATGAGCACCCTTTGGGTTCGGTCAGTCAGCCAGTTACAAATCCACTGAGTGGTAGCATAGTCAAGACCGCATTTTACCAGCTTCTTTACAAGAATATCATGGGGCACCTTGTCAAATGCCTTACTGAAATCAAGGTAGGCTACATCCACTGCATTCCCTTCATCTACCAGGCTTGTAATTCTGTCAAAAAACAAGATCAGGTTAGTCTGACATGACTTATTTTTCAGAAATCCATGCTGACTATTGGTGATCACAGCATTCCTTTCTAGGTGCTCACAGACTGTTTGCTTAATGATCTGCTCCAGAATCTTCCCTGGTATTGATGTCAGACTGACTGGGCGGTAATTATTTGGGTCCTCTCTTTTCCCCTTTTTGAAAATAGGGACAACATTTGCCCTCCTCCAGTCTGCCGGGACTTCGCCTGTTCTCCAGGAATTCTCAAAGATGACTGCCAGTGGTTCTGAGATCACATCTGCCAGTTCTTTTAATACTCTTGGATGCAGTTCATCTGGCCCTGGAGACTTGAATACATCTAAACTAGCCAAGTATTCTTGTACTATCTCCTTAGTTATTCTGGGCTGTGTTTCCTCTGCTGAATCATTTGCTCCAAATTCTTCAAGTCGGGCATTGTTTTCTTTATCGGAGAAGACTGAGGCAAAGAAGGCATTGAGGAGTTCAGCCCTTTCTGTGTCCCCTGTTTGCATTTCACCATCTTCTCCTCTGAGTGACCCCACTGTTTCTTTGTTCTTCCTTTTGCTACGAACATACCCATAAAAGCCTTTTTTGTTGCTTTTAACCTCTCTAGCAAGCCTGAGTTCATTCTGTGCTTTAGCTTTTCTGACTTTGTGTCTACACGTGCTGGCTATTTGTTTGAATTCCTCTTTGGTGGTTTCCCCCCTTTTCCATTTTTTGTACACATCCTTTTTTAATCTTAACTCAGTTAAAAGTTCTTTAGATAGCCACCCTGGCTTCTTTAGGCACCTTCCATGTTTCCGTCTCAGTGGTATTGCCTGAAGTTGTGCTTTTACTATCTCCCTCTTAACAAACTCCCAGCCATCATGAACTCCCTTTCCTTTTAGTATTACTGTCCATGGGATCTCACCCAGCACTTCCCTAAGTTTTATGAAGTCGGCTTTCTTAAAGTCAAGAAATTGAGTCCTAGTATGCTTGGCTGCTCCTTTCCGCTGTATAGTAAACTTCAGAAGAGCATGATCACTCGCGCCTAATGATCCTTCCACTTCTACCCCACTAACCAGGTCATCAACATTGGTTAGGACCAGATCTAAAATGGCTGTTCCTCTTGTTGCTTCTCCCACTTTCTGGACAATGAAGTTGTCTGCAAGGCCAGTGAGGAATCTGTTTGACCTTATGCTCTTGGCTGAGTTTGACATCCAACAAATATCCGGGCAATTGAAGTCCCCCATTACTACTATCTCCATTCCTTTTGCATGCTTGGCCATCTGTTCCAGGAAGGCATCATCTATGTCCTCAGTTTGGCTTGGGGATCTATAGTAAACTCCCACAATGAGGTCACTGTTATTCTTCTCTCCCTTAATTTTGACCCAAATGCTCTCACATCCTAAGGAAAACCAGGGCATTCTTGTATCTAATCAGAAACCAGGACAGCTTCTGTAAATCCAGGACTGTCCCTGGAAAATAGGGACACTTGGAGGATCTGGGGAGAGGAATGTGGCAAGGAAACATTTCTGAAGACCAGACAGTCTAAAGAGCTGCATTTGGCTCCTGAGCCTAAGGGGCAGCGATTGGGGTGGGGGACAATTGTCTGTTTAAAGCTTGCAGCCTTAGAGGGAATTTGTCAATGAAAGATGGATCAGTATATCCACTGTCACAGGAAATGAAAGAAAGCCAGGGGTTGACACAGCCGAATTGGTGAGGTGGCTGGAGCCCAGGTTAGTGAGCAAATCTTTCTGAAACAGAGACGCTTCCACGTAAAAGGAAACCAAAGGAAAATTCCAAGGAAGAATGCTTTTTATGCTAATCAGCAAATGATAATTTCTAAACTGAGAGGTTGTTTTCCGATACTAATAGCCATGATTTTAAAACCCAGGCATGCACTCCCCAAAGCCACTGGATTATTATTGCTATTTTAACAACGCATAAATAAAGGAAACTTCACAACCTGCCAAGGGGAATCAGAGTTTGTCTAAATGAGCCCCAAAGTGAGAAAAGGAGCCAAACAAAATCTGTTTTGATGTACGCAAGCTGCAGCCCACAAGCTTGGTGCTCCGTGAACAGACAAAACACCTTTCTCCCACCCGTGAAGAACAACCCAACAAATCATGCCAAGACCAAGTCCTCCCAGGACCTGTCTGAAGCACAGCATCAAGTGTAGCCTTACTTCCTGCAATCCCTCCCAACATTTCACAAAGGAAAATAGAAACATGCTTTTTAAAACACCCCTGTTCCTCTTCCTGAAGATCTCTGGAAAGGCCATCCATCACCCATGCATGTTACAGAGGGCTGAAGCCTTCCAGCTTCTGTATAGTCTGTTCTCTGACTCTGAGAGTCAAACTACAGGCACTTCCACACATGGGAACATAAGGAGCTGGCTTATACTCAATATGCTGCACCTCTGCAGCATTTCAGACAAGCCCTATCTGGAGATATCAGAAATTGAACCTTGGACCTTCTGCATGCAAGGCAGACATGCTGCTACTAGCCATTTTCAACAAGAGGTAGTATATGAAACACACACAGTAGATTATAATAAGAATAAGAAAAATGATGAGGTCAGAATAATACATTTTGAACAAGAATTGAATCAAGGTGAATAAATTATAGAGGCATGACATCTGCTACTTCACCACTCCAGTACTGGACAAACAGGACCCATCTTTCAATAAATTTAGTTTGATAATTATTATATATAGTTTTCCTTTCGTATGTCATCTGCACATTGGTTCCCCCCCCCCCCAGGCATGCCATTAACAGTTAGGGGATTTTTGCTTTTCCAAAAACAAAATATTGCTGTTGTCAATATAGTCTCTGTCTACCGTAGGAGCCAACTCCAGGGGGCTGTGGGTGCTTGGGCACCCACAATAATATAATTGTGGGGTCTGGACACTCACAAAATCAATCAGAAAAGCCAGAAGGCAGCAGCAGTGCTGCCTCCGAGAGACAAGCAGTTCATGTCTGCCTTCCACAGCCAGCCAATGAGGCACCCTTTGGCTCACATGTGGAGACAGAGTCTACCTGCCTCCAAAAGAACTCACTCTGAAACTCACCTACAGGTGGTACCTAACACCAAGGAAATTAGCGCTAATATGCCCAGGAACCTCACCAAAATGCTGGAGAGGTTGCCCCTCCACAGGCACATACCTCCACATGTGGTGGGAATGCCTCAAAATCCAACTATTCTGGACAACAGCCATATGGGAAAAATGTAAAATAACTAAACAAGTATTAGAAATCACCCCAGAACTGTCCCTACTAAACATCTTCCAAGGCAATAATGCCCACTCATATCACAAAGAACGTATAACCCACCTACTCTCGGCAGCCAGAAACATCATAACCAGACACTGGAGAGACCTGTCAGGAGTAAGCATGGACCAATGGTACCGAATAGTATGGGAAACAGCCTTACTAGAAAAATTAACCAATAAACTGAAACTGACACGGGGACAAATAGAAGAAGATGCCTTCACCCGGTATGGCTCCCCTTTATCACGTATACAGCCCAAAAAGACAACGACAAAATATTTCCCTTCCCACGGAAAAGGGTGCCTCGCTGGCTGCAGAGAGGAAAAGGAGCTGTCGCTGCAACACAGATGTGTGACATAACATGCACACGTCACACACACTACATGCAGCTGTTTTTCACGAGTCATTAGTAAGGATGGATGAATCTATCAATTTTGGTTCTCAGATTTTTAATTTTGCCAGTTTGAAATTTAGTTCTCCACATTTCCGTGACAGTTTATGATATTAGAAAGTCCTCCTGAAAACGGTTATGTATTTTAACATGAATTACCTGAATATGCTTGTTTTTAATGCAGTTTTTTTTTGTACCTATTTTGTATTTTTGTACCTATTTTGGGTTGGAAAATGGCATCACAAAATTCAGAGAACTGTGTATTCGACAGATAGCTGTGTTTTTGGTTTTGTACATATTGCTGTGAGAAGTTTGAATTAGGTAGTTTCTCGTGAAATTCAAAGAAAACCCAAAGTCTCCCATTGTCCCTACTCTTTAGACACCAGCGCTTCCCCGATATTGTCCTCATTTCCCACATTTATGCATTTTCCTTTCATTTTGGCTTAAGAGTCACTGATGGGTTTTTGGGGAGGACTTGAAGATTCCAGATGCAGGAAATGAAGAAAGAAGATGTCGAGGAGTAGGGTCGATTAATGGCTTTTAGCGATTGCCTATAAAAGCAGGTCTTTGAGGCTTTTTAGAGCAGATGCCTATTGCTTTGGGGGCTCCTGGCCTCGTTGCAGAACTCTGTGCCCGAGTACGTCTGCCCAGATCTCCTCCAGCTACTCCGGTTATGATATTTAAATTGTCCTTTAGATTTGCTGCGTTGGTTTGTCCCCGCAGGAAACAAATTGCTCTGGCTGATAAAACAGATTGAGCCACACGCCGGGAATGTGCTGTTCTCCTGCACACGGCATGGAGTGAAGTGCTGGGAGATTACTCAGGCCAGAGCAGGCACAGAGACAGGCTGGGGCAGGCTGGGTTGACGGAGGCTTACGTTTCTGGGGGGGAGTAGGGGGCTTCTCGCAACCCCCTCCCCAGCACTACTGCCACATTTGACAGACCATTTTTGTTTGTGCCAACTTCTATCGGGCAACAAATTGATAGCAAATCTCTGCCATCTTAAAGTGGCCGTATATAATTTTAGGCATCGATAATGAAAACAGAACTGATTTTGGAAGAGGTGTAGGCACATTGGCAATATCAACTGGAAGTGGGGGTGGCTAGCAACCTGCCTGGGGACTCAGAAGGTCCCATCTACATGCCCTCCAACATTTCTCTGATGAAAATAGAGACGTCCTATTCCATAATAATAATAATTTCATTATTTATAGCCCACCCATTCAACTGGGTTGCCCCAGCAGCTCTGGGTGGCTTCCAACATACAGTGGTACCTCAGGTTACATACGTTTCAGGTTACAGACGCTTCAGGTTACAGACTCCGCTAACCCAGAAATATTACCTTGGGTTAAGAACTTTGCTTCAGGATGAGAACAGAAATCGTGCTCTGGCGGCGTGGGGGCAGCAGGAGGCCACATTAGCTAAAGTGATGCTTCAGGTTAAGAACGGACCTCCGGAATGCATTAAGATCTTAACCCGAGGTACCACTGTATATAAAAACATAGTGAAACATCAAAACACTAAAAAAACCTTCGCTATACAGTGGTACCTCAGGTTACATATGCTTCAGGTTACATACACTTCAGGTTGCAGACTCCACTAACCCAGAAATAGTGCTTCAGGTTAAGAACTTTGCTTCAGGATGAGAACAGAAATCGGGCTCTGGCGGCACAGCAGCAGCAGGAGGCCCCATTAGCTAAAGTGGTACCTCAGGTTAAGAACAGTTTCAGGTTAAGTATGGACCTCCGGAACGAATTAAGTACTTAACCTGAGGTACCACTGTACACGGCTGCCTTCTGATGACTTCTAAAGTTTGTACAGTCAAACCTTGGTTGTCGAACGTAATCCATTCCAGAAGACTGTTTGACTCCCAAAATGTTTGACAACCAAGGCGTGGCTTCCGATTGGTTGCAAGAGCTTCTTGCACTCAAGTAGAAGCTGTGTTGGATGTTCGAGTTCCAAGGAACGTTCAAAAACTGGTGTATTTACTTCCGGGTTTTCGGCATTTGGGAACTGAAATGATTGAAAATGGAGCCGTTTGAGAACTGAGGTTTGACTGTATAGCTAATCTTCTTGGCTTGGGGGGGTCACATAATCCATACCCTCCAACATTTCTCTGATGAAAATAGGGACATCCTACCATGCCCTCCAACATTTCTCCACTGGAAATAGAGACATGCTAAGGAAAAGGAGGACATAGCAGGATCAAATCAGAAACCAGGACAGCTTCTGTAAATCTGGGACTGTCCCTGGAAAATAGGGACATTTGGAGGGTCTGCATCTGCCCTCACCCAATATAACCTCTGATTCCATGAAGTTCCCTCCTCAGATCTGTTCCCTTGCATGATGTGAAATAAAGGTTGTCTAATACTTGCTATATAGGAGCATAGGAAGGTGACTTATATTGAGCCAAATCTTTCATCTATCTAGCTCAGTATTGCCCACAATGACCAGCTGCAGCTCTCTAGAGTTTCAGACAGGGAGTCTTCCCCAGTCACACCTGGAGGTGCCAGGGATGGAGCCTGAGACCTTCTGCATGTAAGGTAGATGTTCTACCAGATCTGCAGGGTGCCATACGGGATGACACTGTCTTACCCAAACCCAGTGCACTGATACATTTAGCATAATATTAACTCATGTTATGGGCATTGCTCCTCATGCATATTTTTCTATGTATATCCCACCCCCACCCTTGCCCCAACAGCATAGGGAGAAGGGAAGGATAATATTACTTTTGCTAAAGGTTTCCCTAGGAGCTTCCATTGTGCAAGTTCTTTGTGCATGCAATATGGGCTTGTGCAGTGGCCTGGAATTTTGAGATGACCTAAGGGAACTGCATAAATTGGCAATCTTTCTTCTCTTAGGGTCTTGCTGTGGGTGTCTGGTGAAATGGAGTCCTATTCATTCCTTCATTCATTCATTCAAACTTACTCTGCCTTTTAGTCAAATTATCTCCAAGACTCACAACAGATTAAAAAGCACAATAATAAAACACAAAGCAATTAAGAAGAAAACTGAAATCTGAAGTAGAACAGCATTTGCTTAATAACTACTGCAACTGTATTCCAATACAAAATGTTACGCAGTGTTTAAAGAACAACGACAAAAGCAGCTATCACCACCACAACAGTAGTTGCCAAGCAAACACATTTGGAGAATGATAATAATAATAATAATAATAATAATAATAATAATAATAATAATAATAATAATTAAAGCCTGGAGAAGATTTTGACCTTGGTTTGACCTTGGTTTCCCAGGTCCTAGCCCAGCATTCTAGCGTCTGCAAGATTTATGTATATTACGTTCTTATTGATTTGTTGGTAATCTACCTTGGGTTGGCCTCTAGGCAACTTGCAATCATGTTTAAAAACTTATCAAATTCCATCAAATGTCCAGCTGAAGTGGGAAAGTGTAGATATAGATGTCAAAGTTTATACAAAAGTAGGTGTTAGTATAGGTATAAATCCAGGGTGGGGAACCAAGTTGATTCTAAGGGCCACATTCCTTATGAGGAACTATCCAAGGGCCACATGCAAGTGTGAATGGGATTAGAGCCAAAATCAAGCAGAGCAAGGAGTGTAAATTTTACTGGTGCATAGTATGCTAGTTTCTACACAAACACACACACCTACACCTCTATCAACCACCCTGGCAAGCAAGTGGCATTATCAGAGTTCAAGGACACATTTCAGCCAGGCAAATGGCTTGGGAAGAAGGGGTGTGACTAGGAAGAGTCCTGGGGGCCAGATAGAGAGGCCTAGAAAGTCGCATGCAGCCAACAGGCCTGAGACCCCCCTAGTATGGATTGTGTTATGTATTCGGTGGTCTGTGTTTGCTTGAGCTTGAGTCTGGACTAAGGATTCTGAGCCCCTGTGTTCTGTTTCGATACATGATATCCAATCACAGAACATTTCAGGATTTGGGCCTCTGCCATTGGCCCTTAAACTCTGAGTCATGATTCGCAGCTTGGAAGTTTAGACAGCCAATTGCATTGGGAGTGGGAGTGGCCCAGGCCTTGGGAAATGTATATAAGCATTTGCTTTGCCCCTGTTGTCCAGTTCTGTTAGTTCAATAAAGGTTCTTGCTGTTATCGCTGTGTCTTGCCTCGTGGTAACCAACCTACACTTCAGATTGAACACAGGATTTTAGGAAAGGGATTCCTTCCACTTTTCTTTGTCATTTCCCTTTAACGTCTTTCCTGAGTGCCATTGATGAGCTTGAGGAAAGGCTTGTAGGTGTCCCTGCTTCAGAGCCCAGATATCCTCATATTTGGTTGCAGGACGGAAGTGCCAAGGCATTGTGGCAGGGGGTGAGGGCCAGGAGGAAGATCTCATACTGCATCTGTTTTGTAGGTCAAGAGAGGTCATTGCCATCTAGGGCTGTCAGTCTGGTGTCACCAAGCTGAATAAAATTAAGTTGGACAAGAATGTATCCTGTCAGTTTCCTTGCCTTCTCCAGCCTTCTGTAACTCTTTACAGCCTCTCCTTCTCTGCTGCATAAGCAGTTAGTTCAGTTTTAAAAATTATTATCGAGAGAGGGAGGGGGAATATACAGTATAAAATATATCACAATTCCACTTTTTACACCAGAACAGTAGATTTTCTCTATTTAACTATACCTACTTACCTGGAAGTAACCCTATTAAACTAAATGGGGCTTACTTCTGAGTAGATTTGTAGCCAACAGTAAAGTTGTCTGCAAATGCTGAGCTAGGCTTCTCTGACAAGGCCCTGTTATGAGACTTTTAGGACTGAGCTGTGCAGCAGCTCAGATGTACTAAAAAGTTTTAGTTATTTTACAAATCAGAGCAGTAGTGGTGGGTTGTTGGTTTTTTTATCTTTTTTAAAAAAAATGGATTTGCTTAAGCTGCTTTGCAGTCTCTGTTAAAGCTTGTTTGTGTAACTTTATAGATCAAGTGGGTTGCAACCTAGCTAAGTTTCACAAGTGAGAATTTTGCAAGAAGGTTTAAATACACTTGAGAGTGACTATGGATGCTTGGAGATGAAAATAATGGCATTGTTCAGCACTGTTTTTCTATATAAACTCAGTGAATTCCTGCCTAGGTTCCTAGACATGCCTGGTGCAGTTCTGCTCACCCAGGAATGCTCAAAAGGCGCAACTGATTTTTGAGAGCAAGGAACATAGCTCAGTGGTAGAGCATACAGAAGGTCCCATATTATTTTCTCTCTTCTTTTGATAATAATTTTTATTAGCTTATAATATTCCAATAGTAGCCTCATTATAACAGTGCCAAATTATAATACAATTACTAATACCAATCATTCAGATGCCAAATTATATAATTTAGGTGCCCCCCACATGCTAGAATTGATGGCTTGATGATTTACTTCATTTCCGCATTCCAAAATCTTATTAATTTCAATTACACTCCAGTCAAAATAACAATCCTTTATACAACAACTGCAATATTAACGACTTCCATTCGTATTGACACGTTAAATCGATGTGTTTTTTCTGGGGAGACACAGGGGTATGCATACCCCTAAACATTTTGTGAATCTAATGGGAGAAGAAACTATTTTTTTAAAAAAAAAAATCGTTTCTTCTCTAGAATGGTGAATCGTCAGTTCTGTTGCTACCCCCATTGGCAGCCTCATTTTTTGTCACAGTGTTTTCTGAGTCTCAGACAGAAGCGAGTATTTAATGTGTGAAGTAGGAGTTGGAATCTAGCACTGTAATTGGTCAGTTTCGTTGTTACCACCTCTGATGGCAGCTTCCTTTCCTTACCCAGTGTTTCTTGAGTATTAGATGAAAGCAAGCGTTTAATGTGTGAAGCAGAGTGTAATGTGGATGTGTGGTGTTTTACTGATGAAAGTTTGGCCTCATTGAGGGGCAGTATTTCTTTCTTTCTTTCATTTATTGAATTTATATACCGCCCTATATCCGGAGGTCTCAGGGCGGTTCACAAAAAGATTTCAATATTTCAATATGAGTATTTATTTTTCCCAGTTTGTCTAAATGAGAGTACCCCTAAACATTTTATTTTAGAAAAAAAGTACTGCATTAAATGATTTAAAAAACTACAGGTGAAGCATTCAAATGATATCATGGATAGAAGATTCAATCCATGGCATATCTAAGCAGAGCTGGGGCAGACTCCTGGCTGAAACCCTGAAGAGGTGCTGCCTGCCAGAGTAGGGTGCAGCATGGTCACTTAAGAGTGTAATCTGCATAGTGGCTGATTCAGTTGCTGCCTCAGGCACAAATTCACTAGATAGTCTTAAAGAAACCATCCCTGCCTCAGTTTTCTCTATGCAGTATAAGGTTAATATAGTTCCCAGTGGGGTAGAACATCTCCTTTGCATGCATAGAATCCCAGGTCCAATCACTAGCAGACCTCGTGGTGTCAAATTTCAGTGGCGCCCTGTGCAACACCAACATTTGGCACACTCTGCTTCCCATGCTCCATTCTAAAGCATAGTTGGGCATGCTCTGCAGTGCCCCTAGGCTCCATGCCCAATACGACCAAACTGGTTGCACTCTCCTAAATCTGCCTCTGGTCCAATCCTTGGCAGCTTCAGGTAGGGCTGGGAGGCCGATGGCCTGACTCAGCATAAGGCAGTTTTCTTTGTTCCTAGGTGCTCTTCTGGGCTGCTCACGCATCCACTATGTCGGATCACTTTATGCACATTTTCAAGTTTGCATTTTTTTCCCTTATGGGCTACCAACATTTGTATCAATGTGCATGTGCATCAGTTTAATCTCAGCACAAACACACACAAAATGCAAGCTGGAGGAGAATGCACCCAGCTTCTATTTGGGGCTGCAGTCCTAGCAATGTCTACTCAGAATTAAGTCCTAATTAATTCAGTGGGTGGCGCTGTGGGTTAAACGGGGTGAGCTCCCATTGCTCGGTCCCAGCTCCTGCCAACCTAGCAGTTCGAAAGCACGTTAAAGTGCAAGTAGATAAATAGGTACCGCTCAGGAGGGAAGGTAAACGGTGTTTCCGTGCGCTGCTCTGGTTCGCCAGAAGCGGCTTAGTCATGCTGGCCACATGACCTGGAAGCTGTACGCTGGCTCCCTCAGCCAATAAAGCGAGATGAGCACCGCAACCTCAGAGTCGGTCATGACTGGACCTAATGGTCAGGGGTCCCTTAACATAAATTCAGTGGGGCTTCCTCACAGGTAAGTAGGATTAGGATTGCAGCCCAAGGCTTATGTGTGCCCCCTGTTGGAGATGTCTGTAAGGTGTTCTGCCACTGAGCTGCATCCACAGCCCATGTTTTGCCTATAACTTTCTCCATGCATCAGATCTTAGGATCAAACGGTTGAATTTTCAGCTGCGGCCACTGATACTCTGTGAATATCAACTTGAAGAGCTAAAATGATACTTGTTGGTGTTTTCTCTCTTTTATTTCTTTTTTTCAAAAAAGGCATTGCCGAAAGCGTTCCAGAATAGGAACCTATAATGCTCAAGGAAATTTCTCATTTTAGCAGGTGGCCGGAGGGCGAACACAATATCCTTTCAATATTGCAGAGTATCAGGCTCTCGCACACTCGGCGCTTACTCCCACATCCATCTCCCTCTGGCAGCTTAAACTCACTAAAGATGACTTAGCACATGAAGGATGCATGAGGATTGAACCCTAATCAGATCATTACCACACTAAGGCTGGGAGAATAATTTCCAATCCAGAGCTGCCGCTTCTTTTGCCAACTCGTATTTATTTTAAAATAGATATTTATTCATTCATTCCCTCTTTTGAGGAGGAGGGGAGATCTCAGTGGAGAGGAAGAGATGGCAGACAAAGAAGAAAGGTTGGCTTTATGTCCTGTCCATCTTATCCATCTGTCTGTCTGTCTGTCTGTCTAGCTAGCTATCAAGAGACCATGATCAGACCAAGGGGCTTTGCTACCACTCAGTGGATTTGTAACTGGCTGACTGACCGAACCCAAAGGGTGCTCATCAATGGTTCCTCTTCATCCTGGAGAAGACTAGTGGGGTGCCACAGGGTTCTGTCTTGGGCCCGGTCTTATTCAACATCTTTATCAATGACTTGGATGATGGACTCAAGGGCATCCTGATCAAATTTGCAGATGACACCAAATTGGGAGGGGTGGCTAACACCCCAGAGGACAGGATCACACTTCAAAATGACCTTGACAGATTAGAGAACTGGGCCAAAACAAACAAGATGAATTTTAACAGGGAGAAATGTAAAGTATTGCACTTGGGCAAAAAAAATGAGAGGCACAAATACAAGATGGGGGACACCTGGCTTGAGAGCAGTACATGTGAAAAGGATCTAGGAGTCTTGGTTGACCACAAACTTGACATGAGCCAACAGTGTGACGCGGCAGCTAAAAAAGCCAATGCAATTCTGGGCTGCATCAATAGGAGTATAGCATCTAGATCAAGGGAAGTAATAGTGCCACTGTATTCTGCTCTGGTCAGACCTCACCTGGAGTACTGTGTCCAGTTCTGGGCACCACAGTTCAAGAAGGACACTGACAAACTGGAACGTGTCCAGAGGAGGGCAACCAAAATGGTCAAAGGCCTGGAAACGATGCCTTATGAGGAACGGCTAAGGGAGCTGGGCATGTTTAGCCTGGAGAAGAGGAGGTTAAGGGGTGATATGATAGCCATGTTCCAATATATAAAAGGATGTCACATAGAGGAGGGAGAAAGGTTGTTTTCTGCTGCTCCAGAGAAGCGGACACTGAGCAATGGATCCAAACTACAAGAAAGAAGATTCCACCTAAACATTAGGAAGAACTTCCTGACAGTAAGAGCTGTTTGACAGTGGAATTTGCTGCCAAGGAGTGTGGTGGAGTCTCCTTCTTTGGAGGTCTTTAAGCAGAGGCTTGACAACCATATGTCAGGAGTGCTCTGATGGTGTTTCCTGCTTGGCAGGGGGTTGGACTCGATGGCCCTTGTGGTCTCTTACAACTCTATGATTCTATGATTCTAGTGCAGTGACCATGTTGCTGCAGTGGCTAATGAGATGCAATTGGGAAGTCCACAAGCAGGACATTAATACAACATCATTTCTCCTCATGATCCCCAGCAACTGGTGTTTATGAGAGGGGTGATTCCTCCAAAAATGGAGGCAAAACAAAGCCATCACGACCGGCTGTTACTGATAGCCTTATGCTCCTCAAATTTGTCTAATCCCCATTCGGCGACCATCAGCATCTCTTGTGGGAACAAACTGCATAGTTCAACTATGCACTGTGTGAAGAAGTACTTTCTTTTGTGCGCCCTAAATCTTTCAGCTGTCAGCTTTGTTGGATGCCCCTGAGTTCAAATAAGAGAGAGAGGAAAAAAGCCTCTTTCTATCTGTTTTCTCTACACCATGCATAATTGCATACACTTCTGCCATGTCACTTTTTACTCACCTTTTCTCGAAACTAAAAACGACCCAAATGCTGTAAGATTTCTTTATTCCCTTGATCATTTTAGTTGCCCATTTCTTAACTTTTTCCATCTCCCCAATATCCTAACTTGAGGTGAGGTGAGCAGAACTGGATACATTGTTATGATTATTAATTAATCAACTCTTAATAATTCCTGAACCTGGATCTGCCTTTCATCCTATATCCTATTGAGGCTCAAAAGGTTAGAGCTTCGAGCAGAGTTAGCCAACATGGTGCCCTCCAGATCTTATGGACTACAATTCCCATCATCCCTTTAGTTGTGCTGATTGGGACAGATGTAAGTTGTGGACCAGAACACCCCAATGTCACCACATTGGCTTCCCCTGGCTTAGAGCTCCTATGTTTTCCTGGGAGTGGTTCCCTGCATTGCCGGAGGGCGTGGGCATTATGGGTGTCATTTGAGATCTACATTCCACTTCTGAGATGCTAAAGAAAGAAGGCAAAACAGTCTCCATTGTGTTAAAATAGAGACAAATGGTAGTAGCTACAGCAAGAGAAAGATAAATAGACAAGTAGTCACTTGCTTAGATAAATAGGTTCTGCATGTAAACACTTAGACAGATACTGTAGATAATTATGTAGATAGATGGCTGCTTAGGCTAGTAAATAGAGAGGAATAATGACGGCATGCAGGAGCAGGAAGGCAGCACGGTAGAGCTATGCCTCTGCTCTCTTTTCTTGCAAAGGCTAATCTTCATTAGCTCCAGATCTCACAACTGTTTTCTTTGTGCAGAATTTTAGAACACATATGGTTTGTGTGCATGCCTGGACTTGTGCATCTTCTTTGGCATTTAACGGGTAGCTATTGAACCACAAGTCTGGGAGTCCTCAGCACCACCTCTGAGACCAGCTCTGTCATCTCAGGCAGGGAGACTGCTGGGCAGCAAGGCGTGTGGCAACACAGCAGAATCCCTAATTTGTCCCAATTGCCCACTGTCCCAATTGTCAGGCTTTGGGGAATCAGATCCCTCCCACGGTGGCAGCCCAACATCAGAGAAATGGTAAAAGTTCTTACCAAGCAATTTATTCAATAATTCACAGAGAATGACAAAGAAATGCAGTCTTCCCTAATAATGGTGTTGCTCCAAGTAAAGTCCCACCTCCCTATGTCTCCCCTATTCGATGTCACCCCTGCATGAGTTAATCTGAACTTTCTGCCTCTGAGCTCTCTGTTCTAATACCCACCTGGTCCTGGGAGGGGGGTCAGGAATGCTTTCCAAGGATACTGAGTCTGTCAGCTGTGTCTCCCCTGCTGCTACTTCCTGCTATTCCTCTTTCAATATTTCTCAGCTTCTGCCCTCTGCAGCCTCTGAACTATACCCTTCTGCAAGCCACTATTCTAAATCTATACTGTCCTCCTGTTCTTGGGAAGGTTCAGGAGAAGGGGGGGCAGTCCCCACCATTCCTCCTTAATCCAACCCCTGACAGCCAGGAACATACGCTTTGGATTCCACTCACCTGCCAACTGGACAGAGAGCCTGGAGAGAGGGGTGGGGGGTGGAATCTCTATAGACTATGGACTACTTCCCCTCCCCAACCCTTAAGTCTGCCCTGATGCTGCACCAGGTACCCAGGTGGGCACAGCTGGGTGAGATCAACTACACTCTGCTCACCCACCCAGGCCTTAGTGATACAGACCAGATCAGCCTCCTCATCCATATTCAGATCATGGATGAGAGAGGTCTTCCTCAGAGCGGACTTAATGTTCAACAAAAGCAGCTGCAGACCAGAGTTGTAGGGCAACTACAGTCCCCCAGGTTAGAGGAGGGGCTGACACACGGCACAGTCACTAACTGTCTGTGTCATGTGCTCCTTACCTGGGCTGCCCCATCTTACTTCCTCCTACCCTGAACTCCCTGCTTTCTCCAGCTCCTCTCCTTCCAGACACATCTCCCCTCCCTCAGTGAAAGCCGACTAAAGGTAAAGGGACCCCTGACCATTAGGTCCAGTCGTGACCAACTCTGGGGTTGCGGCGCTCATCTCGCTTTATTGGCCGAGGGAGCCGGCGTACATCTTCTGGGTCATGTGGCCAGCATCACTAAGCCGCTTCTGGCGAACCAGAGCAGCACACGGAAACGCTGTTTACCTTCCCGCTGGAGTGGTACCTATTTATCTACTTGCACTTTGACGTGCTTTCGAACTGCTAGGTGGGCAGGAGTAGGGACCGAGCAATGGGAGCTCACCCCATCGCGGGGATTTGAATCGCCAACCTTCTGATCAGCAAGTCCTAGGCTCTGTGGTTTAACCCACAGCACCACCCGCTCCCCCCCCCAAAAAAAACAGACCACCTCCACACAAATCAAAAACACTTAAAACAGTTAAAATAATTGTTGCAGTAGCTCTGTCTCTGCTTTATAGCTGGTTCTGCAGGCAGGAGGTATACATTGCCTGCAGGTGCAGAGGTCACAATGCATTGCAGGGGGTTAGACCACATGATCCTTGGGATCTCTTCCAGCTCTATGATTCTGTACTGCTCTCAGCTGCTGGGGTTGACTTCCCTGATGGTGAGAGGTTCAGCAGGAGGGAGTGGGTAGCTATGGATGGTGAGAGGATTCAAGTCTCCTCTCTTACCCCTTCTCTCCCCTTTGCACCTGCTTGCCACAAACTTCACTTCCTTGGTTCCTGGACCTTTCAAACAAATGAAAGGATAGGGAAAGAATGATAGCTTGTAATTAAATGGTGTTGCTACACATAAATCTAGTGATTACTGCACCTAATGCTAGAAAGGTCCATAGCAGCCATGCATAACTTCTGTCCAACCAGAATGTTTGTGCTGTGTACTTTTTTCCTATTTCGTTCAGGTGGCTTCCCATACTCCCTCTTATCTTGTCTGTATTTGATCACAGATAGCACGTTCCCAGCCATTTGGGTTTTGGGCTTTTTTGTTGATGCAAGAGCTTTGAATAACCAACGAGGAGAATGAAGAACCTAGTTAAACAAAAGTAACATTTATTCAAGTAAAAAAGAAGATAAATCCAGGTGAATAAAAAAGAAAGAAAGAAAGAAAGAGAGAAAGAGAGAAAGAGAGAAAGAAAGAAAGAAAGAAAGAAAGAAAGAAAGAAAGAAAGAAAGAAAGAAAGAGAAAATAGGCTGAGATCTCCTGCAAAATTCCACTCCGCCTTCTGCTGGTGACTCTCCCTCCAGAATTACTGTAGGTCTGCTGTTTGGTACAAGATGAGTTTGTAGGCTTCCATCTAATATATTTTTCTGCACTAATGGAGTCACTCAAGACTCTCTTTGTTAATCCCAAGCATCTACTGAGCCATGGAGAATAAGCTCTTATCCTGCCCATAGGGGTATGACAACTTCACACGGAAAATAAAAATTTAAAAACCCTCCGAATTCCTAAACAGCACAGTCAGCAAAAAAACAACCCGAAACAGGTCCTCTGCCTGACCCTCTAAATGGAAGGTTTAGGTGCTCCAAAGAAGCATCTGGTAAATTGCCTTTTTACATTCCAAATATTGCAGTCATCCGGTTCCGACTGGAATATGTTAATATTGCAGGACTCCCCCACATTGCTTGGAAGCCATCCGCCATCTCGACTCTGTAAATGAATGGTAAAATGAAATGAAATGCTGTAAAACAGTTTGTTCCCATCCTGCTAAGAGGCAGATGCCGTCTTCATGCCTTCCCCTTTATGCCAATTTTGGCAGGGAAAGGAATGGACCGTGCAGCCTCCGCTGCAGATGAGGGGAGGAAACGATGGCCCTCCCCATTGCTGCTATTGAATGGATATATCTCATGATGTTCATGTGCATTGCACCATCCCATGCTCCCAGTCCCTTGCTGTTTTCAGAAACTCATTTTCTAAAAATACTGTGTCCTCTCCAGGTGCACCCTTCCTCCTCTGTTGCTCATAATCCCCTTCCAAAATTGGGTCTGCATCATTTCCTACCACTGCTTCTAATCAGCAAGAAGCAGGAGGAAACCAACTGAACTTTGCACTTCTTAATGAAGCAGCAGGAATGGCTGAGCTCCGCCCCGTGTTGTGGAACTGAAGCCTCTCTGGGGAGGTCATTTTCTCCAGAACTACTCCATGTGGTGAGCTGCATAGCTGCAACCTATCGAGGAGCAAACCACCTGGACCCAGCTTGGCTCCACCCACACAGCCTGGGCATTGGCTCCTCCTGAGCAGGAAGAAGAAAAAGAGAGCTGTGGTGTGGCTTGTGTTTCTAGTCTTGCTCTTTGATCCTACCTCCTCTGAGCCTAATTTTCCTTCTGTCCTGGCTACCACATCCCAGCTCTTGATTCATTGTAGACTGTTTCCTGCAGCCCAGCCCTGACATGAATGAGTAATGTGACAGGGGATTAACTTAGCACTCGTGGGGGCTGGTCCACATGGTCAAATGATGTCACTGCCTGTCAGGCTTCAGGGAGTCTGATCCCTTCCCCCTCACAGCAAGCTGCCAGTAATAGACAGACAAGAAGTTCTTACCATTGTAATTTATTCAACGTTCATAGAGAGAGAGGAACGCTGCATCTCAGGTTAATGGCGTTTCTCCAAGTACTCTCCCCCGCCTTCCCTTCACAGTCGCCAACAGCACCACCCCCATTACAGTGGCTGCTTCAGGCCATTTGCCTCTTAGCTTTCTGCTCTCTCACTTTCACTGCTCACCAGGTTCTGAGAGAAAGGGGGTCTGGAATGCTCTCTAATGATAACGTGTCAGCCAGTTGCTCTGGTTCTGTTTCTCCTCCCTTCTCTTCTCCTATTATCTCCCAGCTTTGTCCCTCTTCTGTCTCAGACCCGCAACCTTCTGCAAACCACTGTTGCAAATCTATTCTGTCTTCCCCTTCTTTGGAAGTTTCAGGAAGAGGGGGGCAGTCTCCACCATTCCTCCTCAGTCCAGTCCCAAGGGTGGCGTGGCATGGAGGGTGCCCTCCCAGGCACGGGATAGCCCTGAGTGGCTTGTGCACCCTGCAACAGGGGACGCAGCGAGCCACCCACGGGGGCAGAGTGAGCAACCCATGGCAGACATGGCCACCTGCCCGCAACTCCCAAGCCTCCCCCAAGCTGTCAAAACAAAGGGGGGAGGGGGAATGTCACCGACAAAGTGGCACAGCTCCCCCCTTACCCCGACGGCTCAGGGTAGGCTTGGGAATCACAGACGGGTGGCGCGCTGAATGTCACCCCCCTCAGTGAGGGCACCCGGGGGTCCACCCCCACCCCCCTCCTACATCCCTGACTGCCCCACCACCCTCAGTCTGCCATCAGCCAGCCCCCACACCTGCTTAAACCCCATCAGAGAGTGGCCCTGGCTCCACCTATGGGCTCCAGCCACCACATCCTAGCACCAGCACTGCCTTTAATCCATTCAGGTTCTGGTACTGTGGCTACAGGTCTTGCTAGAATTGAGCTGTGGGCAGTTGTTAGTAATGAGCTGGGAACCAGGAAGCCAGATTCCAGGAACAAAGCGTAAGGAGGAGTAAGAGCCAATGGGACCTAGCTGTTCAGGCAAGTTTTCAACTCAAACAGGAAGCTTTTCATGACACTTCCTGTCCAGGAAGGCTCAATAGCCAGCTTGGGTGGGCTGTGCCAATCCTAACTCTTTGCCAGGAAGGTCCTCCAAGCAGCAGTTCCACAAACTCATCACATGAGGCACTTGAACACAGAGCAGTTCCTGGTTCTAGCCCTGGCAGCTTCTGATTGGTGCTCATGTCTGTGCTGACAAATCGTGGCCTTCAGCCTGATAAGGGTTTCCCATCCCTAGTTAGAAGCCATTAGTTGTCTCCATGCAACTGGGAGTGAACCCCACAAGTCTTAAGATGCATTGTATGTGAAGTTGCAATGGAAGTATCTGCCAATTTTTGTGTTCTTGGTTTCTCGTTTTTCCAGTCAGCTCTCCACATTTTGCAGCTATCTGCAAAAACACAATAATACTAATTTCTGCATAGAAATTCATCAGCATTTCAGTGTAAATTTATATAGTAGTAGTAGTAGTAATAATAATAATAATAATAATAATAATAATAATAATAATAATTATACCCCACCCATCTGGCTAGGTTTTCCCAGCCACTCTGAGTGGCTCCCAATCAAATATTAAAAAACATAATACATCATTAAACATTTAAAACTTCCCTAAACAGAGCTCTGTTTTCTAGTAAAGGCATATTTATATGCAGTTTTGACTAATTTTCACAAATTGGCAAAAATTGTGTAATATAATGAATTGATGTATGTTATTTTCACTAATATCTTCATTTTAATACACACTTTCCCATAATATATGCATTTTTGTAAACACTGGTTGTGAACTGCATTGCAAAATTCAGATAAACGTGAATTTTGAATGCGATCTGTGTTTTGGTTCGCATATTGTTTCTGGAAGTTTGAATTTGATTGATTCAACTTTAAATGCATACTGTATCACATTTCTCATGCATCCCTAGTGCGGAGTACATTTTGTTTGTTTTGGAACTGCATTCGGCTGCCCTGGGTAACTCCAAACTCTAGTTTTAATGCAGTGTGTGTGTTCAATCAGAGGAGAATTGTTGCTGCTTATCAGTGCAGTCACGTTGATGATCATGATGGGTCTCCCTGGGAGGTGTGGCATTGGTGTAGTACTTGCTTATGGATTTATCCAGTGGTGAAATTGGTTAATTTTAGGCTCTGGCCTCTATTTCGATGGTAATGTGTATTGCACCTTTTTTTTCCAAAATGTGATAACCTGGCCCTATTACATTGTCTGTGATGGGGAGCTCCTGATCATTCAACTCAATAGGGCTCTGGACTTCTGCCCCAAAGTCCTGCTCTGATGGCACAACTGCTGGTTCGATTCTTTATACTTGGCCTGACACAATGCCTTCTCTGGGCGTTTAGTAACAGATTTATGTGATTACACTTCTTATTCAGACCCTGGAGTAACTGTCCTTAATTAAATTTGGATTCCTCCTCCTCTTCAACTCCCTACCTTCCAATCACCCACTTGAATGTTAAATTGTTTACTGAGAGCACAGCATTGTATTCAGAGAGCTTATAATGGACATACCGGTGAGAGTGGTTTCTCCATTTCTTCTAACAGGAATCCTGGAGAGCTGCTGCCAGTTAGTGTCAACAGCACTAGGCTAGATGGGGCCCGTGGTCTGACTCTGGGTAAGGCTGCTTCCTATGCCCACCCCACCAAGCCACCCTATAGCTCCCAGCAGTGCCCTGCTCCAGATCAGGTTGATCTGCCATATGCAACCCAAGATCTGTCTCTGAAGCAATCTACAGGCAGGGGTAGGTTTTTTGTTTTAAAAAAACCCAATCTTAACATATAGTCGGAAGGGGGTGAGGGAAGGAGGACATGCTTCACCTCCTTTTCCTGACATAGATTAGGTGGAGTTCAATCCAGTGGTGTGTTGCTCCTTCTTTCAGCAGCTTCCCAGCATGTAAAGGAAGCCACTTGCGACGGAGCAGGGACTGGCATCACACAGGATCAGATCTTCCTCTTTACCAGCTGCTAAGAGGGGGATCTGATCCTGTGGGGTATTGCTTCTTCAGAAGAGGCTTCCCTTAACACAGAAGAAGAAGAAGAAGAAGAAGAAGAAGAAGAAGAAGAAGAAGAAGAAGAAGAAGAAGAAGAAGAAGAATTTGGATTTGATATCCCGCTTTATCACTACCCGAAGAAGTCTCAAAGCGGCTAACATTCTCCTTTTCCCTTCCTCCCCCACAACAAATACTCTGTGAGGTGAGTGAGGCTGAGAGACTTCAAAGAAATGTGACTAGCCCAAGGTCACCCAGCAGCTGCATGTGGAGGAGCGGAGACGCAAACCCGGTTCCCCAGATTACGAGTCTACCGCTCTTAACCACTACACCACACTGGTTACAAAGGAGCAGCAATTGGCACTGTTCAAGGTGTTACGATTCATGCATTGTTTCAGGAAGTATGCATTAGGCAGATGCACATCAACATCCAGACTGAACCCAAAGTTCTCCCCATCGCTACTTGGCTCTGCTTCTTATTGTTCCTCATTACTGGGATCATTCTACATTTATATTATTTCTCTTAGGGAAAAAAAGTTGCTTTGCTTCTCCATTCACTGTTGCTGCTGCATCTTAGTCGTTAAACCTTTTCCCCAACTCAGAAAGCAGGTGTGAATTTGCCAAAGACAGAAAAGCTTCTGTAATGAGGAACTGCTGAGAAATCCTGCTTGGGGCAGATCCTATTCTCAAAGCACTATGTTTAAACCAGGTGTGGCGTGTGTTTTGCTTTGTTCTTAATCTCGTTTTCAGTTGGCCATCTGATCTTTCAGATAAACTCTCCTGTCTGACCTGTGAATTAACTCAAACTCATATCTGTAAAGTCTCTCTGGTCTCGAAAGGCTGACTGTAAACAAGCTTTGGATACACATTCACATTGCCTACAAGATATTGATGGAGCCTGCACTTTTCTTCAATCAGCAAATACAAACAGGTGGATCAGTAACTTGAAATCCTTGCTGCTTAAGTGCCTCTGAAAGAGCTCTGTCAGTTTCATTTTCTCCCTGTTTCTCATTTTTGCCAATCTTAAGTTCCGATCTCCACATTTTCATGTTTGTGATTTAAAACAAAAATTCTCATGAAAGTTCGTCAGCATTTTTGTGCAAATTTCTCCTAATATACACATTTTTGTATGCAACTTTGCCTAATGTATCCACTTTTTATCTCTTTTCTGCCTTTCCATGCTCAAGGTTGCTTGCAACATGAAAAGATTCACATTACAAAAATATAACAGAAACAATAAATAAAAAAACACCCCAATAAGTTGTTTTCATATTTTTTGTAATAATGATGATGTTGTTGATGATGATAATAAATTTTATAAATTTTATTAATATTATTTATGTAAATCCCTTCATGTTGTAAGCCACCTTGAGCAATAAATTTTAAAAAATCTCAATAAGTATGCAATAAAATTAAATTCCCCACATAAGTCACAATAAGGTCTAACCATAAAGATGAAAAAAATAAATACCAAAAAAAGCAAAATTTAAAATTTGTCCACAACAGAAACCCCTAAACAATACCCCACCCCAAGAGGCTCTAGGCTTCCTGAGGAGCAGTCCTAAACAGATTGGACAACTGGGCCAAAACTAATAAAATGAATTTCAGTAGAGACATGTGTAAGGTTCTACACAAGCAGGAAGAACCAGCCGCACAAATAGAAGATGGGGGATCCATCTTGCCAGTAGTACATGTATAAAGGATCTAGGAGTCTTAGTAGTTCACAAGCTTAACATGAGTAAACAGTGTGATGCAGCAGCAGCAAAAAAAAAAGAAAAAAAGTTAATGCTATTCTAGGCTGTATCAACCAAAGTATAGTGTCCTGATCAAGGGAAGTCATAAAGGTAAAGGGTAAAGGGACCCCCGACCATTAGGTCCACTCGTAACCGACTCTGGGGTTGCGGCGTTCATCTCGCTTTATTGGCCGAGGGAGCTTCCGGGTCATGTGGCCAGCATGACTAAGCCACTTCTGGCGAACCAGAGCAATGCACGGAAACGCCGTTTACCTTCCTGCTGGAGTGGTACCTATTTATCTACTTGCACTTTGACGTGCTTTGAAACTGCTGGGTTGGCAGGAGCAGGGACCGAGCAACGGGAGCTCACCCTGCCGCATGGATTCAAACTGCCAACCTTCTGATCGGCAAGTCCAAGATGCTCAGTGGTTTAACCCACAGCGCCACCCACACCCCCAATGGAAGTAATAGTCCCTCTCTATTCTACCTTAGTCAGACCACACCTGGAGTACTGTGTCCAGTTCTGGGCACCACAGTTTAAGGAGGATGTTGACAGGCTGGAACGTGTCCAGAGGAGGGTGACCAAGAGGAATACTATGAGGAACAGTTGAAGGAGTTGGATATGTTTTGTCTGGAAAAGAGGAGACTGAGAGGAGATATGAGAGCCATCTTCAAATATCTAAAGGGCTGTCACATGTAAGATGGAACAAGCTTGTTTTCTCCTGCTCTGGTGGATAGGACTCAAACCAATGGCTTCAAGTTACAAGAAAGGAGATTCTGACTAAACGTCAAGAAGAACTTTCTGATGGTAAGAGCTGTTCAACAATGGAAAGGACTCCCTTGGGAGGTGGTGGCCTCGCCTTCCTTGGAGATTTTTAAGCAAAGGTTGGATGGCCATTTGTCATGGATGCTTTAGTTGAGATTCCTGCTTTGCAGGGGTTGGACTAGATTACTCAGGGGTCGCTTCCATCTCTACAATTCTATGAAATTGGTGTCCGTATTCCCTACTGACCTCGCCAGGGAGCCAAACACCTGCAGGAATAAGTGCAAACCAAATTGTTTTAGAACGTGAAATCCCAAACCCCGGAAGGAATCAATCATTTTATATTCTGGATCCATGCCTCCTGACTGATGTATCTGAATTACAGATTGGCTGGCAGCGGTGGCATGGTGGAATCCATTTAAATGAATAGCTCTCTAATTTATTAAATGGGTTATATAGGCTGGCAGTACTGGCACTGTATCAAATTCTTGGAGAAGCAGCTGATTTTCTCTCTGCCCCTTCAAGCACCTTCCCCTTTGCTCCTTTGCATTTTTTATTTCCTCTCCTGCAAAATGTATTTGGGGAGGCAGAAGGGATGAGAAGGTAGCTCTCTTGGAAACATGTGCAGGTGCTGGATACTTTGTGAGTCCACACTTGTTCCTCAAATTAGCTCCATAGTAGTATTTTGCTTTAAGGTCCACCTGTGAAGTCTCTCTTCTTTGCCAGTTAGCCGGGGGAAGGAAAAGACTAGGGAAGAGCAAGTTATTTCTGTTCTTTGGACCAATGCATATTAGAAAGCAAGGAGCCTCTTCAGCCACAGATTGGGATGAGGGAGAGATTGGATTCAGTTTGCATTTAAGGTGAACATACCTAGTTCATGCATTCTGAATATGCATACAACCATCCTTTGGCCTTTGCACTTTCCCAAATTTTGCAATGCAGTTCTCCACCCAAGCCATGTGCAAATAATAATAATAATAATAATAATAATAATAATAATAATTTATACCCAGCCCTTCACGGCCAGGATCGGGCTCAGGGTGGCTAACATCAAAGTATGATACATTAAAAACATAAATTATAACTGGGTTAAAGTATGCATAGAACTGCATCACTTTAGCGAAAATAACGTAAAAGTGCATTATGTTAGGGAACTGCTTCAAGTCTGTGTCCCTTTTCCACATCCTCAACCAAAAGTCCATTCTATAGCATTTCATTTTTTTAAAAAAATAAAAATAAAAAATCCACATGGACAAAATTTCACACACACACACACACACACTGCGTTCTAAGTGTGTGTCACACACATATGTTGGAACATACGTTGAAACATTGGGGAATGTGCAAAACCCGAGTCATAACTAAGTTTCAGTTTTCACATATTATGAAATGCCTTGTCCCATGAAGACCTCTCTCTACCTGTCTACCACTAGTTTGTGAATACTGTATTATTGTTATTGTTATTATTGTAGACTTTTAGATTGCCTTGTAGGTAAGGTTTTATCTGACACTTTTGGATTATCTACTAGCCGGGCCTCTCCTGTGTTCCTCTGTTTAACATTGTTTTATTCTGACGCTGTGATTCCAATTATTGTGTGCTGCCCTGAGTGTTGCATACATGTTTGAAGGGTGGGGGTAAAACCACTTATATTAACCTGGGAAGTATGGAGGCAGGGATCAGATCAATTCATATGGGGATTCACAGAGGCTGGGTTCCTCAAGCATACCTACATCCATCTTGTCCAGTTCTCTGCATTGTTTCCATTTTGAAGTTATTTGGAGACATATCACTTGCAATGGTCTGGGCAGAAATCACCCAACCCTTTATGCGTGCACTTTCAGTAATTGTAGTGTGGCTGTTGTGCAGATTTACAGAAGTCCGTGAGATTGACAGGTGGGGGCATTGTGTTTGCATACAAAAGCCTTATAACAGTGTATGTGGAACAGCAAGTTTAGATACATAAACAATAATTTTAACTGCATTTGCTTAAATTTCGATCAGCCTGCAAACACACATAGGTTCCTCTCCAGAAGCAAATGGGGAGCATAACAAAATAGTTCTCTCTCATAATTCTATGTAAAATATAGCTTTTAACTAGTAATGGGGTGGAAAACTGAGGTTTTTTTAACATAGAAGAAGCGAAAGAGTAAATTGCCCTTATGTTACAGTTTTCAAGGGCATGAGCTAGATTTTTAAAAATTCTTTCTTTTAAATCCTCCTATGGATTCTGCCTGTTGGATTTCCCCCACCCCTTTTCCATGCATGCCTTTTCATTTGTAATTTTGATGGAAAATTATAAACCAGAGTGGGGACAAGGAAATGAATGCCTTATAATGACAGCTGAATACCGAGCTGTCTTCAGAGTCTCATAAATCAGAAAACTTTCTGTGGTTGGGGGGAGAAGTATGCCCCACAGGAATCAAAGAGTTTCCAGTTACGGGTGGAAGGGGCAAGTCTGTTGGGCTTAAGGGTGTCTGTCCTCGCAAGGAGACTCCTGATGTCAGCATTAAGCGATGAGACTTTAAGATAGCCTTGTCAGGGTAATTGATCTTGAGTCATTGCCTTTCCTGTCAGGGCCGTCTGTCTCCTTACCCACAATCCCCATCACTTTGACAACCTGTCAGGAGTATGGGACTTGGCCCAGTTTTGCCTTCATCCAATAACATTATGAAATTGATACCGACACTTCCATTGGCACTAATTTCTGTAAGATATTGAAGCCAAAGGACGAGTGATTTACTTCCATGGCAGTTATGACTTCCATGTAGGTCGAGATGGCTGGAGATCAACTGTTGTGGGGCTAAGCAGAAGGCGAAGAGCCATAAAAAGGAGGGTAAGGGACTATTTTCCATAATGTGAGGCCTTTTCAAGAGGAAAAGTTGTTTGATGGAATGTTAAAGGGAGCATTCTCCCCACATCCATTGTGTGAGAGGGAGAGGGAGGGAGGTTCCATCTATACTATACAGTATCATAATGTAAGGGACGTGGGTGGCGCTGTGGGTTAAACCACTGAGCATCTTGGGCTTGCTGATCAGAAGGTTGGCAGTTCGAATCCCCACGACGGGGTGAGCTCCCATTGCTCGGTCCCTGCTCCTGTCAACCTAGCAGTTCAAAAGCACGTCAAAGTGCAAGTAGATAAATAGGTACCACTCCGGCGGGAAGGTAAACAGCGTTTCCGTGCGCTGCTAAGAAGCGGCTTAGTCATGCTGGCCACATGACCTGGAAGCTGTACGCTGGCTCTCTCGGCCAATAAAGCGAGCGCCGCAACCCCAGAGTCCGCCACGACTGGACCTAATGGTCAGGGGTCCCTTTACCTTTACCTTTATCCTAATGTAAACAGTCATGGCTTCTCCCAAAGCATTCAGGGAACTGTAGTTTGTTAAGGGGGCTGAGAGTTGTTAGGAGATCCCTGTTCCAATAGAGGTGCACTTGGATGCATTGCACCATGACACAACCTTAAGAGTTTGGCTCGATGCCCTGCTCTGTAGCATGCTTTGCATAATATTTAATTCCGGAGCTTTGATTTAACTTGCATATGCAATACAATATCTAATCTATACTTTCCCCAGCTCAGGGGCAAGTACACCTTGGCACCCAGAATTAGGCAGAGTTCCTGACACAGCATTGCTGGAGTTGAAATGTGTGTGCCGAACAACCTCTGCTCCAGGGCAGCTTGGTATGTGATCAGAAGCAATGGGGTTTGGTTGAAACGTTTATCAGTTTGTCACAGTCTTGCTCAGTCATGGCTTGGGGCCAAAAGAAGAAGCTATAAATCATGCAAGACTGAAGAGAGGCTGTGTGTGGGTTCGTGTTTTCAGTTCTGAGCACCCACCTCATATTCAGAGGAGCCTCTTGTTTTGACGGTCTGATGGGGAAAGTCAAAGGTTGCCCCTCCAGCTTCTGCTGCCTCCCCTCCCCCAATCCAACAATGTCAACTGATTAGCTAGGTCCATATGCTGCATTGAACTACTGGGTTTTGGAGCCAAAAGCAGCTCAAAAATAATAGGCATGTCTTGGGTGCCTTGGGGGCTGAAATTGGGAGCTCTGGGAGTTGGGTCACCAGAGTGGTGCATGCTCTAGTTATCTCCTGCTTGGGCTACTGCAATGCGCTCTACGTGGGGCTACCTTTGAAGGTGACCCGGAAACTGCAATTAATCCAGAATGCGGCAGCCAGACTGGTGACTGGGAGTGGCCGCCGGGACCACATAACACCGGTTCTGAGAGATCTGCATTGGCTCCCAGTACATTTCCGAGCACGATTCAAAGTGTTGGTGCTGACCTTTAAAGCCCTAAACGGCCTCGGTCCTGTATACCCGAAGGAGCGTCTCCACCCCCATCGTTCAGCCCGGACATTGAGATCCAGCACTGAGGGCCTTCTGGTGGTTCCCTCATTGCGAGAAGTAAGGTTACAGGGAACCAGACAGAGGGCCTTCTTGGTAGTGGTGCCCACCCTGTGGAACACCCTCCCTTCAGATGTGAAGGAAATAAGTAGCTATCCTATTTTTAAAAGACATCTGAAGGCAGCCCTGTTCAGGGAAGTTTTTAATATTTAACACTGTATTGTTTTTAATACTTGATTGGGAGCTGCCCAGAGTGGCTGGGGTAACTCAGCCAGATAGGCGTGGTATAAATAATACATTATAATATTATTATTGTTGGGCACTTCCTCCTTACTGTGGTACCCCATAGCTGGTCACAGGAAGGGAATTCCTGACATCTCAGTACCAATAGGCTGAAACCTCTCAGCTGCACCTTCCAAGCCCAGTCAACAGCTGATCACAAGGAATCAAACACTTTGCATAGCCTTGCAACTATGTCACGAGGTGTGCCATCACTAGAACTGCATATAGAAAGGAGCCTTAGGTGGGATGCAGTGGCTTTCTTAAGGCTCCTAAGTGAGACCAAGGGTGAAAGTGTTCAGTGTTTCCTCCACTGCCTTTTAAAGTGAATCATTATGAATATGCATGCAAACGAACATAGACATTGGAATTAGCAAAGAGTGTCTGTGTGCCAAGGGGCAAGAAGGTCTGGATTAGTTTAGCTGGATTAGCATAGCCAAAGGATTTTCATTTCTGGCTTTGCTCAATGGCCTTTAGCAACTCATTGTTCTATTGTTCTGGGAGATTCTTTCAAAAAAAGGGGGGGTCATAATCATCTCATTTGAACAATCGAAAGCATGATCAGTAGTACACTGTATATATGTATATAGCTATATGGGAGGGAGAGGTCAACGTATCTTCACATGTTCATGATCAGACAAATGCTCCCTCTGGTATGCGCATGTGCAAATGGAAGAGACAGAGAAAGCTGCAGTATATAAAATACACCTTATGACCACAAGAGATTAGAAAGCTGATATGGTGTTATTCCGATTGATTTTGCTGTTGTATTTATACCTGAAGTTAAAGAGCAGACACACTGGAAATCAATTGGCCCCGTCCTCTGTCCCCACTCCCTCTGCGGCACCGTTTGAATGAAATGCTTATATCATTTTTATGGTGTGTCTCTGATAGAGATGAGTGAGTCAAGAGATTAATAGGCACCACTGAGGTATTTGCCCAGCAACTGCTCATCTCTGGCACCATAAAGCACATGGTTCTAGAGTTCAAGGTGCCCTCGAGGCGGCGGTTTGGGGACTTGGCTGGAAAAGCAGGAGGTGAATTCAGGGCAGAAGGAAGGGAGGAAGCAGAAACCTGACGTGTTGGGCTCTAGGCAGTGCAGACTATCTGAGGGATAATAGGACAGAGTCTTACAGATGATGCTGTTCAGTGCATGACAGTGATGCAACTTTGACTGCAATAAAACTTGGAAGAGATATTCATAGTAATTACCCTGGAATGGAACGAGTATAATAATTGGTAGATGATCCCACTACAGATTGAGCTGATGAATTCACTAGGGTGACCTCGTCATGCTGCAAGTGAAGGGCTGGCTTTGTTATGAGGATGGGCTTTGGCTGCGGAAAGGTGCAAGGTGAGAAATTAGGAATTAGTTTAAGGTTAGCTGCCTTAAACTAGGTCAGATTGTGCTTCTATCTAGGTGGGCAGCATTCCCTTGAGGGAAAGGGGCTCATGGACCAGTGGTTGGCAGGGACACAGCCATCACCTGCACATGCTTACCTATGCGCTACAGAACCATGTGTGCATACACTTGGGAGGCGGTAATTCTTCTGAATACCAGTTGCTGGAAACCTCGGGAAGGGAGCGTGCTGCCAGTGGGTATCCCACAGGAATCTGCTTGACCATTGTGAGAATAGGATGAAAGGCTAGACGGACCATTGGTGGGATCCAGCAAGCCCTCCTCATGGCCTAGCTCTCCTATTCATCCATAACCCCACATTCACTCCCTGCTCCTACACACCACTTGCAACCATGCAACTTGCTTGGCTTCAATGCTGTGCAATGAGAAAAGGGGTCCCTTTGGAGGAAGAGACTAAGTGGTGGAGCACATGCTTTGCATGCAAATGTTCCCCACCATCTCCAAACAGGGCTGGGAAAGGATCTCTGCCTGACAGCAATGTAGCTAGCCGCTCAGGGGGAGGCAGTGACTGCAGGAGTCTGCCTGCCGCTTCCCCCTCAGCTGCAGGGTGGCTGGGTGGGGTGGTGGGTGGACGTGAGCCCCACGCTGCCCTTTCGGGTGGCGCAGTGCCTGCTGGTGCCTGAACCACCATGTCACACCCAAGAGATACACATGGCTCAGGCGCGCTGCAGGCCCCCCGGAAAGTGCTACCCCCTGGGTGAGTGGTACCCCACCCCCCTGCCCCCCCTAGCTACGCTCCTGCTGCCTGAAACTCTGGAGAGCTGTTGTGGGTCTATGCAGGCAGTACTGATCTCCACAGACTGTAACTTAGGATAAGGCAACTCCTTGTCCTCTCCCCGCATGAAAACACAACAAACTGCCCCGCGGAGGGAGATTTCTTTTTTTTTTTCCAATCAGCAGCTTACTTTACTTCCCTGCTGCATGGTGAGAAAGGAGCTCCCTTTGTTTCTGCACAGCATGGAAACTCAGTCACACTCCCTCTCACCCACTGCTGAACTGTAATTGCTAATCAGCCGAGCAGTGTGCAAGGGCAAGGGATGTATCACAGCCAAGGGAAGCTTATGCCTCCTTCCCACAGACTCCCTACCTCACATGCTTTTCAGCTGATTGGATATCACAGCTCAGCAGCAAGGAAAAGAAGGCCAAGGTGAGAGCAGTGAGGTTTGGGAAGAGACTGATGAGCTAGATGGGGAGAGACCTGCAGGCAGCAACGCCAGAGTCTCAAGCAGGTATCTTTCACACTACTTGCTATCTGATCTTTTGAAACTTGAGATGCCACTGATTAAAGCTGGAAACCCCTGTTTGCTACTGTAGAGCTGCTGATCTGTCATAGACCTATTGACCTATGATATGATCCCTGGTATCCAGTGAAAATGATACCTGGCAGCTGCCATGGCTCCATACCAGGTATCTTCAGGTGCAAAGTCCTCCTGTGACAGTGACCCCAAGGAGGAGATTGATAAATTTCTGGATCCTCCCGTGTGAATCTGCTGCATCAAATCCTTCTACAGCACTCTGCCACTGGATTCTGTTGAATGGACCACAGTTTCACTGATGGCTCAAGAAAGCCCCAATGAGCTTTCCTCAAGCTGTCCCCACAGCTTAAAATGCCTCCTCCAATGAATAGCCAATGGCTGCAAATGAAAACAACCACAACCACAACATTGGCTCTTTAATTGGACACTTGTAGCACTCACAGTTGCGGTTTCCATTTTGACTATCCAGCCCAGACTATAAAGCTCTACCAGTCGCTCCACAAATCTGCTGTGTGTTTTCTGCCTCAGCTACAGGGCCACCAGCTGTGGTCCTGAACAAGCACCTTGATCCCTATCCAAGGTCCTGAATGTGCCTTGCCTTGCTTGTCACTGTTTACATAACCCTTACGAACCATTAAAGGCCCTTATACTCTGTCTTGATTGCCAAGGGCACTTCTGGTGGTTTCCCATTGGCCAAGCTGCTAGGGCTGATGGGAGTTGTATTTCAGCAACATCTGAAGGGCCAAAGGTTCCCCACTCCTGACCCATAGCAAGCTATCTTGTGCTTTGTTCATAGAGATCCTGACATTTTGATATTGGCTGAAACAGTTTCTAAGATTGCATGCCAAAATGAAGAGCAGAGAAACTTTTGCACCCTGGGTATCTTTGTGTAGCAATGAAGTTCACAGACTCTTGCATTCAGCAACGATGCAATAGTCATATGTCAAACCAGGGTCTGCATTGGCTGTCTAAGCAGCTAAAGGATACGTAGGGAATAAATCTGGTTAATTTGGATATTTTCAGTTGAACAAATAGAGATCTTTATTATTTAGCCAAAGGCCATCACCAAGTCACACAACGACACACTTTTAAAAATGGTTCATCACTTAAAAATTGATTAAAACAAACAAATAACTTAATCCATTGCAATGTCCAATATCTTTTACAATGGTCATAACTACTGTATAATGCTTACTAGAATGGAGAAAAGAGGATCTTTTCATTTACACCTTAATTCAGCAACAGAGTTTGACAGTCTCCTACTTGCTGGCATTCTCCCCCAATCTTCATTATTGATTTTCAAATATGGCATTTGATGGGTACACATCTGCCTGCTGGTGCCTGCAAAAGTCCCAGTTCCCTTTTCTTCTGAAACTAGGCTGGAAATATGCATTATATTATAGCCAACAAATAGGTGGGATTCTGTGCTTGGCTGTGATGAAGAGCCCTTCTCAATTTAGTGAGTTTGTACTACCGGTTGTCCATACTGACACCAGCACTCCTCCAGGGGAATCCCAATAGGATATTTTCCAGGGTGGACAGAGAGTGGTTACCTCCATCTTTAGCTCACTGTCTGGCAATCTTCTCATGTCATCTACAACAAAAATACCAAAGGGTGGTAAGAAAATGAGGGGGGGGGGGGACAAAGATTAAAGGCACAAGAGACAATGCTAATTTCAACCTCCCTCTCCAAACGTGGTAGTTAGTCTCCGTTCGGACTGGAGGCGTGTAAGGCAGGAGGCCAACATTAGATGGAGCCAGAGTCAATGACAAGTGAAGCCAGCTAATTCTCATTTTGTCTCCAAAAGCAAAACACTACAAGTGGAACACTGAGACTAAGGAGGAGGAAGCTGACAGGCAGGGTCAACCTCTGGATAGGTTATAATAGGGGTAGGCAAACTAAAGCCCAGGGGCCAGATCCAGCCCAATCACATTCTAAGTCCGGCCCGCGGACAGTCTGGGAATCAGTGTGTTTTTACATGAGTAGAATGTGTCCTTTTACTGAAAAAGCATCTCTGGGTTATTTGTGGGGCAAAGGAATTCATTCATTCTCTCCCCCCCCCCAATATATATATATATATATATAGTCTGGCCCTCCACAAGGTCTGAAGGACAGGGGACTGGCCCCCTGCTGAAAAAGTTTGCTGACCCCTGGGTTATAAGAAGGAAGACAAACAGGTTTGAGGCTGGTGGAGGAAATATTGAGAAATGGTGAGGTGATACCCTGTTTGCCCTTATGAACCAGCCCCTTCTCACAGCAGAAAAGAGGGAGCAGAAGCGACCATGTTATTGGAGAAGTGTCCTTTTGTACTTGGAAGGGAGGAAGAAAAAAGAGTTGTCCTCCTCCAGTTGAGTCCTTCCAAGAAAGCCATTGGTGTCTCCAGTCGAGGCTCTGGATTTCAGATAAGCAAGTGGAAGCTTGGCTTCTCTCCCAAGTCTGCCAATAAAAATTAAGAAATTGATTTCCCTTTGTTTGCCTGACAGGATGAAGGCTCTTTTTATGAGATAGTAAATGCAATCCATCTCTGAGCACAGCCAGATTTTTAATTGTATTTGTTGTGCTTTCACTTACTCTGTTTTATGAGTTGCAGTTTCTATCCTTGCTGCCTTAGAAAGCTCACCCTTGAGGAATGAGAGAGGGCTTGATTTCAAAACAGCAAAAGGTTGGGATTTAACAAGAGCTGATGGCTGAGTCAAAGGCTTTTTATTTTTGTCAATGAACTATTTGCTTTTTAACCAATGGATAGATTACTTACTTGACAGCATGGAAATAATTTTGGACATTTGTGGAAATGCCATATGTATTATTTGTAGATGATGAGCTAAGCATTGCCATTTGATGAATGGAATTTACCACTCATTCTCTGAAGGCAAAGCCTTCTGTATCATTTAATTTCCCAGTCTCTATTAGACAAACACACTGGAACTAAAGAAGCCTCCAAAACATGGAGAAATGTGCCCTTAACTCAGAAAACTTCCTGTTAAAATTTGACCTTCTGGAGCAAAGAGACATATAAGAGCCAGGGAAGGCTGGTGGTTAGGAAACAGGGTTGGGGCAAATTATGAAGTGCTAGGAGAAATGGTAGAAATGTTGCATACTGATTTGCTGGAAATATTGTATAGGGATTTGCTCCCATTTTGAAGAAAAGCAGCACATACAATTCGGTACATAGATACAGATATGCACACACATTCAGAGAAACAAGGGAAGCTGCCTTATACTGAGTCAGATCATTGGCCGATCACTGCAGCATTGCCTACACTGACTAGCAGAAGCTCTCCAGGTTTCAAACAGGGGTCTCTCCCCAGATATTGTCAGGCTCAGGGAATCAGATCCCTCCCACGGTGGCAGCCCAGAATCAGAGAAATGATATAAGTTCTTACCAAGCAATTTATTCAATAATTTACAGAGAACGATGAAGAAACACAGCCTTCATAATACAGTGATACCTCAGGTTGCAAACGCTTCAGGTTACAGACTCCGCTAACCCGGAAGTAGTACCTCGGGTTAAGAACTTTATCTCAGGATGAGAACAGAAATCGGCGCTGGGAGGCCCCATTAGCTAAAGTGGTACCTCAGGTTAAGAACAGTTTCAGGTTAAGAATGGACCTCCAGAACAAATTAAGTTCTTAACCAGAGGTACCACTGTAGTGGTGTTGCTCCAAGTACAGTCCCACCCCCCTATGTCTCCCCTATTCAACATTACTCCTACATTGGTTAATCTGAGCTTTCTGTCTCTGAGTTCTCCATTCTAATACCCTCAATGCCTGCCTAGTCCTGGGAGGTGGGAGGTCAGGAATATGCTTTCCAAGGACACTGAGTCTGTCAGCTGTCTCTCCCCTGGTTCTTCTCCTCCTTCCTGCTGTTCCCCTTCCAGTTGTTTCCCTTCCTGCTGTTCCCCTCCTAGTTTCTCCCCTCTGCAACCTCTGAACTATGCCCTTCTGCAAACCACTGTTCTAAATCTATACAGTCCTCCTGTTCTTAGGAAGGGGAGGGTGGCCCCCAACATTCCTCTTCAGTCCAGTCCGTGACAGATGTTTATTTTGGCAATTTATATACCACTGGATTTATAGTCATCGGTACAGGTTGTACAGAAATCTCAAGACAATAGAGCTTAAAAGAGTTAAAACTGAATTTCTATGGAGGTGCCAGGGATTGAACCTGAGACCTTCTGCATGCAGTGCAGTTGTCCTACCACTGAGCTTTGGCTACCCCCCCAAAAAAAAAAAAATGCTTACAATTGCACTATACTGTAAGTAGGGGTGCTTTAGGACGAGCACAATCATACCACCTTGATGTTTAAGGTTGGAGTGTTAGGTTGGCACATAGGTGGCACAACACTCTCATTTGCTTTTGCCACAAGAGGCTAGGGATAGGGGAACAATTGATTCAGTGTGCATTTAAAGGTGACTCCACCTAATTTCCAAAACAATCTGCAAATCAAAACTCAACCATACTTTGAAATTCACATACTGCCAAACTTTGCAAAGAAGGTCTCCTGCCAGGTGATTTGTAAAAAAAATCCGTATGCTACAGTAAAATGTGCATATAAATGTATATATTTGTGGTGGGGGGAGCGAAACAAAATGCATGGTAGCAGGGGAAATTGTGCAACAAGTGTGTATATTAGGCAAAATTGCTTAGACAAATGTGCATAGTAGGAGAAATGCTGATGAATTTCCATGAGATATTTTTTTAATAACAAACTGATGTGGAAATATGGGGAACTGAACTCATGATGGGGGGGGGGATGAGAGAAATCAAAACTGACCTATTCCCCCATCCCTACAAGAGGCTAACACAGCTGTTCCTCTGGAAGGCTGTTCTTTCTGCTGCTAGGTTTTTGGTGTGTGTTGGATCTATATGTTTTTATTGACTTAATCTTGCTGCTTTGAAATGCAAGTTAGACAGGAGAAGGACGGGGGGAGCCATAGCTTAAATAAATACATAAATAACCTATAGTTCTACCCTGTGGGATGGAGAGGGAGAGAGAGAGAAAGGCATACAAATTCAGCCAGTGAATTAGAATCTCTGCTTGGCTTTCATTGATCCATGGCATTGATGCAGATACCCAGATCTGCCCCTGGCTGGATGAATGATGCTAAAAATCAGCCAGTGTGATGGAATGGTAAGCAGGGTTACAGAGCACCAGTAGGAGCTCCTTAGAGATGAGTTAGCTAGGGGAGAGGGAAGCAAGTTGTAGGATTGCGTGAGGGCAGCTGATGCTAAAGGAGAGAGTCGGGGAGATTGTCAGAGCACTTGAGGAGTGCGGTGGTGGAGGGGGCTATTGGAGGGAGGCTTTCAGAAACATCTGCTCCCAAGAGGATTCCAACCGTGTGGATCACCTGGATTTGCAGGAGATAGGTGTCAAAAACTGAGAGAGAGATTGACACTTCCTGTCAGGGTGCTTGTCAGCTCAGCTGAGTGCAAATTCTCTGGCAATGAGAAGTAGTCCAGCTTAAGCTGTTTCTGATAGTCTTGCATTGTGCTTCTTTGTCAGGTTTGTGTGTGTGTTATCTCAGGAATGTGGAACCACAGGGCTGTGAACCAAATGTGGTCTTCCAGCGCCCTTTAAATGGCTTCCAGGACTCTGGTTCTGCTCTTTACCTTCCTTCGGTGTTTTCTTTGCCCACAGCTAGAATGTGTCTCCGAACTGTGAAAATATCTCTTGTTTGCCTGGGTTTGGGCTGCAGAGCGCTCTCTCTCTCTCTCTCTCTCTCTCTCTCTCTCTCTCTCTCTGTGTGTGTGTGTGTGTAGATGAAAACTCTGGCTTTTGTGTTACTGGAATTTAGCCTACTATGCACAAGGTGGCATCAGTCAGCAGAGCATGGGACTCTTAATCTCGGGCTCATGAGTCCGAGTCCCACAATGGGCAAAAGATTCCTGCGTTTCAAGGATTTGGACTAGATGACTCTTGTTTCCCCTTCCAACACTACAATTCCATACTCTATGTGCGAATATATGAGACACTTTTGTGCGAATATATGAGACCCACTTTTGACCCGTCCCATTGACCACTAGATGTTTCTCCCTCCATTCCTCGGACACTGCCTATAAAAGAATGTGGGCCTTGGTATACTAAAGGTTGTCTACCCTAGATTTATCTAGTTCAGTTGTGGGGGACCTTTGGCTCTCCAGATGTTGTTGAATTATAACTTCCATCACCCCTGAGTCGCAACTCCCTTCAGCCACAGTCAGTCAGTCATTGGTTAGGGATGATTGAAGTGGCAGTCCAGCAACATCTGTTGTTGTGGATCCCTCCCATGGACTGGGTTATTCCATTGGGAATGTCGGTTTGGAACATACAGACTCCATATGTCCCAGCTTTTGAGTGTCCTTATCTGCTGGACTGTGGCTGTGATCAGGCCTGGTGTGGGTTATCCTCTGGTGCCACAGGACTCCTAGATAGGGGTGGCCTCTCTGAGTTGGAATTGGGGTTCAAGACTGCTACTCGTGGTGTGGACCCTGACAAGTGCCTCCAGCACCACTAAACTAATACATCTGGTCATCACCTCCATGTCCAAATCAGAGCCCAGGCTGTTGCTCTGGGCAGAAGTCCTAACATCCAGTACTCAACTATCTATCATCTATCTATCTATCTATCTATCTATCTATCTATCTATCAATCATCTATCTATCTATAAAACAAAACCTCCCACCCATCCATCCATGAGTCTTGCTTCACGTTTATCCGTCTATGAACCTTTACCCACCTGCCTGATTACCTTGCAACTACAGTGGCAGAAGGAAGGGGAGTCTCTCTCTAAGTCCTCTAATTCCTGGCACCACTAAGGCAAGCACTACTGATAGTGGAATGGGGTCTGTGTGACAGGTCACCAGCCTTGACTTTTGGATCAGCAGGAGCAAACAAGGTACATTGGGAGGAGTGGGTTGGAGATTTGCAGGTCAGGAGATTGGAGGCGAACATGTCAGTCATGTCGGTGTAAAGGAAGAATTGAGTTCTTCTCTGGCTCAGATTGAAATTTGGGGCATAGAAGAACTCAAGGAGAACATAATGTACTCCTTGTCTTGGAGGCCGCCTTTAAGAGTCCCATGAAAATGTCAATACAGACTCCCCCTTCATCACAACTCGTTGCCTGCTGGAATGATCGGCGTTTTGCAAGTCTATAATGAAAGCTTGCTTAGTTTGGAAACAGCTTGTTTCCTCCTTACTTGTGGAGAAAACAGGAGCATCATAAGGATTATCAGTGCAATCTTGCGGCAGGGATCAGTTTCCTCGGCATGCTGTCTGCCATTAATGTCTTTGGTGCTGACTGCAACTTAGGCCAAGAAGCAGTGACAGAACAAAACAACACAAACCTGCCAAACTGAGTTTACAATGTGTGTGTGTGTGTGTGTGTGTGTGTGTGTGGAGTAAAGACTTCTTCCTAGCAAGTAAAACACCTGTCAGGGCTGCCAGGAGTCCTGCTAATTACACAGCAACTTTATTATGTCCCACTTGGAAGAACAAACAATACTTGAAGTCTTGAAAAATGAACAGGCTTCCCCCCTCCTTTTTTTTTAATAATAAAAAAACAGAATAATGCATTCAGAGCGTGCATTCTCTGGATGCTCTCTGAAGCACCAAGAGACTTGAATGACTTGAAGAATCTCCTCTTTGTTACTCGTGTTCCATAATAAAGTAATTGTGCAATTAGAAATAGATTAGCGACAGGAGAGAGATCTCCCCCCGCCTTCGCTGGCTCAGGTAAAAGACAGGCCTTTTGAATGCATTTGAAGTGTGCTTGCAGCAGCTTTTCCTCATCTTGCATTGACCTTCTGTTAGCCCCTGGCAGCTTCGACAAAACAGAAGAGAAACTTCTCCAGGCACAGATTTTTCTTCCCTCTGTTGTATGAATAAATTTGCTGCTCTTTGATTAGGACACTGAGGAGTGTGTCGATTTTTCTTCTACTACTTCTGAGCTCAGTGTTAGATTCCTGTGTTTTCTCCTTACACCATTGGTTGCCAGTGTGGCACCCGCATGTGGCAGTGTTCCTTCCTGCATCCACAAAAGCTCTCAGTAATTATTTTTAAATTGCATTTCATATCCCACCTTTTTATCCAAGCAACTCAAAGTGTCATACATAGTCCCCCCCCCCCCTTCTCACTGAATACCATAACAATCCTGTGAGGTAGGCTAGGCTAAGAGGCTGTGGCTGCTCCAAGGTCACCCAGTGAGCTTCATGGCTGAGTGGGAATTTTGAAGTCTGGTCTCCCAGGTCCTAGTCTGACACTCCAATATCTCCTCAAAAGACCACAAGGCCCGAGAGACACCATGTTCTTCCTGCTCCGTACCAGTTTGTACTGGCTCAGCCTCCTGCAGTAGACAGTCCCCTTTCAACATGACCACATGTCTTGGGATGCAAACATTTGACACCCACTCATGTTGGAGAGGTACAAAGAGCTTCTCTTTGTGAGCAGGTGTGGTGATAATGGCTGATGTAGATGCCTTTCCCCCCCATTGAGGGCATAGTGGAAGCTAGAGGAAGCGCATGCCTGCTCCACTTTTGAGAAACTTATATAATCTCTTAAAGGCATTGAGAAAATGAACCAAATCCATTAGGTCATGGGTTGATAATGCAAGCAAACAGATAGTTCTGAGGCGTGCAGAAAACTCATAAAACAGGATGCCGTCCCTTGTAATGACTGGCTCCAAAATGAACCACCCTGAAAGGATATCAGAGAAATGGGGAACATACTCTTCTGTTTTCTTCATGGCTGACTATGTTTGTTTCTAGGTCCTGTGGCTGTGATCAGCGGGGAAGAAGATTCTGCCAGCCCCCTTCATCACATCAATCATGGCATCACCACACCTTCGTCGTTGGACGCTGGCCCGGACACAGTGGTGATTGGCATGACCCGTATCCCTGTCATCGAGAACCCACAATACTTCCGTCAAGGTCACAATTGCCACAAGCCAGACACATGTAAGTGTGCTTTCGTTGTTTGCCTATGTATGATGAGGTGAAGACAGGGTGAGCAAGCATGGGGAAAGTGAATTGATGAATATGAAATGAAGATGCATCAGGGGCAGAGAGTGTGGAGAGCAGGTCCTGTATGGTCCAGAAACCAGAAGTGAATCTTGTGCCCCCAAAATCACAACATACACCATCCAGTAATCACTTCCTCTAGACATGACACCAAATTTTGAGAATCTCATCTGCCTTTGAGCATTATATAGAAGACTTCCATGAAAAGAGGAAGGTAAATAAAGGATATGGTGCAATGAGAAGCTTCCACCTTTCACTTTATATAGGCTTCTCCATGGTTGTGGCACCAGGACTGTCCTATTAAACAGCAGACACCGCCTAGAGAGGGGGAAGAGACCATTAGTCAATACATTTCCTGTGCTATGATTGTGCATAGAGATACAAAGGCAAGACGTGAACCACTGGCAATAGCAAAATCGGTAATGAACGCTTATATACCTGGACAGAGGATGAGGCTTCATATTGTGCTGACAGTGCAGAGAGTCCAAAATAGCTTGAAAGAACTAGTTTCTGAAACACTGTTCACAGTTGGCACAGACTCTAATCTTAAAGACTGCTGAAACAAAGAACTGGAGCAGAGTGCCTGTGATCTGCAAGTATTTGAGCAACTTGCAGGTTTCCAGTAGGACGATGCCCATGTTTCACCATTCTGCCTAACACAGAGCTTTTTGAAAGATTGCTCCAGATGTGGCTGAACTACAACTCCTATCATCACTGACCATTGACTGTGCTGCGTAACAGAACAGGAGTCCCCCCACCACTTGTAGGGCCAAACGTGATCTACAGCAACCTATTTTATGTTGGCATTTCTGTATGAGGCCAACTAACATTATCCAGTTTGCAAAGCCCTTTTGTTATTAAACCAGCTGACATGTTCATAGGGACATTACCGAAACATTATTTGCCAGTGGTTTGCTTCTTGCCCCGTGACTCTTGTGGGATAGCTCCTTTTTTTTTAATCCCAGTGAACACTGAACTCCTTCCATTAAAATCAAGAACATCACTGGGGAATAACTCATCCTTTCCAGTTTGTCGGGGGCCCTTGTAAGAGCATCTAAGGTTGGTTGAGACATATCCTCAGCTCTGTAGATTTTCCAGAATGGCTCCAAACCAAACCATATGAAAGGTCCCACCACTTCTTCCCCACCCGTCTCATACGCTTCCCATCCATGCGCTTTGGCATCGTCTATGTTTCCTGCATCTAGTCAGGACTGTGGAAGAAAACGAATCTCACCCTGTTCATGGAGGTGGGGAGTCTCAGAGGTTCAGTGGGAAAACTCCTTGCCAATGGCTTTTCAGCTGCGCCTTCACTGTTCTATTAGCTTCTAAGAATGTGGCTTGGAAAATGCATGCTTAGGATTCTACTAGGCCGGAAGATTTAAAACTTATTAATAGACTATGCAGCATAACTCTGTACATGTCTGTTCAGAAGCACGACCAGTTGAATTTAATGGGATTTACTCCCAGGTAAGTTTTTATAGGATTGCATCCTTAGTTGGTTTAACCAGCAGATCTAATTATAATTAGGACTGTTCCAAATATTTATCATATTAGGTGTTTAAAGTTAAAAAATAGTAATTGCATAATGGGGATACACACACATACACAAAGACCTTAGTTTCATCTTTGTGTAATCCTCTTTCATGCCATTGTTACCCCTCAATGGAACTGCATTAGTATCATCTCAACACCACCACTGACACACACCCTTCACCCTTCTTCCTCTTTCTGAACTAATGGCATGGGCCATTCCTGCCAATTAGAGATCCCGTTGTGAATGGCAGAAAACTTCACTTTGCTATGATCAGTCAGATCCGGCTGCATGACGACATCACTGATGGCAAGTGAGGGCAATTTAAACAGAAAAGCCAACGCTTTCGGAGAGAGTGTCAGAAAATCACTAACAGGCAGAAGCATGCTTCGGTGCTGCGTAAAATGTTTTTTGGGGGGAGTGGGGTGCAGTTTCAGTTTTGCCCTGATTATAATTGGGGGATCAATTTTCATCAGAGGGGCTGGAAGTTAAGGCTTGAGGCTATTCTGGTTTAGGTTTGCTTCTGTAATAAGGAATGAAAAAGAAAGTCTGAATGACAGCCTTTCCTTCTAAAACAACATGCGGTAACTTTTGTGTAAATTCTGTCACCCTTCAGTATCTCAGAAAGGCACATGAATTGAGATTTTTTTTGTAATAATCAACTAAAAATGCTTTAATCAGCTTGATAGCCCTACCTTTGAGATTCTATGTATTACTAGGCCTTACTCTACAAACCTGTGTGTGTCCATCAGCCAGCCCAGAATAGTTTATTGTCTCCTTTTGTAACTAAGGACGAGTTTGCACATTCAACAAAATCAAATGTTAAAGCCATCCCTGGATTTCAGACTACAGGCTTGGGTTTATGTATTCAGATGCCTTTGCTGGCCTTAGCTTGAGTAATACCAAAGACAATGAACAGGAGAATTTGAAGGCATTTACATTCTAGGTACCAGGGAGTGTGAACTACATATATATGCCTCCCACTCGCATTGTTATAGTTGGCAGCACTGCCAGGGCAAGCCAGAGTGGGAAGGAGCAGGGATGGGGCAGGTCGTTCTTCTTCATTTTGGATTATGGTCCGAGTTGGAGAAGAAGTTTGTGGTGGCTCAGGAGACTGGTTCAGCATCTGACCATGAATTCTGAGAAAAGCAAATTTATATCTCAAACCATCGCTACCACCAGTTCAAATCTGAGTGGCATCATTACACATCACAACTATTTACATGCAAATGTGCCAGAGTATGACCCTCTCCATCCTTTCCCAAGGTGCCCCTGTTAAGTTTACCAAAGAGCTCCTTTCTAGAGAGCATCATTACAGTTTCACTGAGCATGTTCCTCCTTCTGGGAGGGAAAACAATGCAAGTACATACAGCTGGGTGTGTTAACATATTTGAAACATGGCATTCCCCATCCCCCACCCCAAACAACGCACATTAGTTGGACCCAACAGTATTTGCCTTGGAGGTTTCTATCCTAAGTATGGGGGGGGGGGAGTCTCTGGAACGTGCATTCTATCATCCTTCTCAGGCACAATTTATACTCTACTTTGATGTAAATAGGCAGGGAATTCCAAAGTACAGGTGCTGCCACACTAAAAGATCTATTTCTTACAAATGCAGAACAGCTGTTCTGCATTTGTAAGAAATAGAGGGGGACGTTCTGCGTGCAAAGCAGATCTTCTACTGCAGAGCTAGGTTTACTGGTCCTGATCTGAAATCAAGCCCTCATGTCTCCCAATATTGGAGACATGAACCACTTTTTAGGATGAGTCTTGTCCTTGTTGCAGATTTCCCCCTCTGCCCTAAGTGTGAACCAAACAGCAACACCAGCATGAATTAAGCTCTGGTTTAATTAACTAACAGCTATTGTGAGCATCATTCGTTCAGCCCATGATGGAATTTCCTCCTTGGGGTGGTCCTGTGCTTAATAGGCACTATAGCTGGAAGGAAGAGTCAAGGCCCGTAATCTGGAGCGAGTGCATCAAACGGTGGCAAGACATCATTCACCAGAGCAATGGGCTGTGTCCTCTTAATTCCACTTGGCTTTGACTTTGATTGTAATGTATTTGTTTGGGGTATGTTTCTACCAAGAAAGGGGGATGGTTCACACCAGGAAATGGAGGAGACGGTAGCTCAAGCAGCTTCCCCCCTTTTCTAGGTCAAAATCTTTCTCGCTCCCTTTTGCATTCCTAGAATGCACTTTAAAGAGTGCTTTCTGAACCGCAATGAGTTGGTATTTTCTTTTGCTGTCATCGGTGGCATTTATAAAACATGCCAGCTGCCTTGCTTATGTGAATGACATTGGTTGGCTCAGTGGATTATTGTTTGCCATGAATTGGAAAGGTCCCTTTAGGCCAGTCTGAGGTTTCTCAGTTGCCGGGAATCCTACAAAGAGCCAGGTGCATTGAACTGGAATAAGGCTAAGACGGTGGTGGAAGTAAACAAGCAAGCAGAGAGCTGCAGAATACAAAGTTGGAGCTACAGTCTTGAAGGCATATGATACAGTAGAAGCTAAGCCAATCTGGGTCTGGTCAGGACCTCCTGGGGAAACCTATGTGTGTGTCAGGGACCGTGCTGAGGAGGGCTGCACTGAGGAGGAATGGTGGGAGACCCCCCTCCCCCTGACCCTGAATCTTCCCAGGAGCAGGAAGACAGTATAGATTTAGAACAGTGGTTTGCAGAGGGGCATAGTTCAGAAGGCAGTAGCTGGGAAATACTGGAGGGGGAACAACTAGCAGAAGAAACACTGGAAGAGAGAATGTTAACCGATTCACAGTCTCTGAACAGCATCCCCACCCACCCATCCCCAAGGGCACAGAGAGCTCAGAAAGTGTTAGAACAGAAAGCACAGAGGGTACAAGCTCAGATTACAAGACGTAGGAGTGATGTAGATTAATAGGGATGGAGGAGGAGTGAGCCTTAATTGGGAGCACCGCCATTCTAGGGAGACACTTTCTTTTCTCTCTCACTGTGTTTATTAAAGAAACTAACTGGTAAGACTTCCCTTTCATTTGATCTGCTTATTTACTGCCATGGGTGAGGAAGCCAATTCCCCGAAGCCTGACAGTTTGCCAACTTGAGGTCCATGATGCAATATAGATGTAATAAAGCAAATAAGCTGGGCAAGGCTATGTAAGTTTAGGAATCTTATCGTGAGGACTAGTAACTTGAGATCTTTTTATGAAAAAGCTAAGTTACTCAGGATAGTGATTCCTGTGGCTCAGTTCTGAATTGCACCCCCCAAACGCATTGATAAACCAGTGTGACAGTTGATTGCTTCTTCAAATGGTTTGGCATTCACGACCTAAGATTTATGCCAGAGAGATATCTTTAACAATAAGTGGTGTGGTAATGATTTATCCCTCCTTTAGATTTTATCTTCTTCTCTATCCCACCGTAATTGTGATCTGGCATGTTCATAATGGAGTGTTTCATATCATACCATAAACCTTCATTTGATGCCAGAAATACTTTGTCAGTACTGTCAGCACCATGAATATGATTTCTCCACCCATTTTCCAAAGACATCCTCCTGTATCCACAACACCCTACCTGGAAAAAGAGAGTGGGTGAGTCTGAGATCTGCAGCAGAATTCTAATCATGCTTGTTTGGAAATAAATCCCATGCATATCAGTGGAACTTGGTACCAACTAATATTCTTAGAAATGCTGCCAAAGGACTGATCAATGAAAGCTGTTAAAAGAAGTCTTTGGCGTGACATAATTTTGTGCATGCAGACCAGAGACCAAATCAACACCTTCTGTACATGTTGGTATTGGATGGATCTGTCTATTTCTGGTCAGTTTCAGTTTCACATGGGTTCATCCATAAGCTTATACTATCCCTTCTTATTTTTATTTTTTGAGTTGAGAACTGTTATCACGAAATCCATAGGCATGTAAAAGGAATGTAAGACGAACTTGACTGAGTCAGACCAAAGGCACCCCATTCTCACAATGGCCAACCAATTGTCTGTGGGAAGCCCATAAGCTGGCTTTATGCAAATATATGTAGGTTTAATCAATTAGTTGATTAATTGGCTAATATTTCTGCAATTGGGTGACAGTCCTTATCACAATACTGAAAATAACATACGGTAGAAAAGGACAGCGTTTGCTTTTTGTTCAAGTCAATGGAAGCTAAGTCAAGTCAGCTTTCGGAGCTGTCTGCCAGATCGTTTGGACCAGGCATAGGCAAACTCGGCCCTCCAGATATTTTGGGACTACAATTTCTGCCATCCCTGACCACTGGTCCTGTTAGCTAGGAATGATGGGAGCTGTAGTTCCAAAACATCTGGAGGGCCGAGTTTGCCTATGCCTAGTTTGGACTGTAATGCCAATCAGTATGTCCATACCAGCATGGGCTGATGGGAGTTATAGTCCAAAACAACTGGAAGGCATTGGGTGGGTGAAGTCAGAACTAAGTAGAGGGCAGCCCATTGTTTTCAGAGCTTTCTTCTCCTTTTCCACCTCCTTCCCTTGGCACTGCAGTCTGGCTAGTCTACACAGCCAGTCCTTCTCTGATGAAGTCCATGCTGACACAGGTTACTGATCTGAAGTGGTGGGGCGGAGAGAGAAAGAGAGAGAGAGAGAACTGTATATGCTTAATGCACTATTAATAGTACATTGGCATGATATAGATTTCTGTCACTTTCTATACTAATAGACATTGCTTATCACTTTGCAGGGAAAGGGGAGGGGGAAATGACGGATGTTTATTCTAAGCTGCTTGGTTCGGTCTAATAGAATGGCTGATGAAATGCAGAAAATCATAGTATCATCAAATAAGCTTCCTGCTACCTCTGAAGTTGGGATGCCTTGTTATGGGCTACAAGACCTGGCTGTTATTTCTTGTTAATGAAAAAAAGGCAAATAGTGTTTTAGGGCATCTGCAATGTTCCTTTGTCCTGTGGCTTGGTGATCCAGTTCTGAACTTTTTGCCAAAGGCTGAATCTCATTACTGCGCTAGGATCCTGTGAAGGGGGTTGGGTGGGGGGTGGCAGCGCATGCCCACTCAGAAAGGATCCAAACTGGGTTATAATATCTAAGTGGAGTTTCCAGGAGTTACAATCTGAAAAGCCCAAGGAATTCCTGACTTTTCAGTGGACTACTTGAGAGCAATTCATGAGACTTTTTATTGCATGACTGTTGAACAACTTATATCGGGGATGGCAGCTTGTGTCAAACTATATCATCACCATCGTTTGAGCTATTTATATATTGCTTAATCATCATAATTTCTAAGTGGGGTACAGATTTGATTTTATTGTTTAATCATACAGTGGCTAAAATCAATTAAAATTGATCATAAACGCTGAGAACTTCCTCAAAATGCTTGCTGGAATATAAAAGTATTTGCCAAGCCCCTGAACTGAACTTCAACAGGGAGTGAGCCTGCCTAATCTCAGCTGGGAAGCCGTTCCATAGAATTTGGCTCAGGCCAAAGGGGACCACTAACAGAAGACTACCCCTCCGATCAGGCAGGGATATAAGGAATCAGGCAGCCCTTAAGATATCCTGGACCCAAGTTATTAAGGACCTTGCAAGTTAGTACAAGAACTTTTAACCCGGCCAAGTAGCAGATGGGCAGCCAAGTGTAAGCTTTTAAGCACCAGTGTTATGTGCCAGCTATAAGTACCAAGAAACTGACTGTGCAGAATCATTTATGCAATCTCCTAGGAACACAGGGAGCTGGTGTATAGCAAGCCAAACCTGTCATCCATCTAGCTTAGTATTATCTACACTAACCAACAGCAGCTCTCCACTGTTTCAGCTGGGAGGTTTGGTGATTGAACTGTGGCCCCCTGGCATGTGAAGTGTATACTCTACCATGCAGGCATGGTCCTGCTATTGTGTTAATACCACTACCCTTCTTCAAAGGGAACTCAGGGCAGCACACCTCCTTCCCTAACCTCCCATAATTTCCTGTGGGGTAGGTTAGGTTGAGAGATGGTTTCTGACCTTTGGCTCTTCAGTGACCTTCATAACTGAGAGGTGATTTGAGTTGAACCCAGGTCTTTCTTATTCTAGTCCTAACCACTAGGCAATGTTGCCACACCTGCAGGAGCGTACTTCAAGCAGATTTCCTCAAGCCTTCTGCATCCCATCTGTCCCAGCCAGCTTGGCCAGTGGTCATAAACAATGAGTGCTGAAGTCCAAATCGCTGGGATTGACACCAGGTTGGGGAAGACTAATCTGAATATTCATGCCTGTTCTCCATCTTAAGAGCCATATCTGAATTTCCTTATTTTCTTTAGTGATCCTTCTTAAGATTATGCAAGGAGACTCAGAAAAAGAATAAAATTAGTAAGAAGGGGAAAGAAGCCACTCATTTTCTAGACAAGGTGATTAGCAAGTTCACTAGCGCTCCACTGAGGCACTATTTAGGGGAACTCAAGTCTCTGCTTAAGATTGTAAGAGACTCCCGTTCTCTTACAATCAGTTTATAGGTAATTGAAAAGTCCCCCCTCCTCTTTTCAATGATGTGATGTTGTCTGATTATAGTAGAAACACCTGGCAAGCTTGCTGTTTTATAAATCCCATATGGCAAAACATGCATGGAATTCTGAGGTTTAGAGAGCTTTGCAAAGAAAATATTGTTCGTTACAGGCATTTTCATTTATTCATGGCACGTGAGGTTGGATGCCATCCTGTTCTGGGCAAGTGGCAAGCTCCATTGCAGACAAGAGGTTAGGGTGCACCACCCACCTCACATGCCATAACTGATTTTTTTTTTGGGGGGGGGGTCCTACAAATACTCTGTTAGGGATGTACACCTGCAACAAGATTCAACTTGCAATAGAGTACCTTAGAGAAGCAGTCCGATCTGTTTCAAAGTCACCATGTCTTTCCAACTTGACTTGTTATTTGGGAATGAATTAGATCTTTTTTAAAAAAAGGAAAAAGGAAAAGAAGAGCTCAGTTTTCTCCCATTCACTATAATGGAGGAATATAAAAATAGCTAAAACTTGCTTTACCTTTTCACAGAAGCTGATGAAATTTGCAGGCATAGCAACCTCTCCAGTGTGGGTTAAGCCTGCCAAACTGTAGGCAGATACAGCCAGGGATTTTCATGCAGGGTGCCTTGATATTTTGTTTTTGCTTTTAAAAAAAACAACTCCAAAAAGTCTGTAACTTTTTCATTTCCTGCCAGAATTCAGTACACTTTTCAGGCACAGTAATCACTCATGAGAGAATGAAGCCTGCCAAATTTCAGAACAATGGCTTCAGTATTTCTTCTGCAAGGGCAGACTTTATTGTTTTGGGGTGAATACAACAGGAATCAGGGTGGGGGCAGAGGGGGGTGTTGGGATGGAAAAATGAGCACTGGGAAGGTAATGCATAGTATAGAAAATACTATGGGAAATACTAGAATGGGAAAATGTTAGTCCCAGCAAATACCCTGTTATCCGAAGGGTCAATTGTGGTGGGGATGACCTTCTGAGCAACAGACACCCTATGAATTTTGAAAGAGATGGCCTCTTTGCTCTGGGAGAGAAAGCTCTCTCCATTGACCTGCATATAGGAAGGCATAGATCCACATGAAAAACAAAGATTTTATCCTCAGTCTAAATCCCCGAGATTGAAGTACCCCGAGAAAAGAATTCACTGTTATTCTTGATTCATTCATGCCCCAGATACCAAAAGCCAAAACTTGTCCTCTCTTTGCTCCTAGACTTGACCAACAAAATGAAAGACGTCACTTCACTTTCTGCCTTATTGAGATCTGGGCATTTCCCAAGTCAGCTTGGTTGTTGTTGTTTTGGGGGAAGGGTGGTTGTGATTTTTTGGGACACCTGAGGCTTCAAAGCAACTCAAAAGTTAGGGAGTCCCTAAATAGACCTGAGTGCAACACCACTCTCTTTGCTTATGTTGCCCAGCAACTGGTTTTCAGAGGTAACCTGCCTCTGACAGTGGAGAGAGAACATAATCATCATGGCAGCCTTATCCGCCATGAGAGTTTATCATTCAGAATCTGCCACTGCATCCCTAGGGAAGCAGTGGGTCATGGACTCTTATTGCAAGCGCTGGTGGCCCACTGTACATGCCTTGAGGCCAGGTCTTTTGTGGCGACATCCTCCACTTCAGCAAGAGAGCCAGGCTCTCCAAGTGGGCGTAGCAGACGTCCTTCCAACAAGCATTTTAACGACCTCATTTATTACATACTGCCCTGGCATAATTGCATATTGCAAGTTAGTAATTACACATATTCACACTAATCGAGTAATTAAATATAATTATATAAGAACTGTAAATACATGGCAATCCACACACACACTTTCCGGGGAGGAAACCCTTCTGCATAATATAGGATTTTATTTCATATAGATAAATTGATAGTTTATCCACATGGTATGTCAACTTTCTGTTAAAATACTTGCTGGATTGGAATGCAGGGATATTAGGAAGCTGCTGTATACTGAGTCAGACCACTGGTCTATCTATTTCAATTTTGTCTACTCTGACTGGCAGAAGATCTTCAGGTTTTCAGACAGGGTTCTCTCCCAGACCTGCCAGAAAATGCGAGGTATTGAAACTAGGACATTCTGCATGCATAGCAAATGATCTACCACTGAGCTTGTCGTTGAGAGGGTTTTGCCCAAGTGCTGAGGTCCAAGGAAATATAAGTGTCTTGGACATGAAGCAGGCAGGTAGCCTGTAGGCTGAGGTTAGGCAGACTGAAGACCAGTAGTTTGGTGGCACAGAAGACAGACTAGGCTACCTCCTTGTCTGACCTTCAGGAAGCTTGCAGACAGACCATATTGGGGGTCTGATTCTGGGGCGTAAGCAGGCTGAGGTCCAGAGTCATATGACATTGCTAAGGAGAGCCTGTTAGGGTCAAGTTTCAGATCAGGCAAAGAAGAACCAAGGAATGGAGCCAGGAGATATGGCAGACAACTTCTGGATCAGCAGGACTAAACAAGAAGGAAATCTTATTTTTCAATATAATGCTCACAATTATGTAAACCTAGCCATGCCTCCTCAGCTTATCTGCTGCAGCTGAATTGATGGACCTTGTAAGGGTGGCATTGCAGCATGGGGTGGATCAGGTGATTAAGTCCTTTAGCCTGCAAGCTGCCTTCATGGTTCAGGGAGTAAGGTGCCTGACTCCTGTTGCCTGAATTCATAATTTGAGTCACCTGATGCCTCACACTCCTTCAGCAATAGGTCACACACACGTCATCCTAAGTGAACGAAGGCAACTAATGGCAGAGTTTTCAAGACAGTGGCATCAGATTGGTTTCACATGAAGTCACCTGCTGGAAAGATTTTAGGCTGTGGTATTGATGCACCGTCAGTAAACGCCTGTAATTCATTCCTCTAGCAAGCGGCTCCAATGATATAGAAAACCAGTGGCTCATCATACTTGGCGTCCCAATGGCATATGACACTTATTTTGGAGGTACTGCATGGGGTTCAGGGTTGTTGCTAACTCCTAGTCTCTAGCTGCATTGGTGTGATGACCCTAGTTGGGATACCTGGTTCCAGATTTCCTTCTATGTTCATTAAAAAAAACACCACATCATACACAAGATATAAACCCAAACAAAAATGATGAGCAAAATACTACAAAAACACCAGAAATGTCATCGGGGGCACATATCCATTCTCTTTATTTGTCAACAAAATTGAAAGATATGATGAGACAACTGTTCTTAGAAACATTGTTGTTTAGTCGTTTCGTCGTGTTCGACTCTTCGTGACCCCATGGACCAGAGCACGCCAGAAACATTAAGATGTCCATATTTTCCCCATTGGTAGCACTGAAGAGTCTTGCAGGTTAGTTGTATTGGTATAAATGATCAACTCTGATAATACAATATAAAAATGTTATGGATTTTCGAAGCCTCTGGAAATCTACATATTGTTGTGTGTGTGTGATACCACAGATATATTTGCAAGCTTTGCAAAGCTTCCATTTTTGTTCTAGAAATACCCTAGCTTCTGCTAACATCCATATATCCAATTCTTTAGTATTCATGTATGATCACCCCACGTACTTAGAAGTCTCTCTTCTGATGTGCCAGGTGTACTACAGTACCTGTCTGCCAACACACAGGTGTGTTACTTACTGTCTACAGCCAGGAGGTTGGGATCTGAGGTTCTGCCTCGTTGGCTCCTGTTTCCCTTTCACAAGTATTCATTGCAAGCGTTTATATCAACAATACAGATCAAAGGAAGCTAAGCGCAGCCCGCAAATGACTAAAGCTGACAGCACAGTGGTGCCTGGTGATGTTGCAGCAGGGATCAACCACACTCCTGGGTGCGGAGAGCCCATTTCCATTAGAAAACAAACCACTCAATTAGTTGAAACTCCCTGATGGGGAAACTGGAATTCATCTGTTAAGCGAAGAAATAATGTTAATTGGAGCATTGGGTGCTGATGAGCTTGCCTTCTCTGCTAGAGTCTGCTCCCAGTGGCTAGTTCAGTGTTTCCCATACTTGGGTCTCCAGCTGTTTTTGGACTACAGTTCCCATAATCCCTGACCACTGGTCCTGCTAGCTAGGGTTGATGGGAGTTGTAGTCCAAAAACAGCTGGAGACCCAAGTTTGGGAAACACTGGGCTATTTCAGTTGGGGGTTAGGTTAGAGAGGCAGACTTCAACCCTCACATGCAGACAGACAAATCTGGCTCTCCCAATTCTCTGCTGGTTCAGTGAGGCATTGACACCAAGATGTGCTTATCAATCAAGTCTAGTGTCTGCATGGGACACTGTTGGGGCATCCACTGGGGCTCCAGATCTCTGGCAACAGAATTCACCACTAAAATCTTCTCTAGCTGCACTTCAAAACGAATGCTCCAATTGGTGCTGAGAGGTTAGTGGAATACCAGTTGCTGGAAACTGCAGATGGGGAGAGTGCTCTTGGGCCCAGGTCCTGTTTGTGGCCTTCCCACATGCCTATGGTGGACCACTGTGGGAACTGGATGCTGGACTAGAAGGGTCATTGACATGATCCAGCAGGCACTTCTCATATTCTTAGGTTTCCAGTTTAATTTCCAACAATACCCTAGCATAGCATCACTCCATCACCAGACTTGGTGCAAAATTAAAACGGCAGCTGTCTCACAGTGATCACCTGCTGTTGTCACCCAGCATCAAGTAAGCCTTCATTGAGTCCAGTGGTCCAGTGACATAGGAGCAGAGACACCAGAGGGCACTCTGCAGAGCGCCCCTCTAACCCTGGAGCTGTTGCTAGTCAAGAGGAGCATTTGACCTCATCTAAAGACCATTTCCTGATCATAGTTGGTCTTCCATCAAGTATGTAAACATGAGGAGAACCATCTATGCCACCTTGACACCCTTGGAATATAAAGTTGGTATGTAAATGTAATAAAATTATACACACACACACACACACACACACACGCATACATATATGAATAAAATGAGATTAGTGGTAGCAAGCAAAATACAGGTTGACCTGCTATTACTAATCTTGCCATCCAAAGGGTGATCTTGGGAACACTCTTAGTTCACCCAAGGCAAGAAAATGACTTGAATACAGAAAGTTGCCCAGTTATCCAAAGTGTGTGTGTGTGAGAGAGAAAGGTGTGTGTGTGTATGCACTTTCACAGGCATCTGGTTGACCATTGTGAGAACAGGATCTTGGACTAGATTGGCCACTGACCTGATGCAGCAGACTCTTATTATGTTCTTATGAAATGGAAGGGGGGAGCAAAAAGTGGGACAATTAGATCAGACTCAATGATGTCCGCCTTCAAAAGGTAGGGTGGTTATATGTCTGCCTGAAAATAAGTAGGATGGGATCCCACCCAACACGGAGCACTTAAACTTCATTTTATCAAATCACATTATTGATCCATATAGCTCTGTCCATTCCATGGTGCTACCTAGCAACTAGACATAGCTCTCCAGGGTTTCAGACAGAGAATTTTCTCGGCCCTATCTAGAGATGCAAGAGATTGAATCCGAGATCTTTTGCCTGCAAAGGATGTTCTCTGCTACTCAGCTATGGCCCTTCCCTGGAACTGTGAGTCATATGTGTGTCCTGCCTTTGATCTTTCCAAACCAATGACCCACTGCAATATGAGACCCACTTTTAATTGTCTGTGCCCTTCTCCTCTCTTTCTCAGGGAATATCTGCCTTCTCACTGGGTACCCTTTGGAACTGTAGTTCAGTGAGAGGGGAAAGGAAGCTTTCTAACAAATAATTTTTAGCACCTGCATCAAACTACAATTCCCAGGATATGGGGGGGAGGAAACAATGACCTTTAAATCAGTATAAATCAGTTATAAATTGCTAATGTAGACCTCCTGTCACTGTCTTTCTCTTTCATTTCATTTCATTCCATTTTTTAGACTTATTAGTCACTTGTCACACAAAGGTCTCCAAGCGACTTACAGTAGTAGTAGTAGTGATAATAATAATAATAATAATACCATAAGGGGGAAAGTGAGGAGTCATATAATGCATTAACATAACATCCATTAAAAAATACTCAAATAATAAGCAAACCAGTACAGAGGAACCTTGGTTTTCAAGCGTCTTGGAAGCCGAACCATTTGGAACCCAGACGCCAAAAACCCGGAAGTAACTGCTTCCATTTTTGAATGCGTCTCGGAAGTCGAACGGCTTCCGAGGTGCGTTTTTCATTTTTTCCCATTGACTTTGCAGCCAGCCCACTGATCCTCAGTTTTCGAACGTTTTGGAAGTTGAACGGTCTTCTGGAACGGATTACCTTCAAAAACCGAGGTTCCACTGTACTCTGATTCACTGCTTAATAAATAAACCAAAGTAAACGAAACCTCTACCTCCCCTTACTCCAACCAACAATTTCCCCCCTTCAACCTCCCCAACTGTCCCAGAGGTCAGTGGTGGGTGGGGCCAGCATCTCTCCTCTCCCTTCAGAAGGGATGAGTAGCACAGCAAAGCAGAAAGATGGTAACAAACGCTTTTACCAGCGTTGCAGTTGACCCGGCTCCTGCTGTTCTCCTGCTGCTGGTGGGGGCACAGAACGAATGATTGCCTGCCTGGGAATTTATCTTCCCACCTGATGTCAAGGCCAGCTGTTGCAAATCTTTCCCTGCCACCACCACCCCCCACTTTCTTTTTCAAAGACACTGATGTGACCTTAGGTTAGGTCGCAGCATGCTACTTGAAGACAAGTGTTCTACAACTTATACCAACATCCTTTGTGATGCTCAGGGATTACATGGTGTGGTGCAGTCAGCTGATGCTACTGTCTGGACAGCGGTCTTACATGAGAAGTGTAGGGAGTGGATGGGTCCTCTTTGGATGGTAATTGTTTATTTCTTCATTCACGTCAAAATGTGATCAGTCAGCCCTGATTCAGACCCTTCTGCTCATTGTGCTGAGTGAGGCCTGGACTGTTGTCCTGAAGACCAGGCGGCAACAGGTGCTCTAGGGATCCTGAACAGATAAGTTGAGGTGAAAGCATCCTCTCCAGGTAGGGATGGAAGAGGCTGTCTATTTCCATTCTCCATGTTCCTTCAGCAATTTGAATTTTTAAAAAGACCCATGAAAATCCTTCAGTGTTAATTTAATGCAAATTTCTCCTAATAGACCCATTCGTATCTCAAGTTTTGACTAATGTACGTGTCTTTGCAAGCAACAGCTCCTAATAACATGCATTTTTCTATGTTAGTTTCATTTTAAAAAAAATCATTTGCATGCATATTTTCTCCTAATATATGCATTTTTGTAAATATTGGTTGGTTGGAGAACTGCACTGTAAAATTCAAATAAGTGCAAATTTCAAAGGGTGTCTATGTATCAGTTCTCATGCTGTTTCAGAAAATGTAGGTTTTATCAATTCAGCTTTAAATGAATGGAATTTCTCCCTCATCCCTATCTGGAGGTAATAAATAAATAAATTTTAAAATATTTTTTTGTTTTTGTTTCTCTGAGTGTTGTGAATGTAGGAAGCTGCTTTGCACCAGCTCAGACCATTGGTCCACTTAACTCGCTATTGTCAGTGCTGACTGCCAGGAGTTCTCCAGGGTTGAACCTTGGACCTTCTGCATTCAAAGCACATGTCTCTACCACGGACCTACGGCCCTTTCCTGAACTGTGGGAGCCAAGCATAGGTTTAGCATCAACACAGTCTTCACTAACTGCCTGTGGCTCTTCAGGATTTCAGACAGGAGTCTTTTCCACCTCTTTGTGGAAGTGCTAAGATTGAATATGGGACCTTCTGAATGCTCTACCACTGTGCTACAGTTCTTGACTAGGAACACAGGAAACTGCCATATCCTAAGTCACGGAACCTTGTTGGCAATGACTGGCAGCAGATCTAAAGCATTTCAGACTGGAGGCATCCCCAGCTGTACCTGGAGATCGAAAATGATAGGATTGTAGAGGGACCCCATGGGTCATCTAGACCAACCCCCCTGCAACACAGGAATCTCAACTAGATCATATATGACAGATGACCATCCAAACTCTCCTTAAACCTGGGTTAAGCAAGTTCTCATCCCCAGATGACTCAATCAAAGGTGACTTTATCAAGATAGGTGTTTCCCTTCTACCCAGGGTCATCCCCTTTCCTTTTCACTTTCGTGAGATTTGACTGATCTTTACATAGCAGGAAAGCAAAGCAAAGGAGTGAAAGGTAGACAAGTGTGGAGGTGGAAAGTAGCCGGGTGGGGAAGCTGGGAGCTCAAGACTAATAAAGAAATTACTAGCGTACTACATTATGAATTGGATGAATTTTTAATAGCCGGGAATGTGGTTGATTTATAATGCATCAGTCCTAGCCTCCAGAGCCCGTTGCTGCTTAATAAATAAATGACAGGCCCCTTGTATTAATAGTATCCGTCATCTTACATCACTGCCATGCAATTTATGGTGGAGTATCAAGGGCTGGATGGAGCATCCCTGCAGAGCAGACAAGCACCACCTGAGCAGGGAGAAAAGCGGGAGGAATAGATTTCCCCCACTGCTGTCTGGGCTCCTTATGGCCAGAAGCTGGTGCAATTTGGGCTGGCTGATGCAGGAAATAATACCTTTCCACTCTTCCCTGTTTGGGCCACTAAATGGGTCCATGATGGTTTGTGCTCATGATGGTATTGGCAAGTTTATACAGTGGTACCTCGGGTTACAGATGCTTCAGGTTACAGACGCTTCAGGTTACAGACTCTGCTAACCCAGAAATAGTACCTCAGGTTAAGACCTTTGCTTCAGGTTGAGAACAGAAATCGTGCTTCGACGTCACAGCAGCAGCGGGAGGCCCCATTGGCTAAAGCAGGACCTCAGGTTAAGAACAATTTCAGGTTAAGAATGGACCTCCAGAACAAATTAAGTTCTTAACCTGAGGTACCACTGTACAGGATTCTGTCCGCAAAAGATTTGGGATACGGATAAGAACATAAGAGGAGGCTCTTGGATCAAGCCAATGGCCCATCTAGTCCAGCATCCTTTGCTCACAGTGGCCAACCAGATGCCCATGGGAAATTCACAAGCAGGATCTCAGCACAAGAACACTCTTCCTCCTGTGGTTTCTAGCAAGTGATAATGCTGTATTGTGTTTTAATATTCGGTTGGGAGCCACCCAGAGTGGCTAGGGAAATCCAGCCAGATGGGCAGGGAATAATTAATACATTTTATTATTATTATTATTATTATTATTATTATTATTATTATGAAGCATTACTACCTCTGCCCATGGAGGCATGGAGGCAGGGCATAGCCATCAGTAGCCCTATCCTCCATTAATTTGTCTAATACTTGATTAAAGCCATCCAAGTTTATGCCCATCACTGTCTCCTGTGGGAGAGTTCTATAGTTTAAATATGCACTACTTGACAAAGTACTTTCTATTATTCTGAAACTTCCAATATTCAGTTTGTAACATCCATGAGTTCTAGTGGTACGAGAGGGGGAGAAAACCCTTTTCTCTATCTGTTTTCTCCATATCATGAATGATTTTATAAGCTTCTATCATGTCACCTATTACTTCCCTTTTCTCTAAATTAGAAAGTCCCAGATATTGTTCCATTAACAATTTGATCTGGTCCTGCAGCTTCCTGCTGAAATTCTGTAACTTTTCATGTCACAAATATCCCATGGGGAAAGGGGTTGTCCCTCTTTTGTTGTGCCATAGTATAAAAGTGTCCTTCTAGACAATAATAATGTGGTAACCTTGGGAAAGTGTTGCAGAATGAATAATAAAAAGGAAGGTATGTGGATGTCCCAGTATAATTCTACCCATAATGCACTATTATTGTATCAATGGCATGTTGCAGAACACACCAACCAAAAAACACCAGAATCTTGGAGGGGTCTAAGCATCTCAAAACACAGGACCTAGCAAGGAGAACCAGGTGGTGTGTGTGCGTGCGTGCATGTGCATTAGTTGTAGCTCAACCAGCCATGCTGGCCATAATGTCTGTAGGCAACATGCCTTATCCTCCACGATTTCTCTCACGCATGATAGTGGCTTTACGGAGTGAGATGGTGGGATGGAATGCAACAGTGGCCATTGCCCTGCCTTCCTCTGGACTCCTATCACATGGAGACAGGACATAGTAATAATAATAATAACAATAATTTATTACAGATAGGTAGCCGTGTTGGTCTGCCATAGTCAAAATAAAAAAAAATCCTTCCAGTAGCACCTTTAAGACCAACTAAGTTAGTTCTTGGTATGAGCTTTCGTGTGCAAGCACACTTCTTCAGATACACTGAAACAGAAGTGTATCTGAAGAAGTGTGCTTGCACACGAAAGCTCATACCAAGAACTAACTTAGTTGGTCTTAAAGGTGCTACTGGAAGGATTTTTTTTATTTTGAATAATTTATTATTTATACCCCGCCCATCTGGCTGGGCTTCCCCAGCCACCCTGGTTCATCTTCCAACTAAATATTAAAATACAGTAATCCATCAAACATTAAAAGCTTCCCTAACAGGGCTGCCTTCAGATGTCTTCTAAAAGTCTGGTAGTTGTTGTTCTCTTTGACATCTGATGGGAGGGCATTCCACGGGGCGGGTGCCACTACCGAGAAGGCTCTTCCTGGTTCCCTGTAACTTGGTTTCTCGCAGTGAGGGAACCGCCAGAAGGCCCTTGGCTCTGGACCTCAGTGTCCGGGTAGAACGATGGAGGTGGAGACGCTCCTTCAGCGTACTGGACTGAGGCTGTTTAGGGCTTGAAAGGTCAGCACCAACACTTTGAATTGTGCTCAGAAACGTACTGGGAGCCAATGTAGGTCTTTCAAGACCGGTGTTATGTGGTCTCGACGGCCACTCCCAGTCACCAATCTAGCTGCCACATTCTGGAATAGTTGTAGTTTCCAGGTCACCTTCAAAGGTAGCCCCACGTAGAGTTCATTGGCAGTAGTCGAAGCGAGAGATAACCAGATAACCACTCTGGCGCATTACCCAGAAAGAAGGAAAAAGCATCACACAAAAAGAGAAGGAATGCATCACCCAAAAGGAGAACAACAAATTGCATAACATTTGCACATGCTTATGTATATCTGTAGATGCAGACGTAAAAATAGCTGCTGAAACGGAAATGCAAAACATCTCACTGCACTGAGATGTAGTGACCCGTGATCTTCCTCAGTTTGCTGTCCAGGTGGGAATGGTTGACATACACTTTCAAGGCCCCTGATCTCCCTTCTGATGGTTCTTTATCTGTAAGACAGACTTAGACTGGAGAGTCCTTCAAGTAGAGGACTGTCTTTTTTAACACAGGCGATATGGCCGCCCTAACAGCACATGACGCTATTGACATGCATAATATGCACTCTTTAGCGGGGGAGATAATGTGCAACACATGCTGTACCGGGATGTATCCAATGCTAGCCCTACTTGGAGCAGACCCCACTGAAGTTAACCAACATGACCAAACAGGGTCCATTAATTTCAACATTTCTACTCTGAGTAGAACTTAGCTAGATACAAGACAACAGTTAGTTTCCATTCCTCCACCCATCCACCATTGTGAATGGAAGCCTTTCTGAATTGCTCTATGATAGATTGTGCAGAAGAACTATAAAGAAATCTACATTTTTCCTGCTGTCTCCCTTCTTTCTGTTGCTGTTTCCGTGGGTGGGTAAACTGTGGTGACTCCATGGGACTCGCAATTCAGTGGACAGCCAAAATGGATGCTTGGAGGGGAGGGGAGGGGAGGGGAGGGCATTGCCTTATTTATTACATCTCTCGGTGGTAGCATAAATAATATGCTTAATAGATATGGGCCTTATGAATAATACAGAAGCCTGTATCTAAGCAATTGCAAAGCTTTTCTTATACATTGGATCTCCAGTGTCAAAGACTATTAATGATCTTCCCTATCTCTTCCTCTGCTGAGGGCAATTACAGAATCCGGGGATGGAAGGACTTGATGCAGTGGGGGATACAGATACATCGTGGGAGCGGGGGCACTAATGTGCTATTCAATCACTGTTTGCTCTGGGAAATTTCAGTGAGGAAGGAGATATCACTTGCATTTTGCTAATTTTTGCCTCTGACCTCCCTGGGTCTTCTAAAATGGTATGTGATTGCAAGCAGTTCATTTAGCCCATTTAATGTGCATGCCGAGTCGTGAGTGATGCATTAATTAGAGCTAACAATTCAGGATGTTTCCTTCCTTCCAAGCCTGTTAATTCTGTTGAAACAGGTGATACATATTTCTGAGTAGATTCATGTCATATGCATTGTGCATCTCAAGTAGAGATAACCTGGATATTATCCACCTTTGATTTTTTTTGGGGGGGGGGTGGATCAAGGCTGGATATTTTGGTACAGTAGATTTCCTTTAGTCTCTTAAAGAACACTTTGATTTGTCTTATATTCTCTTATGGAATTATTTGATGCCACTGAGTTCCCTAACTGCAACTTCTTCAATGCCATTTCAGCATGTTCTGGTTGCCTTTACTTTCTCTTTCCAGGATTTGTCATGCATGAGATCCTACCCTATCAGGGATCAAGTCGTGATACACCGTAGCCAATCAGCTTTAGCTGTGTGATGATATCGGAGAGGGGAGCATAAATGAAACAAATATTAAATGGGTCCAAATTATTGGTGAAGGAGGATGTATTTTGAGCCAAAACTATGAAGGCAACACTGTGAATGGTTTAGAGCAGGGGTCAGCAAGGTTTATCTTGCTTGAGCCAGATCGGTCCTGCAGAGATCCCGCTGTGGGCTGGATCGTGCCTGCGCCTATGCTTTTTGGCATCTGTGCAGATGCATTTTTTAGCGCATGTGCAGACGCAGACGGGATTTACAGTGCCGCGGAAGCAAGTCCCTTTGCTGTGCTGCGCCAGTTTGGTGCAGCATGCGAGCAGGCAACTCGGTTCAGGGATGTCTCGTGGGCTGGTCAAACGACCTCTGTGGGATGCTTCCGGCCCATGGGCCTTAGGTTGCTGACCCTTGGTTTAGAGTCTTCTCTTGTTCTGTAGAGAAAGAACCAGGCCTACAGACTGGGTGAAAGTGTATTTGTGGCCCTGTTGGATACACAACTCCCATCAGCCTAAGTCAGTAGGCAATATCTGGAGCTCCCCAGGTTCCCTACCCCAGCTGTACACATTTCCCTGAAAATAATTTCCCTTGAACTGTTTTCCCTTGAATTTTGTGGCATAGGCTAAGCTAACAGACAGTGACTGGTCACCAGAAAGCTTTGTGGCTGAGTGGGAATTTGAACCCTGGTCTCCCAAGTCTTATTCCAGTACTCTAACCACTATACCACACTGGCTCCCTGAGATGCCCCTCTCCTGTAAAATACATTCTGACTGCTTCCATTCCAGCTGCAATGCACCAAAGTATCTTGCAATTAATGGAACTGCCTTGGAACTTTTTGTTGGTATGAGGTCCTCCTCTTCTTTTTTCACCATTTTTTTTTTTTTAATTCCCAGACTCTGCAACTAACCCTGACTTGAGTTGTAAATCTCCTGTGTTATTCTTTAAAAAATAAATAAATCCCCCTTGCTCTCTGCCATGTTCCTGCCTTGTGTACTTTTTGCTTCTTCCTCCTCGGACTCCTTCGGGATGGGAATTGGGGAGGAGACGATTCCCGCCCACTCAGAAAAGCTCTAAATCCTGCCTGGGAGGCTGGTGCCAAGAAAATGACACATCAAGGAAGAGGCTGCTTGGATACAGATATTCCTGGACCACAGCATTGTAAAGTCCTTGTTAAGTTACTATTGATCTCCAGCAACTTAGTCAGGATGGGGTGTGTAAGAGAGAGACTTAAATGTGGTCTCTTGGGAGCGGCTGTCAGGAACTTTTTCAGTGTTTAAGGCTGCATTCTCATGCAGGAAAGTTGTCAGCGGCCACATACTGGTGGCAGTGGGTTGGGCTAAAGCAGAAGTGGGTGGAGCCAAAGCAAATGGTGAGTGGAACATTCCTTCTCTCTCTCTCTCTCTCTCTCTCTCTCTCTCTCTCTCTCTCTTTTTTTTTTTTCTGAAGGCAGAGTACACTAAAGGATGAGTACAACTGCTTGCCCACCTGTATCCTATACATAGGGATGGGGGTGGAATTTGATTCTATTTACCTTTAAAGGCAAATCACCCTAACTCACATTTTGTGAAAGAGCATGTAAACCAAAATACGGTCATCCTTCCAAATTTTCACTTCTCCAAATTATGCAAGGCAGCTGTCCAACAAAATAATGTGCACAAAAAATGTAGACATTGGTTAAAATGTGTCTAGAAATACATATATGGGTGAAAATAACATACAGAAATGGGGAACATACAGAAACATACATTATATTGGGGAAAATGCCGTGTAAAAATATGTAGGTTAGGCAAAATTGCATTAAACATGACCATGTTAGGGGAAATTTGCACTAAAATGCTGTCACATTCCCTGCATTTTGGACACCATAATCTTGCATGATTTTGTGCCAAGATCATGCCTTGAAAAGTGCTTTGGGGGGCACAATCATATGGCACCCCAAAATGTGTGTTTTTGGGTGCCATGCAAACAAGGCCCTGAAAAAAACTTTTGGGCTTTGATCTCACACAGGGTATGATAGATAGATAGATGATAGATACATAGATAAATAGATAGATAGCTAGATAGATAGAGGAGAGAGAGAGAGAGAGAAGTGTATTTTGCAGGTCAAGGCATGAAGTTCAGACTTTCCTCTTGCTTCTTACCCCATCCCTTGTGCCTTTCTCTCTCTGGGATGGAGGCTGGCATTATGCTTCTCCTGTTGCTCATTCACAGTGCAAAGGCACTTCCAGAGACCCTGTTTATGGAGCATTCATCCTGATTTTTTTTGCAGAGATATTAGATGATGTCAGGTATTTAATGAGCTTTCATTCTGAAATATATGCAGGGAGTTTAGATGCTGCTGCACCAAGCAAGATGTATCCCAGTGCACTTTCCAGTGCATGTCCCCATCATTTACTGCAAAAGTCCAATGTTTCGGGGGAAATAGATTTTGTTGTGTGAAAAGGCCCCAGTGCCGTACACTAAGATAGATCACTGGTATATCCTGCTCAGCCTTGGGCATTCTGGGAAGGCACAGGGTCAGCACTTCTGAGCTGAGCAGTTTCCTACTTTAGACCTCTGTTGAATCTCAGCATCTGGAGCATTTGTTTCCTTTGAATTCTTTCTTCTTCTTCTTCTTCTTCTTCTTCTTCTTCTTCTTCTTCTTCTTCTTCTTCTTCTCTCTCTGTTTGTGTAATTGCTGCATTAAAAGAAATAATTCTCTTTCCTTCTCCGCAAAGTGCAAACACACCATATGTCCACAATGGGGCCATAATGGCCTAATTCAATTATTGAGGGTCACGTTCCATGTACTGCTGTCTGATTTTCTTGTCAATCAATACAAACTTCATTTTAAAAGCAAGCAAGTGTTGGGGAATATAGGGGGGGGGGAGATGTTGGGGAAGGTTGAAGCCCAGCAGTTATGTAAGGTCTGCAGGACTTGTCTTTTGCTATTTGTAGCAAGTTTCCCCCTCTCCCTCTGAAGTTATGTGGAACACTTGGAAACAAGACAGTCTTGCTGAAGACTAGTAAGAATCATAGATCCCACTGTATTATTTTAATCAGGGGTAGGTGTCTCTGGAAAATAAATTGGGTTTTTGATACTGGATTATCAAAAAGTCCTCCTGAAGTGTTGAGGCGACTGCAGATTGCTACAGAAGGGTTGCATGGGCCAGGGCATCAGGCAGCAAGGAGAGGCAGGAGGAAGAGGCAGGTATCAGATAGGATAACCCAACAAAAAGTATACCTAGCCTCCAGCTGCATCTTTCTAGGAGAAGGTAGCAGCCTAACTTGCACCATCTCTGAAGCAACAACTCACATGCAACAGCTGTTGCATGGAGGCACTGATCCTGTGTGGTGCAGGGTGTTGCTTTGCAAGCGGATTTCCCAAGAGGAGAGCCACTTACGAATCAGCACCCTGCAATACTGAAACATCCATGCAACAGCTGTTTAATCCTGTAGAGTACAGGACGCTCCTCACCAGTGGCTTCCCAGTAGAGGAGCCACTTGCAAAGGAGCACCCCACTGAATTCATCCCTCTGCTCTCAGATGGGAAGTGGGGAAGGCGACACAGCATCGCCTTCCCATGCTCCCTCACGACCATATGTTTCATTAGGTTTTCCTATTTTAAAAAATAACTAATTAAACTTTAGCCCCACTAATTCAGGACTGGTTCCAGGGGAGGTTGGTTCAGTGTGGATTGGCCTAATTGCCTCCCTCCTGGATCGGGGCCATGGGGCAGATCGGGTGGAGGCTATGCGCTGCCCTGCAGGGAAGGTATAAAGCTGCCTTATCTTGAGTCTGACCGTGGATCTTTCTGGCCCCAAACTGTCTCTTCTGACTGGTGCTCCAAAATTCCAGACAAAATTGCTTTCCAAGCTTCACTTCCTGACATATTTTTTTTGGCTGAAGATGCCAGGCTTGAACTTGGGGCCTTCTCTGTGTGGAACATGTGCTCTGTACCACAAAGCACCAAGAACTCCTCAGATGGAACACAGACTGCTTGGGGAGGTCCTTTATACCAACCTTTATCAACCCTGTTCTCCATCAGATGTTTTGGACCATGACTTCCATCAGCCCCAGTCAGCACAGCTGGCGGTCCAAAACATCTGATGGAGAACAAGGTTGGCCACTTCCTGCCCCATGGTAGAACAGCTCATTTTCCATCCCCGTTCCCTGCCTGAATACAGGCCCTGAATCAAGAGGAAGGTTCAGGCATCTTGAAATTGTTTCAGAACAAGGTTAGCCCCCACCCCACATCCTCATATGGAAACCAGCTAAGTGCAAAGATCAATGTATTCACCGCTGAACATTTCCTGGAGAAACATTGCATCCTCCCTCATTTACTTGATTATCTTGAGGGTGAATCAATCAAAGGAATGGCAATGCATGTTGCACAGGCTACAACCCTGTGGGTGTCCATTAGAGGGCTATCTGCCCAGTGATAATGGAACTGCTGATTAACAAGCATGCAGCGCTGTGGCTTGGGCATTTATTTGTTTCAAGGAGAAGAACTGCTGCTTGATGACAGTCCAGCATTTAGCAGCTGGTTTGTTAGCATCCTGCTGTCCTGAATGCTTCACATAACTCACTCAGATGGTGCCGACTTTGTTGGTCCATCCATCCATCTCCTGACTTTCTTGCAAAAGACAACGGTCTGGGAATTTGGTTGAGAACTTGATCTAATTTGGGAGACAGAGAGAGAAAGTTTCCTTGCATTTGTTGCTGAGGCCTGGAACTGCTACAGCCACTGTGATGCTCTCTAGAAGTAGTGGGAGCATTGTTAAATTGTGGAACTTGCTCACACAGGAGGTCTTGATGGCCGCCAGCTTGGATGGCTTTAAAGGAGGAGTAGATAAATTCATGGAGGAGAAAGCTGCAGCCATGATGGTGATGCTCTGCCTCCACAGTCTGAAGCAATAGTGCTTCTTCTGAATGTACCGGTTGCTGGAATCCTCAGGAGGGGAGAATGTTCGGGCCTCACTTGCTGTTTTCCCACAGGCATCTGATTGGCCACTGTGACAACAGGATGTTGGACCAGATGGGCCATTGGCCTGATTTAGCAGGCTCTTCTTGTGCTTTTATGAACAACAGTTCCCATCAGCCTCTTCAAGAATAGCCAGTAGCTAGGGGTGGTGGGAGCTGTAGTACAAAGCATCTCAAGAGCTCCCCATTGGCTGTTCCTGAAATAGTGGGTCTGTTGACTAGGCAATGACAGAAATTTATCTTCAGGTATATTTATATGAGACTTATCCAGAGACTGCATTGTTTGCCAATTATATTATTAATTGAATGAATGAATAAATGAATTAGCTGCCCTTCACTAGCAGGTCCCAAGATAGGTTACAGCAATTTATAATTTAAAAATTCAGAATAAACCAGATTATAATCACACGTCTCAGGTGTCAAAGGCCAGGGTAAAAGGCGCACCTTCAGCATTTGCCAAAAGCTGTACACTCCATGTTATTTCCACAAATATATGCATTTCACGCACACTTTGCCCTAGCATATGCATTTTTGTACACATTATTGGCATTGCAGAATTCAGATAAGTGCACATTTTGAAGGACGTCTATGTTTTGGTACACATACTGTTTTGGAAAATGCAAATTGGGGAAGTTTGCCTTGAAATGTGAACTAAATCACACACACCCCAACTCTCCATTCCCAAACTAATCTTCATGGATCAACTGGAAGGGGACTATGAGAGTGTGGAGTTTGTGAGAGTGTGGAGTACCCACACCCACCACTGACATGTGGACCCCAGAGGCTTGATGAAAAGTGAATGTTAATGCCCTCCCCTTGTAAAAATTCCCATAATGTCTGAACATAGCTGTTCTTTGGCTGCCTTCCTCTGTATTATTTGATATCCAGTCCATCCTGGCTTTTGTAAACGTCTTGGCTAGACATGAAATTCTCTCGTATTCTCCCTGGACATTTATGCTGGGTGGCCCATATGTGTGGGTAAAGGAGTTCTCCCCTTCCGTGACCTCCTGCACACCCCTGGCTTGGGTCTAGTGAAAAGTGTGATGGATTGGCCTGACATCCTTGGCAGAGTTTCTTGGCCCTGTGATGGGAGGTCTCGGCACACTGTGGGAAGATATACTCCTTTTGCTCCCACAGAAGAACATGTCAGGGTCGCAGTGACTGACAGGAAGCTGCCAACTTGGCACCGCTGCAGTTCAGCTTATTGTGGGTCTTGATTAAGCCTCCCTCCTGGAAATGATTCCTCATCTCCCCACCTCCCCTCTTGCTCTAGTAAATGCTCCCCCTCCCTCACTTTTGTTCTGGGTCTTTACACAGGGCAGTGGTTGGGGGAGTGATGGAGATATTTAGGATCTATGTCCTTTCCAATCTATCAGACCACAGCAGTTAGCACTTTGGAATCATTCCATTCCATTAAAGTGTGCCAGAAAAAACAGACGTGTGATCCCAGCTAATAGAGGAATGTCTCGTATTTAACAGGGAAACAGCAGGGTTCTGATAGGTGGAGGAAAGGGCTCCTGTGGAAAGTTTAATGATTCCAACAGTAAAGATCCCATGATCGTAATATGGAAATCTCAAAGGGGTGGGGGCGGAATTGGATTGACTTCTTTTTTTATTTGCTTGTCATCCCTATTCATTAATGGCCACCCCATAACCAAGGTCCTTAAGCAATGAAAGTCAGTGGTAAATTCACATTTGTCAAACAGAAGCTGCGTACACACTGCATTTTACTTTAGAATCAATGGAGACTGAGTACTTGTTTGTTTGTTTTTTTCCTGTGTAGCCCATGCACAGTCTAGAGAAATCACGTATTTTTTTGCCTCTGAAAAGTGCTTCATTCTGAAAATAAGGAGCTCAATGCAGGTTGATTCTGCATTATCCTGCAGTGTGTCCATTTGAATGCAGATGTGGGTGGTCCTGGCAATGGGGTGGAATGGAGTCCATACTTGTCCAATGATGTTGTGGGTGGACTCATATCAAGATCACAGTCACCACTTACTTGTTCATTCACCTGGGGCTTGGGAAAAGGTGTGGATGACCTAAACAAAGGGAGGGTTTTGAAACATGTGTCGAGTAACCATGCCTACCCTTTTGGATCGCAGGATCTAGAATCAATCTATATTGAAAGCAGCATATTGAGGATAAGCACGAACAATTCCAGACTGAGGAAAAACTACCTATTTGTGCTGCAAATGAGCTAATGTGGACACAGAGTCTCTGGGGCTCATTCACACATGACTGCGTCTCTCTGGCTGACTGCAGCATCAAATGATAACTGCATGTGTGAAATAAGCAGTTTTTGGTCCAACAGCTCTAAGCAGACCTTCCATGACACTTCAGACTTGGGTTTTGGAATAACAGTCAGGCACACATTTACTGTGGATACATTTCAGTAGCCAGTGGAATTATATTGTTATAAGAATCCTGTGACAGTAGAATGGGTAGCACCACTTCATCAGCCATTAAGTGTGTATGTGTGCTGGGTTTTTAAAAACAGGCGGAAAAGTAGTAGCACAGCAGGAAACCAGTTGGACTAGAATTCTTGTGTGCTTTTCTCTCTCCCACTGTTGGTTAGTTACAGGAAGTTATTACATTGGAGAGCATACCAAAATGGCGCCCACCACCTACAATCTGAAGCAGTATGGTGGCTATGCTCTACCTCCACTGTCGGAGGCTGTATGCTTCTGAATGCCAGTGGCTGGTGAGCATAAATTGGGGAGAGAGCTGCTGTTCTCGGGTCCTGCTTTCAGGCTTCCCATTGGCATCTGGTTGCTCACTGTGAGAATACGATGCTGGACTAGATGGGCAATTGCTCTGATCCAGCAGGGTCTTCTTATATTCTCACAGTCTAATTAACCACACCAAAATTCTACCACCCAGATGAACAGCAGATTTGAAAGACCCTTGGCAAATTAATGTCCTGTGGGTCTGTAATGCTGTGCTCCAGGAATGGTGTGGGGTGTGTGTTTGTGACCTTGATGACAACTGCAACTGGAGGTAGCAGCTATTCCTACTTTTCTCTTTCCTGAAGTCTTTGAGGTAAACCTAACCTCTCTGGCAATGAAGTGGTGCCATAACTGACAGCAGTCGCAAAACATGGGAGATGCCATGTTTAGGGGCACCCATCTCCCAATGCCCTGGATGTTGAGTTGGTGGCAGGATTCACACTGCTTAACACCCTCCTCAAGTGATTTTACCTGGTTGTAATGTGTCTTGGAACTCACATAATGCCACTTGCTTGTCTAGATGAAGGATAGAGGGGTGTGTGTGTGTAGAAACTAGCCTACTATTTTGGTTTGTTGTTGTTTTTAAACTAGGGTACCATTGGTATGTGAGCCCCAGAAAGTGGTTCAGAAGAGAATATGGCCCTGGGGGTCAAAACAGTTCCCCACCCCTGCTCTATAAAGTGAGATGAAGTGCCTCTTTCTTTGCATTTAAGAATGGAGAGATGGAAATCCAGAATGGAAAAGTGGGAGCAGGGGCAGAGAAGGCAGGGGAAGAGGTGTTAGAACTGTTGAGAAGGTGAGCAGCTAGGGCCAAGGGGCATAGTGATCTCTCTGTGACAAGCAGCATCATTTCACCTGTCCTTCCAGCCTCCCCCTTCCAGCCACTGCTTTCCTGTTGTTTAAGATTTACTTCATGATGTGTAGACCAACCTCAACCCAACCTCAGTCCTTTGTCTCCATCAGCAGTCGTCAAAGCCTTCCATATTCATGCTTCTCCTCTGTTTCATGATTGCCGAGAATGTCGTCTCCAGCAACTGGCAAAGAGGGAAAGGAACAAACCCTCTCCTTGCCCAACATGCTTGGACATTTTCATAATTTTCATTATGGTTTGGATAGCTTTGGGCCTTCAGGTATGGTGTGGACTTTTCCTTCCATTTCCCCCTTTTGGAAAAAAAAATCCTTGTTTATTTTAAACGACACAATAATACATGGACAGCTTTGTTTTCAACGAAGTTTAGCAAAATCAAGACCCAAACTAGTTGTATTGTTGGGAGGCCCATCCCCTTTTGGGTTATGCTTTTTTAAGGTTATATGTGGCCATGTGGGAAGATATATCAATTCAGAACAGAAATGCAGTATTCACTAAGGTTTCCTGAACCAAATCATCCTCAATTTGAATCCCTACCCTTGTTTGGCCCTAATCTGAGTTAGCAACCCTACAGTTTCATGTACACCTCTTTAAAAACACAGGAGATCTGGGAAAAGATTATCTTACCAGCTCCTCTAGCTGTGACTCCTGGAAACATTTAGATTTCTGAGTGCCAGCTAAGTAGGCAGTGGGGGAACATTCACTTATACCAAACTCCAGCTTATTGGTAACATTGCTGATCTCACATATGATGAAAAATGATTTGAGCCAAGCAAGAGCCATCTTGGTTTCTGATCCATACGAAGCAAAACTGGGTAAGAAGATTTGTGGGGAAGCGTAAGAGCATTTTCACACATGGTACTAGAATTACCTTTCAGCCTCCTGCTTTCATGGTGCACATTTGCAAATGATCTTTAGTATAGGGGTTAGGGGGAAGTTTAGGATGTGAACACATTATTATCAATTTATGAAATGTAGAGACCACGTTTTGTTGCAAAGCAATCAAAGGACAATTTCCAGGGGCTTCTAAATATGCTGAATGAAAATAAAAGATGCTTGCTGCATTGGACTAAGGGTCAAATTACACATTATCCTTATTGCATACTGTGCAGCGACATAATCTGTTTTTCTGTAATTGATTAAAGGTGCAGGGAGATTGTTACCCTGATTACAAAGTGTAATTCCCCTTCACTTGAGAACCAATAAGATTTTATTTTTTTTACTAAGCCCCATATCCACCCTTCGAGGGAGGTGTCTTTCTGAAGTATGTCCCAACACTTGAGATTCAGAGGTATACTGCCTTTGGATATAGAAGTTTGATTTGGCTGTCATGAGAAATAGCCATTGGTCAACCCTCTAGAGAATTTCTCTAATTCTTTTTGAAGCCTTCTAACCCATTGGTCATTACCGTAGGCCATATTGTTATATATGCTTTGTGTGAACAAGCTCCTCCTTTTGTCTGCTCTGAACCTATTGCCAATTGACAAGCAACCCCAAAGCTCTGCTGTTACAAGAGGGGGAGAAAAATGTCCTCTGCCAGAACTCTTTAGGCAATATAATTATTACATTTGTGTTACAGGTGCAGGAATTGTAAAAGGCCACCGAAGTCTCATGTGTGAAAATGCTCAAATAATAGTCAGGAAAAATTCTGCAGGTTATGATGTTGGCAGGGTATTGTTAGCCCGTTAAAAAATGATTGACTAATGTTTGGGTAGATCTCTCCCAACAGTGAAGGTGAAGCAGGATCATCTCAGCCCTCAATTCACCCTCCTAAGAGGTACAACCACCCCAATGCAAAGGCCAAATTACTTGCCACCAAATATGGATCAATAGGATCATAGGAAGCTGCTTCACACTAAGTCTGACCCACAGGTTCTTCAAACTCAGTACTGTCTGCTCTGACTGGCAGTGGCTCTCCAGGGTTTCAAACAGGGGTCTCTCCAAGCCCTAACTGGAGATGCCTGGAACTGATCCTGGGAACTTCTGCATTACAAGAATGCTCTACAACCCTTTCCCAATCAAGTTTACCTGTTCTTTCAGAAGTCAGCAGTGTCTGCCATAAGCATCAGAATTTTTTTCTACCTGCTCCCCATCTAACTGGTTATGGGACCTTGGGCCTTCCAGATGTTGCTCCCATCATCCCTGGTCATTGGCCATGCTTAATGGGAGTTGTAGTTCAGCAACATCTGGAGGGCTAATGGTTCCCCTCACCTGCCTTATCCCAAGCAGACTTTGGTGCAGGGAAAGATGGGACCACCCTACCCATTCTGGGATTACTTCCAACATTTCAAATAGGTTCAGACAGGTACATGAGCTTTATGTCATTTGAGAAAGGAATTTATAGCACGGAAGAGGGTAGTGGACCAAGTGAGACAGCCGCTGTTCTAGGGATCTAGCAGCAAGCCATGAAACATAAAATGTTGTTTGTTTTAACCTGGAGCTGCATTTTCAATTTAGATGTCCATTATAGGTGTTGTAAAAGTTAGCTAACTTTTACAGTCATTTTATATTGCTCTCCAATTACTGAAACATTCAGAATTCAGAAACCCATAACACTCTAGCAAAATTAAGAGCAAGTTCACCAACAAAGAGAGTAATTTGCCAGTCACCTACCTATAGTGCGTAGGTGACCTCTAGGACATGACCTTCCCAATGTTGCTTGGCTGCCTTTTCCATCATCCCTGAATATTGGCTATGCTGCTTGGGGCTGATGGGAGTTGAGTCCAGCAACATCTCCGTCCCAGCATCTCCAGTTGACATAAACCAGAGACACCTGTAGATTGTTTAAGTGTGCATTCTATTTAGTAAGTAGATGAAATTAGAGGTTATGATATGAGAAAACGCAAGTTTCATAGCATACAGGTGAAACAAATGACAGGCACATCTGTAGACTTATTTACAAGGCTAGGCTTGGTCACATAAAGTAGCTCCTTTGTAAGCCTGGTGGGGACATTTCCAGATTATTACCAATAGTGCAATACATATTGCTTATTTACATAGCAATTGTTCCCACTCAAAGTGTGGAAAAGATTACTCAAAAAGTCACCACATATTGCCGTGTTAAATTTTATGACTGCAGGCATGTTGGGAACCTGCAAGCAGTCCACATCATGTCTACAGAAGGGGTGAATTAGATCGCTGCATGGACCCATCCTCAAGGATTTGGGGTCTCTCTGAGCGAGTTGTCAGGTTGCCCTCTGAGAACACGATTCTGCCCACCCCCACTGCCCAAATGTGATCACATAGATGGTTGCTCTTGTAGGCCACCGTGGAGCAAAGGGAAGCAATGAAAGCTCAGGGGCATTCAGGTCATTTAATAAGAAATAAATTAACTAAGGAAGGTGGTGTTAAACAGAGATGCCCCACTGAATAAGTGTTGTGGTGCTGCTTACCCAAGGCTGGTTTCTGAGCCCAGTTGAAAGGTATCCCTTACTCCAACCCCTGGGAACAGGATGGTGCATATGTGTAAATAAATAAGGCACCACCACTTTGCTGAAACTAAGCAGGTCTAGGATGAGTCCTTGGTCAGCTGGAAAACACCCAGGGAATCCTATACACACCATCTTGAGTTCCATGTTGGAAGAAAGGCAGGTTTAAAATGAAAGTGTGGCAGGAGGGTTGTATCCAATTATGTTTTGCTCAGAGTAGACTGGTTGAAATTAATAGGAATGGTTAACTTTGGTCCATTATAATGGGTCTGCCTTGAGTAAAATTTTGTTGGATGCAACCCAGAGAAATGGAATGTAAAGAAGGCAAGCCTCTTATCTCCCTCCTCTAATTCAGAATGTGCCCTGCTCAATGCAGCTTTTAATTTTAATCTGATAGGAGGGGGAAGGTAGCAGTTTACGAGACAACGTGGATGTACCCCAACTGCAGCCAGGTGGCTACTTTTATTCTTTTTAGTTCTTTTGAAAACAATTACATGTATGTCACTATCTCTCTGTTCTTTTCTAGTTTGGATCTTTATTTTGTGGGATTGCTTTATTTTTTCCCTTTTTTTTTCCTTTTTTCTCTCTTCTCTGTGTTTTCTTTCCTCCCCCCCTTTGTCTCCCATTCCCCCTTTCCCTGCTTTAGGTTTCAGAGAAATTATGTTGAATCCAATAACCCTTCCTGGACATTCTAATCCTCTTAACCATCATGGCATTTATGTTGAGGATGTCAGTGTTTATTTCAGCAAAGGACGTCATGGCTTTTAAAAAACCACAAACAACGGTGCAAAGCAAAAACAAAGACAAAAACATATCAAATCAAAAACCTCCCTGAAAGGTTTCATTGTTCTGATGTCAAGTTTGTTGACTGTGCCCTTAGATCGCTGTGGGACACAGTGGGAGACTGCGGTCTGTATATGGATCAAAGCCGCCGCCTTGTGGGACTGGACCTCAGTCTGCACCATGCTGAAAAAGACCAAGGGGTTATATACAGTATATTATTATTTTTCTGTCACCAGATCACAGGGTTATTCTTCTCCTCTGTTGGTCACTGTGTTCTTTCCCTCTGTTGGTCACGGTGTTTCCTGCAAGGCACAACAAGAGCAAAGCAGAGCAACAAAACAAAAACAAAAAGTTTCTTTTTTTTTAAGTAAAGAACCTTGAAGGCGTCATCCCAGCAGTTGCACTTTGCTTAAAAAAAAATTAAAAAAAGAACGAAACCGACCAATTGAAGTCCAGCAATTTTAGCTGTGGCCCTTCCCACCTGGAATCCTTGTGACATCACAACATTCTGTTAAAGCCGCCTGCTAGATCAGTCACTCATGGTGGTGGCCAGGTCATGGGAGATGCCCCTGTGGAACAGAAGATGGGGAGTACAGAAGATGCTTTAACAGAGCGAAGACCCTTGGTAAGAACAAAGCCAGCCCCCCTCCATCCCACTTCTGTCCCCACCCCACCCTCCGTCCACCTAGCCCCAAGCTGTTACACAGAAACGATGGGTTTTTTTGTGATGATGGAGAAGTTCTGCTACCCTACCTGGAGGAAAAGATACCAGTGGCTTTGGGTTTTGGTTTTTTTTAAAAAAAATACAAATGTCCTAGGAGGATCTTTCTGTTTGTGTGTGCGCGTGCGTTTTGTGTGTTAGAGCCTCTCTTCAGCTATCTCAGTGTTCCATTTTTTTGTACACCAGCCTCTTCCCTGCTGCTTGTATAATGGCTTTACCTGGGGGCGGGAGGTGTAGGGCAAGGCGGTGCTCTCCTGGACTTCACACCTGGATTGAATGAGGAGTGGTGATCCCAGTCAGTGATACGCCAATAGGGCAAAGAAAGAGAAGCGTGGAAGGCCACGCAAGTGTATTTCCATCCCCAATCTGCAAACCGACCGTCTCTTTTGCCTTCCTGAACACCTCCTTCCACCACCATAACCTCCCATTTCTTTTTCACCGAGTTAGAGATGTATTATAATTCTGTCGTGCACACCAAATGGTTGGCTCAAGGCATACAAACTAAGCAAAGGGGGATCTGAGTCAAAATTCCATTGCTTATTCTCTGACATAAACACAAATATTGATTCTGGACTTGGATCAATATTAATATCTATATGTAGACACATTCCTTTCTTCTTATCATTTTAACTACATCCCCAAAACTTATCATAATGGTGGGAGTGGAAGGGTAACCAATCCTTGAATACCACCCTCAGGAGTTTATTTTTAATTTAATTTTGTTAAAAAAACCTCTATCTGGTAAGTATGTGTTCTATGAAATGACCAATAGTAGATAGAGTTCTCTTCCCACCCCTTCAGATTCCAGGTTGAACATGCTTTGAAGCAAATTTACTTATGCAAATCTGTTAAACACAGGCAGGCCTTCTGTTAAACAATTTGCAGGATTCTAGCAGGTGGTAGAGGTTCATGAGGTCTCTTATCAGCCCATGAGCGATGGAGACATCAATTTTCTCAAATGCTCTCCATATTATGTAGTTTCCAAAATTGCTCATTCTGGTTGGTAACGTCATAGTCAGAGGGGGGAGAGAGAGAATTTTGAAGCTTGAGGTACCAGAGCTGAGGACATTCTACTAGCGTTGCCCTTTCATGCATCTGCTGGGATGTTCTCTTCAAATTTCTCCTCAGGATACTTCTCGAAAGCCATGCATCACTTTATTCTGTCTTTTGCCAGTTTGCACAGATAACTGAGTGAACTGGAGCCCAAATATAAAGCTAGCAGTTTTAATGAAATGACAGTGTAGACACAGGCCAGGCGTTTGCCTCCTTTTCAAGACTGGAGGAGTGGATTTGGTTGGAATTAAATAAGAAACAAAGCAACCAAAATGTGGTTAATTCTGAGAGGCTCTTTGTCAAAGCAGAGAATGCTGGGAAACAATGTGGGCCTAATCTCCAGTTTGGGTTACATTCACAGGACCATTTGTCTTGCTTGTTGTTTCTCAACCCAGATCTGAGGCTAACTCAACGTGTCCTGGTGTTGGTATTACAAATTTTCAGGAACACCATTACATTTTTCCTCACTGTGATCAACTTAAGGCATGTCCACACTCCCATTTGTCCCATGATTCCTAGTCACGAGTCTGAGAGGTTCTTCTTCTGTCCTACCACTTTCCCTGGGAAAACCCACCAGAGCAAGCATTGGTTTGGTTTTCTGTGAATTGACGTTTGCCTCAGCTGGGTTTTCCCAGGGAAAGTGGCAGAACAAAAGAAAAGAAAAGAAAAGAAAAGAAAAGAAAAGAAAAGAAAAGAAAAGAAAAGAACCTCTCAAACCTGTAACTAGAGATCATGGGACAAATGGAAGTGTGTCTGATCGTTGTTTCTCATACTTCTGAGATCTATTGTACACTGAATTAAAACTGGAAGCACACTTTCGTCTTTTACCAGATAAGAAATATTTTTGTTGAAAGTGTGGAAAGGGAGCAGCTAAACACCTGAAGAGGAAACCACTCCTACTTTGTGTGGGTCACTGTTTGGGGTGGTAGGCTGAGAACAGTGACTTGCACAGAGAACCAACAGGAAGTTATGGCTGCTTTGTGTCTGCATCAGCAGCAGTTGATTTTTCCCAATCACACCCATAGCAGAAACTTGGCCAAATTTGAACACCCCCAGCAGAAGCTTGATTGCTCTGACCTTGCCTTCTCCCAAGGTGTGATGCAGAGAGTCAACAGACGTCCTACTCTATGGGTGGATCTGCTGAACTCACACTAGTCTTGAACGGTCGGGTTTATTTCTTTTGACACAGTTCTCACCGCGTAGTTTTGGAAGGACTGACTTGAGCAGTGGAAAAGTCTCTGGTAGTTCCTTAATGTTGAAAAGTGGGGCAGGGTGGGTAGGAGATCCAGGCCTTGGGCACTTGCAATTGGTGGCTTTACGTCGCAAGTTTTAAGGGAAAAGTTGTTCCTGATTTTAATTATTGTAAATCATTACCTCATTTCCCACCAACGAGACTCCTCCACCCCTGATCATTTCTCTTCTCTTATACCATGTCTGTCATCTTGTGCTATGAAAATGGGAACATCCCCTTTCACAGAGACTCTAGGGGTCTTTGATGTCTAGTTTCTTAATAAACACTTTATTTTCTAATTAAACTGCTGCACGGAGTCTTTCCTTTTGAAAGCAAAACAAATCAATAAAATTCCCAATGACGTGTCTTTTCTCATCATTGCTACAGAAGCCAAATGGCATGTGCTGTAGGGAGAAATGAAATTATTTGTCATGTGGCGGATGCTATTTGACCTTTGAGCTGGTCCACACAGACATGTATGCACCACTTAATAACTTGATACTTGCTGGCTAGCAGTTGAATGTGTGAACTGAGTCCACTGAAAGGCACTGCATTGTGAGGAGATACTGTTGTCAAGCAGAGTGAAATAGAGCTGTAATTAATCACCAGTGGGCTAAGATTGTGCTGGTAAAGTAATAAAGCTAATTTATGCAGATAAAACAAGCTAATTCATTAAGGTAGTTTACAAAGATTCAAATCAGTGCAGTTGTTGAGTCTTCCAGAGGGTTTCTTAGCTGGCCAGGCAAAGGAGCCCCTCTGGAGTTCTTCTTGGCTCTTATAATGTCCTCAAGAATGATGAATGACTGGAAAGTTTTATTTGCCCAACCTTGGATCCTCAGCTATTGTTGTACTACAACTATCAGTAACCATTGACCATGCTAGCTAGGGATGATTGAAGTTGAAGTCTAGCAGCACCTGATGACTCAAGGTTGGGGACAGCTAATCTATGCCATCTCACTGAGGAGGAACGGTCACTAACCATTGAGCCAATTCTCCTGTTCTAGGGACATCAACCAGCCAATCAAATTTAGAAGTAAAATTTCATAACCTTTTTCCAAGTTATGGTAGGTTCAAATTGTAGCATTGTGATAATGTGGTGAAAATTTTATGAGGGTCAATTGTACCAAGATTGTGACCATTTACGGTCCCGCACAGCTACAGTAAGTGCATCTCTGAGATGGATTCTTTTCCGTAAGATGGTTCCTTTCACATAATGGTGAAAACTTGATTCAAGCATTCTAGTAAGCAGGATGATGATGAGTAGCAATACCAAAGTTTCATGTAAATAATTGCTGATGAGTTTTCACATGTGCAAGTCATTGCAACTCTTCCATCGGCCAGCAATGAACATATGTGTGTAAGCCGTCTTTGAACCCTTCTTCTTCCTCTTCTTTTTTCCAGAGTGGCTTAGGGATGCCAACAGTAGGGAGATTACGTGGACTACAGATGCATGATTTTTAAATAAATTTAAAAAATCAATATCAGCTGCATTTATATGGACAACTGGTACCTTTCTTACCATAAGGAGAAATTAATGGATGTGCAGAATATTGATGGTTCCAACTTATTTTCAAAAAATAGTAATGTATTTTATTCTGAGGCAGCAGAACAACAGATGAACTGGACAAAGGAGGAGCCCTAAGCCCACATAGTAGCTGTGAATTTCTTCTTAAGTGAAATCTGGTAATGATCATTGGATGTGTGAGGCCTTCCTTGAGAAAGATCCATTGCTTGTACCAAAATCATTGTTTGGCTTCCTTCAAAACCCCTCTAACAATTTTGACTGTAGGGGAACAATCACATTAACTTCATGTGTTGCTTTGGACAACTATTTGGAGTCAACTCAAGCCAGTCGCATAATCACAGGTCAGCAGTTGGCTGAAGAAGCTATCTGTAGAGGTGAAAGATGGTTGCAGGAAGCAACTTTTAAGGGCAAATGAGGACATGTCCTTTTAAAGTGGTGGAGGAATTTGAAGTTTTCTTCTTTAGTTGGTTGGCCTTATCTAGCCAGTACTCTCAAGCTGTCTTCAGCTTTGTATATTCTTGTTACTTAAGGGGTCTGAGATGTTTCTGTTGATTATTTCATTTTTCCTTGTGGCCTTGCTAGAGTTTTAAAATGTCCCTAGAAGGCTCTGTCAGAATGGAGGACAGTAGCCTTCAACTGTGATGTGTAGATGGAAAGTTGCTCATAGATTAAGTTAAATTCATGTCACCCAGAGACTACCCCCTCTTGTCTCTCTAGAGTGGAGAAGGATATTGAGATGCCTCCAGGATGATATGAAAGGCTCCTCTTGTCTGTGTGTCATACCAAGCTGGAAAGAACTTTTTCACTGGCTACATGAGCCATCAGATACAAAAACTACTTTTTACTGCTGCCAATCTACCACTGTCTCTGAGGGTTCATGAGAACTTCAGGGAAAATCCAAGTTGGGGAATTGTTTGAACTGACATCAGAAGATGTTGCAACAGCAGTTTCACCACAGCTATCATGGAAGCGGGAGAAATATAGGAAGTTTTGATGGTCTCACACTAGTCCCTAATGAGTAAAAATAAACACATTACTTTTGATGGTCTTTTTGATATCCAAAGCTGCCTTTCAGACATTATACATCCCACTAGCACCTGGAGCAGGTTTTCTTCACCCTTTTCTCCCTTCTATTCACATCTAATTAGGGTATCTTCTGTGACTGATGAGTAGATGCAGTGAACAGTAGAGTAACTATGGATTTCTGTGTCCAGGGAAAGCTCCAAGGGAAGCCCCACCACCACATCCATAAGGAAATTTGGCATTGGGGTAAGTTGGAAATGGTTAAGGACAGGACCTTAAAGATTGCTGCTGCTGCAATTCCATGTTCCCACTGCTCAAATAGACTGCTCCTACTTGGAAGCTTACGTCTGTCTCTGTTTTCAGAGGCTTGAGTATGCTACACTCTACTACACTCTAGAGGTGTTCACACATTACTTTCATCAAATGTACAATCACTGGACCTGTGTCCACACTAATTGAGCTCTACACACATGCAGTTATTCACATGAAATGCTCAGCAGATGTAGAGTCTGTGTAGACAACCGTTGAGCTGTGCAAGTAAACAAGTGTACACTCCTTCACACAAACACTTTTACATGTGTAGAGACAGCTTGTGCCTGTGCCTTCTGCTATGCTTCAACATATGAAGCAGTCTTATACCAGGCTGTCCATCTACTGTATCTCAGTACTGCCTGTTCTAACTGACAGTGAGTCTTCAGGTTCATAGCCAAGGATTTCAGGGGTGTGGAGTCTTTTTGGCTCCAGGAAGCCAAATCTGCATCTGGCCTCACATTGTGAGGCATCTTTGACAGGTGAGTGGGACAACCTGATTATCCTTCACAAGACATCCCTATGACATCACATGATTGAGAAGAGGGTTGTCGCACCCACCTCTCAAAATCCATCATGCAAGTTTCCCAAGTGCCTGACAGCCAGCTTGGGAACTGTAATACAAGGGTTGTTGCCAACCATATGTGTATGGGTGGCAAATCATTTATTTCTCCCCTCCCCTCCCCTCAGGTGATGAGGAGGGGAGAAAGAAGCCTGCACTTTGCAGGCATCAAATGCAAGTCCCTTAACTGCCTATCAGCTGATATCACTCAGGTCAAATTGAACTCCCTGGTTGAACAAAACTGGCCTGAAGGTTGGCGATTCCTCCACCCCTGGGCTACCAGATCCTTTAAACTGCAGATTGAATGCAGGATTTTCTGCATGCTTTGGCCTCTCCTCACTCCAGTGAGTCACCAATGAAAACCTGGAATGCTGCCACTCTGTCTGGTCTGCTTAACTTATTGAGCCTCTGAACCAGCTAGCATATGACTGCAAAAATAAAAATGCTGAAAAATGCTCTTTTCCAAAGAAAACACTGCAGAAGTGAACAGTCAATATGTATCGCATTATCTTTGATCCTTGTTTTGTTCTCTGCTGACTTCTCCCACCTCTTCCCAGCTGAGGTTGTAGCAGGGTAAGTGCTGGTTATTGCCCCACCCTTCCTACACTAGGCCAGTGTAGCACACGTTGATTTACGATTTTACGTCAACGTGGGATTGGAAGTATCAGGTGGGATGTCAAAAGTGGGTGATGGTGTAGCAGTGAGGAGGGTGGGAGAAGGAGACACACAGACAGCAAAAGCAACTCTGTTACCTTAATGGCCTTTCCCCATTTGCAAGGCTCATTCACCACCCTAATACGCTACTGCTTCTTCAGTGCATGTTTAGGACTTCTTCCTACTTTACTCTGTTATTTCAACCAATTGGGGAACACATAGTGAACCTGATGATGGCATGGAGCCACATGGCCAATTGTGTTTGTCCCATGGGACAATGTCATTGACAGCAAATGAAGCCATCTCAGAGGGGGAAACACCTCTTTGTTGTCCAGATCATTGAGCTGATGCTTTCTGTCTTGCTGTTTCTGCAGGCTACAATGGTGATGGGAACTGTCAGTGTGTTTTGGTGCAAGTCTCTCAAGCCAATCTAGTTCTAATGGGAGATAATTATGCATGACTAGTTCGGGAAGAATGTGTATGGGTAGGCACATCTGAAGTGTTCCTGAACATGCATCCCACTGACAGTAATGAAGTGTGGATGTCTGGCATCAAATGAACATCCCTGTACGCACTATAAACCGACTTGCATGGCAGGATCAGGGCAAGGGGAACTGTTTATTCTGATGCCTTGGCAACAGGGGCGCATCCTCTCTTTTCCCAAACTCCTCCTTCTCCTCCCTGCACCCTGCTAACAGTTTAACACCCTTCTGTAGAATGGTGTCAACGTTGCAAAGAAATGTGATGCATATTTTGCGGGAAGCAGGTGAAAAATGCTTACGCCCCCCCCCCACCTCCCCTGCTTGTGCACAGATCTAATTATATCGTTGCTATAATTATTATAAGACATCAGAAAGAAAGAGAATATCCCCAACAAATACTCTTCAATTTATATATTGTTTGTTTTCCAGTGTATATGGATAGTTTATATTGAAGTTGTTTTTCACAAATTCTCCTCCAACCTGCTCTGGGGAAATCCAAAAGGATGTACCTGCCTTCTCCATCCTCCCTTGGCCCCAGTGTCCACTGGGACTTCCACCTTTGCCCTTTTGAATCCAGGAATCCGGGAAGATCAAAGTTCCCAAGAAGGCTTGTACACCCTTAGAGAATCATAAGCCCCCAGAGCTCTAGCAATGTCAACAGAGCATCTTCCTCTCATTTCGATCTGAACTTTTGGTGCAGTCTGCAGGTGCTTCAGGTTAAACTCAGGTATTAGAAAGGGATAAAAAGTAGTTCATATGGTGGTAAAGTGCTAAGCAGAGGCTCAAAGGAGTGGAGGAAAAGTGTGTGAAAAACAAATTGATGGACGGAGGGCAGCACCCCTTTTATGAGTTGTTTGTTTGTTTACTAGTTTGCACATTCCCAGCTCTGGCTTGTGTAATCAGTAGAGATGCCCTCCTTCCCTTGTTATTTGCCAACCCTTCAAGGTCTCAATCAATCAGCATAAAAGTTTAACAAGTTGCAAGAGTAATGACCAGAGATTCTCTGAAGGGGAAATTTATCTACTGGGGTTAGCTCGAGAGCATTACTAATGGAAAGAGTCTGTTTGTTTATGGCAGGGGGAGGGTAGTGAGGTAGCTGGAATGTATAATAACCCTATTCATACATTTACTTGTTTGTAGGGTGTTCATGTTTAGCAGCATGAGTAGAGAATACTACTTCTTGCTGTGCCCCGATGGAGCACAAAAACAGGACACCTGATAATGTTGATGTCCTGCTCCCATGGAACCCTATGTATGAGCAGCTACTTCCTTAGTGTTCCCTTTTCTGATCTTCATACAGAACCTTGGGAAGAGAGCAGAAGGCCTAGTGACAGGGACACACAACATCGGGGTGGGTTGGATGCATAGCCCTGCTCCTGCGTGTGATCCCGGCACACAGTTAAGAGCACATTAAGAGCCCAGCTGAACAAGGCCAATGGCCCATCTAGTCCAGCATCCTGTTTTCACAGTGGCCACCCAGATGCCCCTGGGAAACAGGACCTGGGTGCAACAGAACTCTCCCCTCCTTTGTTTTCCAGCAACTGGTAATTCAGAAGCATTACTGCCTCTGACAATGGAAGCAGAGCATAGCCATCATGGCCAGCACCACTGATAGCCTTCTCCTAGATGAATTTGTTCAACTGATGGTCATCACTGCCTCAGGGGGGAGGGAGTTCCGTAGTTCACGCACTGCATGAAGAAGTACTTTCCTTTATCGGTCCTGAATCTTGCAACATTCAGCTTCTTTGAATGGCCACGAGCTCTTGTACTCTGTGTGTTTGTGTGTGTGAGGAAAAAAACCTTTCTCTGTCTACTTTCTCTATGCCATGCACAATTTTTAAACTTCTATCAGGCCACCTCTTGCCTTTTCTCTAAATCAAATATTCCAGATGTTGCTACCTTTCCTCATAGCTGAGTCACTGCATCCCCTTGATGGTTTTGGTTTCCCTTTTCTGAATCTTTTCCAACTTTGCAAGAACTTTTTTTGAGGTGACTTGACTAGAACGGTACACAGTATCCTAAAACTATTCCAGATAAGTATGTGAACAAGCCTAAGTTATATATGGACCATTTTCTTTTTCTTTCTAAGGAGCGTTTCAGACATGTGCCTCCCCAACCCAGGTGTGAAGTTGCATACATGGTGATGCTTGAGGAGTCCAATCCTTGCAAATCCTGATACAAACTGGCCTGATGTACTCAGAACAATGGCCTGACTCAGAAGGCTTCCTCTTATGCCACCTCGCTGTCTCCCAAGTGTTTTGGGGATCACAAAGTCAACAAAATGCAGGGGTTAAAAGCTTTTCCTAGACAGTGCATCCTTTTAATGCTCCTGCACCCACCCACACAGAAACACTCCCCATCTATGGAAGAACAGTGGAATCAGGCCAGAGTCTGAAGCTAGGGGAAACCTCATTGGCCCCTTTGCTCCACCTGACAACTTCTGAACCAGTTCATAGGCTGCTGTACCTCTTTCTCATCACCATCAGTGGGCAGGCCAGCAGGTCTCTCTTCTGTCACGCTACCCCAGAGGAAGCTAAGGTCAACATTTCAGTGGCGTAGCAAGCTCAGGTGGTACCCGGTGCGGAATTTTTTTGTCACCCCCCCATTGACGTCTTGGAGTAGGCTTGGGAGTCATAGGCAGGCGGTGCACCGAATGTCACTCCCGGGTATGCCACCTGCCTGCAACTCCCAAGCCTACCCCGAGCTGTCAAAATGAAGACAAAGTGGCGCAGCTCCCCCCGATGGCTCGGGTAGGCTTGGGAATCACTGCTGTGTGGCGTGCCAAATGTCACCCCTCTCAGTGATGACACCCAGGGTGGTCCATCCCCCCTTCCTACGGCTCTGCACCACTTCAAGACCCATAGCTTTGTACAGATCAGTGTCAGTGTCAGTCATTATGCACAATGGCCCTTGGAAGCAGTAGTGAGAAGAGGGGTAGTGGTGGTTTGTTGCTGTTGTTTTCCCCCTTCCTGCCATGTTCCAGAACGTTGAGTCCAACCTAAATAAGTGTTGACGGAACTGTTGTTAAATCAGCTTAGAGACCCACAGGCAGCCTCAGGCTTGTAAATGCACAATTTGTGAGCCTTATTTTCATGTGACTTTACAATAATTCATGTCTTCCCAAGTCATTATTTTAATATTTAACTAACTAGTAGCATTACCTTATGGCTGTCAACCCTGCATTACTTAAACACTGGAAATAATGGATGGCAAAGAGGGAATTATAAATCCACAAATGACAACCGGCAAACAATGAATTCAGCAGGCGAGGAAATGAAGGATCTATTTGCAAAATTCCAAAGTCGACTTTGCATCCTGTTTGAATTTGGGATTAGCAATAACTGCAGTGTTTGTTTTGAGAATTATTTTTTGGATTGAATATAGATGACAGGAACGAGCCACAGACCATACAGGGTATGAGTCCAAAACTTGGTCAGGTGAGTAACTCATTTAACAGGTGAAAGAAGAATACACTCTTAAGCCCTTGGACTTACCCTTTATTAGGAAAGGGGGGGTAAATTTAATTCAGTTCACATTTAAAGTGACCTAATTCACACTTTCTGAAACAATGCATGAATCAAAATGTATGAATCTTCTGAAATTTGCGCTTTTCACATTTGGCAGCCAGGTAATGTGTGCAAAGATGCCTATTTGGTACAGGGTTTATGTGTGCATAAAAATACTTTGGATGCTTTGGGGAGAAACTGCTTTGGAAAAATGTGGGTATTAGGCAAAATTGCAAACAAGAATGTGCTTATTAGGATAAATTTGTGTTAATTTTTTAATTAGGACCTTAAAAAAATAAAAAGCAACCTGACGTGGAAATGTGGATAACTGAACGTAAAACTGGGGGAAATGAGAACCTGGGAGAAATCACCATCCCATGTTCTCTGGCAGTGTTTTAAATGAGGGAGCATTCAGAAATTTAGTCTTCCGTTGGTAATAATACTAGTACAACCCAGCAATATATATTCATCACATGGGACTGCTAAATATGTTTTTCACCTCCTTCACCCTGTTCCATCCACTATGCCAGAATTCTCACATCCTGGAATAGCAGCATTGCTCCTGCTCCCCCCCCTTCCCCCCTTTTTTCGTTAACCGCTGTTCTAGGAGTCATTCTGGAAAACAGCCATAGTGGTCAAATTGTTTGAATATATTGCAGTCATAATTATATTCATGTTGTTACTGATGATAAATAATGAATATGCTTTCCCCCCAAAACCCAGTTTGCTTGCTCAAGTACATGAGATTAATTGATGGGGAGGGAAAGTACCAAGACCTCATTCTTGACACACACGCTCCATTCAAAATTAATTTGGTTTGCAAAATAAAGTTTGAAATGTGGGTTCAGAAACAGGGAAGGGGAGTGGAATAAAGTCCAGGTACTCAAAGGCAACACCAGACTCATTGCCTGTAGATGGAAACCACTGGTCTCCACATGGGAAACTTGCAACAGTCATATTGCTTGTCCGAGTCAGTTTGCTTCTCGAAGTTCTGGAGTTCCCTGGAAACTCACAAACAGATGTTGCCAGGCTTCAGGGAATCCAATCCCTCCCATGGTGGCAGCCAAGAAGTAGATAAACAAGAAGAGTTCTTACCAAGTCTTTTATTCAATATTCACAGAGAGAGAAGAAGGAATGTGGTCTCTCTTAGATAATGGCGTTGCTCCATGTAAAGTCCCACTTGCTCAGTCCCTCCTACAGTGGTACCTCTGGTTATGAACACTTCTGGTTACGAACGTTTCAGGTTACAAGCTCCGCTAACCCGAAAGTGGACGCTCCTGGTTGTGAACTTTGCCCCAGGATGTGAACGGAAATTGTGCACCTCCGGTGTACGCGCAGCGTAGTGAAAAGGATAAGAACAGTTTACGCTTAAGAATGAACCTCCGGAACGAATTAAGAATGGACCTCCGGAACGAATTAAGTTCGTAACCAGAGGTAGCACTGTATTCTATGTCACCCCTGCACTGGCTAATCTGTGCTTTCTGCCTCTGAACTTTCTGTTCTCCTACTCTCAATGTTCACCGGGTCCTGGAAGGGGGGGGGGTCAGGAATGCTTTCTGAAGACACTGAGTCTGTCAGCTGTCTCTCCCCTGGTGCTTCTTCTTCCTGCTACTCCTCTCCCAATATTTACCAGCTTCTCCCCTCTGCAGTCTGTGAACTATGACCTCCTGCAAACCACTGTTGTAAATCTATACTGTCCTCCTCTTCTCAGGGAGGTTCAGGAGAAGGGGGGGCTGTCTCCACTATTCCTCCTCAGTCCAGTTCTTGACAGACGTTCCTTAACTTGAAGCCCAATAATAGCAGACACGTTTTCCTGGAATGCATTTTGTTTTCATTCTCCCCTCACACAACCATGTCTTACCTGCAGTGTGTCGTTACACCTTCTGATCCCTCCGAACAGTATTCTACCAAAGTGCTGGGCATATTGTCAGTTCATATTGTCGGGATTTGTTGTGGGTTCATTGGGGCAATGGCAAGTCCTGATGAGCATGGCTGGTTGCCCCCCTAGGTGTATTGAAAAAGTATTCCAGAATGATAACTGAGTCACAAAGGTTCTATGGAAGATGCACACAGGATTTCTTAGCAGACAAATCATTGCAGGAAAGGGTTCTCCAAAGCAAGAAGTTTGGGCAACATCAGTCTGATCTTTCAAGAAGAGATTCACTCAACTACAGCAAGTTTCTCAGTGCTTTGCTACATTTGCAGCTACACTATTCATCTAAGGACATGTTCTCTCTTCCAACCCACTTACCAGTTTCTGCATGCCTAGTAAATTTTCAGACTCAGATTTTATGCACAGTCTAAAATCCTGTAAAAAACCCCCACAAATCCATCATTCTCTCTTAAGGCCAAATAAGGCCTCGTTCCTTAGCTCAGTATGGAGAGCACCCTGATTATCACTGTAAAGGCAGAGAATGGGAGTGACTGTCAATGGCCTCTGTGGCTATATTCTACTGCTACTGTTGGAAGCCTCTGCATAGAAGTTCCTGGAAATCACAAGTGGGGGAGAGTGCTGTTGTGCTCAGATCGGGATTCCCATAGGCATCTGTTTGGCCACCGTGAGCAGGATCCTGTGCTAGATGAAATCTGGCCCAATCCAGCAAGGCTCTTTTAAGTCATTAATGGGAGACTATGTTCTTCACACCCTCATGGTATTCAAAAGGAGATTCACAACCTCCTGTGTGGCTAGGAGCCTTAGAAAAAGAAGCTCCCCATCAATGCCAATGGGGACTTTCCCCTCCTAGAGTGTTGATCTCCATTCTGATCTGGAAGGGAGAGTGAAGAATGGAGCTTCTCCATCCTTTGTACCACCTTCGTAGTGAGAATCGGTCTCTTCCCATATAGTTAGTTGAGATAAAACAAGATACACCTATTTAAGTGCGTGTCTTTTTGCCATGAAAACACCACGGCTGATGTCCTAAAAATGTTGGAAACAGCTGAGAAAGGAACGTGCTACAAGATGAAGGTAAGTTGGCTACATACCAGTAACTTGCTTGCACCAGCAGCCTTGGAGGGAAAGAGCATTGGTTTCTAAAGTGTTTCCCATTCCCTAGAATGGGAAGAAATGGATACTCCTGGGACCAAAGATTCCTGCTTGGAGTGAGAAAAACTGTATGACTCCAAAACTGTGCAGTGTCCTTGTTACAAGAGTAGGTTCCATATGATAGGTGGGAGCCAGTTCAATAGACTGGGCTTGTAGCATTCTTCTCTAGAAAGGAGAAGCACGTAGATCTCTAAGGATTAGACTGAGGCCACATTCACACCATACCAAGCACTTTGATATCACTTTTAACAGTCATGGTTTCTCCCAAAGGATTCTGGGAGCTATAATTTGTTAAGGGTACTGTTAGGAGACCGCTATTCCCCACCCAGAACCACCATTCACAGAGAGGTTTAACAATCAATCTCTCTTCACAGGGAACTCTGGGAATTATAGCTCATGGAGGGGAGTATAAGGTCTCCTAACAAACTACAGATCACAGAATTCTTTGGGGGAAACCAAGACTGTTTAAAGCGGTTTCATAGCACTTCAGATATATGGTGTGCATGGGGTCGGAATCAAACTGTTTGCAGCTGAATAGCAAAACCAAGGGGTTCCCCAAGTATTGTGGAAAAGTTCCTTTTCCAAACATGTCCCCATTCCTGCCTAGGAAATGGAAACATGCCACCTTGCTCTGAAGGACACGGACAGGATTTAATTTTTTTTTCATCATCCTGTGAAGCCTATTTGGTGGCCTATTATTAGGTGTAAGTCTCACAGAGCTGGAGGTGTTAAATTATATTCTTTCAGCCTCACTTTCCTGCATTCAAATAATAGATATGGGTGGTACTGGCAAAGAAATGCATTTTGGTTTGAATTTTAATGTGAGCCTAACTAATTCACATGTCCCCAAACAATATGTGAACTGAAATGCAGCTGCCCTTCAAAAGATGTACTTCTCTGAATTTTTTCAATGCAAGCCTGCAATCAAGGAATATGTACCAAAATGTGTGCATTTGGAAAGCACCAGTTGATATTGGGTTCGTGGCCAGTGAGTGTGATTCTTCTCCCCCCTCATTAGTTTACTGAACTCGCAAGGGGGTACTAGGGATAGTGGAGAAATTTGATTCTGTTTGCATATAAAGTCGTACCTTGGAGGTCGAACGGAATCAGTTCTGGAAGTCCGCCTGACTTCCAAAATATTCGGAAACCAAAGCATGGCTTCTCATTGGCTGCAGGAAGCTCCGGAAGCCCCGTCGGATGTTCGGGTTCCAAGAAATGTTCGCAAACTGGAACACTCACTTCAAGGTTTGTGGCATTCGGGAGCCAAAACGTCCGAGCACCAAGGCACGACTGAATTAGGCAAGCCTACCTAATTCAGAATTTCCAAATCAATTCAAGAACAAACAAACAAACAAACAAAACAAAACCAGCCATCCTTTCAAATTTGAACTTTCATTGAATTTTTCCATGTAGCTACGTGGATGCAAGTGGATAAAAGTAAGGGATGCATTTAAAACGCATGCATTCCAACTCTAAAACGCATTCCAACTCTACAATTCTATGATTTGGGGAAATTGCTTTGCAAAAAGGCATAGGTGAGGCAATATTGCATACAAGCATGTATTAGGATAAATTTGCTGATAAATTTTCCTGAGGATACGGATATACAGTGGTACCTCCGGTTACATAGGCTTCAGGTTACAGACTCCGTTAACCCAGAAATAGTACCTCGGGTTAAGAACTTTGCTTCAGGATGAGAACAGAAATTGTTCGGCGGCAGCACAGCAGCAGTGGGAGGCCCCATTAGCTAAAGTGGTGCTTCAGGTTAAGTACAGTTTCAGGTTAAGAACAGACCTCTGGAACGAATTAAGTACGTAACCAGAAGTACCACTGTATATACGTGTGTGTGTGTGTGTGTGCGCGCGCGCGTGCGCGCGCGTGCGCGCACACACACACGCACACACACACACAGTCTTATGTGGAAATGTGGAAAACTGAACTTAATATTGAGAAAATGAGAAATTGAGAGAATCTGAAATTGACATATTGGCCCATCTGCAGGGGATGCATGCAAACACTCTGTTGCTCAGGCAAACATTCAGTGATTTCATAGAGCTCACCCGGACCCACTGGAGAAAGTTCAACATACACACCAGGTACATGCACACCTTGGCATAAAGCCGTGAGGAGAGTTTGCTTTGAGGCTGCATATGGAAACTGGGGGGGGGGGGGGCTTCAACACTGGACAGTGTAGCTGATTTTGTTTGCCACTGGTGGAGGGAGCTGGAATTCTGGGCAGTGAGTGTTTGCATCTTTGATCTCAATAAGGCATCTCTGCCTGACAAATAGTCTGAGATGTGAGAAAATAAGTGTTAGATCTTAAGGGGGGGGTGCCATTTTCCAAGAAACAAATTGGCCCAGGCCAAAGAAAATACTGGCCAGTGTCAGCTACTGTGCGGGAACTGGTTTTCCACCCTTCCTATAAAAATTCTGACTTAGCTCATGGTGTTAAAAAAAAGGGGGGGGGGGAGATAAAAAATAAAGGAAAGGGAGTCCATGAATCATTTATAGGCAAAAAGATGAAACCAGACGTCAGAGCTGGAGAGGGTCTGAGGAAGGGAACATTTCATTATTTATGGGGCTGGATTTTGAACTGGAGGAACCTTTTCTTCACACTCTTAACCTTTTCCTTTCACGAGCTGCTCAGAGATAATGTGCTCTGATGTGCCATCCACTTCCTGCAGATAATTGTATTTTTTGTTTTTGTTTTTTAAAAAAACCAAGAGCTAATCAGTGTCTTTCCTCTGTTTGCAGCTTATTCCTTGGCCTGTTGGCCCGAGACATTCCTTTAGTGAGGTTTATAACTGGACTGTGGCTGCATAGCATTTGGAAAGGGTGCAAGGAAATGGCACACTTTGGGGTGTTTCACATAAGGGTCATGGACCCCTGAATGAAATCCATCTCCCCATTTTTAGTCAGTTCATTCTCCCTCCAAGAAACCTTTCAAAAAAGTACTGGTTGAGGAACATAGGAAGAGTTCTGTTGGATCAGGCCAGTGGTCTGTTTAGTCCAGCATCCTGTTCTTACAGTGGCTGACAAGATGCCTCGGCTGGGAAGCCCACAAGTCAGACCTGAGTGAAACAACATTTTTGCCACTTGTGAAACCCAGCATCTGGCATTCTGAGGCACATGTGGTAACCAATGAATTGGCTGCATCAAACTAAATTTTATTCAGAATAGACCCATTGAAATGAATAGGCCTAAATTAGTCATGTCCATTAATTCCCATAGGTCTATTCTGAGTAAACCACAGATTCTCCTAGATATAGTTTGCTAGCTACTATACACTCTTGACATCTTCAGTAAGGAAGGAATTCTACTTGGTTATCATGACCAGAAGCTGTTGAAAAGACTTTTCGTCCATGAATTTGTCTAATCCCATTCGAAAGTCATCCAACCTAATGGTTAAGGCCACACCTGGAAGATGTGAATTCCATAAATTGTATGCTATTTCTCTGTCCTGATTTTCTTAGCAGTTTCAGTCGATGCCCCTGAGTTTTACAAGAAACACTTCTCTTCATTACCTTTTCCCAATGCCATGCATAATTTTATAAACCTATTGTGCCTTCTCCCTAAACTAAAATGTTCCACTTACGGTACTCTAGCCTTCCCCAGCCTGGTGCCCTCCAGTTGTTTTGGACTACAATTCCCATCAGCCCCAGCCAGCATAGCCAACAATCAGGAATGATTGGAATAATAGTATGAAATTCTGGAGGTTACCATATTGGGGAGGTCTGTTGCAATCTTTCCTCACGTTTCACCTGAGGAAGTTATACGTATGAAAGGAGATGAAAAAGGTCAGCAAATCCCACACCAGGGACAAAACTTGTACTCCTAGACTAATGACACCAATTTGTTGAGATAGTTTTATATAATATCAATGCAGCTGGCGGAGTCTTCCAGAACTCTTCCTTCTTCACCAGGTGCAGGAGACTCTCTGGGGGTCATCTTGAATCTCACAGCATCTTCCAGGCATCATGAGAACAGAAAACTCTATCGAACATATTCCCTGTATTTCTGTCATCTCTCGCGAAGCGCCACTCCTCCTTTGAACAGCATCTCATGCAACAGTAATTGACCAAACTTATTTGGAAGAAACAGTCTAAGAACCATTTTCTTTGATCTGGTCACCCCCAGCATTTCTCCCAGGAATGAAAGCAGAGTCTTGAGACATAAAAATGGCTTGGCTCAAAGATCTGCAAACAGCAAAGGCCCGTCAGAGGGTTTACTAGACCCATCTTGTATTTTACTTTAGGAAAACATTTTAGGAAAAGATTCCTCCTAAGAGAAGAGGAAAGAGGGGCTCTGGCAGTTGAACGTGTAGGAAAATGATCTGTGGTGTTTGGCCATGTGGCTTTGAATCATGGTAGCTCTTAGTTTCTGGGGAGGAGCCATAGCTTGACGGTAGCACTTCCTGTCTAAGCACAACCCCTTCAAGTGCTCCTATTTTCCAGGGACAGTCCCAGATTTACAGAAGCCATCCCAGTTTGTGATTTGATCCCAGAATGCTCTGCATTTCCTTAGGACATCCCTATTTTCATCAGAGAGATGTTGGAGGGTCTGGTAGGTGTCCTATTTTCTTTGGTCCTATTTTCTTTGGAGCGTATGGAGTTATGTGACCCCTGAGCCAAGGAGATAAGTAACTATACAACCTTTTGGAGACATCTGAAGGCAGCACTGTATAAGGAAGTTCTTTAATGTTTAATATTTTATTATGTTTTTATATATGTTGGAAGCTGCCCAGAGTGGCTTGGACAACCCAGTCAGATGGGCAGGATATAGATAATAAAATTATTATTATTATTATTATTATTATTATTATTATTATTATTATGCAATAGGACATTCCTCTTTTCATCAGAGAAATGTTGGAAGGTATGTAAGTAGAGCATCCCAGGTTCAATTCCTGCCATCCCCAGCTTGAACAATGAGGCACTATCTCCACCGAAGAACACACATTTTCCACTTCTAAATCTCTTTGAGGTTTGGTTACAATCAAGTGCTAAATAAATGTTGTAAACCAAATGAATGCAGAAGATCCCAGGATTCCTGTCTGAACCCCTGGGGAGCTGTTGCCACTCAGAGTCGACAATACTGAGTTAGAGGGATCACTAGTCAAACATGCTCTAAGGCAGCTTCCAATGTTTTCTTTTATTTATTGAAATCATAGAATCATAGAATCATAGAATCATAGAGTTGGAAGAGACCACAAGGGCCATCGAGTCCAAACCCCTGCCAAGCAGGAAACACCATCAGAGCACTCCTGACATATGGTTGTCAAGCCAAGCAGGAAACACCATCAGAGCACTCCTGACATATGGTTGTCAAGCCTCTGCTTAAAGACCTCCAAAGAAGGAGACTCCACCACACTCCTTGGCAGCAAATTCCACTGTCGAACAGCTCTTACTGTCAGGAAGTTCTTCCTAATGTTTAGGTGGAATCTTCTTTCTTGTAGTTTGGAACCATTGCTCCGTGCCCACTTCTCTGGAGCAGCAGAAAACAACCTTTCTCCCTCCTCTATGTGACATCCTTTTATATATTTGAACATGGCTATCATATCACCCCTTAACCTGCTCTTCTCCAGGCTAAACATGCCCAGCTCTCTTAGCCGTTCCTCATAAGGCATCGTTTCCAGGCCTTTGACCATTTTGGTTGCCCTCCTCTGGACACGTTCCAGTTTGTCAGTGTCCTTCTTGAACTGTGGTGCCCAGAACTGGACACAGTACTCCAGGTGAGGTCTGACCAGAGCAGAACACAGTGGCACTATTACTTCCCTTGATCTAGATGCTATACTCCTATTGATGCAGCCCAGAATTGCATTGGCTTTTTTAGCTGCCGCGTCACACTGTTGGCTCATGTCAAGTTTGTGGTCAACCAAGACTCCTAGATCCTTTTCACATGTACTGCTCTCAAGCCAGGTGTCACCCATCTTGTATTTGTGCCTCTCATTTTTTTTGTCCAAGTGCAATACTTTACATTTCTCCCTGTTAAAATTCATCTTGTTTGTTTTGGCCCAGTTCTCTAATCTGTCAAGGTCGTTTTGAAGTGTGATCCTGTCCTCTGGGGTGTTAGCCACCCCTCCCAGTTTGGTGTCATCTGCAAATTTGATCAGGATGCCCTTGAGTCCATCATCCAAGTCATTGATAAAAATGTTGAATAAGACCGTTGATAAAAATGTTGAAATGTTCATAGGCTGCAGTTTCATAAAAGGAGGCATATAGCTCACAAAATTACAAGATGGATAATAAAAACATCAATGGGAATGCCTGTAAAAGCATCACTGAACACTGGTCAGTAAAAGGAAACTCACACTGCAAAGGCTGATCTAAGTAAAACACAGCTTTTAGGAGACATTTGAAAGAAGGCAGGATTGATTCCTGCTGAACCTCTACTGGCTGGAAGTTCCACAGGACATGACCTACCATGCTAAAGGCTTGGTGCCTAGTAAGGGCTGACCAAGCCTCAGGCATGTGGTGGAACCACAAGGAGGGCCTCATCGGAGGAATTCAGTGATTGAGGTGGAGCTTACGGAACCATTGGTCCCAAGTTGTTTCATGTTTTGTGAATTAACACAAGAAACCAGTTCAGGGACTGGGATGTGTACGGCCTGAGACAGCCCCATGGTTGTTAAGGAGGCTGTGAAATCCTAAGCCAGTCCAACTGCAGCCTCAGCATAGATGTCAAAGATATCCAGAATTACTGTCTGGGATGCCTCAGTCAGGGATGCTCTTTGGCAGCTGGGTGGTGGTGGTACACAAACAGCATCCCTAAATTTCCTATGCTGCCCACTTTGGCTACAGCATGAGAACTTCCTCCTCCTTATATTCCACAGGGCGATACACCCTATCCTTCCTTTCAGGCAAATCTGCCTTACAAAAAAGGAAAGCTGAAAAGTAGATGGTCTTTGAGTAGACTAATCGTGTCACGTACTATCTATTGCTTATTAAGAGGTTTAACAAGCCCAGCTAATTACAATGTACTCAAGGATTTTCCAGCTTAGGGAAACTGTCCTTGTTTGTTTGTGTCAATGCATTTAACATATTAACTCTCCAATTAAATGGGGGGTTTGTATGCGAGGGCACTTGCAGCATCACCTCTGGAAGGGGATTTTAGACAGAGGGAAGGATGCCTTGCATTTAGCAAACAATGCTTAAAAATTCTGAAATCAACAAGCGTGCTTGATATTGTATTTGCAGCTGTAAATGGCATCCTTCATTGTTACTAACAAACTTATGAAATAGGGGTGGGGGGAATTTCCATGGAAAAAATAAAGCAGTGGAATTTTTTTCAGGGGGGGGAATCCATTCTACATCATTGTTGTCAGCCTATACAGATATTTTATTTGTAAAACAAACAGACAAACTTATGCAGTACTGCAATTTCATTTTTAAAAAAATCAAAGTGATTTGTACCTATTTAAAAACAAACCCCAAAATATTTTTTTTAAAAGCAAATCACCACTTGACACTTAATGGAAAATATGTCTCTTAATTGCCTACATAATCCTGGCAGCAAAGAAAAGTTTACAACAAACATTTGAAGATTAATATAGATGATGCATGCTTAATTGAAGATTATAATATAAGTCTGTTAGTTTTCCAATATTCCCCCCAAAATAGCCAAATTGTAACAATATCAATTAATTCCCAATTAATGCAATTATTCAAATGCCAATCAACTTCCAATTAATACATTTTAGTTAAAGTGGATCCCCCCATGGTGGATTTGATAATTGAAGATTATCTATATTAATGTGTGTTCTGTTGAAAGAATGTTTCACAGAAGTGCTTCCCTATTCAATCTCCCATTCTCTTCCTGGAATCATCACCTTCTAGTGTGACTTCTCAAATACCCCATATTCACTTTTCCTGATAGGACTCCCCTTTTAGGTGCCCGTACTCACCATGAAGTTAACAGTAAGTGTCACACTTTTTAACCAAAATGAAAAGAGGTGCCAGTACTCACTATGAAGTTGTTATAGTAAGTGCCACACTTTTTAATAACCAAAAAAGTTGTGCCAGTACTGAGTACCCTTGATTTCCTCCTTAAAAGAAAAAAAAAAAGCACTGACTATCCTTGCTTTGCATATTCCTCTTTTACATAAACAACAATTCTGTGCACCTAGGAGCGGGGAACATGATGTCAAGGAGAAGAATTCTACCCTAGCCTTCTCCTTGGCAAATTCATTTTCTCTGTGCAGGGAATTTATTTTCATGGGCAAACATCCCAACGAAAGAATCTCCTGACTGAGGTCCGATGAGATACTGTCTAGGAACAGTTTAGCCCCTTCATCTGTTTCTTTTCTGAACCAAGCCTAAGAGCCAGTAAGCTTGCCATCTGTTTTGGATCATCTTCTGAAAGGAACTCGGAGACACACACCTGGAAAAGCAAACCTCTAGGAAGACCTGACCGGATTGAGACTTTGGGAGTTCATGCCTGTATCCTCAGAGGAGTGAACCGCCGCAGCCCATATATCCAGTTCATAAATGGAGAGTCTATTTAGATTGTCAACAAGCATTTGACAAATCTTCACGTTGGAGATTAATGGGCAAACTTAAGAATTCCAAAGGAGTTGGAGAATGTGCACACACACAGACACACACACATGCACACACACAAGAGAAATCTGTATGAGGACTGTTGATGACAATGAAGTTTCAACTGAATATTCTGTAGCTGTAGGGAAGAGGTCAGAAGCATGAGGCCTCCTGAGTGTTTTTAAAGGTCCTCTGTGTTCCTAATCTGCATTAATGCATTTTGTCAAAAATAATAAATAGCTCCAGGCAAAATTCACCCCCTTAAGTTTAGTCTAATCGCTGGCAATGACTGAGTGCAGTCTAAACATCTCTAAGGAGTGACTAAGAATTAGTTCTGTTTTGGAAAAGAAAGAGGAAGGAAGGAGACAGAACAGCCTTTTCCAATCTGGTGCCTTCCAGACATTTTGGACCTGCAAAACCCAAGAATAGTGGGAATTGCTTTCTGAGACATCTTGAGGGCACCTGGTTGGGAAAGGCTGAGTTAGAATAAGAAAAAAATAAGCAAATTAATGGGAGGATATAGGGAAATGGAGTAGATACAGTATTCATAAGAATGTCTTAGCAAATAGATTAGTACAGCCATGCTAGTCGAATTATAACTGCAGCTACCATATCATAACTTGGATCCCATCTGCACTATACATTTTAAGGAGTTTCATACCATTTTAAGCAGTCGTGGCTTCTCCCCAAAGAATCCTGGGAAGGATCCTGATTTCTTAAGAATGCTAAAAATTGTTAGAAGACTTCCTATCCTCCTCACAGCGCTACAACTCCCAAAGTTCCCTGGGAAAAGGGATTGTTTCCTAAACAACTCTGTGGGGAGAATTGGAGTCTCCTGTTGTTGTTTAGTCATTTAGTTGTGTCCGACTCTTCGTGACCCCATGGACCAGAGCATGCCAGGCACTCCCGTCTTCCACTGCCTCCTGCAGTTTGGTCAAACTCATGCTGGTAGCTTCGAGAACACTATCCAACCATCTCGTCCTCTGTCGTCCCCTTCTCCTTGTGCCCTCCATCTTTCCCAACATCAGGGTCTTTTCCAGGGAGTCTTCTCTTCTCATGAGGTGGCCAAAGTATTGGAGCCTCAGCTTCAGCATCTGTCCTTCCAGTGAGCACTCAGGGCTGATTTCCTTAAGAATGGAGAGGTTTGATCTTCTTACAGTCCATGGGACTCTCAAGAGTCTCCTCCAGCACCATAATTCAAAAGCATCAATTCAAAAGCATCAAGTCTCGTAGCAACACCCTTTTAAAAAAATGACAGTTCCCAGGAATCTTGGGGGGGAGGAATATGGTACTCCTTGAAATTTATAGTGCCGATGGTGACCTAGTCATTTGTACTATCTTTCCAGCGATCACAAATGGGAGCCTGTTGAGTCATTCTACATTATGTAGAATGAGGGGGATAGAATTCTGGACCCTCTCATTGCTGGGGTGAAACCAAGTTTTTAAATAGCCCAGCTTTTTAATGATGGTGGTGTAGAAAATGGCAGGAGGTTTACAATATGAAATATATCATAAAAATAAAATACCAGGCTATATCAGATATGGAATTAAATAATATACAGTAGATCATACTTAGATTAACAGGAAAAGAAAACACACCCACCCATAAGTGTTTATTTCATTCAGTAAACTAGCAGATCAGAGGGAATAGGGGTTTGTTTGTTTTTTGTTTGTTTGCTTTTGCCTCCATTTTGGGGGGAGGGGGTTTCCCCCTTTTGTTGTACGTTGCCTAAGGGAGATAGGCAAATCTGGGCAAATCTGAAAGCATTTATTTAAAATGTATATTTTGGTACTCAAGTGACAAGTTGTAGTAGCTATTCTCCTTGGGTTGGTTTTCATGAAAAGCAGTGGACCATGTGTGGTTTGAATCTAAGTCAGGGAGCCCATGAAACCTGTTTCTCGTATTTAAGCAGTGCTTCTTCTTCTTTGAGTAAATTGACTTGCAGGGAGGTGTAGCAAGGTGTCTTTCCTTGAGTTACAAACCTCCCAAAGAAACCCTCTCTTCAGATATCCAGACTTGTCTACTTCTAATGAGCTCAGTATGTGCAGATCATTAAAAGACCTAGCAAAGTGAATGTATATGAAGATCTCAGGCTGCAATCTTATGCACACTTAGTTAGGCTGATGGTAGGGAGGGTCGAATCTGACTCCCCCCCCCCAATCTTAAATTTAGTTATCTACATGTCCACATCATTTTACCATAAGAATATTTTTTAAAAAAAACAAAAACCCGCCAACATTTCAGTGTGAATGTCTTTTAATACATGTTTGCATGCATTTCCTAATATACACATTTTTTGCAAAGCAATTTTCCCTGATAGAATGCATTTTTGTATGTCATTTTCACATATAGATGCTCTTTTATGCAACAACAACAACAACAACAACAACAACAACAACAACAACAACAATAATAGTAGTAGTAGTAGTAGTAGTAAATAATACCCTGACCATCTGGCTGGGTTGCCTCAACAACACATTACACTAATATATGCTTTTTTTTTACACATTAGTTGGCTGAAGAAATGCGCAGCAAAATTTGGAGATGTGCACATCTTAAAAGATGCCTATGTTTTGGTACACACATACACACACATTTCCAGAAACACTGTGAATTAGGTTCACCATTAATTGTGAACTGAACTGATTTTCTCCCTATCTGTAGATAACAGTAAGCCCCATCAAACGAAGTGGGAGTTACTTCTGAGTAAGCATGTCTAGGATTGCATTCTGAGTGGAACTAAATAGGTAACAGATAAAGGAGGATGGGAGAGGCACAGATGATTTAGGGTCAACATCCAGATGCCCAGATTGTTCCATATAATCAAGATTCAGCAAAGTGGAAATTCTGACATTGATAGAAACAAGGATCAGAGAGTCAGTATAAAAGGTACAAGTTTTAATTTGCTGTCAGCAGCTGGAATAGTAATTTCTAATTATTGGAGGGGAAAATTAAAACATCAACAGTATTAGAATGACTACAGAGATCTTGGGAAGCTTTATAAAATAAATAAATAAATTATGAGACCCATAAATTCTTTCAGATTAAGGGTTGGCAAGATAAAATATTAAAGGTAACTGACAACCTTTGGAATGCAAAAGAGACCAATACAATTTGATAATAGGGCAATTTTATCTTTTGTGCACAAAGAAATAAGTGGGTTGGGGGAGGAAATGACAGCCGTAATTGACAGTGTCTTGCTCTCCGAGCTGCCTTAATGATAACTCCACTTTTCCTTAATGAAGTTGTCAGAGCCAGACTATGGACAGTGGTTTGAAGGGAGTCAGGAACTGCAAGCCAGGATCAAAGGGGCAATCATGATCTGAGAACAAGACAGGAGAAGATCAGAGAGAAATTCAAAGCAGACAGTGAACTAGCAGATAGGACGGGAGAAGAAGCCAGAAGTCAGGACCACAGGAACAAGGACAAAGGGCTGAAGGCTGGAGAAGTAGAAAAAGGCAAAACCAAAGACCAAGACCAAGCTCTATGATACCACGTTAAGCAGCATTGTCTTCCCCAAAGAACCCTGGGAGCTGTAGTTTTAAGGGTACTGAGATTTCCCTTGCAGAGCTACAATTTCCAGAGTAGTAGTAGAAGAAGAGTTTGGATTTGATATCCCGCTTTATCACTACCCAAAGGAGTCTCAAAGCGGCTAACGTTCTCCTTTCCCTTCCTCCCCCACAACAACACTCTGTGAGGTGAGTGGGGCTGAGAGACTTCAGAGAAGTGTGACTAGCCTAAGGACACCCAGCAGCTGCATGTGGAGGAGCAGGGAATCGAACCTGGTTCACCAGATTGCGAGTCCACCGGTCAATCTTAACAGTCAATCTTTCTCCCAGGGAACTTTGGTAACTGTAGCTTTGTGAGCCTCCTAAGTGCCACAGTTCCCATGAGTCTTTGGGGGAAGCCATGACTGTTAAAGTAGTATTATCATACTTTCAGTTGTGTTGTGTGAATGTGGCCTTTGTTATTCAACCAAGGCTCCGCTAGGACAGGATGCCAACTTAGGTGGGTGGAAGTCAGCCCATAATGTTTTTCACTAAGAAGCTGTGGTGACACCACATAGGGGCAGTGGTCAGCATTTCCCGGCACTACTGAGAATCTGTAGCAAAACTGCTCAGGCTGCAAGGGCAGTGATAGAATCACAGAATCACAGTTGAGTGTTGAGCACTTCCTGAGTGATGTGGATCATGCCATGGTGCAGTGGTTTGTACAGATGTGTTTTCATTGTGAAATCTTTTTTGTCTAGAGATCCGGCTCACATGGGCAGACTGCTCTGTGTTTGGTGGGCTACGCTGCAGGTATGCTCCCAGGTGTGCAGACATCACTGAGGAAGGGTGGATGTGGGCACAGAATGAAAAAGGCTTAGCCCCACCTTCCCGCCTCATGCAACGATAACTGCTTGCACCAAACACCAAGACTGAGCTGATGTCATCCCTCTTCCTTACCCAAAAGTGCGCTCAAAACAGGAAACAATAGATGTGTCAAATGCATACATTTAAAATCAATTACAAATGGAAATGTAAGCAAAGCCAGCAGCAGGAGCAATACTAAGGCAGTCAAGAAACAGCGAGAAGAACATTCATTATTCAATACCTACAAGAATAAGAACTACAGAACCTGTTTGAAAAGGGAATAGAAGGACCCTGTGATTTACTCCAGTTGTGTGCACACTAAACCTTACGGTTTAGTTCATCATCCTGTTCTAACAGTGGCCAACCAATTGCCTATGGGAAGCCTCCAAGCAAGTCCTGGGTGCAAGAGCACTCCCCACAGCAGCTGGAGTAAATTGTACTGACAGTAAATGCATCTGACAGTGGAGCACAGACATTGTGGCTAGTAGCCCCTCATAGCCTTATCATCCATTCATTTGTCTATTCCTCTGTTAGAACCATCCAAGGTGGAAGCCATCATTACACCTTCATAGAATCATAGAATTGTAGAGTTGGAAGGGACTAATCTAGTCTAACTCCCTACAATGCAGGAATCCAGCCCACAACTGTCCCTGGGTGGGCTCGAACCGCCAACCTTTTGGTTAATAGCCAGCTCTTGTGGGAAAGCATTCCATTCTTTAACTATGACTGCGTGAAATACTTTCTTTTGTCTGTCCTGAATCTTCTTGCATTCAGCTTCATTCAATGGCTCTAAGTTCTAGTAACAGGAGAACTGTGGGGGGAGAGAAAACTTCTTTTTTCCGCACATTAAGCATCATCATATACATCTCTGTCTTATCCCACTTTGCTCTCCTTTCCCCCCCCCAACTGAAAAGATTCCAAATGTTGCTACCTCGCCTCATAGAGGAGTTGCTCCAAACCCTTGAATTCTTGTGATTGCCTTGTTGATATATTGCAATTACAACCCACCTTTTTTCTTCAAGAGGCTTTGGGGTGGCATATGTGATTTCCCCCCTCCTCATTTAATCCCCAGAACAACTCTGTGATGTAGTTTAGGCTGAGAGGCAGTGACTAACCCAAGGTCACCCTGTGAGCTTCATGGCCAAGCGGGGATCTGAGCCCTGGTCTCCTAGACCTCATACTCTAGCCGCTACACCAAACCCTTTCCAGCTCTATGAAAGCCGTTCTGAGGTGAGGTTACCAGAGCTATACATAGTATTCCACCAGAAACATCCACTTCATGGAGCACTCGACTGGGAAACAAGCAGGGATTATGTATCCTTCCATTCCTAATCACGCAAGTACCTAAATCCATTCATGAAGTAGCATCAATCCTGTCTAATGGGGAGCAGCTGCTAACCTCATCTGATCCACTCATTCCTTTGTAATTTCTTCCCCTCTTTCTGTCCTTCCTGCTACAATTTGCAGGAATAATAACTGTCACCAAAGCAGCCAAACCACGGTAATTTTAGAACCCCGGTGTTGAAGGGGTTGGAGGAGTTTTCTCACGTTACTCAGCCTTTGGGGGCTTTCTTCGGTCAGAAATGTTGGAGAGATGAAAGGGTGGAGGGTATGTGGATGACACGGAGGGAGGGGGGAGTTGCGAGAACCTGAGACGGAGGGAGGGGAGGAGAAAGGCCCAGTTGGGGCATTAGGAAAGCATTAGTCTTAAGTAATACCTTGTCAAGCCAGGGGATAGAGAGCAATTCCAGCTGTAAATAAGAAGAGGTTGCTTTGGGAGTAGAGCAAGACTGGTGTGGGCTTCAAGGGAAGAGAAACGGAAGATGGAAATTAGCTAAATTAGGCGGAAACAAGGCAATAAATCGGAAACATAAACTGAGAAGCATCTTTCAGACCCTCCAGTTTCAACACCATATGGTTTTACTTCCGGAGTCTTCTCATTCCACGAGCCTGGCTGCACAATGGCGGTCAACACAGGTCCTCCTTTGCTACTCAACAGGAAAAAAGGAAGGGTGAGGGAGATGGGCAAGCTGATAAAGGCAGCTTTAACTGTAGGGAAAAGAATGCAGGGGAGAGTCCACTGAGGGCTGACCTCTGCTATCATGATTGTAGCAAACTGCTCAGGGACCTGTTTGGACCAGAGAGCAGGTTTTCGGTCTCCACTTTAAACCACTTCCTGCTCTCAACCAGGCCAAAATTTGCAAGAGATCAACTTTTTCTCATGGTATTTTTGGCACTTCAATATCCGATAGAAACCAGAGCTTGTGGAGGGAGTTCTGAAAATAAAACAAGCTTTTGAAAATTTAATTAGCCAGTATTCTTAGCTGTTTCTTTGGAGAGAGAGAGAGAGAGAGAGAGCGCTTGAATTTTATTCCCATTTCAGACAGAGCTATGCAGCCATGTTTAATTTCAGAGAGAATATCCCCACCATCACCATTTATAATGATCAGGGAAAATAGACTTTTGACTGTAAACCCACTTGTTTGAGTAGTTTCCTCCTTGCCTCACATACAGTTCAAGTTCTAACCCAGGGTTTTTCCACTTCTCATTGTTCACCTTCTGTTCTTTTTCTGGTGTGATCCTGCATTTGCCTACTCAGAAGTCAATTGTATAGAGCAGGCATGTCCAATCTGTCAGTCGTGATCTACCTATTGATCGCGGTGCGTTCCTGGTCGATCCTGGTTGATTGCGTGATCCAGATCGATCCCTCCCCCCAAGAAACTCAACAACTTTGCTGAAGCCTTCCCAGAAAAAGCTCAACAACTTTGGGTCTTCCTCCCTAGAAAAAGCTCATCCTTTAGTCAATCCAATGGGTTGATCACTGCCAGTTTTTTAATAGTGGGAGTAGATCGCAGTCTCTTGGGAGTTGGACATGCCTGGTGTAGAGGTACAATTCACAGATAAATGGGCAGAGGATTGCAGCCTCAGACATTTGAAGCAGGGCTATAATTAAATCTAACCAATCAATCTATCAAAAGCCTTGTTAAACAACTGAAAAGGCAACCCAGATTAACAGGGTAACACAGGTTTGTTCATTTGCTTGGCTAGTAGCATTTTATTGATTGATTTATTTTTTGGCATGCAAACAATTGTCAGTTCTCGGTTATTAGTTTATTTAGAATATATGTGCCCCACTCATCAGCAAAGAAGGCTCCCATATAATCAATTAAAACAATTACATGCAATCAATTAAAACAAGACAGTCCTTTCTCACAGGCTTAAAATCAAAACACACACAAACACAGGAAAAGAGATAGGAACAGAATCAAACTCAGGCACCGATTCTTAACCAGCTGTTCTCATAATGGCCAGCTAGAGGCAGCCCATTCCTTATCACCACCATATATATAGGTACCCCACATAATTTGAAACTTTCCAGTGCTGTACATGAATTCAGTAAATAACAGCTTCGGGGGCATCATGCCCACCCTTTGCCCCCAAACCTGCCCCTTTTATTGATCCCTCTCCTTCCTTTTCCTCATCACTTGCACACCATGCACACAAACTTCCATCCAGAAAACTAACCAGGAAAAGGGATGTGCTAACCAGATGCAGAAACGGTGTGTCAATCCTGTTAAACAAAAATAGATAAATAATTGGAGTGATGATATCGGTGGGAGAAAGGCAAGAAAATGAATGAATGGTGGTCTAGATATTTTTAATATAACAAAAAAGAAAGAAAGATGTGGCAATGGTCACTGGTGCAGGTGGCTTAAAAATGGGATGACATGCATTTATGGAGGATGAGCCTAATGTTATAGTTCATATTCTGGTTCAGAGAGATCTGGCAACTTTCAGCAGCCAAAGTGCCTTCAGATCCCCAAGTCTGCCTCTGAGATTTAGAAGTGGTCTGGTGAGGCTGTCATCCTGGCAGGAAGTCCCAGCCCTTTCTCATCATCAGGAACTTAAATTATGAATAGTATTATTTAGCCAAATAATTATGCAGTCCTCAAAGTTTACCTTCTCTCTTATTCTCTCCCCGCCCTGCTCCTTCCACTGGAGGTGCAGTTTTATCACTCACAGGCAGCAGTCACACAATGGTCTATTCTATTTCCCTGATGGTTATTTCCATATTATATTTGAGCTTTCAGGCGGTGTGAAAGCCGCTTCCAGAAATCTGATGTTCACATTGAACATCACAGGATGACGTCACTATGCCCCCACCCGTTACACACCTACATGAATATAGCATATGTTTCACTCTCATTTCCATGTTACGTAATTTCAGAAGAAATTCGTTTGCAGCCTAGCAAATTGTGGGAGTAAAACATGGGGCCGTATACCAGCCTACAGTTCTTTCCTGCCATTTTCATGGGGCAAGAGAAGCATGTAGGTGTGTAATGGGTGGGGGAATAGTGACATCATCCTGTGATGTTCACTGTGAACATCAGGTACGAATGAAATTTAGCATCAGTTCCCAGTCTATCAGTCAAAATGCCACAGTCCCATAACAGAACAGGTCCTGCAGTGTGAAAGGAACATTAGCAAACAGGATATATGTGCTAGCATTATAATCAGGAAAACTAATGCAATATCCCCCATATCTGAATGTGCCCACAGTCTCTGCCTGACTCCCCATCCCCATTACTTATCTCTTTCATTTAGATTTTTTTCTCTGGGGTGCTAAGGCTTTTGCAGGCTGTTGATCTTCCAGGGTTTGGCAGCTGCCCCTCCTCCTATCACTGTTTGGCTAATCTGCCAGCTGATCTCCCCCCTGACTGTGTTTTATGCTCAGCCATGATGAAACCAGAGAGGGCTGAAGACTCGAGTCACCTGTCAATGGCTCATTACATCTAACAATAGCTGTTAGGGTATGAGAGCTAAACAGATCCCTCAGATTCAGAAGCATGTATATACTGGGTGGCGGAGACAGAAGCAAGTCAGGGCAATTGCTTCCCAAAGTCCTTGATTATGCTTCATTTCCTAGATGCCTCTCTCTTTGGCCGCAGCAGGAAGCAGGATGTGGGAGCTGATAGATGTATGGTCTGATCCAGCTGAGCTCTCCATAAGCTCTAATGCACTCTGTGTTGGAACAAAAATATTCTGTGCCGATTTAACCCGAATCCTACCACGCCCAAGGCCAAGATTCTGCAAATGTGTCTAAATGAGACGGGAGGCATTGAATAGAGAGAGGGCTGGCCCTTAAGAGCTTTGAGCCTGCTGCTTAAAAGCTCTCAAACCTTTCAGCTGCAGGCATTATCGGGATTATCCATCTCAGCCATAGGATGCCACAAAGTGTCTGATTACTATATTGTTAGAGTGCTGAAGTCTGAAATCTGACTACCAGGCAGGGCTCAGCAGGGACCCCAACCTTCTGCACTCTTCCACTCAAGTCACTTTTCAATCCAAAAGAGAGAGAGATTGGTGGGGAGAGTAAGATCACAAATGGAATCAGAATCTATCTAACTTAGCAATCAAGAGGGAAGAGAAAATGGGAGACGGGTTTTAGGGGATGAGAAAATTAAGAACTGGCTGGGGGGAAATCAAGCCTCAGCCTACAGAGTTTCCTGTGAAATGCAACTGTATATCTCTCTCTCTTGTTTTTAAAACTTCCCTTCTGGGGGGAGCGAATGGAATGGCAATTGCAGATGATGTAAAACAAACCAGCTTTCTCTCTGGCTCCACTTTGGAGCTCCCCCCTTCCTTCTCTCAAACCACTGCCATTGCTCCTGCCAGGCACACGAGGCTGGGGTGGGGTGGGAGCAGACGCTCTCCAAAGACTCCTTTCCTCCACTCAAATACATTTGCTTCCAAATAATGTGTAATTAAATGTGTGGTATTGAATTAATGTTGCAGCTGAAGTGCTCTGGCAGCCTGGGATTCGGGGAGGGAGGGCTGGCTGGTGGAAAATAAAATATACTCACTAGAAAGTTTGCCTTCTCTCATTTCCTTTTCTTCCCATCCCTGCCAAATATTCACTCCCCAAACACCCTGTCCACACTCCACCTTTGCCCCCTCTATTTTCCAATAGGGCTTGGATCATGACAGCAAGGTTGAGGAAAATATCCCCTTCCATGGCAGCTGCGTTTGCAAGGCTCCCTGGTGCTGCTTTTAGAGTCTAGCGACTGGACAAGGGAGAGCAAGGAATCTAGCCCTTAACAGAGGGAAGGGAAAGCACAGGTCTGGGAGCCCAATGCAGCTCTCCACATGGGCGTAGGTTTGATGAGGCCCTAAGCTACTGAAGGTAATGGGACCCTTTATATGTCTAGCTGTCCTTTGTCAACAACAAATTGCCACTGTTTTTTGTGTTGAATACCGTATTTTTCACTCTATAAGACACACCAGACCACAAGACGCACCTAGTTTTTGGAGGAGGAAAACAAGAAAAAAAATATTCTGAATTTCAGAAGCCAAAACAGCAAGAGGAATCACTGCTCAGTGAAAGCAGCAATCCCTCTTGCTGTTCTGGCTTCTGCATTCACCCCATAAGACGCACACACATTTCACCTTACTTTTTAGGAGGGAAAAAGTGAGTCTTATAGAGCAAAAAATACAGTATATGCTATATGGTAATTTATGGACCTAATAGGTATCTAAAGCCATTTGCACATGCAGAATGTAGGCATCCTATATATAGAAATGAGCAAATCCGTGATATTTTAGGGAGCAGGCTAGCAGGTGGTGCACATAACTTACATCATAGGAGCCTACACAACACAAAACACTGTATATAGGTGTTTTGTTTTGTTTTATCTTATATTTTGGAAATGTGCATCCAGTTTTTTTCCCTTAATTTTTTGCTGGGGCCCCCAAGAGAGTGGGGCCCTAAGCTATAGCTTGTTTAGCTTATACAAAAATCCAGCACTGGACATAGCTAAGAGGGAAGCGGGGGGCAGCTGCCCCCCATCAAGTAAATCAATAAAAAATCCTTAACTGAGGTTCTATCCCCCCTAACATGAAGCCTGCTCCCCCCCCACCATAAATCTTGGCTACGTCCATGGCTCTCCACATCTTTCTGCCAAGCTCCCAAACACCCTCTCCCCTGCTGCACTTCAAGTCACATTCACACGTTTCTGTATACACCAGAGGGAAGGTGGGGATGTCTTTACTCCGTGCACCTTTCCTGTTTGGTTTCTCCATGCCTGCCCTCAACCCTCTGTCATTCGTGCACATGTTGCCATCTGCGCATGTGCAGTGGCTGTCTCAAAATGTACACACCTCCACTGAACTGTCAAATTAATGTAGTTTCTATTTTCAAATTGTGCTGGAAGCCAGTTGGAGGGGAAATCCATTAAGCCACAGTGCTTCTGAAGGAATTACAGGATAGATTCAGATTGCAGCTAACCTCATGTGTACATGGCTTCAACGAGCAGCAGTGGCAGGGCACTAGAGCCAGTGTAAATGGTCACCTGTACACATTTGCTTTCTCTCTAGAAGACTGGGAGGGAGACCCCCTGCATGAAATTAAGCAGATAGATACATAAAGTTAGGCTCAGAGCCTCAGGCACTCCAGAAGGGTAGCCAATATGATTTTCTCCAGATATTCTTTGGTCTATACAACTCCCATCATCTCTGGCCAGTGACCATGCTGGTGGGGTTGGTGGAAGTTTATTTATTTAAAACAATTTATATACAGCTTAACTACAATAGTTCCTAAGGGGTTTACAAAGATACAGTGCAAACAAACCAACAAACAAATACAATTAAAACTATAAAGTCAAACATCAATTAAAATGGCAGCTGGAATTGAAAAGTATTCAGTAGGCACCAGAGCAGGGGTCAGCAAACTTTTTCAGCAGGGGGCCAGTCCACTGTCCCTCAGACCTTGTGGGGGGGCAGACTATATTTTGAAGAAAAAAATGAACAAATTCCTATGCCCCACAAATAACACGCTGATTCCCAGACTGTCCGTGGGCCGGATTTAGAAGGTGATTGGGCCAGATCCGGCCCCCGGGCCTTAGTTTGCCTACCCATCCACCAGAGGTTCAGTAGGGAGGAGGCCTGTCTGATCTCGGCTGAAAGGGAGTTCTGTAAAATTGGTCCCACAATTCTAAACACATGGGACCTGGTGGATACAAGACGTGTATCTGAGCCATGTGGTATACAAAGGCATGATGTTTACTACCCCTGCTCTGGATGGATGAATGGATAGATGGATGGGTGGATGGGGGCTTCTTGTGAACAACAGCAAGCAGGGATGTAAAAGCCTGTTCCTTAGCAAGGTGTGAAATGGATGTGTCTGAAATGCAGCATAGTAAAGGCCGGTGGTATAAGGGACGCAGGTGGCACTGTGGGTTAAACCACAGAGCCTAGGACTTGCTGATCAGAAGGTCGGCGGTTCAAATCCCCGTGACGGAGTGAGCTCCCATTGCTTGGTCCCTGCTCCTGCCAACCTAGCAGTTCGAAAGCACGTCAAAGTGCAAGTAGATAAATAGGTACCGCTCCGGCAGGAAGGTAAACGGCATTTCCGTGTGCTGCTCTGGTTCGCCAGAAGCAACTTAGTCATGCTGGCCACATGACCTGGAAGCTGTACTCTGGCTCCCTCAGCCAATAAAGCGAGATGAGTGCTGCAACCCCAGAGTCGGCCACAACTGGACCTAATGGTCAGGGGTCCCTTTACCTTTACCTAAAGGCCGGTGGTGGGTATGACTGGGGGGAATGGAGCTATGAGTTGGGAGGGAGGGAGAGAAACCGGGAGTGAAAGATGAAAGGGAATCCTGCGTGAGTTATTCCTTTTCCCTCTGGCTGCCTAAGAAGGCCTCTAGAGGCTCCGTTGAATTGGAGCAAACAGCAATCCATGGAAAACCCAACTGTTGTTTGCTCCAATTCAGCAGTAGAATGTGGGTTTTCCCAGGGAAAGCGCCTGGACAACAAACAAACAAAATGTTCCAAAACAGCCTGGACCTGTGTCTAGAAACATGGTACGAAATGGAAGTCTGGATGAGCTCTAGGGAAGCTGGAGAAAGTCAGTTCAGGTTGCATATAAAGGTGAATCCACCTTCTTTGCACTTCCTAAAACAACATGGAAAGTGAAATGCAGCCACCCTCCAAAATCCACCCGTAGCCGATTTTTGCAAGGCAGTTCTGCAACCAAGTAATGTGGACCCCTTTCCAAACTGTGATCTTGTGTATGTGAGGTTAGAAGGTATAGAAGGTAACCAGACCATCCAGGCCCTTTGTGAAGAGGTTGCCATAGAGACAAATGGGTGGGCCTTCTCCCATATCACCTGTCATGTCATCCTAGGTTGACGAACAATAGGCTAAGGGAGCGTTGTGTATTTTTGGCTAATGCTGGAAGCTGAGGACACAGGCATGTTTGCTGTGTGCTGGACCACAAAACTGTGACTTGGGACTTTTCTGGAAACCTAATGAAGAAGCAAGATCTGTTGGCATGTTGATGCATTGAGCCCCTCCATCCTATTATCAGGCTGTATATATGTGTAAACATCAAAAAGAGACCACAATCGCCACTGATCTTCATTCCAAGGAGGCCAAACTCTGAGTAAGTGCAGCCACTTCTGGAGTCTGTCGCTGCTTGGAAATTGGAGCACACGCAACAATATACAGATTACAGACCCTCCAAGCACCCCTATTTTCCAGAGACAGCCCCAGATTTACAGAAGCTGACCTAGTTTCTGATTTGATCCTGGATCCGCTTTTCCTTAGGATATCCCTATTTTCATTGGAAAAATGTTGAAGGGTATGGAATTTTGCAACCCACCAAACCAAGGAGATAATTAACTGTACAACCTTAAGACATCTGAAGGCAGCCCTATATAGAGACGGTTTTTTTAAAAAAAATGTTTAATGTTTTATTATGCTTTTATATAAGTTGGAAGCAGCCCAGAGTGGCTGGGGCAACCCAGTCAGATGGGCAGGATGTAAATAGTAAAATTATTATTATTATTATTATTATTATTATTATTGAATAGAGCGTCCCTATTTTCATTGGAGAAATGTCGGAGGGTATGAGATTAAGCGTCATTCTTCAGCCTTATGAAAGATTTCTGGGGAGACACTAAACAAGTTGCACTCTCATACACGCATGCCACAAACCACCTTGGTTCCAAAAACATTTTAAGAAGTGATGAAATCCAGAACTGAATCAAGTTTTAATTTGAACAGCAGATCTTGCAGTTGGCTTGAGCGAGTGAAATTGGCCTGGGGATTGCACCCTTTTAAGTTTCCCATAATGGGTTTTGGATCCTGCTCGTGGATTTAAAACCTCATTCAAAGAGAATGTTTAGCCCGCATGTTAGCTGCATGAGTTTCTAATCGGGCCTGCGTGATTCTCCTGCCTTTGTCTGCTGAAGCATTTCATGTCAGTCATCAGAAGAGCTGGGCAGCCAGTGTATGAATTGCTAATAACTTGCAGTCATCTGTATAGTTTTGAAATTCATTCAGCAGCAGTTAGTTATGTATCTTAATTACAAGTTGCCTCGCAGATTTGTGAATTTTGCATTTGATGTTAATAGTTGCAGGGGGGCTCAGCCGACGTAACGTTTATTGTTACAATCATTCAAAGAAGAGATTAGTGAATAATTTTGAATAATGAATAAATAAGATGATTTCTGTATATTTCCATGGACAACTTGTGAACAGAAAGATTGGGAGGGAGGGCGGAGGTTCTGTTAGAAGAGAAGAAGCTGTAAAAAGAAAAAAGGAAAGGAAAATCACCCTCTTCTTCTTGAATTAATTATTCTCAGTTTTGCATTATGCGCTCACCCATTGTCATTATTCATAAAGCACAGTAGGTGTGAGCGTGGCTTTAGAAGCACATAAAAGCAGGCGTCCCTGCCAGGAAGAGTTTCAGATCGGCTCGGGAGATCAATGTGCTGTAGGACAGGATATAAAAGAAGGCAACTTTAAAGCAGGCAAGGAAGAACAGGGAGAAGGAAAGCATTCTAAAGGAAAAGTTTGGAAGAACTAATAAATGCAAGGTTGCAAGAAGGGGCAAAATGGCCACAGTAGTTGTGTTCCAGCATGAGCCACAGCAGCAGAGACCCATTCAGATTTGGGGCAGCCAGGGGAGGACATCATTTCCTCCTCCACCTGTCACATTGCCTGAAATTAGTTGGATGACCATTTGTCACACATGATTTAGTTGAGATTCCTGCATTGCAGGGGGTCAGACAAGGTTGTGGGATATAAAGCTATCAGTCAAGTCCAACATTCCGAGAGAGGACTAACTGTCTCTATGTGGCAGGCAGTTTTGTCAGCTGGTTGCTGCAACTGTGACCTGGTAACTGCTCAGATGCAGTCTTCTCATGACTCACTACCAACTAGTACAGTGGTACCTCGGGTTACAGACACTTCAGGTTACAGACGCTTCAGGTTACAGACTCCGCTAACCCAGAAACAGTACCTCAAGTTAAGAACTTTGCTTCAGGATGAGAACAGAAATCGTGCTCCGGTGGCGCAGCGGCAGTGGGAGGCCCCATTGCTAAAGTGGTGCTTCAGGTTAAGAACAGTTTCAGGTTAAGAACGGACCTCCAGAACGGATTAAGTACTTAACCCGAGGTACCACTGTATATAGTTTATCTGTTATGTAACCTAAGCCTGCCTTCAGGAACAACTCTGTAAACCTGAATGAATCTGATAGTAAAGTAGTTTATGTTAATATGATTCAGATTATATGTGTTTTCTTTAAGAGAAAGGGATTATCAACCAGGAAGGTATAATTATTGATAGGACTCAAATGAGTTAGCAACCCGCTTGTCACTGCATAAATTCAAACAGGGGATCGTTTAAACTCTGCTAAATTATATAAACGTTCCCACAAAGGTGACCCACAGGGTGCCTTCCAACTCTACAATTCTATGATTCTAAGAGCCCAGGGTGCAGATCAGAGGGAAGACTTCATCTCCCTACCTTTCCTCTGGTCCGCTCCCTGGGCCAAAAAGAAAGCCATGCCTAGGCACTGCTGTCAGTCGGAGCTTGGACTCCCCACTTGACGCTCTATGTGTTGGACTGCTTGAAGGTAAGTGGGCAGGCCCTCTGTAAGACCTCACTATGGAACTCTTCGGTTGCCATATTTGGGGCCAGGCAAGAATTTGCCTTCAGGTGAGTTGGGTCCATCTGAAAGTTTTGCCTACCTCATAGCAATCGTCACAACTTGGTGTAGGATGAGGCACTGGGGGTGGATCCTTAGTCTAGTTGGATGCCAGGGTCAGAACCCAAATCAGTTGAAAGAATCATCTCTAAGAGTCTCACCTGTGATTCCCAGTAACTCGCATACAGTGGCCTACTGCCCTTGACAGTGGAAATAACCATAGCAAACATGATTTGTAACCATTGCTAGCCTTATTCTCAAATTCTTACCCATTCATAAGAACTTAAGCAGAACCCTGACGGATCTGGTAAATGGCCCATCTAGTCCAGCATCCTGTTCTCACAGGAAGCCCATGAGCAAGACCTAAAACAACACCCTCTCTTCCTGCCATTTCCAGCAACTGGAATTAAAATGTGAACATAAAGTAAATCATATTTCTCCCCCATTCTTAAATTTGCCTCCTCTGCTTTAAAACAAAAATCCCTACATATGAAAACCAAGCTTCTCATGACAAAAATGATTTATTTTTTCCATTTTTCCATTCTTTATTTATTTCTACACTTCCTCCAAGGAAATCAGGGAAACATAATTCTTTCCCCATCCCCCCCCCCAATTGTATTCTCCAAACAAACCTGTGAGATAGATTAAGTTATCAGCCAGTGACTGGTCTAAGGCTCAGCCAGTGAGCAAGGCTCAGAACCAGGTCCTAGGCCAAAACTCTATCCATTATTTCACACTGACTCTTGAGGTACTAGCGTAAATATCTTTCTGCTTTAGCTGTGCTGAATGTGCAGTGTTTTATTTTTGTCTGTATCATTCACATATTCCATTCGTAACTTACAGTTTGGAACACTACAGCTTTGTAATTCATCTGCCTTTGGAAACAGCTCCTTGTGTGTTTTCCCCTTGTCAGATGGATTAAACAAAAAAAAAAAATCTTCATGATGCAGACCTATTTCCAAGAGTCATAAAAAGGGAAATTTAGTTGAAAGTTGCAGACTTGATCCATTTGGCTCTGAAAATGTTGCGGGCCAGACGGAGAAACATTTGGCCCTCCAGATGTTCCTGGACCATAATTTCCATCATCCCTGACCATTGGCAATGATGGTTTGGGTTGATGGGAGTACAACAACATCTGGAGGTTCAAAGTTAGGCAGTATTAAAACTAGTCTTCACTTTTGCCCTGAACAAGGAATGCAAGAAGCTGTCTTAAACCAGATCAGACTCTTTCTCCATCTGATCCAATAGTGTCTACTCTGACTGGCAGAACTCTCTGGGGTCTCAGGCAGAGAAAGGTCTTCCATATCAGCTGCTGCCTGATCTTCTAACAGAAGTCAGAGACTGAATATTCTGCTTGCAAAGTGAGGGCTCTACCACTGAACTATGAAGTTTGTGTAACTCTCTTAGGCCCTGTCTTCACTACACATTTAAAGCAGTACCATACCACTTTAAACACTCGTGGTTTCTCCCAGAGAATCATGGGAACTGTAGTTGGAAAAGGGTGCTAAGAGTTGTTAGAAGACCCCTTTTCCTGACATGGAGCTAAAATTCACAGAGTGGTTTAGCAATTGATCCCTCTTCCCAAGAAACTCTATAAACTGTAGCTCTCTGAGGGGAATAGGTGGCTGCCTAACAACTCCTAGCACCCTTATCCAACTACAGTTCCATGATTCTCTTGGGGAAGCCATGAGTGTTTAAAATGCTTAGGTACTGCTTTAAATGTATTGTGCATATTGGCCCGCACTTACATTAATGAGCATATTTATTTTTGTGGTGCATGTATCTTCATCATATGTTAAACTTTTCACCTCAAGCCTTGTCATATTTTATAATCTTACTGAGACTGAATATAAGTCCAATTGTATTGAGGCAAAAGGCATGTGTGAGAGATTATGTTTGTTTCAGTGGAGCATATAAGCATTTGTTTACCTTGAGGACTACAAAACCCAAGATGTATTCTGGCTGTGAGGAAACATCACAAGTCTAGATTGCACCAAATTAGAGGAGTACAACGGAACAGAGTCCATTTTATATGGATTTTCCAGATAAATCCATTGCATGGGCTGAGAAATCAATGTTGGTGGATATTGTCCCTATGGGGTTTTTTTTTTTTTTTTGGTTCTTTTTTTTTCTACACAAGACTAGCATGAAGATGTGAAGTGAAATACAAAAAAGGGGAGAAGGATCTGATGGAGGTGGGTCTTATAATAATGGTCAAAATAATATTGATCTGTATCGGGGTGTTGAGAAAAACAGTTTGAAAGAATAAAAAAAAATCCTTCCAGTAGCACCTTTAAGACCAACTAAGTTAGTTCTTGGTATGAGCTTTCGTGTGCAAGCACACAAGAAGTTTGTTTTCTCCCTCAAGTTATTTACTGGGGTCTTGTCGCTCAACAAAATGTGTATTAGCAAGGGAATAGGAATCATAGGGCATGGAGTGAATTAACAGAGCAGGTGACTGTTTCTGAGAGTGAAAATAAATTGTGTGAACCTGATGCAAATCAATTTTAATTCAGGAAGGATAAACAGCCCAAGCCATTAGCTAGAGAAAGTGATTTGTGCGGCTGTCCATTTTGAGGGTGAGAGTAGTTAATTGCAGTCAGGCTTGGGAAGGGCAATTTCATACACCTGTCTGCCTTCTGTGGGCTAAAGTTTGACTTTGGTGCCTCCGGGAGTAGATCACTGTGGTCAGGAAGATGTTTTCCCCTTCCCCGCCTCCTTTCCTTGGGATCATCAGAAATGGCTTCAAAGGCAGGCAGGATGTTAGTTAGCAAGCAGCAATAAAATACACTTGTACGACAATGCCCTTGGCAAGGACATCAACAGCTGTGATGGAACTAGGGGTTCTTCAAGAAGCAATGTCAATGCAAGAACATGGCTGCCTTGTGAATCTGGTCCATCTAGATTGGTATTGTCTACTCTGACTGGGATTTCAGACAAGAATCTTTCCAGCCCTACCTGGAGGTGCTGGGGATTGATTGCATAACCTTTATAGAAAAGCATCTGCCACCAAGCCATGGCTCTTCACAAATAGGAACACAGGAATCTGCTAGACAGTTAGTCCATCGAGCCCAGTATTTTCTGTCCTGACTGCATCCATTCTCTGGGGTTTCAGACAGGAACTTTCCCCAGCCCTCCCTGGTGATCCAGGGATGGAACCTGGAAGATACCAAATGCAGCAAACATGCTGTTCCACTCAGCTATGCCTCCCTCAAGAGGATTGTCAAGGTGAAACAACATAAGGCTGTTTGTAAGTGGGCTTATGATGATCTGCACAATTTTATTATTGGCTTCCTCAGACATCTTGCACACGACTGTGAGGATGATACAGAGGTGGTGCCAACATCAAAGGAGGTCACAGCTGGGTTTCTATAACAGACAAGGATGGGGAACCTGTGGTCACCAGATGTAAGACTTCAGATCCCATCATTCCTGGCTATTGCATGTACTGCATGAGGCTGATGGGAGTTGGAGTCCAACAGTGATGGGTGGGTCAAAAGTTCCCCATCCCTGTTCTATAAGCAGTGTGATTCCCCTGTATCTGAAGTGGTACAGTATGAGGAGAGCTGCTCCAGATGATTCTGCTGAGCATGGAATTTTGTTCTAAGGCAGCTATAGATACCTTCTCCATAGCTTAGGGGATTCTACTTGGCAAAGGCTTTCCAAAAATGGTGTCTCTTTCACAAGCATTAAAAGAAGAAATTTAGCTGTTTCTCTTTGGTGGGATTAAGCTGGCACTGCCTAAGAGCCCCTGGAAGTCCAGGTGCCTTTGTGTCTATTTCCAACTTACAAGGCAATTTATCATCCCTTCCAAAAACATGCTTTACACATGCAGCTGCATGAGGTGGAAGAGCCTTTCGATGGTAGAATAAGCCATACTATTTCAGATTGTACGGGGGAGGGGCATAATATTTAATATGCTTATACAGTGGTACCTCGGGTTAAGTACTTAATTCGTTCCAGAAGTCCATTCTTAACTGGAAACTGTTCTTAACCTGAAGCACCACTTTAGCTAATGGGGCCTCCTGCTGCTGCCGTGCCGCCAGAGCACAATTTCTGTTCTCATCCTGAAGCAAAGTTCTTAACCCAAGGTACTATTTCTGGGTTAGCGGAGTCTGTAACCTGAAGCGTATGTAACCTGAGGTACCACTGTACTGAAAATCTCACTGCAATGAGAGAACTAGGAGAACGGGAACCAATAATTCACCCTAGTGGTCTAGGTTGTTGTTGTATAAGATTCCCTCATGGGCTCTTGATTGCTTATTTTAATTAAATTTAAATTTTATCTATTTCCCATCTTTCCCCCCAAGATGCTCAAGGTAGTGCACATGGTTCGCTTCCTCCTTATTTTATCTTCACAACAACCCTGTGAAGTAGGTTAGCAAGAGAGAGACAGGGGGCTTCATAGCTGAAAAGGGATTTGAACCCTGCTTTCCTGGATCCAGGGCTCTATCCACCACCACCATTTGTTTTGTTTATTTCATAAGAGGAATCTGCAACAAAATTATGCCCTTCATTCCCCCTTCCTCTCAGTTTCACTGGTTTCTCTTCCTCAAACAGTCAGCCAATATTCTGTGCTCATTCAACATGCTGTCTACATTGGGCTGTTTTGAGGTTCTCACCTTTAAAGCCCCCACCCATCATTTCTGCAAGCAATGAGGTTCTGCAGGTCTCTGATGGCACACTTTGTGCATAAAAAAACTGTGCATTTAATTTTTTTTAATAATAATTTCTTATTAATTTTCAACTCAAATATACAATTTATATCCAATTTTTAACAAAATTAACAAATCCTTCGGCTGCTCTGACAATCATCCATATTAATCTCTCTATTTAGCATTCCTTATTTTTGTATTGCCATTGTCTTCCCTCCCACTTCTATTTCTTTTAAACAATACATCTTATAATTCACAGTGCTTCTTGAAACCCCACTAGCGTTGTTTGCACATCACATATACTTTTCAGATAATCCACAAATTTCCCCCAGTCATCAATACATTTTTGGTCTCGGAGATATCTAATTTTTCCAGTTAATTTGTCCAACTCTGCATAGTCTGTCAATTTCATTCTCCATTCTTCTATCGTCGGTATTTCCTCCTGCTTCCATTTCTGGGCCAATAAAATTCTTGCTGCAGTAACTGCATATTGAAAAAGTTTACTGTCTTTTCTTCTTATTTCCTTCCCTGTAATCCCTAAAAGAAAAGCCTCTGGTTTCTTTACAAAGGTATACTTCAACATCTTTTTCAATTCATTATATATCATCTCCCAGAAGGTCTTCACTTTCTTACATTCCCACCACAAATGGTAAAATGTTCCTTCTTTATCCTTACATTTCCAACACTTATTGCATGTCTTACACATTTTTGCTAATTTTACCAGCGTAATATACCATCTATAAAACATTTTCATAACATTTTCTTTTAGTACCGTACATGCAGTAAATTTTAAATTCTCTTTCCAGAATTTCTCCCAATCCTCGAATTGTATATTATGGCCCAAATCTCTGGCCCAATGTATCATTACCGATTTTACTTCTTCATCTTTCGTATGCCATTCCAACAACATCCTATACATTTTTGACAGAATTTTACAATCATTGTTTATAATATCTACTTGAAATTTCGAATCATTTTCTTCATAACCACATTCCTTAATATCTTTTTTAAACATTTCATTTACCTGAAAATAATGCAGCCAGTCATAAACATATTCTTTAACTTGTTCATATGGTTTTAATTTCCATTTTCCTCCTTCTCTGATTATCAATTCCTTATATGTAATCCATTTATCTCTCATATTAATTTTCTTAACACTCATTACCTCTAATGGAGATAACCAGTGTGGAACTTTTGGTTCTAATAAATTTTTGTACCTATCCCATATTTCTATTATCGAACTCCGGAGAATGTGGTTCCCAAATCCTTTATGGATTTTCTTTTTCTCACACCATAAATATGCGTGCCATCCAAATCTGTTATCAAATCCTTCTAAATCCAGTAACTCCTTATTTTCTAATTTTATCCATTATTTCAACCAGCAAAGACATGCTGCTTCATAGTATAATTTCAAATCTGGCAGGGCAAAGCCGCCTCTTTCCTTCACATCTGTTAGTAATTTAAATTTAATTCTCGGCTTTTTGCCCTGCCAGATATATCTTGAAATCACTCTTTGCCATTCCTTAAAAATCATTACCCCCTTTATTATGGGAATAGTCTGAAATAAAAATAACATCTTTGGAAGGACGCTCATTTTTATCGTAGAAATCCTACCCCAAAAGGATAGTTTCATTCTGCCCCACACCTCTAGATCTTTCCTTATTCCATTCCAAACCGGTATATAATTATTCTGAAACAAGTCAATATTTTTAGGAGTTAACCAAATTCCTAAGTATTTCACCTTTTTCACCACTTCTCTCTCTGTTTGTTGTTGCACTTTTTCTATCATACTTTGCTCCATATTTTTTGCGATTATTTTAGTTTTCTTCTTGTTTAATTTGAACCCTGCCACATTTCCAAATTGCTCCATCTCTTCCAATACTTCTTTTACACTTTCTGTTGGATCTTCAATCGTTATTACCAGATCATCGGCAAAGGCTTTAACTTTATATTCATTCTGACCAACTGTTATCCCTTTTATTGATTTATTTTGTCTAATCACACAAAGGAAAACCTCCAGGACCATTATGAATAACAGTGGCGAAAGTGGACATCCCTGTCTAGTTCCTTTAGATATTTTAATATCTTCTGTCATCACATTGTTTACAATCAGCTTAGCTTTCTGCTCTGTATATATTGCCTTTATTCATTAAAGAATTCTCTTCCCACATCCATGTACTCCAAATTTTTTAGCATAAAGTCCCACGCTATATTGTCAAAAGCCTTTTCTGCGTCCACGAACATGAGTATAGTTTGTTTCTCATTCCTAGCTGTCAGATATTCCAAAATATTAATTATATTCCTAACATTGTCTTTCATCTGTCTACCTGGAAGGAAACCAGCTTGATCTTTATGAATAAGCTCTGGTAGTATCTTTTTCATTCTTCTCGCTAAAATCCCTGGGAAGATTTTATAATCTGTATTCAACAATGAGATAGGCCTGTAATTTTTAACTTGAGTTAAATCCGCATCTTGTTTTGGGATAAGTGTGATGAATGCTTCTTTCCATGTTTCCGGGATGTCTCTTTCTTTTAAAATGTTGTTCATAACTTCTTTCAATGGTGCCATCAAAACATCTCTTAGTTCTTTATAATACTCTGCTGTATATCCATCTGGTCCCGGGGCCTTACCCCTCTTCAGTTCTTTTATAGCCTCTTTTATCTCCTCAATTTCTATTAAGGCATTCAGTTGGTCCTTTTTGTCTGCCGGGATCTTTTGCACCTTTTTCCCTTTTAAAAATCTCTCTACTTTCCTCATGTTGTTCCTTTCTTTGTTTTTGTATAATTGTCTGTAAAAGTCCAAGAATCCTTTCCTAATTTCTTTCGGATTATCTATTTCTTCGCCATTCACGTTTATTTTATTAATTGTACTTTGCTCCTTTCTTTTTTTGATTTGCCATGCAAGCCATTTACCTGATTTGTTAGCTGACTCAAAGTTTCTCTGTCTTAACTTTTTAATATTCCATTCTATTTCCTTGTTTATTATCATTGCAAATTGTGATTGCAAGATCTTAATTTCCTGTTTTATCTTTGCATTATTTGGTTTTTTGATTAGTTTTTGTTCATAGTCCATTATCTGCTTTAAAATTTCTTTTTTCCCTTTTTCTCGATTTTTATTCTTCAAAGAATTCTGCTGGATGAAGAAACCTCACATCACTGCCTTGTTTGCGTCCCAAACTATACTCATCTTTGTGCCTTGGTTACAATTGTCAACAAAAAATTCAGTTAATTTCTTTTGTGCATTTTCTATAATTCTCTGGTCGTCGAGAAGATAATCATTAATTTTCCATCTAAAGGTTCTTTCCTCAAAGCCTTTTAATTCCAGCTTTATTGGGTTGTGGTCAGAAATTACTTTAGGTTGGATTTCAATTTGTAGGATTCTCGGAGTCAGTTCGTTCAAAACCCATATTTGATCTATTGTTGACAGTGACTGATTTGGTTCAGAAAAGTAAGTAAATTGTTTCTCCAACGGGTGCCTAAGTCTCCAGACATCAATCATATTGCAATTCTTAGTCATTGAGAAAAAAGACTTGGGTAGTTTCCCTTCTTTAGATGTGCCATCTCTCAATCTGTCCATTTCCAATGAAACCACACCGTTCATGTCTCCCCTTATTATGATTTTCTGGTCCATATATTCAAATAGTTGTTCTTCCAAAGTTTTGTAAAAATCAGTCTTATTTCCATTAGGTGCGTATATCCCGACAATAATCAAATTTTCCCCTTGCCATTTGATCCGGACTGCTATAATCCTTCCTTCTTCATCTTTGAAAATTTGTTGCGATTCGATTTTGTTTTTAATATATAAAACAACCCCTCTTTTTTTCTCTTTATCCGAAGATATAAATTCGTTTCCTAGTCTTTTGTTAATCAAAATTTTCCTGTGTTTTTTTGCCACATGTGTTTCTTGTAGACATATAATATCCAATTTTTTCTTTTTTAAAAATTGTTCAGTTTTATTCTTTTTCTCTCTCTCATTCATCCCAGTAATATTCCAATTCTATAACTTTAGCGCCATGATGGTTTCTGATTAAATAAATTTAATTAATTTCCTATAACTTCTCTGCCTCTTCTCCTTCTTCTTCTCCTTCTTCTTCTTCTTCTTCTTCTTCTTCTTCTTCTTCTTCTTCATCTGACTTCTTTCCATTTTCTTCTTCTTCTTCTCCCGGCTTCAACTCTTCATTTGCTCCTACTCCTCCTTCTGCTCCTTTGGCTTCTCCTTCTTCTGCTTTAAGTTCCTTATACCTTCTCTGAAATTTCCCTGTTTCTTCTGGACTCGTCAATCTGTGCTTTTTACTTTTATAAAAAAAAGAAATTCCTTCTGGAAACTCCCATTTGAACTCAATGTTATTTCTCTTAAGAATCTGTACCAGTAGTTTATATGGATCTCTGTGTTTCAACAGTCTTATAGGTATGTCTTTAAAAATAATTATGTAGCTCCCATCGATATTCAGTCTCTTTTCTCTGTTTTTCTGTAGTATCATATTTCTCATATCTCTATCTTTGAAAGTAATTAAACAGTCTCCTGGAAATTTTCTTGCTTTATTTGTTCTGACTCTCATTCTGAAGGCATTTTGTACTGTTTTGGTGACCTCTTCTGTTGGTATCTCTAACCACTGGGCCAATTCTGTTGTTAATCTTTCTGGAGAGAAAAAACAATAGCCGCTAGCGGCAGCTCACGTCCTTTTCCATGCTCTGTAAGTAGTGCTGCGTCCAAGCTGATTCCAGATAGCAGCCGACCTCCGTAAATTTTCCTTTTTCTTCCGAATCCTTTCTTTGTTAACCACCATCCAATCTGTGGTTCTTAGGGTCTGAATTTCATATGTTTTGAGAGCGCAGCGCTTTCCCTGCAAGCTCGGGGCTTCGCTACTCGGATGGAGATAATGGCTTCTCTTCGCCCGCTGTCCCCGCTCCGCCGTACTCTTCGCTCCTTTTTGGAGTTACCTGACGGCCGGGCGGGCAGCTTTTGGCGACGCTGAGAACCTGTCTCTCTGGACTCCCTCCAGAGATTAAAATTGGGGTCTACCGTGCCCTGTAGCACCCCTTTTCATCCAAAATAGCTGGGATTTCCCCTCGCGGTAAAATCCCCGCTTGCGGGAGGATCGCGCTGCACCGGAAGTCCAAAAAACTGTGCATTTAAAGCAGTGTCATCTCACTTTATAGCTTCCCCCAAAGAAACCTGGGAAGCATACTTTGTTAAAAGGTGCTGAGCGTTGTTTAGGAGACCCCATTCCCTTCATAGGTCTACAGTTCTCAGAGTGATTGACCAGTGGATCCTTCTTCCCAGGGAACTATGGGAATTGTAGTTCTGTGATGCAACAGTAATAATAATATAATTTATTATTTATACCCCGCCCATCTGGCCGAGTTTCCCCAGCCACTCTGGGCAGCTCCCAATCAAGTGTTAAAAACAATACAGCGTTAAATATTAAAAACTTCCCTAAACAGGGCTGCCTTCAGATGTCTTTTAAAGATAGGATAGCTGCTTATTTCCTTCACATCTGAAGGGAGGGTGTTCCACAGGGTGGGCGCCACTACCGAGAAGGCCCTCTGTCTGGTTCCCTGTAACCTCACTTCTCGCAATGAGGGAACCGCCAGAAGGCCCTCAGAGCTGGATCTCAGTGTCCAGGCTGAACAATAGGGGTGGAGACGCTCCTTCAGGTATACAGGACTGAGGCCGTTTAGGGCTTTAAAGGTCAACACCAACACTTTGAATTGTGCTCGGAAACGTACTGGGACAGTAGTCTCATGACAACTCCTAGCAGCACCCTTAGTGTCAACATTGCTGAGCTAGATGGACCAATGGCTTGACTCAGTCCGTCAGCTTTCTGTATTTGACTGTGCAGCAACAGAGCCTCTTTTACAATGAGTTAAAATGCTTTCTCTCCCCCCCCTTCCCTGCTGTGCTTGCAGTCTGTTGTCCACAATCCTTCCTAGAATTATCTTGTTGGCTCCTGTTGGTGTCAATTAATGATGTGTGGAGGAGCTGGGGAGGACAAGGGGCAGAGGAAGGGATGGCAATTTGCAGACACCTTGTTAGTAAGGCTGACCGCAACCCAATGGAGCCAGACAACTAGGCTTGGAACACCTGACATCTTCTTCCAACAACAAACAGCAGCTGTTTATCAAGCACCATTCTGTGCATGCCAGGAGACTGTAAATAGCTTTATGCAGATTAACCTCCCAAGTGCCCTCACAACAGAATCTCCTGGGTGTCAGCCTTATTATTCATGAGGAAAGCTGAAGATGGGCTAGCAGAGAAGCGGTGGACATGGGATGGGAAGGTGATTTGACTCAGTTCACATTTAAGGGTGAATCTAACTAATTTGAGCTCTCGGAAACAATACATGAACACAGTTGTCTTTCAAAACCTCAAATTTTGCTAGGCAGTTTTCCAGCCAAGTAATAGGCACAAAAATACACAATAATATGCATATATTAGTGAAGATAATGAACAGAGATGTGTTGCATTAGGGAGTATTGCATGCAAACATGTGTATATAGGAAAAATTAGCAGTACCCTGCTGATGAGGATGTGTGTGATTATTATTATTTAACTGATGTTGAAATGAGGACTGAAGTTAAAAGTGGAAAAATGAGAAACCAAAATGGACAGATTTGCCTATTTGTTCCTATCTTCTGATAAGTGCAAAAGCATTGGAGGGGGGTAACTGAAGTGCACCAAATCATTAAAAAATTTTTTTTTAATAAAAATTAAAACTGAATAAATGCACTCAGTGTAGGCAGTACTGAGTGAGATGAAGCAATGGTTCCATTTAGAGCAGCATTCTAGGTTTGCAGCAGAATGGACTTTTACATCTTTTACATCCTTTACCCTTTAAAATGTGTTTGTGGCAGTGGGTGAGGTTATTGGTTTGTGCTGTTCAGTGGCGGAGCTTCATGCTCTGGCACCTGGGGCAGAGAGCAGGTGGGGGCGTGGCTGGCGTGTATCCCAGGGGGTGTGGTGCGCATCCTGGGGGCATGGCGTGCATCCTGGGGGTGTGGCGTGTGCTCCCCCTGCCCCCTTCTTCCTCTGCCAGTGGTGTTGTTGTTTTGTTCTGGTTTTTATTATGCATTTTGAACTTTTATTTTGTATTTTTATGTTGTGAACTGCCTTGAGATCTATGGGGGAAGGGTGGTATAGTACACACACACACCCCTTCTTAACTTCAGAACTGCAGGTGATAATCATCATTGCCAAACCATGACCCAGTAGGCTGTAACTGACCTGCCAGGGACCCTATGAAGGCTCAAGAGTTTGCAGCAGCGAGAGGCTTGCATTAGGCTCGGCTGTGCCTCAGTCAGCGCTCCCCAAGGGTGACTTTGGATTAAGTGAAGCCTCTGGGATGCTCCATAACGTGCTGTCCCGTTTTATTTATTTATTTATTTATTTATTTATTTATTTATTTATTTCCAGTGAGATAACCAGGTGAGTAGGCCATGCTGGAAGCTGGGATGACAAAGCCGAGCTCTGATTGCGTCTTTATTGATTGCAAACAAAATAGCTTTCATAAAACTGCCCCATTAATAATATCTCCAGCATGACTGGAAAAACGAGCTGCTCAGATTCCTATGGTGTAAGTGCTACGAAAATAACAAAATCACATGCTAAGAGTGTTCCCATATAACACCAGATTTCAGATTGAATGGCCACATCTTTGATTTTCCAGCACTCAAGCAAGCAAACACAATCCATACCCAAACACAAGTTTCACGCCTTCCTGACACAAAGTCTTCAGTGTGCAGGAAAGTTTCTTGTTTTGCTGTGGGGTTTTTTACACACACAAAAATACAATTATTTGGCCCTGTTTACAGTCTGAAGTGGCACTTTTCTCTTCCTGCACGACCTGCTGCTTGTGTAGACTAGATCTAAAGGGAAAAAGAACTACTGAATTCACAAGGGCAGCAGCTTGTTAGTTACAGGGTGACTCTGCTGTTCCAGGACCAAAAGATCTACCAAATGCAATTCTCCTTGAAATTCATGTGTGTGTGATTGAAATGGAGTTGTGGTATACCATAAAACCTACAGAACCTATGATGCATTACAATAGTGGGCAGATACCCACGCATGGAAACATTGGAGACTTTTGCTAAATGTTCTGCTGGAGATCAGAACAGAAACATGGGATTCCCCCAGTAGGTTTCATTTATCCCTCATTCTGGCTACCACACAGTGCCTTAATATCACTAATATTGCTAATTTCAGTATATGCTTTTATTTATTTATGTTGCCCATTAAACAATTAATGAAAAGGTCATTGCGAATTCTCTGAAGCACCATCAGCCATTTTGAGGACTGTTGGTTATGCAAACAGGCACCATCACTCTCCTCAAACAAGCAAAGATGTCTAGACTTGGTAGCTTTTATGCCAGCCCGTAATCTTCTAATTAGCAGGCTTAATTGTTTGAGAGCCATTAAGATGTTCTGTTTCCAAACCTTTGGCTTTCTCATAAGGAAAGAGGTGCCTATGTCTCTCCATCCCCCCCAAATGAAGATGAGTTACTCTTGGATGAATTGCTGTTAAAAAGCAACAACGTGTTGCTATTATAAGCATCAGTAGTAAGCTGACCTTTTCTCATTCTGTCATTTTCTCTGTTCTCTCGTATCTCAGGAGTCACCAAGACAGGCACAGTCCACTTGAAATATACAACACAGCAGTGGGGGGTGAATAATTTCATGGGTGGTTTCTTGTGGGGGCCTGACCTACAATTTCACAAGCAGACATGCTGACAAGCACAAGTCAGGATGCAATATAATGGCGGAACTTGACTTGATGAGATGCAACTTTTGCTTCCCTGCCCTTCATAATTTAGCCATGAGTGCAGGGTTAAGGAACATTTGTTCAGTCTGAAGGCCACATTCTCTTCCAGAAAACCTTCCAAGGGCCACTTCCCAGCGGTGGGCCGGGCCAGAGGAAAATGTGGGCGGAGCGATGGATGTTGGCTTTGAACAATAGGCTAGTTTCTACACACACACACACACACACACACACACACACCATCCTCTCCTCCATCTAGCCAAGAAAGAGACATCCAAGGACACATGCTGAGTGACAGGTTCCACCCAGGCAAAATAACTCAAGGCTGGTGCAAAGCAAGGCCAGTAACAGGATGGAGAATGGGGAGAATCCCAAGGGCTAAAAGGAAAGGACAGGGGCCTGAAATTACCCAATCCTGCCCTAGTCAGTGGGAATTTCACTTTCATTTGGTTTTGACCTTCCTAAGCAATCTTCCTGGGACGCAGGTGGCACTGTGGGTTAAACCACAGAGCCTAGGACTTGCCAATCAGAAGGTTGGTGGTTTGAATCCCCACGATGGGGTGAGCTCCCGTTGCTCGGTCCCTGCTCCAGCCAACCTAGCAGTTCGAAAGCACCTCAAAGTGCAAGTAGATAAATAGGTACCGCTCCAGTGGGAAGGTAAACAGTGTTTCTGTGCGCTGCTCTGGTTTGCCAGAAGCAGCTTAGTCATGCTGGCCACATGACCCGGAAGCTGTACGCCGGCTCCCTTGGCCAATAAAGCGAGATGAGCGCTGCAACCCCAGAGTCGGCCACGACTGGACCTAACGGCCAGGGGTCCCTTTACCCTTTACCTTTAAGCAATCTTCCACCCCCAGCTAGAAAAGATGGGAGGGTAGTTTTGAGAACAAAGCATGATCAATCAAATGGAGACAAATTCAATAGTCCAGCCACCTTCAGTGAAGAGGGCTGGCTGTCTCTAAATTGCAAAGCACTTAGAGCAGACGGGGCATCTTAACAATGTGGGATGTCCCTGCTATTGAGGGTAGTTAGTAAAGTTCTGCCTCCCTTGCAAAGCTGGAGAGTGAGAGATAAACAGGCAAGACTTTGCAAATACAGTGAAACATAAGGGTCATCTTTTTTTGCAAATGAAAATTAATGAGAGCCTGCCGGGTGATGAAAATGAAATTATTTGTTGCATTAACATTAATTCCTGGTTCCCCTCCCTCCCGCCCTTTGCTGCCTACAGATGTACAGCATATTAAGAGGAGAGACATCATTCTGAAGAGGGAGCTCGGCGAAGGTGCTTTCGGGAAGGTATTCCTGGCTGAGTGCTACAACCTCAGCCCCACCAAGGACAAGATGCTCGTGGCTGTGAAGGTAAATCCCAAGGACACCCAGGCTCTGAATTGCTGAGAATGAAAATTCTACACATAGGTAGAGGCTGTATTTGTAGCTGCTTGGAAGACAGTTGGAAGTATCAGGTGGTACAGAGCTATTCTGGCTAGTCTCCTATTAAGGATTCACTGCAGTGGTTCATCTTACAGGGAAAAAACACTTCAAATGTTAAAAACTTCCTTGAACAGGGCTGCCTTCAGATGTCTTCTAAAAGTCACATAGTTGTTTATTTCCTTAACAGCTGATGCAAAGACAGGGCTCTTGATGAAGCTCAAGACTTCTTTCTTGAAGGGGATATTGATTGATTGACTGATTGATTGATTGATTGATTGATTGATTGATTGTGTAATTTGTATGTGCGCACACAGACAATAATTATTATCCCAAATTAAAATTGGGAGAAGGTGGCTCTTAATACAGCCCTCCAGTGCACACTAGTGTAGTGGCCAAAATGGTGGAACCTTCTGGAAAAAGTGTATTTCCAAGGTTTGATAACACCACTTTTTTTGGAGTAATACCAGTCCTTTTTTCTGTGGGGACACAGGGGGACACATACCCCTAAACATTTTGTGAATTTAATTAAAGAAGAAATTCACTGTATTTATTTCCCCCCGATTTGAACTGTATTTGCTTTTCCCGATGGTGATTTTCTTGAGTCAAAATGAGAGTAACCCTAAACATTTTTTAAGGAAAAAAGCACTGAGTTATACCATAAAATTATATTTCGATGGAAAGATAATTTAATGAAGAATGTAATGCAATAACTTTTATGAAGGATTATTTATCACAACAGCAGTCATAAAGTGACATGGAACAACCAGGAAAAAATGAGATATACAGGTTAAATTGCTGTGTTGGCACTGTGCGATAAATAAATGGGTTTTGGGTTGCAGTTAGGGCACTCGGTCTCTAAAAGAATTCCTTCGAGTAGCACCTTAGAGACCACCTAAATTTGTTATTGGTGAGCTTTCGTGTGCATGCACATGATCTGAAGAAGTGTATCTGAAGAAGGTATCTAAAGAAGTCTGCATGCACATGAAAGCTCATACCAATAACAAACTTAGTTGGTCTCTAAGGTGCTACTTGAAGGAATTTGTTTCGACTATGGCAGACCAACACAGCTACCTACCTGTAACTGGTCTCTAAAAGGTTCGCCATCACTGCTCTAGGGAAGCAGGTGGCGTTGTAGTCTAAACCACCGAGCCTTTTGGGCTTGCTGATCGGAAGGTCGGCAGTTCAAATCCACACAATGGTGATGAGCTCCCATTGCTCTGTCCCAGCTTCTGCCAACCTAGCAGTTTGAAAGCATACCAGTGCAAGTAGATAAATAGGTACTGCTGTGGTGGGAAGGTAAATGGCGTTTCCATGTGCTATGGCTTCCATCATGGTGTTCTGTTGCGCCATAAGCGATTTAGTCATGCTGTACCCGGAAAGCTGTTTGTGGACAAACACCAGCTCCCTCAGCCTGAAGCGAGATGACCACCGCAACCCCATAGTCGCCTTTGACTGGACCTAACCATCCAGGGGTCATTTACCTTTACCTTTTTACCTGTTCTGCCTCTGCAGCTGGAGGCAGAAATGCTTTTAAATTCCATTTTCTGGAGACCACAGTAGGGAATAGTGTTCTTGTTTTTGGTCCTGCTTGAGGGCTTCCTGGTTGGCCATTGTGAGTGGTGGATGCTGGACTAGATGGAGCTTTGGCCTGATCCAGCAGGCTGTTCTTATGTTCTTACAAAACAAAGCTGCTGGACCATGGACAGCTCCAAGCAAGCAATTGAAAAGTTGGGAGCAGATGGGGGCCTTTAAAGCCCCTGTCTCCAGACTGTAGACAAGTTCGGAGACTTAAAAGGCCAACCTCCTTACCTGTCACCATTAGTTGATATTTAGTTGCCCAGCTGTTCACAGAACTGATGGTTCCAGGATCTAATCCCTACAGATCCCAATCCCCTTGAAATATCATCGCAAAGTCACTTCCTCACCTTACATTTAAAGCATTATTATATAGTTATATCTCCCCCCCCCCAAAAAAAAACACACACCAACATCCTGGGAACTGTAGTTGGGTAAGAATCAAGAGTTGCTAGGAGACTTCTATTCCCCTCACTGGGCTGCAGTTCTAATAGTGATTGTTAGATTACTCTGGCGCCTCATGAATCACAAAGGGAAGTGTGTTCTAAACTATAGGGGAAACCATGGAAAATGCCCACTTCTAAAATTTAATTTCATTTATGAGTCACTTCCCATAAAATATCTTGAAGCAATTTCACAGTAAAACTTCTGAGTCAATAGTTGATAACTATTTATCAAATTTATGTAGATGCCAATCAATAAATGCTACATATATGGCTTACAAAGAAGACAGGATTGGAAAAACAATCTATAATAATTAAAATCAGCAACAACCAATGGAAGACATCAACCCTCTGTGGCCAGCAAAAAAATAGTAGCAGCAAGCCTTCCTTGTAACAGAGACAGCATCTGGATTAAGCTACACTAGGCTACAGCACTAGGCCTAAATATGCAAACAATGCTAAGAACATTAGATGAAGCTGCTGGATTTGGCTAATGGCCCTACAGTGCCTGATCAGATACTCATGGGAAACCCAGAAGCTAGACATTAATGCAACAGCACTCTACCCAGCCAAAATTCCCAGCAAGTGAGCCCAGAAATGGAAGCAAGAAGAGATTCTGACAAAAGAAAAATGGTAGACAAAATTAATGGACTATGCAGAATTAGATAAAATGACAGGAAGGATTCAAAACCTGTGGGACCAGAGATTTACAGAAGATTGGAAGAAATATACGAACTATTTGAAGAGCAACTGTAATCAACAAATTACGCTAGTAGGACAAGACATTTTGTAAGGAGAAATGTATGGAGCATTGCAAATTAGAGAAAAATAGTGATATTAGTTATGAGTTAAATGTGATTGTGGAAGTGAGAAATGTATATTTAGTGATTAGATTGGAAAATTTTCAGATGAGATTGATGGAAGTCAAAAAATTGTATAAGATGTTAAAATACATTTAATTATTGTTGAAAATGATATGTTGAAAACTAATATATATATATATATATATATATATATATATATATATATATATATATAACAAAATTCCCAGCAAGTGACATTCAGAGGCTCAATGCCACTGACAGTGGGGGTAGATCATAGCCTTCATGGCTAGTAACCATTGATAGTTTTATCCTCCATGAATTTGTCTGATCCTCTTTTAAAGCTATCCAAGTTGGTGGCCACCACTGCTTTCTGTAAGACTTAATTCTACAGTTTAATTATGTGCTACATGAAGGAAGGAAGATTTCCCTAAATCTGTGTTGTGCATGGGGGAGAAAAATGTTTCTTTATCCATTTTCCCCATGCCATGCATAATTCCATAAACTCTTTTCATGTCACATCATACTTGCCTTTCCTCTAAAGCTAAAAAGTCCCAAACTCTGCAACTTTTCCCCATTTTGGTTGCCCTTTTCTGAACCTTTTCCAACTTTTTGAGGTGAGGTGAAAACAACCTATATAGATTTGCAATGAGTGAATCGAAACCAGGTGGCCTTTTTTCAGTGGTCAGAAAAAGGAACACAAAGCAAGGCAAAAGGTTTTGGTCCACCTCTAATAGTAGACAGCATTGGGGGGGAGTGTTTGGGTGTGTGTGTGTGTGTGTGTGTGTGTGTCTCACAGGGTTGTGAAGAAAGTACAAGAGGCACCTCTAAGTTTCTTAAGGCATGATAACAACATCATGAAGATATTAAATGGCTGAAAGTAATCAAGGGCCCAAGATGAGAATGGATGTTTTGCCATCTGTGCACTGCACTATCATCTATCTGAATCATCCATCTAAATGTCTCTAGTCAGGTTGTCCCCCAAGGGAGGAAAATTAAAATGAAATTATGTGATTTTTGAATAGATGTGGGTTAGAATGATAAGACAGGGATTCTGGGGTTTGGGTTGTGTAGTTTTGGTTGTGGGTTTTCTTTCCAGTCTGCTCTATTTTAAAAGAGAAAACTTTCTCTATCAAATGCCATTCCTCAGTATGACACTTCACACCTTAGCAAAGGAGACCAACTTGACATGGTTTTCTTTCAGAGTCTAACTCAATAGAGTCAGACTTCTGAAGAGACGTCAAGTAAGATGGATTCAATTTGCAATAGCTCTTGCTATGTCTTCAAATGCTCTCCGAGATTCCATTCAGACTGTTTTCACACATCATGCTTTTATGAGGTGGTGAGCCAAGGAACGTGGCCTGTTCCTCTCACTCTTTGTCAGCATAGAATAATAATGAAGATAAAGAAAATGTCACTCTTATTATTTTATTCATTTAATAACTGCCTCACTTTTCAGTCCAAAAGGGATCTTTCAGGCAGGTCCTTACGCAGTGTGGCAAAACGCAATCAAATTATTTCAATCCAGGGGCCACACCTGCTGTCCAGGTCCATATTGGCCCCATTTCTTCTTTCAATGCCCAGGTCAGCAGCAGGCAAGATTGAAAAGCATCATAGGAGCAATGGAAGCTCCTAAGTTTAAATCTTTGGTCTTCCTGGCTCTTTATTGTCTACACTGACTGGCGACAGCTCTCCAGGCTTTGTGAAAGGGGTTTTTCACAAGCCTACCTGGAAGCACCAAGGATGGAACTTTGAACCTTCTTCATGTAAAGCCTGAGCTCTGTCACTGAGAGCTATGGTCCAGATTGCAACTGATGGAGAGGAAAAGATGTGATCTCAGGCACTCATCACCTATCGATTAATGTCAGATTGCTTGCCAGCTATTCAATGGTAAAAGACTAAATATAATTACATGACCGCAATCACATACTTTTGGATATGAGTTATGATGGTGTATCATCATCCAGTATCACCCAGTGTCAAATACAGGTATGAAATATCTGCTGAATATTTGACACTGAATTAGGGATGGGCAGATCAGACTAAATCCATATTAGTTTGACATGTGCTCAATTATAAGCTGGTTACATTCTGGCTTTTGTGCAAAAGGAAAAAGAAAAGAAAAGAACACAAACATGTGTTTAAATTGCATGTGCCTCCTCCTAAAGTACACTTTTTATAGCACTCTGTGAGTATTCTCCTAAAACAAACCATTTTTATATGAATCTAATGCATTTCCCTTGAAAATATGTATTGTGAATGCTTTGTGATGTATTTCCCCCTAAAATATGCATTTTTATATGCTTCTCCGTGTAGTTATCCTAAAATATTCATTTTGTGCATGTTTTCTTTGAAAATGCCTCATAAAATTCAGTGGTGAATAAACTGATTAATAGTTGCATTCCAGTCTTTATATAAGTGCGGGACCAAGGAATTAGGTCAACCTATTTTTAAAATGTAGACTTAGACTAAATCAATATCTCCCTTTCCCCCTACATTGAAATCCTCAATGAAGAATTCCTGAGAGCATATTCATCTTTAGCTGAAAGCTGTGTCTTCATGAGGAAACATACCAGACACAGGTGTAATATGCTTTCAGCTAATTCTTAAATAAACCCAAAGCCACTCCAGTATTAATTCCATGCGCACAATTGGCAAAAGTACCTAATCATGGCAAACCATGAGTGTGGTTGAGGAGCCATTTTCAAGAAGAATACAAATATGAGTCTCTGTCTCTCAATAAACTGTTTAAACCAAAGGGAATGAAAACAGGATTTTTTTGGGGGGGGGGATTGCAGTAGAGATGACACACACACACCAACACATCTATTTACAGAATAAAAGACAGCAAATTCAGCTCTTCCAAAGTATATGGGTGGACTAGTTCAGGAGAGTTGTAATAAGGAACGATGATGTTTTCTGCCCCTCATTGAGAATTGGTTTCAAATTCTGGGTTCATGGTTTTCCAATTCTGACTCAGCTAGAAATAAGTGGAAGCTATTACCTTCCTGCTCTCTCACAGATGGGTTTGTGGAAATTCCACTTCAATGAGATTTGAGCTTGGGTCAAACACACACACACATACAATTTCATAACTGGTGATCTCCTGGCATTGTTTCTGAATGGATCACAGTGCCCACGCTTCCCACTATATCAGGAGTGGGGAACCATTTCAACCTTCTGGGCAACTTTGTGAAGCGTCATATGCTAGTTATCTGCACACCATAGGAAGTTGCCATTTGATAGGTGGTAATCTGTATTTACTCAATTTCAACAGGCTTAAAACGTAGGAGGAAAGTGGCCTTTGTTAGCTTCCTCATTTTGTCTTTGTATCCTCCTCTTTCCCTCAGGCCCTGAAGGACCCAACTTTGGCTGCCCGAAAGGATTTCCAAAGGGAGGCGGAACTTCTCACCAACCTTCAGCATGACCACATTGTAAAGTTCTATGGTGTCTGTGGTGATGGAGACCCTCTCATAATGGTATTTGAGTACATGAAACACGGAGACCTGAATAAGTTTCTGAGGTAAGTCCTGAACAAGCTTGGTTTACAATGATTTAAAGTTCTTAAGGAGAGACCTCAAGGAACCATAAAGCCTTCTGAAGTGGGAATTGTGCCCCACCAAGGTGCTAATAATGACTTTTAAAGCCTTGGGCCACTTGGGTCCTAGATATCTGAAGGGGTATCTCTTCCTATACCAATCTGTCATTGAGCTAACATCAGCAGTTGATATCCTCCTGGCAATCTAAGGGCAATCAGTTATGCATTGACCAGAGAAAGGGCCTATTTTGTGGTGATCCTCCGACTATGGAATGCCCTCCTACTTGAAATATGATTGACACAATGTCAAGTTCCCAGCAACAATTGAAAACCCATCTTTTTCCCCATAGACCACCATGGGGAGGACAGTTGCCTTGACCAGATTGGACCATTGCTGCAACTGACTTTGCTATTGTTTTTTTTTTTTTTTTTTTTTAATGATATTTATTGAAAAAAAATTTAGAATTACAAAAAAAAGACAAAACAGAAAAAAGAAAAAAGAAAGAAAAAATAAATCCATCATTCTCAAATTCTCAACTTTCATTACCTTCTTTCTTTGACCTCCTCCTCCTCCCTTTTCTTGTATCCTAATTAATAATCATCACAGCAAATCCTTTCCATAATTCATAATATTCTGTCATTACATTACCTTAATCTATTTGCATCTTATCTTATAAAAAACCTTAAAGCTTAAAGCTTAAATCTTATTTTTACCAACTTCTCATAACCATAATATTCTTACCTAATTCTTTAAACATTTTTGCTAGAGCCAAGTAATTTCATTTCAACATCTTTCTAGCATTCATCAATTTTATAAAACAATCTTAACGATAGAAAAAAGAAATAAGAACAATCCAATCTTCATCCAGCGTCCCTTCCTCCTGGTCCCGGTTTTTGTCAGTCCCTTTTATCCCGTTGATCTAGCGCATTAACCTGGTAACCTTAAATCTGAGGCCCTCAAGTCTCTTCCATGTCCCTTCCGCAGCTCTTCTTCATATTTTCCTTTCACTCGTGGGAACTCCAGCTTGGCAATGTTTTTGACCCTTTTCAACAAATCAGCCCCTTTTCCATAGTCCGGACTAAACTCCATGTGATATTTAAGAACATGTTTCAAATTCCCTCCAAAATTGGGAGCCCCCACAGCTCCAAACATCTGACAGCCCATTGCCAGACTCGGAAAGTCCAAACATCCCTGCATGGGGGGGTCAATCCAACCCCCCATTTCCAAACCATTCCAAACTTTATCTTTCCAAATCTGGTTTTTTCCAAGATCATTTGTCAAATCCAAAGGCTCATGTTCCTGCAGGGCCGCAGCTTCCTCCATCTCTGGCGCCCAAGGTTCAGCAACGTCCTCTTCTCTCATCTGTTCTGTCAGGGCACACTCCTGTTTTAGTTCCTGGGTGGGCTCCATATAGTTTCCCACTACCTGTTCAAAAGTTCTGGCCGCATTAGTCATCAAGTCCATCTTCTGATTTAACTGGTCCAGTAGGGCATTTATTTTACAGAGAGCACCCAACAGAGCTTCTGAAAACATTGTCCTACAAGGTCACAAGTCCTTTCCCACGATTGTAATCTGTAACAGCTGCAAGCTCCCTGGAATTAGTTACAGTTTCACAGTCTCCCTCTAGGGGCAAAACTTCTGTTTGTTCTTTCTTTTTAAAGACAATAGCAACAAAGTTTCTTTTTAGAGATATTTTGTCAATATTTGTTCCTTTAAATTGCGAAAGGAAACAGTGGAATCACTATATTACACTTCTTTTAACTGTCTGTCACAAGCATTTGTCTCTGGTCAATGAGCTTCAAACGTCAGTCCTGACACCCCGCTCCAGGATCAGGACGGAGGAAAGTTACTTTACTTTGAACTCGCTTCTGCAGGTTTAAACAGTCCAAAAAAAGATCCCCTTTCTTCTCCTGCTACCGAAGGGGGGTTCAACCATTTTAAATGATGAAAGCCAATCCTTTAGAAGTAATTTTCTAAGCTCTAGTTTACGTTGTCTTTGCTTTATTCTGTCTACAGAGAAACGGAAGGCTGACTTCCAGTTTAGACCTTCCCGTTTCAGTACCAAATTAGATTACATTTTTAAGTCCAATTCCTTTCTGCTCGCCAATCCTTGTTTATAGTCCAATTGTTCAAAGTTTATGTACTCACGGGTGATTATTTTAGATGCCAAATTGTCCCAGGAAAAAGGCAGCGCTCTCCGGCAACGGCTATGCGGCTTCGCTCCACGGAAAAAGCAGTTGACTCGCAGCACCGCGCCACTTCCCCCTCTTCGCTTCGGAGCCCGTTAATGGGTTCCTTTGCGGGTTGGGGGGGCGCTAAGGGTGCCCGCCGAGTCCCATGGTCACAGGCTTCATCCGCCTGTGATTTCTAAAAGGGTCCCCGCTTCGCCGTAGCGGAAAAGACCCGTTTCGCGTGGAGCTGGTCCCTCCAGTTCAGAGGGAGTCCGCCATTGCCGATGGTGCCACCCCGGAAGTCCTGCTATTGTTTTATCCACTCCATTTATATTTTGCTTTGATGCGAACTATTGTGCTCTGTAGTACTGATAGCTCACCACAGGGAACACCTATACAGTGGTACCTCAGGTTAAGAACTTAATTCGTTCCAGAGGTCTGTTCTTTACCTGAAACTGTTCTTAACCACTTTAGCTAATGGGGCTTCCCGCTGCTGCCGCTGCACCGCCACTGCACGATTTTTGTTCTCATCCTGAAGCAAAGTTCTTAACCCGAGGTACTATTTCTGTGTTAGCGGAGTCTGTAACCTGAAGTGTCTGTAACCCGAGGTACCACTGTACACAGAACCAAAGGTTCCTGGTCCTATCCCTGGCAGCTCCTAACAGGCACAGAGTCCGATTTATACCTTCTGCCTCTTATTGCCTCTTCCTTCTTAGCTCTCCACCAATTTGCTGATTACTCCACAGCTCTGTGGAGGCCATTCCAAGATGCAGAACTTTAGGATGCACTGGACTCACATTATCTTTTACTTCATGCATGGCTCTTTTGGCAAGCGTGGTTAGCCACTGCTGGGCTGAACCACCACCACCACCAGCAACATCACTTAGTCTTTTCCCGTTCACTGAAAATTTCAGCCAGTCTATCTTATAAGTATTTCATTTATCCTTAGATTCTGGCCAACACCGATCAATCAAAGCTACTAGTCATGATAGCTACACTCTCACTGCACTGTTGAAGACAATGTCTGTTAAGGATCACAAGTTGTGAGAGTGCTACACTCAGGCTTTGCTCATGGGCTTCCCATGGACATCTGACAGGCCACAGGATGCAGGACAAGATGGACCATTTTGATTTGATCCAGCTGGGCTCTTCCTTTGTTATGATGTACAAGGATCTGTGGGGTATAAGATTTCCAGTATTCATGGAGTGCAGCATTCCCTTAAGTAAAGATCAGTTGTTAGTTCTTCGTATTTAGAAAAGCTAGGTGTGTGTGTGTTTTGTTTTCCCCCATTGTGTTTATTCGGTGGGAGCATAAATGTGTTAACAATGCAGACAATGACCCGTAAGCAATAGAGTTGAGTCCTTGCGGCATTTGCCAAGGCGAAGTGCTCCAGCTGTGGAATCTGACTCGTGACTGGGACAAATAAATCCCTTTCCTTGGCTGCCATTTATTTTAGCTGGCATCTAAAAGGACAAGACATTTTGGGAAGCATCCAAAGAGATGTTTATTAGCAACACAGGCATTTTGAGGGACCCCATTCCCTTTCTGAAAGAAAACCAGAACCTTCGGGCTGTGGTAGCATTAGAGGTGATTTGAAGCATCAGAGCTCTTGATGTTTTTCCTTCCCAGCCCTATAGGCCTACCTTGGATTGGGGAGACTTTGAGAGATTAAATGCATTTTCCAAGTCACTCTGACAAGCTAGCAAAAATCCAAAAGCTTTGTTCCACTAGATTTAACAAAGGAATATTGGCAATTCCCCCCATGTTGCCGAGGTCAAAGAGACAGCGGCCTCTGAAGCCACCTTGTGTTTTTCTAGTTCTCCTCAATGCCTTTCTCTCCGTGTAATTAAAACACCATGATTCCCTCAGCAAATCCCATCCTCTACTTGTCGACAGCAAACAGACACACATTTGAAGGCATAGGCTCACTGCATACATTAGCATCTAAATGAAGCACCATGTTCATGAAAGCCTCCATGTGCCTGTAATTGCTATTGTCTCCAATGGCTGCAGCTTAATACCAGTTGCTGGAAACCGCAGGAGGAGAGAGTGCTCTTGAGGTCAAATCCTGCTTGTGGGTTTCCCACAGGCTTCTGGTTGGTCACTGTGAGAACAGGATGCTAGGCTACAAGGGCCACTGGCCTGATTCAGCAGACTCTTCTTATTTTCTTAACTAAGGAGCTTCTATCCAGATCTCCTCCAGATCCTTGCTTCCAGAAAACAAAAAATGGAAAAAGCGGTGACAGTACTCCGTACCAGTTGTTATCATCACAAAAAGCCATAAAACACGCACACATACTTAGAGAGAAAGATTTAGTGACACAGTACAGTGCAGAATATCCCCTTAAAATTAATACAATTGCTACAACCTGAAAAGTACTAAAGCATCACCCTGCTCCTGGCTTTACTGGAGCCAGCAAAAACCTGTACAGATGAAAAAGTATTGCAGTACATTTAGAGAATTCTTGGACATTGGCCAGGCTGTGGACGACAATCATTATGCACCTATTGTTTGAACTTCTGGTACTGAAGGTGATCTCATGAAGTTATTACACAAACACACACAGTAGTGGGAAGAAAGGGGTTTGGGGGGGGTATTGAAGTTTTCACAATACAGTAAAATAAACAGTTCTGCATGAAATTAAAAAAAAAGAAACTAAAGAAAGAAGGAACAGGGGAAAAAACCAGAAAAGTAACTGTTTTGCAAACTTGGGTATCTAGCTGTTCCTTGACTACAAATCCCATCATTCCTAGATAGCAGGACCAGCAGTCAGGGATGATGGGAATTGTAGTCCAAAAACAGCCTGAGACCCAAGTTTGGAAAACACTGGTTAGCTGGTGTGTTTAGCAATCAATGCCTCTTCCCAGAGAACTCTGGGAACTGTAGTTCTGTGAGGGGAATAAGGGTCTCCTATCAGCTCCTAGCATCCTTTACAAACTACAGCTCGCAGAGTTATTTAGGGGGAGTCATGAGAGCTTAAAGTGGTATCATAGTACTATAAATGTATGGTGTTAATGTGGTCCAGGTCAGTTCATACCATAATCCACAAGGATCAAATTCCTCAAGCATCCCTGTGTCAGCCCTAGACCTGTCCTCAGCACTCGGCTTTTCCACTATAGGCGACTCCTAACAATGCAAGCCACTTGACCTGTCACATCCCCATTTGTGGAGCCCGGTCATCTCCCTCTCTTTCGACAATGCATTTTGGAAAGCATCTGAAGGAGAGCCGTGAAAAGCTTCAACAGCTGAACCAGAAATATTTTGGCAGAAATCTGTCGCTGCCATGTCATATCTGTCTTCCTTCCCCCCTCCCCTCCACATGTGCCTCAAGCTTATCAGAGAGAGAAATTCCAGGATGCAAGCAAGTCAGAACTTGTTGCTCTCAGAGTTTAGCTCCATGTCAAGATGGAGGGATCCATCTGCACAGGCATTTTTCAATTTGTTCGCTCTCTGCAGGGCTGCTGCTGCTGCTGTTGTTGAAGAGGGTGAAATGCCAGGATTAATTTCAAACGAAGCCAGAAGAGAGAACCACAAAGGAAATGTTGCTGTTGTATCTAATAAAAGAGACAGGAGGCCATAGGAACATTGTCCTTTCTTCGCCACATATTAGGCATTTTCACCATTCTGCTTCCATGCTGGCAATGAACTTGGGTGGAAGGATGAAAACTGACCGAGGGCTCATGCATACTATCGTTTAATGTGGATAGTAAGTTTCTCGAACCTCTATTAATTCTCCATTCTCCATATCATAATATGTTTAGCTGGAGAAGAGAAGACCAAGAGGTGATATGAGTGGATATACAGTGGTACCTCTGGTTACGTACTTAATTCGTTCTGGAGGTCCATTCTTAACCTGAAACTGTTCTTAATCTGAAGCACCACTTTAGCTAATGGGGACTCCCACTGCTGCCGCGCTGCCGCCGCCCGATTTCTGTTCTCATCCTGAAGCAAAGTTCTTAACCTGAGGTACTATTTCTGGGTTAGCGGAGTCTGTAACCTGAAGTGTATGTAACCTGAAGTGTATGTAACTTGTAGGTACCACTGCATAGCCTTCTTCAAATGCTGCCACATGGAAGATGGAGCAAGCTTGTTTTCTGCTGCTCTGGCAGGTTGAGCCCAAACCAAGGGATTCAGCTTGCAAAAAAGGAGAGACTCCACCTAAACATTACCCTCTCTCGCCTTCCACAGGGCACACGGCCCGGATGCGATGATCCTTGTGGATGGGCAGCCTCGGCATGCGAAAGGGGAGCTGGGCCTTTCTCAAATGCTTCACATCGCCAGCCAGATCGCTTCAGGGATGGTTTACCTCGCCTCCCAGCACTTTGTACACAGAGACCTGGCCACGAGGAACTGCTTGGTTGGAGCTAACCTGCTGGTGAAGATTGGAGACTTTGGGATGTCCAGAGACGTCTACAGCACCGATTACTACAGGGTAAGGTGGCTGTGGTAATGGAACCCGGAGTGGGTGGCACAAAAGCTGGGAAATGACATTGCAGAAGGTTTCCACATCTACCCCATCTTTCCTCACCCAAGCTTGGTACAATATGGAGGGCAGCTCTATTGCTAGTTATTAGTGATGGCAGCTGAACAAAGTTTCTATTCTCATAAGCAGCATGCCTCAGTATTCCATAGGCTTGAATCTAATAACAGGGGAGAACACTATTATTATTATTATTATTATTATTATTATTATTATTATTACTACTACTACTACTACTGCTACTACTACTACCCACCCTTTACCAGCAAGTGCCATAGCCAGGTTACAACAAATTAAAATTAGAAACAGTTAAAACAGATCACAATCAGCGGAATAGGGTGTGCCCTGCAAACAGACATCTCAAGTGTATGGTGAAAAAGTTAGATACCTCTGTGGGGAGGGCATCCCACAATTCTGGGGCTGCCACAGAGAATAAGGAAAGTGGCACAAAACTGCACTGGCATGTGTTGGGACAACAACTGCTTTGATGCAACACTGTGGCACCTCCCTTGCAAACAGATCAGAATGAATACTCCATAAACAACTGGATGTTTCACCACCCTCAAACTTTGGGCAAACAGATAAGGGTGATTGCTCAGTAAGCAGGATGTCTGTAAGCAACCCCAGTCTTTCAGCTGAGCCTTAAGACATAACAAAACTCCTACTGGCAGATTGAAGTAAAGAGGTCCAGGTAAGGTATGACCCTTTGATTCCACTGTATGTACAGAATGAGCCTCAGCGGTCCATGATGACATAAGCAGTGGGCAGAGAGGGGTGACTCAAGGACCCTAGAAACCAGTGTTCCCATGTGGTCGGCTGAGGCACGCTCAGTTGGGGGGAGGGAATATTGTGGCTAAGTAAATTAGTAATTTTGGAAAAAGCAGAACCAACAGAGTACAGCTATATTCTGAAGAAAGGCAGAATTGTGGATTGATCGATCGTTTTCATTAAAAAATGGAAATTACTGCAGTCGGTGAGATGTTAATGATTAGAACGTTCCATTCAGCAGTCCAAGTGGAATTTGTAGATCAGTCTTAGGGATCCTATGTCTCCCCCCAGATGTTGTTGGACTCCCAGTTGCCACCAGGCCCAGCCAGCATAGCCAATGGTGAGGGGTGGTAGGAGTCGTATTCTGTTAACATTTGGAAAGACACAGATTTCCTACCTTTGTTCTATAGGATCTCATGCTCATGATTGCTTTTTCAAGTGAAACAACTCCTGCATTTTCATTTTCATGCACTGAATAATCCACACCTGTGCTTAGGCCACTCACCTACCTGTGAACCACAAAGCACTTTCTAGGTAGATCATTTGTTTATTACTACATTTCTATCTCATATTTCTTCCAAGGAGCTCAAGGTGGCACTCACACACTCTTCCCCTTCTCTTCCCCATTTTATCCTCACAACAACCCTGTGAGGTAGGTTAGGCTGAGAGGCTCTGACTGGTCCAAGGTCACCCAATAAGCTTCATGGCTGAGTAGGGATTTGAACCCTGGTGTCCCAGGTCCCAGTCCAGCACTCTAATGCCAAGGCAAATAACCAGTCACCCTCCAGATGTTGTTAGACTCCAGCTCCCATCAGCCCCAGCCAGCATGGCCGATGGTCAGAGATGATAAGAGTGATGGTCATAGAATAATAGAATTGTAGAATTCAAAGGCACCATGACAATCAAGCAGCTGTCCCACGCAGGGATCGAACCTGTAACCTTGGCATTATCAGCACCATGCTCTAACCAGCTGAGCTATCTAGCTGCTACCACATTTTGAGAGCTACATGTTTCCCACTTCTACTCTAGCCATTACACCATACTGTTTGCAGTTCAGAAGTCTAGCAAGGGGCTGGGCTTAATTTCTCATTTTAAAAATAAAATAAAATGGGAAAGTGCTTTTGAATGTACATGAAGATCTATTCTTAACCTACAAGAGTCATCCCTTGTCCAAAAATCATAGTGCTAGAAACAGCAGTCATTCCCTAGAAAATACATAGAATTCTAATCTTCTCCCCCCTTTCTAGCCATTTCTTATGCATTTACAATGCCTTCATTAATCCACATGTTGCCCTTCTGACATGTTTATTCTTTATTCCGCCGCATGTGTTCGACATCCCTCCCTCTTTTCTCTTTCTCTTTTTCTCCCTTCCCTAGAAACAGGCATCGCTACAGCGGAACAAGTTGTACATTCCATTCTCTTTCTTTTCTCTGTGTCTTTCATTAACGAAAAGACATTGATAAATTAAAGAGAATCCAGTGGAGGGCAACAAAGATGATTAAAGGATTGGAGGCCATGACCTGCAGAGGGAGATTAAGGAAACGTAATACGCGGGGCTTACAGAAAAGGCAACTGGAAGAGAGACTGATAACTGTGCATAAAATATGGGAGAGGAAATAATAGGCAATTTAGGACCGACCTTGGTACACTTCATTCAGCACCGAACACAATTCAGACAAGGGAATAATTTGTTGGAGGTAGATGGTTGGACACCATCTTTCGGGAAGGTTCAGAAGGATGCGAGATAAGCTCCCGCGGCTTGGGATCGGGGGCAAGAGGAGGAAGGTCTCTTATGGCAAACACGTTATCTGACAGGCACGGTCTGCAATACCTGACCCCTGTCTGCAAATCTCTTCAAATGTATGCTGAGTGGTGCCGGGGAAAGGGAAAAAGACAATTCTGGCCATGAAGAGCAATTCTGACAATTGGTTAATCATGAACAGGAAGTGGTTACTATGGGCAGAATGAAAACAGGAACAGGATGGTCCGGTGCGCTGGCCCTAAGTATCTGGACTTATTTGATTTCCAGTTATTTCTAACCCTTTTATTTTGTGGGGTGGGGGTAGAGCGTTGAGGCAAACTATAGGATGCTCACCCACATGTAAAGCAATTTAACTATAATCTAACCTGGATGCTGCCACAGGATGCACAACTGTGGGCAAGGAAGATCAGTGTGTGTTGCACCCAAATTGGGCATTAAGAAGTACAGTATGTGAGACCACCATCCATCCACATCACTTTCTGGGATCTCCCCAGCAACATCTAGGAAATCTTTATCTAAGGAACCCACAGCAATGTACATAGAGTTCATAGAACCATAGAGTTGGAAAGGACCCCAGGGTCCTCATCTAGTCCACCCGCTGCAGTGTAAGAATCTCAGCTAAAACATCCATGACAGATGCCCATACAACCTCTGCTTAAAGTCCTTCGAGGAAGGAGAGTCCCCAACCTCCTGAGGGAGACTGTTCCACTGTCGAACAGCTCTTCCTGTCAGAAAGTTTTTCCTGATGTTTCGTCAGCATCTCCTTTCTTGCTGCCTTGTTTTCGCCATGCTAAGTGATTGCTGCTTAAGGTCATCCAAAGAGTGACATGGCTGAGTGAGACTCTGAACTTAGTTCTCTTTGGTCCCACTGCAGCACTTTATTATTATTATTATTATTATTATTATTATTATTATTATTATTATTACAAAATGTAGCTTGCAGCGACTTACAAAAAAATAGTACATGCATTGAAACCAACATAAAACTAAAACAGAATAAATGCTAAAAATACATTCATATTGATAAGAAGGCAGGCCTAAAGCATCCCAAGCATCCCACCCACTGAAAGAAGCCACAGAGAATGAAACGTCAAAAGCCTGGCGGAAAGGAAATGGGAAAGAGAATGTTGCATGCTAGCTTAATCTCTGAGCGGTGCAAGATTCCAGGGGTTCCAGGCTCTTACCCAGGATTAGGTTTCCTTGGAATGAGGGACAATGGAGACTGTGGTGTCTTTATGGTATATGGTTTATTGATGATGATCAAGACTATTATTATAATCGTTATTATTAAATGATGATAATAATAATATCCCGCCCATCCCTAGCCACTCTGGATGGCTCCCAACAGAACATTAGTAATAATAATAATAATAAAGCTATAAAATATGAAACATTAAAAATTTCCCTAAACAGGGCTGCCTTCAGATGTCTTCTAAGAGTCAGATGGTTGTTTATTTCCTTGACATCTGATGGGAGGGCATTCCACAGTGTGGGCGCCACTACCGAGAAGGCCCTCTGCCTGGTTCCCTGTAGCTTCACTTCTCACAGTGAGGGAACCACCAGAAGGCCCTCGGAGCTGAATTATTGACACATATATGCAACCTGAGCCTACAATGGAGGGGCTCACAGCAATAACATGCCAAGAATGTCTGGCTTCTCCCAAGGCCACAGCCTTGGATCCCAGCAGAGATCAGGCATGGCTCTCTGTCTCAGCTGTCCAGCCTGCTTCCAGCTGACACACACTGCTCTGGTTTTGTCATTCTAACTAGCAGGGAGACCCACCCATTTATCCTCTGGCACAGAACCACTTTCTTTGATGCCCTAACAACCCATACTTAGGGGGCCGTTACCAAGAAACTTGTCTGGCTATTACAGCAATTGGATCATGGTTGGATTCAGGACTTAGAAGGGACTCAGGGACTCAGACATACAGCCTCCCCCCCCCAAAAAAAAAAACAACAACAACCACCTCGCAACAATAGATAATGAATGATGATGCCAGGTGTGCCTCCCTGGAGATAGCATTCCATAAGCGGGGAGCGACCACTGAGAAGCCTTGTTATTGTGTTGTTGTTCTTCACACCTCCCTCAGAGCGGGCACAAAGAGAAGGACCTCAGATTATTAACACATGGTTAATAAGTGGGTTCATGTGGGGAGAAGCAGAAAGCCAATGCAATCATTGGTGTAGCCACTATGTGACTCTAGCCACTAGGCAAGACTTCTCCAATGTGGTACCCTCCAGATGTTCTGGACCACAGCCCCAATCATTCCTGACCATTGGCCATGCTGGCTGGGATTGATTGGTGTCATAAACATTTGTAGGGCATGAGAACTGGGAAGGCTGCTCTCTATGATGCCATGGTGGTGTGAGAGTGTGCCTGATGAGCTTGACCTTTTCGCACACTCTTTGGCTGTGACCTTAGATCAGGCACACTCAGTTTGCAGCCCATGAAATCCAACCCACCAGCTATGTAGTGCAGACCATCAGCAGATAAACCTCTGCTTCTGTAGGACTGCATGGGGTTTTCATTCACATGACTTGCTATAATGGCTGGATGGCTGTCTAAGGCTCAGGTCACAACTGATTTTATTTACTTATTTAAAATAAGCAAATGTTTCTTAATTTCCCTTTGATCAATTTTTTTCCCCCAGGATAATGTACTAAACTAATTCATAACCACACATCAATACGATTTAGAAACTCAACAAAAAGATAGAACATAGCAAAATGCAACAAAGGCAAAAGCAAGTAAAAACACGAAAAACTAAAATGCATAACAGAGCAAACTAAATCCCCCACAATTCAAAAAATGCTAAAATGCCTGGGCAAATGGGAAGGTCATCACCAGGTGCCAAAAATGCTTGTAATGTTGGTATCAGACACACCTCCTTGGGGAGGGCGTTCCATAATCATTGCAGAAAAGCTCCTTATCTAGGATTGAATTAAGCAACATACCCTTCAGTGATAAGCGGAAGGGTCTCTCCGCAATTGAGAATAACCTTTTAATGGATTCAAATTTGTGGTTCCCAGGGCAGGAACCCAAAGCAAACTTGAGTTCCAGGTGATTTCACTGAAATGTTCCTGTGAGCGTCCATGCTGAGTTTCCCCTGGAGAATGCAGCAATTTATCATTTTCTCGGGTATAGGCTGTGGAGAATTCCATCTGAAGGTTGACATTGACATGACAGGTCTAAAGCTCACTGCAGGCTGCCAAGTTAGTTAAAACCCACCAGACCTCTCTGCATGGCTCTGGCTAGGTATGTTTGTCGGTATGTATGTGCCTGTAATTGCACACATTTTGCATTTTTACTAAGCACAAGTGATGGGATGCATGAATACATTCTGGGCTCAGGCTTGACGCCTGGCTCTTTGCTTTCATTGCTTGGATGTTGGTGGTGTTGTTTTTTAAAATCTTTTAAAACAAAGGGAGAGAAGCACCATCTGGCTCTCGCCTAAGTGGGATGCAAAGCGCTTTGCAAAGGTGAACTGCTTAATTTCCCGCAACACGTCTGTGTACAACAAACAGACATTTATGTAACAAAAGCAGCAGCAACATCAGCCTTCTTCTCCCCATAAGTCTCTCTGTGTTCTGCCTGAAGACAGATGCATCCTTTTCCTATTCAGATCACCTTGGAATGAGTTCAGCTGTTTATCCAGCTTTGACAAGGCAAGAGGGTTTTGTTTTATGGTTTGGAAAATCATTTTAAAAAAAAGAAACACACACACATGCAGAGATTGGAGATAACATTTCGAGCAGTGGAAAACGTCAAAAGGAAACTATCATCCTGGCAACCGTCATATTTCAAAGTCACAGGCATGGTTGGATTGGATTCTTGATATGCCTTCCTTAGAGGCAGAGGTGTGTGAAACCAGCCCCTTTATTTTCACACAGATGTGCACCTTCTCTCCCTATAGGAGAGTGTGTGATTAAGACATTTATCTGCAAATACTGATATGCAGTTTTTGCAGTGCAGTTCTTAATCACTGTGTTTCACTACAGGGTGCATTGCATTGCATTCAGTGAGCTTGATTGTCTATCTCCTTGCACATTCAGCTTGCACCTCCCCCCCCCCCCATTGGCAATAACCAGAAACCCTCCTGTCTGCTCAGGATACTTATCTGCTATAGAGAATTTTCAGCTTTTGCCATCAGAAGATAAAAAGCTCAGGAGTTTGTGGCATTCCTTAATGAGGGTTTTTCTTCCAAAACCATGAGATTGCTGCTAAATCCAAGGCAGCTGAAAACATCTGCCCCCAATCCAGATCCAGTTCACGGATGGCATTCTCCTCTTCATAAGAGCTGCCCTGGTAAATATCTCTGGGTGTATCTAGATTTGTTCCCTCTGCTGAAATGAATGGACATCTTGTGCAAATATAAGAAGATTTTTCATAAAGAGTATACAAAGATTATGCTCTTATTATTAAGAGCTAGCAAATAGGCAATGTCCCTATTTGCATCTGGTGAATGTTGGAGGGTATGGCCAGCACCCTATAAGTTTAAGCAGTTCAGATGTGACCCTCACATGGAATAAGATGGAGTGACTCCCAAAGGCTGCCGCTTTGGGGACATTTTCATTTAGAGAACAGGCGAGTAAGCAGTGACATGAAAAGGGGACTGAACAAATTCATGGAGGAGAAGGCTGCCAATGGCTATCAGCCATGATGGCTATGTTCTACCACCACTTTTGGAGGCAGCATGATTCTGAATAAGCAGTTGCTGGAAGCCACATGGGAAGAGAGTGAGGGTGTCACACAGGCCACTGTGAGATCAGGATGCTGGACTAGATGGGTCATTGGCCTGATCCAAGCTCTTCTTATGAGATACCAGCCCTCTTTCTTCTTGGGCTGTGACTCAGTCCACGAATGCAGGCATACCCTCTTCTTTTGGTATGTGAAAACTGCTGCTAGAAATTCCGCTGCAGTATATTTAGCACATGGTTACTAGGCCACTCTTGGAAATCTAGCTGCAGCGTAACTGGATAAATCGATTCCTCACCTGCCCTTCTGGAGTTCTATCATTCCCTCCTATTTGATTGATGCTAATTAAATGAGCTTCTGGCCCTTTTCCCCTTGATTAAAACTGAAGAAATAATGACCTGTGAAATGCCGGCCATTTCCAGTTAAATAGAGTTGGTGGAAGAGCTGCTTGTGATCCCAACCCTGTCATTAGGGCACCTGTCAGTAGCCTAGTAGGTGTTTGGGACGAGAGGGAGTGCAAATTAGATGCCTCAGTATCTAATAAGCCATTTATTACTTGCCTCCCAGCAGAATCATTTTGTTCCTTCTTTCCCAAGTGATATGATGTTAAAGGCAGCTATTTGGCGTCAAACAATGCAAGCATCTCTGATGGAAGCTGGAAGCTGCCTTATAATGAGATGGACTGTTGGTTCATCTAGCTCAGTATTGTCTACACTGACTGGCAGAAGTTCTCCAGGGTTTCAGGCAGGGAATGTTTCTCAGCCCTACCTGGAAATGATAGGGGATTAAACCAAGGACCTTCTGCCTGGAAACCAGGTGTTCCACCATTGAGCTATGGACCTTTCTATACCAGTTAAGAGAGGGGACTTCCAAAAGTAACACTATGATTATTCCTTTGGGGCATTTCACACAACTTGAGAAGCAATGGTGGCCACTCTGAAAATTCCAATGCAGATCTCTCCAACATGGGATGGGAGGAGAAAAATTCAGTTCAGTTCAGATTCAAAGGAAAACCTATCCAATCTGCACTTGCTGAAGTGTGCACTTACTTGCTGTTCTCCAGCCAAGCGATATATATAAAAGTGCCTGCGCTGGAGTAAAATGTGCATAAAGATACATATATGTGTGGAAATAGTGTATAAAACTGCATTGTGTTAGGGGAAATTGCATAGAAATTTTGCATGGAAAAATGTGTATACTAAGAGAAATTCTTCACACAGTGCACAGTTAAACCATGAAACTTGCTTGCGCAGGAGTCAAGTGATGACCCCAAATTTAGATGGCTTTGAAAGCAGATTGGACAAATTGATGAAGGATACCACTGCCTGTGGCTACTAGCCCTAGTGGCTATGTTCTGCCTCCATGGTTAGAGGCAGAAATGCTTCTCTATATGAGTTGATGGGAACCCCCAGAAGACTGCTCTTGTGCTCAAGTCCTGCTTGTGAAACATCACAAGCCCTGGGCATCTGGGAGGCCACTCTGAGAATAGGATGCTAGACAAAATGGGTCATTGGCCTAACCCAGCAGGGCTCTTACTATGTTCTTACTAAAGTGAGAACACTTTTTTTTTTTTAAGTTAACTGATACGGAAATGTGAAGATCTGAACTGGAGATATGAAAAACAAAGTGAAATTGACTGATGCCACCATCCCAGCTCCCAGTAGAAGCCCTTGCGTGGCGAGGCTCCGGGCCCTGCAGTTCCCTCAGAAGTAAACACACAGACACAAATATGTTGGATTAATGGGATAAATTAGGCCACAACTTTATTGGTTATAGATGTGAGTGGTTTTGCTTAGGCAATTGGGTGAAGCAAGACTATATCCTGACTCCTACCTGTCTGCAGGAGTCCCGTAAGGGTCAACCACCGATAGGGGGAGCCCTATGATGTACATCAATTGAGCACCCCCAGGGTCACTGGTGGGTTGTGGCATGGACCTAGCCCACACCCAGGCTTCAGACAGGAACCACACCCCCGGATCCCTTTAACAGGATACCCTTAACGTGGAGGGGCAGGCCAGAGGCAACAACCGCTCCTCACGTGACAGGCTTACCCAATGCCTAACCTTACAAAGTTGTGACGATTGCTACTAGGTAGGTGAAAACCAAATGGCTGGTGCCAATTTGCCAAGTGGAAAAATTCCTACCCGGCCCCGACAACCAGGTGACCGACATTAGTCATAGTAAGGCCATAGTCAAGCAACGCAAGAAAAGGGGGGGGGCTGGAAGATCCGACGGAGGAGACAAATGGAGGCTGCCCTCCCCAGCCGTGCTGTGGTCTAAACACCACATGGCCACGCCCCCGATTAACCCAATTGGTCAGCCGGGGGGGGCGTGATACAGCGGCTGGGAGTTCTAATGATGTGGGCAGCACTCCTCTGCCCACAGCTGGGTCACTGGGAGGTCCCTGGTCGCTGCCTGCAACATGCCCCACCCCCTCCAAAAAGGGGAGCTGTTCTGTAGTAGCTTTCTTAAGTTTCTAGTGAGGTTTTCTTTCTCTCTTTGGCTGTTCTCTCTTCTCCCTCATTTACACCTAACAGAAAAAAGCCCCACAGTTAATGACTCCCACCCTCCCTTCCTTTTTGAAACTTGAAGAGCCCTTCATAGCAAAGCATTGTGAGTGCAGAGGAATTAATGGGACAATTAGGCTGTGTTACATTGCATGGCATTATCTCAGAATGGTAATTATCCTAATTTCTCTGCCCCCCCTTCCCTGCAGCACCTGATCCTCAGACTCCCTTTCCCCACTTCATTCTCTCCCCTTCAGCTCTCCACCTGTGTGGTTGATACTTTCGGATGTGCTTGCTGTTCATTTTATTATTGGTAATGAGAGTAACGCTGACAAAGGAACTCCTGTCAGGTCGATGGGAAGCTCTTGGTTGGGAGTGCCAATGAATTGGAGCTTGCGGGTGGTGGGGACTAAGCATGGCTCACAGAAACAAAAGTTGTGATGCCGAGAGCTGCTTAGGCCAAGGATGGCCTCGTGGGAGCCTTGTATGGCCACTTTATTTAGTTATGCTTTCAGTTTGTGTTTTCATCCTCTCTTTTTTATAACACCTATCCAGCAACAAGGACAGGGGGCTCTGGGGAAAAATAGGTGATGGGGGCTAAAGAAGTAGCGGTATGAAAGGAAAGCTAATATAATCATATTGTATAATAATAATAATAATAATACATTATTTGTACCCTGCCTATCTGACTGGGTTGCCCCAGCCACTTTGGGTGGCTTCCAACATTTATTAAATATATAATAAAACATTAAACTTTAAAAAGCAGCCCTAAACAAAGTTGCCTTCAGATGTCTTCTAAAGGTTGTATAGTTACTCTTCTCCTGTTGGGAGGGTGTTCCACGGGGGGGGGGGGGACCACTACTGAGAAGGCCCTCTGCCCCAGCCACCCTGGGCAGCTTCCAATGGATAATAAAACATCAAACATCGAAAACTTCCTTCTACAGGGCTGCCTTCAGATGTTTTCTAAAAGTTGTATCATTCTTTATCACCTTGACATCTGATGGGAGGGTGTTTCACAGGGTGGGTGCCACTACCAAGAAGGCCCTCTGCCTGGTTCCCTGTAACTTCAGTTCTTACAGTGAGGGAACCACCAGAAGGCCCTCAGAGCTGGACCTCAGAGCTGGGTGATGGTGGTGGAGATGCTTCTTCATAAGACTTTGTAGACCACTGGTTTTCAAATGGTGGGTTGGATCTTACTGCCAGATCCATGACCTGATCAAAAATGGGTCAGAATAACACCACCACCACTATCATACTATATTGGGGGGGGAGGTAGATTTGTATAATGGCATTATGAAAACTGTTGAGACAGGCAGGAAGGCAGGTGGGGAAGGGAGTGTAGAGAGAGAATATGAGGTCACTCGCATTCATGTATCATTGCAAAGGTGGATCAAACCTAGCCAAGCATCTTGTTGATCAGAAAGAAACTCCAAAAGCATTTTAAAAGTATGGTTTTTGTGGTGCATTTTGGGATAAGTGAGGGCAAACACACACATCTTAGCTTGTTGAGTGTGCTGGGAACTCTTTAATTGTGACAAACTTGAAGGCTTTTCTTCATATGAAGGGGCATTCTGCAAGACATAGAGAAGAAGAGTGGCACAAATTTACATATAAATATCCTCCTTAACTTTTGTAATTACGATATTTGCATGGAAAGAGTTTCTTTTTGGAGGGGAGTGGGAATTCTCCTGGCTAGTATGTGGTCAGAATATTTGCTCTTGGAATTTTCATTTCAAAGAGGGGGAAAGAACATAAAATAAAATATGCTATGAATTGAAAACTGCACGATCCTATGCACGTCTGCACAGAAGTCATATTGAAGCCAGTGGGACTGACTTCCAGATAAGTGTGCAAAAGACTGTAGCTGCTGTTACTTTCTCTGTCTTCACTGCTAAGATCAAGATCAGAGGATTAAACCAGAGGTTCTTCAGTAAAGCTCAGAGCAGGGCTGGCCCAAGACATTTTGGCACCTGAGGCATCCCCCTGCCAGGGAAGAAGGGGTGAGTGAAGATCTGCACCAAGAACAAGGGATAAAGACCTACATCAGGAACGAGGGTGGGAGGAGACCAATAGTGCCTCCTATTCACTAAGATGCTGCTGTACTGGGGGTGAGGAGACTGCTGAGGCACCAGCAGATCCGGCCTCCAAGGAGTGCACCACAGCTGTGGATGACGCATTTCTTGGAGGCCAGATCTGCTGTCTTTGTGGTTCCTGCCACCTGAGGCAGTTTCTTCACCTTACTTCATAGGTGGACCAACCTTGGTTCAGAGGGAGACCTGGGAGGCAGGACTGAGGAATATTCAGGATCAGTGAATAAGACAATAATTCAGGCTAGATACACATCCAAACTCGGATAGACCTTGTTACTTGAGGAAAGTGCCACTAAGACAGAAGGTTCTCTACCCTATCCAGGAAGAGCCAATGGCCAGCCTGGATGGAGTTGGTCTCAAAGGTTCTTTGGTGAGAAACTGTGGTGACAGGGCTTGCCACATGGGATAGTTGTCAGCAGTTCCTGACAAAAGCCATGAAGAAGTTTCTTCATGGCTTTGCTTTGGATACCGAGTGAAGGGGCCAAGAATCCCATCATTCACAGATGACATTTGGAGAGAGGGTCACACATGAGCATTCCTTCCTCCCACCCACCAGTTTTCATGCAGTCATTGCTAAAGAAAAAAGAAAAAAAGCTTTTTAGAGTTTTGGATTGGCTTGCAAAATGAAGCTCGTTATTTCTGTTTCACAGAGGGAGGGGACGAGTCAGTTCAACGGTCCAGTCGGCCACTGATTCAGGATACTGATTCAACTCCCTCCCCAACTTTCTCATTTTCTCCTGTTCTATCACACAATGTTCCAGGGCTACAGTCCATGCTCAGGGCCATAACTCATTGGCAGAGCATCTGTCTTGCATTCAGAAGTCACAAGTTCAATCCCCAGCATCTCCAGGTAAGACTGGGATAGAGCCCTGGTCTGAAACCCTGGAGAGCAACTGCCAGCCAGTGTAAGCAACACTGAGCTACATGGACCAAAGATCTGATTCAGTATAAGGCAGCTCCCAATGTTCCTATGCTCAGTCTATAGCTGATTCCTTGGTTGGGAGGTTTGCCCCTTTAGGGTCATTTTAAAAAAACAAAAAACTACTGCCAACCTTGGATTTGCTAATATCTCCTTCTTGTTTCTCTGAGACTCCAATACTTTGGGCTGTGTTCACTATTAGAGGGAGTAATGGTGACTAGAGAGTATAACCCTGGTTCCTTTCATGTGCATCATCTAAAGCTCAAAGACCAGTCCTTTATGTGCCCACACCCCATATTGTGCTGATAAGTGTCAATGGATATGCTGGTATAATGATAACCTTGTTCCTTCTTAAACTCCCATTCATTTCGTGAGTCTTGCATGGTGGATGTCTGGCAGTAGCCTTTAATCAAATAATTGTTGTGATTAGGCTCTCACACAGAGAATGTTAACATTGGTGGGCAATGGTGCACAAAATTGCATATGCATCGGAACAGGAGTTTTTGGAAGGGCAGCTCCTTGGATGTCTAAGGGAACAACAACAACAAAAGAGTTTTTGTTCCTAATTCAAGAACATGAAAAGAAGCCCTTTTGAATGCACAACATCTAGATGTGAATGGTCTGCAATGAGCTGGGCAAACAAATTCACCATGAGACCTCTGGGATGTCCTAATGAGGCCCATTTGTGCATGTTTCTCCACCATCGTACCATTGTCTGTGTCTGTCAGCAGTTTGGACTTTAGCAGAAACCTAGATTAGTAAACTATATTGGAATGCTATTACACTAAGGTCCAGCTTGCAGACTTCCTATTGGCATGCAATTGGCCAGTGTGAGAACAGGATGCTGGCCTTGAAGGGCCATAGATGCAATCCAACAGGCCCTTCTTATGTTCTTATATGGAGGGTGTGTGCTCAGGCCTCTGAGGACATTCCAGGGACAGAGGTCAACAGGGTTGATTTGGCCCCTGCGGTTGAAAAGTGCCATGAAGTCTCTGGATTGGCCAGGCCTGGTATAAATATTTCTTGGTCAATACTAGATATTTTCAGCCACTGGCCTGAGGCACCCTGAGCTGAAGACCCTCCAGGTTTAGATTCAGATATGGCAGTCTCCTTATGTGGATAGCGTCATTATCCCTAGTCCCTAGGGGGCGCTGGACTTTAGTTGTATCTAGATGGAGTTAGAAATGTGCTGTTGCTGCTCTGATCTTGATCAAGAGATAGAATAACATTCATGTTCAGCCTCCTGAGATGGGCCACAGGAGTTTGTCAGTCCTTTGCCAGCACCTTTAGGGATTTAGGGCTTTGCAAGCAGTGCACTCACACTGGGCGCTGACCTAAGGGGGTGCCATCTCAAAGCCCAGTAAGTGAGGTGCTCAGCTTTGGGAAGGAAGCGTGAGGCTCTGACGGGGTCCCAGAGTCTTCCCTTCAACTTCCCAAAGCCTAGTTAGCACTTCCCCAGCTTTGGGGAGGATGTGGGTGGAATATAGGACACTGCCAGAGCCTCATGCCTCCTTCCCAAAGCCAAGTGTCTCCTTACCTGCAAATTTGGGGGAAAATTTTGGCCTCACACGAGATGCAATAGAATCCTAAGAGTTGGAATGTCATCTAGTCCAACCCCCTGCAATGCAGGAATCTCAGCTAAAGCATCCATGACAGATAGCCATCCAACCTCTACTTAAAAACCTCGAGTGAAGGAGAGATTGCAACCTCTCAAGGGAGTCTGTTCCACTGTCAAGCAGCTCTTACTGTCAGAAAGTTCTTCCTGATGTTTAGTCAGAATCGCCTTTCTGGCACGTTGAAGCCTTTGATTCAAGTCCAATCCTGAGAGGAGGCCTACAAAGGGTCTACTTGTTGCTGGGAGCAATGTGAGACATGGTGGAAGGTGGCCTGTGAAGCAACAGAGCTGAACTAAAGCCATCCTTGCAGTGGACCATATCCAATAAGTAGCTTAGGTCCTAACGGAATTATTCCGTCAAAAACAGGTTGCTCCAAATCCCTTCTAATTCTTCCCAGCAATAACTTAAGCTTTGCAACGTTTTGCTAGAATCTCACAGCAGCCAGGAAAAGAAATGTTTCTCCTCTTTCTCTTCTCCTGACCATACAAGGGAAATGGATGAGATCATTGGGTTTTGTATAGTCTGAAGCAATGGCAGTTTCTTCATTTTTACTCAAAGAGGGTTGTAAATCAACAATGGAGTGCTGTCTCTCTAAGTTATTTGCGGAGGGACGGGGGAGAGAGACATCAGTCTTTCATCCCAGCACGTTAGATGAGATTAGCACTGTTCTTTATTATATTTGTGTTCCCCCCCTTCTGAATCTTGATTGCTTTTTTTGCTTAGAGTTTGTTTGTGCATAATGTCCCATTGTTGGCTGTGGGATTCTCATATCAGACAAATTGTAACTTCTGAATCCAGGGGAGTTTTTAAAAAATACAGCAATAATATTATTTCCCTCCCTCTCAACTAGAGCCTCCAACCATCACTGATCTCTACATATAAGCCTTGCTAACTTGGTGCCCTCCAGAAGCTTTGGGCGACAACTCCCATCATCCCCAGCCAGGATGCTATGCTTGCTGTGAATGATGGGAATTGTAGTCCAAAACTTATGGAAGACTCCAGGTTGGTGAAGACTGCATTGTATCGAGATACGGATGCAGCTGCTGCTATTCCCTGCTTGTGAACATCCCCTAGCACCAGTGCTTGGCATCCTTGGGCAGCTGCTTGGGGACCCACAACTAGGGCTGGGCAGTATCTGGGTTTCAACATTGTGATGGAGCTATGTAGAAGCATTGGCTAGCTTCATGGTTTTTCCTGCATCCTGATTTTTTTCTGGCCCCTGCAGAGTTAACAGGGGCTGAAGGAATTGAGAGAGGCATTGGGTAGTGTTATAAGAATTTAATGTCTCAAATATATAAATTAAATGTACAAGGCAAACATGTGCATAAATACGTCTCTGAAACAGTATAGGAAAACAGTCCTGAAACCATTTTGACTCTCCCAAACTGACCAAATGTTTCTCTGCAAGGAGAGAGGAAATGAAAAAAAAAACCTCCCCATTCTCTCTGTGCTCACAAATCCTGCCTTAAGGGCACATTTAAGGTGTGAATAGGGTGAGCCTGTGACCTGTGACCTGGATTCAGGAATTAAGTAGTTATAATAACAAAAGAGTGGCCAAAACCCAGATAATGCAATCAGGTAACTTTCCAGACAGGAGATAAACAACACACTCAGTATTCTGTTTTGGACAGTTCCCTGTGATGTATGTATGTATGATGTATTGGGGTGGTCTAGAGTTTGAGGGTGGGCAATTTAAAAAGTCTATATAAGGGCGGGCACACCTTTGTTCTGGGTCCTCCTCCTTTCTCCTGCGTGTGGGGTGAGCACCCTGTTGCAACAGCTTTAATAAAGATCAGGCTTACTAGCTGCTTTGCTTCTCAATATTCTCTGGTTGGCTCTGTTATTTTTCTCCGACAGATGGAGAACCTACAAAGGACTCTATAAGGGCTCTTGTGTACCCTATAAGGGGAAAAGGGCAGATTTTGTTTCCAACAGTAGCTTCATGGCTTTTCCCATATTGTGATTTTTGCATAGCACATACACATACACACACACCATGATTCGCAATATATTGCCAGGTCAAAAATTATGAAACCGATACCACCATAGGCAACAACCTATCGAAAAGCCTGAAATATACATTAAGCTGTTGGAATGTTGCAGCCGGTGAAAAGACGTATGATGCAGTTAAAGACACACCCTTTCCCTTCTTGTCCCCTACTTCATTCCTTCACATATCCCCCACCCCCACCGTCCTCCCTCCCTGCTTTCCTTCTCTGTTTTCCCCCAACCCTCCTTTCCCTTTGTCTCCAACCATTCGCTGTCAGGAAGTGCCGCATCCGAAGGGCTATTTCAGGACAACGTGGCAGCAGCAGAGACTAGCAGCAATGGCAGCTACAACAGTGAGTGGATCTCAACTCCAGTGGGGGGGGGGGGCAGTTGCTTGACTGAGAACCTGGTCACTGGGGCTGGGCAGGATAACCATGCTATAAATCACCCATGCTGTAGATTAGGTGCTTGGGTAGACTGCAATCTCTTGTCTAGAGGTCCCTCTGCAATCTGCTAATTTGCTCCTATTAAAAAAGAAATACCGGTATATGTCAGCAACATTCACAATATACATTTAAAGCACTGTGATGCCACGTTAAGCAGTCATGGCTTCCCCCAAAGAATTCTGGGAGCTGTAGTTTGTTAAGAGTGCTGAGAGTTGATAGGAGAGCCCCTATTCCCCTTCTACAGCTACAGTTCTCAGAGTGGTCCAACAATCAATCCCTCATTTCACAGAAAGCTGGGGATCATAGTGTGTTAAATCTAGGTGCTTTAAATGTATGGTGTGAATGAATATGGCCTCTATCTCCTCTCCTATGTCTCGTTACTCAAACTAAAGGGCTCCAGCCAGTGATCTAGATGCTGATATTTCGAAGCTATTCCTCATCTTGGTGGCTCCCCTCCACAGGAGCCGACTCCTAGGGGCCAAGGGGGCTTTGCCCCCCATAAAATATTTGAGGGGGGCAGGCCTCCTCCTCCTTGATGAACATTGCCATTCAAATGGTGTGTCATGTGATCAATTATGCAGTGCAGGGCTTACCTTCCCCCCAATATTTTATTCAATTTCCCCCCCCCACTCCCCTCTGTGCCCCTTTGCCGCCGCCTTCCTAATTCCTTGGAACCCCATCCTTTTACAATGCTCCCTTCTTTGTGCTGGGCTGCTGCCTTCTCGAGACCCCCAGCTCCTGGTTATCCAGCTCCCCCAACCCCCAACCCCACTGCTTCTGCTCCTTCCTTCCTCTGTGTATCAACCTGACCTGCCTTTTCTCTGAGATGAGAGCCGCTCAATCGTTCTGTGCCTTGGGGTGGGGAATTATCCCCCCTCCCAAAAGAGGACAAAAGATCTGCATAAAATTTGCATGTTCCGATTCCTATGTATAGATGCAAATTTAGAAGCTATTACTATAATTTAAATAGAAGTGCCATAGATATCAGCATAATGAGAAGACTGTCATCAGGGGACCTGTTGCATCCGCTGTCTCACTGTTGACAGGCATCTTCAAGGCCTCCTCTGCTCTCCTTTCTTAAGATGCTTTAGCTTTAAGCCAGGCTTTGGACTGAGCAGCCCTTCACCCAGAGGACTCTTTCAAGCAGAGGAGTGTTCTCTCTGTAACGTAGCACACCTGGTCACCCTATTATATGGCCCACCTTTCTCTCACATTGACTCAGCTCCTCTAATTGCTGCTGGGAGTTTCATCTCTTGGATGAAGGACCACATAGCTCAGTGGCTGATCACATGCTTAGCATGCAGTAAGCCCCAGCTCCAGTCCTCAACATCTCCTATTGCCGATATTATTATTGCGCAGTTTGAAGCAACTGGATGAATGAGAACTGACTTTTGGAATGAATCATTGCCCACACCAATGAAAATGTTCCTTTTTTACCAAGCCTTTGGTTGATTTGATTGACATCCTATGTTCTTTTTTAAAATGTGGTGGGGGTTTTTTGGGGGGGCGGAGTTATTGGGTTGTTGTTTTTATTTTTGATCTTGTATTTTGTGGTTTTATATTTTGATTTTATTCTGTGAAACTCCCTGAGACTTCTTCTGGGTATTGGGTGGTATCATCATCATCATCATCATCATCATCAAACTTTTACTTGTAGAACTCTTCAAAACAAAACATAAACATAAAACTATACATCCAAAAATATCCATACAATATCTTGTGTTGCCCAAAAAGCCAGAGTTCCATATCACAACAGCTACTGCAGTATGAAAGGAGCATTAGAAGATGAGACAGAAATAGCATTATAATCAGGAAAACTAATGCAATACTCCTCACGTGTGAATCTGCCTAGCTCAGTTGGTTAGTTAGAGCATGGTGCTGATAACACCAAGGTTGCAGGTTCAATTCCCATATGGAACAGCTACATATTCCTGCACTGCAGGGAGTTGGACTAGATCAGGGGTAGGCAACCTAAGGTCCGGGGGCTGCATGCAGCCCAATTGCCTTCTCAATCCGGCCCGTGGACGGTCCAGGAATCAATGTGTTTTTAGATGAGTAGAATGTGTCCTTTTATTTTAAATGCATCTCTGGGTTAGTTGTGGGGCATAGGAATTCGTTCACCCCCCCCCCCCAATATAGTCTGGCCCACCACATGGTCTGAGGGACGATGGACCGGCCCACGGCTGAAAAACGTTGCTGACCCCTGGACTAGATGATCCTTAGGGTCCCTTCCAACTCTACAATTATATGATATATGAATGCATCTTCAGTGTTGCCCTTTCAGAATTCAGAATTCAACAGGGAGGAGGATGGGGACAAAACTACAGCTGATTGGCTCTGGCTGCCATTGGCTCTGGCTCCATCTATCGTTAGTCTCCCTACCAATCCTGAAGGGCACCAGCCACTGCTGTTCCTACCCAAATCAGTCATGATCCTGCAATTCAATTCATTGTCTTTTCCAACCCAGCAAATGTACCACCTCCTGTTGCAAAAACACAGTGAACTTTCTCCTGGTATAAGGTCTGCTCATTTATTAATGCTCCATGCTATATATATATATATATATATATATATATATATATATATAGACTGATCTCCCCACTCTCTCTTACATTGTAATGTCATTCTAGTAGCTGTCCTTTTTCACCAAACAGCCACCTCCTAGCTGTTAACCTTCTTCTCCTTCTTCACTTTCTTTCGTTTTTTTATTAAAAAACTGATTTCCCACCCCCAGTCTATAAAATATGCTGATTAAAAAATTCCCTTAGTACATCTTGTATCATTTAATAATATAGCAATTAAATAATGTTAACACACTGGGATGATAGCAATTAAAGGAGTGAAGCTGCTACGGGGGAGGATGAGAAAGAATTCTCCATGCTTCTTTATCTAGAGGGTGAATCACGGAAACCACGCAGTCATGATCTCAAAAGCAGACATCCCAAGCTTTCGAAAGCCCACCCTTACTTGGAAGCAAATGCCACTTCACATATGAGTAAGACACACAGTGTACATAAGAATCATCAACTAGGGCACCCTACAGGGCGGTCTTAATGCAGCTTCCAAGCTCTTCTTATCTACCCCCAGCTTAGACACCCAGTCCAGGGACAATCCTCCTTTCATTCGGAAGCGGTCTTCCACTGAGTCAGACCACTGGTCCACCTGGCTCAGTATTATCTAAATTGACCGACAGCAGCTTTCCATTGACTCAGGTAGAGGGCACTACCAGGAGATACTGGGGTTCTAAACTTAAGACTTCCTACATCCAAAGCAGATGTACTACCTATGGCCCCTGCATAACTCTTTAAAGGTCAGGATCTCTGGCCTTCCTAGTTGCCACATGTCTCTTAAAATATATATATATGCACTGCACTAGGTGCATCACACACCTAACATACGAACCTAGAAAGCTGCCTTCTTATATCAAGCAATTGGCCCATTTAGTCCAGTGTGATAGTCCCCAGGTATCTAGGGCTGCTTCCTAGTCCGGCTATCTAAGATCTCTTTTCCCCCCTTGCAACCAGAGATTGAATATGAGGCCTTTTGCTTGCAAAACATGTACCGTACTCACTGGGATTTCCCTAGCATCATCTTTCTCTCATATGAGGTAAGGTGCAAGCAATGGATCATAACCAGAGAGGGGTGAATATATCAATTTCAGTTTTTCGCTGTTTCTTGTTTTTCCAGCCTTCAGTTCTCTACATTTCCACACCAGTTTGCATTTAAAAAAAAAAGAAAAAAAAGACTAGACCAATGAAAATTAATCCACATTCTTGTGCAAATTTCTCCTCGTGTACACATTTTTGCAATGCAATTTTCTGTGATAGAATGCATTTTTTGTTTTATTTTCACTAATGTATGCATTGGTGCACACCCTTTAGTTATATGTATTTTTGTACACCTCACGTAGATGGAAAACTGCATTGCAATGTTCAGAGAGGTGCAAATTTCAAAGGATGGCTGAGCTTCAGTTTCCATATTGTTTTGAAAAGTGCAAGTGTGGCAAACTTGCCTTTAAAGGTGAACTGAATTGAAATTCTCCTTCATCCCTGATGAGAGACCACTCCTTCCCAGAACACAACAGAGGCTTTGAGAGAGTCCTTTGCTTAATGTACCTCTCAGTTGCTCCCACATATGCAAAGAGTTTTTAAAAAAATAAAAGCGCAGAACACAAAACAAGCCTGCTGCATCATAAAAAGAGCCTGGATCAGGCCAATGGCCCATGTAAACCAACTTCCTGCTCTCACAGTGGCCAGCCAGAGGGCTGTGGGAAACCCACAAGCAGGACCCAAGCACAAGAGCACTTTGACCACATTCAAATTATCAGCAACTGGCAGTGGATGCTTCTGACAGTGGATATACATAGTACATAGCTATCATGACTCTGCTCTCCACTGTTTCTCAAAGCTCTGTTGGAATTTCCTCCTTATGTGTACTTGGGGCGGACACTTTTGTTTTTCTTAATTTTCAGTTTTTGTCAATTTATTTTTTGTTCCAAACCTAAATTCAATTCAACTCCACAATCCTGAATTCAGCTTACTTCCGCACAAGGTACGCAACTGCAGGCTTCTTTAAGAAGTCTGCATGAAAATTTGCCCACCTTTTTGTGTACATACCTCTTCATGTCCAATTTTTGCAAGTGCTTTTATATGTTACATTCTTTATTGCACACATTTTCTGTGGACACTTTTCAATAATGTAGGAAGATACACATTTGCTGTTGTTATTAGAGAAATGCTTCACAAAGTGGGTGTATCTTAGGTGGCGCTATGGTCTAAACCAGGCATCCTCAAACTCGGCCCTCCAGATGTTTTTAAGACTACAATTCCCATCATCCCTGACCACTGGTCCTGCTAGCTAGGGATCATGGGAGTTGTAAGCCAAAAACATCTGGAGGGCCAAGTTTGGCCACCACTGATCTTGCCAATTGGAAGGTCGGCAGTTTGATGAGGTGAGCTGCCGTTGCTCTGTCCCTGCTCCTGCCAACCTAGCAGTTCAAAAGCATACCAGCGTGAGTAGATTAATAGGTACCACTGTGGCAGGGAGGTAAACAGTGTTTCCGTGTGCTCTGGCACTCATCACACTCTACCATGCTGCCTGCTTGTCTGTGGACAAATGCTGGCTCCCTCAGCCTGAAAAGCGAGATGAGCGCCAAACCCCATAGACTGGACTTAACCATCCAGGGGTCATTTATTTTTTAGCTTTTTACATGTAAAGTCCCTTTAAAGCACATGACTTTTCCCCAAGAATGCTGGGAACTGTAGTTTTTTTAGGGGTGCTATGAACTGCAGTTCTGTGAAGGGTAAGCGACAGTTCCCAGTGTTCTTTGGGCTATATAACGTGCTTTAAATATGCATTAAATATGTTGTGTGTACACAGCCTTATCAGTATGCCTGATGTTATCATGTTAGGGTTGACTGAACCGCTAATCAATGGCAATTCTTCTCATTACCTGATTATTCAGCATTTGCTTTCATGGTGTGGCTAACTGGGTTGCTGTATCATTCAGTCATTAAGTAATCATATCCACTTTTTTATTCTTCTTTTTAAGATGAGTTGTAAAATTATGCTTTATCAAACATCCATTACTTAGCTGTCCTGTAAATCGCTACCATCAACAAGACAGTAATTTTAAAGTCAGGAGAGCATCTTGACAGTTCTATTAGTGGATATTGACAATTCCACACACATATGCCCCATGAAAAACTCAGGTATCCTACGTTTCTATCAATACCCGATAAAGGCATCAGCGTCTCTCAAGCCATTCCCCAAATACATTCCCCCATCCCTCCCAAAGAAACACATGAAATAACACAGCACAAAATAAGTCTTCTGGTATCTTAAAGACTAACAAATTTATTATGGCATAGGGTTTCGTAGACTCCAAATCATACACAGACAAAAAGCATTATGCCTTCCTTGATAAACAGTAATAAAATACCTCTGAGAATGTGCATGTTCATATTTTAAACTCACTTAACCCACCATTATTTTCGCTCACTTTGCACCTTTGACCACTTACCAACTCTCAGTCTAACATACCTTCCATGGCTCTTGTGAAGATATAGAAAATAGTATAGAAATAGCTGCAAAAGGGGACTTACCATAGTGCTTGTGTTACAGATATCAAATTTTGGTTCCTTTAACCTGAGCAAATGTACAGAGATTCCACACAGTGGTGGAGGAAGAGGATTGTGGGGGGAGCATACTGCCCCTGGCAGCACAATCCTGGTGGGGTGCCATCGTGGTTGTCCCCCGCCTGCGCTGGGCACCAAGCCCCGCAGGTGGCGTGCTACGCCCCCAGACATGCCACGCCCCCAGACAACATGCCACGCCCCTGTGGGCGGTGCACCACACCTCCAGGATGCCCACTACACCCCTGTGGGTGGCACACCATGCCCCTGGAACGTGCACCAGCTCCGCCCCCACCTGCTCTCCGCCCCCTGGTGCCGGAGCATGAAGCTCGCCGCTGATTCAACAGACAATAACATGTGATAGAAAAAGCACTACAAGTAAAATAGAAGCTCTTTAGGACTCTGGGATTTCGACCCTGGTGTTGAAACAGCTCACCTGCCAGTCATAGCCCTGACTTTGCTCACAGTGGCTTAGCACAAACACTGCAAGGCAGGGACAATAAGGCTGGCTCATCTGCCTGCCTGTTTCGTTTATAATTTTTGTAACAGGAGACTTTTTACTAAAAAAAGAGAAAAAAAATCAGAGTCTAGGCCCCCTTGCAGCCATGGACCCTGGTGCAAGCAAATTATTATAAATTTGGCTCAAGCTGGTATAGAGGTAACTGGGGTGTTATAGTCGTGGTGGTGAATGTACATTGAGCTGAGTTAAAAACTGGATTTTTATTTTATTTTTCAAATGAGACATGGTAGACATTTGGCCTGTTAACTTGGCACTCATACATATAAAAATGAGATGCAGTTCTCGAGTAAGTGCCTGTTTGCATTCTGGAGTAGTGAATCCTGCCATCCTATGACAGCACCCAGCCTTGAAAAATGGACTATGAAGCGTTATTTTTAAATGTCAGAAGAGCCATATAATACCCGCCTGAATGCTTTGTAACAAATTATCAGATTTTATTGGACTATAATCTGAAAATCATTGCGGTGATTGCTTTATAAGCTATAACTGCTCCAGAGGGAGCAACATGAGTGGACTTAATGTGCATGAAAATATACGGATCATCCAAATAACGAAAGGGTAGAAATGCTTGACCCGTGCAGGAGGCAATTGCTGGCATGAGAGCCAGTGTAGGGTTGGGGGGTGGACCTGGGTTCAAATTCTTGCTCACCCATGAAGTTGACATATAATCTTCATAGGTTTGTGGTAACGAGAAAAAGGTGGTGGGGTTGGAATCTCTCCCCATCACCCTGAGATCCTTGGAGAAAAGCTAGTGGAGGTGATTAGAGTAGTAATTAGGAATTCATAAATTGGCTTTTTTAATCAAAAAATATGGCTATATTAGAAAGGATCAAGATCAGGGCCAGATTGTAAGTGTCTGGTTAATCAATATCTGGGAGCAGGAACTACAGTAAAGAGTTCTTCCCTTTCCTTAGCTGCAGTTACTGGAACACACATCCTGTTTGTACTGTGCTGTGTGTAGTTGTGTGGCCTGGAAAAATTCCCAGGGGCCAGATAGAGAGGCCTGTGAGACTGCATGATGAGGTGACACCTCTCATCTGATCTCCAGTTGCTCGCATTACTGCTGCTTACCAGGAGGTAGAGCGGGAAGAGCAAGGCAGTGATGAGGTCAGCATGGTGCAAACACACCAGCAAAGCTAATCTGGTGCTCCTGGTGTGTCAAGAAGCTGTCAAGTGAGCCCAGGTAGATCACAGGGCACATGGGAGGCATGGAATGCAATTAGCTTTTTGTTAACATAAAATAACAACAATGTGGAGTCCTCTGGTTTGTCTTAATCCAGCTGAGATGTTGCTGAAACGGACCACTAGCCCCACCTTTCCCCCTCTAGTCTCTCACTCTGGATAACAACAACAACAACAACAACAACAATAATAATAATAATAATAATAATAATTTATTTATACCCTGCCCATCTGGCTGAGTTTCCCCAGCCACTCTGGGCTGCTCCCAATCAAGTGTTAAAAACAATACAGCGTTACATATTAAAAACTTCCCTGAACAGGGCTGCCTTAAGATGTCTTCTGAATGTCAGGTAGTTGTTTATCTCTTTGACATCTGATGGGAGGGCGTTCCACAGGACGGGCGCCACTACCGAGAAGGCCCTCTGTCTGGCTCCCTGTAGCCTCAGTTCTCGCAGTGAGGAAACTGCCAGAAGGCCCTCGGCGCTGGATCTCAGTGTCCGGGCTGAACGATGGGAGTGGAGACACTCCTTCAGGTATACAGGACCGAGGCCATTTAGGGCTCCCGAGCCCTCCCAAGCAAACGAAGGCTGCATCGAGAGGGTAGGCTCCTCCTCTGGGCCTGTCTGGCCATTGCTCAGCATTGTGCAGGACTCTCCTAGGGCAAGGTGTCAGATGGGGAGGCGAGCCTGCAGGACTGGGACTGTCTTGCTGCTGTTTAACAGGGCCAAACTCTGACTCCTATCTATCTGAGTCTGTGCTCACGCTGTGAATCTCAGCCTCTAACCCTGTCCAGGAAGACCCGCCTTCTCCTGACCCCACTTGATCGCTCAACCCCTCTGCTTCTAGCATCTCCCAGCTCGTCCCTTCTCCAGACTGCTCTTCCATGTCCCACTACCATGATCCAAGATCTAAGTCGTCATCTTCTATGTCCACCCTGGGTGGTTCTTGGGCAGGTGGCTTCCACCACTGTTCCTCATCCAGCCAGTCCCTGACAACGTGTTTGCCCTACTCCAACTTCCTCATTGTCTTGACCCCTCCCATCTCCCAGTAAGCACCAGTGATGGAGCCGACTGGAAGTCAGGTGAGCAGTGATACCTACCATGGCTTTAACTACTCTTTCCACATGTAACTTTGGACTCTATGTGCCTCTGAAGCACTCTGTTCTGGAATTTTTTAGCTCCCTCCAAATCTTTCAAGGAACATTCCAGGGCAAGCTATAAGGGATGTGTTCAGTTCAGGTGGTAGCGCAGGAATCTGCTGTCTAGAAGCTGCTATTTATCCATCTAACCTAGCTATAATGTGATAATGCTTCTTGTCTGCTTGAATGAAGAGACATATAGAACCTTTTGGCATTTGTATGGAAGAAATGTTGAAAAGCAAAAGTCCCATTCCATCATTATGATGTCAGGTAGCACCTTGAAAGGGACTCATGATCAGTGTCAATCAGCTGATCAGTGTTGACACAAAGCCTATCTTGCCAAGAAACAGCCAAGAGCTGACTCTACACTCCTGTTCCTTTTCAGTTGCATCTTTACTGCACCACAGCTGACATCACACAGAACATCAGGTGTGGGGCAGGTGGGCATAGCTTATGGGGATAAAGCCTTGTGGACCGAGTGAGGTCTACTGACTGGGCTGATTAAACCCACAGGTGGGAGGTTCCTCACCCCAGCTCTTAAGGAAAGGGACATTTTTGTTGTTTTCTTTTCTACCCCCTCTCCCCTCAAGCCTGTACAAGGCTGCTTCAGCCCATCATCTGTGTTTCTTGGTTTAGTCATGATTGCAGCGGAGCCTGTCTGCAGATACGCTGTGCCCCTCAAAGGTTATTAAATGCCAGAGTCAGGAAGTGTCAAGCAGGTTAAGAGATTAATTGCCATGTTCATGGCTTGTGTTTCGGTTTCTGGAGGAGGCTGCAGTGGTGCGGGCAGAAATACCAAGATCATTTCCCTTGCAAGTATATGCCAGATTACCCTCTACTTACAAGGTCACAGGCTACCATATAATTAGAGTTCCGCAACGCGTTCACCTCCGACAGGCTTTTGAAATCTTGCATTACTACCTGGTGCCATGTTGGTAGAGAGGCAGAAGCGTGCACATATATTTGTTTGTTTTAAAATGCCTTTCATTTCCCATAGTAAATGTGGGTGAAAGTGTGAGGAGAGAGGAGAGAAAAAGAGAGAGGTGAGAGATAACGTAAAGATCAGATGGTGAGAGCCACAAATTGCAGCATGGCACGGAGGTGGGGAACCCTTTTCAAGCTGAGGGCCACAGTCCCTTATGAGCAATCTTCCAGGAGGTGGCCAGAGCCAGAGGCAAGAGGGAAGGAATGGAACATTGGAAGCAAATGTCACCTTTTGTCAAGGGGCTGACAGGAAGATCAGGACATTCACAGGTCAGAGAAGGAGATGTGAGGCTAAAATGCAGTTAGTTTATTAAGGAAAGGGAAAAATACAAGGAAGTTTAATAATAAACTTTTACTCCCTCCTACCCTCCACAGCCGAAGTCGGGCTCAGGGCAGCTAACATCAGAAACATAACATTGGTATAAAATCAAACAGTAATTAAATTACCTCCTAAAAACATGTCAAAATCAAATTAAAGTCTAATTAGATGGCTTTCCGCAGGGTTAGGGTTGGGAACAGTAAGTGCTCCACTGAACTGAAATTTCAGCCTTCACGACATAGGAAAATGGCCAAGTAAACAGCTATTTTTGTAGAGGAGGGTCAAGCTATTAACTGATATGCATGAAATTTCATATATAGCTATATAATCCCTAGTGTAGTAAGATAAGACCTTTGGAGCAGGCATTTTTAAAAAAAGTTTTTTTATGAACCACCCTAGTAGGGCAGTAATTGTTCCTTGAAAATTTGTCACCCCCCTACGTGATGGAACCTGGGGCGGATTGCTCCCCACTCCCCTACCTATGCCCCTGCATGTAACATCTTTCGCATTCTCGGAGTAAGTGGGGCTGGAGAGCTTCGGCAGAGAGGCTGTCCTGCTGGAGCTGCTGGAGAGATGCAGAGTCTGACTCCCTTCCGTTGTCTCTGTTGGAGCCTGCATTCAAACTAGAAACATCATCTCTCTGCCCTGTGCTGGACTACCTGCCTGCTTCTGCCCCTTCATGATTTCTCAAGTTTCCTGCTTCTAGTACCTCCCTGTTTGTCTCCTCCTCTGAGGTGTGGCCAGTATCCCACCACCACCAGGATCTAAGTCATCTTCTTCTATGCCTTCCCTGGGGGGGTTCTTGGGCAGCTTCCACCACTCTTCCTCATCCAGCCAGTCCCTGACACCTTTGTACTGTAGGTGAGTTTCTACACACGCCTGTGCCCCTCTGTATCCTTCATCCAGATAAGCAAGAGGCATTAGCAAAGTTCAAGGGCATATTCCAGCCAGGCAAAAATACTTGAGAGTGCAAGGCAGGGTCAGTAGGAGATGGTTCCTTGGTGAGAGTTCCAAGGGTCAGAGAGCTCTGGAGATCTGCATTCAAGTTCTGGGCAATTAACCAGGCATGTGATCCACAATGGTGCTTCAAATCTGCATGTTGCTGTTTAGAGAATAGAGAACAGGATGTGTAGTTGGGTCAATAATGTGAATGTGATAACACAGCGCCTCTTGATTTGCCTTGCAAAAAAACAGCATATCTGCTTTTGCAGATAAAGCAGCCCATACTTGGCATTGCAGGAAAGTGAAGCTAGCCTCCGAAAATAAAAGAAGAATTTTCACACGCCCCCTAAAGTGGCCTTGATTTAATATAGCTCAGACATCATTCTTGGTTTAGATAAGGAATTGAAAGAAACTTGGTTGGCTTTTGCAGACTGGAGTAACTTCACCCAAGTCGGCAAATGGAATGGAAGGAGATAAGGCTGTGGCTGCGGGGTTCTGACCTCAAGTCATTTAGCAGAATCTATGACTTTACAAGGATGTTGTTTGGCTTGAAATTACTCCCCTTTTATGTGGCATCCTGCTCATAACTGCCATGGCACCACTCATCCTGCCAGGCGCAGATGAAATGAGTGTCTCTCTTCTCCTCCCTGTCTCCTTCCAGCCTCCATTTGTGGCTAACCCCTAATGGAGGGGGAAAGTGCCCACAGAAAGACATCTGGGAAAGTTTAGCTGGTTAAGTCATCCAGCTGACTGGGGGCTAATGAAGTCTTACGGCAAAAGCTTTCAGTTGCATCCCACCTGGTGGATGGTTTGAGCAAAATGCTTCCTTTGGGGGCTGGACAGCTTAGGACTTCCAATTTGCTTTTAGGAAGAGAAGGAAGTTGTGGCGCAGGGGACATCGGAGGGTGAGCTCACAAATGCTTTCTTGGCTCTTTCTCACCCTAATGGCCCTTTATGACTCAAACATCTATTGACATTTATCTTTTCTCCCCCCCCCCTTATACATCTTCTTTGGTTTCTCCAAAGTGACCCCCCATTACAGGCAATTAGCATTAGCAGACAGCTCACTCAGTGTTTTAATACAGGCTACTAGCTCATTGTTGAGTTCTGTCCTAAGGCAAAACAGGAAAGTTGCACCTCATTGCATGAAAACTGCTAGATTGCTATAATGGGATTTCGACACCAACCAGCCAACCAGCCAGCACATACCAATCCAGCTATCAGCAGCAAGCTGTAAGGGAGGCATCTTCCCAGATCCATGCCAAAATAGGCTGAAGACCACCCATGGCCCTAATATAGACAAGACTGAGGTGGTTTGGTCAATGGCCTGATTCAGGGCTGGGAGAAACATGTCTGAAATCCTGGAGAGCTGCTGCCAATCAGTGTAGACAATACTAAGCCAGATGGACTAATGATCTGATTCAGTATAAGGCAACTCCCTATGTTTCATACAGAACACTGCCCAGGTGAGTGCTTTTTACTTGCCCCCATTTCTCGGGTGGATTCATTCCAATAGCTCGTTCTCTCATCTTAAGAGTCAGAAACCAGTTTGGTTTCAACTCGCTCAGTGTTTCTTTGACATTTCCGCAGTGATAACCTGCTTGCCGTGTGTTACACAGGAATGAAAGACTCCTGATCTCAAGGGAAGTGGTAAAAGTGTTGTTGCTCAGAATATTGAAGTTGACTGGACAAAGCCCTTGGAAATGCACAATTGTGGAACCATTCCATGTTGGTTCACAAGAGATTGACTAAATGCCAGTCTGGTAGGTTTAGATGAGGCAGCATTGATTTAATGAGGACCATCCATCTATCCATCATAAAGGGACTTTCACCTTGTCAGAACAGTGAGAAGGAGAGAGAACTGTCAAAGTTTGTAGAGCAGCATGCAGCAAGTTCTTGACAATGCTCACAGTAGATTTTATTGTGTGCCCAGACCATTGTGCAACAGGCCACATTCATGTCATACATTTAAAGCACTTAGGATCCCACTTTAAACAGCCATGACTTTCCACAAATAATTCTGGGAGTTTTAGATTGTTATGGGTGCTGAGAGTTGTTTGGACATCCACAGAGCTACGATTTCCCTCACAGAACTACAGTTCTCAGAGTTTTATGTGAAGAGGGATTTGCAGTTAAGCCACTCTGGAATGCAATCTCGCTTGGACTCTTTTAAGAGTCAGATGGTGGGGAGTGGTATAATTATCTTAATCTAAATACCCAAATTCCATCCACACCTCCCTCTCCATACTGCCTGATGCCCTGTGCCCTGACCCCCCAGATTGCTCCGGAACACACAACCCATCCTGTAATGATCTGGAGCTGTCTCAGCCTGACTCAAACAAAGCCCAGACCCCTCCAAATAGGCCTAATTTCATTTGGGATTTAGGCTTCAGCTGAATCCAGAGCATAGCCCTGCAATAAAATTGTTCCTCATTGAAATCCATTGATTTGAGCCTTGCCTCTTCAATCCAGGAGATGGGTGCAATGAATCTTCCTGGATCTTGGAGTCACAAGTCACTTCTTTAAATGGACCAATAGCTGAATGGAACAGCCATGGACCTGAAGACCAGAGGCAGGGGGAAACCCCAAAGGTCATCTATCAGCTTCATGGTCTGCTTCTCAGTTTCCAGAGACATCTAGGCTGGTTGCTGCTGGAAGAAGGATACCTGATCAGATCAACCATGATCAGATCCAGCAAAGATGCTCTTATTCTCATGTTTTTCTTGTGTCTTGTGACCATCCAATTGCTAGTTCAGTGTTCTATCATACGGCCCAATAGATGTCAGTGTGGTGCAACCCTCAGGACTCATCACCAGACAGAGTGTGTGTGTGTGTGTGTGTGTGTGTGTGTGTGTGTGTGTTGGGGCGTGGGGAGAGAAAACAATTAAGGGACCAGGCGGGTTTCAGGGCTAATGCTTGCTTTTGTCTTTCACTCAGCTGCCAAATCCATTCTTTGTGAATCTGATATTAATAGAAAATAGATTTCAAAACAATCAAGTCTAATGAATTTTGAATATTATTATGATTAATGCCAAGGCAGCAGCAGAACTGATTATGTGGCATCCAGAGGACTTTTTAAAAAGGGAGGAGGGTTGTTTAATTCATGTATACTCTTATTTAGAAGCAGATCTGGTCGGATATTTGAAGCGGCCAAACTGAGAGAAAGGCCATTGACAATCTTGGAGGCCATGGCTTGTGATGAACGAACAACACCATCTGTATAAAGATGTTGGAATTTGCATTTTGTGAATTCCAAAGAACAGCAAATGTTATACAGAAACTATCAAAATGTCATACATATCTATATATTCTTCTGCCACTTTCCCCCTCTCAGTGTCTCTCCCTTCTCACTCCTATGCCACGGCCACTGCTGTTGTGCAACCTGCCTTCTATTTTTCTGCCCTGCCCCAACTAAATTGTAAATCCAGGTTTGTGATGCGGCACTACTGATCTTCCAGCAGGGTGTGTACGATGTCATTCTTACATTTTTATTCTATAGAGAAAGATACTGCTCACTATTGTTATTGACACTTGCAGGCCTCTTAAGCACAGCAATCATCATCTCCCATCCTCAAGTCTGAGATATGAATTGGGAATGAGATGAAGAAGGGAAATGGTGAAATGGCTGTTGTTGTCACAAAGGCACTGGTGGCTCCTTAGAGCAAGGGAAGACAGTGATATTGCTTTATGCCATTCCAAGGAGAACGGCTTCCAAGTGTTGCAGGGTCCCAGACTGCTATTGTCTTTCCTCTCAGCAGTCTGGTGATGCTGTGTTATGACAAATTTAGTTCTCTGTAGAACAACTTCTATTATTTCTTTCAGACTTTGTTTCAGGCACATCTGTTGAACTGTGAATGTTGCGGTCAGACACTTTGGAAGAGAAACTATTGTCAGCATTTCACTTAGGTATTAGCTCATTGGCTGTTTATACTGAGCCACCTCAGCAGGTGTTCAAGTTAGCAATGGACGCCAATCTGTTTGGGCAAAAGGACCTCTGCCTCACCAACCTCACTCTGATCTCAGCCAGACCCCACCTACCTGCCTTCTTATTTATGCCCAGTCAAGGGTGTGGCTTTGGCTGTCAGCTTCCTCCTCTTCCTTAGTCTTAGTGTTGCAGAACCTATAAGGGAGGAGGATGGAGATAAAGCAAGAATAATTTGTCTCCCCATGTTATTGGTGCTGGCTCCAGCTACTTTTGCAGCTCCCTGCCTTCTGCTCTACCACTCACAATGGGCACCAGCCATCACTGAAAATTGGGCCAGAAGTTTCCCACGCATTCCCTCTCCTCGCCCCGCAAAATTGTACTAAGAATATATAAACCACCCTCTATGTTATTGTCAGCATTTCTAAACAGCACATGTGAGAAAGGGCTCTTAGGTGTAGGTGTCTTGCTGAGCCGAAGTGATTTATCTCAGGCTCTTTTGAGGTAGCAGACTTTCACTTCGAGCAACAACCCCTGCATCTCTTCATTTGCATAGGTAATTGGCAGCTTCTTAATGGCTCATTAGGATTGCTCAAAACCATAGGATAAAAACAAACCTAACAGAGCAGAGAGGAAGGAGGTGGAGGGAAGGACAGGGTCCCCTCTTGCAAATTAGCACTGCTAAATTCAAGTTGATTTCAGAATTATGGGTCATAAACCAAGCAGATTGCTAAATGAACCATACATTTTAAAAAATAAAAGGGGGGGGGTTCCCTCCCAATTACAATTCTGGGCCTTGGCATCAAGAGTTGGAGCAATTCAAAATGTGCATCTCTAGGAAAGACAAACAAAATCTTTCAGTTGCATTGTGGCCACATCCATACAATACATTTAAAGCACTATTGCTGTTTCCCCCAAAGGACAGCCCTCTTCCCTTCACAGAACTACAATTCTCAGATTGGTTTGGCAATCAATCCTTCTTGGACCATAAAGAAGGCTATTCGTCGAAGAATTGATACTTTTGAATTATGTGCTGGAGGAGACTCTTGAGAGTCCCATGGACTGCAAGAAGATCAAACCTATCCATTCTTAAGGAAATCAGCCCTGAGTGCTCACTGGAAGGACAGATCCTGAAGCTGAGGCTACAATACTTTGGCCACCTCATGAGAAGAGAAGACTCCCTGGAAAAGACCCTGATGCTGGGAAAGATGGAGGGCACTAGGAGAAGGGGACGACAAAGGATGAGATGGTTGGATAGTGTTCTTGAAGCTACTAACATGAATTTGACCAAACTGGGAGAGGCAGTGGAAGACAGGAGTGCCTGGCGTGCTCTGGTCCATGGGGTCACGAAGAGTCGGACACGACTAAATGACTAAACAACAACAACAATTTTCAACACCTTTAGCAAACTACAGCTTTCATAATTCTTTGGGGGATGCCAAGACCTTTTAAAGTGGTATCAAACTTCTTTAAATGTATGGTGTGAATGTGGCCTATGTCTTCCTTGAGCAAATCTGCCTCACACCTTCCTTTTCTTACTGTGTACTTCCCCTACGTTCATCTCATGTTGAAATCATTTGAGTCCTTCCCTCAGACTTGCCTTGGGACTTGGCAGGTTTGGAGTTTCGGGATTAGTAATGCCAAGCAAATTAAAAGGCTAAGAACTCTCCTAGTTTACAGGACCCAGATGTGTCCTCAGGAGACCTTGACATTCTTGTTCAAAAGCAAATCAATATTATTTTGAATTTGTGCTGCTTTCATGCTTGTGAAGCCTGTTTTCATCAAACTAGGAGCTCAACCTCGATGCCTTGAAGTGAGTCAAGAAGCAAATCTAGAATGAGGATTGAGAGCACTGTAGTTAATGCTGTATCAACATCCATCCTGGGGGCTTTCTAAAGTCTCAAGATATTCTGATGTGGTTACTGATCTAATAGAAAAGCATAGAAAATTATGTGGAGAAATTGGATAGGGAAATTTAGTTCTCCCTCTCACCTGACCTCACTGCTACTTCCTGGGAGGGAGAGGTGGACAAGCAAGGTGATGCATGCGGACAAGCGAGGTGTCAGCATGCCATAGACACACTGGAAGAGCCAATCTGGTGCTTCTGCTGGTGCGTTAGCAAGATGCCAACCTCACCACTTCCTTGTCCTTCCCACTCTCCCCTCCAAACCCACTTAGCACCAACCTCTGCTATTGTTTAAACCAGCCACTTTTTGCCTTTCAGTGTTCCTCCATTTTCAGTGTACTCAAACTTCTTTCTCTTCCATTCCTCAGCTGCCTTGTGTGAGAGATATGAGGGATTCAGAGCCCTCAAGTATTTGATGGTACCTTCACGTATCACCATCCTCCTCCTGCTACTGGATCTAGTCATGGTCAGCAGCCTGGATAGCTTTAGAAAGGGATTAGATAAATTCACAGAGAATAAACCTATCAGCAGCTACTACTCTTTTATTAATAATGGCTGTACTAGATGGACCATTGGTCTGATCCAGCAGGACTCTCCTTCTGTTCTTATTTATGGAGTTACAGCTCATAGCCTAAGGAAATACATTAAAGGAATTTTGCTTGATTTCACTCAAGATGTAACTATCAAAGAAATATGTATTATGGTCACGTTAGCAGCTGCAAAAACTGTATGCTAAGCAGTGGGTGATAAAGAGTGTGCTGGAGCAGAGAGACTATCTGAGGAAAGTCTGACAAATCCAAGAAATGCCGTGTGTGTGTGTGTGTATGCACACACACACACACACACAAATATATAATTGGGGAAAGGAGGGCAAATATGATTAAATAGTGCTTACAGAAAATTATCCCCCACTGGAATAACAAATATGGATACATTCCTTGATATGAATAGCAAACTCAGTTCTCCCACTGCTGGTCCTCATCTATACAAAACAGTAGCATCCATGTGCATGATGGAGGCACCGGCACACTTTGGGGAATGGGGATGGCATTTTGTGATGCCGAGCTTATCTGCACAGATTCTCTCGCCGCCACACACATTGCTGTCTTGCTTCTTAAGCTCAATGAGAAACAAGCTATTATGTTACAGGTTCCATGAAAAATATGAAGAATTCTGGTATACTATATGGATTACCATGTGGATTATTTTGCATATAATATTATATGTGGATACGGTTTCCTAAAGTAACTCACATGTAAACAGATACAAGCAATAATGCATATAACTGTATAAAAATACTCATGTACTGTCAGGGACTGGGCAGAGGAGGAATGGTGGAGACTGCCTCCCCAGCCTGACCCTTCCAGAGAAGAGGAAGGCAGTTTAGAATTACAACAGGGGTTTGAGGGAGGTCACCGCTCAGAGGCAGATGAGGGGGAAAGTTGGGAGATAATGGGAAAGGAAGAGGAGGAAGAGGAAGCAACAGGGGGTGACAGCTGATGGACACAGTGTCTTTAGAAAGCATTTCAGACTCCCCCCTTCTCCCAGAACCTGGTGAGCCTTGAAAGTAGATGGGGAAATCTTTTCCTCTCTCTCTCATAAAACTAGAACTCATGGGCATCCAGTGAAGTTGATCATTAGAGGATTCAAGACAGAGAAAAGAAAGTTCTTCAAACAACCTCCCACAGGAGGCAGTGATGACCACCAACTTGGATGGCTTTCAGAGAGGATAGGACAAATTCATGGAGGTTAGAGATATTGATGACTACTAGCTAGAATTGCTATGCTCTCCCTCCACAATCAGAGGCTGTAGAACTTCTGAACACCAACTGCTGGAAAACCACAGGAGGGAAGAGTGATCTTGTGCTCCAATCCTACTTGCGGGTTTCCCAGAAGCATCTGGTTGGCCATTATGAGACTGGATGGGTCAGTGACCTGATCCAGCAAGTTCTTATTATGTTCTTACTGAAATTCAACCATGAAGTCTTCAAGAGGGCTTATGATTAAAAATAAAGTATTTAAACACAGGAAGCCGAATCAGGCCAATGAATGATATCCAGTAGTAAGAAGGCCAGGATTTGGCGTGGTGTGCACTAATATTGTTTGGATCACTGGATTAGCAGTGGCCTGGAGGGAGTTAGCAGTTATGTTATTTACTTTGATTGGGCTGTTTTGTCTATGCTACTTATTAGTACCTATGCCCTTCATATCCAATTTCTAATCTTTGAATTATTTACCTAATTGTCAATGTATTGGCAAAGATTTGACACTGATGTTGGTTGGATCACCAGATTAACACCACCCTTGGCAGCCATATAATGAGAAACTTAGTCTAAACGCCCACCCACTGAAATTCTAAAGGAATCCTTGACTGCCCTGAGAACGAGGCAGAAAAATGGAAGCCTCTTTCGCAGAAGAGGAAACCCTTTGAGAAATTGCAGGACAGGTTTTTTGACACGGCCCTGGTGCTAATTTGAATACCAGCAAGATAAGTTGAGCATGGCATGGCGTCCTTAATGAACAAATATCATTTCCCAGTCATTTTGTATTCAGGTCCCCACTCCTCATCCTCTCCCATCCCTGTTACCGCAAGAACCTACGGCTTCTCCCTCTCAACATACTCCAGATTGATTGATTGACTAGTGCGAATGCTCAGCTCCCCATGTACAGAAAATACATAATGATTCTCTCTAGAGCCAAGGACGTGAAATGTAAATTCCTCTACAAAAGAGGGGGAAACAAAGGCTGTTTTCATACTGAGGCTTGTTAAGCTCTGCACAGTTTTATTCCAGTGCCTTTGGCAATGCATGCTGCTCCTGGTGACTCCAGGTGCTGCATGCAGGCATGGAAATTTGTGCTCAGCGGATTATGCTGTTCTTGAAAGAATCCTCCGGTGCTCCAAATGTATTTTAGCCAGGACAAGCGGATTTATCTTCCTCCTTGGCCACAGCTCCCATAACATCCAGCTCACATTGATTGCCAGCAGGTTGCCTGCCTTAGCCAAGCAGTTTTGGGGGGAGAAGAAAGGTCCTCTTTGTAATTCTGAGCTTTACTTTCTGGAGCTGGCTTGGCATAGCAGGTAAGAGACTGAGGTCAGGAATTCCCTGCTCCAAATCTCACACCTGCTATGAACTCACTAGGGTCCCCTCAAAACTCCTTCCTCATTATGCATTCAGGATGATTTGTGCACGTGATGGTATTGGGGCAGTTATATGCGATCAATACTGTTTGCACCTGCAAAAGTTTCCAGGGAAGACATGCTGCTTAGTTTCCAACCGATGCATGCCCCAGAAATTAATACTGAAATCCTGTAACTTTTTATACAAATGTTTCAGGTGGGGGAGAAGTGGGGATTGTCCCACTTTTGTTGTTCCGTTGTGCAAAAATGTCATTCCATACAGCGATAATGCAGTTCTTCCTGAGGCTTACTCAGATTTAGAGGAGATAGGAGAGCCATCTTCAAATATCTAAAGGGCTACCATGTGGAAGCTGGAGCAAGCTTGTTTTTTTCTGCTTGGGAGGGTAAGACCCGAACCAATGGATTCAAGTTACAAGAAAATAGATCCTGACTGAAAATCAGGAAGAACTGTTCCTGAGAGCTGTTGAACAGTAGAACAGATTCTCTCAGAAGGTGGTGCACTCTCCTTGGAAGTTTTAAGCAGAGGTTGGATGACCACGTGTCATGGATGCTATAGTTGTGATTCTTACATTGCAGCGGGTTGGACTAGATGACCCTCAGAGTCTCTTCCAACTCTACAATTCTATGATCCTTTGATGATTCATTGGGATTAAAAACTGCACCTCTAAGGCCCTATTCAAATACCCCCCTCTGATGGCAATAACTTTGTATGAAAGGAAATAGGATCCTTTCCCTCTGTCACATTACTATTGGGATTTACTTCTATCCGACATGTATAAGATTGTAATGTAAACCTTATTGCCCTAAAACAGCAATGTATTGTTTCCTTACAGCACACCACATTTATGTAGACTTTATGAAGGTCTATATTACCAGTGTTCTTTCTTAACCACACATAGGTTTTTTGTAAGTATGCAAATGACTTGATTTATGCAGTTACTCAAACATACTTATCTTTAGAATTATTGTTTCTTGCACTGAAGGAAAATGGATAGTCTTTCCCCTACACACACACTTCTAAACGCTGGCATCTCCATATCTCTCAAAGCTGCGAATATCTTATTCCTTTCTTAAATTATGTGTTCAATAATTTTCGTGGTTTTCTATTTCTTCCAGTTCAGTCTGGTGCATTATCTATGACCGTATTCATATCACCTCCTAAAATAATTTCCCTTGCATCAAAATCTATTACAATGTTTGCAAGGCTCTAACAAAAATAATAATCTTTTGCTCAGTATTGAGTATATAGCCAACCCATTCTCAGTTTCATCCCTTGATGTTCTCCTTTTGTTACAACATATCGATCAGCTGTATTCAAACAGGCACTGCTAATCTCGATAAATTGAGCTTCTTTAAATAAATAGCTGCTCCTTGTCTGTGTTATACTAGATGCAGCAGAAATGCCCCAATTTGTCACCCCCCTCTTAATATCTGTAGGTGATACGGGCATGGGTATTTGTTGGGATGTGGGTTGTCTGTGTGTACCCTGAATTGTTAGGTGAATCAGGGTGATTCAGGGAAGGTTCTCACATTCCTGAGTTGGACTCCACTAACCCAGAAATAATACCTTGGGTTAAGAACTTTGCTTCAGGATGAGAACAGAAATCGTGCAGCAGTGGCATGGCGGCAGTGGGAGGCCCCATTAGCTAAAGTGGTGCTTCAGGTTAAGAACAGTTTCAGGTTAAGAACGGACCTCTAGAACAAATTAAGTTCTTAATCAGAGGTACCACTGTATTAACAAGGCATCACAAGGTGAATCAGGGTTCTCTACTCAGGACTCTGGTTTTGCAAGGGTTCTAAATCTCATGGAGAGCCTTTATGAGTAGATATGAGGCTCCTTGTTTCAGACACCACCCTCTGACCCATGTGTTCTGGTTTCTTTTTTTCCCCTGGTGTAATTCTGTACGCTGTTAACAAAACTTGCCTCATCGGTGGATGTCACAATTCCTGCTGGATAACTGTTTCTCATCCCTGCTTTGCTGCTGTCATTTCCCATTGCTGGTTCCCACAATGCTATTCTGTTTATCTTCCAGTAGGAATGCAATGATCTTGATTCATTACTTGCACATAACTCACTGCAACTTGATTAATTTCATGTGTCCCAATGAATCACTTCTACCTTTCTCAAAACGGTGACTAATTTCCCAATCGGAAACAACCATGTCTTTAAAGAAGTATGATATAAACCTACTTTGAAAGCCCTGTGCAGATACCCTTGAGGCCAAGGATAATTGTTAATTAACTATACAGAGGAAGAAGTGGGGTCAGTTCTGTTGGCCTCACTCCTGGCTTTCACAAGTCTTCCAGTCTGGTTCTTCCATTTACTGAAGTGGGAGAAGGGGAGAGAAAGGAACTGGGGAAGTCTTGAAAGATGTAGGATGGTTCCAGAGTGAGTGAAAAATGGAACCCAAACATTTTACATTTGTATTTATTCATTTATTTCTATTTATGAATGACTTTCTATGAATCATTCCATCCCACTTTCAGTACTGGGATTCGCCTGAATGGAGGCAGTAAGGATGCAGGAAAAATTTGATTCAGTTTGCACTGGAAAAGCCAACACTTTCCTAAATTATATGTGGCTTGAAACACTACCATCCTTCAAAATTTGCCCTTACCTACATTTCTGCAATGCAGTTCTCCAGCCAAGTAATGTCTACAAACCTGCATATAGTAGGCTGGATGTGCATGCAAATGTATATATTAGTGAAAAAAAATATACAAAAGAAGGCATTCCGTCAAGGGAAAGTGATTTGCATTCATGAAATGCATGTATTTGTTTTGTTTATTTATTGCTTTTATATACTGCCAAGGCACCCATGAAAATAACATGTATATTAAAAGAAGAAAAACACGAACATGCTGATGAATTGTCATGAGTACTTTTATATAAAAAAGTACACTAGTTCGAGAAGATGACATTGCAATGGAAGGATGGTTCCATGCAGCCCTGCTGAAATAACATAGGAGATAGAGAAACTGAAAGAGCAATGGGTATTATAAAGACATGGATAGGATAAAAGACCTGGCAGCTGGCAAAATCTATATGTGTGTGTGATTATGTTTAGTTGTCTAGTTATATTTTGTTATGAAAACCAATAAGAAAATTATTGAAAATTATTGTACACTGATGTGGAAATGATGGAGAACTAAATTTAAGCCTGGGGAAAATGAGAAAGGGAGAGAAAGTGAAACAGACAGAATTGCCCACCCCTAATAAATGGTAAGCTTGTAGGTCTTCACTTCCACAATTCTCTGCAGATGACCTGGCTGATGTGTGGCATTGGGGATCAGGGCTAGCTTACACGATTCCTTTTCCATGTGTTTGATTATCCCCAGAATTAATATTGCCTCTGCATGGCTTATGAGTTCTATTAAAGAAAGTGCAGAATGCACAAATTCCATTTCAAATGATTTTGATGTCCTTGTGATTCATCTGTAAACATAATCCAAAACATTAAGGGTAACTCATGACTATGCAGAATGTGATGCACTATAAGAGAAGTCTTGCATGGTGCACATTTAGATTGCATAATATTGCTCCTGTCCCCTTATGAAATTAATCAGCCAAAGTGCTAAACCCATCCAATATTCAGTGCTTATTTTCCTCTTTTTAAAAAAGAAGCGCATTATATAAATCACTTCCCAGCTCTTGTTAATTGTATAGCTTAGGAGCAGAGCCCAAACTCTGTAGTGCAGTCCAGTAGTGAGTACAATACATAGCTGTGAATGTTTCAGCTTCTTTCTGTTTACTCAGATGTTTCCTTCAGTAGTTGTCATTTAGTCCATAGCAGTTGATAAGCCAGGGGTCTTAAGCAGTCTATTCATCAATTAACTGTAAATCTCAGTTTAATACTCAGAACTTCAGAGGTCCTGCTCTATGGACATAGCTTAGCCTTGACCAAAAAAAGAGTACTGATCAGATTCTTCTTTTCCTGTTGGCCAGGTGGGGAAATGTTGTTCTCTAACAAGGATGTTGGAAAAGTTTGACTGAAAGAGAAATGGGGGCAAAAATTGCTGATATTCACTTTTGATGCTGCGAATGAAAATTAACCCAGCGAATCCAACTGGTATTTGCTGCTGTAAATGATACAGACTTGATTAAGTCCCAGCCCTCTCATCTGCATTGTGTTTCCTTTCTATGTAAATAAATCGGGTGGAATCTAATTAATTAATTATGAAAGTTTTGTAAATTCATCACAAGATGAATAAGGCCATTTTTTTGGCAAAAGACCTAACTGTAGCGGAATAGAAACAGTGCTGTGTGGCATGAATAAAGGGCTGGGAGGGAAATGATGCCTCTTTACATCTCTATTTTCAAATAAGGAATTTGAGACAGGGCCTTTGTTAGTTCAGCCCATGCTATTCTGCAACCTCTCTTTGAATCCCAAGGGCAGGCCTTCAAAATCTTTCCTAGACTTTGCTCATTTTGTACACATAAATCCAGGCTGTTTCCCCCTCTGCTTTTATGCATCCACCTGGTGCACAGAAATAACTTTTAAAAAGGAGGGAGGAAACTCTGGTCCCAGAACTATTTTCCTCCTCCCTCCTGCCATCCCCAAGAGGGCTGGAGCCATGATACAGATGTTTCAAGAGCTGGGCAAACATCACTGCTTCAGAAGCACAACGAGTCTTTTAATCTCCCTTGTTATGCTCCCATTACCATAGTATATGTAAGGGCCGGCTCGTCTTCCAAAGACTGCAGCTGCAAGTTACTCGTGTGCGCATACCATGACTTCAAGTGGATTGATGCCATTTTATAGACTTTATAAAGAGTGAGCAAGCCAAAAGAGAAAAGCCTAGCACAAAAATAGCCATAATAGGCATAATAGGAAAATCGGCTCATGCTTTAAAAAGTAAGTAATTTAAAGCAGGAAATCCAAATGCCTTTTCAGATTTCTATGTCTCGTCATCAAGCTGCATCCATGCCAAGAATCAGTGGAAGCACAAGAAGGGAAAGGTGCAGAACGTGTTGTTAAGATTCCACAGAATCTGAGTGTTATTAATATATGTTAAGAGTTCACACAAGTTTCTAGGCCAGGTGTCAGCAAACTTTTTCAGCAGGGGGCCAGTCCACTGTCCCTCAGACCTTGTGGGGGGGGGGCAGACTATATTTTTTTTTGGGGGGGGGGAATATGAACGAATTCCTATACCCCACAAATAATCCAGAGATGCATTTTAAATAAAAGCACACATTCTGCTCATGTAAAAACACCAGGCAGGCCCCACAAATAACCCAGAGGAGCATTTTAAATAAAAGGGCACATTCTCCTCATGTATATACACGCTGATTACCGGACTGTCCGTGGGCCAGATTTAAAAGGTGATTGGGCCGGATCCAGCCCCCGGGCCTTATTTCTAAGCCTTCAGAATTGCAAGTCTGCAAGGGCAAAAGCCAAGAGTAGAGATACCTCCTTCTCACATTTTGACCCTGTAGCCTTTTCATTTCTCCGCCTGTTCAGTATAATAGAACAATGATCCTCCCTTACACTGAATAGGTGGAGATTTAAAAGGTATAGAAGTGGGTCGTTTTCTGTGTTAGCTTGGGGAAAATGATCCAAGATCAGGGGTAGGCAACCTAAGGCCCGGGGGCCAGGGCCGGCCCAATTTCCTTCTCAATCCGGCCCTTGTACAGTCTGGGAATCAGTGTGTTTTTAGATGAGTAGAATGTGTCCTTTTATTTAAAATGCAACTCTGGGTTATTTGTGGGGCTTGCCTGGTGTTTTTACATGAGTAGAATGTGTGCTTTTATTTAAAATGCATCTCTGGGTTATTTGTGGGGCATAGGAATTCATTCATTATTATTTTTTCAAAATATAGTCTGGCCCCCCACAAAGTCTGAGGGATGGTGGACCGGCCCACGGCTGAAAAAGGTTGCTGATCCCTGTCCAAGATTATCCACTTTTCTATCTAGTATATTTCCACGTTTAATCCAAGACAATTTGGGGAGACCTCTCCCATCTCTACCCAGGATATTTTCAAAACCTCCCTTGCTGTAATAAGCTAGCATCTTGGAAAGAAAGACTGTAGCTGAGACATTCTCCCAGAGTTACTAGTGTTCAATTTGTGTATGTGTGTATATAGCATTCAATGATCCCAAAGCTGAACTTGACTATGGCCTGTTCTCTTACAGTTCTAATAACCAAAGTCTTGTTGTGTCTTGTGCTCCATCATGCAGGTTGGAGGTCACACCATGCTCCCCATCCGTTGGATGCCTCCTGAGAGCATCATGTACCGCAAATTCACGACAGAGAGCGACGTCTGGAGTTTTGGGGTGATCCTCTGGGAAATCTTCACATACGGGAAGCAGCCATGGTTCCAGCTGTCAAACACAGAGGTATTGGGCATGTAGCAGTGGGTGGGTGTGGGGGACACACGCAGAAACAATCTCCTGGCACTGCAAGGGTAGTTAATATCAATTGCAGGAAGCTTTTGCCCAGTGTAGGGCTTGAACTCACAATCCTGAGATTAAGAGTCTCATGCTCTACCAGCTGGTCCAGAGGCATTGAAACAGCCAAGGGATACAAGGCCGCAATCCACTATCCAAAAGCTTGGATAGGCAGAGACCAATGAAAATTGTAGGAAATCTATGCAGCAGTTGAGCAGGTGGCAAGCAAGCAAGTTTCCCAATTCCACCCTCCATAGTCCTGGGTTTCAGCATCCTTCCAGTTAGAACCGCAGAAAAATAAAATAACCTTGTAGGGAATTATGGAAGAAGAGAAAAACCTGTTAAGAGAGAACTGCTAGACTACATTTAGAGGTATCTGCAGAAATATCTTGTAAGGCTTAGCAGGAGATGCGACTCATGTGGTGTGAGATGCAAAATTGACTGAGGTGTGAGGGATGAAAACTTGCTCAGATTTGTCCTTCTGTGTACCTATTAGATTTTCAGCTCTGCCTTTAAAAAAAAAAGGGTGTGTGTGTGTGCATTTTTCTGCTTTCCAGATAAACATTCCTCTCCAGATAAACATTTGTAGACAGAGAATAATTGAAGGTGTTTATTTCTATGCCTAATGCAGGTCCTTCTGTGCTCTCAGTGCTGCCTGTTACTGTCATTTAACATATCATGCACAACACACACACACCATGCATTTGTGGGAAACACTTGGCCTAGGTTTGATGTGTGAGTTTGGCAGGAGGAATATCCAATCCTGTTTCCAGAAAAGCTGGTCTTAGGAGCAGCTGAGGGAAGAAATGATGTAATTTTGTCATTTGGAAACAATTCAGAATATTCTCAAGGTTTGCTTTTGAAGTTTGTGAGGGATGCTCTTGAAAGACCTACAGATCTTGTGGGTAGGGACATAGCTTAGAATGTTAGAAGAACAGTAGCTCCATGGAAAAGCATCTCCTTTACATGCAGAAGGTCCCCTGGCACAGTCCCTGACATCTCCTGGTGAGGTTAGGAGAGAACAATGCCCAGAACCCTGGAGAGCTGCTGCCAGCCAGTGTACACAGTACTGAGTTAGATGGACTAATAATCTGGCTCAATATAAGGCAGTTTCCTATGTTCTTGTGTTTGGGGAAGGACCATAGCTCAATGGTACAGCATCTGTTTTGCTTGTAGGAGGTTCCAGGATCAGTCCCCAGCATCCTCAGATAGGGAATGTCTCCTGGCTGAAACCTTGGAAATCTGTTGCTGCCAGTCAGTGTGGACAATATGAAACTATGTGGACCAATGGTCTGACTTGGAATAAGGCAGCTTCCTGTGTTGGGGCAATAAGCATTGGCCTCCATAATCACATGCCTCTATCAGGTTCAATCTCTAGCATCTCCAAGTAAGTCTGTGTGTAGGGTGGAGGGGAGAAACTTTGGCTTGAAACCCTGGCAAGTCACTGCCAACTACTGTAGATAATACTGAGATAGATGGACCAATGGCCTGATTCAGTATAAGTAGCTAAGCGTGGTTACTTCACATTTCATGGAAGGTGAAATTTCACTGGAACCTTGTACCTGCTATCCAACAGCAGGGCTGGAGCCATCACATTGACAGACACCTCTCCCTGTAGCCACCACCACTCTTGGCTTTGTGACTACATAGCTTCGTTTGCCTGTCTTGTTTTTATCACCCCTCTCTCTTCTCTTTGTGTTCCACAGAGTTTCTTAATCTCTCTACCCTTTTTGCTATTTATATGCAAACATCGGAATGATAACTATCTGTTTGAATGTGTGGCAGTGCCCATTACTATTCAGAAGCAATAAGCTCTGGGGACCACCCTCGCTGGGTTTGGCTGCCTTCAGTGCATTGTTTGAGATCTGCTGCTATTGGCAGTGCATGTCAGGTCATTGGGATGCCACTGCAGTGCTGCTTTTGAGCTTCAGACAAGGGAGAGGGGGCAACCAGTAATAACAGCTGCCTGACAAATCCTACCCCCACCCCAGTTATCTTACCTAGGAGTAAGAATGGCAAGAGAATATAGGAATAAATTCTGGAGAAACAGGTGGCCCCTGTACAATATTGTCAAGAGAATACTTACCTCCCACAAAAGCTAACTCGAGCAGGTTTTCCTTTCTTTTTTTAAATAAACAAAGCAGCAAACTAAAATGCTTCATAAAAACAGTCATAAAGGCAAGGAGAATAAAAATACACGATAAAAAAATGAAGCTAAAAAAAGAATGAACAGCATAACATTTATTACCTGGTGGGATACAAGTTTCACATTTATAGAAGATATGGCAAATATTCATAAACGATGCCAGATAACTATGTTTGGTAGGAATGTGCTAACCATGAGATAGCCCCCAAGCAGATTCAAATTCTGAGGAGTCCACAATGCCCCTGGCAGCATGTATCTTAAGGGTCAGTTTTTCAGGGATGACAATAAACTTTACTTTTTAAAACGAGAAGTCCAAAGAGTAACAAAAAGTGCTCTTCCATCCTTGAGCTATTATGTAATGAGCAACAACTAGCAGATATAAAATTAATTGTTGGCAAATAGGTTTGGCATTAGCACCATCAAAAGCATATAAAAGATGTAACTTAGGGTCCAAAATGACACGTTTGCCAATAATAATGCTAATTCCTGTTAAAGCCTGGACTTACAGAACTTGTGCATATAGTTAAATCCCCTATGCCAGTGTGTTCCTTGTACCCTACAACCCTTCCAGCATACGGGAAAGCCAGATATTACAATATGAGCTAGTCAAACCAAGGTTAAAATCCAGCAGTAGCCCACATTCAAAGAATTCTCCCTAAAGTTAGCAGAAACACATCTGGAGGGGCAAGTGGACCTGACCTTAAGACACTGAGGTTTTGAGTTTATTTCAGAAGAACCATTGTCATTTTTTGCAGAATATTATGTTTCAAAGTAAAAAAAAATAAGAATCCCGGAGCAGTTTTGTTTATTGTTGTTAATAATTGTAAAATGCTTAAATCACACACATGCTCATCTCAGGTGGGTAAACTTTAAAAAGATGATTCAGGGTGTATGTGACTTTTCTGTTATGCATTGCAGGTCATCGAGTGCATCACCCAAGGCCGAGTCTTGGAGCGTCCTCGAGTCTGCCCCAAGGAGGTTTACGACATCATGCTGGGCTGCTGGCAGAGGGAACCTCAGCAGCGGCTGAACATCAAGGAAATCTACAAGATCCTTCATGCCCTGGGCAAAGCCACACCAATCTACCTGGACATCCTTGGCTAGCAGCGGTCCCTTTCCTCCAACACCGTTGCTCTGCCCTTCTTCTCCCCCTCCCTACCTCTCCCTTGACCTCAAGCCAACATATTCATATAAACTCAAGTGCCTGCTACACGTACAACACTGAACAAATAAAAAGACAATTACAACTTCAAACAGAAAGGTCCTGACAACCCACCTGTAAAGCAGCTTGGCTTACATATATATATATCTAGAGATAATATATATAGAGAGAAAGATATATTCACCTCCCACCAGAAGCTGCCATTACAGGAAAATGTAAGGCATTATAAGAAAAAAGGAGAGAGCGAGGGAGGAAAAAGAACCTACAGTATTAAAAAGGAACAAAAAAAAGAAAAAGGGAAAACAGGATCTTTTAACTCAAGGTGTGGAACTGTGAATCCTACTGCGCTCTTTTGGTTCCAGTTGCTGGGTGGAGCTCAACCCACTTGGGAACGCTAAGAGATAATCCCGCCAAAAAAAAAAAAAATTAAATTAAATTAAAAACTGGCGAGACTGTGCCTGATCTGTAGCTGCACTTTGTGGGCTCCGTCCCCTGGTGCAGAACTGGCAAAGACTGGGCTCTGATCCAGGGTGATGCCCCCTGGAAGAACTTCCTTTTACTGACCCCCAACCACCTTCGTATTGCCCCCCCACCCAGACCCGACTTCTACTTTCAGCATTTGGGGACAGATGCTGTTCCAAAAAAGCCCCAGTTTGCTGATTCTTTCACATGTGTAGACTTTATACAGTTTTGTTTTTCGTTATTGGAACATATACAGTTCGAAAGGATCATCACCTACGGGTAAACAAACAAACAAACAAACCAGAAACAGAAAATAGCCACTAGACCACAAGGAAACAAGAATGGATGTAGTATTCCTGCTCCCCTTATTTACCTGTTTCAGTTTTTTATACATATATAAAAATAATAGTGAATGAACCAGAGTCCTAGGAATGTTGCCAAGGTCCCGAACAGTCGTCTACAAGAACCATCCAGGGAAAAGGCATATGGGGAGAGGACAGCCTTGGCACAACCCCCTGGATCCCACCACTTCTGTGTGTCCACACAGATCCAGCATTCACCACCATAACCTCAATGTAGCCGTCGGTTCCAAACAGGGTGGCTTGGAAGCCATGATCTCAGTGGAGGAAGTCTGAGAAAAAGGAAGAGCAACCCAGCCATTCAGATAGACCTATATATATGTGTACACACACGCACACAGGCCCAAATCTGTCCATTTCCTTATTGCCCTTCATGCTAATTTATACTGCACATTTCCGTGTACAGAATACTTCGCAATCCTCCCTTTGATCCTATTGTGGTAGATAATGTCTATCCCTGTTTTGGATACGTTGGAGACCTAAGGCCAACAAAGATGACAGAGAGATACTTGCCTGAAGACCACACAGTGAGTTCATGGTGAAGCACAAAGTTGAATCCAGCTCTCCCCCAGCCAATGTTGAGGTCCACTGTGGGTTACTCTTTTATGTCTCTCTTTTATGTCTTAACTGCAGTGAAGGATAAGTTTCTTCTTTGGAATCTGGCTGAAATACTGATTGGAGGAGCCAAGGGAATACTTATCCTAGATCAGTTGGTTGCTACCTCTCCCCTCTCCTTCCCACCCCATCCTGCTTATCTCCTCTCCCTTCCAACTATTGCTTCAGTTTGTTGTCTCTTATATTTCTGCATGCTGGGGCGGGTGGCAGGGGTGGGTTTGGGGGCTGTGTGGCAGTAGGACATGCATCAGCGCCACTTGTCTTTTCCAGCTTTCCCTTCCAGTTGACATGCCTCTCATGTTGCTAGGTTCCTGGAAAAGGATAGAGGCATTTGCTTTTGAGCTGCTGTGAGCTGAAGAGTAGCTCCACAGGCAGTTTGTTGGGAGGTTTGGGGAGAGATAGGAAGGAAGGTCCTTTGGGAAGGAGGAGGCTCAGTGAACAGCTATGGTGGCTTGCCTTGCATCTCAGTGAGCCCTGGGCTAGGCAGTGAAGGATTGCCAAGAGGGCACTCTCTGAACACCCCATATTCTGTCAAGGTGAAAGACCATAGATCAGTGGCAGAGCATGTTTTGCATACAGAAGGTCCCTGATTCAGTTCTGGACATCTCCAGGTAGATCTGGGAGAGACCCATGTCTGAAATCCTGCAAAGTTGCTTCTGGTCAGAGCAGACAACACTTTGCTAGATCGATGCTATGCAAACTCAGAATCAAGCAGTTCCTTATGTTCCTATGTTCAAATCCCAACCACACAGTCTTTGAGGCATCAAACCTTTCTGGTTGATATCTTTCCTATCTAATCATGACGAGGACATTGCATGCTGTGCAGAAGCCCTTGCCAAGAGGAGGAGGGAAGCATGCTATGTCAGCAGGTCTCTGAGCCACCATTGAGCAAATTTCAGTGGTAGAGCTTTTGTTTTGCATGCAGGAGGTCCCAGATTCAATCACTTGCATCTCCAGATAGAATCGGGGACATTCTTGCAGGAAATCCTGGAGTTCCACTGTCCATCAGTGTAGACAGTATTGAGGTTCATAGACAAAAGGTCTGTCTCAGTATAGGATGGCTGCTTATGTTCAAAGCAGATACAAAAGAGTGTAAATGATACAGATTTGTAATGGATTTAATATTCTCAATGTGTTTCATGGTCCCTTTAGCACCTTCCTCTTTCCCAAATCAACACAGTTGTGTCATTTAATCTAGGATGAGTTTGTATGCTTATTGCTGGACCAAAGGGGCTTTAGATTATCTTTCCCATTTTATTATGGATTTTACAGTTATAGCTCTAAGAGATCTGTGCATAACCGGGAGGAGGTCTTGGAATCCAGGATTGTCCAGAAAGAGGGAACCCTGTGGCTTATTTTGACTGTGATAGCTGTGTGCTTAGATCAGTTTCCAGAAATGAAGTCATTTGCAGAGTCCATGAAGTGGCATGGGAATTGTAAAAGGTTCCAGGGTTGTTCGGAAAGAGGGAACCCATGATTACCATTAGTTTTTAAATCATTATTATTTATTCAACACCATCAATGTACATGGCTCTGTACAGGAAACCACAGAAGGAACAGGAAAGGAGATGGCAATGGCAACAAAGAGCAGATGAAACTTATCCTCATGTTGGCTTTGTTACAAATTTGAAAGTTATTGCCAGCTGATTCAGATGAGCTAGTACATTCAGTTCATTCATGAGAAATGTCTTTAAAAGACAAATTTAAAAACAAACAAACAAACATGGATGTGTTGGCTACCCAGCCAGATGGGTGGGCTAATAATAATAATAATAATAATAATAATAATAATTATCCCAGGCTCCTTCGGGAGGAAGGGGATGCTATGGATTCAATAAATAAATATAATTAACATGTGGAAAATTTGTTGCCCATCTAAGGTTTATAGCAGGAGTGGGGAGCCTGTGGCCTTCAGATAACAACATAGGGACTGCAGCTCCCATCAACCCCAGCCAGCATGGCCAGTGGGCAGAGATGATGGGACTTGTAGTCCAGCAACATCTGGAGGACCATGAGTTCCTCAGCCCTGGTGTAGAGGATGTCATTCCCCCCCACCCCCCCCCGAGTCTCACATTTTCCTTTACGGTCTATAATAATCCAGACTGTTATTTTTCAATCTCAGCTCCACCATCTGCATTCTTCATTACTCACCACCTTTCTGCAGCATTTTTGCAAACTGGAATTATCCCTCCTTAAACATTCCATAGGATGTGAAGTATACTCTTTTTGTATGGTGTTCATGGAACTGAACTGAGGGCGGTAGTTTAGGGATGAATGGCAGCATGGGTAAGAATGAATGACCCAGGCAGAACGGGAGGCTGCCATTTGCAGAGAGACATCCTGGAGACAGAGATTCATGCACTCACCTGGTCCTATGATTAGCCCCACCAAGAGCAACTGTGATGATAAATAATGAAAAGAACTATCAAACACAAATTGATAGTTTATTTTGAACGAGAGATTTAGTAAAGATCAAGGTGAAGTAATTCACCATTAATGCATGTCTCCTGTCTCATTCAAAGCCACTTGTAGGGTATTGGTTAGCAGGAGGGAGGTCTGTTGTGGTTTGATGGGCTGCAGAAGCATCAGTACATTTCTTGGGATCTTTCTGGGGCAGTTTTGCTTCAACTGGAAAGTCTAAGCACTGTTTGACCCACTGGAAAGCTTTTGTTGGAAGTGAAGCTTATGTGAGTCTGGAAAGGTTAAGGGTTCCCTAAGTACTGAAGAGAGGGATGGCTTCCTATAATTCAGGGTTTTAATGATGAGATGAGTATTCAGTATGGTGAAGCTCTGCCATTCACTCTATCAGCTGAATGTGTTTCAATTGCTACTCAGCCCAATTGGCAGGTCAGGAGGCCTTTCGGAGCTGCGTAAATCATGTCATGTACCATGGACAGCTCCCAGTTCAGGACTAGGGGTAGGTTTCAGTAGGTTTTCATACTCCTGGGATTTCCTGGAGATATCTAGAATACCATTGTCCAGTTGGAAATCAGGAAAATTTCGGCAGTGCCATTTTTGCCAATTTCCCATAAAAATAGCTCAACAAAACAACTTAGCCCCCCCCCCCCAAAGCTCAACAATGTTTCTGTCCAGATTTTCACTGTTTAAAATATGGCAACCCTAGTTTCAGTAGTTTGTCCTGCACTTGCCAGCAATTGCCCCTACCTGGGATATAATTCCTCAGTGGGCCCTCAACCATTACCCTTCCAGTCACCTGTACTGTTGGCTTCCAATAGGTGGCTCCCAGCTAATACTTACCCACTGCAATTTGGGTAAGTCAATTATTTGCTTGTGGGGACAGGGAAGAGAACACTTATTTCTAGAGCCCCCTCCTTTGTCCAAAACTCAGCACCTACTTCTCTCCAAATTTAGGTTGTCCACGGCAAAAGTGTGCTCACACACAACACATGTCCAGTCACAATTTATTAGCAATGTGGTTAAAGGAAGCTTCTTAAATGCCTGTTTTTGAAAGTGAATTTGACACATGCAATCCATACCTATATTCCAAACAAGAGCCATTCTCTCCTCCAATTAAAATCTGAAATAAAGAACCCCTCTTTCCCATTGGCAGTCAAGAGATTGTATTCAATCCTAGTCCTATGCAGAATAAACCCACTGAAATGAACGAACTTGTTTATTAACTTCAGCAAGTCAGTCTGCTCTGAGTAGGACTAGCATCGGACACAATGCAAAGGGGGAAAAATTTATTACACCAGGTCTGGCACTGGGACCTGGCTGTAGACTGAAGAGGTATAGGAGGAGCAAGGAATCTCTGGCTTGTGAGCTGAATGCAGCCCTCCAAGGCTTTCTGACTGGCCCTCAGGACTCTCCCCAAGCCACCTACCTTCACCACCCTAAACCCACATTGGCTCTCCTCTCCATCCTCCTGCCATGCTTTTGACTGGTTGGAATGTGCCCTTGAACTCTGATTACTGTACAGAAGTGTAACTTCCATTTGTTTTCAAACCCACAGTTTCCTCTGCCACTTGCAAGTAGTTTCTGGAAGGTTTCACAGAAGGAAATGTGGGTCTCAGGCTGGGGGGGAAAGTTTCTGACCCCTGAGGCATAGGTTACAGCATTGATGTGCTTCTTCCCTTTGCCCTATACACCCCCCAACATGACTCCATCCTGTTTCAGCCATTCCATCAGCATATCTGTGCTGGTCCCTCACTCTTGGCATATCTGAGCTGTTCTGCTGGTACATGTGCTGTGGGAGCGACATATCTGGTGTCCTGCTGGCCACAGGGCTTCCATCAAGTCCTTTACAGTGTTAGAAACTGAGATATGAAAGCTAGGAGCTAAATGGCACCTTATACCTAGGTTATGAGCGCAACAATGGAATGTCTAGGCACACTTTTTTTATAACAAGAATACAAAGCCGAAAATGAATGAACTGCAGCTAAAACATTGTGTTCATTTTTCACATGGCCTAGTCCTTCCCCTGCCCACCCCCACCCCCAATCTTCTTAAAAGGGTCTCTTCTCCAGCCTTCAGAGAGTAGCTGGAAGTGGGGAGGCAGAAAAAGTTCCTCCTTTCCTTCCAGCAGTGGCAATTTTAATCTGAAATCTTAGACGCAGTACTGCACCCAGAGCTCAGAAATTTGCTTTGCACCCTAAGTCATGCTACAATGCTTTGAGGAGCCCATTCATTTAGTATTTGAATCCTGTGTGTCACCGTTAGCAAAAAAAAGGAAGAAAATCAAACAATAAATCACCCCTAACATAGTTGTGTGTCCTGGAATTTCTGGGAAATCTGGCCATAATCTTGGGCAAACACTTAGGAGATGGAAAACAAGAAGCCAAGGCTGTAATCAAAGCAGAGGAGATTTTATCCGGGGGAGAAAACAGAATAGGAAAGACAGAGCTCAAATGCCAGTTTTTCTGGTATGAAATGCAAGCTGCAGCAGTAAAGGCTGAGTGATGTTGACTCTACAAGGCCCAGACAACAAAAATACACAGCAAAAAAAGCAACCTTTTCTCCCTCCCTCCCTTTTCTTAAAAAAGGCTTCTGGCTGCTATGACCCAAACATTGCCTTTGTGGTTGGGCTTTAGTGATATTGCCAATGGTGAAACATGCAGCCCTCAACTCCAGTCTTGGCAGGAGAGAGTGAAGGCAGTATTAATTTTTAAATGCGGATGTCAATCAAATGTAATGTACTTGTCATTCCTTTATACTTGGTATAGCCTATTAAGGATTTACTGGGCAGCTTTATTAAGGCTACATATTTTTATAAAGAAGCCTTATACCCCCTCCCCGTTTTTTGTGCTAACTCAGAGCCATTCTGCAGACAAATAGTCACACACACACAAACATTTTAGGTACCTATTCTGTGAAGACAGCAGCTTGCCCAGTTGCAGACCTCATGTGGCTTAAGCACAATCAGTAGACTCCTGTATAATTACCATATTTTTTGCTCTAGAACACTCACTTTTTCCCTCCTAAAAAGTAAGGGGAAATGTGTGTGGCGTCTTATGGGGTGAATGCAGGCTGCGCAGCTATCCCAAAAGCCAGAACAGCAAGAGGGATTGCTGCTTTCACTGCGCAGCGATCCCTCTTGCTGTTCTGGCTTCTGAGATTCAGAATATTTTTTTTCCTTGTTTTCCTCCTCCAAAAACTAGGTGCGTCTTATGGTCTGGTGCGTCTTATGGAGTGAAAAATATGGTAGCTGTTTTTTCAACTGTATCACTTCTGACTGTGGGGGATCAATCAAACAGTGGAGACTGGGATATCAGGGAAAATAGGGCATGGCCCCAGTAACCTCAGACAGTCCTCAGACAGCCCTACCTGCCCACCTGCCTTCCTACTTACAACCAGCCCCAGAGGCTGCACTGCTGGTCAGTTAAATCTGGTCAGTTAAGTCTCAGTGCTGCCCTACGTAGAACTCAGCAGGGAAGAGGATGGGGATAAAACCAGAGTTAGTTGGCTCTGCCTGCCAATGGCTCTGAATCGGCCTACTGTTGGGGATCCTTCCTTTCTACCCTACCAGTCCCAACGAGCACCCAATGTCTGAATGTACAGTCGTACCTTGGAAGTTGAACGGAATCCATTTTGGAAGTCCAGCCGACTTCCAAAACGTTCAAAAACCAAAGTGTGGCTCCTGATTGGCTGCAGGAAGCTCCTGCAGCCAATCAAAAGCCATGGAAGCCCCGAAGGACGTTCGGGTTCCAAAGGTAGTTCATAAACCGGAACACTCACTTCTGGGTTTGTGGCGTTCGGGAACCAAAATGTTCGAAATCTAAGCTGTTCAAAAACCAAGGTACAGCTGTACTACCATTTCTATTTTTAAAAAAGAAAAAAAACTTAAACTGTTATGTCACAGAGTAAGGTAGGATTGAACTCCTTAAACTGCTAGTGGCGGGGCAGGGAAGAGTTCTTTTCTATGCAAGAAGCAAGAAAAATTCCACCTGGCAGCATATACTTGTAGACTAGTGCTAATACTGTTAAAATTACTGTTAACAGTAATATTAACGATGTTTTTAATATTGTATTTTTTAATTGTTGTAAACTATCCTAGGACCTTATAGAGAAGAGTGAATAATAATAATAATAACAATAATAGGGATTAAAAGAAGGATTAAAAGAAGGATCATAACTGTAAAGTAAAAAATAAATTGCATGACTTTGCTTATCATGTAACTCAACATATATCACCTGCTAGTACTTTGCACCAGGCCTGCGGGCCAAATGTGCCCCTCTGGGGCCTTGCACCTCTTCCCAAGCCACACCTCTTTTCTCCAGGCTACACCCCTCACTGGCACTACTTTGCACTCCAAATGTTTTTGGCTGGTATTTCCTACTTCCATAGATGGAGGACAGAGGGGGGAGTGTAGAAACTAGCCTCTGGTCAAACATAAAACGTAACATTAATTGCTTTTATTTACACTTTTGCCTCTGGCCCTGCCTGTCAGTTGCATGTGGCCCCCAGAAGGGAATATGGTCCCCAGGTGGAAAACAGTTCCATACCTCTGCTTTTACGTCATTACTCTGACAGCTTACATTTGAGATAGCTCACCTGTCAATCAGCCAGTTGAGGTATTCCAGATCTACCTCCGTAAGTTTTTTGCCTAGTGTACAGCCATTATCTTCCACATCAGTTGAATATGTTTTCACTTATAGGAGATCCTAACTGCCCAGTCATCAAGGTGAACTGAATTTTGTAGATGCGTACGGACATTTAAATGTGAAGAGAAGTTGACGGCATCCACCTGCCATTGCAAATAGGACATTGTGGCTTGGATTGGCTTTTCTACATACTGTGCATCTTTTGTGGATAAACCCTTTTAGTGTATTTGTTTCATTTTAATGGATTTTTTATTATTGCATATTGAATGTTGGTGTCCTTGTAAATCGCTCTGGGGCTCCTTTTGTGTGAAGCGCTAGATAAATTGAATTAATCTAATCTAGTTGAAATATATGAGGATAAAATGTTTATTTATATAGTATTTAAATACCTTTTTACATATTTTGTTCATTTTTCAATGTTCATTGCAGGCGTGGACCCCAAATCCAGATAACCCCTCCCCCAAAAAAAAGAATGTATGAGGATCTGTTCTCTAGGCAGAGCTGTGCAGTTAAGATCACGTGTAATTTGGCTCTTTGTTTTCTGTGAATATTGGAAAGGGCTATAGCTCAGTGGTAGCGCATCCATTTTGCATATGGAAAGATTTAATTTCTGGCATCTGCTGGTAAGGCTGGGAATATTCCCAGTCTGAATCTTAGGAGAGCCAAAGCCAGACAGTGTAGAAGATACTCAGCTAGATGGACCAGTGGTCTGACTCTGTTTAAGGCAGCTTCCTATGTAAATTCTGCAACCTTTTGCCATGGCCATGGCCACATGCGTGCGGTCAGTTCTAGGCAAATATAATTGATTTGTATTGCACCGATTATACTGCATTTTGAATCCAGGCACTAAAACATGGCTCATCATTTAATTCTCGCAATTCCCATTGGTTCCAGGCTGCCACACTTTTATTTGTCTTTCCTTTTTTGCCAATGAATTTTTATTAGTTTTCAAAAAAATTAAACAGCTTTACATCCGGTTAATACCATTTAATACAAAACGGACTTCCTACCCTGTTTTGCGGTCTTTCCCTTCTTGCTGCATCATACTACATACATTACTTCCCAATCCTTTACTTAAAATAGTTTAACATTTTATCATTAATTATTTGTTTCCTTTATCCTTTTCCATCGGCTGTTCATATTTCAGTTACTGCTTGTACTATTACAATGGATAGATCCAATATAATTACTCTTCACATTGCCAAGCTACATGGACATTAGTTTAAAATTATTACAGTGTTCCTTAAAAGAACCTCATCCCCTGGCAACATGCAAACACAAAGTTCCAATTGTTTTATTGTTTTTTGTAAAGCCTTTGATCCCCTTCTCCAGATTCAACTTCCTTGTTATGCAGATCCTCCGGCAACAAGACATACCAAAGCAGACTTTGCTCATCTAATCAGGTAGATCTGCACTTTGTAATGTAAGGGTGAGGTATCCTAGAATGCTCTTGGTAAGGTCTTTCGCATGGGGCTGGTACAACTGGTGCATATTAGGCGGCAAACAGCTCTGATTTAAAGGCTCTTGGACACCCAGAGCCTAGTGCTTACAAACCCAGGTGCCAACAGCTGGAGAAACAGCAAATATCTGGATGTCAGAGAAGTAGGGGTACCAGTGGGAGATGTTTCCAATAGTGATGAGTTGGCTAGGCTGAGTGTGTGTTGGAGGTAAAACTCTATAACAGGCTCTCTTGCCTTGACTCTCTAGGGTCACCTGGTTCCTATAACCAGAAGGATTCCTGTCTGTAGCATTTGTGAGGTTCTGTCTTACAGCCGATGGAACAGGGCAGGAGTGAGAAACCTTTCACCCTCCAGATGTTACTGGACTGCAGCTTCCATCATTCATCCCTGACAATTAGTCATCCTAGCTGGGGCCAATGAATACTGGAGTCCCACAGAACCTGGAGAGACCAGAGGTCCACCTTGCTGAATTACCAAATCTATACCTCTCCCACTGGGTCTCTTCTTCAAGCCCTGTGAGTCCAGCACCACTTTTGTATCCATCACTTCTGGCAGGATGAAGCAATTTATTCCAGATGTCCTTGACTCAGTAAATGCTCTTTATAGTCCCCCCTGCTTTCTTTCTATACTTATATCTGACACGGGACTGTTTTCCCAATGCAAGTTGCAAAAATATTGCTGTTTGCTATGTCGGTAACGTAAAGCCAACACAGGGATAGCAAACATACCACAGAGAACAATTTCACTTTGCCCTCTGGGAGGCAGACTGGGTTACCTGATAGGTCATTTTCATTTCTGCCACCTTTGACGCCCCATTGGCCCCAAATTCAGCGCCATCTTCAGATCAATCAGATGACCTCCTTTTCATGCCCCCCTCACTTTTCTATAAACAACTGACCTTAGCATTCTTGGTTGGGGGGGAGGTGAAGCAAATAAGGCCTGACACCAGCACAGGCAACCCCAATCTTTGCCTGTCATCCGCATGTAGGATTTCCCTGTGGGGTCTAATCTGCCAATGACAACAAAGCAAGTGATCTTATGGCCTAAACAGCAGCAGTTCTTCTGAAGAGGTGTTCCTCCCTCCCTCCATCACTGAAGCTACTGGCTTCTTAGCGGGAGCCAACTACAATGCTTCTGAAAGAAATCAGAACAGCAGGAGGGTGGAACAATCTCAAATCTCACTCTCTTGTTCAGGTTCTCTACTCCCTGGGAAGTTGCTGCCTGATGTTTAGATAGTTTAAGGGACACTTTAAAAAAAGTATCAGAATAGTCACATGGTACAGCTTTCACTGGACTGTACTATAATGGGGGTGGGAGTCATGGATACATATTAAAAGAAATCTCCCTGCACATACAAAACTAGTACATGAAGTTAAAGAGTTTTACCCCAGTGTTCTTTGCATTTTTTATGTACATTAAAATTTAAACACCAGTAATCAGAATGTTCAATGAAACGATCCCATTAAAACAAGGGGGAAACTGACACAAAGTATGAGTTTGTTATTAGTGGAAACATTCGTTCTGCTGTCCCTCATCCCCCCCCCCCACACACACACACAATAGGCCTGCACTTAAGAACATAAGAGCCTGCCAGAGCAAGCCACTGACCCATCTAATCTAGTATCTGGTTCTCACAGTGGCCAAACAGATCTCTGTGGGAAACTTGCAAGCAGGACCTGGGCACAGAAACACTCTCCCCTCCTGTAGTTTCCTGCAACAGGTATTCAGAAGCATTACTGCCTTCAACTTGTGGAGGTAGAACATAGGCATTGTGGCTCGTAAACAGTGATAGCCTTCTCCTCCGTGAATTTGCTTAATCCACTTTTGAAACCATCCCAGTTGGTGACCGTCTCAGCCTCCGGGTTGGAGTGAGTTCCGCAGTTTAACTATGTGCTGTTGTGAACCATGCCCTTCTCTTCTTGTCAAACATCCCGTCTCATGGCGCCTTCTTGCCTGATGATCAGACATTTCAAACCAAGCGAAAGTCTTAATGTGAGGTGAATCCCAAGACCACAAACAGTTTGGACTTCAAACTGCGAGGAAATTGGTGCTGAATGAATCGGCGCGCAAAGCAGAAAACTTTCATTTCCTGCAGACAGGATGGAATTGACTGTTATATTAAGACTTCAGAAGGAGCACTACCCTGGAGTAATTTCACCGCTGTCAGGCAGTGTTGACATCTAGATTAACCTCTGTGCAGTGAATTTTACAGCAGAGCTCATTGTGATGCCTTGGTAAGGTGCATGGGGTGTGAGGGGCGGTCTCTTGCAACTCTTACCTGGAGCCTTGGGAGTTCCATTCTCCCAATCCCCCAGAAATTAAAGGTCATGGGAAGTTGTCCCAGGAGTGGGCAAAGCTGACCCTACCCAAGTAAGGTCTCGCTGAATTGACACTGTTTGCTCTGCTGAACTTACAGGCAGTTTAGCTTGTTCCTTCCCTTCCATCCCATTTAATCCCCTCAAGGTGTTGTAAATCAAGATGGTGAAATATTCTTTGCTGCTGACAAGTGCTTCTCACTGTGCATATAAAGAGAACCCAGACGAACATTGCTGAAAGAAGCAGGGCAACCACGGGAGTGACAATTGGCTTATCTCTCTAAGGGTGAAGGACTTCATCTCTGAAAGCTAGTTGATGACTCCAACCTAGGGCTCAAGCTTTTTAAAGTGAAGCAACCTGACTTGAAATCCCTGGGCTGACATACAGTTATCTGTAATTTCCTTGCAGTTTGCTGAATGCTGTGATATGATTTTTAGCTCAAAAAAACCCAACAACCCATAACAAAATGCATCTAAAATACACATTTTAAGATTAAAATGCATACAAAATAAGTGCTTTGTGAGAAAAATTAAATAATGTGAATTTCATGCTTTTAAAAATAAATCACAAATAGATAACAGAAACATGATGGAACAGATTTACGAATGAGCATGTGTGAAACTGACATGGAATGAGCTGCCCTACTCTAGTTGTGTGATGCCTATTCCTTTATTTCTGTTTCTATTTCTGCCTCCCTCTGCCATACTGCCACTGGCATTGCATATTTTAGAATGCAGTTTCTGCAATGAATATTTTACTTTTTCCCTGCACATTCCATGCATGCTGTTACATTGGCTTAATAGAACATTATTTTCCCCATTGAAAAGTGCTACAACTGTGACCTTTTGTAAGTAGTATAATTTAGATCTAAATTATCATTGAGCAGTGCAAGTGCTTTATTGTTAACACTGCAACAGGTAGCCCCTCATTTTGATTTAGAACTAATGCTTTTCAGGAGCTGCTCTGAAACATTTCCCACCCCCCGTTGAAAAAAACTCTTCTCTGCACCTTCAATACCATTCCCCTCCCCTCTTTTGGGAGCAGCCTTCAACTTGACAGGGTGGTTCCAGCTAATCAGGGATCACATAGTGCTATGATAACTTTAGGTCAGATTTTATTACATGCTAGTATTGCTGAAGGCAAACTAGGCTGATTTAGAGTAAGGGCAATGCTTCCTTTACTGGTTGCATGGGTGACATATCCAAGCAACAATGGAAGAGAGGAAACAAACTTTTTTCGCATGACCCCTAAATATGAACTTTCGTCCCTTCCTGAGCATTCCTATAAAAATAGACAAAAAGGGGGGTTTGCCTTTTGCTGCTTATTAAAATATTTGTGAAACACACCATTTCCCTTTTCTTCTTAGAAAAGGAAGAATAATTCTGTTAATTATTACCCATAATTAACAGAATGGGGCAACTTATTGTGTCTGTGTTCTCCACTTTTCCCCATAGGTTCAGTGCTAATGTTCTCATGACTGCTGCTTGCTCAAGGCACCTACCTGCAATGCGCAATCTGTGGTTTTTGCCCCAGGAATGGGAATTCGCAGTATGTCAGCCACGTCTTCCTCCAACTTAACACTTTCCATGTCCACTTCCCAAGTCACCCTGGTTCTTGCCCTTGGTTGCATGAAGCATTGTTCACAAGCATGAATAGCCAAACTTCCTACCCACTTTTATTTGTTTAGCTGTGTTGAATGTGTCTTTCAAAGGGAATACAGAAATGGTACATATTAATTGCAACCCCAGATTGAACTTGAAATCAGAGCTTCTGGTGCCTTTGCTCACCAACTAAGCTGTACACATGCAAAGTGTGTTGTTAGTAGCAGTCCATTTTTTCCAATACTGTCCTTCTTCCAAGGAGCTTGAACCAGTGTACATGGTCACACAACCACCATAATTTTATCTTCACCCAAACCCCGAGAGGTGTCTGAAAGTGACTGGCTGGCCTAACAACAGACAGTGAACTTCATAGCTGTGTAAGAATTTGAACTGTGCCCCCTGCAGTCCTAATTGAGTATTCTGTCCACTATACCATAATAGTTGTGGCCCATCTAGTCCAGCATCCTCTTCTGACAGTGGCCAACCAGATGCCTGTGGGAAGCCTGTAAGCTGGACTGGAGCATAACAGCACTCTTCCCAGATGTGATTTCCAGTAACTGGTATTCAGTACTTTGCTGACAATTTAAGAAGAACCCCAATGTTCGATTTGATCATTTTTTGAACTTTGGTGAGTGGTAGGAGGTAGAGGTGTCTGTAATGAAATTTCCAACACACACACACATCCCACAGCTCCCTCCTGTTTTAACCAAATTGTACCTTCTGTAGCCTCCTAAAATTCTAATAAGAGGGCCATCAGATATTGTAAGAGGTTGAGTCCCACTTTCCCTGTCTAGCTGGAGCACTGCCCATGCCTGGCGTTTTCAGCAAGCCATATCACCTTGAACCATAGAGGAGAAAAGGTTTCACATATAAGCCGACTTCACACGCTGCAACCCTGGGGTTTTGCAAAGCTGTTGATTCGCCAGTCACCAAAGAACAAAATACCAAACACAAGCTAACAGCCTCATTTAAAAGGTAATCGGCATTGCATTTTCCTGAGACATCTGTGCACTAATGTTCAGCAAATCAGATTTCCTCTCTCCTTGAATTATTGATGCTGTAAAATGTCATAGCACACAAGTTTCCTCCTGCTGAAGCCAATCTATGGGTTTTGGAGTCATTGTAGAGGAGCTGTTATTATTCCCCCACCCCATCCCATTCATTGAAGTCCATGGCTGGCTTTTGTATTCTTTGTGAGCGCAAAGTGGCTTGACCATAAAAAATCTGCCACTGAGTTGTAAGTATTTCTGCTTGAAATCTCTTTTCAGATCCAGCAGTGTTTCCAGGAAATTTAATCTGAGAAATCTCAGGACTCGTTACAAAGAGATAAAAATATGATGGTTCAGATTTAGTTGTACAAATAGCCTTGCTATGCATCTTTTGCCATCTCTAAAGTGCCTTTGCAATGGGTGAGTTTGTAGGATTGATAAATCTGAGAGAGGGAGGGGGAGAGGAAGGGAGGGAGGGAGGGAGGGAGAGAGAGAGATAGCGCTACCTGGAATGACACCAGGGAGAGACAGGACGATCTAGGTCCCATATAGACACCATGCAATTTTTGTTGCTGCATCAAACTGGAATGTGATCTTATTTTCAGGATCTTTTATAAGTCTCCTTGAGAGTTTCTTGTGACTCTGAAGTGGGATATAGTGACTATGGACTGAACTATATATGCACATAATGGAGTGGTAGAACCCTGAAATGGTAGGGTGGAATGTGACCTTTCAGACTAAAGTCATGGAATATCATTTTAAAATGCATAAAGATGGATAATCGATATAGATACATATAGATAGATGATAGATAGATAGCATGGTATACCTTTTGGAACTTCCTCTCATTACATATCTGACACATACCACCTTTGCAATCGTTTGGACACCCATTTAATACATTCCCTTTTCCAATCACCTTTAAAGCAAAACATCCCAAAATGAAATGAAATTATTTATATAAAGGAAAATATTCAATAGGTCCAACGAGACAGTAGATAGACACCTGCCTGATTATAATGAAAGGGGGTTCTAATGGCAGGGAGGGTCAAACCTTTGGCTGCCATTGGGGATGATGGAGATGTCTGTCCCTTTTGCCTTCCTCTGCTGTTGTCAGTTGGGTTTGGTGTTGACAGTCTCAGCAGTTCCCCTTTTGGTGGTTGCTATTTTCTTTCTGTGAAGCCACCCCTTACAATGCTTACATCTTATAGAAGGGCCTTCCTAGAAAAGTGGGAGGGCCACTATGTATCACACACTGTGGTTGTTATTTGTTGGGTGACCTATTGTTTTTCCTATGAGCCTTTCCTTGATATGCCTGAGTCTATATTTATCCATTCTAGCTTCTTGCCAATGAAGATGGGTGGGAAAGGCCGTATTGTACTGTCTTCTTCTTCTTCTTCTTCTTCTTCTTCTTCTTCTTCTTCTTCTTCTTCTCCTTCTTCTTCTTCTTCTTCTTCTCTCTAGACTTGGATATATTTATTCATATATTTATTGCATTTGTATCCCACCTTTTTCTCCAAGGAGCTCAAGTGTCTCCCACTCCTAATTTAACCACCACAACATCCCTGTGAAGGAGGTTTGAACTGAGAAACAGGTCACCCTGTGAGCTTCATGGTTGAGTGGGGGTTTGAACTCTGGTCTCTCCTGGGTCCTAGTCTGACCCTCTAACTATTATATCACACTAACCCAGATGCAGCCCAAGTCTTTCATGTTGCTCTCATTCTGGTGTGTGTGTATCTCCAAGAGTTTCCCAGCTTGTCCTCTTTAGCTGTGTTTTCAGCTTTTATGCTTCCCCTTCCAGCTTTCATTTTATTGCTTCTTCTGATACCACACATTTCAGTTGGCTGTAAACTGATTTTCTTCTGCCTTGCACATTTCTTCCAACCAAAACCACTCTCCTCCTCCACCACAGTTGCCGTCTCAGTCACTCTTCCTCCTTTGTCATTTTAAATTACGGTATATTGACTAATGCTAGTTCAGGTATTTATGCATAGGGTCACCTTGCTTCATTGCTTGCCAAGAACAGTCTCACACTTCCTTCTGTATCCTTTCCATCTTCCTATGTCTCTTTTTGTTCCATGCTATGATGTTATCTCTCACTTTGTGGTTGCTCGGTTTCCTTGATGTCTTTATCTGAAGGGCATTTCAACGTCTAAATAAATGATATGCACATGCTGTACTTTATACTTTCCCTTCCTCTCTCAAGACATTCTGAGCATACAGTGAGCATTTCTAAAGCATCCATGCATAATATGCAAAGCCTCCCATAGTGCCCAAGTAAAGAACGAATGTCATGCTCAAGCCATGCCGTGTGAAAGATGTGCCTAATTAGCACAGCGAGCCTCCCTTGGTTATGGACAATGAATGAGCAAAAAGCCCATTATAGGAGCCCAAACTGGCACTTTCACACGTTAAAGGTCAATTAGTGCTAATGGACAGAACTACTACATAAACCTTTTAGACTTGCAAGTGTTGCTCTAATTTCAAAAAGGGTTTCTTAAAACTGAAGTGATATGTACGGGGGATCAGTGAAGTCTTCTTCCTTACCCATTTTTGCACATGCAAGCTGATGTCCCACCAAACCAGTTTACAAAATCACAATTGCAAGACATTATAGACATCCATACCATGCAAATCAAAAGAGCACACACATATCAGTGCATCTTAGCCAAAACAGGAAAACTGATTGCCTTTTGTAGTGTTTCTGTTCAGGGTTCCATCCAGCTGGCCACCCCCCTTCTAGCATACTTCAGTTTTCCAGTTCTCCTCCAACAGACGACCAGCATTCCTTAGTCACTGAACATGCTCAGCCCTCAATGTGATATTTTGAATGTGTCCCATATGTCCCTCCTTCAATTGTTTTGTACTTCTGCAAACCTTAGCTGATACCTCCCTGTTCTGTGTCACTGACGTTACTTTATCTACATAAGGATCCACACTGAGAGAACGGGCTTGTTATTAATATATAACAACATGGTACCCCTGCCCCAGCTGTTGTAGGACTACAATTTCCACCACCCGTATGCTGCCTGGGATGGATGGGATTTAAAGTCCAACAACATCTGGACATGTTGCTATATAATATAGTACCATATTGTTGTTGTTGTTGTTGTTGTTGTTGTTGTTGTTTAGTCATTTAGTCGTGTCTGACTCTTCATGGACCAGAGCACACCAGACACTCCTGTCTTCCACTGCCTCCCGCAGTTTGGTCAGACTCATGTTTGTAGCTTCGAGAACACTGTCCAACCATCTCGTCCTCTGTCATCCCCTTCTTCTTGTGCCCTCCATCTTTCCCAACATCAGGGTCTTTTCCAGGGAGTCTTCTCTTCTCATGAGGTGGCCAAAGTATTGGAGCCTCAGCTTCACGATCTGTCCTTCCAGTGAGCACTCAGGGCTGATTTCCTTAAGAATGGATAGGTTTGATCTTCTTGCAGTCCATGGGACTCTCAAGAGTCTCCTCCAGCACCATAATTCAAAAGCATCAATTCTTCAGTGATCAGCCTTCTTTATGGTCCAGCTCTCACTTCCATACATCACTACTGGGAAAACCATGGCTTTAACTATACGGACCTTTGTTGGCAAGGTGATATCTCTGCTTTTTAAGATGCGGTCTAGGTTTGCCATCGCCTTTCTCCCAAGGAGCAGGCGTCTTTTAATTTCGTCTTTTAATTTCCCTTCATGGATCACTGCCTTGCCGTGGCGAAGGGGCTTGAATAACTCAGAGAAGCTATGAGCTATGCCGTGCAGGGCCACCCAAGATGGACAGGTCATAGTGGAGAGTTTTGATCAAACGTGATCCATCTGGAGCAGGAACCGGCAAGCCACTCCAGTATCCCTGCCAAGAAAACTCCACGGACAAAGACAACAGTACCATATAACAGTCCTTGTTATATAGGATAGAAGTTCTGGGGCACCTTTCAAAATATGCTTCACAGCCTCCTGATATTCCTTTGCAAGAACCACACATGGTGGCTTGTTACCATTTTACAGACAGTTGACTTGAAGCTAGATCTTCCACAAAGTCCATGTTGCTTAGCAACATTTTCCGTGGGAGCAAGCTGGCCATGTCTCTGTGAGTGAGGTGGGGAAACAGTCGACTAAAAGTGCTGCTGCTTCTAAAACTTGCAGAGTCCTTGCATCTCCAACAAGTGCCTGCCTAAGGCCACTAAGGGGGGGAGGGTGTTCATGGGAAGCCAAGCAACCAGATTGTTTCAATGACCTGCCTTCACCTAGATTTTTGCAACATGGCAAGCACAGCTGCAGGGTGATTCTGTATTCATCGCTGGGAAGACTCCAGCACTGGAAACATCAATTCCAGACAGCTCTGCTTAAAAATGGCCATTGAAGTAAACATTATCAGAGGCAGGCTGTCATGCACCATCTGTGGGTAATGGCTGAGCCTTCGCTCTGTCAGACAGGTTTGTTCTGAGCTCAGGTTTCAAAGGCAGCATGTTCCTGAGACCATTTAATTGGGTGCTGGCATGTTCAGCACCACGGACAGTGGTCCCCTGCTTGATTAAATGAAACTACAATCACATTCCATATTTCCTTTCCAAAGGCTCTTAATTGTTGTAAGCACTGGTGGTTGCCTGCCCAGATGTGTATGATTTCTTTAGGTGGTTCATTGTGTGACACTGTTTCACTCTTATTTAACCTTTGCTTGCTTTTGAAAACCAGGGTTATGTGCACTAGATCTGTTCTGCACACAAAAATTGAAAGCAAGAAAGTCCAAATCATCCAAATGGTCCAGTTCAACAGGGTGTTCCATATATTTTGGGAGTGACTTACTTATTCATTATTTCACACTGAAAGCTGGATGCTAGGGACAATTGGCTAGAAAGTTTTAATACAGTGATGCTTGCATTTAAAACAGATATGCTTGCATTTCCTGACTAATCAGTACTAAAACAATTTCTATAGCTTTTGACTGCATGCCTCTCTAAAAAGAAGATTCATGGGAAACAAAATTCAAACCATGCATAAATATAGTTGTTATTGTTCTGGTGGTAACTTTATATATTGTTTTTGTGGAGGGAAAAACAAGGATGGGAACTGTTGGGTATTAGGACCCTGGTGGGACCCAGCTCCACCAGGGTGACTGGTAAATAGATACTGAAATTTACATAGTTCAAGGAATAGCAATGAAAGACTTTCACAAAAGCCTGAGACAGCAGCAAGCTAGTTTTCAATGCAAGCTAGTCAAGGAGAAAGCATGTAAATCAGAGGCAGGCAACGTGGTGCTGTCCAGATGCTGCTGGAATACAACTGCCATAAACTCTAACCACTCACCGTGGTGGGTAGGGCTGATGGAAGGTGGAAGGCACCAGGTTGGATAGCCCTGGTGCAAAACAATTGCTAAAGATACTGCAGACCAATTTGTTGCACTGAGGCTCTCACATAGTGGACTGCTCAGGGCCAAATTAGATATGCCACCAATCACATGTCTGCCCTCCACCCATGAAAAATGGGAAATGCCCTGGGAAGCAGTGTTAAGCCCTCTCCCTAGCTTTAACATTCTTCAATCTATTGCCCCAGACTCTTGGTTCTTAATTGTGCTCACTTTCAGTATTGGGACTAGGTTGGAGGGGGTAAATTAAGGTGTCATGTGGTGGTATGGGATAGTTAAGTGTCCATCCTATTATGAAATTAAAATGAGATCTTCATACCTCCTATTTATTTATGTATGTATGGGGCAGAGATGTGATTAAGCAAGCAAAGGTCCCAGGGTCCTCTCTATCTGACCCTTGGGACTCTCACTTGCCAACACACACCCCTGTCTCCAGGGGACACCTTCATCAACCCTGCCCTATGTCCTCCTTAAGTGCTTCTCTCTGTCTGGAATGTGTGCTTGAACTGTGACAATGCCCCTTGCTTGCCTGGAAAGTTGTATGGATGTGTAGAGCCCTTTGAGTTTCATGTGGCTGGAATGCAGTCAATAGGATCACATCCAGTGCTCTGCCCACTTTTACCCTCTGCCCATAGGAAGTTGTCCATGATCAAACGTGGCTCTTAGCTTGGAAAATGTTTCCTATTCTGCCCCAAGGGAAAGCTGAGTGTGAGGAAGGGGTCAGAGAAGCTGACGAGAGGGTGGACTTGTGTTTCCCTTTGCCTCAGTCCTCTCTTCCAAACTTTTAATCCACAAAGTGGTTTTCCTTCATTAGCTTGTGCACCAAATACAACTATTCCTACAAGGTAGATTGGTATCAACCACACCTTTAAATATCAGAAGCTTAAACCGAGGAACAACCACTTGCCAAGGCTCAGTTTTGAGACTTACCCAAGCCCAATGCTGTGAGCTGAATGCCTTTAAACCAGCATGAGTTTCCCTCTGAAACATATCTCTGCTTTATTTTTCCATGTAACCTGCAATTTTAGACTCTATAACTCTGGTAAACCTCTTGTAGGATACAATTTTCAAGGCTCCCTTGTGTTTGCATCCCTAGGAATATAGTTTCAGTGTTAAATGAAGCAAGAACTAGCTAGTTAAAATGATGAAGACTGGCTGACATTGCTGAAATTATTATTTCAGTGGTCAAAAACGGCTCCTGCGGTCTCGAACTGGAGTCCATCACCCTGAGGGATAAGCAAGCTACTTGCATGTCCTCATGGGAAGTAATGAAGAGGATGCATTTACATAAGGCTGGATACCCTAATCCTTCCTCTCATTTTAGGTATGGAAATGTGAAGCTATACCCTGTTATTGGGAGAAACTGAGGTTTTTAAAAATGAATAGAATAGGATAGGATAGGATAGGATAGGATAGGATAGGATAAGCTTACACCTGAACATAAATAGTGACCACAGCATCACTTTTCATGCGTTCTGTTTAATTAAAAACATGGGAGGGGCAGCAGAGATTAGCTATCTTTCACGCATGCACACAAAACACCCTTCTTGCTGCCTTCTGGCTCAAGGAAAAGGGCGGCAGCTCAGTGGCACAAATCCAGAAGGTCCCAGGTTCAATCTCAAGACTCTCCAACTTGGACTGGGAAGGTCTACTGTCTGGAACCATGGGCAGCCAGTGCCAGTCAGTGTAGACAATGCGATGGGTTCTAAAATGTGGAGGGTGACTCCACAGATCCAAAAGGGTTTCCTACTGCTGAAGTTCATCTTCCATGAATTGGAAGGCAATGGGGATTATGGGGAGGTGGCACTTTTGTACCAGCTGCGCCACCTCATGGATAATACCTGAAGATGGCTAGAATCTGCTTTGTAGAACTAGGCAAGGAAACTAGGCAAGGAAACAGAATGCAACAACCTCCATGCCTAGTATGTCTTCCTGAAATTTGACCACTTGGGACTGAATAACCAGTAAAGCCAGAGAAGGGCTGTAGCTTGGTGATAGAGCTTCTGTTTTGCATTCAGAAGGTCCTGAGTTCAATTCCCAGCATCCCAAGGTAGGGCTGGGAGAAAACCCTGCCTGAACCCCAGAGAGTTGCTGCTGGTCCATTGATCTAGTGCATGATCTGGAGTTAGATGGACCAGTGGCCTTACTCGTTATTTTTATAATGCACTCTCACACACATGATGCTAAAGTTCCAACCTCTTTGCACATCTTAGTATCAAGATCATCCCACCATCCACTCACCAGATGCTCAGTCTCATGAGTGGATGAGACGGAGGACTCTCTGTCTCATTCCCACACAAGCCCTCCAGAATGGACTTGCCAAGCCCTGAGAAGATGCTCCACAAGGAGGAAGAGGCCAAGAATTGATCAGTTCATTAAATTAAGCTGCCACCACCAAATTGCAAAGGGTCTTTGGGACATGAAAGCAGAGTCTCTCTCTGTGTGTGGATGGATGCCGTTCCATTGATTAATCACCCGCCTCTCCAACTGCCATTTGAGCATTGCTTTGGTTTTGCTAGTGATCAAGAGATGGCGAAGCTGTGAGCTCTTGGCATCAGGGCCTTTGTTTTTGTTCTTTTTGCTTATTTAAATATTGAACTATTGTACGTTGCTGTGATTTCAAAAGCACAATTATTTCCTATAAACAATGAAGTGACTTGGCAGGGTGAGGTCTTATATTTTCAGTGGAGTATAGGGTGCAGGAAGAGGGATTTATGATAAGAATTGCCTGGGAAATTAGAAGGAGCCTTCTGGCTGGCCAAAAGCCTAATAACTACGCATTGTGTTAATGAAATGATTAGCAATTACATTGTGGGTTACAACAACAATTAAATATCAGGCGTGCTGCCCCGATTGTGAATGGCAGGGAGGGACACATTTAAGCCTTTCTTTCCCCCTCCACTATGATTTTGATAAATAAAAAAAATCCCCCCCCAACCCAGTGTGGGAATCAGCAGTGGTTAAGAACATTTCCCTGGTGCCAATAGGAGTCTTCCCTGACTGCCATGCAAAAGGAGGGGAACTTTTATCAAGGTCACAGCCGGGGTTATACCTGCTGTATCAGCATGCTGCATGCAGAAAACAACCTCAGCCTCGGTGCTCAGTATTTAATGGTTAAAAACCCACAATGCAGTTGCTAATCACATCATTAAAGCCATGTGCATTTAAGAACCAAGTATCTGTGAAACTCATGAAAACTTGTTAGAGATGAAGGGCTATTGGAAAGAGGCAAATGGGAATGAATGTTTGATGAGAGCTCCAGTGTTGATCTGTTGAACGACAGCCCCAAGATGTGAAAGCTGTGGACCCTCCCCTTGAAGGACTGGATGTTGTGATTCATCATGGGCCCTGCCTCTCCTTTGCGGGATAAGGGAAACCTTTGGGTAGAGGCTGCATCTCAGTGGGTAGTGCATCAATTTTGCACATAGAAGGCCATCAGTTCAGTCCCCAGCATCTCCAGGTATGGCTGGGAATGTCCCCTGAATAGCCATTGCCAGTCAGTGTTGACAGTACAGAGGCAAATGGGCTAGTGCAGGGATGTCCAACAGGTCATCACAATCTACTGGTAGATCTCTGCGAGGTTTCAGTAGATCTCTGGCTCCCTTTCCTTAGCATCGCTAAAATTGATTCCTGCCCCGCCCCCTCGTCCTGCTCTTCATTGTTGTTTGATCTCTGAAAGGGAAGATGGAGCTTTCTCTGTGCTGCTGTTTTCATCCATAGCGATCTTTTTGTGAGTGACTTTACCCCTTTGACCCTTGCCTTTAACCCCCTCCAAAACAGAAATTTCCCCCCCAAAAAGTTTTTTTTAAAACCCCTAAAAAGGGGGCTGTTCTCCTCCCTAAAAAAGTTTAACAACTTTGAGCTGAAACCCCCCCCCCAAAAAAACTGGGATAGATTACTGCCAGTTTTTAATTCTGAAAGGAGATTGCAGTCTCTTGAGAGTTGGTCACCCCTAGACTAGTGGTCTGGTTCAGCAGGCAGGTTCCTGTGTTCCTATTTCTGGATGCATATTTGAAACATCTCCAGAGCTTGCTACATTTTCCAACAAAGTGAAGTTGCTTGGCCACTCATGGGCTGCTATCCATTCCAACATCATCTCATTGTGTTTTTTGTTCCCTGGTAGCACCGACACATCTTTGAGTGATTCCTTTTGCATTTAAAAAAAGGGGGAAAAACTCACATCATAACATCATGAAAGTGTGATGTTGTTTTCCCCTGGAGAAAAGCCTCTTTTCAAAATTCCTGTTAAAGTGAACGTAATTTCTTGCATGAGCAGGCCTTGTATAAGTGCTATTTTACATATCTTATTTCTGAAGGGGGAGGCAAAAAAAAAAAAGTTGAAGGATTTCTAGCAGTGTAAATTACACACATTGATTTAGTTCCTACTGGGCATTGATTGCTCTCCCTGCTGTGCTCAGAAGGTTTCCATGCCAGCAGGACTGTCCATCTCCCTGGTTGATGACCGGGCATTTGGGGAAAATGATGCTTAGGTATGACAGCTGTGCCTCCCCTTTGAATTTCTATATTAAACATGTTCCAATTTTATTGCACTCTGTGTGGGGTGGGGTGGGGGGAAGCATTAGTACTATATATGTATCTATTTAATATGCTTGGGGTTTCTGGGTTGCTTCTTTACCATATTAGAAAGTAGAAGAGTAGCTCTAGAGACGAAACAATCTACACTTCAGTTCCTCATTGATTGGGGGAAAAGACCACGTATATCAGAGGTCTGGCCCAAAGTAAAGCTAAAGAGTGGGTGTAGGGGTGCTACACCAGAAAGCTGCATGGTTGGAAATGGAATTAAGCTTTATGCACCACTAGCAAAATGCCCATTGTGGTGATAGGTTTTGTGTGTCCAAAGGGGGGACTTGGACATTGCAAGGACACCTAATGTATTCTGTGCAAAGGACCTCTTTGCGTATGTCTCCACAGAATCCACTGTGCCAGGGCAAGATTCACTTTACCCCGCAGAAGTGAATGGCAACTACACATTAATGCTGGAGAAAGTAAAGGGGACACCCAGTGTGTGTTTGTATGTAGGCTAACTGTGCTCTGATGATGAACCCCAGGAGGCTTCTGTTGCAATCATCTATCTAAAAGGGTTTTTGGGTGTGCATGTAGTGATGGTGTTGTTTTGAATATGCTGCTGCTGCCACAAAAGCACCAGACCCTCCAAGTGTCCCTATTTTTCAGGGACAGTCCTGGATTTACAGAAGCCATCCCAGTTTCTGATTTAATCCCAGAATGTCCCACTTTTTCTTAGTACAGTACATCCCTATTTTCGTTGGAGAAATGTTGGCGGGTGTTGAGTTATTGACCCCTGAGCCATCTAAAGGCATTCCCTTCTAGGGAAGTTCTTAAATGTTTGATGTTTTATTATGTTTGTATATATGTTGCAAGCCTATTTTCATTGGCGAAAAGTTGGAGGGTACACTCCTCCCCTGGGCTAAAAAGAACAAAAATAGCCTCTAATGGGGCAGGATATTTGGTAGCCATTCTTGGTTCAGCCTTTTCTTGGTTCAACTTTTATTGGGAGGGAGCTATTGAAGGATGCATCAATGAATTAAGAGTTAAAGTATACCCCTGAACTGATGATACGTAGACATTGAGGACTGAGCCTTCTCCTATCTGCAAAACTCCACCTCTCTGTTTGTAAAGCCCCATCCTATGTTCTGCTTCTGGGTCACTAGCATGTAATGGAAAGTTGAGCTGCCTTCTATAGAAAAAATATCAGCCTTATGCTCTGTGTTGCTCAGGAATTCTAAGAAACAGAAATAGTTCAACTTTGAAATCAGTAGTTGAAATCAGAGCAATTTTGAAATGTTTGGTCTGCCATCCTGATTCAAAGTGATATTCAACTGTGTCCAGACAGAGATGAAAACATGTTCCTTGGTCTTAGGAACCATCATGCAAACTTTGGTTAAATCAGCACAGTTTTGAAAGATTCAGTCCACCAACTTGATTCAAAATGGCATCCAGTTATATCTGAGGTTAGACCAAAAAAACGCCATTGACCTTGGTTATGATATCTTAAGAGGTGTCCAAATACATAGCAATCAGATAAATATATAATGGGTGTTGTGTGGGTGGAGAGAAGGGAAACCCTCCTTTCCCCTTCTCATAGGCAGTCATATCAGTGTGAAGGGATACAGAGAAAGGCAGAAGGAGAGAAGAGAAATATACCCATTGCTTTAGTCATAGGATGTATATTATAAAGATGGTAATGGGCCCAGATAGTTGGACCATTCTATAGAATGTCTCCAGTATATCAAATTATCCAGAAATGCAGTGGTGCACCCAGTATAGAAAAAGATGGTGCTGAAGGCCTACTGATACCACTGAAACACATCCATTGCATATAGGCCCATCAATGTCAACAACTAGTCTGAGTTCCTACTTATGTAGCATGCCTCTTGGTTGGGGCATCAGTGGATGCAATTTGGCCTCATTCAATACTTTAAAATCCCCTTGATTTCAACTGGGATGTTAAGAAAGAACATAACTCTCTGTATTGCATGAAATGAGGAGTAAGAACTTCCCATCGTGACTGGTTTGCATCCTGTCCATTTGTTGTGAAAGACCACAGACCATTGTTGCACCTGGCTTTGCGACCTCGCCGACTGCACTTTATGTTATACCCCTAGACCTGCTGCACAAGATACTTTGGGGAGAATGCAGCACATCCACCCCCCAAAAGGGAACAATTGGCTGGAACTGTAACAAGTTCATGTATCTGTATATAATCAAAGAAGAAATGTCTATTCCAGAAAGACCATTGAATTAATCTATATCAGACATATCCAATGTGGTGTCCTTCAGTCATTGCTGAACCACAACTCCATCAGCCTCAGCAAGCATGACCAATGGACAGAGATGATAGGTGTTGTAGTTCAACAACATCTGGAGGGCACCACATATCATTTTGCACTAAGCTGTGCAAGTCCCCTTCATTTGGATTTTCTTTCAAACCCACATCTGCTGTAGCTCTTCCTGGACTTCCTGGATTTCCTGTATGCTGGTGGAAGCCAACATGTGGTGGTAGAGTCTCCTTCTTTGGAGGTCTTTAAGCAGAGGCTTGACAACCATATGTCAGGAGTGCTCTGATGGTGTTTCCTGCTTGGCAGGGGGTTGGACTCGATGGCCCTTGTGGTCTCTTCCAACTCTATGATTCTATGATTCTAACATGTGGCCTGAAAGATGTTGCTGGACTACAACTCCTACCAGCCCCAGGCTGTATGGCAAGTGGTCAGAAATGTTGGACATTGGAGTCTAACTCCAGCAACAACTGCAAGGTCACAAGTTTCCACACCCCTAGCTTACCCCTAGCTTCCACACCCCTAGCACACCTTTCTTTCTGTCTCATTGTGGCTTGCTATTTATTTGAGGGTGGATGACTGCCCTCATCTATTTATGAACTGGTTAACTTACCACGGTGCATGTGTGACCACTTTGTAAACCCATCATCCTACCAAGGGGTAAGGAGAAATTTGCCCTTCCAGGCTCCTTTCCTAGTTTTCATATCAAGTAAAGAAGAATAGTAAGATGGTTATAACCAGGTGGTAGAGTGCATGCTTTGCATGCCAAAGGTCCTAGGTTCACTCCTTAGCATCACTAGGTAGAGCTGGGACATACCCCTGCCTGAAATCCTGCAGAGTTGCTGTTGGCTAGGATAAACAATCATGATTTGCTTCAGGTCTGGGGAACTTGTGGCCATCCAGACATTATTGGACTCCCAACTCCATCAGCCCCACTCAGGAGATTCAGTAATCAGGGATTGTGAGAGCTGTAGTCCAACAATATCTGGAGAATTACAGACTCCTCATCCCTGAGCTAGGTGGACCAATGGTAGCATGAAAAAACCATCAAGTCAGACCATGGGTGCATCTAGGTCAGCACTGTCAACATTGACTGTCAGCAATGCTGCAAGGTTGCAGACATGGGACATTCCCAGTCCTACCTGGAGATGCCAAAGATTGAACCTGGGATTTTCTGTATGTAAAGCAGATGTTCTAGCCACTGAGTTATGACGCTTACCAATAGTCGGACTCATGTAAGTCAACTTTCCACGTTCCTAAATTTTCTTGCCAGTTGTCGTGACAATCCCAGTGACCAATTTCCCAAGTGGTTACATGCACACTGTGGGGAATGTACCATTTCATAAACAGTCAACTGCCTGGGCTGAATGAGTACCTGGATTCTAGCCAAGAGAGTAGCTAGCTTCTTCATGCTCAATTTAGACAGAGGCCTTTGTTAATATGAGTGGAGAAAAGTCAGTTATATTATTAACTTGTCTCAGATAAGACTCTTTTTGGGGGGTGGGGTGGGGGTGGGAAACAACATATATTCCAATTCATAAAAAAATATATTTTCAAAGCTGGATTATATTTCTCCCTTTTGTCCCTGTTCCCTGGCTCTTCCCCCACAAAAACCTTGGAACGATAGAGAAAAATTATTTTTTAAAGTATTGATAATTTATGTTTAATATAAAGGATGACTTAATGGAATCACCAAAGGTCACTTATCCCATCGGCATGTCATGCTCCTTCTTTGTGATCCCATCCACGCTCCTTACCCACCGCACACATAGCCCACTGCTAAGTAAATGCATTGTACAGAACGGAGGGGATGAGCAGTAGGTGACGTGACCTTGGAGGGCGGAAGCCCAAAGTCACTGCCGCTACCACCAAATGAAAACGTCTCCCTGGAAACTGCTGCCATCAGATGGCAAGCTCATTCCTTGACTTTCATTTAAAAGAAGCCTTTTTTTACATACGTGTGTTTGTACACGGTCAAAAATGTACATCCTTAGACCCTCGTGTTTATGTGTACATCCACAAATGCACATCTCTCTCTCAAGTATAAATATATTGTATGTTTGAGCTGTAAATAATTCTCGGTCATGTGTCTTCTGTCTTCTCATAGTATCATATCCTCAGTGTTATGTTTAACGACGCCATTTATTGATTGATAAAACCTGTGTGTAGAGCTGTATCCTCCTGACATAGTTTATGTAGACCCCTCTTCTCAAATAAAGTACAAAAACAAACCATCAGCATTGTGGCCTTCTCTTTGTCTGCTTTTACTTTTAAAAAAGTATTTCAAATTTTATTTTTTGCAGCAGGGAAAAAAAGAAAAGAACACCATCGACTGGCCTCAGCAGTAAGAATAATCCATCATACCTGACTTAAACATCTCAAGTGATATAGGAAGTCCATATGTCCAAATAAGTATCCAAATGAACTATACATTCAGCGGTAGAAATGGCAGTGATACCTTCAGACCACAGAGTAGATGGGGGTATTTAGCCGAATGTTTGCTTCTCATCCATCAGCTCTGCTTGGGCAAATACAACACTAGGAAATGGTGCCTTTAAGTGGTTGGGAGGCAGGGCTGGTGTCCAGGGTTTTCTGTAAAGAAATCCCCACCCCACCCCTTCTTCACTACATTTCCAAGCAGCAAATGAGGGTTAGCTTATTTTGTTGATTTTCAGGAGTGAAATGATTTTTGTTTGTTTGCTCATTTCACTTAGGAAGACAGTGGCGGCTTCCTCTTCATCCTTTCCTTTCCTTTCCTTTCCTAGAAAACAATACAGAAGATCCCTCACCACTAAAATCACTCCATCACATTGAAATTGCCCTACTCAATCATCAAACCTACTTTGGGTCTAGTCTTACCCTACTTGCAACAGGAAAAAAATGACCTTCTCATCTAACACTATGCAGATTTACACACTGTTGTCATAATTTGCTGTAGGAAAAATGTCAGATATGAAGCTGCTGTAATAACATGTCATTTTGTTAAGGGTGGGACTGCATGTTGTTGTTGACAAGGGACTTACACCAAAAGCAGCATCAATATGTCATGTCTTTCACATTCCCCTCCCCACACTAAAGTGTAAGGATACTTACCAGTGTTATCACATTCTCATATTTGGTTGTTCCCTTAGCAACAACAGAATGATGTGGAACGATGGCAAAGAAATGCATCACTGAATTATGTCATCACATATTTCTGCATTTTTTCAGAGAGGGGGAAGAGGACCAATTGATGTGGGGACAGAATTTGGGGCTTAACTGGAAGTTCTCCACCTCCCACTAAAGTTCTCCACCTTAGTTTCCCACTTTGATCTGAACTCCCTTCTCCAGCCGCTAGAGGAGTGCTTGATTTGCTGTGAGAAAGATGAATGTGTTTGGATGAAGTAATTCCTTGTAACTTTTGATTTATATCTGTTTCAAGAACGAGAGCCAAGGAGTGCTTCTTTTGAAGCTCTTTCCCAGAGTCTGAACTGTTACTAATAGCAGCAGAGGGTTGCTGTGATTTCGAATGTGATGAGCCTTGCACAGGGACAGGAAAGACAGAACAAGGGTAGGCAATGAACTCCCGGAGAGACTGTGGGCCATTGGTTTGGAAATCCTATCCTATCTACCTGATCACTCAGTGGGAGGTTTCAGTGCTCTCCTTTATGCTGTATATCCTCAGGGCTTCAGTACTTCAAAGAGGAAGGAGCTGGTCCCCTGTGGGGTGCTGAAGGTAACTCTGATGATGATAAGTACTAAGCCTTAAATAACAAGGCTGCTGTTATGCATTGCATCGCTCTAAGGAGCATTCGGTGGTTTTCCTATGCTATCGTTAGTGCAGTGTTCCACTGGGTACCTAATTTACTGCTCCAAATTCTGTGCAGCTGGAAGAGGGCAACTAATAAAGGACTCCAGGTCTGTGGCAGCAGGATGAAGTTTGAGACCTGTGCATAAGAAGAGAAAGCAAGGAAGCCTTCGAGGTAACCCCGTGTCTCTGAACCAATGATTCATTCATTGTGTATACTTACTTGAAAATGTTTATATTCCAACCTTCTTTGAAAGTCAGGAAAACTCTTTTAATAGACACTGCATTTTCATATATAATGAATTCATTTGCCAAATCAAGAACACATCATGTCAAACTCCTGCAGGATATCAAAAGTTTCTAGTTACAGAAGAGTTTAAAATTGAAAAAGGAACTCGACAAGGTTGCCCTATTTCCCCTTTGTTATTTATTTCGGTTCTGGAAGTGCTATTGAATATGATTAGAGGGGATCGGTTGGTGGAAGGAATTCAGGTCGGACAGAAACAATACAAATTAAAAGCTTTTGCAGATGACCTGGTTTTGACCTTGCAGAAGCCAGAGCCTAGTACGAAAAGAGTATTACAACTGATTAATGACTTTGGTCGGGTGGCTGGATTTAAATTAAATAAACAGAAAACTAAGGTTTTGGGAAAAAATTTGACTGATACAGAGTCAGAACGGTTTCAGAATGAGACGGAACTTAATGTGGTTAAAAAAGTAAAATACCTAGGGGTAAACATAACAGCAAAAAATCTAAGTCTATTTAAGGACAACTATGAAAAATGCTGGACAGAAATTAAGAGAGACTTAGATAGTTGGTCAAAATTGAAACTTTCTTTGTTAGGCCGAATTGCTGCTATCAAGATGAATGTATTGCCAAGGATGTTGTTTTTATTTCAAACACTTCAGGTTTTGGACAAAACGGAGTGCTTTCAGAAGTGGCAGAGAGATATTTCTAAGTTTGTCTGGCAGGGCAAAAAGCCCAGAATTAAGTTTAAGATATTAACTGATGCAAAACAAAGAGGGGGCTTTGCCCTGCCAGACTTAAAGTTGTATTATGAAGCCGCAGCGTTCTGCTGGCTAAAAGACTGGCTACTTCTTGAAGACACTGATGTGTTAGATTTGGAAGGGTTTAACAATGCTTTTGGATGGCATGCATATTTATGGTATGACAAGGTTAAAGCAAATAAGGCCTTTAAGAACCATATTGTCAGAAAATCACTGTTTAATGTCTGGACAAAATATAAAGACTTGCTGGAAAATAAAACACCAAGGTGGCTTTCACCTTTGGAAGCTAAGGCCCGAAAAAGACCCAATATGGAGGCTAAATGGCCAAAATATTGGGAAATACTAGAAAAGGATGGAGATAATTGGAAATTGCAGAGTTTGGAGAAAATGAAAGACAAAGTGCGAGACTGGTTACATTACGCTCAGATTAAAGAAGTTTTCAAAAATGATAAGAAACTAGGGTTCCAGGTGGAGAAATCGAAACTAGAAACAGAATTGTTAGAACCAAAGATTAAGGTACTTTCAAGGATGTATAACTTGCTGTTAAAATGGAATACACAAGATGAAACGGTTAAATCGGCTATGATAAGGTGGGCACAGGACATTGGGTATAATATCATGTTTGAGGACTGGGAAAGGTTGTGGAGTAATGGATTGAAATTTACTGCATGTAACGCTTTGAAAGAAAATGTAATGAAAATGATTTATAGATGGTATATGACCCCAGTCAAACTTGCAAAAATTTACCACCTGTCTGATAATAAGTGTTGGAAATGTAAAGAGTGTGAGGGAACGTTCTTCCACCTCTGGTGGACTTGCCCTAAAGTGAAGGCGTTCTGGGAAATGATTTATAATGAATTGAAAAAGGTATTTAAATATACCTTCACTAAGAAACCAGAGGCTTTCCTTTTGGGTATTGTCGGCCAAGGGGTGGTAAAGAAGGACCAGACATTTTTTATGTATGCAACAACAGCAGCAAGGATACTTCTCGCAAAACACTGGAAAACTCAAGATCTACCCACACTGGAAGAATGGCAGATGCAACTGATAGACTACATGGAACTGGCTGAAATGACCGGCAGAATTCGTGACCTGGGAGAAGAGAGGATTGAGGAGGACTGGAAGAAATTTAAGAATTATTTACAAAAACATTGTAATTTGAGTGAATGCTAAATAAGATGCTAGACCAAAATAACTGAGCACCACTTAATTTAGAGGTTTTTAAGAAAATAAGTAAGATTGTGAAAATTTAACTTCTTTCGAGAACTATAAGATTATGAAACATAGAAGGGATATAAGAATGTAAATAAGATGATAAATTGCTGACAAAATGTTATAACGATGAAAGTGGGAGCGGGAGATGTGAGGAAGTCCAAAGAAAATGTGAAATTATGTTAAGACAAATGTTATATTGTTTATTATGTTTATTTCTATTGTAAAACCCAATAAATTGTTTAAAAAAAAAAAAAAAGTTTCTAGTAGCAAAACATTGCTTTCTGGAGAGGCACGCAAGCCTGGCACAGGAGGAGTCAAAGTGGTCACCTCCAAAAGTGGTTGGATTATAATGCTCAACAGGCCTTGCTAGCTGAGGGGAGTTGTAGTCCAACATTACCCAGAAGATGTGACATTGGTCATCTCTTATCCCAAAATGGAATTTCAAAGACTCAGAGCCAGGCACTGTAAAAGGTCCCTCTCTGTTTCCAGATGACGCTCCCATCAGCCCACTGATTACCTGGCTGAGGTACATGATGTTCCTAGGTCATATGGGGTTCCTGGTCAGCTGCACAATGCACCCAATGTTCTTGGGTCATATAAGGTTCCTGTAACTCAGCCGATTACCTAGCTGAGGCACATGAAGTCCCTGCAGTCGCATACTGTTGCAATGTTCACACTACAATGAGAAGCAGCGCTGACATACTTGGGTTGTTTTGTTGACCTTGCTATTATATTATATTCTGAGCTGGATGTCTGTCATTGAAATCTCAGATGGTGGAGCATTTGATAACCTTTTCAAGGTCCATAAATCCCTTTACTGATTAGCCTTCAGAAGTCAGCCTTCTATTCCATCCGTGGAGGCAGAGGGACAGAGATGGTGGTCTAGCAATAATGCTGCCTTATGCACTGGTGACCCCATGAGACCAGAGTATGAGATGAGGCCAAATGCATGTTATATTTGGGTAAATGCAATCCCAAAGAGGTCTAGGAGGGGAACAGGCTGAAGATCTTTGTCATAACTGCTAGCCAGTTAATTAAGCCCAAGTAATTACTAGTTCCAATAACCTAATTTTGGATCCTTCTTCTTGTTGTTATTAAACATAGGGCAACAAGAGATTTTGCTGTATTCCTTGAAATTCAGTTGGTGTTTGGGGTGGTTTGGAGAGACAAATCATTGCCATCCAAAAAAGAAACGTTAATGAAATTATAGGGAAACAATAAAACTTGTTAAACTGAAACCATTAATGAGATCAGCCTATAAGTTCCAGAGATTTCAACAAGGTATGCTGACTAGTCATAAAAATAATGTAAGGGAGGTGATAATTTTCTTTCATGGGCATGCTTGCTGCAATCAGGAATGTGTGGAAGGATGCTCTGCTTTTATGATGATGCTATAGATCATGGGAAAGGCCGTAGCTTGGTGGTGGAACATCTGGGATTGAAGGACCCAGGTTCAATCCCTAGCATCTCCAGGTAGGGCTGGGAATGTGCCCAGTCTCAAACCCTGGAGCTGTTGCTAGTCAGGGTATTTTATTTTATTTAATTTTTAATTTTTAATTTTTAATTTTTAATTTTTAATTTTTAATTTTTAATTTTTAATTTTTAATTTTTAATTTTTAATTTTTAATTTTTAATTTTTAATTTTTAATACCCAATTATTTTCCCTGACAACGACTCAAGGCAGCTTACAGATAAAAATAAGAACAGCTAAAAATGCAGGGCAGCGGCAGGGGGTGAGAGGAAAAATAATAAAAAACAATCAAACAATATTGAGCTTGGCCCACCTTGGGATGAGTACACACCACACTTTTAAAGCACATTTAAAGCAGATGCCCCCGATGAATTGTGGGTATCCAGCCTTGGTATACAGCAGCTTCCTATGACATCACAAGCAAATAATTAACACAGCACCAAGTAAATAGCTATATGCAACCAACATGGCTAAAGTTACTTCCTCAGTTGAGTTGTTTGTTTGTGTGTTTAGTTTTTGCTAGCCTTGTCCAGGTGCTTTGAACACCACACTGACCCAGAAGCTTAGCAGGTAATGTTTTCTCCAAGGCTATATCTGTTTCACAAAGGGCTTCATGTGATAGATGCTGTCTATGTTAAGCTATAGTTAAAGGAGTAGGGACATTAAGCATGTGTGGCCATTGGATGTGTGACAGGGCTGGCCCAAGACATTTTGCTGCCTGAGGCAGAGAAGCCAAAGTTGATGCCTTCTCCCACCTCTCTCAAGTCAAGGTGCATAGTAGACAAAGCCAGCCAATTTATTTTGTTATTGTTATTGTTATTATTAATTTTAATTTTAATTTTATTTAACATAATTGTTACAAAATATAAGCAAAACACTGCAAATACATACACACCTATGCACTTCAAATAAGCACATATACATGAAAAAAGGAACAAAAGAGAAAAGAAGTAAAGAAAAAAAGAAGAAAAAAATAAAGAGAAAAGAAGAAGAAAAGTTGGAAGAATTTCTTCCAAATTTATTCTACAAATATCTCAATATGAAAATAATAATAAAATTTCATTGATTGACTTCCATTGCTTACACTGCACTTCCTACATACATTTTAAGCAAGATTGTATCCGTTATTCTGTATTTTCCCCATACAATCTCACACAAATATTCTAATCAACAAGTTTTCTAAATCTTTCATAAATCTATTCTAAACACAACCAATACCTTACATTTAATCCTTGTCTACATAAATTTATTTTGGCACTTTAGGCTGACTGTCCTACAGGCGCCTCTTTGACAATTCACCAGCTCAGACACTGAAAATTTTGAGGCTTGGGGGACAGTGAATTGGGTTAGCTTCCCTCATCATTGAAAAATATGCCCAACTAGGTGGGAGGCAAGTAACATGCAGCTGGCAGTCAGGATCAGGGCAGGCTCACCCAATGAACATGGCCCTTGAGAGGGAGGTGACCTACCAGCTTGTCCACCTCCTCTTGGCTGTAAACATAAAGACTGGGCCCTAGTTACCCTACACACATGTCTCACACTGGGGGCTGGTGCCTATTTTCACTGATAGAGTGGAAGGCAGGGAGCCCAAACAATAGTTGGAGTCAGAGCCAACAACAGACAGAGCCAGCTCATTCTAGTTTTGCCCCCATCCTTCTCCCTGTTGAGTTGCTTGATCACTTTCTTTTAGGCATAGGTGTAAGCATTTAAGACAGAGGTGGGGAGCCTCCAGGCAAAATGTGGCCTTTCAGGACTCTCTGTCCAGCCTTTCAGATTCTCCAAAGGTCACAACCCTTCCACAGTCATGTCATTTTTCCCAGGCCAAACCCCATTTGCGTCCTCCTTTAGTGTTTTTGGGTGTAGGAACCAACCTACGGTACCAAGGTGAAAAGGATGAAATCCTACTGTTCTGTCAAGAGCAGAGGTGCATTTTTGATTCAGGAAAAGGCAAAGAGCACACTAGGGCTGCAGATTTTATGCGCAAGCAGGGTGAGAGAACAAGGAACGTGGGGAAAAGCAAAACCAAAATGCAGACAGTATAAATCCAGCATAAATTTCCAGTTTCTGAGAACCCCTCAGAACAGCAACAGACAGACTCATGTAGTGGTCAGTACGTAGCACATTCCATGGTCTTGGTATACACTGAGGTTTAGGAAATGAGGCTCTTTGGAAAAGTTTCACCATCCCTGCTTTAAGCTATAAGTAAAAATAAGTAAACAGATTGAAAGAGCCAGACCTTGTGCACAGCTTATGATGAAAGAAGCCAGATGTAGTGGAAATGTGGAAGACAATTGTATTTCAAGGAGTTAGGTGACATGTCACTTTCCCTTTAACATCCCCAGTTGGATTCTTGTGTTTTACACACCTGCCGGGAGTTTCTTCTGTGTTGCAAGTGCTGGCTGGATGCCGGCTGCAGGTAGTGGGAGACACTCAGCTGCTCTGTATTAATCATGAGTAATGCCAAGTATACTTGATTACATCAAGGCAGGCTATAAAAGCCATAGGTGGGAGGGGCCCGGTGAGCTTCTGCACAGATCAAAGGACCTGATGCTGGGAGACCGATGGTTGGGGTCTTTCTCCTGCTGCTCTACCTGGGGCTCCGGGCAACTGAAGGGGAGATTGGGTGACCCCTGTTGGGTATGTTTTATGTTATGCTTTGTATGTACCGTATTTTTCGCTCTATAGGACGCACCCGACCATAGGATGCACCTTGTTTTAGAGGGGGAGAACAAGCAAAAAAAAATCTCCCCCTCTCTGCTCAGTGCCCCTTCAGTGAAGTGGCAGGAAAAATGGAGCCCCTTCCATTTCTCCTCCCGCTTCGCTGAAAGGGCGCTGCGCAGCTCTCCCTCTCTGCTGAAGCCTGGAGTGTCTTGCTCTCCCGGCTTCAGCAAAAGGAACCCGAAGCCTTTGGAGTGCAGCGCAAGTTCACGTTGCACTCCAAAGGCTTCAGGGATAGCCACCTGAAGCCTTTGGAGCACAGCAGGAACTTGTGCTGCGCTCCAAAGGCTTCGGGTTCCTTTTGCTGACCTGAAGCCTTCGGAGCACAGCGCGAGTTCCCGCTGTGCTCCAAAGAGTTCAGGGATAGCTGCCTGAAGTCTTTGGAGGGCAGCGGGAACTCGTGCTGCACTCAAAGGCTTCGGGTTCCTTTCGCTGAAGCTAGGAGAGTTTTGCTCTCCCAGCTTCAGCAAAAGGAACTCGAAGCCTGGAGAATGAGAGGGGTCGGTGCGCACCAACCCCTCTCGCTCTCCAGGCTTCAGCGAAAGCAACACGAAGCCTCCGGAGTGTGGAGGGAGTGCTCCCTCTGCGCTTTGGAGGCTTCGTGTTGCTATCGCTGAAGCCAAGGAGCCTGCATTCACTCCATAGGATACACACACATTTCCCCTTTTTTTCGAGGGGAAAAAGTGCGTCCTGTAGAGCGAAAAATACGGTATGTTTGTTTGTTAATAAAACTGTTTTGGTTCCCCTTACACCTCCTCATTCCTTTTGTCCTGATATTCTTGGAAAGAACTGCTGCATTTGGCAGCACACCAGATACACGGGAGCAAAGCAAGATAAGAGAAAGATAAATGCTAGAACCCCAACAGCAAGTTCTTCATGAATGTCAACTGGAACTCTGTCTGGAAGCCACCCATTCAAGAGAAAGAGAAAAGTTGCTATCAGGAAACAGCGGGTGTAGTTTGGATGTACGAAGGAGGAGGCCAACAGGAAGAGACATCAAGAAAGAAGAGATGGCGAGGGGAAAGAGTATGAAGACCTTTGAAAGGCCCCAGAGGTTGCTAGAGGTCACTGGTTATTTTTAAGAGGTCATGCGGGAGATTGGAGACATGCTATTTCCCCTGAAAGCTCTAGCCTCTCTTTTTCAATCCTGACTCCTGTCGTGAAGGAACATGCATGCCCTTTATCATTGCTTGGAAATCAAGGGAGATGCTTTGGAATTCAATTAGCCAAACAGTTGCCACAGCAACAGCAGCAACAAACATGCAGACTTAAATGATTTATACCAGCAGAAACCACTTCAAATAGGAATAAATTTAATACAGCAACTGGGAATGAAATGTTTCGTGCAATAAGAAAATTGTATTTCTCTCTCCCCACCCCACACCTCACTCTCTCGCTCTTCCCCAGCGATAGACCTCAAGGTTCTAATGCAATATAGATGAAAGGAGAAAAATAGATATTTGCGCAGAGGTAGAATACATTGTGCTGTAGGTACAATGCCAACACAGAGGGTTTGATGTAAAATGAATGTGGGCACTGCAAAAGATAGTTTTGGGATTTCGTCCACCTGGTGGCTGAAACTGGAGCTGAGTATAGGAATGGACACTTGTGATTCAAGGACCTGCTGCCCGCTTGAGGATAATAAAAGACACATGGAGACAGAATATTAGGTTAATGGGCTAAAAAAGTCCACAACTTTATTGATTACAGCATGTGAGAGGTATTGGCTTAGGCATTGGATACAACAATGGAGCGTGACTCCACCCCCTCAGGAAGGGGTTAGTCTAACAAGGGTTAACCACCAGTAGGAGGAGCCTGATGATGCAAATACAACTGTTAGCTCCCCCTGATGTCACCGGGGGTCGTGTCATGGCCCTACCACCAGCAAGGGTGTCGGACAGGATCTACGACCGCAAGATTCCTTTAACAGAATACCCATAATGTGGAGGGGTAGGCAATGGCCACACCCTGCCCCCCAACACACAAACATATTCCAATGCCTAACCACCAATACCTAAAAGTTGTGATGATTTGCTATGAGATGGCGAAAAACCAAGTGGCTGGTGCCAATTTGCCAATTGGATAAAAATTCCTACCAGAACCCTTGGACAACCAAGGTGACCAACCATAGGTCCATAGCAAGGTCAAGAAAAAGTGATAAGCTAGAGGGAGGGCGGGTGGGTGATCCGACGAAAACCAGCAGTGCAATGAGGAGGAAGCGCTGCCACGGCCGCATTTTGAGCAGCTAAACCCCGCCCCAAGCCTCCCCCAGATTGGAAGGCTGCCAGGGGGCGCGGCGCGGCAGCCGGGGCAACAGAGCAGGGGCCAGAACACCCCCTGCTAAAGGTGGGAAACGGCTCCCGATCACAACTCCTCCCCTCTAGGAGGAGGAGAGGCTCTCTTCAATGCCTGCTTCCTTTGGCATATCCTCCAGATGTGAAATTCTATTAAACCCAGGCCACTGTACCAGGAGAAATAATTGTGGTGATGCATGTTACAGGTACCTGATCAAAGTAACCTTAGCCTGTAACGATATTCATGGAGGGCAAAACTAACAATGGCTGCTACCCATTGCTATCCACAGTTAGATGTGCCATGCCTCTGAATACCAGTTACAGAGATACGTAAGTGAGCAGAGTGGTGCTACACTTCTGTCCAGCTTGCAGCTGCAAGAACAGGATGCTGGACTAGATGTGCCATTGGCCTGATACAGCAAGCTCATCTTAAGTCCTTTTGGGAAAGGGTTAAGCTGTCCTCGTGTACCTGTTTTTAGCAGTCCACAGCTTGCCCAGCCTATTTTTATTTTATTTTTTGGCTTTAAAGAGCCATGGAGGAAAGAAAACACAGCACTACATGTAACGTGTCATTTGAGCCTTAATGTAGATGTGAAAAGTGGAGAGCTTTCTCATTTGGGAAAGAAAATTAGTGACTATGAAAATGGCTTGCAAACATTCAGGCTTCTCTGAGAACTTTGCTTTGATTGTAACTGTTCAGCTCACCTGAGCTCATTTCATTACTTCTTTCATATTGTTACTTTGGATTCATTTCATTTACTCCTTCTCAATTGTTTTTGCCCCTGCTTAGTTTCAGCTTAAAATAAAATAAAAAGGTAAGTGGAGAGAAAGCAATCCAAGAATTTTTCACATAACCCACCGTTGACCAAATCGAGCCACGTCCCTTGTGACTAAGAATATGCTGTCAGCGGCAATTGGCAACACAAACACAATTTCCACTGTTTCTTATCTTACAATGTCATAATGGAGGCTTTGCTTATTACTTATATAGCTGGGATACAGAGCTGGTGGCCTTCCAGATGTTGTTGGACTTAAACTCCTATCAGTTGCAGCCAGCATAGACAATGGTCAGGGATTACAGGAGCTGTCGTCCAGTAATATCAGGAGGGCTCCAGGTTTCCTATCCATGACTTCAGATGGATGCAATTTGTCCAGTTCTGGGTGCTGTGCTTTAACGGGGAAAACAGATTGGAACTTCTTTACAGGAGGGCAACAGATGCTCAGTGTCATGAAAAACTGAGATAACTGAAACTGATAGAACCATCCACCCCTACAAAAATCAGCAGGAGCAGCAGTAAGGAAAGGACTCGCTCAGTAATGGAAGGTGAAGGTTTGTGTGCATAAACTTCTCTGGAGTGGCACCCCATTTGTGGAATGCTCTCCCCAGGGAAGTTTGCCTGGTGCCTTCATTGTATATTTTTAGGCGGCAGGCAAAATTTTTTTTATTTATTAATTTTTTTATTTATTTATTTATTTATTTATTTCCCGCCCATCTGGCTGGGTTTCCCCAGCCACTCTGGACCAAATATTCCCAACCGAATATTAAAAACACGATAAAACACCAAACATTAAAAACTTCCCTAAACAGGGTTGCCTTCAGATGTCTTCTGAAAGTCAGACAGTTGTTTATTTCCTTGACATCTGGTGGGAGGGAGTTCCACAGGGCAGGCGCCACTATTGAGAAGGCCCTCCTCTGCTTGGTTCCTTGTAACCTCACATCTTGAAGTGAGGGAACCGCCAGAAGGCCCTCGGAGCGCTTCTTCAGACATCCTCTTCAACCAGGCCTTTGGCTGATTAATATTCTACAGCATTTAAATGTATCTGTGGGAAGGGGGGGGGGGTTATTGTTTTGCTGCTTTATTTTTAATTATTTACCTGTTCTTATTCTGTGAACCACCCTGAGAGCTTATGATGGGCACTGTATAAATCTAATAAATAAACAATAAAATAAATACCTGCTCCACCTAGTCCCTCTGTTCTCCTCCTCTCTGTTTGCGTGTATGAGATGCCAAGCTCACCAATGGAAAGCTGAGTGATGCTACAGAAATCAGACACCCCCACCCTTTCTGGCATGCCTTCCATGGTTTTGTTGTCTGTTCCAGTGGCCAGGCTGTTGTTGGTTTTGAATCACGCCTTGCGAACCGACAGCACGTGGGTAATAAGCCAACAGATCCTGTTAATGAAATCATTTTTATGTAGGCAGAAAGTAAGCTCAATTGCCCGGAGAGTACTAGACTTGACAAGTGTAAATACATCCCCAAATAAGTCCGCTTGACACGTTGCCAAATTTGCTCAGCCGAAGATGCCACTTTAGAGCTTGAAGGGCCCCCGTAGGAGGAGAAGCAGGGAAACGTCAAAAAAAGGTCAATGGGCAAAAGATGGAGCTCAATCAAACTATTATGCAAACAAGCCCAGGTCTCTGAATGTGAGGCAGTGTTGTTGCCACTGGAGGTGAAGCACTGCAGACTTGAACGCTTGGCATTGAGACCCTGGAGGAAAGTGCTTACAAGTTCTGCCCCTAGTGCTCATTGACAATAAAGAGGCAGGCTCTGGATCTACCATATCTGGAGTTATTGGGGAAGGGCCATAGCTCAGTGGTAGAGCATCTGCTTTGCATGCAGAAGGTCCCAGGTTCAATCCCTGGTATCTCCAGGTAGGGTTGGAAGAGACTCTCTCTTTGAAACCCTGGTGAGTTGTTGCCAGTCATAGAGATGCGATGATGATGATGATTAGTATTTCTATACCACATTATATTGTAAAGAAAAAATCTCAAAGCGGTTTACAACACATTAAAACATCAAATGAACAGTACAGAATGAAACAAATTCAAGCTTCAAGAAAAATATTTCAGATCCTTCTCTTTGCTTTCCCCATAATTATTGCCCTACCTAATTTATATAACTGCCCCACAGCAATAGTACTCTAGGAAGCCAGTGTGCTGTAGTGGTTAGAGTGTCAGACTCAGAACTGGGAGATCAGGGTTCAAATCCCCACTTGGTCACGAAGCTCACTGGGTGACCTTGGGCCAGTCACAGTCTCTTAACTTCACAGGGTCGTTGTAGGGATTAACTGAGGAGGGGGTGAACCATGTAGTCCTTGGTGTAATGATCGCAGGCAGGCAAGCAAACCTCAATAAGAATTAATGACTCTCTGGCAGTTTTATGGTACTTTTATTTACAAAAGACACATCTAGAGTGCTGCTTCCAGCCTGCTCTCATTGAAAGAGTTGGTCAGTCTGAATCTCTGCCCCTCTCACAGCAGGAAGGACACCAGATTTCTGCCCTTCCCCTCTTGCCCTTCCTTTGCACTTTGACCTTGTCCAGTCTCAGAGAACAGGGGCTGAGAGGTTGGACTTCCCCCTCCCCGCTTCCACTAGACACACACTCCATCCTCTGCCTCTCTGCTGGTTGCCTAGCAACCCTCTGACTGCCTCCTAACTCTCCCCCTTCTTGAGAGCTATGAATGTCTGTGACTTCTTTCTGAAGGAGGCTTGAGCCCTCCCTCCCTGGCTCTGTCAGCCAGCTTTCGTCTGTACAGCTGGCCTCTCTCTCACTTGGCTCAATTTCTGAGTCTGACTCTTCCCTGAGACAAAGGTTGGATATTAATGAAATAAATAAACTCTTCTGCTTACCTGCTTAAGACTTCTCCAGAGTGGTTTAACAGTCAATCCCTCTTCCCAGGGAACTCTGGGAAGTGTAGTTCTGTGAGGGGAAAATGGGGGGTCACCTAACAACTCACAGAACACTTAACAAACTACAACTTCCAAAATTCTTTGGGTGAAGCCAGGTCTTTTGAAAGTGGCATCCTAGTACTTTAAATTTATGTGCAGCCTCCAGGCCTCTCTATCTGGCCCCTGGAACTCTGACTAGGCCACACCCCTCTCCTAGGCCACACCCCTTATTGGACCTGTGCTGTACCCATCTCAGGAACTTTGCCTGGCTGAAATGTGTCCTCAAACTGTGATAACACCCCCTGCTTGCTAGGGATCTAAAAGAATGTGTAGAAACCTCTAACTTCTGCATGGCTGGAATATTGTATAAAGGTCAGAGTCAATGCCTTTGCCATGCCCACTACTGCTGGTCTGTGGACCCCCCAAAATTGCCTTATCTGGAAGGTGGTTATTGGCTGAAAAATATCCCCCCCCCCCCCGTGTACTGCCATGTGCACCCACTACTGATATGTGGCCCCTGGAAGGTTGCCGAAGAAGAAGAAGAAGAAGAAGAAGAAGAAGAAGAAGAAGAAGAAGAAGAGTTTGGATTTGATATCCTGCCTTTCACTCCCTTTAAGGAGTCTCAAAGTGGCTAACATTCTCCTTTCTCTTCCTCCCCCACAACAAACACTCTGAGAGGTGAGTGGGGCTGAGAGACTTCAAAGAAGTGTGACTGGCCCAAGGTCACCCAGCAGCTGCATGTGGAGGAGCGGAGACGCGAACCCGGTTCCCCAGATTACGAGACTACCGCTCTTAACCACTACACCACACTGGCTGTGGCCCTCAGTGTGCAAAAAGTCCTCCAGCCCATGAATACATGGTAATACCAGTTATCCGTTATATTTCTCCTCTTCATCATATCGGAACAAATCCATTTCCTAGGACACCCAGGCAGGAGGAAGGAGATGTCACCAAGCTATTGGAGGAGACGTTGTGTCTTAAACAGGAGAATTTCCCATTACAGGAAACAATGCTCTCTTTCTGGGGCTTTTCAACAAGGCATTGATAAAGAGGAACCAACGGCTGCCTCATTCTAATTAGCCCCTGTGATTCTGAGTTTGCAGAGCCGATAAGCTCGCTGAATTTTTCTCCATACCTAAAGAAGCCAGGCAGCCTAATTCAGAAGAGCAGGGAGATTCCAAGCAGCGGGTGCGCTGTCAGCATGCATTTGCCGTCTAACTTTCATCCCATTTGGCATGTCCTCGTGCAGTGACAGGAGAGGTTTGGGCAGCAGGGCTTCCCACTCAGGTGCAAAGACTCTATATGTTAGCAGCCATTCTGAAGGCAGAGATTCTTGCTTCTCAGCAGAGTCCATTTCTAAATAAGAAAGAGGAAAGGAGGCAGGTCCAGGCTATGGTCAGGCCAGTTGGTCTGGCTATTCCAGGGTTTCCCAAACTTGGATCTCTAGCTGTTTTTTGGGACTACAACTCCCATCATCCGTAGCTAGCAAGACTAGTGGTCAGGGATCATGAGAATTGTAGTCCAAAAACAGCTGGAGATCCGAGTTCATACATACAAACAGGACATAGCAATAATGGACAAGATTCCGTTTGCCTGGGATCCATTAGGGAAAGAAGCAAACTTCTAGGTGTTACAACTGCTTGTAAGCTTGTGGGCAATGCATATTGAAATCTCAGGAGGAGGAAAGGTGTTGGCATGAGCTTTTTCATGTTTGATGTGGAACATCATTCTCTTTTCTGTGTCCCTAAATAACAAAACTGGAGTAAATTAGTAGGGGTACAATGGACATCCAGGTGGAGTTGGAAACCAGGTTTTGTGGGACAATGCCAGCAGTCAGAACCAAAGAATAAATCAGGATCAAAGGAGAAATCCAGGAGGCAGGATTTTGGAGCAAGCTGAACCAAAAGGACCAAAGGACTGAAGAGCAAGCCAAGATTACTGAATATATCATAGTTCAAGAAGGCCATGTTATCCAAGCAAGGCATAATCAAGAAGCTCTATTGTTATCCATCCTGTCCCAGAGGAACTAGTGGCCAGCACGGGTGGGTAGGGATAGTCCAGCATCTGAGAAACCTAAGCTGCCTAGACAGATGTTGCAACATGCACTTTGGTAGCTCAACAAATGGAGCAGCTACAAACATAATCCAAACTTCCCTGGCGGGTCCTGATTGATGCAAAGTGAGACACTAATGTGAGAAGGTTTATATTAGTCATTAGCTTGCCAGAACAGGGAGACATGTTGCCATTTGACCTCTTTTGCCAGGACATGACCTCTTTTTAATGGGAGTGCTCAGAGAGTTTAAAGCAGAAGTCGGCAAATTTGTCCTCTTTTTTTGCTCTTCAAAATATGGCAGCCCTAGCCTGGAGACCCAAATTCAAAACTCCACCCAGGCTATTTCTTAGCCTATCCTACCTCACAGGGTTGTTGTGAAGATAACAATGGAGAGTTCCATGTATGCCACCATCAGAACTTGGGAGGAAGATCAGAATGGAATGCAATAATAATTAAAATATATGTTCTTATCAGGAGCAACTGGTGGTCTCAGGGTCAGGGTATTGGCTTCCTAGCAGTGGAGCTGGACTGCATTCTCCTGAGTGCCTGCCTGTCTTTGCTCCAAACTTTCTGCCTCCCTGACCTACACCTTCCTGATAAGTGGCAGCAACACTGCTGCAGGAGGCCAGCTCTGTTCCACCCAACCAACTGCTCCTGGTTCTTATATGCCTTTGCACAAAGAGTGCAGCTGGTTTATATTTGATGTGACTCCAGGTTTGGGTATGCATTACCATTTACTCCGGCGCCAGTGCACTCCCATTGCTGGTGTTTGAAGCCATGTGCCCGTGATGTTAGCCACATAAGAACTTAAGAAGAGCCTGATGAATTAGGCCAGCGGCCCATCAAGTCCAGCATCCTGTTCTCACAGCAGCTAACCAGATACAGTGGTACCTCAGGTTACATACGCTTCAGGTTACATATACTTCAGGTTACAGACTATGCTAACCCAGAAATAGTGCTTCAGGTTAAGAACTTTGCTTCAGAATGAGAACAGAAATTGTGCTTTGGTGGCGCGGCGGCAGCAGGAGGCCCCATTAGCGAAAGTGGTGCTTCAGGTTAAGAACAGTTTCAGGTTAAGAACGGACCTCCAGAACGAATTAAGTACTTAACCCGAGGTACCACTGTACCTGTATCTATCAATATACTGCCTACTCTGTAGTTCTTTGGGAAACACTGTTGTTTGAAGCATTGTCCCTCCAGTCAGCTTCCACCAGATTTGAAAATGCAAGCTGCATTCACTTTGCAGTTAAGTGTGTGCATTTGAGAAAGGCATTGTACATGCACAGACGACAGCTTTATAAATAAGGTTGCAGCAAGGAGGAAAACAAATGTACACAAGGTGGAGGCATCCCTGCTCCCTCTCTTTTGTGTACAGCAATGTGCAAATGTAACTTGAAGCGCAGCAGGGGGAAGGAAACGAGCTCATTGCATTTTAAGTTGCTAATGTGTCCATAGACATTTCTGTATGCACTCCCTCCCTTATTTAATGCATGCATCCCATTTCCATTATTTTTTTTAATGATATTTATTACTTTTTTTAACATTTCCAACACAACATTACAAACAAAAAAAGAGAAAAGAAAAAAAAGAAAAAACAATGCGAATACAATACAAAAATGCTACATGGACTAACAAAACAAACAAAAACAAGCAAAAACAATTTAAAAACACCTCAAACATTTTCAATATCTTATATTTCATTCACTTATTTCCAGTGACCTCCTCCCACCTCCCTTTTTGTATTCCACTTCTATTATTTGTTTCAGAAATTCCTTTCCATCTTACTCTGTTTTCTGTTCTATAATTATCATAACACATTCTTGCCATACTTTTCCTTTAATTTTCTATTGATCTATTTATCCTTAATTCCTTATGACATTTCTGCTAAAGCCATATATTTTCATTCCAACATTTTTCTAACATTCCTTAATTTTACAATATTTCTATAAATAGTCTTTAAACTTTTTCCAATCTTCTTCCACCGACTCTTCACCCTGGTCTCGGATCTTGCCAGTCATTTCCGCCAATTCCATATAGTCCATCAACTTCATCTGCCATTGTCCAACGCTTCAGTGTTTTCAAAAGGCAACCATTCTCTCAACCAGCAAAAAGCAGATGGTTCACAGCAAAGTTTAAAGGTCTGGCAGGGCAGGTCCCCCTCCTTCTTTGGCATCCATCAATATCTTAAATTTTACTTGAGGCTTCCTGCCCTGCCAAACAACTCTGGGAGCATCCCTCTGCCACCTCCTGAGACCCTCCATCCCATTACTTTTTTTAACCTTAGAAGTTTCTATATATGTATTTCTCAAGTTGGGATCCTTAACGGATTGAATGGGGATAAACTGAAGCTCCATCTAATATTTCTCAACTGCTGCAGGTTACCGTTTCCAAGAACTGTAATTGACTAGCCCTGTCAAAACACATCACATCTCCACCTTCGACTTACTGCAACCGATATGTGGAATCGGCTTTCTTTTAGGCTGTCATAGCGAGGGCTACAATTGTAAAGTGCACATCCATTCTAAACAATGCATGCATGATCCCAGGAGTCTGTGCATAAACCAATTACTGCTTAACAGTCTGTTGACAAAATCATAGGCCAATCTCCACCTCCCTTTTTTTTCTTTTTCTTTTTTGGATGAAGGATTGGTGGGTGAATGTCAAGTGGTGAAATGCAAATGCGAGATTTATTTTGAAGATGTATCCCCCCCCGAAACCCCCCCACACACATTCTAATGGATGCTACAATCCCTAGCTGTTTTACACCAACATCTGTTCCCTAGAAAACAGAACTTAGAAAGTTAAATGAGTTTGGGGATTCTGAGTGCAATGTTGCGTTCATCTTGAACAAATACAAAATACGGATGTCAGACATCTCACAATCTTCGCTAACTAGATCCTGAACCAGGGAGAAGACCCAGAAGCTGCTTAAAGCCTTTCTTTGCATCCTCTCAATAAATGGGTGACAGCAGCACTTCTGAAGAAGTGTGCATGCACACGAAAGCTTATACCAAGAACAAACTTAGTTGGTCTCTAAGGTACTACTGGACAATTAATAATAATAATAATAATAATAATGACAATAATAATAATAATAATAATAATAATAATTATAATTTATTATTTGTACCCCGCCCATCTGGCTGGGTTTCCCCAGCCACTCTGGGCGGCTTCCAACAAAGACCAAAAATACACAATATACATATTGACTGTGTCAGACCAACACGGCTACCTACCTGAATCCAGCAGCCATAAATAACACTGGTTCTGGGGCACAGCATGCCAACACCCTTGGATGCAACCCCCATGCAGGCATCCTTCAAAGGTGTGTTGGAATGACATGTCAGGTGATAGGGGACCACATGGCCCAGCCCTAGCCCCTCCCCCCCCCCAAAAATTACCCATCCCTGCAGGCAGGACCCTTACATTGAGTGGGAAGATCTGAATGAGTAAACTGATCCTTACCAAGAGTGGTTGTATTTCAGGGGATATTATATTCAGATCTGTGATAGGTCATTCATAAATGTAAGCCACCATGACCAGCCTGTAGACACAAATGCAAAGTGATCAAGTGGCTGCTACTTGAGCTGCATTTAGAAGTAAATGTGGGCATCAGACTGGATCTTGAGGCAGAGTGCATTGGAGGGAATTAAGGCTTGTCAGTGGCAATGTGGGATATTTAGAAGGGAAAGGGAAAGGGAAAGGTACCCCTGACCGTTAGGTCCAGTCGTGGACGACTCTCGGGCTGCAGCGCTCATCTCGGTCTATAGGCCGAGGGAGCCGGCGTTTGTCCGCAGACAGCTTCCGGGTCATGTGGCCAGCATGACTAAGCCGCTTCTGGTGAACCAGAGCAGCGCATGGAAATGTCGTTTACCTTCCTGCAGGAGTGGTACCTATCTATCTACTTGCACTTTGATGTACTTTCAAACTGCTAGGTGGGCAGGAGCTGGGACCAAAAAACGGCAGCTCACCCTGTCGCAGGGATTCGAACCACTGACCTTCTGAAAAGCAAAGACCTCTGAAATGCTTCATAGTGTCTTGATGATCCAGTCTTTTTTTTAATGCTACAAACAAGCATCTGTTGATATATATAACAGAGACAGAGAGAGAGAGAGAGAGAGCGCACTTATCATAATACAATAACACCAGGCTGAGGTGATAGGTTGAGGGAGATAAAATACTACAGTAGAGTTGGGAGAGGACAGAGGGAATTGTGACAGACAAATCACAGCTGGAATCATTGAGAAATATTTTACTCAGAAAACAATTTCCATTTAATTCTTCACCAATTGGAATGAGAAGTAAGCCAAAAGTCAGGTCCAAAGGACACATGAATACCAGATCTCAGGAAGACTGTGTTGCTCAGCCAGGGCTTGTTTGGAACAGAAGACGGCTTAAAGTCCTCGCTGTCCAAAAAGAGCCAATAATAATCCACCAAGCCCCCAAGGCTCCCAATGTGAGGTGCGGATGCTGGCTCAGGTCAAAGTCCCATGTAGTCCAACATCATGTTTTCACATCGGCCAACCAGACTGGGGAGAGGACCTCTGTTGTGCAGGTTTACAGAAAGACATGTCAGACCACAGCTCGATAGGAAAGTACTTGCTGAAGATACAGAAGGTTTTTAGTCCAGACCTTGGCACCTACAATTAAATAATCTTGGGTACCATGGGTCTGTAAGAGTTCTCAGTTCACATGACCCTGGGGAGCCAATGCTTGCTAGTCAGAGCATTCAGTATTGGCCTAGATAGAGCAAAGGTCAGACTCAGTGTAAGGAAACTTTTCATGTTCCTGTGAACAAGGTAGGAATCATAAAGCAAGACACTTAAGTATACTGTAAAAGTCAATCAAAATGATGAGGGGAAATGCACACACCAAACATCTAAGATTTTAGCATGCCTATTCCTAAATGGAACCTTTGTTCCACTGAGACCTGGGGCATTTCCACTACAACAGCTAAAACCTCACTCTTCTTAAGAAGGATAGACCTTCCCAGCAAACTTGGGTTAACCTCAGCACATTCCCTGTTGTTCGGTGGCGTTTTGCTTTATTTAAAACAAGTCCTCCGTTTCGAAATCTGCAGCAGCATATAATTGTTTCCCCTTAGCAATTCCACCCTGCCTTATTTATTTTGATCGAGTCTTTTTATGTTGGCCCTGAATTGTTTATGAGGTTTTTGTTGTTGTTGTTCCTTTATAGCTTGCAAGCAAACTTCTGTAAAAAGGACGAGGCTGGCTATCTTAGAAGGAAACATGCTGGGTACATATTTAAACCGCTGAGCAGCAGTGATGGATTAGATGTGGTCTCTTGCAGTTCATCTGGTGGCAGGAAAACAAAATAAGGTTTCTTGTTTTAGAGAGCAGAGTCCTCCATCTTGAACCCACTGCATGCAGAATGGCATTCTGGAGTGGTCTTTGTGTGTGTTGTGCGCATGCAGACAGAGCACTCTTGGCTGTTAAGATCACCAGAGGGGACCCTCTTGTATGTCCCACCTCCCTCAGAAGTCCAGAGGGGTAGTAGCCCTGGAGAGGACATTCTTTGTGACAGAGAAGCTGGATGATTCCCTTCCCACAGAGGTGAATTGCAGACCCTCCAAGTATCCCTATTTTCCAGGGATGTCCCTGATTTAGAGAAGCTGTCCTTGTTTCTAATTTGATTCCAGAATGTCCCACTTTTCCTTAAAGGTAAAGGTAAAGGGACCCCGACCATTAGGTCCAGTTGTGGCCGACTCTGGGTCGCTTTATTGGCCGAGGGAGCCGGCGTACAGCTTCCAGGTCATGTGGCCAGCATGACTAAGCCACTTCTGGCGAACCAGAGCAGCACACAGAAACACCGTTTACCTTCCCGCCGGAGCGGTACCTATTTATCTACTTGCACTTTTTGGCATGCTTTCGAACTGCTAGGTTGGCAGAAGTAGGGACTGAGCAACGGGAGCTCACCCCATTGCGGGGGTTTGAACCGCCGACCTTCTGATCAGCAAGTCCTAGGCTCTGTGGTTTAACCTACAGCGCCACCCACGTCCCACCACTTTTCCTTAGAATGTCCCTATTTTCTTTGGAGAAATGTTGGAGGTTATGGAGTTATCCAACCCCCCAAGCCATCTGAACGCAACCCTGTATAGGGAAGGTTTTTTTTTAATGTTTAATGTTCTATTGTGGGGGTTTTTAATATGTTAGAACCTGTCCAGAGTGGCTGGAGCAACCCAGTAAGATGTGCGGGATATAAATAGTAAATTTCTCATTATGGAATGAGATGTCCCTATTTTCATCGGAGAATTGTTGAAGGGTATGGAATCTGGCATCATCATTGTATAGTTTTTGCCCTGTGCTGAAGAAGCACCTCTTTACCCTCACCTTTGACACATCCTGTTGGGTTGAAATAAACGACAGACGAGTGACAAGTGTCATATGGGAGGCATCTGCCGAGCATGTCTCGGCGAGTCCCTTTTATTGAATATTACAGCATTGCCACATATGTGCTTGTTGCTGATTGGTTAACACAAATACAATGTAAGGGCATTAATCATCAATAGATTAAAGGTTGGGAAAGGGAACACATGGTTAGACAGGCATGAAAACCTCCTTATTACTAGTGATTGATATTGCATGACTTAATAAACTATTACTAGTGATTGATATTGCATGACTTAAAAGAACATAACCATCACATTCCGTAGACGTGGTCAACCATGCATTAAGAACAAGTCAGGGTATGATGTTTCATGAACTCAATGTGAACTGAACATTCTAGGGTGGATGAGAACTCATGTGCAGAAGCAGAACTTCCCATCAACATCCCGTGCTATTTTCCTGACTGTAATTTGTTTTAACTTATTTAAATATTGTTGGGTTTTTTTTAAAAAAAGATGTTTAATCCATTTATACCTGTAAAGACAGCAGCTAGGGTTATGTATGCACAAAAATAGAAGAAAGAAGAGGTTCCCACCAAAGAAGAATGGATGAGTAAAGTGATGGATTATGCAGAATTGGCAAAGTTAACAGCTAAAATAAGAGAACCCAATGATGATTGTTTCACTGGTGAATGGAAGCCTTTTTCGGACTACAGTGGTACCTCGGGTTGCGAACGGGATCTGTTCCGGAGCCTCATTCACATCCTGAAGTGAACGTAAAACACGACTGCATGTCTGTGCGTGTGCGGGTCGCGTTTCGCCACTTCTGCGCATGCATGTGACGTCATTTTGAGTGTCTGCACATGCATGAGCAGCGAAACCTGGAAGCAACATGCTCCGTTACTTCCAGGTCGCTGCGGAGCGCAACCCGAAAATATTTAAGCTGAAGCGTATTCATCCCGAGGTATAACTGTATTTAAAGAAATACTATAGCATGGTGAATTCGCCAGCAGGATTTGAACTACGAGCAACATAAGGAATTACATATTCTTGCACTGTTATTATAGTATAAGAGAGAGAGGATAGGGTGCAGCAAGGGGGAGAATTAAAAAACACCATGGAAAATGGGGGGTGGACAAAATAAAAGAAAAAATATATAACGTATTGGAGTGTGTTTGAAATTTTTCAAAATTTAATAAAATATAACGAAAAAATACCGTATTGGACTGAATATAAGCCTCACTTTCCCCCCAAATTTGGACTGTGAAAAGTTAAAGTGTGGCTTATATCTGCAACCTTATGGTTTGCAGCAAGGAGCGTGGGGCAAACAGCGCCAGGAACATGGGACAAACAGCACCTGCCCTGCACGTAGTCCCCCGTTCTCTCCCCTAAGGCCGGGAAAGGAGAGAGCGAGGAAGAGGAATGGTCACTGGCAACACAGCACAGCTCCCCCTTCCCTGGCCAGTATGTAGCCAGGAGCAGCGAGGAAGAGAGCTGCTTATATTCAGATATTTTCTCTCCCCCCCCCCCATTTAAAAGGTGCGGCTTATATTCAGGTGCAGCTTATATTCGGGCCAATACGGTATTGTATTTTTAAATTGTTGTGACTCATACTGGAACCTCATGGTGAAGGGCAAGAAAGAAATGTAATAAATGATAACATCAACAACCACAGGGCTTTTTATCAGCTAGAACTCACGGGAACTGAGTTCCGGCACCTCTCAGGTGGGTGCCATTGCCATTGTAAGAGAACAAAGCAGGCGTTCATGGTGAGTTCCAGCACCTCTCCTTCTAGAAAAATAACACTGGGAACCACAATTATTTGTTATTCTTTATTCAACTTAAACCCCACCATCCCTCCCACAAAGTGTGTTCTCCCTCATGGAGAGCACAGGTTGCAGGCGGGGCTGACAAGACACCTCACTGTTACTAGGCAAATGGTTTGGCCATCCTTTAAGCAGGGGCTTACTGGGGAAATCTAGATGTTGCCATTTGCTGATTGACAGCCCTATTTGTTAAATACAATGCTCGCAGCGAAGAACTTCCTCTTTTCGCTGCTTACTTCGGATCACCTGGAGCACTTGGACCACCTGGAGGACAGTGGAGTGATCTTCTCATTGTCTGGTTACATTTCTTTATTTCCCCCTTCTCTTTATCCTCTCTAGTCCCTTAATTAATTTAATTCCACCCCTTTTCTTTTCCTGTTTGATTTCCCACCCCACCTCTTACCCTGCCCTGTGGGAAGATTCTCCCTGTACCTGTGAGCGTTGCTTGTGCACAATCCTCCTTGGCTTGCCTTTCCCAATAGGGAGAGAGCCCCCAGTAGGAGCTTTCTTTTGCAGAAAGGTTTCCCTCATTTTGCCTGTTTGTTAATTGTGGGGCTAGTCAGGACTGTTCCCAGCTTAGCTGGAATCACTTTCGTTTATAGTATCCCCAAAGGTGGCTTTGTTTTAGGTGTGTGCAGCGCTGTTGGCCAAATTTTAATCTAGCCTTGGGCAGGAGCACCATTTTTAGCTTCCTTTAATATTGCAATGAGTCAAAGTTTCTTAAGAGCAGAAGCAGTGAGGCCTACATTCAGGCCTAAGCCTGCTACAGTTAGCAGTAAATTGTTAAGTCTCTGTGACATGTGACTCATTCTCTCTCTAAGAATGTATCTTTTGCTTGCAGGCTCAGTTGCTATTGTATATTTGGGGCAGACAGAGTGGAGCCAGTGTCTCTGTGCCTCCAATGACTATGAGCACTTTGTGTATGCTCTTTAACTATGCTGTTTCTTAACAAGTTTATTTTCTTCAAGTTTGTTTTGCCCTGATAGTGACTACCACCATTTTAGAGACGAATTGTGGCTTAGTGGCTAGAGTACAGGACTAGGTCCTGGGAGACAGGTTTCATTTCCCCCTCTTAGCCATTGTTATAACAAAACAAAACAAACTGCTCCTTTTGGACTACAGTGGTACCTCGCAAGACGGAAAACTCGCAAAACAAAAGGGTTTTTGGTTTTTTGAGTTGCTTCGCAAGACGATTTTCCCTATGGGCTTGCTTCACAAGACGGAAACGTCTTGCAAGTTTGTTTCCTTTTTCTTAAAACCGTTAATACAGTTGCGACTTGACTTCGAGGAGCAACTCATAGCATGCGGTGTGGTAGCCTTTTTTGAGGTTTTTGAAGACTTTGGTGATTTTTGAAGCTTTTCCAAAACTTTTTCGACACCGTGCTTCGCAAGACGAAAAATATCGCAAGACGAAAAAACTCGCGGAATGAATTAATTTCGTCTTGCGAGGCACCACTGTATTCTGTTGCTGGGTAGTTGGGCCCATTTGTGATATCATTGCTCCCCCCCCCCCAAAAAAGGAAGAAAAGGGAAAAAAAGAAGGGGGTCAGGCGGTGGGCTGCCTCGAGTGTTACTTCATTGGAATTATTTATGTCTGGGCTAGCAGGTGATCCTAAGGCTTTGCTCGCTTTGCCCTAGAATTCGATGGCCTCTGGCAGTGATTCTGGCCTGAATAGCGTCCCCAAGTGGTGCATGAAGCATTGGTTTCACCGGTTCCTCACATTGTTTAGTTTTTTGCAGACTATGGCAGGGCCTTTGCAGATGCATCCAGAGCTTGCCTCTCCTGCAGAGGATGACTTGCTGATGCCCCAGGTGCCTTCTTCCAGAAGGAAGCTCTTTGGAGGCGGCAATCCAGGAGGAGGGCAAAGAGGAGCAGGGATGATGCTTACACTTCCTCGCAGGGATGGGGACATGCGGACTACTTGCGCAGGTACATTATCCCTGGGCTCTGATGATGATTCATACATCACCTTGGACCTCTACGGGGGTCAGGGTGAGGCTGTCCCAGGTCTTTAAGGATCTTCTTGCATAGCTCAGCTAGTCAGCGTGTGGTGCTGGTAGTGTCTAGGTTGCAGGATTGGTCCCTGTATGGGACAGCTGCATGCTCCCCCATCATTCTACCTGGACACTCAGGTCCAGCACCAAGGGCTTTCTGGTGGTTCCCTCACTGTGAGAAGCAAAATTACAGGGTGCCAGGCGGAGGGCCTTCTCGGTGGTGGCACCCATCCTGTGGAACACCCTCCACCAGATGTCAACTACCTAAACTTCTAGAAGACATCTGAAGGCAGCCCTGTTTAGGGAAGCTTTTAAAGTCTGATGCCTTACTGTATTTTAGAATGTTAGATGCAAGGCTGCCATCATTCCCACAGCTTGCTGGAATCGCAGCTTTGTGCTTATGGGAAGGGTTTTCTCAAGGTTTAGGATTCCTCTGGCTCTTCAGCTAGTGGCTTGGAATACAGCAAATCAAAAGTCAGTTAGAGAGCTACCTGAGGTAGCCTGAAAGAAGGTTAGGAAGCAGCTTGCATTGAGACGTATGGTGGGATCCCCTTTGATCCTCCTCCTATTCCTGATCTTCATTTATCCCCATCGGGGATTGTCCCTAAGAAAGCCCCATATAATTCCATCTGATCCTTATTTATCGCATCCCAAAGGCACCTCAGTGAATGACGCTATCCTTCCGGAATTGTTCCGTGAAATACGCGTCTCTGGATCAGGTGGTTGAGCTTACCAACAAATTGGAAGAGGTGCCTTGTTGGCAATATGCGATATTCATTCGGCTGTTAGGCTGCTGCCGGTTCATCCTCAAGATTTTAAGTGGTTGGGCTTTAATTTGGATGGAGCTCCTTATATTGATAAGGCGATGTCGATGGGTTGCGCAATAGACTGTGCAGCATTCAAGTCCTTTAGCGCCTTTCTGGATTGAACAGTGCGAGTCAAGACTCATTTAATTCGGGGTACCATTATTTGGATTGTTTTACTGGCTGGTTCATGTGACACCAGCCTCTTTGTAGGCTTTCTGGACACCCTTTGTTCCCTCTGGGAGCTGGGTGTTCTGTTGGCAGTGGATAGGACAGTGCGTCCTACTGCCCCTTTTAATGTATTTGGGGGTTAGCTTGATATTGTTGCTCAGACATCTGCTTGCTGTGGTGAAGCTGTTTGCCTTGAAGGAAGTTATTCTTGTTATACTTCCTCTGAAGCAAGTGTTGCCTTGTCAGATCCTATCATTTGCTAGGGCAGTAAAATTTTGCATGCAGGGCAGCAGCTTGCAGCTTGCAGGGCAGCAGCGCGTGCCTAGCGGCGCGCGCAGTTTGATCCATCTTTTAGATTTAGGGGAGCTAGTCTCAAACGTTTGTTGGGGGAGACCTAGGTTTTTTTGTGGAGGGACTTATTTTTCCTGTCTTCACGCTTTTTATGATGGAGGACCGTTGTAGCCACCCCCAACGACACGTTCTCAAGATGGAGGGGGAGGGAACAGCTGCAGTCGCCTGCGGTTCCTGCGCAATGTTTGCCATCTTGCCAAAGGTTGCAGGCAGCTTTACCTGCAGCAATTGCATGTTGATTGCCCTCTTAAAAGACAAAGTCCAGCAACTGGAGGAACGTGTAGCTATGCTCCAAAGAATTAGAGAGCTGGAGCTCTTCTTGGAAGCAACAGAGCACACTGTCTCCACCAAGGAGGAGACAGGGGACTCCCCTGAGAAGGATGCTAGTTCACCAACACAGAAGCCAGATATATGGAGAAACGTGACTCCAAGAAGTAGGAAGCCCAGGGTTCGCTCTGATTGTTTAGAAATACACAATCGCTTTGAGGTCCTCTCCCCTAGCATGGAAGACGAAGAGCAGACTCCATTTGAGGATCTCTCCCTCATTACAGTCGATCAGGTATATGAAGACGAGCAGCAAAGTCAGTCCTCAGGGAATGTGCAGGCGACCTTGGAGCGGACAGCTCACGGAAGAACCCCGACCAAACCTAAGAGGAAGCGTGTAGTGGTGATAGGGGATTCCCTACTGAGGGGAACAGAAGCAGTGATCTGTGGGCCTGACAAGATGTCTCGGGAAGTGTGCTGTCTCCCCGGGGCTAAGATCCAAGATGTAACTGAACGACTGCAAGGAATCATAAAACCCACTGACAAATACCCCTTCCTCTTGGTTCATGTGGGAACCAATGACACTGCAAGCAATAGCCTCCAGAAGATCAAAAGAGACTACGAGGCTCTGGGCAGGAAATTGAAGCAATTAAATGCACAAATTGTGATCTCATCTGTCCTCCCAGTTGAACGACGTGGCCCAGGGAGAGAGGGGAAAATAGTGGAAGTGAACAGCTGGCTTCGCAAATGGTGTAAACAGGAACGGTTTGGATTCTTAGATCACGGACTGCAGTTTCTTGAAGATGGACTTCTGGCAAGCGATGGGCTGCACCTCACAACGGTTGGGAGAAATGTTTTTGCCAAAAATCTCAGAAACCTCATCAGGAGGGCTTTAAACTGACTAATGTGGGGGAGGGAGACAGTGCTCCTGAAGGTAGGAGTCTATCAATTGATGAAGATGATCATCCAAATGTCATAGACCAAATGGAGCAAACAGCACACAGACCTAGTGGTGGGAGGAAAAAATCCTTAAATAAGAGTCACGGGGGAATGATTAATGGACTTCAATGTCTGTACACTAATGCACAAAGCATGGGAAATAAACAAGATGAGCTTGAGCTCTTGGTACAGCAAACTAAATATGACATAATAGGCATCACTGAAACCTGGTGGGATAAGTCCCACGATTGGAATGTAATAATGGGGGGATACAATCTATTTCAGAGAAACAGACCAGACAAGAAAGGAGGAGGAGTGGCATTATATGTCAGGGATGTGTATACCTGTGAAGAGATCCAAGATTTAGAACCTCAAAGCCAAAGTGAGAGCATTTGGGTCAAAATTAAGGGAGAGAAGAATAACAGTGACCTCATTGTGGGAGTTTACTATAGATCCCCAAGCCAAACGGAGGACATAGATGATGCCTTCCTGGAACAGATGGCCAAGCATGCAAAAGGAAGGGAGATAGTAGTAATGGGGGACTTCAATTACCCGGATATTTGTTGGATGTCAAACTCAGCCAAGAGCATAAGGTCAAACAGATTCCTCACTGGCCTTGCAGACAACTTCATTGTCCAGAAAGTGGGAGAAGCAACAAGAGGAACAGCCATTTTAGATCTGGTCCTAACCAATGTTGATGACCTGGTTAGTGGGGTAGAAGTGGAAGGATCATTAGGCGCGAGTGATCATGCTCTTCTGAAGTTTACTATACAGCAGAAAGGAGCAGCCAAGCATACTAGGACTCAATTTCTTGACTTTAAGAAAGCTGACTTCATAAAACTTAGGGAAGTGCTGGGTGAGATCCCATGGACAGTAATACTAAAAGGAAAGGGAGTTCATGATGGCTGGGAGTTTGTTAAGAGGGAGATACTAAAAGCACAACGTCAGGCAATACCAATGAGACAGAAACATGGAAGGTGCCTAAAGAAGCCAGGGTGGCTATCTAAAGAACTTTTAACTGAGTTAAGATTAAAAAAGGATGTGTACAAAAAATGGAAAAGGGGGGAAACCACCAAAGAGGAATTCAAACAAATAGCCAGCACGTGTAGACACAAAGTCAGAAAAGCTAAAGCACAGAATGAACTCAGGCTTGCTAGAGAGGTTAAAAGCAACAAAAAAGGCTTTTATGGGTATGTCCGTAGCAAAAGGAAGAACAAAGAAACAGTGGGGTCACTCAGAGGAGAAGATGGTGAAATGCAAACAGGGGACACAGAAAGAGCTGAACTCCTCAATGCCTTCTTTGCCTCAGTCTTCTCCGATAAAGAAAACAATGCCCGACCTGAAGAATTTGGAGCAAATGATTCAGCAAAGGAAACACAGCCCAGAATAACTAAGGAGATAGTACAAGAATACTTGGCTAGTTTAGATGTATTCAAGTCTCCAGGGCCAGATGAACTGCATCCAAGAGTATTAAAAGAACTGGCAGATGTGATCTCAGAACCACTGGCAGTCATCTTTGAGAATTCCTGGAGAACAGGCGAAGTCCCGGCAGACTGGAGGAGGGCAAATGTTGTCCCTATTTTCAAAAAGGGGAAAAGAGAGGACCCAAATAATTACCGCCCAGTCAGTCTGACATCAATACCAGGGAAGATTCTGGAGCAGATCATTAAGCAAACAGTCTGTGAGCACCTAGAAAGGAATGCTGTGATCACCAATAGTCAGCATGGATTTCTGAAAAATAAGTCATGTCAGACTAACCTGATCTCGTTTTTTGACAGAATTACAAGCCTGGTAGATGAAGGGAACGCAGTGGATGTAGCCTACCTTGATTTCAGCAAGGCATTTGACAAGGTGCCTCATGATATTCTTGTAAAGAAGCTGGTAAAATGTGGTCTTGACTATGCTACCACTCAGTGGATTTGTAACTGGCTGACTGACCGAACCCAAAGGGTGCTCATCAATGGTTCCTCTTCATCCTGGAGAAGAGTGACTAGTGGGGTGCCACAGGGTTCTGTCTTGGGCCCGGTCTTATTCAACATCTTTATCAAGGACTTGGATGATGGACTCAAGGGCATCCTGATCAAATTTGCAGATGACACCAATCTGGGAGGGGTGGCTAACACCCCAGAGGACAGGATCACACTTCAAAACGACCTTGACAGATTAGAGAACTGGGCCAAAACAAACAAGATGAATTTTAACAGGGAGAAATGTAAAGTATTGCACTTGGGCAAAAAAAATGAGAGGCACAAATACAAGATGGGGGACACCTGGCTTGAGAGCAGTACATGTGAAAAGGATCTAGGAGTCTTGGTTGACCACAAACTTGACATGAGCCAACAGTGTGACGCGGCAGCTAAAAAAGCCAATGCAATTCTGGGCTGCATCAATAGGAGTATAGCATCTAGATCAAGGGAAGTAATAGTGCCACTGTATTCTGCTCTGGTCAGACCTCACCTGGAGTACTGTGTCCAGTTCTGGGCACCACAGTTCAAGAAGGACATTGACAAACTGGAACGTGTCCAGAGGAGGGCAACCAAAATGGTCAAAGGCCTGGAAACGATGCCTTATGAGGAACGGCTAAGAGAGCTGGGCATGTTTAGCCTGGAGAAGAGGAGGTTAAGGGGTGATATGATAGCCATGTTCAAATATATAAAAGGATGTCACATAGAGGAGGGAGAAAGGTTGTTTTCTGCTGCTCCAGAGAAGCGGACACGGAGCAATGGATCTAAACTACAAGAAAGAAGATTCCACCTAAACATTAGGAAGAACTTCCTGACAGTAAGAGCTGTTCGACAGTGGAATTTGCTGCCAAGGAGTGTGGTGGAGTCTCCTTCTTTGGAGGTCTTTAAGCAGAGGCTTGACAACCATATGTCAGGAGTGCTCTGATGGTGTTTCCTGCTTGGCAGGGGGTTGGACTCGATGGCCCTTGGGGTCTCTTCTTCTATGATTCTATGATTCTAGGGTGGTTGCCCCAGGCTGCCCATTCCGTTCCTGCTTGGCCAGGTTGTCTCATGGCCCGGGGTCCCTTCATCATCATGTACACCGGCCTTTAGCCTGGCAGGGCAAGCCAATCACATTTATTTAGGGATCCAGATGGATATCATTGCTAAAATTTACCACTTGCCTATAGGGACGCGGGTGGCGCTGTGGGTAAAACCTCAGCGCCTAGGACTTGCCAATCGCATGGTCGGCGGTTCAAATCCCCGCGGCGGGGTGCGCTCCCATCGTTCGGTCCCAGCGCCTGCCAACCTAGCAGTTCGAAAGCACCTCCAGGTGCAAGTAGATAAATAGGGACTGCTTACCAGCGGGAAGGTAAACGGGGTTCCGTGTGCTGCTCTGGCTCGCCAGATGCAGCTTGTTACGCTGGCCACGTGACCCGGAAGTGTCTGCGGACAGCGCTGGCTCCCGGCCTATAGAGTGAGATGAGCGCACAACCCCAGAGTCTGGCAAGACTGGCCCGTACGGGCAGGGGTACCTTTACCTTACCACTTGCCTATGAAGAAGCTGTCTGCCTTGAAGGAAGTTATTTTGTAATACTTCCTCTGAAGCAAGTGATGCTTCATCAGATTCGATCTTGCTGGGTCACTTAATTAATCTTGCTTGCAGGGTGTTGCCCCAGGCCACCCCTTCCATTCCCACTAGGCCAGGCTGCCTGCGGCCTGAGGTCCCCTTACCTTCGTGTACGCTTACCAAGTGAGGTGAAGGCAGATCTCATGCGATGGTTGCAATTCCAAATGAATGCAATAGTATTTCGCCATGGCAGGATACCTTGAACCTGCACAGGGATTTTCAGGTTCATGCTGATGCCGCTGGATCTTTGCCTTTTGGTTTTTTTATTTCAGGGGCTGCTGGTGTGCATAACCATGGCCTCAAGCCCGGTGTGGTGAAGCAATCATGTGAACACTGGGCTGGCAAGCGCTCTGATGAGTCTGGACTGAGGTGCCATCTCAGTCTTCCTGCCCATGTGAACATATACATATACTTCTTAGGTTAGCAGGATCAGCAACAAGAACAACAGGTCTGATCTTCATTGAAGCACAGAGCTAAATCATTGCATTCACTCCCACAAGAAGCAGTGATGGCTACCAATATGGATAATTTTAAAAGAGGATTGGACAAATTCACAGAGGACTAGCCACAATGGCTCTGCTCAGACTTGACAGTCAGAGACAGAAATGCTTCTGAAGACCTGTTGCTGGAAACCACAGGAAGGGAGGGTGTGCTCAGGTCTTTCTTGAGGGCTTCCCATAGACATCTGACTGGCCACTGTGAGAACAAGATGCTAGACCTGATAGGCCCCAGCCTGATCAAGAAGGGCCATTCATGGGTTCTCAACAACAGCAGCAACAACTGGCTCTCCAGTAACAGCAGCTGCCATTGTGATTTTGGATGAGGGCCTGCAGGGCCAGCCCATCCATGAGGCAGGGTGAAGCAGCCTTCCTCAGATGACAGAATCCTTTGGGGCAGTGCCCTGTGGGTATCTTGCCTGCCCTTGCTGCCACCAGGGTTACACAGCAGTGGCTTCCAGTGAGATTTCTGTGAGATCTCACTGGAAGCCACTGCTGCACAACCTCAGTAAAGTGAGCCTTCAGAGGAGGAGGACAGCGCTTCCCTTTTTGCCTCAGTCTGCAAAATGGGATGGGCCACCCCTGGGAGCCTGATACCTGAGGTTCTCCACTCCTGGCACAGTAAATTTCTCCCCCCATTTCTAATTGTTGAACTCATCAAAACCTTTGTATTGATTTTTATTTTTGATTGGTTTTTTGTTGTTGTTTCATTTTCCTGTTAGTCTCCTACCTTTGCAGACATCTCACCAACATAAAACTCAGCAGTTTACATTTACAGAGAAAGTAGAAAATACGGTGAAAATATAAATACCATGCATGAAAAGGGAGCCAGGAAGCTGAGAACCTACGGAGAAAGCCATCCTGCTCTTCCCTCAGCATCAAGAGAGGTTGCATAAATCTGCATCTCAAGCAAACTTCAAAAAGTAACCCACAGATCTGAGGGTTTGAGAGCTGAAATGAGCTCAAAGGAAGGAAAGGGGTTGTTAAGTCTTGGTTGGTGTTTGGGCCCCATTTCAAAAAGGACATTACAGAGCTTGAAAAGGTTTAGAAAAGAGCCACGAAAAACAATCAAGGGGGGAGCAGACCCCAAGCAAGAAATGCTAAATGTTTGAGGCCTGTTTTTTAAAGTGAAGGAAAAGGCAACATCAGCTATGCACAGCTAGGTAAACAAATTTGTAAGAAATATCCATGTACAGTCATACCTCAGAAGTCAAACGCCTCACAAGTCAAACATTTTGGCTCCCAAACGCTAAGTGAGTGTTCTGGTTTGCGAACATTCTTTGGAACCTGAACGTCCGACTCGACGTCCACGTCTTCTGCGGCTTCCGAAGCTCCTGCAGCCAATCAGAAACCATGGCTTGGTTTCCTAACGTTTTGGAAGTTGAACGGACTTCTGGAACGGATTCCGTTTTAATTCTGAGGTGCCATGGTTTTGGGGTTCTCCCACAGGCATAAATCAGAGCTAAACTAGAATCCATGGGGCAAGCCAGAAATCAGGAATATGGGTAGCTGCCTTTATACTGAGTCAGACCATTGAGGTTTTTCTAGTTCAGTAGTGTTTACACTAACTTGCAGAATTTCAGACAGGGCGTCCCTATTTCCATCAGAGAAATGGAGGGTATGGAGGTATGCGACTCAAGCCAAGGAGATAAGTAACTATACAATCTTTAGAAGACATCTGTATGCAGCACTCTATAGCGCAGTCTGTAATGTTTACTGTTTTATTGTGTGTGTGTTAGAAGCTGCCCAGTGTGGCTCTGGCAACGCAGTCAGATGAACAGGGTATAAATAATAAAAATTGTTGTTGTTGTTGTTGTTATTATTATTATTATTATTATTATTATTATTATTATTATTGAATAGGACATCCCTATTTTCATCAAAGGAATGTTGGAGGTATGTTTGTTATCACCAAGAGATGGAAATCCAGGGAGACATTTGGAGGAGAATTTCAAAAGCACTTTCAGATATATGACATCACTGCTTTCTGAGTACCCCTGCCCCTACAAACACCAGCCAATTATAGTTTTATTACTTTTGACATTTATATCCTGCCTTTCCTCAAAAAAACTCAAGACAGCATCCATGGTTCCTTTGCCCTACCTCCATTCAATCTTCACAAGAACCCTATGAGGTAGCTTAGACCCAGTGAAACTCATGGCTAAATAGAAATTTGAACCCTGGTCTCCCTGGTCATAGTCCAACACTCTAACAGTGATGGCCAAACTTGGCCCTCCAGCTGTTTTGGGACAACAGTTCCTATCATCCCTGACCACTGGTCCTGTTAACTAGGGATGATGGGAGTTGTAGTCCAACAACAGCTGGAAGGCCAGGTTTGGCCATCACTGCAACCACTGCATGACATTGCAATGGAATAAGGACAGGACAATTCATTTGTGGCAATGTCACATGCCACACTTTCTACTACCAGACATACTCAGTGCTGGAGAGGTAAGAGTGGAATAGGAGAACATGTGAGTTTCTGAGTTTCGGTACTGTCAACAACAACACAACACAACACTCACAATGCCAAGTACTAGATGTTAAGTGTAGCAATTTAATTCACTGAAATTGCAAATGCTTGTATGCATTACTATGTGTTTAAATTTGATTGGTTGGCAACTGAATTCTAGAGACTTCTCTAGTAGTTCTCATGTGATTGGCTAACATTGGTCACATGGGAGGTATCTGGTGAAGGTGAGATTCTATTTTATGTGAAGCAAGGTGACTTTGTTTTAGAATCCACTGTGAACACTGCTAGGTTGAATAGAGTGTTGGAGTGCTTCTTCTTTTCTGGAAAGAAAGAAAAGCTGCAGGAGAAGGTAAAAGTGGAAATCTCTCATGGCCTAATTGAGATATAGAAGGCTGAGTGCTGAGCTCTAGAAAGAGAGGAAAATACAGTTGTATAGAAGTTAGAAGAAGACACTGTGAGCATAGGCTTAGACAAGCATATGAATGTAAATACTATGTTTCAATTCATCTATAACTATAAGTTTCTGCAAGTAAAGCTTTTGAGTGCTTAAGTCTGGACATTGGTTTAATTTCAAAAGAAGGGTGTCAGTCATATATATGATCTGAACTTTTTAGCTGTGGTTTTTTGCTACTTTTACTTCAATAGTAGACTCATAATGCAATACCCCCCTCCCCAAATTAAGTTTGGGCCTGGAATTCACAGGGGCTCTTTACTTCTGGTGAGATACCATCTGCTTTCAGCCTCACAAAATTGCCCCTCTGAAGTTTTCCCACCCACCCAAAATACTGGGTTTATGGAATGTTGCACTTTGCAAGATTTGATCCACTAATAGTCAATTGACTGACAAGCTGGCAAAATGAAAGGCTGTCATTGACTGCTGATTTCCCCCAACTGGATGATTGCATGTTTCTCCAAATGCTATAGAAAGGTTATCATCTCCTCTTGTGCTGGTTCTTTTTTGGGGGGAGAATGGGTGGTGTTTCACAGTGCATGCATACTGGGCTAGACTGCAAGGCTTCCGAAAACAACACTCCTTTTTCCCCCTCCTCTCTAACAATCTTCAGGAGGTGTATATCAACAGTTAGACAAAGAAAGGCTAATAATAAACAGCTCCAATTAATGCAAGTTAAGAAGCAGTAATTAATAATTTGTCTACGCAATCCCTTGCTTAAATGCGCTTTGCAATATCCAAAGCTGCAATGTGGGAAGGGAGAAAAAATTTCATTAGAATAAACAATTCAGAAGGCAGAAATGTAGAACCTGATGTTTGGAGAGTCTCAGGCCACAGATAGACTATCAGTGTTTTGTGGAAAGGCACAAAGCACATATAGTGGTACCTCAGTTCTTGAATGAAATCCATTCCGGAAGCCAATTCAAAAACCGAGGCACGGCTTCCCATTGGTTGCAAGAGCTTCTTGCACTCAGAGGAAGCTGCCTCTCATGTTCAGGTTCCAAAAAACATTCAAAAATGGAAGCATTTACTTCTGGGTTTTCAGCATTCAGGAACTGAAATGTGACTGAGACTGGCCACCGGGACCACATAACACCGGTTCTGAGAGATATGCATTGGTTCCCAGTACATTTCCGAGCACAATTCAAAGTGTTGGTGCTGACCTTTAAAGCCCTAAACTGAGGTCCAGCGCCGAGGGCCTTCTGGCGGTTCCCTCATTGCAAGAAGTGAGGTTACAGGGAACCAGACAGAGGGCCTTCTCAGTAGTGGCGCCCACCCTGTGGAACACCCTCCCCTTCAGATGTGAAGGAAATAAGCAGCTATCCTATCTTTAAAAGATATCTGAAGGCAGCCCTGTTCAGGGAAGTTTTTAATATTTAACGCTGTACTGTTTTTAACACTTGATTGGGAGCCGCCCAGAGTGGCTGGGGAAACTCAGACAGATGGGCGGGGTATAAATAAATTATTATTATTATTATTATTATTATTATTATTATTATTATTATTAAATGTATGACAATGGAGCCATTCAGGAACCGAGGTTCCACTGTATGTACAATTAAAGTAAATGAAAGTCCTTTGTTGCTCTAGCACACTAGAAAATGCTTAAAACACATGCATACCACTTTTTGCTGTTAGAAAAGTGATGAGGAATGTACTCGAAAGCTTGGGAAGAATGATGATCAGGAAGATTCCTTAATTGCAGGAGACCAGACTGGATGACCCTCAGGGTCCCTTCCAACTCGACAGTTCTATGATTCGATAACATGGGGTTGTATCCAATGTAGCCCTACTCAGAGTAGACCCATTGAAATTTACAACAGACTGCAACCAGTTTAAGTCCATTAATTTCAACGGGTCTACACTGAGTAGGACTTAACTGGAGAATCACCTTTGAAAATGGTGCAGAAACTTTAGGAAGTCCAGAATGGACCTGCAAGACAGTTAAGTGGGACAGGAGAGTCAATCATGTTCCCTCAGAGCTTCATCTTTGGCTATACTCATTCATGAGAAAGGCTTTGGGAGTAAACCATGAATAATTCTTTTTTTAAAAAAATAATATTTTTTATTAATTTTTAGCATACAAAAAATTTAAGACATACCACACAAATTATTATATATATGTCCTTGTTTGGACTTCTTTCAGCATCTCTGATAGTCTTCCGTCTTGATTATTTCTCCTGCAATTCTTAACTTAATATTGCCTTTACATTTCCTAGCAAATCATTTCTCCCTTTCCATTTTTACAATATTTCTTAAATTACTCCTCACAGAACTTCTTGTAGTCCTACAAACGTAATCTAATCATCACAAATACTTTTCAAATACTCAGTAAATTTAGTCCAGTCTTCGGTAAACCTCTGGTCCTGCTGGTCTCGGATCCTTCCTGTTAGCTTGTCTAATTCTGCGTAGTCCATCAATTTCATCCTCCATTCTTCTAATGTTGGTAGTTCTTCTTGCTTCCAGTAAACCATGAAGAATTCAATGGTGATGATGATGATGATATGAAAGACAGTGGGTGGCTACCAGGGAAAGGACCATGTCAGTGGTGGCACCAGAGCTATGGATCGTTCTCCTTGGAGATCCTATTTTGTGCCATTTGGAAGTCTTTTTCATCCCACAATGTAGAACTTTGCAATTGCCTTCAGCCTTTTTGAGCTCCTAATTGTTAAACCTGAAATCTATTTAACTTCATTCACGGCTGCATTTCATTATTTACAACTGTATTTTACTGTTTTTATCCAAGTTGTCAGTCCCCCCCAAAGGATTTTGCTACTGAGTGGCACATAAATATTTTTTAAATATATAACAGAGTTCTCCTCCATCCTCTGCTTTGCTGCTGCTTAGTTTAGCATCTAAAGTAGGCACTGAGGGCTGTTGTTTTTAAAGAACACAACATTTTTTTCTCACTTTGGTTGGGGGGGAAAGCCTCTCCTGGCATTTCTCTACTTGTCAGAGCAGTTAGCAAAAATGTTTAGAAAGTGCTAAAATAATCGTTTCTATTTATGATTATTTTAAAATAAATAAAAATCATTGCACTCAGTCCAGCTGTGAATTCATCACCTCGCTCCAGCAGTGCTGCAGCGAAAGAGACATGGTTGCTTTTAAGAAAGCAGAGTGGACACATGGGTAGTGGCCTTCAGCTTCCCCCTTGAGAAAAGGCTTTCCTGGATAGCAAACCTGTCAAAACTGTGAAACCTTTCTTCAAGGGTTGAGGCTGGAAGTCCAACTTGTTTAGTTGCACGTTGCTTTGGGAGAGATAAAGCGACTACCAAATTTAATAAATAATAATAATAAAACTCCAAGGATGCTGTAGCAGCAGATATCTTACACTAGCAAGGGGATGATTGAGATGACCTTTGAGGTTTCCCCTAAACTCTAGGATCCCAGATCTGCCGTCAGTAAGATAATAAAATTTCAGGCTGGATGGACTGAAATACTGATTTCATAAAAGGCAGGTGTGTAAGTCCAGAGAATTGTGACACTCATTGAATCCTGCCTTAAATTGCTTTTGATTCAGTGAGGGGTGGGGATGGGGATTCATTTTGTGCCTTATCAGCTCTGCTGTTACAATCCCCAGGAAAATAGTCACCTCTGCAGCTTGGCACTCGTGTGTGTGTGTGTGTGTGTCTGTCTGTCTGTGCGTGCACACACGCACACACACACAATTTCTCCAAGTGCTTTGATGACCTCCTAAATAGAAAGGCCTCAAATTAAATTATAACATTGCTGATAATCAACAGACCGAGGGATTAAACTGATTGGGGTTCTGCCAGACCAGCTTGAGCTTTCATTATGTTTTAAATACGACATCATCTTTCCCGTAGATGAAAGTTTTCATTTCCCCACCCCACTCCGCCTCCCGCGTTGCAATGTGGTGGTGCTCACCCCTTCCTCCCCCCCCCCCCCCCGTCTAGCGTCGGAGTCAATGCAACGAGTTCCGATGCCATTTAAAATTCTAAGCCTTTCAAGGTCCGGAAATACTTAGGGTTGCTCTCCAGCTCTGTCTCTCAAACATCTGCAGTTCGGCGGGGAGGGGGGAAGCAAGTCATTTACATAAAGGCTCAGCTTGATGAATGCAAACGCACTAAAGAGCAGGGACATCATCGCAGATAGTCTGAAAGGTGATTGTCTATCCCTGGGAAATGCAGCAAATAGTTTTATTTTTGTGGGCTTGCTTGCTTTTATCCCTGCCCCCCTCTGCCATGTGCATGCGTGTGTATTTTTCCTAACTTGTTGACCTAAATGAGCTCTTACCACCATCAGATAGCCTAAGACAACAGACTAATCCTTCTAATAGGATTGCAGTCCACGCCAAAAGGAGACTTCGGGCTTCTTACGCTTTGCATTGTAATGTGCGTTCATCCCCTTGGTTCACCTCCACCCCACCCTGAGCTCACATCAGATGGATACAGGGGGCTGGCTGGCGAGAAGGACATGGAAATATTTCCTTTCACTTGACAGATCAACTCTAAACCTCTCTTTCTCTCTGGTCTCAACGACGTCATATGTCTAAAGCCCATGCCTTTCCCCCAAAGAATCCTGGGAACTGTAGTTCATTAAGGGAGCTGAGAATTACAGGTCTGTGAGGGGTGTGCTACAGTTCCCATACGCTAGGGAAGTAAGAAGGTATCATTTCCCCTTTCTTCCTGAATTCATCACTATTTCTGTTCCACTTCAGGCCATCTTCCACCCAAACCTACTTTATCCATGCCACTGTCTGCTGTGGTGAAATTATGTAAATTGTTGTTTTATTTTATTTTATTTTATTTTTTATTTAGAAATTTTTTCAAATATAACAATAAAGGAAAAACATTCCATCCAAAATTTACATCCAATTCTAATCTTTCTACTTTCAGACTTCCCTCAGTCTATCTGGAAATTTTCCGTATTATCACAATTATTCACATTTCTTCCATCTATATTGTTGTTTTTTTTAACCATATTAATCTTAACAATTATTATAAAACAATATTTCTTTCCATTATTATCACAGAGCTTCTTGAAAACCTACAAACATTAATTGTTCTTCACATATATTTTTAATATACTCTGTAAATTTATTCCAGTCCTCGGTAAATCTTTGGTCTCGCCGGTTCCGAATTCTCCCCGTTAATTTATCTAATTCTGCGTACTCCATCAACTTCATTCTCCATTCTTCTTTCGTCGGGATTTCTTCCTGTTTCCATTTTTGTGCCACCAGAAATCTTGCCGCTGTTACTGCATATAAAAACAACTTCTCTGGAAATAGTGCAGCCAATCATAGACTTTCTCTTTGACCTGTTCGTACGGCTTCATTTTCCACTTTCCTTCTTCTTTCATTAACAGTTGTTCATAGGTAGCCCAATTGTCCCTCATGTTAATCTTTTTAACGCTCATGACTTCTAGTGGCGATAGCCAATGGGGTGTTTTAGGTTCTAACATATCTCTGTTCCTCTCCCATACCTCAATCAGTGGACCTCTGAAAATATGATTTTCGAAGCCCCTGTGTACTTTTCTCCTCCCATGCCATAGATAGGCGTGCCACCCAAATCTGTTGTTAAATCCCTCTAGGTCTAGCACTTCCTTATCTTCCAGTTTTATCCATGTTTTGACCCAGCATAGGCATGACGCCTCATAGTACAATTTCAAATCTGGCAGGGCAAAGCCCCCCCTTTCCTTCACATCTGTCAACAGTTTAAATTTTATTCTTGGTTTCTTGCCCTGCCAGACGAATTTTGAGATCACCCTCTGCCAGTCTTTAAATATCTTTATACCCTTAATTACAGGAATGTTCTGGAACAAAAGAAGTAGAAGTTGAAGAAGTTGCCTTGTCACAGGCAAAAGAGGGAGAGGGTGAAGCAGAACAGTTACAATTGGAAGATATGGCCTCAGGAGTATCTGTTTCTGTTCTAGACAAAATCTTTGAAAAATTGGAAGCTTTGGACAAGAAAGTAGATGTACAATCAGCAAAGATTGACAAAAATACAGAATGTCTAAATAAATTAACCATACAAGTGGTACAGAATACACAAGCAATTGGACAGTTAACGGAGGCCTCAGCAGAAAATCGGAAATTGGCTGAGGACACCAGACAAAAATTGGAAAATTTAGAGCAAGAGGTAAGACCACTCACTAAACAAGTTGGGGAACATCAGATTTATCTTTCTATGATAGAACTGCGAAATCGTGAGAATAATTTGAGGATTAGATCATTACAAGAGGCAGAAGAAGGAAATCTAACTGAGTTTTTGACCAAAGAATTCTCCAAGTTCTGGAATTTGGAAGAAAAGGATTTTAAAATTGTGTCAGCTTTCAGACTTGGAAGATTCATAAAGAAGGAGAGGCCCAGAGACTGTTTGATAACATTGAGATCAAAGGAGGAAAGGGATAAGATTTTGGGCCTACATTACGGAAAGTCACTGGAGGTTTTGGATAGAAGGATTGAAATTTATAAAGATATTCCAAGACAACTGCTGGATCTTAGAGCCGCCTATTCTGAACTTGCTAAACTACTAAGGAGCAACGCAATTCCATTCAGGTGGGAATTTCCCCAAGGAATATCTTTTACCTTTAGAGGGAGAAAGGTCAAAGTTAGAACATTGGAAGAGAGAGACAAATTTTTGGCTACATACGGAGAGGACCTTCAAAAAGGAATTGAATTACCCTCTGGGCCTGGGGCAACGCCAGCATTAACACCAGCACCTAGGGAACCTGAAGATTCAGAGAAGATACCACCCCTGGAGAAATAACCAGATTGATCCAGGATGTCTCTGCAATTGCTGAGTTGGAATATTAATGGTTGTAACATTCCGGAAAAAAGGAAGAAAATATTTCACATATTAAAAAAAGAACAATTGGACATTATCTGTTTACAAGAAACACATGTGACGAGGCTCCACAGAAAAGTGTTAATAAATAAAAGACTGGGCCAGGAATTTGTATCGTCGGACAAAGTTAAGAAGAGAGGCGTGGTGATATATGCAAAAGAGAGCCTGTCACCTAAATTCTTATTTAAAGATGAACATGGAAGAATTTTGGCTATTGAGATACAATATCAAGGAGAGAAACTGTTGATATTAGGAATCTATGCACCTAATGAAGGGAAATCGGAATTTTACAAGAAGCTGCAGGAGACAATGCTGGACTATCTGGATTACAACAACATCATAATGATGGGAGATATGAATGGGGTCGTATCAACTAACATGGACAAGTCACAAAGTCAAAATGTTACAAAAGACGGCAGACTACCTAAAACCTTTTTTGAAATGACTGACAATATGGATTTGATTGACATTTGGAGGACAAAGAACCCACTAGGAAGAGAGGGAACATTCTTTTCTGAAGCCCAACTGACCTGGACAAGAATCGACCAAATATGGATTTCTAGAGGCCTGGCACCTAAGGTCAGAAAAGTGGAAATCTGCCCAAAGACCTGTTCCGACCATAATGCAGTAAAGATGGATATGACACTACTACCAACTGGACCCTTTAGATGGAAGATGAATGACAATTTGTTCAGAGATCAGGAAATTACCAAGAAGGCCCAAAAAGTTTTGAAGGATTACTTTGAGATAAATATGAATACTACGGTGGAAAAAAGAATCGTCTGGGACGCAAGTAAAGCTGTAATGAGGGGATTCTTGATACAACAGAATGCAGTAAAGAAAAGAACACAAAATGAGAAAAAAGATAAGATTTTGGATAAAATAAAAGAATTAGAGAAGAAATTAAGAGTGAATCCGAAGTCACAGCCAACTCTGAGAGAAATTAAACTTTATCAAACACAATATTCTAAATTGATAAATCAGGAAATTGAATGGAAGGTTAAATTAATGAAACAAAAAACGTTTGAGTCGGCGAATAAATGTGGAAAACTGCTAGCTTGGCAGTTGAAGAGAAGACAAAGATTAAATACGGTTACAAACTTAGAGGTTGATGGAAAAAACATTCAGAATCCAGTGGACATTAGAAAGTGTTTCCAGAGATATTTCAAAAAACTATACACCCAAGGGCCGCAAGACGATGTTGAGATTAAACAATTTTTGGCAAAAAATGGACTATCTAAATTGTCACAAGAAAATAGGACAATCCTGAATTCTAAAATAACACGACAGGAGATTGAACAAGCCATCCAGAACATGCAACTAGGCAAATCTCCAGGGCCAGATGGGCTGACCTCCAAGTACTATAAGACACTAAAAGACTATTTGATACAACCTTTGATGGAGGTCAGCAATGAAACTATGGAGGGGAAGAGGGCACCGGAGTCGTGGAAGGAAGTGTTCATCACATTAATACCAAAGTCGGAAGCTGAAAAGACACAACTTAAGAACTACCGTCCCATCTCCCTTTTAAATGTGGATTACAAAATATTTGCAGACATTTTGGCAAGTAGATTTAAAAAAGTTTTAAATGAAGTAATTCACAAGGACCAGGCCGGCTTTCTCCCAGGTAGACATCTGTTTGCTAATACAAGGAACATTATTGACATTTTGGAACTTTTGCAAACAGATATAAATACAAAAGCAGTTTTAATTTTTATAGACGCGGAGAAGGCCTTTGACAATATCTCCTGGAAATTTATGATGGGAAATTTAAAAGAGATGGGAGTGGGACGGGGTTTTGAGAATGGGATTGAGGCGATATATTCAGAACAGAAAGCTAAATTGATAGTTAATAATGTGGTTACAGAAGAGTTCAAAATTGAAAAAGGGACACGACAAGGTTGCCCTATCTCCCCTTTGTTATTCATTTGATTGTGGCTATTCTGCCCCAAAATGACAGTTTTAGCTTGCCCCATGTTTCAATATCTTTCTTAACTCCTTTCCATACTGTCTCGTAATTATTTTTGAATAAGTCTATGTTTTTTGGCGTTACCCATATTCCTAAATATTTCACCTTTCTGGCCACCTCTATTTCCGTTTCTCTTTGTAATTCTTCAGTTTTATCTGTATTCATATTCTTTACTATAATTTTTGTTTTCCTTTTATTTAATTTGAAGCCAGCCACTTTTCCGAATTGGTCCAATTCTTCGAGTACCTCTTTTATTGAATCTATTGGATCCTCCATTGTTACAACCAGGTCGTCTGCGAATGCCTTAATTTTGTATTCGTTCTGCCCAACTGTTACTCCTTTTATCCCCTTATTTTCTCTTATTGAATTTAGGAGGGCTTCTAACACCATTATAAATAACAATGGGGACAGTGGACATCCCTGTCTTGTTCCTTTTGCTATTCTTATTTCTGCTGTCTCCACATTATTTATTATCAGTTTTGCCTTTTGTTCCATGTAGATTGCCTTTACCCCGTTATAGAATTCAGTGCCAACCTCCATATATTCCAATTGTTTCAGCAGGAAATCCCAGATTATGTTATCGAATGCTTTCTCTGCATCCACGAACAACAACAAACCTTGTTTATCACACCTGTCAGATAAATATTCTATAATATGTACTATGTTTCTTATGTTGTCCTTCATTTGCCTACCCGGCAAAAAGCCCGCTTGATCTTTGTGTATACTTTCTACCAATATATTTTTTAGTCTCCTTGCCAAAATTCCCGCAAAAATCTTGTAATCTATGTTTAATAGGGAGATCGGTCTATAGTTTTTAATCTGTTGTAAATCTGAATCCTGTTTGGGGATTAGTGTGATTAGTGCCTCCTTCCATGTCTCTGGTATTTCTCTTTCTTTAAGGATATTATTCATTACTTCTTGCAATGGAGTCAGCAAGACTGACTCCATTTCTTTATAATAGCTACCAGTAAACCCATCTGGACCTGGGGCTTTCCCTTTTTTTAATTCCTTTATTGCTTCTTTGATTTCTTCTACCTCAATTAGGGCACTCAATTTTCCTTTCTCCACTGTGGAAATCTTTTTTATATTCTTACATTTTAGAAATCTTTCTATTTTTCTCAGATTATTCCTTTCACTGTTTTTAAAAAGTCCTCTGTAGAAATCCAAAAAGGCCTTCCTTATTTCCTTGGGATTATTTATCTCTTCTCCCTCCACCTCGATTTTATTTATTGTGTTCTGTTCCTTCCTTTTTTTAAGCTGCCAAGCTAATAGCTTTCCTGATTTATTAGCATATTCGAAGCACTATTTCCAGATAAACGGAATGTTCAGGAAAGATATTAAAGACAAAGGATATGCTGATAAAGATTCTAGATTCCAGATTGAGATATTGAATAACAACTATAAAATTTTGTCTAAAATGTATAATCAGTTATTGGAATGGAATTTAATAGACGAGGAAGTAAAGTCGGTAATGATATATTGGGCTAGAGATATCGGTCATAATATATATTTTGAAGAATGGGAGAAACTTTGGAAAAAACATCTCAAGTTTACAGCTTGCGTGACACTAAAGGAGAATTTAATGAAAATGTTTTACCGATGGTATATGACTCCTGCAAAATTAGCCAAAATGTATGGAACTTGTAATAAATGCTGGAAGTGCAAGGAAAGGGAGGGGACCTTCTACCATATGTGGTGGGAATGCCAAAAGGTTAAAGGGTTCTGGGAGAGTGTATATAACGAAATGAAGAAAATTCTAAGATATACTTTTGTTAAAAAACCCGAGGCTTTTCTGTTGGGATTGGTAGGAAGGGAGATAAAAAAGAAAGATCACAAGCTGTTCCAGTATGCAACAACGGCAGCAAGAGTCTTATTAGCTCAAAATTGGAAATCAGAGGGCCTACCGACAATTGAGGAATGGAGAGCAAAACTATTAGATTATGCGGAGATGGATAAGATGACAGGGAAAATTAGATATTCAAAAGACCAGAGGTTCATTAAGGATTGGGAAAGTTTTACGAAATATCTGGAAAATTTAAGTGATGGACAGATAACACTAGTGGGCTTTAAAGGAGCTCTGTAAAAAGAAAAGAGTATTGTCTAAAGAGAAACTGAAGAACTAGAATGATTAATGGCATTACAAATTAAGAAATGCGAACTTTTATAAAAGATTATTACGGATGATTTGTGGAAAGGTTGAAGGAAGTCATACTTAAAAACCTGTGAAAATGAGAATCGAACTTTTATATTTTGTTTTTGTATTTTGTATTATGCAAATTAATAAAAATTATGCATAAAAAAAAAAAACAACTTCTCATCCTTCTTTTTTATATCATTTCTTAGTATTCCTAACAGAAAAGCTTCTGGTTTCTTAACAAAAGTATATTTCAACATTTTTTTCAACTCATTGTAAATCATTTCCCAGAAACCTTTCATTTTTTTACATTCCCACCACATATGGTAGAATGTTCCTTCTTTCTCCTGACATTTCCAACATTTATTACTAACTTTATACATCTTTCCAAGTTTTACTGGTGTTACATACCATTTATATAACATTTTCATAACATTTTCTTTTATTGTAGTACATGCAGTAAATTTCATTCCTTCTTTCCACAGTCTTATCCAATCATCAAATTGAATATTATAGCCAAAATCTTTGGCCCACTGAATCATTGCAACTTTAACCTCTTCATCCTTAGTATGCCACTCAAGTAATAATTTATACATTTTAGATAGAATTTTAACATCATTATTCAAAAATTATGTAAATTGTTAAGGGACGCTGGTGGTGCTGTGGGTTAAACACAGAGCCTAGGACTTGCTGATCAGAAGGTTGGCGGTTTGAATCCCCACGACAGGGTGAGCTCCCATTGCTCGGTCCCAGCTCCTGCCAACCTAGCAGTTCTAAAACACGTCAAAGTGCAAGTAGATAAATAGGAACCACTCCAGCGGGAAGGTAAACGGCGTTTCCGTCTGCTGGTCTGTTTTGCCAGAAGTGACTTAGTCATGCTGGCCAAATGGCCCAGAAGCTGTATGCCGGCTCCCTTGGCCAGTAAAGCGAGATGAGCACTGCAACCCCAGAGTCGGCCATGACTGGACCTAATGGTCAGGGGCCCCTTTACTTTACCTTTACCTTGCCGTTGCTTTATCCCATCACCATGTTCATTTCAGTGCAAAGGAAATGAAATGCAAATGAGGATGCAATCAATTGTGTATCATGTCTGGACTGAAAGCAACAGCTACAGTGACTACCCATTGCATCCACTGGATTGAGTTCCATTTTGGACATGAGAATAACTGAACACCAGCAATTTCAGCTCCCATTACCATCAGAATTCTTCAACATCCCTACCATGTGTTTTAAAGTCAGTCAGTCTCTCTCTCTCTCTCTCACTCACACACACACACACACACAGAGCACCTCACAACCCAGAATACTCTTCCCCAAGCATCCTAAAAACACCTGTCAAGGCTGCCTCAAGTCTCAGCTCACAAAAGACCAACGCCTATCTCTTCTTATATACAAAAGTGTTTATTGCAGTTCATTGTTTGCTTCACATCCGAGGCGCGCAGCCCTACATCTGCTAGGCTTAGACCGCTGAAGTCCCCTCTGAATCCGTCCCTCCCCTGCACCAGTTTAAGAGGCTTGCGCTGCTCCACCTCTTTCTCTCTTTCCTTTTCCGCAGGGTCTTTCTGCCCGCTGGGGTTTCGCCCCTCCTGGATTCCTCTGACGCGGAATCAGACTGCTCTTGCCCCCTCCTGCGGGCTTTGGGACCTGGCCCCTCCTCCGGGCTCCCTGTACTTCCGCGCGCCTCTACATTTGAACTTGGCGCGCGCGCCCAACCTCTAACCTTCCTTTTAACAGCTACACTACTCCCTTCACTACTCCCCTCCCCTTCCGGGAGGGTGGCTTGCTCCGACCTCCCTCCTTTCTCTGCTGCCGGAGCCGCTTCCCCTGATATACTGAAACCTCCACCCCCTTCGCTGCACTCTGGCGGGGAGGCTGGTCCTGACGCCCAGCTGCCACTTTGGGATCCCCCGCTGGCCCCCTGCTCCTGACACGTCCCCCCTGGGGCTCCCCTGGCCTTGACCACCGGCGCCCCCTTCTGGGAATCCTCTGATTCGCTGGAAAGACTCATGGAATCTCTTGAGTCATTGTCATCCTCTTCCTCGCTGTCTTGGGATTCATCCCCATCGCTCTCCATCTCCTGCCTACCCTGTGCCTCTGTCCCTGAACCCCTGACAACACCTTTTGTGTATGTATGCAGTTCTGAATAATGCACATATTTTTGCAAGCAACTTTCCCAATATAATACCTTTTGTCTGTTATCTTCACTAACATATTCATTTTTTATGCACACTTTCTCCTAATATATGCATTTTTAGGACATTGTTAGGCTGGAGAGTTGCATTGCAAAATTCAGAGAAGTGTGAATTTCAAAGAACGGCTGTGTTTCAGTTCACATACGGTTTCAGAAAGTGAGAATTTGATAGATCCACTTTTAAAGGCAAACAGAATTGAATTTCTCCCCCATCTACTGCATCAATTGAAAGGAAAGGGCAGATCTGAGAAACGTCAAAGAGCTGAAAGGGATGGCCTCTGACGGATCTGTGTGGAGAAGGGAAAGAAACAGCACCTACCTGTTTTGATAAGAGTGATAAAGCTTAATTAGTTGAGAAAGTAAACTCACGACTTGCCTAATTGGCTTGTGGCTCAGGATCCATTGTGGGTTCCAAGTTTGCTGAGTATTTTTTTTGGGGGGGGGGAATGCTGTGTACTCATGCACTCCCCAAAGCTAATGTGTTTAGGTGCCTGGCAGGTTTACAACCAAGCAGGGGCCATGACAAACACAACCTCCTTTTGAATCCTTAGCAACCCACCTGATCGAAGCAGATGCGACCCATTGTTCACGCCGACCAACTGACTTAAGAGAATTGTGTTGTTTAACCTCTTTGCTGCAAGTCTAGCAATCCAACTCACTTTGTGAAGTTTTCCGAACTGTGGTGGATCAAAGGAAGGCAGAGAGCGCAAGGTGCATTTTGATGAAAAGCCTGGCTTTGAAATTGACCTGCTGCTCTCATGAATTGCCAGGATGAATCCAGGCACTGCAACACAACCAAGACCTGCTTGGGCTTTTTATGTTGTTCCCAGCCCCACTGCAGAGTTGAAACATCAGCTGAGGTCCATGTCAGACCAGAGCTGTTAGAAATGCTGGCGTTGTTTACTCTGCTGGAGAACATGGGCCATGTTAGATCAGGCTTTGACCTGCCTTTTTTTCCAAGGGTGTGCGGGGAGTTTCCCTTCCGTGTGGCCCTCCTTCCCTTCCCAAAGCCATTGAGGCTTGCGAGAATATAGGGTGGGTGTCTGCACCTAAGAAATCTGGGAGTTCATTTCGGAATGGGCAAATCTGTCAGTTTTGGTTTCCATCTCCCCTTAGCTTCAACCAGCACGGTCTGTAGCTCCACAGGAACTACTAGTCTGGGACTGAAGTACCTCAAGAATTTTCCTCTTCCCACAGGAACATGCGAGAGAACATTGCCCAACACCTGAGGCCTTTATTCTTATCTCCCCTATGACAAAAGGCCAGTTGATTGGGATGATGGGGAAAACCCATTTCCATTATGGAACCCAGATTCTAGGATATTTACCCCTCCATCCCCACCCCTTAAGCAGGCTCCCCCCCCCATTAATTGTCTTTCAACTGCCTTCCCCCCTCCATCTACTCCTGAATATTTTTCATTGAATGTTTATAAGTAAGAACAAATATATAAAAGAACATGCAGACTCATAACACTTATCAAGGTGTGCATTTGTCAAGGCTTCAGTAAATCCTATCACTTCCACAGTGGCAGCAAAGAAGCAGATAAAAGAAAAGAGTTCTTACCAATTAGTTTATTCAATAATCATAGCGAGAGACAAACGTAAAATCCCACCCCCCTTCGACTCTCATACTACGTCATCCCTGCGCTGGTTGGTCTGGGCTTTCTGTCTCTGAGCTTTCTGTCCAGCTACTCTCATAGCATGCCTAGTCCTGGGATGCTCTCCAAAGACAATGAGTCTGTCTGCTGCCTCTCTCCTGGTGCTTCTCTGCCTTCCTGCTCTTCCTCTTCTAGTATTTCCCAGCTTCTCCTCTCTGCAGCCTCTGAACTATGCCCTTCTGCAAACCACTGCTCAAAATCTACACTGTCCTCTTGTTCTTGGGAAAGTTCAGGAGAAGGGGGGGGGCGGCCCCCACTATTCCTCCTCTGTCCAGCTCCTGACAACATTAACATGCATGATACTTATTAATCCAAATGCATTAGCCAAACATCCAGCATGCAATGCCATGGGGACAGGCACAAAAGTTGTCTTATGCATCATAGTTGTTCCCAGGGCAGAATATATTTCCAGCTGTAGTGTTCAAGATAGCTGTATCTGCAAAGATATTTCAGAGAGTTTATCTTTAAGACCAGTATCATTTGTATATGGAACAAATGGCTGCCACGTTGCACAAAATTTGTCCATTTTTTCTGTTCCTTTATCACTTTTAAGTTATGAGTTATTCCTGAATATCTTTCATCATTGTTATTGCTTTTTTATTGCCGATATATCTCTTATTTTGTTTTGTTGTATTTTGGGGAGCTGCCTCGAGGAGCAGGAAATACCTTTTTTTTTTTTTTTGGAAACCAACAAATGAACAATACTTCACCTGTTATATATCAGGGGTGGGGGACCTGTGGCCCTCCTATGTTTCTTGGATTTCACCTCCCAGCAGCACCAGATAGGGATGCTGGGAGTTAAAAACCAGCAACATCTACAGGGCCACAGGTGCTGGTTGTCACTGCAAAGGGGTCTTTACCTGACTCACACCTGACATCACATGGACATTAGGTTTAGGGTAGATAGGTGTGGCTTGAGGAAAACAGCCTGCAGCATTGAGCCTTTGAGCCAAAGTTTCCCTATCACCATTCTCAAGAGAGACAAAGCCACGTTCATTATACTCAGGGTCTAAAATTACAAAACTGCACCACAGCTTTGGGCACGAGATACATCCTTACCTCAAAAGTGTTATTGTAGATTTGCAAAAAAAGTTTTGAAAAGGGCAACCAACTACCCTATGAGGAAACACGGCAGCATTTGGGAACTTTTGTTTACAGAAAAAGTGAACAAGAGGTGTTTAGAAACATAGCAGATGTTTCTAAAATAATCCATGGCATGGAAAAGTATATAAAGAACAGTTTTTCTCCCTCCCTCATAGCACTAAAACTCATGGGCATCAAATGAAGCTGAATGTTGGAAGATTCAGCGCAAAGAAAAGAAAGCACTTCTTCACCTACATTGGCTCCCAGTACGTTTCTGAGCACAGTTCAAAGTGTTGGTGCTGATCTTTAAAGCCCTCAACGGCCTCGGCCCAGTATACCTGAAGGAGCGTCTCCACCCCCATCATTCAGCCTGGACACTGAGGTCCAGCTCTGAGGGCCTTCTGGCTGTTCCCTTGCTGCGAGAAGTGAGGTTACAGGAAGTGGTGGAGCTTCATGCTCCGGCACCAGGGGGTGAAGAACAGGTGGGGGCAGGGCTGGCACGCATCCAGGGCGCGGCACACACTGCCTACACTCCTCTCCCTCTGCCAGTGGTTACAGGGAACCAGGCAGAGGGCCTTCTCAGTAGTGGTGCCTGCCCTGTGGAACACCCTCCCACCAAATGTCAAAGAAATAAAGAACTATCTGACTTTCAGAAGACATCTGAAGGCAGCTGTGTTAAGGGAAGTTTTTAATGCTTGATGTCTTATCGTGTTTATAATATTCTGTTGGGAGCTGCCCAGAGTGGGTGGGGAAACCCAGGCAGATGGGCGGGGTATAAATAATAATAATAATAATAATAATAATAATAATAATTACCACACATGGGTAAATTGTGGAACCCACCCCTACAGAAGACAGTCATAGCCACCAATTTAGATAGCTCTAAAGGAGAATTGGATAAATTCATGGAGGGTAAGGGTATTAATGGCTACAAGTCATGAAGGTTATGCTCTGTCTCCACAGTCAGAGGTAGAAACACACAGTCAGAGGGGAGAATGCTCTTGTGCTCAGGTCCTGCTTGAGGTTTTCCCACAGGTATCTGGATGACCACTGTGAGATCAGGAAGCTGGATTGGATGGGCCCTTGGCCTGATCCAGCAGGCTCTTCTCATGTTCTTATCCATTTCTCTTCCGGAGAGAAATTCAGCTTCTTGCGACCTTGGGTGGAAGAATGAACCCTGAAAAATGGCACAACAAGGAACTTGCATGACTAACGTTTTAACAAGTTATCCCCCAAAATTATAAACAGGGACAATGATTCATAAGGAAGAAGAAAAGAGGAAACAACCTTGGTAAATAAGAGCTGTCAGAAGATGTGTTTTCCTTCTTCTAGCTTGTCTCCTCTTGATCAGAAAATAAACACAATCACGCCCATCGGAGAAGTCATGACATCCTCCACCAGGAAGCAGGTAACTGATAAATATTTTACCTGCTGAGAGAGGACTCTAAACTCACAAGCACACTGTAAGATGAAAGATGCTATCTCATCTGGGTTCAGACATGCCAGAAATGTGGCAGCCTGCAGCTTCTCCCTCCCCCACTACGTGAGATGCTGCCTGCATAACATGAAGAAGCAACTAGCAGTCAAAAGTTGCCCTTATGTGGGAGAGATTAACAGTGGGGTAAAATACATTTTAAAAAAGAGTTTTCTTTCCTATCTAGCATTGAGCTGGGGGTGTGCCTGAGTTAGAGATGGGGAAGAAATTTGGTTCGCTCCATGCTTAAAAGCAAATGTACCGCAACTGCATTTCCTGAAATAATATGCAAACTGAAAAGCAGCCGCTTTCCCAAATTTGCCCTTTTACAGATGTCACCATCCTGTTCCCCAGCAAATTTGTGTACATGAATGCATACACTGGGGTAAAGAGTGTGCATAAAAATGCATCTGTTAGTGAAGATTATACATGCCAGAAACACATTAGAGAGAAATTGTTTTGCAAAAAAAAAAAAAGTGCATATTCAGACAAATTCACACTAAAATGCTGATGAATTTTCACGAGGACTTGAAAGAGAAAACCAAAACCAAATGCAATCTTCCAGGACTCTCTATCTGACCCTCAGGACTCTCTAGGCACCACTTTCATCCCCAGACACCATCCTTCTTCCGTCAGTATTCTGCCCAGACCACACCTCTCATTGGTGCTGCTTTTGAGCCCTAGTATTTTTCCCTGGCTGAAATATGTCATTGAACTCTGGTCATGCCTAAAGTTTGTCTGGATAGAGGATAGAGATGGATATGTGAGCATATGTGTGCACACTCTACAACATTTCTTCGATGAAAATAGGGACATCCTATTTCATAATAATAATAATAATTGTACTGTTTCTATCCCACCCATAGGACTGGGTTGCCCCAGCAGCTCTGGGTGACTTCCAACATATATTTTGCTATTGTTGTTTAGTCATTTAGTCGTGTCCAACTTTTCGTGACCCCATGGACCAGAGCATGCCAGGCACTTCTGTCTTCCACTGCCTCCCACAGTTTAGTCAAACTCATGCTGGTAGCTTCGATAACACTATCCAACCATAACGTCCTCTGTCGTCCCCTTCTCCTTGTGCCCTCAATCTTTCCAAACATCAGGGTCTTTTCCAGGACGGCTTTGGTAAGCCCCGTGCCACATAATCAATCACATGGCATGGTGCACAAACATCATTTGGATGGCAATGCCCATCAAATTTGGGGGGAAGTCCCCTCAAATATTTTATTGGGGGGCAATGCTCCCTTCACCCCTAGCAGTTGGCTCCTATGGTCTTCAGCAAATGCCTGAATAAGAGTCTAAGCCAGACATAGGCAAACATGGCCCTCCAGATGTTTTGGGACTACAACTCCCATCATCCCAAGCAAACAGGGCCCATGGTCAGGGATGATGGGAGATGTAGTCCCAAAACATCTGGAGGGCCAAGTTTGCCTTTGCCTGGACTAAGCAAACATGCGGGGGAAGAGAAGTTTGGAAGCATCCCTGGAGATAGCCCAAGCAGTCAAGTGTTTTAGTTGCAAAGAAATGTCCATATCTCTGCTGTCAGTTCACAAATTGCATGAGATTCTGGTTTCACTGGCTGCCATGCACACATCTAACTTTATTGATTGGTTCTGGTGGTGCAGGTGCAAATTTCCTAAGACAACCAGGGAGGCCGGCGCTCTTGCGGCCACATCCTAGCCTCCATCGCCAGAAATGCAAATTCCTACCTGAAGAGCAGCTCATGCATAAAACAGATAAAATTTAAGGACTCCGCAAATGTGTATAATGCAATTTATCAAGGAGATGCGCCCTGAGTTTAAGCGCACACACTGGCTCGGAAGGGGAAAGAAAAATAAAAGGTCTCTTTGAAAATGATTACCCTGTCATCTAAGTCAACAACAGTGGTACTGTGATAGAAGGCAGCAGTTTTGTCACATTGTTTTATCACTATAATTACATCAGGAACACAGTAACTGTCTGGGAAAGATAAGATTAAGTGAAGCTGCTCTTGTTAGATTTCCTATTCATGGCTTTGGGATTTATAGGATGGCTTCTTCTCCGGACACCGCACCCGATTACTTCCCATGCACTCAGAAGATCTTGCATCCCTTGAGTGGTACAATCAAGGGGTTTTCAACTAGTCTTCCATTTCATTAGAGCGGGAACCAAATGATAGCGAGGGATGGACATGTCAGTCTGCTTCTGGTTCAGTTTGCTCACACTGCCATTCTGTTGCACAGCCACATCACCCTGTGGATTTTTATTTTTTTTTTAAATCTGCATGGAAATTAACATTTAAATTCATAGGCAAACACGTACTTTAAAACTACATCTTTCTCAGAATATGAATCTTTTGAATGCACATGGACTACCTTGTTCTGAGGTTGCTTTGTAACTGTGCTGGAATTTATTATTTCTATTCATTGCTTTTATATCCTACCTTTTCTCCTAATTGCTCAGGTTGAGAGACCTGGATTTCCCACTCCTCACAACAACACTGTGAGGCAGTTTAGGCTGCAAGGTGGTGCCATGCTCGAAGTCATCCAGTGCATTTCATGGCCAAGCAATCTCCCAGGTCCTAGGCCATGGGTAGGCAAACTAAGGCCTGGGGCTGGATCCGGCCCAATCACCTTCTAAATCCAGCCTACAGATGGTCTGAGAATCAGCGTGTTCTTACATGAGTAGAATGTCTGCTTTTATTTAAAATGCATCTCTGGGTTATTTGTGGGGCATAGGAATTCATTCATTTTTTCCCCAAAATATAGTCCGGTCCTCCACAAGGTCTGAGGGAAGGTGGACAGGCCCCCTGCTGAAAAATTTTGCTGGCCCCTATCCTAGGCTTACATTTTTACATGTTTAATGTTTAATAGGTTATTGTATATTAGTGTTTTGTTGGAAGCTGCCCAGAGTGGCTGGGTAAACCCAGACAGATGGGCGGGGTATAAATAATAAATTATTATTATTATTATTATTATTATTATTATTATTATTATTACATTCTCAAACCACTACACCACACTGCGTAACCAAGGGTGGGAGCCTATGGTCCATGGGAGGGCATACCAAGTACCAAATGTCATAGGAGCTCTCCCTCTCCATGGGCAAGGGAGGAAAGGAAGTCTGCCTTTGAATGCTTCCATGTTGCAGGGGTGGAAAGGTCCACTGTTGTCATTCCGCCAACATCTTTGTTCCAGCAGTGGAAAGAAGGAAAAGGAAAAGAAGAAGAAGAAGAGTTTGGATTTGATATCCCGCCTTTCACTCCCCTTCAGGAGTCTCAAAGCGGCTAACATTCTCCTTTCCCTTCCTTCCCCACAACAAACACTCTGTGAGGTGAGTGGGGCTGAGAGACTTCAAAGAAGTGTGACTGGCCCAAGGTCACCCAGCAGCTGCATGTGGAGGAGTGGAGACACGAACCCGGTTCCCCAGATTACAAGACTACCGCTCTTAACCACTACACTACACCACCCTGGCATTATGAACAGAAGGAGAGCCTGCCAGATCAGGCTAATGACCCATCTTGTCCAGCATCCTGTCCTCACAATGACCAGCTAGATGCCCATGGGAAGCTCACAAGGAAGGCCAGAGTACAGAAGCCCTCTCCTAAGGGGTGTCAGACACATCAGTGGAGCCTTCAGATCTAGAAGAAGAGGGACATGGAGATTCCCATGGCCACAGTGATGAGGATGTCTTAGACTGCACGCCTCTCTCCCTCCCATTAGCTTTTGCCCATATTGAGCAATATGACTGCCTCCGATGCCTTTGACTGCTGCTGCCAAGAATTAACCTGCACCTTACTCTGGAGTCCCCTACTTGTACATGGCCCCCTGGATTTGCAGATGGTATTTTTGTGGTCTCAGAGACCTGGCAGCTTTGAGGGGGTCTGATTCCCAATGGGCCCCGAGACGCAATGGGCATGACTAACCATTGGCCCCAAAAAGCATGCAGAAGAAATAATGCAATATGTGAGAAAATGATCCTGATTGTATGGATTTGCATAATTCATACAGCTCATGGGATTTTGCATTTCTCGCAGCATAATTTTGATTGCCTGGGTACAGAACTGACGATTCAGTCCTTAACATTTTTGTTGTTGCTATTTTGAGGGGGGGGGTGAGGCAGGGAGAAGCTCCCCTAAATATTTTTCTGATCTTCAGGAATTGAGAGGGATGTGGGAGTAGGTTGGAGGTGGAGTCTGAACACACAAATAGAATATAGCAGAGGGTTAAAGTTGAGTTAAACCCTCTGCCACTTCATGCCTTCATGGTAAGCTTCCCCCTGAAAACATTTCTTCAATTCTCCCCCTGCCAAATCTCTGAAAAAGACCTTTCAGTTTCATGAGGAATGAATGGCTCCCTAAAAGTGGGGAGCAGCCCAGCTTTAATTTACACCGTACAGAGCCACTGCCTGCTGAACCGGTCATCAGGAGAACAGCGCAGTCAAGAGATGTTGAGAGTCATGGAAACATTAGCTTTCTCCCTAATGCAAGCTGAGCACCATGCAAAAGCTTGCATCATTATGCAGAAGTGTTTTGTTCAAGGCATTCATTATTTTCCACCTCCCCGGGTCTGCCTGCACTCTGCCAAGAAGGCTCAGCTTGAGATTAAAAATGGCAAAACCCTTGAAGAAGTATGGCCATCTGGGAAATTATCAGCTATGTTTCAGAGTGTAAACCCTTTTGTGGGGAAAATATATCCTTTTATATCCATGAGTAGGAGAGACCCAGTTACTTGCAACCAGTGTTGCAGAATAAACAGTGTAAACATACACATCACTTCCACTGATTTGAGGAGGAGGCGGGCACGGACAAAATTGTATGGTTGCCCAAGGGTAAAAAACTAGACTGTGCACCAGATCTAGCTGTATCCTGGATCGAGAACTGAATCAGACTAATTCAAGTCAAACTGGGATCTGGTCAGATTGGGTTGAAGCATCCCTGGATCGTCCAAGGTGAGACATCAATTCCACCTACTGTGATCCTAGGCTGTCCAAAGGGGAGGAAATATCCTGTGTGTGTCTCCTTTTCTCTCTCCCCTCCTCAACTGGGCATGCTTAATTTAGAGTTAAAAGAGGCACTCTGTAAGGCTCCTAAATTGCTTTGGGACCTGCATACAGTTTCTGTTGGGTTGGCTGCAGATCATCCCAGGTCAGATTGGGGCCACATTAAAGTACCGCATTGGGTGTTGAATTGAATCAGGGAGCTGTATCCCTGAGCATTGTTTTCATCATAGGAACATAGGAAACTGCCTTGTTTTGATCCAGACCATTGGTCCATCAAGGTCAGTATCTGCACTGACTGACAGTGCCCCCCTCTGAATTTCAGACAGATATATCTCTGAATCTTATATGGAGATGCCAGGGATTTAACCTGGGACCTTCTGCACACAAAGCAGATGTTCTACCCACTGGGCTACAGCCCTTTGTCAAGATTATTTCAATGTATCATACATTAGATTTATCTCTTGCTAAGAATCTGGCAACAGATCTACAATACATTAAAACCCAGCTTCTTCTCAGTTCACTCCCACCTATAAACACACACCAGTCTCTGTATGTTGCATGAGGATTGCTGTGTCCTCCCTGCACTACAAATTATGAATTACTGCCAGTAGGAGACTGAAGTCCCTTAAAAGTCACAGAATCCATCCATAAGCCACAAGACTGGGTGGGAAACATTTCTATTATCATGTAGTTTTGGGGGAAAACTCACAGTTGGAATAGAAAGGGGTTTCCCAAACTTTTGTTGGACTACAACTCCCATCATCCCTAGCTAGCTTGACCAAGGGTCAGGGATGGTGGGAATTGTAGTTCCCAAGTTTGGGAACCCTGAGCTAGAGCCTTGGAGTGCTGCAATAGGGCCTGGGAGACCAGAGGTCAAATCTTCATTCAGCCATGAAGCTTCCTGTGTCAGCTTGGGCTAGTCTCTGCCTCTCAGCCTAATTTACCTCACAAGGTTGTTGTAAGGTTGAAATGGAGTTGGGGAAAACCATGTAGACCACGTTGAGCACTTTGGAGGAAAGATGGGATATAAGCACCACACAAAAAATGAATTTTTAAAAATTCAACTGGCTGGTGGCTACCAACTCATCCCTTTTGCTTGCCTGGATGGAGAAGAGAGAGGGAGGTGTGTGTAAAAACTAGTCTACTGTACACCCATTTAAACCCACTGCTTCTTCAGCTTTTGCCAATGGCCCCACTCCCCTGTGGCCCCCAGAAGACTGTTCAGAAGGGAATGTTGCCCTTGGGCTGAAAAGGGCTCCCCCTAGCTGCTGTGTCTTGCATGTGTGTCTGCAGTCCGTGACTTCTCCTGTTAATTGTGATAAATTCAGACTTATTTGATCCCTGGATTTTTTTCTGCAGTGACCCAGATGGCCAGTGAGAGCAGCAGGTCCTCTTATTGTTTTGCAACTCTTATGACTTTTGGAACATCACACTCTCCCTTCCTATCATGCCTATTGGAGCCATGAAGCTAAAGGAATCATCTGACCTGCTTCCTCATACATGGTCCCATGTATTCACCCAGTGTTGCCCCTGAAAGATATCTGGATGGTGTCAGAAGTGAGACAAGCATGAAATCACTCTCCACCACAAAACAGAGAGCGTCCCAGGTTAGGTTATCAGTTGATTTGGCTCTTGTTCATTGTGTTCACCTGGAAATGCCTTCGAAAGATAACAACAGATTTCTTTACAATCGGCATTCTGTTCTTCGCTGCTCCAGAGTAGTAAACCTGGAACTCAGGATAATCTATATTCTGGTGAAGATGGGCTAATAAGTGAGCATGCAGTTGGCTTGTGCATGACGGCAATCCAGTCGGAGGTGGGGGCGCAAAAGAAGATAGCCCTATCCAGTTTCCCCGACATTGTTTACTGTTGCCTCCTGCGAAGGCGTCAGATGAAATATCCTCTTGTCTGAAGTTAGCAGCGACAGCACAGTTAAGGATGATCCGTCATGCCATGGAGCTTTATCATGGTAATTACATCAGGAACAAGTTTACTGTTTGAAAAAGAAGCGAGATTACAAGAAGCAATCCACCAAACCGGCAGCGGCGACACAGCAAAGAGATATGCAGCGGAGGAGAGGAAGGAATATGTTACATGGATCAGACGGCAATGAGATTTGTAGAAATCGGAGGCGTGCCCTGCAGATGTTGCAGTAGCAGCACGCCAGCCACTTTCCGGTGGTTTGAAATACAGTGGTACCTTGGTTTATGAACTTAATCTGTTCCGGAAGTCCGTTCTTAAACTGAAGCCATTCTTAAACCGAGGTGCACTTTCCCTAGAGGCCTCCCACCACCGGTGCCCTTCCACCGTTCGGCTTCCATTTGTAGACTGAGGTAAGGTTCTCAAACCGGGACACTACTTCCGGTTTTGTGGAGTTCATAAACCAAATAGTTTGTAAACAGGGCTGTTCTTAAACCAAGGTACCACTGTACTGGAACCCAAGACCATCCAAGGAAGCTGAACATTGGAAGATTCAGGACAGACTAAAGAAAGTACCTCTATATGCAACACATATGGAATTTGCTTCTAGAAGAGGATTAGACAAATTCAAGAAGGTTAAGGCTATCGGTGGCCAGTAGCCACGATGGCTGTGTTCTACAAATGGGGAGAGTGCTGTTGTGCTCATGTCCTGCTTGTGAGTGGTATATGGTTGGTCAAGGTGAGGACAGGATGCAGAGATAGATGGGTCACTGGCCTGTTCCAGCAACTTCTTCTGATGTGCTTATGATGGCACACCATTAGGTGGCTAGGGCCAACTGCAGTGGTCCATATAAGGGGTCAGGGAAAATTAGGGCTTTGTTTGCATTTTGATGTGAACCTACCAAATCCACACTTTCCAAAAGAATGCACAAACCAAAACAAAGTTATCCCTCTATACCCGCAGCCCTCCAAATTTTGCTATGCAGTTCTCCAAGCAAAGCAAATGTTTTAGAAGAATGCATATATTAAAGGAAGGAGTGCATCATATATTCATGGTAAGCAACATACAAAAATGCATTATGGTTTGGGAAGATCGCTTGCAAAAAATATGCACATTTGGCAAAATTGCATAACAGTAGTGAGTGTAGCAAACGTCTAACAAATTTTCAAGAAGACTTTAAAAAAAACATAGCAAACTGATGTGGAAATGCGGCAAACTGAATTTAAATTAGAAAAATGAGAAACTCGGTGAACTCAAAATAGACAAACTCAAGAAACCGTAATAGGCAATGTCCCTCCATCCCTAGTCCTTTTCCCAAGAAGATAGTCATCCTCCAAACCTAACTGGGAAATAATGGAGTGACAGGGATGCAGGGACAATCTGAGACAGGGTGCAGATCTACACCATACATTTAAAGCACATACAATGCACATTTAAAGCACATGACTTGATTTTTAAGATCCTGAGAAGTGCAATTTGTTAAGGGTGTTGGGAATGTGTAGCTTTGTGAGGGGGTAACTACATTTCCCGGAATTCTTTGGGGGAAGTCATTTTATATATATATTTATTTATTTATTACATTTCACCCAAAGATTGCAGGGTACTTCACAATGAAAAACAAAGGAAAATGAAAGCACAAAATACAGAATTTAAAAATAAAATAAAAACCAAACCAATAACATTTAAAAGGGCATATAATGTTAACCAGCCAAAATCCTGGTTATAGAGAAACAGGGGTGTCACTGGTCATCATCAGTGTTGCTTTTACAGAACTCAGCAGGGAGGAGAAGAATGAGGACAAAGGTAGAATGAGTTGGCCTTACCTGTCCTTTGCTCTGGCTCCTCCTACTGTTTGAACTTCCTGCCTTCTGCCCCAGCAGTCCCCCAATGACCACTATTGATAATGTGGTCTGGAACAGTTTCTTCACCAACTGTCATATGCTTATAGCATGATGTTCTCCTGCATTGTTACTGCAACACTGGCAATCTTCCACTATCCCTGGAGGTGGCAGGCTGGTTTAGGAGGTGTATTACAGGACTGTGCCACACAAACGTAAAATTCTCCCTTGTCACTTCCAGGAAGCAGCAGAAACTTAGCCCCAATTTGGAAAGGCAGTAATATTTTTGGGAAACTGGGGTTGGGGAATTTTGGTCCATCCTTAACTCACAATGCCAGCAATAAGTGGTAGTTATATTTTATGGGATATTTTTGATAGCATTCAAAAAACGTATTTCGTTACTTCTTTAACAGGTTATTTCAATCTTTCTTTTAAAGAAACTTTCAGAGCAGGAAAAGCAACTTATGAGCAGGAAAAGCTCCTTATCTTTCGTTGGCTTGGTGCTGACAGCCCATGTTTGTTTTATGAACCGCACTCCATGCCAATGTAAGATTTATGATAACAGAGGTGAATATACTGAAAGGCTTATTAACCAACCTGGGCACTGTTCTAAGGCATTTTCCGCATTCAGCAGAAACTAAACAGGAGACCATTCCTCTGTTTGGAACAGTTATTTGTTTAGAGACAGCCATAGTGTATCCTTGAGAGAAGATGAAACGGGTTGACTCATGCTTTATTATATGTGTCGACCACCCAGGCTGATGATGTAGGAGAACTATTTCCTTCCCAGAAGTCTTTCAGTTGGAGGAAATATAGGACTGGACATGCATCAGTATTACTGAACCTCTACCATGACCCCTCAACTCAACTCACCACTGAATTATTGAAGGAAGGGGGGGCATTTAGGGAGGAAGACTGTAAAAACATATGGAAAGCTGTGATGGATGAGGCTGGAGGCCTCCTGTTCTTATGGTAGCAAGACCAGAACACAACAGCCTTCTCTCTTCTAATGATGTCGAAAAACAGGTATTCACAGGCATCATAAGCTAGACGGACCAATATTCTGACTCAACATAGGACAGTTTTCCATGTCCCAAATCAGCCTTCTCCATGGGATTTTTTATAGCCCAGCGCTTTTGTTCTAAAAAAAATGTTTAAAGGTACTCTCGTTTTGACTCAAGAAAGTCACAATTTTATAGTTCAAATTGGAAAAAATAAATACAGTAAATGGGAAAAAAGCACTGCCTTTAGCTCAGCATCCCTCAAAAAAAAAAAAGAGGGCAGGAGACTGCGGTCCCTCAGCGGCTGGGTGTTAAGAATAAGCCACCTTCATCCAAACAGCAGCAGCTGTAGCTGTAGTCATGCCAAGGTGTGCCGGGGTCTCTGTGTCCATGGGGGGGGGGAGAGAGGAGAGACAGCAGGTCGTCCTCTTGAGTCACGCACGTGCAGGCACCGCCACACATCCTTTGCACCCTCTCAAAGAGCCTCTGCCCAACATATCCCATCTTGGGGATGCCCATCATGGGCTGCTGAGAGGCTGCCCAACTTCCAGGCTGCTTCCATTCAGGCCCATCTGCCTAGGGGAAAGCAGTGCTGGGGTGCAGAGAGAGAGGACACCGCTGGCAGAGTCCCCTCAGTCACTTCGCTTGGAGCTACTGAGGAGAGGGAGGTGGGGATGGTGCGTCTCTTCCTCTTGGTGCCAGTGCGCCCCCGCCCCCTCTCCCAAAGCTCAGCCAGAATCCCCAACTAAATACAGTGTGTTAAGAAGAAAAAAAGGAACTCATCCACAAAGAGGATGCCTTGCACCCTTTCTGCAGGGCGCCTAAGCTATCCAAATCCCTGTTGTTGTTGTTGCTGCTGCTCCACATGTTTAGGGGTATGCGAACCCCTGCCTACCTCCAGAAAAAAAGGATTGTTATAGCCCATAAGAACATATGGGCTTTTTCAGCCATGGCCCCAATCTGGTGGAACGCTCTGTCAAAAGAGATTAGGGCCCTGCAGGATTTGACATCTTTCTGAAGGGCCTGCAAGACAGAGCTGTTGCACCAGGCCTTTGGCCAAGGCACAGTCTGACCCCCTCCTTCAGTAATCCTCACAGAACTCTAGCCGAATGGTTGCCATTAATTTGAGTTTGAATTGATTTTAGAATGAATTGATTTTAGAATGCATGTCAATTAATTGACTGTGGTTTTATGTAAACTGTGTTACTTTTATTGTTGCTAGCCGCTCTGATCCCGGCTTTGGCTGGGGAGGGCGGGATATAAATATTATTATTATTATTATTATTATTATTATTATTATTATTATTATTATTATAGCAGTATAGGATTTGGCCAGTGGCCCATCAACCCAGCATCCTGTTCTTACAATTTCCAGCCAGATGCCTATGGGATGCCTTCAAGCAGGACCTAGGTGCAACAGTACTCTTCCCACTTGTGAGTCTCAGGAACTGGTGTTCAGAGGCATATTGCCTTCAACAGTGGCAAACTTAGTCATCGTTGCTCCTTGCCATTGGTACCCGTATCCTCTATCAGCCATCCAAGTTGGTGGCCACTACTTCATCTTACGTTGGGTGCATTCCATAGACTCATAGAATTGTAGAGTTGGAAAGGACCCCAAGGGTCATCTAGTGAAACTAAGAACATAAGAAGAACCCTGCCAAAGACTCATCTGGTCCAGGATTGTGTTCTGACAGTCCAACCTGCAGGAAGTCTGCAAGCAGAACCTGAGAGCAACAGCTCTCTCCTCACTTGCTATTTGCAAAAACTGGTATACAATGACATACTGCCTCCAAGAGTGAAGGTCTTGTTCATAGACATCTTGGCTAGTAGCCACTGGTCACTCTGTCCCCCATGACTTTGTCTAATTCTGTTTTTTCTAGAAGAAAGGAGGGGAAAACCAGACAAAGGAGGATCAACTATGCATTTATTGTAATGTGCCATTTTGCCCCAGGATTCTGAAAAATAGGTGAAGTCTGCTAGGGAGCCAGGAGGGAGGAAAAATGCAAAGGCAGCATGCGAAAGGAATCTCTATGCATTGATTATCCTTATTCCTTCCACACACAAAAGGGCATCTGAAATACTAAAGGCCTCTCACATAAATGGAAGTGGGCTGTTAGTGCCATGGAGCGTACTCTGCTTGCTTTCTTACGGAGAGAGAAAATTGGGATTTTGCAGCCACATTTCATGAAAAGGTCAGGAACAGGCTGATTGCTGCACCTTTTTTGTACATTTCCCTTAATGCTTCTGGGTAAAATATGCAGCAGCCCTAATCCTTAACATTTACACCCGAGCAGCTGCCTGCTGTATTGGGGCAGCATTCCAGCAATTCTGGAGAAACTGCATTGATTTCAGTACAAGGAGAAAGGGTTGGATCCAGACTCAGTTGAACTTAGTTTCCTTTGAGGTTTATTTATTCACAAGCAGCTTTTTACATGCTGTTATTCGGGAATTGTGAGAAACCAAAACGTCGTTGCAGTTTTGAAATCAATGCTTCAGATTGGCGCAGTTTTGAAAAGTTCAGTCTGCCGCCTTGATTCAAGATCCAGACATAGACAAAAACCTGCACCTTGATCTCAGGAAGCATCACACAAGATTTGGTTACTCTATCTTAAGAGGTGTCCGAATGCATAGCAAAGAAGCAAGCAACTTTTCAAAATATATAGTGGATAGATTTATTTCCATTTATGAATCACTTCCTGTAAAACCAAGCAATCGAACAATAAAAAGCACCAAACACTAAAAATAATAAAACAATTTAACATGTACAAACAATTAAAACAATTTCACATATAAAAAAAGATTTTAACACCAATAAAGATACAGACTGTGATTAAAAATAATAATAATTTCCACTTAGAAAGTGTGTTGAAAAATGAAGGTCTTCAATAAGTGCCAAAAATACATTAGAGACCCTGCCTGTCTGATGTGTTACAGGACTTCCAAAGGGTGGGTGCTGCCACACTAAAAGCCTGATTCAATGGGAAATCAATGGGACATGTTTGTCATGACTCAAGCCCCATTGATTTCACTGGGCACTGAAGTTTAATTGAACTACGGTAGCCTGAATCCAGCGTATAAGAATTAACAATGGTCCTTCGGACTAACAGTCCATCTAGTCTACCATTCTGTTTCTGCAGTGGCCAACTACGTAGATACCCTTAGGAAGCTCACCAGCAGAGTGGAATAGAGTAGAGGTGTTCATGAGGGCAAGGGACACATCAGAAATTCTTGTCTGAATTTCTCCCCAGCTGCTGGTGTTCTGAATTAACTGGTCTTGTATCTCAATTGGGACCACCACTCAGTGGAAGAGGATTTGCTTTGCATGCTGAAGGTCCCGGGTTCAATCTCCAGGTAGGGCTTGGAATACCTTCTGTCTGGAACTCTGGAGAGCCACCATCAGTCGGTGTAGACAATACTGAACTAGGTGGAACAATGCTCTGACTCAGTGTAAGGTAGCGTTCCTGTACTTTTGTTAAGCCGTCCATAGCTCCGAGATCTGCAAATGTGATTTTGGAGGCAGATCAACAAACTCATACCAAGTCAGAAACTTGAGGGGGAAGTCATTGCAATGCTTCAACAATAAAGGGAAGAAGGATGCTAAGAACCAAATAAAAATAACCATTCATTACCTTCAAAGGCAGAATGAAATCACAAGAAGCTGTTCAGGAAGCTTTCCACGAAAAGAAGAGTGACTATATCAGCAACACTTCAACATACAGCATTTGTTCTTCATTGTGAAATTCTAAAAGCTTCTAAGGCACCTTTTACTCTCAAACCAAAGATGTCATCAAAGGAGAAGCAAACTTCCATGCACTTAGTGTAGGTGGCCCAGATCCAAGATGAGAAAACACTGAGATACTAAGAACTCATCATCTCACTAAGATGTCGTAATGTAACCAATGGGAATGTGCATATGATCAAACAACCTCCAATTTGCTGGTGAAATGGAAAATATCACTAGCAGCAGGAAGGTTCTTGGTAGTCTTCATTATTTGCTCCACTTTCACATCTGCTCTCGTGGGAGCAAATTCCATAGTTTAACTCTGCAATGTGTGAAGAAATACTTTTGTGACTTTGCCCCAGGGTCCCTCACACCTGGAGCCAGCTGTGAACCCACCAACAATATATGCACAGTGCATCAAAGTTATTTATTTATTGCAATTATGTCCCACCTTTTTCTCCAAGGAGCTCAAGGTGGTGTACTCTCCCTCCTCATCTAATCCCCACAACAACCCTGTGAGGTAGGTTGGGCTGAGAAGCAGGGACTGGCCCAAGGTCACCTGGTGAGCTTCATGGCTGAGCTGGGAATTGAGCCCATGTCCTATTCTGGCCCTCTAAACATCACGCCATACTGCCTGTCGTCCAGTCCAGTGCCTCTCACCTCACACCCCCAACAGCAAGTCCCACCAAAGTTTTTCTGGCTCCCGTCCCATTCTCCAACCATCTGCACTCAAGGGTGCCATATGAGAAAGTGCCGCTGCAGAGCTGCAAGGCTGCCCCGTGACTCATCCCATTGTCTTCTATGAAGTGCTAATCGAGGTATTTGAGTTACCGACTGGAAACTCACATTCTTTTAATTGACTCTGCACTCTCCTTTCCCTTGATGAGTCATTCCAAGAGATATTAGCCAAATGAGAAGCAAGTGCTTGGTTTTGATTATGTGACTCAATTCAATGATTTGGAAGGTATTCATGCATTGCTGAAATATAAATTAAGGATGAGAGGATCTCTCACCACCCCTCCCACATTTCACTCCTTTATCGTTCCTCTGGTTCCTTCTGCCCTCAACTTGCTCCCACTGAAAGCTGGTTTAGCGAAGAGAATTTGCAAAAATTGCAAACTTCATTTGTAATGCTAACTATGAGAGAAGTTGCCATTTCGAACGATGCTCCTGTTCAAAAGGGAGTGTGTTCTCCCTCTGGGGCTAGCTGACTAGTCGTGCTTTCTTTGTGGCAGAAACTGTAGCCCGCTTCAGGCATTCAGCCTGAGGGTCACATGTCAGGGGTGAAGCGGGTGCCAGGTGCAGGTCAGCAATGACTCACACTGTTATGTACTGAAGTTCTCACCCTGGGCCAGCAGGGGGATACTGTAGATAGTTATGCAAATGAAGGATCAAAAGTGACGTTCAGCGATTGGATAGTTTTAGAAAGTTGCTACAGTAATGTTGTACTGGAGCTCTATATAAGCAGGCTGACTGAGCCCTTCAGTTCAGTTCTGTTCTGGCCTGTGAATAAACAAGAGCTGTTTGAAGAATCACTGTGTCGTCTGATATGTTCACCCACAACTTAACACATACCTTTTTAACTGTTTCCCATCACCACCTGTAATGGCAATATTAATGGCAAATTCTCTCTGTTAATGGCTTGGGTATCATCCTTATTCTTTTCATTTTTAACTGATATATAGCAGAATAATAATAATCAGAATCAGAATCAGAATTTCAGTCAAACATGCCATACAGTGTACCCCTTACTGCTCTTATAAAATATTAGTGGCACAAATTAATGACTATTAATACAAGTTAATGAGTATCTTTCTACATCCCTTTCCAGTGTTACCATCTAAACAAGATGAAAACATCCATATCACAATCTAGTGATAGTCCATATAATAATCTGAGAACATGCACTAGAACAGCTTCTTTTGTGATATCCTGACATTCATATTTGTTGATTTGCAAATATTTGGTGAAAGCTTGTCCTGCTTCATTTGTGATAAAAGGCTGTCAAATACCATTTTGTTTCTTTTTCAGTCTCTTTGATGTAGCCTTGACCCACAGTATTGTGGGTAAAAAATGGCAGCTGGCACACACAAAAATAGCAGCCTCAGTGCTTTTGTTTTGTTATAAAATATGATTTTATTCAAATTGGTATTTTCAGAGAGGGAAGGCAGTGGAGGCTAAAAATAAGAACATGGCACTCAGGGCAGGGTGGTTGAATAAGGAAATGACTGTGTAACAGAATTTTGGGACTTATGAACAGTTTTCATTATAATGGTGCTTGTTTGCTCTTTCCTCAAGCAGAGAGGAATTTTGGGCCAACGTCGATCAACAGCTGCTGTCTGAGGTGATAACAATTTGCCCTTTTTTAATTTTGTGAGGCAAGAAGGAATACACCATCGATTTGGCAGCACACTGCCATTTTAGTAAACAAGACTTCCGTTTCCTTCAGAAAGTGAGATGTCACAACTAAAGACCCCATTAGCACCTTGTAATCACTGCTTTCCATCAGATGACTGAACAAAGGCCTGTTCAATATTTTCAATAAAAAGCAACTTGGCAAAGAGCTTCTGAACAAGGCAGGGACGTCGCTAGCTGATAAGAACCACTTTGCTCTGGCTCTTAAAAGCTGATTCAGGGGAAAAAACAGGGAACTCTATCCCAGAAAATGTCTGTGGCACCACCTCTTCAACTAGGAAGTTGAGGGAGGGTCGTGGCTCAGTGGACAAGCCCATGCTTTGGGTGCCAGAGGTCTCAGGTTCAATCCTGGGCATGCTTCAGTGAGGCTGAGGAAGACCCTGGTCTGAAACCTTGGACTGCTACCAGTCAGAGAAGACAATACTGAGCTGAGATGGACCAATGGTACAGATGTGAAATTTGAACTGGAGATGTCCTGAATGGTAGATCAGGTTCCTGTCACTACATTACTCTGGCTAAGTCAGGGTTACCCAAACTTGGGTCTCCAGCTGTTTTTGGACTACATTCCCCATCATCCATGACCACTGGGAGTTGTAGTCCAAAAGCAGCTGGAGACCCAAGTTTGAGTCTGCTCTAAGTGAACAATTTTGGTACTTTTCAAGGATCTCACTCAGTAGTAAGTGGTGGGAGTCTGAGAAGGGTTGAGAGGTTTGCAATAGGGCAGAAAAGTAGTCCTGCTTGAATAGATGTTGCATTTTTAGCAGCTTTCTGTTGGGCTGCGAACCTTTGCAGAGTACAAAGTCCACAGCCCAGAGTATCAACTCTGAAACTTAGCATAGGGAGAGGAGGGAAGACTTAAGCCTTTTCCAACAGCCTGGCTGGCCAGAATGCCAAGCGGCCCATTCTGTGCTGGATGTATAGGCTAAGTAGGCTGAAGCCTAGGGCCTCTAAATCGAGGGGGCCTTGACAGCCCACAGTGGACAGTCTCCCCTCTCCCAAAATTGCAAACCCAAGACTTCATGCAAGGGCAGAGAAACTCAGGCCCAGCAACTATGAGACTCAGGACTAGCCAGTGGGGCCCAATTTGAAGCGGTGAGGGACTTCCGGGGTGGCGCCATCGGTAATGGCGGATTCCCTCTGACTCGGAGGGACTGGCTCTGCGGGAATCGGGTCTGTACCGTTACGGCAAAGCGGGGACCCTTCAAAAATCACAGGCGGGTGAAGCCTGGGAACGTGGGACTTGGCGGGCACCTTTTGCGCGCCCCCAATTCACAAAGGGACCCAACTATGGGCTCCAGAGCGAAGCGGGGTTAGTGGCGCGGTGCTGTGAGTCAACTGCTTCTTCCGCGGAGCGAAGCCGCACAGCCGTTACCGGAAAGCGCTGTCTTCTTCCTGTGACAATTCGACTACAAAAAGCAACTACCCGTGAGTGGGACAAATTGGAAAGAAAAAAAGGAAAGAAAAAAAGGCTTAATTCGGTACCGAAGCGGGAAGGCATAAACAGGAAGTCCGCCTTCCGTTTCTTGTAAATAGACTAAAGCAAAGAAGCTGTAAGCTAAAGACCTGGAAAGTCGATCGGGAAGGACTATAATCCAAACGTCAAAATAAGTGATTTCCCCCCTTGGTTGCAGGAGAGGAGGGGGGAAAGGTTTGAACTATATTTTCCTGCAAAAGAGAGGGAAGGAAGTAAGAATCCACTGCTTAAAACCTGGGAACGGGCTGCCAATGGACAATAAGACTGCCGTATTACGAAATGCGCTGTCTGTGAACAGAGTACTTTTTGACAGCTAGCTCTGCAAAGGAGATATATTTTTCTGGCTGTCTCCTCCTGATCTTAAAGTGACTGAGAAGTAACTGAAATTGAAATTGTTGCTTATTTGGTGAAATGGGGGCTTAAAAAGAGTTATTTTTTAAAGCAACAAGTTTTGACTGCTACAGTGTCCCCCTAGAGGAAATCTTCGAAATTGTTACAACAATTGGGCCAGGGGAATTTTCCACTTCAAAACAAATTATAGCCGTGGGATTGACCTTGGGTTCCAGCTAAAGTGTTATGGCAGATGGAAAAGAAAAAGTAGATCTGTTCCAAGACAAAACAACGAGGTCTGGGAAATCCTGGCTGCAGTGAAGAGCATCAACATCTGGCCCTTCTGCACCATTAGTGGCTGCAACTATACAATCTAAGTCAAAAGGCATGGCATCTGAAGATGTTTTAGCACTTGCACTAGGCAAAATAAATGAATCGCTGGAAAAATTAAGTAAACAAGTGGCTGAAGCATCAACTAAAATTGATCAAAACACCATAAGCATTAATAATCTGGGACAAAAGGTGAACACTAATACAGAAACTATAGAGAAATTGCTACAGGAACCTACTTCGACCCGACAGATCGCTGAAGAAGCCAAGGAAAAAGCAGTTGCTGTAGGGGAGAAGATACCAGCCATACACAGGCAACTTGAGGATCACAGGTCGACGCCTTCTATGATTGAATTGAAGGAGAAACAAACGAACTTGAGGATCAGGGCTGTGCCTGAACTAGAGAAGGACAGTCTGACTGACTTTCTTACGCAGGAATTTGCAGACTTTTGGGATTTAGATTTGGAGAAGGAAGAATTTAAGATAGTGAGTGCTTTTAGGCTTGGAAGAGGGGGGAAGAAGAGCAGGGTGAGAGACTGCTTGATTACCCTCCGAACAAAAGAGGAGAGAGACAAAATTTTGAGCCTGCACTTTCAGAAGACCTTGGAAATACATCAGTCAAGAGTGGAGATTTTTAAAGATATTCCGAAATACCTTTTGGATCTTAGGTCCAACTACGGAGATTTGGTTGCCCTGTTGAGAAGTAACAGAATCATTTTTAGGTGGGAATTCCCCCAAGGTCTATCTTTTAGCCTTAAAGGAAGAAAGATAAAAATAAGATCAGTGGACAACAAAGAAAGATTTTTGAAAGACCACGGAGAAGACCTGCAGAAAGAATCTGGAGAAGAGCTAAGTGCATTGGACAGAGAATCGACAGACAGAAGACCAAACAAAAAGCATCGGTCAAAGGACTATTAAAAAGAGGAATACTAGATATAGCTACATTACCCTTTGGATTGGACTGCTCAGAGAAAGTGACAATAACACCACTGACAGAACAAGAACAAACACTTGGTGCAGTTGGAGGAAAAGCAGAGTAATTACATCATGGCTTTGCAACTATTAAGCTGGAATACTAACGGTTTGAACTCCCCTCAAAAAAGGAAAAGAGTCTTTCATTTATTAAAAAAGGAACAATTGGACTTGATTTGTTTACAGGAAACACATGTGGTAAGGCTACACAGAAAAGTATTGATTAACAAAAGACTGGGTCAAGAGTTTATCTAATCAGACAAAGTCAAAAAAAGGGGAGTAGTGATTTACGCAAAGGAAAGCCTATCACCGAAATTTATATTTAAAGATGACCAAGGAAGATTTGTGGCAATCGAAATTCAACTACAAGGAGAGAAATTCTTGATAGTAGGAGTTTATGCACCAAATGAGGGGAAATCAGATTTTTTTAAAAAGTTGCATGAGACTCTGATGGACTATTTGGATTACAATGTGATCATGATGGGGGATATGAATGGAGTGGTATCTACAAATATGGACAAGGCACAGAGACAGGTAGTTACTAAGGATGGTAGGCTACCGAAAACCTTCTTTGAGATGACTGACAATTTGGATTTAGTTGATATTTGGAGAACAAAGAACCCCTTGGGTAGAGAGGGAACTTTCTTTTCTGAAGCCAAAATGACATGGACAAGAATTGACCAAATTTGGGTAACTAGAGGATTGGCTCCAAAGACAAGAAAAGTGGAAATTTGCCCTAAAACCTGCTCCGACCATAATGCTGTAAAGATGGAGATGAAACTAACACCAATTGGCTCTTTCAGATGGAGGATGAATGACACCTTGTTTAGGGATGAAGAAGTGATTAAGAAGGCCCAAAAAACCTTGAGAGATTATTTTGAGATTAATATGAATACTACTGTTGAAAAAAGAGTAATCTGGGACGCAAGTAAAGCGGTTATGAGAGGGTTCCTGATACAACAGAATGCAATAAAGAAGAGAACCCAAAATGAGAAGAAAGATAAAATTCTGGAGAAAATAAAGGAAGGTGAGAAGAAATTGAGAGTAAAACCAAAGTCGCAAGAGATTTTGAGAGAAATAAAGTTACATCAAGTACAATACATGAAAATGATGAATCAGGAAATAGAATGGAAAATTAAACAGATGAGACAAAAGACATTTGAGTCGGCCAATAAATGTGGGAAATTGCTGGCCTGGCAAATGAAAAAAAGACAAAAACTTAATACTGTTACAAATTTGGAAGTGGAAGGAAAGAATATACAGAACCCAGTGGAGATTAGAAATTGTTTCCAGAGGTACTTTAAACAACTATATACACAAGGGCCACAGAAATAAATTGACATAGATCGATTTTTGAAAATAAATGGACTACAAAAAATCTCTCAAGAAAACAAGCTAATGTTGAATTACAAAATAACTGAACAGGAGGTAGAAGGTGCCATCCAGAATATGCAGTTGGGTAAATCTCCAGGACCGGATGGCTTAACTTCAAGATACTATAGATCTTTGAAAAGTTGGATAATACAACCATTAAAGGAAGTCTGTAATGAAATTTTGGAAGGGAAAAAAGCACCAGAGTCGTGGAAGGAGAAGTACATTACACTTATACCGAAAATTGAGTCTGAGAAGACACAGCTTAAAAATTACCGCCCCATATCTCTGCTTAATGTGGATTATAAAATTTTTGCATATATTTTGGCTAAAAGATTAAAAAAAGTATTAGTGGAAGAGATACACAAAGATCAAGCAGGCTTTCTCCCGGGCAGACACTTGTCTGATAATACGAGAAACATAATTAACATTTTGGAGAAATTACAAGTGAACATTAATACCAAGGCAGTTTTGATATTTGTGGACACGGAGAAAGCTTTTGACAACATTTCCTGGAGTTTTATGAAGAGGAACCTACAGGGGATGGGGGTTGGTCAAGGTTTTGAAAATGGTATAAGTGCAATATATTCTGAACAAAAGGCCAAACTAATTGTTAACAATGTGGTGACGGAGGAATTTAAGATAGAGAAAGGGACATGACAAGGTTGCCCAATTTCCCCATTGCTTTTTATATCGGTCCTGGAGGTTCTTTTAAATATGATTAGAAGGGACCAATTGGTTAAGGGTATACAAGTCAGAGCTAAACAGTATAAATTGAAAGCATTTGCAGATGACTTAGTATTGACATTACAGGAGCCAGAATCTAGTACTAAATGAGTAATAGAACTGATTCAAGAATTTGGTCAGGTTGCAGGATTTAAGTTGAATAAGTTAAAAACTAAGGTTTTAGAGAAAAATTTAACAGCGATTGAGAAAGAGAGGTTTCAGAAGGAAACAGGATTAACACTGGTTAAGAAAGTGAAATATTTGGGGGTTAACATGACTGCTAAAAATGTGAATTTATTTAAGGATAACTATGAAAAATGTTGGACTGAAGTGAAAAAAGATTTAGAAATATGGTTAAATTTGAAGCTTTCACTGCTAGGCCGTATCGCTGCGATAAAGATGAATGTATTGCCAAGAATGTTGTTTTTGTTTCAAACACTGCAAATTGTGGACAAAATGGACTGTTTCAAGAAATGGCAGAGAGACATTTCCAGATTTGTCTGGCAGGGCAAGAAGCCCAAAATAAAATTCAAAATACTAACGGATGCAAAAGAAAGAGGTGGATTTGCCCTGCCAGACCTTAAACTTTACTATGAATCAGCCGCATTTTGTTGCCTGAGAGAATGGCTGCTTCTTGAAAACACAGACATTTTGGACTTAGAAGGTTTTAACAATGTATTTGGGTGGCTTGCATATTTGTGATACGATAAGGTCAAAGCACATAAAGCATTTAAAAACCATATTGTCAGGAAAGCATTGTTTAATGTCTGGACAAGATATAAGGATCTACTTGAAAATAAAACTCCAAGGTGGTTGTCACCGATGGAAGCGAAGGCTCTGAAAAAGCTCAATAAGGAGGCCAAATGGCCGAAATATTGGGAAATTCTGGAACAAGAGGGAGATAAATTGAAATTGCAGAGCTTTGAAAAACTAAAAAATAAAGTGCGAGATTGGCTTCATTATTATCAAATAATGGAGGCATACAATCTGGACAAGAAAATTGGCTTCCAGGTGGAAAAATCAAAATTAGAAACAGAACTGTTAGATCCTAAAGTTAAGAATTTGTCAAGAATGTATAACTTGCTGTTGAAATGGAATACTCAAGATGAAACAGTGAAATCTGTTATGATTAAATGGGCACAAGATGTTGGACATAACATTATGATGGCTGACTGGGAACAGTTATGGACCACAGGTATGAAGTTCACGGCATGTAATGCCTTAAGAGAGAATATTATGAAAATGATATACAGGTGGTACATAACCCCAGTCAAGCTTGCAAAAATTTATCATTTGCCCGATAATAAATGTTGGAAATGCAAAGAAACTGAGGGTACATTCTTTCACCTTTGGTGGACGTGCCCAAGGATTAAGGCTTTCTGGGAGATGATCTATAATGAAATGAAAAAGGTATTTAAATATACCTTCCTGAAGAAACCAGAGGCCTTTCTCCTGGGCATAGTCGGCCAATTGGTGCCAAAGAAGGATAGAACTTTCTTTATGTATGCCACAACAGCAGCAAGAATTCTTATCGCAAAGTACTGGAAGACACAAGATCTACCCACCCTGGAAGAATGGCAGATGAAAGTGATGGACTATATGGAACTGGCGGAAATGACTGGCAGAATCCGAGACCAGGGAGAAGAGTCGGCGGAAGAAGATTGGAAGAAATTTAAAGACTATCTACAGAAATACTGTAAAATTAATGAATGTTAGAATGATGTTGGAATGAAGCTAAGGGGTTTTTAGTAGCAATGCTACATACAATTATTACATATTAAGACAAAGGTCTAAGATAAAAACACAGAGAAAAGGATTTGCTGAATTAACTTACTGAACTGGAATACAAAAAAGGGGAGGTGTGAGGAGGTCAGGGAAACAAGTGAGTGAAAGACAAGATATGGAAAGATTGATTTGTTTTTCATTGTTTTTACTTTTTTGTATTTTGTATTCTCTTCTTTCTTTCTTTTATTCTTTCTTATTATTGCTATTGTAACTCCTTTTTTATTTTTGAAACTTTAATAAATATCTTATAAAAAAAAATTTGAAGCAGTGAGGCACAACTTGATTTTATTTTATTTTTGGTAGGTCCCCAGTTCACAGCCAAAGTCTGCAAAATCTTATAGATATAAATCAAATCCATCTAGATTGCCCTGGTGTGGGGGCCCTCCTAGGAGCGGCACGCAGGGTCCAATTTGGCCAAATTGCTCCAATTGCCTTAAGATCAGCCCTGATGAGACTGTGCAGGGGTTGGACTGACAAGCCACCTAAACATTAGGAAGAACTTCCTGACAGTAAGAGCTGTTCGACAGTGGAATTTGCTGCCAAGGAGTGTGTTGGAGTCTCCTTCTTTGGAGGTCTTTAAGCAGAGGCTTGACAACCATATGTCAGGAGTGCTCTGATGGTGTTTCCTGCTTGGCAGGGGGTTGGACTCGATGGCCCTTGTGGTCTCTTCCAACTCTATGATTCTATGATTCTAGAATGCGCAGCGGAGACTGTACTTTTTGAGAATATTAAGGAAAAACCATCTTCCGCAGAAACTGCTGCTTGCCTTCTATCACTGTGCCATTGAGAGCGTGCTCACTTATGGCTTATGTGTGTGGTACAGAAGCTGTACTACCCAGGACAGGATGGGGTTGTGCAGGGTTGTTAAGGCAGCAGAGAGCATTGTTGGCTGCCCACTCTCCACCTTAGAGCAGATTTATGCCACAAGGTGCCATAGGAAGGCACTGGACATAGTAAAAGATCCATCGCATCCTGGTCACTGTCTCTTCGAGCTCTTGCCGTCGGGACGGAGATACAGGACGATGAAGACAAGAACGAGCCGTCTTAAGAACAGCTTCTTCTCCAGAGCGATCTCGGCCCTGAATGGGAAGCCCGGACTTTGAAAGTCATCTAATCTCCCTTGCTGTATTATACTGTATTGATTAATTAGAGTTTTTATGGAGCAGTCAAGTAATTTCGTTGTCCCCGAAGGGGGCAATGACAATAAAGATATTCTTCTTCCTCTTCTTCTTCTTCTTCTTCTTCTTCTTCTTCTTCTTCTTCTTCTTCTTCTTGGTCCCTGGTGTCACTATTCAGAGTACAGACTCAAGGACTTGTTATGTAAATAAGGGGAGGAATTATTGCAAATCAGATTTGTCACCTCTCCCCCCCCCCCCCCAAATCCCGAGACAATGAGCCCGGCCACCTTTTATTCACAGTTGCATAAGCATGGCCATAAACCTGTATGTTCAACCGCTGAAATATACACACAATATGTAGCAATGGAGATTTATGTTACTGCTTTATGAATGAACACTGTGTTTTATGAATGGACTTTGTATTTTGTGAATTACCTAAGAGCCACCAATAGGGAGCTCTAGAATCTGACAGCTAACCAATCTGGTACTACCAAACAGCGACCTCTATTGCTGAAAGCAGGTAACCAGCAGGGAACGCTTCAGCTCAGCCTTTGCACTGTTGACTGAACACCTCCTGCTGTGCAGATAATGGAGAAAGCTCATAAATTGTATCCCATTTGGCATCCTGGCCAACTCTATTATGCTGGTGTAAATCCTGGTGCACCAGAAGCCCAGAATAGCAGCAAATAAAATTGCTCATACGCCAGCAAGTGATAAGACTTGCCAACCAGTTTTCCAAAGTCTTCCTAAATTATAAAGCTCCAAAATACAGGCCAAAAGAGAGCAGGTCTGGGAAGAGCGAGGCATACAATGGGCACCACCAATGAAAAGGCCCTGCTCCGTGTAGCTCCTGCCCTGTCATTTGATAGGGTGCCCACTTGCCCTCCTTCTTTTCATGGAATGCTCTCTATTGGAGTCTCCAGGTCCAGTACAATGACCATAAGAAGGGAGAGCCAGGACCTTGAAGTTCCCAACAGCTGTTAATCAAGCAAGCAAGCACACAGGTCACTTTTGTCACAGTCAGGACACCTATGTCCTGGCCAGGCCTGCACCCAATCTTGTTTTTGTACTATCTTGTTTGTGCTCAGTAACCAAAATTATATTATCAACATATACAAGCAAAAAAGTTGTTTTCCTTCATTTGCAAGGGATCATAAAAAACAAAGTGGCACTAATAAAGAAAAGTTCCAGGGTGGCAACAGAAAGCAAACTAAAAATGCTTTTGCAGTTCATCCAAACTATCCAGCAATATCAAGTTATAAAGTTATAGAAAAACTGATGCTATTAACAGTAATCCTTCTAGTTGGTTAATTGGTTTGGCAACTTCCATGCACATGACATTTGGTGCTAATTATTTGCCCCAAGAGTTAAATGATAACTAATCAGAGGCAGCTACAGTTGCAAATGGCAACAAAATACCTGAGAAAGGAAGAGGAGCAGGTTTGCTCTAGTGTGTTGCAGGTAGAAATACTGTTTGTAATGAAGTGGGAGCAGTAGTTTACATGCTCGAATTAACAAATAAGAAAGTTTTGAGAATTTAAATTCTGGTTTTAATTCTAGATTAAAATTGATTACTTAATTGAGAAGGGGATTGTAACAAAAACACTGGGGCCTAATTTGAATAGTAGAGTGCCTGGAATCTGGAGGGCAATCTCATCCTTTATTTCCACACTGTGGCAGCACTCGTCAGGAGAGCTATGAGATTCAGGTGAGGGTGAGATGCCTTGTCAATCCCAGCAGGTATATAACAGGAAGACCTGGCCTGTCTGGTGAGGGGCAGAGGATGGAAAAGTCCCATTGTGCTAGTAGTAATTCTTTTGCTGACTGGATGAGTTAATACAATATCATCCCATATTCCTGGAAGATGGAAACAGAGTAATTTAGTACATTATTCTCTTTCCTCAAGACATGTCTGTGACTGCCTGCAAATGGGAGCCTCCCCCCCCCATGTGCTCTAATACACCACATTGCTTTGTAGCTTCAGCCAGATCCCATTAGACTTAATAGGAGCAGATTAAGGGATCTGTCACTGCAATTAATGGATGCTCGGGTGATAATCTAAACAGTTTTACCATGTGTATCTTTTAAAAACAATGCAAAAGAGATGAAATACAATCTGTCTACACACTGATGTGAATAATGTCCGGCTGCATTTTTTACAAAGTCAAAGCTGGTTTTGAAGTTGGTGCGGGGAGGAATGGATATCAGAATTTTGCTCTGATGCTTGTCCCCTTGTGGAAATGCTGCTAAATAAATGCAAGCAAACAAGCGGGGGGGGGGGGGGAGGATCCCATTTGGTTTGGAATGATTTATTATAGAGTTATTGTTCATATCCCCAAAGCATGACACTTCAAATCAGATCTCTGTTTCATTTCTTGGCAGGAAAACTATTCTCCAGTTTTGGCACTTATCCCACTGCATCCTTGCTGATCTGTCAAATCCTATGACTAGCTGGGATGAACAAAAAGGGCAGGTGAGGCAGCCATAGGTATAGATAGATAGATGGATCAATCTATTTCCAGCTTGAGTCCATATTGCAAGTGTTCATTCATACATCTTTTTCATCCTATTTCCGATGATGATCATTATTATTTCAAACCATCCAAAACCCATCCATATGGGTTTGTTCTCTATTCTCCCTCCTTAGCACAGAAGGGTGCATTAAAGGGGACTTTTACTTTTTGGGATAAAAGAAAACTCTCTGCCATTTGTTTCCCAAAGAAAGATTCCACCTTGAGCTGATCTACTGATTTGTTTTAGAAATGTAATTTTTGGCTCACTTTATGCTACATATATGTACGTGTTGGTGGTATAGATGTTTTCACAAGTAAATAAATAAAAAATTGAGCAGCATCTCATCCAGTTTGACCCTCACTAGCTCCTGTATGTCCTTTGGGAGTCCAGCATACATATGCTTAAGAAAATTCTCCATTCAGTGGGTAAAGGTGATGAGACTTGAGTCAAGGAGGGCCATTCAATTTCACCTGGTTTCCTGTTCCCAGAATCCTGTTTTCTGTTTGGGAAAAGCATTCTAAGGACTGAGGGTAACAAAGAAGAGTTTCATTGAGACGAATTTCTCTTGGAGCGTGATGCAATTAATGGGTGCACCTCTCTAATTAAGGCTGTGGTGTGTCCCCAGCTGTTGAGATGAACTAATGTCTTCAGATTCTACCTTAAAAACTGGGGAAAGTAAATGGATCTAATGACCCGCATCCTCTGAGGATTCTACTTACAAAGATAAGGGGCCTTCAACATCTAGTACAGCCTTGTCCAACTCGAAAAGGTTGGGGCTACAACTCCTATCATCCCTGACCATTGGCCATGCTGATTGGGGCCAATGGGAATGGAAGTCCAAAACATCTGGGGGCCACCAAATTGAAGATGATTAATTTAGTTCAATATGCATCCTGGAAATGGATAAGTACTTAGAAACTATAATCTGGACTTCAGCTTACATCCCCTATTGACACCCCCCCCATTGACTGGGTGCTGCCCACCCCCTTGCCTATCCACACATGCCCCTTATAGAATCCAGCTTCAAAAGAGACAGCTCTATTATGTGTTTTTGTCTCTTGATCATCAATTGCTTTGCTCTGTTACAGGGGTGGCTAACCTTTGGTGCTCTAAATGCTGAAGGACCATTGCTCCCATCATCTCTGCCCATGGGCTTTGCTGGCTGAAGCTGATGAGAACTGTGGTCCTACAGCATCTGAAGGGCACCGGCTTCAGGAATTAATACAGTGCTTTGTTATTTACTTACACACACACACACACACACACACACACACACACAAGCTTATGCTCCAGCTTTTGACAAGACAAATGAAATATGCTTCTGTTAGGTTAAACAAAGATGGAGCATCTCCATGGATGTTGGAGGAGCAGGGAGCTCACACACATTTGCTACATCATAACCAAACTGTGAAAACCATTTCTATAATAAGGAGCATGTTGTTACATGGAACAATTAGTTATACTTGCAGCATATGTTGGCAAGGGAAGCTTTGTGCTGCCTGGATTCTGTTGCAGAAGAACCCCAGTGTTATGCAGAGTAGGGCTTCTCAGAGAGAGAGCAAAAAGGAAGATTTGGATCATTGCAAGCAAGGACCTTCTTTTTCCAGAGGCTGGTGCTGGGAACAACATATGAGGTGGGCCTGCATGTTCTCAAACTCCAGACATGTTTTGGGTGTTGTACACTATGGGATTCTAAACTATGGAACTCAGGAAGCAGTGATGGCCACCAACTTGGATGACTTTAAAAGAGAATTGGACAAATTCACAGAAAAAGATGATCAAGGGCTACCAGCCATGCTGGCTATGCTTTGCCTCCACAATCAAGAACTTTCTTGCACAATAGTGCTCAATACAGCTCTGAAACGAGATGGAATTAGCTGCTCAGCCTATCTGACATGACTAATTTAGGTCCATTAGCTTTACAGGGTCTACTCTGGGTAGGATTTACTTGGATGTAACCCAGGGTGCCCGCCTGTCATGTAAAGGGCAAAAGTGAGCTGTCAATATAAGTGAAAACCTTGTCATGGGTTCTCTTTTAATATTACAAAATTGTTTTCACCCAAATACATTTGGCTACCAGTAACTTTCATTGGGAGTTGGGTGGGAAGATGCAAAAGAGCAGAAGGCTCCTGCGCCTTTGATGGGGATGTGGGTTGCGCTGTGGTCTAAACCACTGAGCCTCTTGGGCTTGCCGACTGGAAGGTGAGCAGTTTGAATCCCAGCAACGGAGTGAGCTCCCATTGCTCTGTCCCAGTTCCTGCCAACCTAGCAGTTTGAAAGCATGCCAATTGAAGTAGATAAATAAGGACCACTGCATCAGGAAGGTAAATGGCATTTCCGTGCCCTCTGGCTTCTGTCACGGTGTCCTGTTGTGCCAGAAGCCATTTTGTCATGCTGGCCGCATGACACAGAAAGCTGTCTGTGGATAAACACCGGCTCCTTCGGCCTGAAAGCGAGATGAGTGCTGCAACCCCATAGTTGCCTTTGTCTGGACTTAATAGTCCAGGGGTCCTTTACCTTTTACACCTTTGATAGGTGTGTACAACAGGGAATTTCACCAGGGTAGCTACACTTGCTGAAATTCTGTCTTCCACCCAACTGTTAAAGGTGTAAGAGACCCTGTATCTGGAGAATCAATTGGGGATACTTTGGTTTAAGGTAAGGTTACCAGACATCCCCATTTCCTGGGGACAGTCCCTGGATTTACAAATCAGTCCCCATACAAAATCCATTGAAGTTGAAAAGTGTCCCCGGATTCACTGAAAAAAAAAATCTGATAACTTTAGCTTAAGGAACAGATAAAACTTTGAATGAAAGTTATTCTTTATCAAGGGTGGGGAATCTCTGCCCCACGGGTGTAATTTGACCTGTGAGATCATTTTCCCCGAACCATGCTTACTTGCCTATCATATATGATGTCAAGTGAGGTGCAGGTAAAGCTATTGGCTTCCCTTTTGAAGCGTGACTGGGAACAGCTTGGAAGTGCACTTCAAAGGCAATGTCTTTGAATAGGACTTACTTCTGAGTAGACACAGTGAAACTTGTGAACTTTGACAAGAATTCAGTGGGAACTGGGGCAAAAGTTCAACAAAGAACTCCTTCTGGACTTCAGTTTCGTTCTTGTTTTAATCCTGTATTCTTCCGCCCACCAATGCCAAAGCCCCTCTCCAAGGAACCTAAAAAGAAGAAAAAGAAAAGCTACATTGTTGCAACATTTCTTTAAGTGAGCCTTGAGAATTTGCAAACAGGAGTTGTGGTTTGCATTTCAACAGATGACTACAACATTGTTCTTCACTACACCTGTGCTGCATTTTGTTTTATATACTCAGACCTAAAGCCCATCCCAAAAGCCTGTTTTCCTTAAAACCCAAACATTTTTTATTTTAAAAAGGGCAATAAAATAAAGTTTATCATGGAAACATGGGAAAATCCCTTCCGCTCCACTGTCCCAGATTTTATTACCACAGGACAAAACAAGGTTTTTTTAAAAAAAGTGTTCAAGACACTAATCAATTAAGCATTTTGCTACAGCGTTTAGTTAAAATGAGAACATCTGGAGCTGAGAATCAATTGCGCAGAACTAGTGGCTTTGCTAATGAATATTAACTTCAAATTGCAGCTCTGTCAAGGTGTCCCCCCCCTTTATTTCTTGATGGCTGTTCCTTTGTGACCGAGGGGAGAAACCACAGAGACAATTCAGCCAAACGGAAGCAATGTGAAGTCCCATTGATTTTGCTGAGAAACACAGAGCTGAATATCTCAAATGATCATCAATGGGACATCTCTCTCTTTTTTTTATTAATATTTATTACTTTTCTAACAATTTAAACACTACAAAAACAATACAATACAACACAATAAAAAAAAAAACTACATAACATTGACACATAAAAACACATTAAATACATTAAACTAACAAAACAAAACAAAGACAGTTTAAAATAAATCAAACAATTTCAATATCTTATCTTTCATTCACTTATTTCCACGACCTCCTCCCACCTCCCTTTTTGTATTCCACTTCTGTTAATTGTTTCAACAATTCCTTTCCATCTTCCTCTGTTTTCTATCCTATAATTATCTTAACACATTCTAACCTTATTTTTCCCTTTAATACTCTATTAATCTATTTATACTTAATTCCTTGTAACATTTCTACTAAAGCCATATAATTTCATTCCAACATTTTTCTAACATTCATTAATTTTACAGTGTTTCTGTAAATAGTCTTTAAACTTTTTCCAGTCTTCTTCCACCAACTCTTCTCCCTGGTCTTGGATTCTGCCAGTCATTTCCGCCAATTCCATATAGTCCATCAACTTCATCTGCCATTCTTCCCGGGTGGGTAAATCTTGTGTCTTCCAATACTTCGCGATAAGTATTCTTGCTGCTGTTGTGGCATACATAAAAAAAGTTCTATCCTTCTTTGACACCAATTGGCCGACCAAGCGCAGGTGAAAGGCCTCTGGTTTCTTCAGGAAGGTATATTTGAATACCTTTTTCAATTCATTATAAATCATCTCCCAGAATGTCTTAATCCTTGGGCATGTCCACCAAAGGTGAAAGAATGTACCTTCAGTCTCATTACATTTCCAACATTTATTGTCAGGCAAATGATAAATTTTTGCAAGCTTGACTGGTGTCATGTACCACCTATAAATAATTTTCATTAAATTTTCTCTTAGGGCATTACATGCCGTGAATTTCATACCTGTGGTCCATAACTGTTCCCAGTCAGCCATCATTATATTATGTCCAACATCTTGTGCCCATTTAATCATAGCTGATTTCACCGTTTCATCCTGAGTGTTCCATTTCAACAGCAAGTTATACATTCTTGACAAATTCTTAATTTTTGGATCTAACAGTTCTGTTTCCAATTTTGATTTTTCCACCTGGAAACCAACTTTTTTGTCCAAATTGTATGCCTCCATTATTTGGTAATAATGGAGCCAGTCTCGCACTTTATTTTTCAACTTTTCAAAACTCTGCAGTTTTAGTCTGTCTCCATCTTGTTCCAGAATTTCCCAATATTTCGGCCATTTGGCCTCCATCAATGGGACATCTTTGGCTGGATTGCTTTTCACAGCCACATGACCCCGAAAACCCTTTCACACAGCAGATTACAACAAATCCAGGTTTCTTTGTCTAAAAACATTTGTTGTTGTTGTTTAGTCGTATCTGACTCTTTGTGATCCCATGGACCAGAGCACGCCAGGCACTCCTGTCTTCCACTGCCTCCCACAGTTTGGTCAAACTCATGCTGGTAGCTTCGAGAACACTGTCCAACCATCTCGTCCTCTGTCGTCCCCTTCTCATTGTACCCTCCATCTTTCCCAACATCAGGGTCTTTTCCAGGGAGTCTTCTCTTCTAATGAGGTGGCCAAAATATTGGAGCCTTAGCTTCAGGATCTGTCCTTCCAGTGAGCACTCAGGGCTGATTTCCTTCAGAATGGATAGGTTTGATCTTCCTGCAGTCCATGGGACTCTCAAGAGTCTCCGCCAGACCATAATTCAAAAGCATCAATTCTTTGGCGATCACCCTTTTTTTTGGTCCAGCTCTCACTTCCATACATCACTACTGGGAAAACCATAGCTTTAACTTTACGGACCTTTGTCAGCTGTCTACGTTTGTCATCGCTTTTCTCCCAAGAAGCAGGCGTCTTTTAATTTCGTGACTGCTGTCACCATCTGCAGTGATCATGGAGCCTAAGACAGTAAAATCTCTCACTGCCTCCGTTTCTTCCCCTTCTATTTGCCAGGAAGTGATGGGATCAGTGGCCATGATCTTAGTTTTTTTGATGTTGAGCTTATAAAACTCTATATGTTTTTTTAAAAAAATAAAAAAATCTCAAAGCGGTATGCAAAGAAGGAAACAAATAACATTAAGACAGAAATACACCCTAAATCCAGTAAAACAGCAGTCTAAAAATATGTAATAGTCATCTATCAAAGCCAATAAGTAAAAAGGGGGGGGGGATTCCAGCAGACTATTGCTTTGCCAATATCTAAGCGCTGCAAGACAGAGCAACTGTCAACCATGGTTTCCTGATAAGAGTACTTGCATGATTCATGAATTTGTGAACAGATTGTAATTTTAGGAGTACATTTCCCCCCCCAGAGGTTTTTATGCCAGGCCTAAGCTCTTGATATGGACACTTAGACTTCCACAACAGGTAATGATCAAATGGATTCTGATTTCTGTTCTTTGTGTCCCTCCACAAACATCAAGGAAAATAGCCCGGAAAGCTCAGAGACCCTAACTCCAATCCCACCACTGCAAGCCTCTATCAGCATTCTTGATTCCAGAAGAATCCAGTTAGAATTATTTCCCTTAGATCATAGCAGGCATAGATAGGGAAGATAGCATTATCAGATATGCAGATGACACAACATTGATGGCAGAAAGTAAGGAGGAATTAGAGAACCTTTTAATGAGGGTGAAAGAGGAGAGCGCAAAATGTGGTTTGAAGCTCAACATCAAAAAAAACGAAGATCATGGCCACTGGTACCATCACCTCCTGGCAAATAGAAGGGGAAGAAATGGAGGCATTGAGAGATTTTACTTTCTTGGGCTCCATGATCACTGCAGATGGTGACAGCAGCCACGAAATTAAAAGACACCTGCTTCTTCGGAGAAAAGCAATGACAAACCTAGACAGCATCTTAAAAAGTAGAGACATCACCTTGCCAACAAAGGTCCGTATAGTTAAAGCTATGGTTTTCCCAGTAGTGTTGTATGGAAGTGAGAGCTGGACCATAAAGAAGGCTGATCGCCGAAGAATTGGTGCTTTTGAATTCTGGTGCTGGAGGAGGCTCTTGAGAGTCCCATGGACTGCAAGAAGATCAAACCTATCCATTCTGAAGGAAATCAGCCCTGAGCGCTCACTGGAAGGACAGATCCTGAAGCTGAGACTCCAATATTTTGGCCACCTCATTAGAAGAGAAGACTCCCTGGAAAAGACCCTGATGTTGGGAAAGATGGAGGGCACAAGGAGAAGGGGACGACAGAGGACAAGATGGTTGGATGGTGTTCTCGAAGCTACAAACATGAGTCTGACCAAACTGCGGGAGGCAGTGGAAGACAGGAGTGCCTGGCATGCTCTGGTCCATGGGGTCACGAAGAGTCGGACACGACTAAATGACTAAACAACAACAAGCATTATTTAGGGCCCCATCTGCAGTATACATTTAAAATTGTATTATACCACTTTAAACTGCAAGGACTTCCCCCAAAGAATCACGGGAAGTATGGTTTGTTAAGGGTGCTGAGAGTTGTTAGGAGACTGGTAGTCCCCTCCTAGAACTACAATTCCCTGAGTGGTTTAACAGTCAATCTCTCTTCCCAGGGGATCTCTGGGAATCGTAGCTCCGAAAGGGTAACAGAGTCTCCTAACAACTCTCAGAATCCTTGACAAAGTAAGTTATACACAATTAACTATGTCTGTCTGTCCTCTAGTATTTGTGTTTCCTAGGCATGGAAATCAATGGAGTGGAATAATGAAATGACATACTCTTCGGTAATGATGCCTGTGAATCAGGTAGCAATTTGGTGGGTTGGGGGAGAGGGTCTCACAACCCACTTGGGGAGTTGGAACCTGCAAATTCACCTGCACATTTCACCTTGGATATAAGCCAGTGCCAGCTCAACCCCCTGCTGATAAGAGTTTGCCTTTTGTCCTGCACAGCTGAGCTGGAGGCAGGCATGGGCCATCAGATGTGATATTAATAATATTAAAAATCACAATAAATCCCTTGTAAGTGTCTCTTCTACACTACCTATCTACCCCTTTCAGGCATTATTTCTTCCTGACAATACCCCAGTCCCTTCATTACTCTTCCTGCCTTTGCAGCAGGCAAACTACTCAGAGAGGACCAAGTTAGCCTGGCTTGCAGTTAAAGCAAACGAAATTGTCTGTATTTGAGTGCCCCTTGGGAACAGAAAGGCAGAAAGTGCAAAAAAGAAGGTTTGCTTGGTTTCTCTGCCTTTCAGCATGATATTCCCCCATCTTCCTCTTCTAAGCCCTGACCAGGTACACACAGAAACTTGTTCTTAAGTTGCATTCTCCACACTTCCACATCAGTTTGCTTTTTCTTTTTTCTTAAAAAACAAAGTTCTCATGAAAAATCCTCACTGTGCAAATTTTGCCCGCTATACATGTTTGCGTGCAACTTTGCCTAACACACATTTCTTTTCACCAATATATGCATTTCTATGCACACCTTATTCTAGCATATGCATTTTTGTATAAAGGGGCATGGAGGGGGTGGAACAAGACTTAGGCTGGATCCCATAACCCATTTGGTTTGGTCATGTGATTCAACAGCCCAAAATAAATCACGGTAAGCTGGCAGAAAGGGTGGCATGACTTGAACACTAACTTAAAGCTTTGCGTGTGTGTTACAGTTTCCCATCAACATCTGGGACCTGGACACCACTGGGCTGGCACACAGTCTTCCCTGTGGTGGTGAGTTGTATTAGACTTCTATTTAAATTATATTAATTATTTCTAAATTTGCATCTGCACATGAAAATTGCACATGCACATTTTATGCAAATGTCCCATTACTTTTCTTTTCCAACTGGGTCTTTCCAAATTGTGTTATGATGCTGCTTTAGTTGTATAGGCAGATGCAAATGAGGACTTCACAGATGATGAATGAGGAGCACAGAACACAGCAAGAGATATTATTTATCCTTGCCATTTACAGGGTCATCCATTGTAATCCATTTGAACAAGACATTAATAAACATAACTTACTACTGCTACCGCCACTCTCATTACTAGTATCATTATCATTATCATCAACATGATCACCACAAGTGAAACCTGCAACAAAGTGTTGCAGTGTGGCCTTCTCAGTCCTCCATTGCCTGTTCATCGAACCTTCTGTTTTTGAAGATTTTATTATTATTATTTTGGCAAACCTTGAAGTTTCCCCAGAGCCTGCTGATACTTGCCTCTTGTACATGTAAGGGGTCATTTTCCTCCCATAAGAACCATCACTTGTATAATTAAGATTGCTTTTGTTATGATGATGAATGTGAGGCAGCAACTTCTCATCATCCCCTGTCTCCAAACCTTCTCAACCTCAATCATGTCTGCCCTTATTGTGCCAATTGAGTTTGGCATATTTTCTCTTCTTTGGCATGATTGATTCTGCCATTTTTTCTTATTTTGCATAATTTGTTCAGGTTTGCCTAATCACAGGAAGGGCAAAGAACTCTGCAGGACACAGAGGCTCTCTCTTCAGCCACCAGAAGTCTGCTCCAGCCTTCTTGCCTCTTTCTGAGATTATTTCAGGCTTCGCTAACATACTCCCAAGCATATATTCACAACCCTACGAGGAAAAAACAAGATTCTCAGACACCTGATTTCTGAGCCATCCACAGCTTTCTCATGCTGGCTGAGGCTACTGGGAACTGTAGTCCAAAACATTTGGAAGGCACCAGTTTGGGGGAGGTTGTCATAGGCTGCATTTGAAGTTCAGAAGAAGAGTTTGGATTTGATATCCCGCTTTATCACTACCCGAAGGAGTCTCAAAGCAGCTAACATTCACCTTTCCCTTCCTCCCCCACAGCAAACACTCTGTGAGGTGAGTGGGGCTGAGAGACTTCAAAGAAGTGTGACTGGCCCAAGGTCACCCAGCAGCTGCATGTGGAGGAGCGGAGACGCGAATCCGGTTCCCCAGACTGCGAGACTACCGCTCTTAACCACTACACCACACTGGCTCTCAGTGCCTAAAGAAGAAGGCTTGTCTCATTTCAGATATTACATGTTGTGGGTGCATGAAGCAAAATATGCCGGTACCCTTCAAAATGTTGCTGTGTAATAAAGCAGTCCGGCTGCTCCTGCTTTCCAGTATTTTTATCCAATAAGTGAAGTCAAAATGGTGATTGATGAGCAAGTTCTTTGGACACCCGGCTACTGGAATCCGAGGGGTCCTAAAGAGCTGCTGTTTTCTCCTCCCCTTTAGTTCACTTTTCTTTCCTGCTTCATTTTCCAGTCCTTGGAATATCTGTATTTCTAGACTGACTAGAACTATAGTCCAAAACCACTTCATCAAAACATCTCTCTAAGTGGTTTACATAAAACAACAATGAAATAAAATAAAAAGCATGCTTTAGAACAGTACATATGCACTTCTTGCCAGCTAATCAATTTTATTGGGGTTCAGGTAAGTATTATTACCTGAGGGAGTTATATTGCACCCTGCAAACAATTTCCCAGGACGGTTAGTGTTATGAGGGAAGAAAATCCACCCCCCTCTCTCTCTGCACACCATTCATAATTTTATTAAACCTTCATCATGCAAGGTGTGGAGACATAGCTAGCCTCGCTGACATATTGCTCATCAAGACAGCCTGTAGCAGATATGTCTAGGGTGTCATTTGTAATCATTATAATGCTTTGAAATGAGCGCCACACTATGAGGAGAGTCAGGTTATTAACGGCCATGATTTGATGCATCCTAATCAATCCACTCAGCTGATACGGCCTTTCAGTGTGGTGCCTTCCCTCAAGAACGAGGGACCAGATGAGTTTTCACCGGTTTCAAATCTCACCCTGAATTGTAAGAAGAGCACATCTTCATCTAAGTTGGGGATAAGGAATATGTGACCTTCCAGCTCTGGCTGGACTGCAACTCCCATGATTCCTAGCCATCATAGCCAATGTCCAGGGATGACAGGAGCTGTAACTCAGCAGCAGTTATTTATTTATATATTGTCTCAAAAGTTTCATTGCATCATGCAAGTTCCAGTACTCACCAGTGGGGGGGATCGATCTGTCTGTCTATCTATCTATCTATCTATCTATCCATTCATCTATCACTCTAGCTATCAGATTTCTTACCCACTCTCACTTGCCAACCCAAATTGGCTTATATTAAAAAATTTCAAATGTGCACTTCACAATAAATCATCAGGAGGAAATAAATGAGTAAAAATAAAATAAAGCAGAATTAAACACCCAGTCAGCCCACCTCCCACATAAGCCTGTGCAGATAACTGAGTCTTTAAGGTAAAGGTAAAGTGCCATTTACCTTCATGCCAGAGCGGTACCTATTTATTTACTTGCACTTTGATGTGTTTTCGAACTGCTAGGTGGGCAGAAGCTGGGACCAAGCAACTGGAGCTCAACCCGTTGCGGGGATTCGAACCGCTGACCTTCTGATCGGCAAGTCCTAGGCTCTGTGGTTTAACCCACAGCGCCACCCACGTCCCACCACTGAGTCTTTAGTTGGTGCTGAAAACTCAAAACAGGTGAGCTCCAGTCATGTTTGAGAAAGAAGTAAATTCCACAACTAAGAGTGGGTGGATAGTTGGGGGTACAGCAATACCAATAGACCAAACAGGCTCTATTGAGTTCAGTTTTTCATTTGTTGTGAACCACATACACATCGCCACTGTGGTGTGGTGTAGCGATTAGTTTCCAACATGGACCACAGATATTAGGATTCAAGCCGTCACTCAGTTGTGAAGCTCACTGGATGAGCCAGTCTTGGCCTAACCTACCTCAAAAGGTTGCTGTGGGGATTAAATTAGGTGGAGAACCATGCACACCACCTTGAATTTTTTGGAGATAAAGATGGGATATAAATGCTAATGCTAATAATAATAATAATACAGTGGACACTCGGGTTGTGAACGTGATCCATGCGGGATGCACGTTGGCAACCCGCAGCGTCCACAACCTGCAGTGTTGTGTCTGTGAACGCGTGGGTTGCGATTCGGCACATTCACAAAGCACAATTTAGTGCTTCTGCGCATGCGTGACCTCTGAAACCTGGAAGTAACCTGTTCCTGTACTTCCGGGTTTTGGCAGTCCACAACCCAAAAACATGCAACCTGAAGCGTCTGTAACCCGAGGTATGACTGTAATAATAATAATAATAATAATAATAATAATAATAATGTTTGTAATATATGTGGATCACCTCATGGATTATATTACACACACACACACACACACACACACAGTGCTCCTTCAACCTCTGAGTCTCAGTACTTCTGACATAACAATGGACTAAAAATTGTTTACAATGTGAGAGGCAGAGAGGTCAAAGAGGACTTAAGAAATATGGAACGGTTTCTACACGAAACAATAATTTATCACAGTTATTGCCCTCCACTGCCACTAAACTGTGGTCCTCACTGAAAGCCGAATGCTTCCAAAGTGACCCTTGGTGACATGTTGGAAGAATCGTGTGTTACCCAGCCCTCCTCCATTCCCCTAAAAATGAGCATACGCTATAGCAATGGCACACAAAATAATGGCAAGATTCTTGGATGGCTGCTGCAATTTATAAAAGGTTCATTAAAGAACAACAGCTCATCCACAGCTGCTGAGGAATAGATCCAATATGTTCCTGCCCTAATAAAATAGTCTCTGAGGTCATCTTGACACTTACATTATGCTACAAAGAAAATTGTCTAATTACAGCATCTTGTGTGAGTTGAATACGAGCCATTCAAGCCAACCTTCCAAGGCATGCAGCACTCAATGGCAAGAGATCCAGGGTGGGAAGTATGGCGGAGGGAAGGGAGAGAAGGAATACAGTACACACAGCTGATTGAATATATATCAACTGCAGAAACAATAATTACATTACTTTGTTACATTTATTAACGTTATTGGACTGAGCCAAAGCTACTCACGACGTTTTACACATATCATTGGCAGCACTGAAAATTGCATCCTATTTTGATCTATTTCTTTCTGGAACTCCATGTGAAAATGTATCCTTATTTATTTCTGCTGCCCTCCGTTGCCCTCACTTTCCCAATTGCTTTCACATGCCTTCAGTGGCATACTGAGCAGTGCTGAATTATCATATTATAATTCTAAAGAGCCTATCAGGTTCGACTGTGTGATCATGTCTCAGCCAAATATGATTGACAACGCATTGTTGCGACAGTGTCATCCCATTCCTTATTGGTTAGAAATGCCTTTGTCATCAGTCTGGGGAGGAGCTGCCAGCAGTCTACACCATGACTTAATGGGATATCACACAAATGGCTCTGAAAAGGGAATTTACATAGTCTTAAATGCTTTTAAGAGGAACCTTTTACACCACCAAAACCACTGTTTTCTGCTGTATAACTGAAACCACGCCCAGCCCAGCCCAAATGATTAATAGCAGAGATTGATTAATATGCATTATATTGCAAGCTACTTGGGGTCAGAAACCTTTCTGCTTTTACTTATGTGAATCTGCAAAACACCAAGGATAGTGATTGTCCTATATTGACAAAATCCACCTCCACTCACCCACCTCTCCTGTGACAGTTGATCCATACCCCTCAACGTTTCTCCAATGAAAATAGAGACGTCCTATTCCATAATCATAATTTTATTTTTCAAACCCACCCATTTGACTGGGTTGCCCCAGTGACTCTGGGCAGCTTCTAACATATACAAAAACATAATAAAACATTAAACATTTAAAAACTTCCCTATACAGGGCTTCCTTCAGATGTCTTTCAAAGGTTGTATATCTTCTTGGCTCGGGGGTCAGATAACTCCATACCCTCCAACAAGTCTCAGATGAAAACAGGGACTCTCTCTCTCTCTCTCTCTCTCTCTCTCTCTCTCACACACACACACACACACACACACAGCTGGATTTAGGTTTGATGAGGCCCTAAGCTACTGAAGGTAATGGGGCCCTTTATATGTCCATCTGTCCTTTGTCAACAACAAATTGTCACTGTTTTTTGTGTTGAATATATGCAATATGGTAATTTATGGACCTAATAGGTATCTAAAGCCATTTGCACATAACAAATAGGAGCCTACACAACAACAAAAAAACCATTCTTGCTGTATGTAGGTTTTATTTTATTTGTTTTTTATCTTATATTCTGGAAATGTACATCCAGGTTTTCTTTCTTTAAGTTTTTTGGGGCCCCCCAAAAAGAGTGGGGCCCTAAGCTATAGCTTGCTTAGTTAATACGTAAATCCAGCACTGCACACACAAACACACCTCCTACTATAGTGGCTTTAGGGCAGGGGTCAGCAAACTTTTTCAACAGGGGGCCGGCCTACTCTCCCTCAGACCTTGTCGGGAGTCAGACTATATTTTGAAGAAGAAAAAATGAACCCACAAAGAACCCAGAGATGCATTTTAAATAAAAGGACACATTCAACTCATGTAAAAACACGTGGATTCCCAGACTGTCCGCGAGCCAGATTTAGAAGGCGATTGGGCCGGATCCGGGCCCTGGGCTTTAGTTTGCCTACCTATGCTTTAGGAAGTTCAACAGCCCATGAAGAAACTGTGTTACCCGAACAGTCAAAAGTTTACCTTTTGCCGGAATTTTAGTGCAAATTTCAGACACCGGGAACATACCATAGTAGGGGTTTGGGGGTTGTGGGGGCGAGGTTGAAGAGTAGAAATAATTACTCTGGTTGTTTACTTTTAGTACACAGCTGTTGTTATTACCATGCATGATATATATTGAATCCAGAGCAATTTTTCTTAAGACTGCAAGCCGCTATTGCTGATTTCCCTTGCTGCCTGTATAGCTTCGGTTCATAATGAAAAATCATTCTAAAAAGGAAGGGTGGGAAGCTTTTTAACATTTTTCCACAGCTGTGCTTTCAGATGCCCTGAACAGGATGACAACCTGGCCAAAGGAGGTTGGATGTTGGGGTTGATTCTGTGCCGCTGGCCGTTCTGCCATCTAAGACATCAATCACATTCACATCTTATGTTTAAAGCACTAGGATACCATTTCAAACAATCACGACTCCCCTCCCAAAGAATTCTGGGAGCTGTGGTTTGTTGAGGGTGCTGAGAGTTGTCAGGAAACCCTGATCCCCCTCACAGAGCTACAATTCACAGAGTTCCCCAGGAAGAGGGATTTGTTGTTATACCTCCATACGAACTGTAACTCTGTGAGGGGAATTGGGCTTTCCTAACAACTCTCAGCTGAGACCAGGTGGCACTGTGGGTTAAACCACAGAGTCTAGGACTTGCCGATCAGAAGGTCAGTGGTTCGAATCCCCGCGACGGAGTGAGCTCCCGTTGTTCGGTCCCTGCTCCTGCCAACCTAGCAGTTCAAAAGCACATCAAAGTGCAAGTAGATAAATAGGTACCGCTCCGGCGGGAAGGTAAACGGCGTTTCTGTGCGCTGCTCTGGTTCGCCAGAAGCGGCTTTGTCATGCTGGCCACATGACCCGGAAGCTGTACACCGGCTCCCTTGGCCAATAAAGCGAGATGAGCACCCCAACCCCAGAGTCGGCCACGACTGGACCTAATGGTAAGGGGTCCCTTTACCTTTTTAACAACTCTCAGCACCCTTAACAAACCACAGTATGGGGGGGGGGGAACGCATGAAAAACACATTTTTAACTTACCAAACTGTGTGGTCTATCCTATGCTAAAGGAGGTAGAAAGGGAAAATGCTGTAGGCAACTTAAAATAGGAGATTTGAAAGGTCTAACAGCAGATATTATTGTGCTTTACTTTGCTACATGTTTTGTGTTTCAAAACTTCTGCTGGGTCTCTGAAGAATATTCTGCCCCGCAGAATATTGGATGTAAGGATCCAGCGAATTCTTCTTTATTTAACCATCACAACTGACAGAAACTAAGACATGAATGGGCTTTGTGAAGTCATATCTTAGAAATATTCAGTGTTGCCATTTATTACTGGCTTGCTTGAGGAAGAGACTGGGGTCAGCTCTGTGGTCCCAGCAGGCTTCTCCTTGCATTGACAAGTAGGCGCTTTAATGCACAGGACTGATTGCAATTACTGTGAGACTGCTGCTGAGATAGTGAGGGTGATTAAATATCTGTTTGCACACACCTTGTCAGTTAAGCCATATGCAAATGTCAGTGCGGTGTTTTGCATATGGAAAAATCAAAGGCTGTCGGGGAAGAGTCAGCCCACAGTGCTTTGCTGAATAACCAGGACAAAGAACAGTGTATTCTTTGCTAGGGGAGTTGTGGAAAAGGCCAATATTGTGTGTTCCTGTGCTGCTTAGAGAGTGAGCGATGAAGCAGGAAATCCACAGGTGGAATCTCATTTCTGCCATGAACTTACTAGTGAACTCAGTGGACCCCTGTTTGACTGCACCCACACAGCAGATTACAGTGGTACCCAGGGGTTACATACGATTCAGGTTACAGATGCTTCAGGTTACAGAATCTGCTAACCCAGAAATAGTACCTCGGGTTAAGAACTTTGCTTCAGGATGAGAACAGAAATTGTGCTCCAGCGGCACGGCGGCAGCTGGAGGCCCCATTAGCTGAAGTGGTGCTTCAGGTTAAGAACAGTTTCAGGTTAAGAACGGACCTCCGGAACGAATTAAGTACTTAACCTGAGGTACCACTGTATTCCATGTTCCTAATGTTTCCCTGTTAATTTCTGCATGATATTTGGGTGTTCACATGATGCAAAAGCCACTTCTGGAAATCTAATGGAATATGACACATATTTAGCGCTCATTTCCATGTTATTTGATTCCGGGGGTGGGGGGGATGTTTGCAGCCCCCTCAACCCAGGAAACCACAGTAGGAAAGTGATGAAATTCTAGGCAGAATATTGGCCTGCTGTTGTTTCCTGCAGTTTTCATGGAGGAATCATAGGGGTACGAAAGCATGCATGTTCAGAAAGATGGAGGAGGACTGACATTGTCTCATAATGTTCATAGTGGTGCAAATCAAACTTAGTGTGACATGCTGGTATATTGGTCAAAAAGTCACAGTTCTATAATGTAGCAGGTCTTGCAGTGTGAAAGGAACCTTAGAAAATGGGACAGCAGTGCTATCATTATAACCAGGAAAATGAAAGCAGCATTTCCCATCTCTGAATGACCCTTTATTCATAATGTGTTCACAAAGTTACAGGGAAGGGTCATGGCTCAGTGGTAGAGCATACTGTATGCATTGTGTGTGTGTAGAAGTTGAACAGCTAGAATCTCCATGTGGGGCTGGAAATGTCCCCAGTCTAAAACATTGGGCAGCCACTGCCATTCATTGTAGTAGGAATAATAATAATAATAATAATAATAATAATAATAATAATTTATTTATACCCTGCCCATCTGGCTGGGTTTCCCCAGCCACTCTGAGTGGCTTCCAACAAAATATTAAAAATACAATAAAACATCAAACATTTAAAACCTCCCTAAACAGGGCAATACTAACCTAGAATGACCAAAGGTCTGGCTATAAGGCAGTTTCCTGTGTTCCCATGAACCCCAGCATTATACATTTGATCAAAGGTAGGCGTGAGTGGATTTATTGTATCAATTTTGTTTCTCTCGGTTTCTAATCTTTCCAGTAAAGTATATATTTGTGCCTGCTCCAAACGATGCAATACTGTTCTCTGACCAAAGTTTACAGAAATGTATAGATTAGGGAAACATGGGCATAAAAATTAATGTGTTACTGACATAACGTACAAAAATGCATTGAATCGGGGAAAATTGCTTGCAGAAATTATGTAAGTTAGCTAAACAAAAAAGGGTACTCTTAGGAGAAATTCACACTAAAATATGGATGAATTTTCATGAGGACTTTAAAAATAGGACTTGAAATATAATAAAGAGTGAAAGTTTCAGATCTGAACTTTATACTGGGAAAATGAGAAATGGAAAGAAGCTGAAATTGATATCTTCTGCCATTCTTGGCTGGAGGTAACCTTTTAAGTTACCAGCACCACCCAATCACTTCTTTTTTTCCTTGGTATTGCCTCTCACTCATCCCTTATTAATGTGAGCCAGTCACTCTTCGACGGCTGAGTAGGGGCACTATTTTTGCTGACCACACCGCTCTTCAAATTCTCACTTTCTGAAACAATATGCAAACTGAAGCACAGTCAGGTGCACCAACTCTTAGGGGTGGAGGTGTCTTCAGTGCCCTCAAGATCTTCTGGCAGGGGGGTCAGGCCCCCTCAATATTGAGCAGGTGAAGGAGGCCAAGTGTGGAGCCAAACACAGTGTGGTTCAGTGGCTGGCTCCTCCTGAGCCCAAGAGAGGAAACTCCACATGCAGCCTTCTCCCAATGATATGATGACCAGTGGCGTAGCGTGGGCTGTCAGCACCCGGGGCAAGGCAAGTAATTTGCGCCCCCTAACCCGTGGATTTGCGCCCCCTAATCTGTGGATTTGCACCCCTAACCCTAACCCCCAGATGTTGCGCCCGGTGCGGCCGCCCCCCCTGCACCCCCCACACTACGCCACTGATGATGACACAAACTTCCCCTTTTCAGAATGCGTACAACTCCTGGTCTTGACCATATCCCTAAACAAGTCTCCTGTCAGACACTTAACAGTGACTACATAATTGCATGAGCACTGTTCCAGAGTATTTTCCATTATATCTATTCGAAAAAAGATTGGTTAATGAAGAAATTGCATATCTTTCTGCTTACAAGTGTTGAACTAATTGGCTGGTGAAGAATCCAACGAAACAGTAGTTGTTATCCGGAGTTCAGAGTTCAAAGTTGGGCATCAGAATTGGACATTTGCTGATTATACAAAGCTTCACAGCTTGCTCTCTGCCAGGTAAAGTCTGGCACCGTGATTCATTTAAGGATTTTCAGAGACTCTCAGAGACTTCAGTTTGTTAGTTTTGATGTTTTGAATCATTCCATAAAGTTTTCCACATTGTTATTGTTTCTGGCCATTGTGTTGCTTTTGATATTGCTGACTCATATTTTGCAACACAGGGGTTTGATTGTTTACTTATCAGTAGCGGCAGAGCATATGCCCGCGTTGCCCAGGGGAGGCATGCTCCTGAGGGAGGCATGGTGCGCTGCTAAGGGAGGTGTGGCAAGGAGGGTGCCCTCCCAGGATAGCCGCTCAGGTGCCCGGAGCAGTGCACACGCCCTGCAGCCAGGGGCGGAGCAAGCCTCCCACGGGGGCAGAGCGAGCTGCCCATGGCGGACATTCGGCACACCACTCGCCCATGACTCCCAAGCCTCCCCCAAGCTGTCAAAATGAAGGGGGAAGGGGGGAATGCCACCGGCAAAGCAGCACAGCTTCCCCCCTTACCCCAATGGCTCGGGGTAGGCTTGGGAGTCGCGGGCGGGCAGCGTGCCAAATGTCACCCCCCTCAGTGAGGGCATCTGGGGCGGACCACCCCACCCACCCCTTCCTACGCCCCTGCTTATCAGTACCAAATCTCTAGTGAGCTTTGAATGAACCTGCATCTAAAAAAGTCTCACACTACTTCAATAGTTATGGAGAAACCTGGGAACTGTAGATTACTAAGCGCGCTAAGAATCGAATCTCTGTGAGATCAGCATTCCTAACCAACTACAGTTCTCAGGATTCTTTGGGGGTATTAAATTGGCTATTAAATTGATGTTTGAATGTTTTAAAGCTACGGTGTAGCTGCAACCCTTGTTTCTACAAGCTGTATAAATACCTGCATCAAGAAGCTTTTTGGATGCATATCCTAAAGTTATATTTAATATATCTAACTTTTGCACCAGTTCATGCCCCTTGAGCCTTCATTCTGGGTTTGAGTTAGCAACTGCAACAGCCCCTAATGGCATGCCAAGAGTTAAACAGAACCCTTTGCTTTGCGATTCACCTGGGCACCTCAATTTCTATATTATTCACACCTCAACAAATCATATTTCGTTAAGGGGTGTTTTTCACCCCTCCTTCCCTCCACCCCCTCCCCTGAAACCGCAAGGGTAATTTTAGTGATTAACTTTAAATTGAGGATAATGCACTGACATGCATTAACATAATGTCAAAACAATTTCTTACAATTATTACTTAACCTCGGTCAAATCATTTGAAAAAGCCTTCTCCCCTCTCTGCTGCTCCTCCTTTTTGCACTCAGTTTCCAACAGACCTTTATTAATAGGGCATGGGCAACTACACTGGAACTCGGGGAACAATGCTAGAGAGAACGATTAAACAAGGGTAGTCACTGATGATATGTGACTCACATAAGCCAAAGATAGAGGGGAATGAGGGGCAACTGAATTCCTGTTGAACTGGTGCTACCCTGTGGCACATGGGTGGAGAACTTCAGGCTCTGGGGCCAAGTGGGACATTGTATCTGGCCCTCAGGACTCTTCCCTTACCCCCTCCCTGGGCCACATCGATCTCCGGACCTGCTTTATGTTCTCCTTGAGTGTATTTGCCCAGTTGGAATATGTCCTTGCGTCTTGCTTGTCTGCGTAGAGGAGAAAGAGGGGTGTGTGAGAGAATGTGTGTAGAAACTAACCTACTATACAACTGTAACATTCATGTTTAATTCTCTGCCCATTGGCATGTGTGGCTCCTGAAAAATTGCCAAGGAGTGAATGCAGCCCTTGGAAATTTCAGTGGGTCCTTTGCAGTGAGTGGTTCATTTAAAAAGAAGAGATGTTCAAATCTATGTCAAAGATCAAAGGAAGACCCAACGCCAACAACAAAGGCAGTGATGAATAAGTGTGGCTGGGTTAGTCAATTTGCAATCATATGTGTTCATTCATAAGTCAGTTCTATTTGTATATTAATCCTCTACTAATAATCATAATCATAAGCAAATGCAAGCATTTCAAGCCACATTTAAATATATATAAATTGAACACACATTGCTAATATCTTATCTCGAAACACACATTTTTAAAAATACATGTTGATGCAATTTTTAAGCTGAGAACTATGTCACAATACCTGGAAATGTGTGAAATCCAGCAGGTAGCTTCATTTTGATCCAGACATTAGCTTGGGAGTAGAAGATCAGCTCAGCTTATATTGAAATGCTCAGTGACTGAATTCTTCACACATCCTTATTGAAGGGGGCCACTGAGCAGGGAGAGCCTGGAAACCGTGCCATATAAGGAAGGGCAGCGGTTTAGTGGTAGAGCATCTGCTTTGCCCCAGGTGCAATCCTAGCATCTCTCAATAGCACTTGTTACCCCCAGTCTTAAACCTTGGAGAGTCACTGCCATGGTAGATAATACTAAGCTAGATACAGCTTTGTACCATTGTGAGTTTGGGGGATTCAATTTGGGTTATTCAGGCCAGCTTCATAATGAGTTAATGGGCCTAAGCATGGTCCTTAGTGTAACAAAGGAAGCTGCTCTGTGCCAAGGGGCAAATGGGTGGGCCCCCTTCCTCACCAGGCTGGTAGTGAGGAAGACCAAAGCCAGTGTGTGTCAGCTGAGCTGGAAGCAGGCAGAACCCGGAGAGTGAGAGCCATGCTTCATTTCTGCTGCAGTCCAAGCAGGGGCACCAGCTCCTTGGGTTCGAGCCCCTTTGGGGCCCCCAAATAGTTTTGGGGTAGGGCCTAGCCCCCCAATATCCAAAAAGCATGGAGGTGAAGCAAGGAGCTTAGCAAGGAGCACAACTTCTCCTTCTCCTCCTGCCGTGGAGGAGAAGGAGGGTCGAAGCCGCCTCCTGCCACCAGGAGGAGGCGAAGAAAGAGTTGCCCACCATTGAAGCCACACAACTGCTGCTTTCAGCTCTATCCCTGGCTCCTCCCAACAACCTGACGTTGCACACGCAACGCTGGGACCCTAAAAAGCCTCGGTCCAGTATACCTGAAGGAGCGTCTCCACCCCCATCATCCAGCCCGGACACTGAGGTCCAGCTCCGAGGGCCTTCTGGCGGTTCCCTCACTGCAAGAAGTGAGGTTACAGGGAACCAGGCAGAGGGCCTTCTCAGTAGTGGAGCCCCCCTTTGGAACACCCTCCCACCAGATGTCAAGGAAATAAACAAGCACCTGACTTTCAGAAGACATCTGAAGGCAGCCATGTTTAGGGAAGGTTTTATTGTTTGAGGTTTTATCATGTTTTTAATATATTCTGTTGGAAGCCACCCAGAGTGGCTGGGGAAACCCAGCCAGATGGGTGAGGTATAAATAATAAATGATGGTGATTCAATTATTGTTGATGTCACACGTGATGTCACATCTGCAACATTGTCCCCACCCCATCATCCCTGCCCCCATCGCCCTTGCAAGCTGGTACCTCTGAATCCAAGGCTGTGGCTATGGGAGAAGCAATACCTCTTAGGCTGCTAATGCCGTGAGCCCTTCCATCTTAGGCTAAAGTTGCAAAAATGTGTAAATACAGTGGTAACTTGGGTTAAGAACTTAATTCATTCTGGAGGTCCATCCTTAACCTGAAATTGTTCTTAACCTGAAGCACTACTTTAGCTAATCAGGCCTCCCGCTGCCTCCGCGCCACCACCACACGATTTCTGTTGTCATCCTGAATCAAAGTTCTTAACCCAAGGTACTATTTCCAGGTTAGCGGAGTCTGTAACCTGAAGCATCTGTAACCCGAGGTACTACTGTATATCATATCTCATAAAGGCACCACAAACTCCAGTGTCTCTCATTCGAAGGGCCAAACCTTGGAGCCCCCTCATATCCCTCAGAGATTGGGGTAGCATGCAATGCTAAATTGCTAAGATACCCAAATCTATCTTGGTGATGGTTTTGTGATTGTTCTGATGATTGGTGGTCGTACTGGCGATTGTGTGTGTGGTTGTATTTTTTATTTTATTTTTGAAACTGCTAGTTTTAAAAACTTTTTAAAATGCTGCATTTTAAATTGTAGTAACCCATCCAGGCACATTGGGGTGAAGGGCAAATAATTTAATGATAATAACAACAAGCTCAATGTTTTGTTTCCAATCTGTGACCATCCATTTGCCACTGCGAACTCGCACATAGGTTCCCAATTGAAACATGTACCCAGTGCTGGACTGTATTACTTTGGACTCGACTGGGGTGTGTGTGTGAATTTAGGATGCTCCCTTTTTACAAAACACACACACACTTTAAGTATTCAAAAGTTGTATGTCAGAAGAAGCTAAGCTGGGACGTGGCTCTTTTACACTAGGAGCTCTTTTTCTTCTTTTTATTTTCTTTTATAGTGGGGAACGCGTAAGTATTTCTCCCCTTTCTTGCTGCTCGAAATAGTTGAGCCCAGCCAAAGCCACACCAAGTGATTCTTCTGTTCCTGTGTCACGGTTCTCTTTAGGAGCAGCGCCTTTGGGACTGCCACAGCCTCATCTTGATTCTGACGATTCATCACTGCAGGAAGGGGCCCGTTCTTAGATCTTTAGTCAAACTGAGGGAACAACAGTCAATTTTACTAATGAGCTATTAGAAGCTGGTTTTCTCGCCAGCCATACACTTTGCCCTCATTATAGCTGCGTTTCCAGAAGCTACAGCTCTCTGCCCCTTGTAATGAAAGCTTGAAGTAAAGCCTGATTTTAATGAGAGATGCAACATGGATGCAAAATGGAATATACAACACCAGCATCCTCTCAGCTTTTACACAGCCTGATGATCCTAGGGGTGTCTCCTTGGAAGTAAGCCCTGTTGACTTCAGTGAAGCTTGCCCTTATAAATTGTGCAGAGGATTGTAGCCTTGAATTAGCTAATAAAGGTGTTGCAGTTATAGAAAGCAAGTTAACTGGGAATTTGAAGCCAAGGGCCGAACAAATAAGTCTCAATTCCCTTTTGCTAAGAGTAATCTCAAAGAGAGAGACACTTGCATCCAGAGTTTTATTTATTATTTACTATTCCAATTTTAAGAATTTATATCCCGCTTTTCTTTATCAAAATAAACCCACAGCAGCTCACAGCACAGAATCAATAAAACACAGAACACAGAATTACAAATGCATAAACCGCTATGAATAACAAGAGAGTGAAGAATATGGTCCCTTTGCAACTTCATGGAACAGTAGCTCACAATGAGAAACTCTAGATCTTGGAAAGCTAAAAGCTTTCAGCTGAAATAGCCACTTCTTTTTCTTCAAGTCTTTCTTTATTTACAAAGGTTTGCAGTGGTGGGACTTGGATCATTTCATTGTTGCATTCCAACAATCCAAAAATGAATAAACGGGACAAAACAGAACTGCTAAAATGAATTCTTTCAGAAATTTCAGCTGTTTCGTATTCCCCTTCAGAAAAGAAGAGGCAAAAATAGAACATTCCTCCAAAATTCAGCTGGAGTGCCTGCCACCAGATTGTGGGCCTAGCTAGGATTTCTGTTAGTGGGGGGCAGGACACCCACCTGTCATCATCCTTTGTCTGGCTCTGTCTAGCAGATTCGGAATGAAATGTCTCAACAACAGCTATTTTACATTTTTTTCTTTTGACCCCAAGTGCTCTGAAAAATCTGTCAAAATCTTCAGTCATTTGAAAACTAGGAAGTTAAATAAAAAATTAGCACCAGGGAGTACCTTTCATGTGGTTAATGAGTATATTGTGCAAAATTACAAAGAACACACCTCTTCTCATCTTTTTCTAAAATAAAACAAGTTTTACTGGGTTTGTTGAAAACTTTTTCTCAAATTCCTCCCCCACCCCCATGTACTTTTTCTGTGCACACTAAGGAAGCATAGCCCATGGAGATGCTCCCCTTTCGTCGTCGACCTTAGCCAGGTCTTTCCATTTTGCATTTTGATTTCAAACATTCTGATTATTTCTGCTTTTCGTTAAGTATTTTTATTTATTTACTTGATTTCGGGTGGGGCAGCTGCCCTCCCTGTTCCCTGGCTACACCCACACACAAGGTACCAATCCAGTAACTATTTTGGAAGCAAAAAAACCCTGCAAAATCTGGGGCAGAATCCCACCGAGAAAAATTCCTACTGGTTAGACATGGGTCCTGTCTGTGCTACATATTTAAAGCAGTATAATACCACTTTAAAGGTATGCGGGTGGCGCTGTGGTCTAAACCACAGAGCCTAGGGCTTGCTGATCAGAAGGTTGGCGGTTTGAATCCATGTGACAGGGTGATCTCCCATTGCTTAGACCTGCTCCTGCCAACCTAGCAGTTCTAAAGCACGTCAAAGTGCAAGTAAATAAATAGGTACCACTCTGGCGGGAAGGTAAACGGCGTTTCCGTGCACTGCTCTGGTTCACCAGAAGCAGCTTAGACATGCTGGCCACATGATCCGGAAGCTGTATGCCGGCTCCCTCGGCCAGTAAAGCGAGATGAGCACTGCAACCCCAGAGTCATCCACAACTGGACTTAACGGTCAGGGGTCCCTTTACTTTTACCTTAATACCACTTTAAACAGTAGTTACTCGCCTCCCCCCCCCCAAAAAAAAAAATCCTGGGGACTAGGTTTTGTTGGCACTGAGAGTTGTTTGGAGACCCCTATCCCCTTACAGTGCTACAATTCCCAGAGTTACCTGGCAAGAGGGATTGATTGTTAAACTACCCTGAAAATTGTAGCTCTGTGAGGGCAACAGGGATCTTCTAACATAAGGTTACCAGACGTCCTCATTTCCTGGGGATACTCCTTGGATTTACAAATCAGTCCCCATACAAAATCCATTGAAGTTGAAAAGTGTCCCCGGATTCATTGAAAAAAATCTGGTAACATTATCCTAACAGCTCTCAGGAACGACTTCACCCTTTTCCGGCATAGGTTAAGCTGCCTCTCAAGATATCTTCACCAGCCTTGGTGGGTTTCCAAGACAGGGCTGGTGGGCTTCATTGATGTTTTGAGGCCAGTTGCCAATTTGAATAATGATGGTGGGCCAAAATATGACTTTGGTGTGATAAGTCTAAACTCACAAACTAAACTGTCCATTTAGAAATCTTTTTTTTTGGGGGGGGGGGATCTGAAAAAATTCAGGCAGCACCGAACACTCCCCACTAGCATACTACTAAATAGAAAGCCAAGCTTTGCACCCTCCTTCGTGTGCTGCCTCCTCGAGAGGTCCGGAGGGTGGCAACATGAGAACGGGCCTTCTCTGCAGTGGCTCCCCGTCTATGGAATGCTCTCCCCAGGGAAGTTTGCCTGGTGCCTTCATTATACACCTTTAGGCATCCAGCAAAAACGTTCCCTTTTAACCAGGCCTTTGATTGATCTTATTGACATCCAACACCTTTTTACAATGTGGCTCTTTTGGGGTTTTTTTTTAACTGGGTTATTGTTTATGGTTTGATTTTATATGTTGTGGTCTTGTTTGTGAACTGCCCTGAGACCTCCGGGTATAAGACGGTGTATAAATTGAAATAATAATAATAATAATAATAATAATAATAATAAGAGGTGTTTTTTTCTAAAAAAAAATGTTTAGAGGTACTCTCATTTTCCTACTCATATTTGCCCTTCAATGAGGCCAAACTTAGCTTCACAAAATGTTTAGGGGTATGTGTATCCCTGCGTCCCCCCAGAAAAAAGCACTGATACTAATAATAGTCTTCACAACTGCAAAAAGTAGGGTGCACAGAGGGGCTTCTCTGGTTGGGAGCTTCTGGATTATTTGTGTGGTTTTCCCAGATGGAGATCCACTGAATTGTTGGTGGTGACCTTATCAGTAAAGAACCATCCAGACATTATCCATCCACCTTGGCTCAACACTAGATCTTTTTGTGTAGGCAGGAAGCCGAGCCTTGGTTGAGCAACCATGCTTCTCTGAGCCCTGTACTCTTTTTTCCTGGTTTTGCTTTTTGAGCCTGACTTGTCCATCAGCTCTGATCAATGCACCTCCCTCACAGCACCTGTTTCCAGGCTCCTGACTCATGCCAAACTGCTGGCCACAGCCCATCAGTAATGTGATCACAGAAGTGCTGCCTATGATACACAGATGCTAGACTATGTGCAGACAGAGACCTTTAGAATCTGGACAGCCCAGCCAGTGGAAGCCAAATTCTTCTGCTTCTCTCCACCTCTCCCTTCTGTGACATCGGTGCAGCTCAACCAATCACTGCAAGAGGCTTTGCCACTACAACAAAAAAAATAAAAATACTTTAATGCAATACAATATACCAGGGGCTGCCGACCCTGCTCACATTGCTCACCAGGCCCACCTGCCAAACCCCCATGTCCTCACAGTTCCTTCAATGCCCTCATTCTCTCACACCTCTTCTTTTATCCTCCATCCCTGCTTTATTCAAACGTTTGCTGTTGTTTAAAGCCACCATTTTAAGATTTGCCTTCTCTTAGGCACCTCTTCTCCACCCTGACCTCACAGAAATCCAGGATTGTGATGAAGCACTACAAAATGCTGCGCTGAGGGAAAGCTGAGTTGGTAGAGTGTGAGATTTTTAATCAATGTGGGTTTAAGCCCCACATTAGTCAAACGATTCCTGCTTTGCAGGGGGTTGGACTAAATGACTTTTGTGGCCCCTTCCAGCTCTTCTATTATTCTAAATCCTTCAGTGGGGGACTGTGCAATGGCAGTCTTACATTTTAGGTACCGTATTTTTCGCTCTATAGGACGCACTTTTTCCCCTCCAAAAATTAAGGGGAAATGTGTCTGTGTCCTATGGAGTGAATGCAGGCTCCTTGGCTTCAGTGAAAGGAACCTGAAGCCTCCGAAGCGCAGAGGGAGCACTCCCTCCACGCTCCGGAGGTTTCGCGTTGCTCTCGCTCTCCAGGCTTCAGGGATAGCTGCCTGAAGCCTTTGGAGCGCAGCGCTGGTTCCTGCTGTGCTCTGGAGGCTTCAGGTTCCTTTCGCTGAAGCCAGGAGAGTCTTGCTCTCCCGGCTTCAGCAAAAGGAACCTGACTCTCCTGGCTTCAGCAGAGAGGGAGAGCTGCGCAGCGTCCCTTCAGTGAAGTGGGAGGAGAAATGGAAGGGGCTCCGTTTCTCCTGCTGCTTCGCTGAAGGGGCGCTGAGCAGAGAGGGGGAGATTTTTTTTTCTTGTTCTCCCCCTCTAAAATAAGGTGTGTCCTATGGCCAGGTGCATCCTATAGAGCGAAAAATACGGTATATATGAAGCCATTCAGTTCCATAGTAGGAATATATTTTTTAGGAAGAATACTTAGGGAAGATGTTGCTGTTTTGAAACCAGATGCATAATGCCAAACCATCACTTTTGGCTGAGCTAATAAGGAAGAGGATTATTTGTGGGGGTATTAAAAATCATTTTGGTTATTCTCTCTTCCCCTTCACCCCCGCCAACATTTTTTCATGGTGATGAAAACAGTATTTCTTGCAGCTGGCGAAGAGCTGACTTTCCCCCACTGGACTTCTGAGCGTCACCTGATTCTGTTTCCTCTTTGAAAGCAAGCAAATGTTTGCTTGAGGCTGAGAGGCTGAAAATTCAACAATATCACCCAGAGGGGAAAGAATACCATGAAAAAGAGCAAGATCTGATAACGATATTTTTTCTTCTCCTTCCAGAGATCAAATTGGAGATAGACCGAAGAAACAAGAGGAAGTGAAAAAGAAGCTCTCACAGTGTAAAACATGTCAAAGGGAAAATGGGAGCTGTGCAAAAACAAGGACATAGGCTGGATGTTCAAGAAACATTCCTGGAAAACATTTTCTGGGTGTGGAGGAGATGGAGAGTTGTGGCAGAGGAGGCTGGATCTGCTGCCTGAGGTGACTGGCTCACTTCACCCCACAAATTGGATGGTTCTGGATCTGGGCCAGGGGTGAGAAACCTTTTTCAGTCAGAGGGCCATATTATCTTCTGGCCCACCTTCCAGTGCCCACATGCCCAGGGTAGGCCAGGCCAGAAGTAAAAGTGGGGGGAGCAACAAATGTAAATTTACCTTTCTACAGCAAGCTAGTTTCCACACACACAAGCCCTCAAAGTGTCCCTATTTTCCAAGGACAGTCCCGGGTTTGCAGAAGCCATCCCAGTTTCTGATTTGGTCCCAGAATGTCCCACTTTTCCTTAGAACATCCCTATTTTCATCGGAGAAATATTGGAGGGTATGGAGTTATGCGGCCCCTGAGCCAAGGATATAAGTAACTATACAACCTTTAGAAGGCATCGGAAGGCGGTCCTTTGTATGGAGGTGTGGTTTTTTTAATGTTAAATGTTTTCTTATGTTTTTATGTATGTTGGAAGCCACCAAGAGTGGCTGGGGCAACCTGGTCAGATGGGCGGGGTATAAATAATAAAGTTGTTGTTGAATAGGACATCCTTATTTTCATCAGAGAAATGTTGGTGGGTATGCACACAGCAGGTGGGTTAAACCACAGAGCCTAGGGCTTGCTGATCAGAAGCTCGGCAGTTTGAATCCCCGTGATGGGGTGAGCTCCCATTGCTCGGTCCCAGCTCCTGCCAACCTAGCAGTTCAAAAGCACACAGTGCAAGTAGATAAATAGGTACTGCTCCGGCGGGAAGGTAAACGGCTTTTCTGTGTGCTGCTCTGGTTCGCCAGAAGTGGCTTAGTCATGCTGGCCACATGACCCAGAAGCTTTACGCCAGCTCCCTCGGCCAGTAAAGCGAGATGAGCACCGCAACCCCAGAGTTGTCCCCGACTGCACCTTTACCTTATGCACACACATGTTCACAAAGCCCTCTCTATCCTCTATCTAGACAAGCAAGAGGCAGGACCAGAGTTCAAGGACACATTTCAGCCAGGGCGAAATACTACGGCTCAAAAGCAGTGCTGAGGAGAGGTGTGGCCTGGGCAGAATACGCCACGCCTGATCTGTGCCATATACACAGTGGGAGATGCCTGGGTTACCTAGTCCTCCGTCACACAGGGAGAAATCACAGCTGGCAAAGATGCAAACCAGAGAAGAATCATGGTGTAAGTTAGCCGTGTTAGTCACCAGCTTCCTGACTCCCCCCCCCCCCAAAGCCTACTTTCCATCAGTGGGTGAAACTTGCTCTACAGCTCTTCTGTCTCTGGAGCTAAGTTTTCTTCCCTCTTTTGAAGTATAAGGGTGTGATGGAGTGAAGGTGGGAAGGGAAGAGGGGGAGGAATCTATCTCCTAATTCATTAGCTCTGTGAATCATAGGGATGCCAGCCTGACAAGGACTAAATCACAGTGGATGCTTTTGAGGACACCTCTGGTCAAGGACGTGCCAGGTTCCTGTACTCTTGCTTGGCTTTCTGTGAATACATTTTGTGACTTTCAGTCTACTGTCTTCAGACTCCTGGTGCTTGAAGCCACATGACCCTCCAACCACACGTCCAGTTTGATTTGTGTACAGGGTAAGACATCTTCACAAAGATTTCTGTCGCTAAGGAATGGTAAATAACATGGAATAATCCCCCTCCCCAAGAAATTTTATTCAGTTCACACTTAAAGCCAAATTTATTGAATTTGCACTTTCTGTAACAATAGAAGTACCAAAACACAGCCATCCTTCAAGATTCTCATTTATCTGAATTTTGAGATGCAGTTCTCCAGCCAACCAGCGTTTCCAAAAATGTATTAAAACTGTGTACAAAAATGCATTTATTGGGAGAAATTCGCACAAAAATGCTGAAAAATTTTCATAACAATTCCCCCCACCTATATATATATATATATATATATATATATCACAAACTATTGAAGAAAGGTGGAAAACTGAGAGAAATTAAATTGATAGACCCTTCCATCCCTACAAGGTGACCCCTTTTCCCCCTTTCAAGCATAGCAAGCTTTATAGAGAAGAAAATTGCAAGGCCAGCCAAGCGGGGTTTGAAGTTACTGCCAATTGATCGGTGCTGACTTCAAAAACTGCTTTCTATGCTGTAATCAGCTGGTTATGGAGGTCCTTATATGTAGCACAAACTCAAAGGGTTTTAAAAATGGTTCCTCATCATCTTCGAAGAAATTGACAAGTGAGATGCCACAGGGTTCTGTGCTAGACCCGTTGTTGTTCAATGTCTTTATGACTTGGATGAAGAGATTGAGAGGATACACATCAAATTTGCACCAAACACCAAACTAGGAGCGATACCCAATACTGCAGAAGACAGAATCAGGATTCAATAAGACCTTAAAAAAGGCAGAGACATCACCTTGCCAACAAAGGTCCGTATAGTTAAAGCTATGGTTTTCCCAGTAGTGATGTATGGAAGTGAGAGCTGGACTATAAAGAAGGCTGATCGCCGAAGAATTGATGTTTTTGAATTATGGTGCTGGAGGAGACTCTTGAGAGTTCCATGGATGGCAAGAAGATCAAACCTATCCATTCTGGAGGAAATCAGCCCTGAGTGCTCACTGGAAGGACAGATCGTGAAGCTGAGGCTCCAATACTTTGGCTACCTCATGAGAAGAGAAGACTCCCTGGAAAAGACCCTGGTGTTGGGAAAGATTGAGGGCACAAGGAGAAGGGGACGACAGAGGACGAAATGGTTGGACAGTGTTCTCGAAGCTACTAACATGAATTTGACCAAACTGGGAGAGGCAGTGGAAGACAGGAGTGCCTGGTGTGCTCTGGTCCATGGGGTCATGAAAAGTTGGACATAACTAAATGACTAAACAACAACAATGACCTTAAGAGATTGGAGAAATGGGACCAAACTAACAAAATGAATTTCAATAGGGAAAATATAAGTTTCAACACTTAGGCAGGAATAACTAGCTGCACAAATATAAGATGGGGGACAATTGGTTTTCCAATAGTACATGTAGAAGTGATTTAGGGTCTTGGTGGGCTAAAAGCTTAACATGAGTCAACAGTGTCATGCAGCAGCAAAAAACAAAAATAAAAAATTATGCTATTCAAGTCTGCCTTGACAGAAGTATAGTGTCCAGATCAAGGGAAGTGATAGTAACTCTCTATTCTGTCTTGTCAGACCATATCTGAAGTATTGTGTCCAGATCTGGGCACCACAATTTCAGAAGGATATTGATAAGCTGGAATGTGTTCAAAGGAGGGAGATCAAGATGATAAGGGATATGGAAAACAAGCCTTGTGAGGAACGGTTGAGGGAATTGGCTATGTTTAGCCTGGAAAGGAGGACTGAGAGAAGATATGATAGTCATCTTCAAATATCTAATGGCTGTGTCACATGGAAGATGGAGAAACCCTCTCCTTCTCTGGAGGGTAGAACCCAGATCTTCAAGTTATAAGAAAGGAGATTCCAACTGAATATTAGGAAGAATTTTCTGATGGTAAGAACTGTTTGACAGTAGAAAAGACTCTCTTAAAAGGCAATGGACCAGGTGTCCCCCCCCCCCCCACTGTACGCTTTTCTGTGGTTGACTGGCAGAACAGAGAAACAATAAAACCCTAATACCTGGTCAGCATTTGCACCTAAAGTGAACAATGTGCTGAAACTTGTTTTCCAGTTTCTCAAACGTTCTTTTCACATGCAAAAAGTAAAAAGAAAAGGGGGGGGAGGCTTATGTTTTTTTCTGATTGAGAAAAGGATGCTTTTCTTGCAGAGCTTGGATGGGTGAGAGATGAGTGGGTGGGTGAGAGGTGAGAATTTTGTATTGTGGCGGTGAGGTATGTGTTTCCCTTTCCATTAAATACTTAATCAAGAATTCTGTGGCTCTATCACTGATAATATTAGAACCCAATGTGGCCTGGATACTGGACAATTCAGGACAGACAGAAAGAGTTACTCCTTTGTACGAAGCTAGATTAAACTGCCTATGCAAAGAAAAATGCCCTAGCCACCCAGAATGGCTGAGGCAACCTAGTCAGACAGGTGGGGTACAAATAATAAAATTATTATTATTATTATTATTATTATTATTATTATTATTATGGTGGTGATGATGATGATGATCATGCAGTGTTTTTTTAAAAATTAAATGGATGCAGAAATGGGCTGAGAAAAGATAAGAAATGGAGAGAAACTGGAATTGACAGGTTCATCCATCATTATATTATCTATAGTGAAGTTCAATGCAGATTTGGAGGTTCCTCTACAGGTGAAACATCTGCAAAACATGGAGGGAAGCAAAGTAATTTAATGCTCGGTGAGGGTGTCCCACACATCTGTCTCAGATGTCTCACATTCTTTGCAACTGTAGCCCAAAACCTAGGATAGTTTTGTATTGGTCCAGTTTTAGTATATGTGCTGCCAAAGCGAGCACAAAACCTAAGATAGTTTTATGGGCCTAGACTGCAGAGTGACCAAGATATGACCTTTGGTGGCTTTTGCTAAAGTCATTCTTCCCCAATTTTCAAATCCTAGGATAATTTTCTAAGGCTGGGTTGATGAGTGAAGAAGAAAAGGTTCTGCAGCCTTGGATGGCTTTTACTAGCAATTATTATTCCCTAGTCTTCAAATGCTAGGTTGATTTCCTAGTGCTGAACTACAAAGTGAGCATGGAAGGTCTGTGGTCCTCAACGCTGGATGGCTTCTACCAGCAATTACTCTTTCCCAGCCTTCTTAGCTTGACCTTTGTGCAGCTGCCTCTGGGAACCCTCCAGCAGTGCAGTAATTGGCAAAGCTAACCTCTGTCACATGTGGTTTGTTCTTTCTGGTTTTAGTCCCCGGCACATGGTCTTGGCTCGTGTCAGCCTGAGGACTTTGTGGCCCAAGCTTAATGTGACTGTTGCTCTTCAGCCAGCATGCCTACTTTCTTTTAAACATACAAACACATATGTAACAAAGGTTGGCCGTCAACCAGTGATGCCAGCCCTGATTTGCCATCCTGCTCAGGTAAAACACCCCAGCTACGCATTGGCTGAGATGTCAAGTCAGATCTGGGCCACAACAGGAGATGGCTGGTTAGTAGCTGTCACTTGCTTGGCTGGACTGCTTGTCTGGTGCCAGGAGATGGATCATAAGGAGCGTGCTAGCTGCCAAGTTCTGCTGCATGAATGATGCTGTTTGCTTGCACAATGCGATAGGTTGATTCTGCCTCTTCCCGCAGCTCCAATGACATTGTATGTATACACAGAGAGAGGAGAAGGCACCTGACATTTGCAGCATGCCCTTCAGAGAGGGCAATTCTGGCACCCTTGAATCGACACCATGAGAACCGCTGACCTGGTCCTTCGGTTTGGTTTTGAGTTGAGTGATGCACAAATGGCCTCTGGAAATCATCCATTTCATTTGTGGGAAGAGAAATGTGAGGGGACCATTTCACCAAGTTTCTTCAGGAGGCAGGGAATTTCTCCTGACAGTTTTTCAGGTGTGGGACTGTCAGGGACTGTGCTGAGGAGGGCTGCATTGAGGAAGAATAGTGGGAGCCACACCCTGATCCTGATCCTGACTCTTCCCAGGAGCAGGAGGACAGTGTAGATTTGAAACAGTGGTTTGCAGAGGGGCATCGTTCAGAAGTCAGAAGCTGGGAAATACTGGATGGGGAACAGCTAGGAGAAAAAGAAAAAGAAAACATTAGAAGAGAGAGAGAGTTGACAGATTCACAGTCTCTGGAGAGTATCCACACACACACCCCTTCCCCAAAGTCCTGGAGAGCTCAGAAAGTGGCAGAACAGAAAAAACAGCGGCTCCAAGCTCAGATTAGAAGACGTAGGAGTGACGTAGTTTAATAGGGACGGAGGGGGAAGGGAACTTAATTGGGAACACAGCCATTTCCAGGAGATGTGTTCTTTGTTCCCTCACTGTGATTATTGAAGTTTCTAACTGGTAAGAAGACTCATGTTCAGCTTATCTACTGCCACGGGAGGAGGAAGCTGATTCCCTGAAGCTTGACAGGGACTCACAATCAGCAGCCTTTTCTGTTTTCTAAGGCAGGGGTGGAGGAGCTAAATCAGACTGAGGGGCTGTATCCTGATCTCCTCCACCACCCATCTCCCTTGTGGGCCAAGTTTTGCAGGTGGGTGTGGCTATCCACCTGCCAATTGCCTGTTGTCAGAAGATGTCAAAGGGTCTATTTCCCCCCACAGGTATGATCAGCTGTTGATTGTAGTTGCAAAATTCCATACATGGAGCAATGCAAGACTCCACTATTAGTTGATGACCAGAATTTGCATAACTGTGCAAACCCCATTTACCTGGATTAGGCAAACAGGAATAAAGGGTCAGAGACAAAAGATGTGGTCACACAGAGGTGGGAAATCACATACTGGGTCACTGAGGCCAAACCAAATAGTTTGTGTTGCTATTTCACCAAGAGCACTTCAGCTTGCTTGCCTGCAGAAAATATTACTTTCGTAAACCTATTTCCCAAAGGTAAGAGAAACACATGATTCAAACAAAGATGGGGGAGGCAGAGAAGGGTAGCCAAATCCTATTGGCTACATGATAGTGACACATCATCACATCTTGCATTTGATCCCTAATTGGCTGGGATTAATGACAGAGAAAGGGACGCGGGTGGCGCTGTGGGTTAAACCACAGAGCCTAGGACTTGCTGATCAGAAGGTCGGCAGTTCAAATCCCCACGACGGGGTGAGCTCCCGTTGCTCGGTCCCTGCTCCTGCCAACCTAGCAGTTCGAAAGCACGTCAAAGTGCAAGTAGATAAATAGGTACTGCTCCGGCGGGAAGGTAAACGGTGTTTCTGTGCGCTGGTCTGGCTCGCCAGAAGCGGCTCAGTCATTCTGGCCACATGACCCGGAAGCTGTACGCTGTCTCCCTCGGCCAATAAAGCAAGATGAGCGCCGCAACCCCAGGGTCGGTCACAACTGGACCTAATGGTCAGGGGTCCCTTTACCTTTACCTAATGACAGAGAAACGAAACAGAAATAACATCCACTTGAAGTATCAGCAAATGGGAGCTGTGGCTTCAACCGGTAATGGGCAGCTGTAACAGAAAGCAAAATTAATGATTTTTGGAAGAGATTCGGTCCCTTCAAATCCCTACTGCCAAGCCAAAAAGTGAACACAGGGACCTTTCAGCTCAGACATTTCTAGCTCCCATTCTTAGCCATTATGCTGTAGCAGCTCTCAGAATGGCACTAATAACCATAATTCCTCTTGTTGCGTGCATGCACTCTCTTTTCTGCTTTGCTACAGAATGGAAGCACGGGTGTATGCTCGCTCACTGCATAGTGATCGTTACTGGAGGAGTACAAAAAATACATTTGTCCCTTTTAATTAGTTCATGTCAACATGCAGTGCTGTTTGCCAGATGCTTTTCTACCAACAGTTGGAGATTCAAAGAGGTGTTGAGGAAATCAACAGTGCACATATGTTCATTAAGCCACACGAACAGACAAGGTCTGTAGGAATGCAAGCGTTTGCCAAGTACAGCTCCTCTTGTTAAGGTCAACTGGATATTAGCTGGGGGGGGATGTTCCTGGCTAAGCTGTTGGTACCTAGATTTCCCGCCCCCTACCGCAAAAAACCATAATATCCTTACTGCCTCCCTCTCAATTAGTTTGGCTCAGAATAGTCAAAGTCACCATGGCTGCTGGCCATGATGTCTATGTTCTTCATCCATTTTCAGAGGCAGTTTGCCTTTGAATACAAGTTGCTGGGAAACACAAAGTAAGGAGAAGCCAGAGGCCATCTTGGCTGTGAGTCCTGGAAGACGTGCTCCCTGCTTTGCAGGCCTTTTCCTACCTGGCCTGGGAGGGTGGGGCCTTGACTGACTCCAGCTAAAAAAGCTGAGGCTGCTGAACAGACTTTTGAGCTGAGCTATTGCTTAGCGGGCGGGGGGGGGGTTGTTGCAGGGTGGGGAGTTATTGCTGTTATTGATATTAATTTTGGTATCATTATTTTAGATCTTATTATTACAGTGGTACCTTAGGTTAAGAACATAATTCATTCCGTAGGTCCGTTCTTAACCTGAAACTGTTCTTAACCTGAGGTACCACTTTAGCTAATGGGGCCTCCCGCCGCCGCTGCGCGACCACCGCACGATTTCTGTTCTCATCCTGAAGCAAAGTTCTTAACCTGAGGTACTATTTCTGGGTTAGCGGAGTCTGTAACCTGAAGCGTCTGTAACCTGAAGCGTATGTAACCCGAGGTACCACTCTATTCATATGGAAAAGGTTTCAGTTTCATTGTGTACTTTTTGATGGCTTATTTACTGTTCGCAATTCCTTTGGTTATGTTGGCAATTGTGTAATATTTTCATGCTGCAAGCGGCGTTGACCTTGGTTTTTACTGTGGAAAGACGGCATACAAATAAAATGATGTAGGTATGTATGCTCTGGCATTCAGGTCCTGATTGTGGGCTTCCCAGAGGCAACTGGTTGGTCGTCATGAGAACAGGATGCTGACCTAGGTGGGCCTTTGGCCTGATCCAGCAACTCTTCTTATGCTGTTCTTATCACACATACGTTTGAGGGGAAACTCTCATTTCCTGATGGAAAGACACACCTCTGTTTTGCCTGCAAAGGGAGTATGACGTTGTCTGTAGAATTCCAGCTAGCAATTGTATAGGAGGATGGATTTTAGCTCCATAGCAGAGAGGGTACTTCATATATAGAACACCCAGGTTCAGTCCTTGCTTTCTTCAGTTAAAACAGATCAGGTAGCATCTGGTAGCCCCAGAGTCCCCTTCATATGCTGCTGTGGGAAGCTGAGTTGATTGTATTAATGAGTGTGTTAATATATTAATGATTTCAAGGCAAAGTTATGAACTGATGGTGGCCAAAACTCAGATGCTTCAGATACACGCACCCTCCTACGACTTCTAACTTCAAGAAAATCCAGAAATGGGGACGTTGTATGGGAGTGGCAACTCAAAAGAGAACAGCTTCTCTGCCTGATTCTCCCCTTTGGATGGAGAGCCTTATCCATGCTTGCCACTGACTGCTCATCTCCCCATCCATCTGGGAGAGGACAAAGAGAGGGAGGGAGAGAGCTGCCAGTGACTGGGGAATAAGCAGCCTCAATGCTTACTACAAAAGAGCATCGCCTCTGCGTTTGAAAAGGATCCGTCTCGACAACGGCGAAGCCAGATTTGTAGCCTGCCACGTGGCAACAGACTAATCTCTTTAGCAGCTGGCTGCAGTGCCTTGTCCCCCCCGGGGAAGTTTTGCAGCAATTGTCAGAGTATATTTTAGATGACAGAACATCGAGGTTTCATTGCACAGCAAATGGGCCCAGTGGAAAATGGAACGAGATGGATTATAAGGCAGGAACTTTTCCACCAGGGGTGTAGCAGTTTCTTTGATGAGTGGAACAGAGCAGCGGGCTCTAAATTCACCTTTGGCATTATTTGGGCTGTTGTCTGTAATGCTTATGAACCGCCCTTGGCATAGCCTAGGAGTAATTGCTTTCACAAATGATTGGGGACTAAAGCGTTCTCAGGAAATGTGCCGCTCCCAAGGGGGCACTGTGTCCTTGAGATTGGATGTCTTGCAAGGCATGTTTGTGGCAGCTAGGTCAAGGACAAAGGAGGATTCAAACAATACATGCTGGATCAGAGCAAGCAGTGTATTAAGGACTTGTAAGGTACAGCGGAGGAGGTCTTTGAACCAGGAATCCGACCACCACAACCCAGTGCACTAGGGCAGTCAGAGAATTCAGACAAAAACAGAAATGGGAGTTGAAATTACCAATGTTCACTTATTCATCCCACATCCAGAATGGAAATCAATCCAGAGAATATGGTCAGTATTTGCTACTCCTGTGGCTTTCAGTCTGCAAATGATACATAATTATTTATACCCCGCCCCCATTTGCCTTGAGTTTCCTTTGAATCAAAATGAAAGGGTTGGAGTAACATAGTGACAACGTAAGTTATGCAATTTTTGTCATAGCAGACAGCTAGATGAATAACGTAGCTTTTGGTGGTAGTCTGGCAGCAGCAGAATGCAAACAGTGCTGCAGGTGACAAATGCATGGTGGAATGGGGAACGATGCCTTCTCACACCCCTAAGTGGGTGAATGGATGAATCTCTTAATGTTGACTTTTCTCTGTTTTTCGTTTTCCCACTTATAACTTCAGTTTGCCATATTTCCACACCAATTTTCTATTATTATTTTTAAAAGTACCTATGAAAATTTGTCAGAGCTCTGAGCAGCCTTTCTCGTAATATATATATATATATTTGTGAGCAATTTCCCCTAACATAATGCAGTTTTGTATGTTATTTTCACAGGCAGAGCAACCCAAACCCTTTGCTCTCAACTCTGCTAGCCTCAGCTTGCACAGAGCTCCCCCTTCTATCTGTCAAATTGGGGTGGGGGCAGTAGAAAGCCCAGAAAGAGAGGTATTGTAGAGACAAAGAGGGGATGAGCCAGCCTAGAGTCATGTTGTGGAATCAGGCCTAATCCAGGCCCATTGCCCACTCTCAGCCCTGACCAACATCCTCCCAGGCAACTATTCCATTAAAATATGCCAAACACTGCATCAGATTAAGATTGCACGCTGATATCTACAATCCTATGGCACTTTCACTTTAATATACACATTTTTGTAGATATTGACTGGCTGGAAATCTGTATCGCAAAGTTCAGAATTGTGAGAACTTTGAAAGATAACTGTGTTCTGTATTGTTCTGTAGACTGAAGACCAGACAAAATTTCTTCCCTATCCATAAAAAAACCATAGGAAAAAGTATGGAGACATTAGGTATGGGGCACACAGGTGTAGTTCATTGGACTAAATTGAGATCTGTGCCTGACCTAACTAGGCCTTCAGGTCATGGGTTCCCAACTACTAATTAAAAGGCGGGAGGGTCACCAAAGATCCCCTGCAATATGCCAGTCCCTCAAGCACACCTACAGTAGCTCTTTGGATCCAGCTGATCTACAGAACATAAGAAGAGGTTCCAGATCAGGCCAATGGCCACCTAGTTCAGCATCCTGCTGTCACAGTGGCCAGCCATGTGCCTGTGGGAAACCCACAAGCGGGAGCCAAACACAAAAGTACTTTTCCTTCCCGTGGCTTCCAGCAGCTGACATTCAAAGGATTGCCACTTCCAACTGTGGAAGGAGAAGCAAAGCTGTCACAGCCAGCAGACATGTATAGCCTTCTTCTCCACGAATCTGTTCAATGCTCTTTTGAAGTCTACCAAGTCGGTGGCCTTGGCTGCCTCCTGTGGGAATGACTTCTTCAGCTTAACTATGCACTGCATGAATAAATTCTTTTGTCTCTACTGAATCTTCCAGCAGTCGGCTTCATTGAATGTCTGCAAATTCTCCATCTGCTTTCTCCATGCCGTGCATGATTGTACAAACGCCTGTCATGCAGCCTCTCTCTCGCTTTTCCTCTAAACTAAAAAGTCCCAAGCACAGCAACCTTTCCTCAGGGAAAGGAAGAAGCAGGAAAAAGAGTGCTGCGACTGATCTTGTTTAGTGTTTGGCTGCACCTAATGATGTTAATGGAGCATTTCTGCGTGCAATCAAGCAGATGGGTCATTTTACAAAGCCCCAGAATATGGTGCAGTGCAGGCCACCCACTGCCTTTAAAGCAGTCATGAAATAAGACTATTTGCCGCCACCCCCAAATCTCCACAACTTATCTGAGCTGTTACACGACATGCTGCAATATGCAAGTCTTCCCCCTCCTGCTTCCAGGTACAAATTTCTGCCTTGTTGCCCTCCATGCAACTCTTCAGACGTGTGTTTATCTCAGCAGGCCCGCCAAGCCGGCTATGGCTTACTTGCTTATTATCTGTATAGGGCTTTTGAAAGCTGCTTTAAAATGCCCATGATTAAGTGTACACCAGGGGTGTGATTTACCAGCAGTAAAGGGGTGGAGAGACAATGTATCACACTCTCCGTGTCTGCAGGCTTCGTGAGAGGCCAGCTTGGTGGATGAAAGATTCAGACAAGACTGTACCTTTGCCATCCTCCTTCGTCTCCTTGTTCACGTCTGTACCCCTTGCCTCTCTCATCAAGCCGGTCCCCCCTTCTTGGCATTATACCCAGAAATAGCTCGAGATCAGTTCTACACAAAGGGAAAGCATCTCCTCCTCAATGATTTCTTACATTGTTTCAAGGATTTCAGTCAATTTGATCCCACCCTTGAAAATAAAAACATTTTGAAGAATAAAATAAATGCATCAAAAACAATTTGAAAAATATTACTGTTGAGATACAATTAAATGCTTTAAGAACACAATATTTATTTTTAAAAATACAAGCTGTACAAGAGCCAGTGGGGGGGGGGGGAATCACTCATAAGAGCTTTGCAAAAGCAGACTACCTATGATAGTATCATCATACCCTGAGACCTCCGGGTACAGGGCGGTATATAAATTCAATAAACAATAATAGTAATCAGGGTTGTTCTTTTAGTGAAAGCTAAAAGCCAACCCTGTTGTTTTAAAAAGGAGGATAGAATCATAGTTTACCCCTCTGACATGAGGAATCTCAACTAGATCATACATGGCCATCCAACCTCTGCCTAAAAACGTCCAAGGAAGGAGAGTCCACTGCCTCTCATGAGAGTCTGTTCCACTGTCAAACAGGTCTTCCTGATGTTTAGTCAGAATCTCCTTTCTTGTATCTTGAATCCATTGGTTCAGGCCCTAGCCTCTGGAGCAGGAGAAAACAAGTTTGTTGCATCCTCCATGTAACAGCCCATTAGATATTTGAAGACGAATATTGTATCTCCTCTCAGTCTCCTCTTCTCCAGGCTAAACATACCCAGTTCCCTCAACTGTTCCTCATAAGGCTGAGTTTCCAGACCCTTGATCACATTGGTTGTCCTCCTCTGCACACATTCCAGGTTGCCAATATGCTTCTTAAACCCTGTTGAATTTTGGGGGGAAAGGGTCCTGCTTACAGATTTTGATTTTACAGGCTAGCCAATTCTTTCTTGATTTCTGTCTCTTTTTTATAAGCTGTGCACCACTCATAACAGCAAAAACCTCTCTGTGTAGCTCCCCCTGGCCTCACTTTTTGGAATACCTTGAGAACCATGCCATATCATGTTGCATTGGGCACTCACAAAGCAGTATGGGAAGACCCTCGGTTGGCCAGACATATAATGAGGATCCCTCCATAGCTTATCACTGGCTGTCCTTCCTTGCAATACCTATTTCCCTAGTCTCCCTGTGGCCTCCCAAGCTGCCCACAGTTCTTAATGTGACAAAGCCCCATGTGGGGAGTTAGTTAATTATGTCTTACCCTAGGCTTTAATTAAGATGTGGGCACATGGGGAGGCTGAATCAGGCAGAGCACTGGTAAGATTTGTAGTGTGAGATAAGAGACACAAACACCCCTCTCAGCCACCTCAAAAGTAAGGTAAGCAGGGCAGAAACCTTGTGTCGTATCCATGAGAACGTCACTGAAAATTTCTCACCCCTTTGATAATTTCCCAGTGCAATTTCCTTTCTCATTAATTGTTGGAAAAATGATAAAAAGAAAGGCCGGAGAAATGTTCAACCCAGCATTAGAGAGCATGATGCAAACCACTCATAAGGTACATTCAGACAAGGGGAATATTGCATTACCATTTCTGATTATAATGATTGCATTTCTGCCGTGTTCTAACATTGCATTCACACTGAAATACCCTGTTGCAATATGAAAGTGGTTTTTTGACCCGTATACTGACATGTCACACTAAAATTCCATTCACATCAGTGGGCGCAGTTTAACACAAACATCACGGATAACATCGCTACTGTCCGCAAATGCATGCTGCTGTTCCCCGCTGATTCGCCCATGAAACCAGCTGGAAAGAGCTGTATGCCAGTATACTGCCTCAGATTTTGTCACTTGCTCCCTCAATTTTCTGGGTTAAGAGGGTTGCAAATTGATTTTTTTTTTTCCTGAAAGCAATTAGCATGGAAATTAGTGCTAAATTTCCACTATATTCAGCTAGAATTCTGCAAGCGGCTTTTGCATCCGGTGAAAGCTCAAATATAATGTGGAAATTAACAGGTAGGGAAGCTTCGGGGAAAACAGAACACGCTGCCATGTGGAAGTAGCCAGAGTGATGGAGCCTCCAGATTCAGAGACTGAGGACGGGTACCACTGCTCTTGTGTTCTCTCTGCAGTCTTCCTAGAGGCATCTGGTTGGCTGCTGTGGGCAACGGGATGATTAGCTAGATAGGCATTGATGCCTTGACTCTGCCTCTGCATCTGAAACTTAACTGAGGAATCAAGGCCTACCACTCCAACACCCCATCAATCACCAAATGTCTTTTATTTATTTTATATCCTGCTTTTCTCCCAGTGCAGCTCATGGCATAAATTAAAACTAATTATTATTATTATTATTATTATTATTATTATTATTTATTTATACCCCGCCCATCTGGCTGAGTTTCCCCACACACTCTGGGCAGCTCCCAATCGAGAGTTATAAACAATACAGCATTAAATATTAAAAACTTCCCTAAACAGGGCTGCCTTCAGATGTTTTTTAAAGATAAGATAGCTGCTTATTTCCTTCACATCTGAAGGGAGGGCGTTCCACAGGGCGGGTGCCACTACCGAGAAGGCCCTCTGTCTGGTTCCCTGTAACCTCACTTCTTGCAATGAGGGAACCGCCAGAAGGCTCTTGGCGCTGGACCTCAGTGTCCGGGCTGGATGATGGGGGTGGAGAGGCTCCTTCAGGTATACAGGACCAAGGCCATTTAGGGCTTTAAAGGTCAGCACCAACACTTTGAATTGTGCTCGGAAACATACTGGGAGCCAATGTAGGTCTTTCAGGACCGGTGTTATGCACTATATATATATTCATAGCCCACCTCTTTCTCTTAGGAGCTCAAGGTGGGGTACATGGTTCTCCCCCTCCTTATTTATTTCCCACAACAGCCCTGTGAAGTAGGTTAGTCACTGAGAAACTGCACCTGGACCAAGGTCACCCAATGAGCTTCATGGCTGAGTGGGGAGAATTGGAACTTAATTTCACATTTCCCAGTCTAAAACTCTAGTGACTGCACCACACTGACTTTTAAGGAACAATCAAATAAGCAATCCTATTAAAAAAGTAATGAAAATACTTAACACCATTTAAAAGTGTGTGCATACACACAAAAGGAACAACACCCAGCCTCAGAAAACCCTGCTACAATAGCCAGTTAGCAGTCAAAGGCCTGTTGGAAGAAGAAGAAGAAAGGCTTTGCTTGCCTAGTGAAATGGAAACAGAGAGGGGGCCAACCTAGTCTCCCATGGAAGGGAATCTGGAACAGCCACCAAGAACGCCCTCTCTCATGTCCTCACAAGAAGTACCCAAAAAGGTGGTGGGACCAAGAGATAGGCCTCCTCAGAAGATCTCAAAGCCCAGACAAGCTCGTATAGGGAGATACCTTCCTTCAGATAGCCTTGACCCAACCCTCACTGCTCTGGAAGTCTTAGCAGAAAAGACAGAAAGACCACCCAGCATTTCTTGAGTACATGGCTCCAAGCCAGGGCTCTCCAGATGAGAGAAATGTGTCTCTACTTCCAAAGGATGGACCTTCTTAAAATAGTAGCATTGACAGGCTGTTTGTTTATAGAAGCTTCAGTGTGACCAGGGCGGTATATTTCACAAAGAAAGGCAAGGAAGGCAAAGAGAGAGAGAAAATAGAGAAAAGAAGGTAAGTTATTGTCCTTGAAGCATTTATTTCCAAGGGTGTTTCTTCAGCAAAACCAATTATTTCCCTTCTCCCCTTGTAGGATGTGGAGCAAATAGGCTGGTATCCAGGGGAGCAACCAAAGGAGCTGCCAAATTTCTCCCCACTTGGAATGGTTGACTTCATGGGTTCTGACCAGGCCTTAAAATGAACTAGTCTGGTTTAATGAAGTTCACTGAATTCATCCAAAATCTATGAACTGCACTTGAAAGTAGTTCCCATAATTGCCAAGTGAACAGGACACGAATCAAGTTTTTTTTTGGGGGGGTGGGGTAGAACTTGGAACAATTTGACAGGGAGAGTGAGAAACTAAACTCACACTCACACCAGACATTTAAAGCACTATGGTGCTACTTTAAATACTTATGGCTCCCCCTAATGAATCCTATGTGCTGTATTTTGTTAAGAGTGCTATTGGGAGATCCCTATTACCACCCCCACCCCGTGTCACAATTCCCAGAATCCCCTAAGAAGGGCTATATCTATTGTTAAACTATTATATGAATTGCTCTGGGAGAGAAATATGGGTCTCCTAACATATTTCAGCACATTTAACAGACTACAGCTCCCAGAATTCTTTGAGGGAAGCCATACCTGTTTAGAGTTACAGGTAGGTAGCCATGTTGGTCTGCCGTAGTGGAAACAAAATAAAAAAAATCCTTCCAGTAGCACCTTAGAGACCAACTAAGTTTGTTATTGGTATGAACTTTCGTGTGCAGGCACACTACTTCAGATATGAAAGCTCATACCAATATCAAACTTAGTTGGTCTCTAAGGTGCTACTGGAAGGATTTTAAAATTTTTGTTTTGACTATGGCAGACCAACACAGTTACCTACCTGTAACTATAACTAGGTATCTGAAGAAGTGTGCCTGCACACGAAAGCTCATACCAATAACAAACTTAGTTGGTCTCTAAGGTGCTACTGGAAGGATTTTTTTTATCCTGTTTAGAGTGTTATCATAGTGCTTTAAATGTATTGTGTGAATGTGGCCTGAGAGGAACCAAAATTGACAGATTTGCCAATTCCTAATTACCACATTTATATCCCACCTTTTTCTTCACGGCGCTCAAGGTAGCATACATGGTTCCCCTCACCTCGTTTAATCCCCATGACAACCTTATGAGGTAGTTCAGGCTGAGAGGTAGTGATTGGCCCAAGGTCACCCAGTGGACATCATGACTGAGTAGGGATTTGAACTCTGTTCTCCAGGTCCTAGTTGAAAACACTTAACTAGTACACCACACTGGCTCTTTTTAAATTAATTAATTTTTATTTTTTAGCCTTGGTGTAAGAAAAAAAAACTATTGCAAAATCTGGAGGTGTCAGAGAACAAACCTTCTGTGTGCAACGCATGAGCTTGAACACAGCTACAGCCTTTCCTTGGTCCGCTTGCAAGCCAGACACTTTGCAAATAACCTTGCTTGCCTCAACATTCCACATTCATTACAGATTTGGTAGTTGATGTCTCTAGGGTGCCAGCATGTCATGTTTCTATGGAAGCTTTTCGGTTTGTGTAGCTTGAGGATGGGAACAGGTTTCGTGTTGAGGTGAGGCCTACCGCGTGCACACTTGACCCCTCTCCCTTGTGGCTGATTAAAGAAGCCAGAGGAGTTTGGCTGACTGGATAATGGACATTGTAAATGTCTCATTAAGAGTCAGTGTGGTGTCAACAGTTTTAAAATCTGCTGTTGCAAATCCATTTACTGAAGAAAACTTCATTAGATGTCACAGTGCTAAGCTACTATCTCCAGTCTTGGGGAAGCTATTAAAAGTGTGTGTTAGCATTGTAGAGCCAGAGTTTTCCTAAATGACTCATAATCTGGATATTTTTTTGACCCTTTCAGTTTGGCTTGAAAATATTGAGGAAGAAGTGGAGTAGGGTAAGAGTCTTTTTGCCAGTGGTGGTTGGTGCCCATTGAGACTAGTGGGGTGGAAGACAGGGACCCCAGAACTAATGGTAGGTGGAGCCAACTCATTCCAGTATTGTCTTCCATCTTCCCATTGTTGAGTTCTGCAAGGGCAACATTGAGATTAAGGGTCATCCTCTGGAATGGATGCAAGTAAGGATGGGGGTGGGCGGAGATTTGATCCAGTTTGCATTTAATGGCAAACTCACCAAATTCAGGGTTTCTGAAACAATGTGTGAACTGAAACACAGATATCCTTTGGAGTTCTCTGAATTTTGCAATGCTGTTCTTCCGCCAAGTAATGTGCACAAAATACCTATGTTAGGTTAAAGTGTGCATATAAATGTATATATTAGTGAGGAAGAAAATGCAATAATGCATTTTGTTTTGCAAAAATGTTTGCATTTGGCAAAACAGCAGATAAATTGTGTATAGTAGCAGGAATTTGCAAAAAGTGCTGATGAATTTTCATGAGGATTAAAAAAATCACAAACTGATGCAGAAATGTGAAAAACTGAATGTGATTGGCAAAATGAGAAACAGAGAAAACAAAATCGACATTTTTGTCCATCCTTAGTTGCAGGTAAGAAAGCAAGCAGGTGGGGTTGGGCTGGCTGAGACCACATTGTGGTTGGAGAAGCTGTGCCCTATTTGCCCATATGAACCAGCCTTCACTAAATTTTGCCTTGCAATCCATGTCTGCTGGGTACAATGGGACTTACTCACAGATAAGGGTGTATAGGATTGCAGTCTCTTTCTGCATGCACAGAAACTGTAAGAAAAATTGAACGTGAAACTAGAAACACACCTGTTAAACAGCTTTCCTTCAGTCCCCTACTCCTATCTTTGTTGTAAAATTATCTGTGTTCATTCTTTCTGAGTGTCTCATAATTGTACCAGTTCCACTTGATTTCCAGTGTGCTCACTTGTGTCCTTGTTAGAATAAAAAAAGAGGTCTGAAAGTGACAGGAGCCTGCTTCTTTCTTAGGGGGTCTTCGTAATACTTGCAACCATTCCTCTGATGTTGTTGGTATATGTCTCAAGAGACAATGGAGTGCACCTCTGGGGGTGAAGTCAAGCCGCTGGAGAAGCTGTACCCCCTCACTGAAAATGTTGGACACATACATATGTATCATCATGGAACTCAAAGCAGCATGCATATGTGTCTGGAGAAGCAGGCACAGCATCTCCTTGCTTATGCTGCCATCCAGATGGTCAGCTGCAGATGTGAATCAAACTAACCAGAAGAGGCGATGCAGGTGGCACCACCAAAGAAGGAGCTATGCTGGAGGATAAGCACATGACACGTGACTCATTCAGAGGGATTCCAAGGGGCAAGGGAGCAAGGATGGGGAAGAAATACAGTGGTACCTCGGGTTAAGAACTTAATTCATTCCGGAGGTCTGTTCTTAACCTGAAACTGTTCTTAACTTGAAGCACCACTTTAGCTAATGGGGCCTCCTGCTGCAGCTGCCGTGCAATTTCTGTTCTCATGCTGAAGCAAAGTTCTTAACCCGAGGTACTATTTCTGGGTTAGCAGAGTCTGTAACCTGAAGCGTCTGTAACCTGAAGCGTCTGTAACCCGATGTACCACTGTAACGGAAAGATTAAAGAGCTAGACTACCGGTGTGCCTTGCCGCAGTGACTTAGGACACAGCAAGGAGAGAAGTAAAAGGAAGCAATTCTGACTACCTGAAAGAACATAAGAAGAGCGTGCAGAATCAAGTGGATGGCCCATCTAGTCCAACATCCTGGTCTCACAGTAGCCAACCAGATGCCCATGGGAAGGCTGCAAGCAGGACCTGTGCCCAAGAGCACCCTGTTGTCCTGTGGTTTCCAGCAACTGGTATTCAGAAGCACTACTGCCTCTGACTTGAATGGCTAGTAGCCACTGATAGCATTGTCCTCCATAATTTCTCCAGTCCTCTTTTAAAGCCATCCAAGTTGTGCGGCAAGTTCCTGCCCCCCCCCAGTGGAAATAAGGACACATGACACAATTATTAAGGTTAATGGGCTAAATAAGGCCACAATTTTATTGGTTACAGGTGATGAGCGGTATTGGCTTAGGCATTGGTCCTAACCAACTATATCCGACTTCAGCCCGTCCACTAGAAGTCTGGGAAGGGACCAGTAGGGGGAGTCCTGCTGATGCACATCAACTAGGAACTCCCCTGGGGTCACCGCTAGGGAGAGCGCCTTAGGCCCTCACTTCCTTAGGCTTTGAACAAGGCTACGCCCCCCAGAATCCTTTACTGGACTACCCTTCAGTATGCAGGGCAGGTGATGGCATAACCTTCCCTCTTACATCTACAGAGCAATACCAATGCCTAACCACCAGTACCAAGAAAGTTGCGACAATTTGCTATGAGGTAGGCAAAAACCAAGTGGCTGGTGTCAATTTGCCAAGTGGAAAAATTCCTACCAGGCCCCTCAATGGCGACCAACCAAGGTCCATAGCAAGGTCAAAGAACGAAAACCTTATAGGGCGGGAGGGTGGGAAAAACTGGAACAGCTAGTAAGTGGCAAAGAGGGAGATCCCCGGCTGCGTCCTGCTTTAACTAAGGCAGGGCACACCCCCAGAGCCAGCCAATTGGCTGGCCAGGAGGTGACGTGGCCGGGAATCCCCCCAATCACGCGGGGGCTGGGTTCCAGCTGCCGTGCATGTGGTGGGGGCTGTGAAGCCCGCAACTCCACCTCCTCCGAAGGGTGGAAGTGGCTTTGGTGGCCAACACTGCCTTCTGTGGCAATAAGTTCTATAGTTTAACTGTGCTAGCTAGCCTGAGTGCTTCAGGGCTGGCTCACTCTTCCAGAGACTCCCAGAAACTGGCATCCAGAACAATGGAGGCATGCAGTTTGTAGCCATCAAGGCTACCAGCCATAATGAGTGGGAGGAAATGAACAGAACTACCAGCAGAAGAAGGGACACAGGTGGTGCTGTGGGTTAAACCACAGAGCCTAGGACTTGCCAATCAGAAGGTCGGTGGTTTGAATCTCCTCGACAGGGTGAGCTCCCGTTGCTCGGTCCCTGCTCCTGTCAATCTAGCAGTTCGAAAGCACGTCAAAGTGCAAGTAGATAAATAGGTACCGCTCCGGCGGGAAGGTAAACGGCATTTCCATGTGCTACTCTGGTTTCACTAGAAGCAGCTTAGTCATGCTGGCCACATGACCCGGAAGCTGTACGCCGGCTCCCTCAGCCAATAAAGCGAGATGAGCGCCGCAACCCCAGAGTTGGTCACGACCAGACCTAATGGTCAGGGGTCCCTTTACCTTTACCTTTACCAGTGGAAGAAGCGGGAATAGTCACACAAAATTTAACCTGCACGGGGGGGGGTGTTGCTTCTGAGGGTAGCAAGAGTGGTATATTTTGCACTATGCACATACAGTTCTCACTGAATCATTTTTTTGAGGGGGGGACTTAAACCTCCTCCTAGAGACTTAACGCTGAGTGTTTTATGCTTTGACATACTTCAGGTTCTGCATATTATGGCCACAGATTCCTCACCCCTGCTATTTATTTTGGGGTCAATTGACTGGGGAACAAAAGGGAAAGGCACTTTTTCTGTTAACGGTGGCATGATTATTACCAGCAAAAGGCTGGAAAACAGCCCTGTTACCTTCTATTGAAGTATGAAGGGAGAAAATGTGAAGCATTGTGTCGGGGAATCAGATCATTTATGGGAAAGAAGAAATAATTCAACAGAGACTTTTGGGAAAAACTGGACATTATTTGTCCAGTTTTCGGAAGAGAAATAACCCCAGTGAACTAGTACCACTGGATATTTTGGTAATGTGTTAGAATGGACTTGGCTAATATGAAAAGGATGAGAGATTTGTTTGTGGGATAGTTAAGGCACTGCACTATTAAATTCATGTTTGAAAACAATATAAAATTTATTTGTTACATTTATTGCCACCTTTCTTCCATGTTGCTGAAGGTGGTGTCCATTTTATCCTTACAACAACCTTGTGAGGTAGGTAAGGCTAAGAGATCATGACTGGCCCAAGGTCACCCAGTGGGCTTCATGGCAGAGTGGAAGCTTGAACCCTGCTCTCCAAAGGTCCTCATCATAGAACCAGAGAGTTGGAATGGATCACAAGGATCATCTAGTCCAGGCATAGGCAAATTCTGCCCTCCAGGTGTTTTGGGACTACAACTCCCATCATTCCTAGCTAACATGACTAGTGGTCAGGGATGATGGGAATTGTAGTCCCAAAACATCTGGAGGGTCGAGTTTGCCTATGCCTGGTCTTGTCCAACCCCCTACAATGCCCAATGTGGGGCTCAAACTCATGAACCTGAGAATAAGAGTCTCGTGCTCTATCAACTGAGCCATCTCCAGTCTCCAATCACTACACCACACTAGAATTCTATAGACCCATGCAACAGCCCCTGATGATGGTTATCTTATTGTGCCTTAAGAATGGGTTCTGTCCCATGTAGCAGTAAGTTAAACTCACTTAGCCATATACTTGTTCCACTGGCAAAATGATTTGTTCCAGAGGAATTTTCCACGAGTGAATTGACAAACCTTTTGGTGGTAACTTGGTTGCATAATAATTGTTACCGTCTGTTGTGCAATGTGTTTCCACTAGCCCAGCTGTTGTGTTGGATCCCTCTGTCGCACAACATAAAGACTCAGCTGTCTGCTAGCACAACAGCTCTTGCCCTACAAGACAGGGAAAGCTGGATAGAGCCCTCTGTCTCTTTGGTCTATTTGTGAAAGTCAACCCTTGATATTATTCAGGTGATGAACATGCCTGTATGAAGAAGAAGAAAAAGAGAAGAAGAAGAAGAAGAAGAAGAAGAAGAAGAAGAAGAAGAAGAAGAAGAGGAGGAGGAGGAGGAGGAAGAGGAAGAGGAGGAGGAGGAGGAGGAGGAGGAGGAGGAGGAGGAGGAGGAAGAGGAGGAGTTTGGATTTGATATCCTGCTTTATCACTACCCTAAGTAGTCTCAAAGCGGCTAACAATCTCCTTTCCCTTCCACCCCCACAACAAACACTTTGTGAGGTGAGTGGGGCTGAGAGACTTCAGAGAAGTGTGACTACGCCAAGGTCACCCAGCAGCTGCATGTGGGGGAGTGGGGACGCGAACCCGGTTCACCAGATTATGAGTCTACCACTCTTAACCACTACACCACACTGGTTATGACTAACAGATGTTCATCACCTTGGGCCATGTGTGCAAGAAGATTAATTAAGGAGGATTACCTATCTTCCTGCTCACTGGAAGGACAGCTCCCCAAGCTGAGGCTGCAATACTTTGGCCACCTCATGAGAAGAGAAGACTCCCTGGAAAAGACCATGTTGCTGGGAAAGATGGAGGGCACAAGGAGAAGAGGACGACAGAGGACGAGATGGTTGGATAGTGTTCTTGAAGCTACCAGCATGAGTTTGACCAAACTGCGGGAGGCAGTGGAAGACAGGAGTGCCTGGCGTGCTCTGGTCCATGGGGTCATGAAGAGTCGGACATGACTAAACAACTAAACAACAACAACCTATCTTCCTGGTTGGATGCCAATAATGTTTCTGAATGCCAGTTACTGGAATCTGCAGGAAAGGAAGGTGCTATTTTGCTAAGGTCCTGTTTGTGGGTTTCCCATTAAGGTATCTGGTTGGCCACTGTGAGAAAAGGATGCTGGACGAGTTGGGCCATTGGCCTAGTCCAGCAGGTTCGTCTTATGTCCTTTTGTTCTGGTGGTGATGATTAAAACATTTCTTCGACATTGCTGGGAAGAAGAAGAAGAAGAAGAAGAAGAAGAAGAAGAAGAAGAAGAAGAAGATTTTATTTATACCCCACCCTCCCTGGCCAAGACCAGGCTCAGGGTGGCTAACACTGAATATAAATACGGTAAAAACATTAAAAACAAAACAAACAAAACAAACAGTTGATTAAAATATAAGTTAGAATACAGTTTAAAATGCAGCTTAAAATGCAGCCTCGTTTTAGTGGTAGCCTATAGATCAAAGCCATAAGGGGAGAAAATGTCAAATATTCACCCGGGCCAACTATCCATGCTGGTCCTACATGGGCCAGCAAAAAGAGCCGAGGGAAAATTTATATACAAATCCCATATAAGGGGTTCCATCAAAAAAATAAAAAAAATGAGGGGGGCGGTTACCAGCCCAAAGGCTAGGCAGAACAGCTCCGTCTTGCAGGCCCTGCAGAAAGATGTCAAATCCTGCAGGGCCCTGATCTCCTGCGGTAGGGCATTCCACCAGGGCTGAAAAAGCCCTGGCCCTGGTTGAGGCCAATCTAACCTCCTTGGGGTTCGGGACTTCCAAAGTGTTGTTATTTTATGGACCTTAAGGTCCCCCATGGTGCATACCAGGAGAGGCTGTCCCGTAGGTATGAGGGTCCTAGGCTGCATTACCTACAAATAACTGATTTCTTTATTGCACCCATCAGGTCTGGCCCAAGGTTTTTTCCTACCTGAAGCAAAATACAAGACTGCACCAGCTCCCAGCTCCAGGTACAGAAACCACCTGAGCAGGCAGCTGAATTTCACTTCAGCAGGAGTGAGAAGGCAATGACCTCCACTGGTTCTGAGGGCAACAGGGACTCAGCTAGACTGGTAAAGAAGAAGCGTTTTATATGTGATATAACACTGTGGCACCAGATGACACTGTGGAGTCTGTCTTTCCCTACTGGATTTCCCTGTGTGAGTTTACAACCTGCTTAACCTAATCGCTTCTTTGACGTCTAGATCCAGCCCAGGTTAGTTTGGTGATTTGCAGCAAGCTGTTCATTGGACATACAACTCTGCCCTCCAATAATTCATCAGTAGCATTTGTGCCCTCAGCTTCCACCACCTGAGGTCATTGCCTCACTCTGCCTAATGGTAGGGCCAAAGTGAGTGCTGGCTCTTTCAACTTACACCTTCATTGTTGACTATGGAATTTTCAGCACAGTGTTGAAGGAAGTGATAAAAGCAAAGGCCATGCACCAGATTTGGCTGAGTTCCAAGCAAAATCAGGCATCTTTGGAGAGATTCAGGAGTTGACTGAGTTGGGCTGAGATAGACACAGATTGCTCTGGGTTCAATTTTATGTCCCAGAGTGATTTGGGGTTCTGAGGGTGGGTGCATCAAACAAGAAGGGGAAGCAGGCATCAGGCAGGAAAACCCCACAAAATGGCCAAGATCTACCTAACTGCCATCTGCATTTCCTGGAAGTAGGCAGGAGCCCAATGCTGACTGAATCTCCTTTCAGCGCCATCCCTGAAGCAGCACCCTGCAGGATTGAAACTTCCATGCAGCAACTGCTCAACAGAGGCACTGATCCACCATGGTGAAGGCTGTTCATTTGCAAGCGGCTTCGCTGCAGGAAAGCAGCACCCTACAGAATTGATCTTCCCTCCTGCTCTCCGTTGGGAGAGAGCAGGAAGGAGTTGCATTTTTTCATTCCCACACCCTCCTCCGGGCTGTATGTTTCATTAGGTTTCTTTAAGCAACCCTAATTGAACAATACCCTGACCTCTAAACCATGGATAGGCAAACTAAGGCCCAGGGGCTGGATCCGGCCCAATCGCCTTCTAAATCCTGGCCGCAGACGGTCTGGGAATCAGTGTGTTTTTACATGAGTAGAATGTGTCCTTTTATTTAAAATGCATCTCTGGGTTATTTGTGGGGCATAGGAATTCGTTCATTTTTTTCCCCTTTCAATATAGTCTGGCCCCCCACAAGGTCTAAGAGACAGTGGACTGGCACCCTGCTGAAAAAGTTTGCTGACCCCTGCAAACTCATTCAGGACCAAATCCAGGGCGGGTTGTCTCTGGGTTCACCTTAGAATGGGTTAGCCTTATTGGGAGCCCCACAGATTAGGGCCACAGGGTGAAGGGGGGGGCAGGGGCTGTGCAGAGCCCTAGTAAAAACTGCAGCTTAAATACAACTCTCCAAATGCAAGTCATTGAAGCTAGATTCATCCTTCATGGAGCATAATTAAGTTGAGGGGAATTACACCTGGGGTGTCTTTAGTATTCTTCCTGTCCTCAACTCTCCAGTTAATTTAATGCTCTCTTTCCGAAATAAAATAAAAAAAAATCAATGGAGAAAAACATACGCGCACACTTCATTTATTCAGCCAAGAAAGAGATACAGTATTAAAAGAAAATGTCTCCTTGTTTTATAATACCTCTGGCAATAACACATTGAAATTGTTGGAAAAGAAATGATTATATCAGAAGCATCAAACACTGAAACACTGGGAAAAAAAATCATATATATATCCCCAAACATAAGAGAGAGAGAGAGAGAGAAAGCTCTACCCTTCATAAATAATATACAAAAGCCCTTCAACCACTGCAAATTCAATACACACTTATTAGGATGTCACTGGACTGCAGAAGAAATCGGTATTTAAAAAAGAGGCAGAAGAAATGGCCCCAAAATGTCAGAGTCTGCAGAATTCTCAAAGGACCCCCATGCCCAAAGAACCCTCAAGAAGAAATGGTAGCAAAGAAGGGCTATGTGCCTTTGAAATAGTGATGGAAATAAGAATGTTAGACGAGGCACTGGATCAGGCCAATGGCCCAATCACTCCAACATCCTCTTATCTCAATGGCCAACCAGAGGCCTATGTAAAGCCCACAAGAAGGACCAGAGTGCATCAGGGCTCTCCCCAATTGTGACCCACAACTGGTATACAGATGCATACTCTGATGTCATTGTGATGCAAGGTGATTGACAGGTGAGTACCCCACCCATCCAACAAGCTTTGTCTCATACCCTCCAACATTTTTCTGATGAAAATAGGGACACCCTATTCCATACCCTCCAACATTTCTCCAAGGAAAATAGGGACGTCCTAAGGAAAAGTGGGACATTCCGGGATCAAATCAGAAACCAGGATGGCTTCTGTAAATCTGAGACTGTCCCTGGAAAATAGGGACACTTGGTCTGTTGTCTATGTGGGTGTCAGGCTCCGGGGACTTCGCTTTCTCCCCTGCTTTGGCTGTAGATAAGCAGGACAAAGCAAAAAGAGTCCCTTACCATTTAAAGAGTCTTTAATGATCACAGCAAAAGAACAAAGCAGCCATTCTCGGAATGAAGGTGTTCCCAATTAAGGATTCCACCCACTTCCACCCTATTTACTTCCTTCATGCAACCTGATCTCACAACCACCGTGCTTTTCGTGTAGCCACCTTATCTGCTCTACGTGACCTTGGACTGACACACTGAATACTTTCAAGCGAGAGAGAATCTGTTAGCTCTCTCTCTTCCAGTTCTTCTTCACTTTGCTGTTCACCCCTCAGTTCTTCCCAACGTTTGTCTCCAGAACTATGCCCTTCTGCGAACCACTGTTCCAAATCTATACTGCTCCACTGTGGGATATTAAAAAAAAAATGTTGTTGTTGTTGTTGTTGTTGTTATTTATTTGGACGTGAGGGCGATCTGGCTGCAGCATCTGTCACCCCATTGATCGCCAGGGTTGATTTGGCTGATTTCTCTGGCTAGGCGGGTGTTCCCACCCTCCATGTACGCCTCTCCTGAAGCTGTGCACTCAGTGGAAGAGGACACCCATCCCAGACAGAAGGAGTGTACCATTCTTCAGTCAAGGGTATACAATAGCTGCTCTCCCCATTCATCTATCTATCATCTATCTATCTATCTGGGTGGGACGCGGGTGGCGCCGTGGGTTAAACCACAGAGCCTAGGACCTGCCGATCAGAAGGTCGGCGGTTCGAATCCCCGTGACGGGGTGAGCTCCCATTGTTCGGTCCCAGCTTCTGCCAACCTAGCAGTTCGAAAGCACAAAGTGCAAGTAGATAAATAGGTACCACTCCAGCGGGAAGGTAAACGGCGTTTCCGTGTGCTGCTCTGGTTTGCCAGAAGCGGCTTAGTCATGCTGGCCATATAACCCGGAAGCTGTCTGCGGACAAACACCGGCTCCCTCGGCCAATAAAGTGAGATGAGCGCCGCAACTCCAGAGTCGGTCACGACTGGACCTAATGGTCAGGGGCCCCTTTATCTATCATATCTATCATATCTATCATATCTATCATATCTATCATATCTATCATATCTATCATATCTATCATATCTATCATATCTATCTATCCATCTATCCATCTAGAGGCAGATTTTTGCTCCCTTTTCTAACCTTAAAAATTCAGAATGCTTCTATGTGTGTTCCTGTATAATCCGGAATGGCTTCTGGATGAAAAGTGCTTGAATATATGTTAGAAATTCATTATTCATTGCATTTTCCAATGGATTATACACACTTTGCTGCCCATCAAGGTCAGCAAAAGGAGCAAATCTTCCCTCCTCCTGTCTCTGATGAGCTATTCCCTATGAACTGTAAATCGAACAAATCTTCTTGTATTGGGTTTAGTCAGCAAGAAAAAAGAGTGTTTTTTATGTTACGCTGAAGAGGTGCCAACTGGAATAAAATATAGTGGGGGCCCAGGTAAGCCCCGCCTTGCATAATCAATCACATGATGCAGTGCACACCCACACCATATGGTTGGGGATGCCCATCAACTTTGTGGGGGCCCAGCCCCCCCATATATTTTATTGTGGGGACTGAAGCCCCCATGGCCCCTAGGAGTTGGCTCCTATGTTACTCTGGGCACATGAGGCTGGAAATCATAGCTGCCTTTCTGTCTGTGCTTTTGTGAACCTTCAGCTTTTACAAGGCCACATTACCTGTTTTCAGGAAGGGTAAGAGTTTAATTTATTTATCTGCTGTTAAAAAGGCAAGTGGGAGATTATATGCCTAAAAGCTTCTCTGCATTAAAACATAAAGCTCCATTGTCAGCCTGTCCAATTTCAGCACCTTATTTTGCAGGTGGTGACTCTGAGGAGACCTTTCCTTCTGTTTTCAGAAGCGGAGGGTGAAATAAATAAATACCTGCCTGTGGAAAAACAGCATGTCAAGAGAAGCAGTCTAGCTTTCTGCCTAATATGTTAGATTTCTACATGCAAGGAGGTTTTGTGTGAGGGAAACATTCACATATGCAACCCCACACATACATATGTAAGGGTCACATATCTATGAGAATAGTGTATTTGCTTATAACATGATAAAGGTAAAGGGACCCCTGACCATTAGGTCCAGTCGTGGCCGACTCTGGAGTTGCGGCGCTCATCTCGCTTTATTGACCAAGGGAGCTGGCGTACAGCTTCCGGGTCATGTGGCCAGCATGACTAAGCCGCTTCTGGTGAACCAGAGCAGCTCACGGAAACACCGTTTACCTTCCCGCCAGAGCGGTACCTATTTATCTACTCGCACTTTGATGTGCTTTCAAACTGCTAGGTTGGCAGGAGCAGGGACCAAGCAACGGGAGCTCACCCTGTCACGAGGATTCGAACCACCGACCTTCTGATCAGCAAGCCCTAGGCTCTGTGGTTTAACCCACAGCGCCACCCGCATAACATGATACCTCCACTCAAACACCAGCATATATATACACACACACACATACACCTATCAAATATGTAATTTATTTATGGTCTACTGACCCCAAATAAAATTAAAAAGTAAAACTGTAAAAGTGACAAAATATAAAATAGTAAGGTCCTTAAAGGTTGAGAGAGAGTCAAAAAGCAATCATAGATTGCCTGGGCCCAATTGCTACATTTAGGAATTTTGCAAATGGAATTAAATTTTGCAATCACGTTCATGCCACAAATGTAGATTTTAAGTCTAAGCACCAGCTCAACTCCCATACCTGTACTCACTTATGCAGGGAAAGAGGCAAAAGATATTGACAACCCTTGAGTTTTTAAACATAAGTTAATAACTTGAAAGGTGGAGTGACCCAGACCTGCCACCACCACCTCTTTAGTCAGAGTAAAGGTAAAGGGACCCCTGACCATTAGGTCCAGTCGTGACCAACTCTGGGGATGTGGCGCTCATCTCACTTTATTGGCCGAGAGAGCCGGCGTACAGCTTCTGGGTCATGTGGCCAGCATGACTAAGCCGCTTCTGGCAAATCAGAGCAGCGCACAGAAACGCCGTTTACCTTCCTGCCGGAGTGGTACCTATTTATCTACTTGCACTTTGACATGCTTTCGAACTGCTAGGTTGGCAGGAGCAGGGACCGAGCAACTGGAGCTCACCCCGTCACGGGGATTTGAACCATGACCTTTAAGTAGCTTAAAAGGGGTAAATAAAAGTCCCATTAGTAAAGGGAGAAAGGGTTCTTTGCTTGTTTTTTTCATATTTACAAGGATGGCTTTGGATTCTAAGCCTACATCATGGGAGCTAGTTTCATGAATGCTTCATAAGAATGTCAGAGCTTGGGGGTTCAGTGGGAAACCATGAAAAGGACTTCCCCCTGACTATCTGACAGTCTCAACGTTGCCCTTTGCTGGCTGGAGGCATGCAAGGTTGCTTATACCCAACAACAACTAAGACCTGCAACAAACTGTTGTAGCGTGGAATGTTCAAGATTCCAATCTCCTTCCTTATTGACCTTCTTCCCCCTCCCCAACAGTCAGGTAACACTCTGTGGCCACTCTAAACAGCCCTCACTGGGATATGTTAAGTCCTTCCATCTCAACCTTCCATCCTTTGCCTCCCCAACAAAAAAGTTTGGCATATTCCTGAAAACCTTGGGATTCCCCAAGCCTACTGATCCCACTCACCCACCCCTGGTGCATTATTTTGGCAAAATAATTTTGAAGACATTGTGTTTTTGTCATGGATGCTGAGGTGTGGTGGGAGGAACCAGTTGCCTGGCAAGGTGCCACCCCCTCCCCCGTAGTTGAATAAAGACACTTGACATCTGTATTTAAGATTGATGGGCTAAAAAAGGAGGCCACAACTTTATTGGTTACAGATTGTGAGTGGTATTGGCTTAGGCATTGGACCTAACTGACTATATCTGACTCCTGCCCGTCTGCAGGGAATCCGGGAAGGGTTAACCACCAATAGGGGGAGTCCTGCTGATGCACATCAACTAGGAGCTCCCCTGGGGGTCACTGTTAGGGGTCGTGCCTTAGGCTCTAGCCTCCCTAGGCTTCGGACAGGGCCACGCTCCCTGGAATCCTTTAACAGAATACCCTTCAATGCGAGGGGCTGGTGATGGCGCTACCTCCCCTCTTCTCTTCTCCAGTAATATTCCAATGCCTAACCGCCAAACCTTACAAAGTTGTGACAATTTGCTATGAGGTTGGCAAAAACCAAGTGGCTGGTGCCAATTTCCCAAGTGGAAAAAGTCCTACCAGAACTCCACCTCCTCCTTAAGGCGGAAGTGGCTTTGGGGAACCCCCTATGGAACACTCAGGTGAAGAAGACTCAGAGCCAGGGGATTGCTGATGGTGGTGACGAGTGGTCAGAGGGAGAAAAAGAAGCAGACTGGGAGGAGGAAGGGTCAGCAGCAGGAGAGGTGACAGGGTTTAGTGAGCAGGAAGAGGCTGTGGCAGAGAGCAGTTCAGACTTGGAGGCTGAAGCAGAGGCTGGAGGGGAGGGTGGACAAGAGGCAGAGTGGAGACAGGGTGCTGAAGGATCCAGGGAGTCTCCCCCTCCTGCCGCGACCAGCTCCCCTCCCCCTTGTCCCCTAAAACTCACAGAGAAATGAAACAGGCAAAGAGGATGGTTGTGTGCAGACACGGCCTCAGACTGTGTGGGGAAGACCCTGGTGAGCTGGAGTCCTAGGGCACTGGGAAAGCGGGGACTTTCAGTCCTCGCAACTGCTTCCTTGGGGAAGACCACCTAGAAAGAGTTGCCGAGACCACTAGGACTGAGCTGTGGTAGTTTCCTTGACTAAGTAGTTAACTTCACTGGCCTTGGGTGAGTTATTGCTTTGCTGATGATCTACACTTGACAGTTTGTTATAGAACTTTTGCTTCAGTTACCCATGTGACTTAAGTGTGGGAGGAGAGAGAATGGCCGGGTTTGTGTTGCTCAGTGGCAGAGCTTCACATGCCTTGGAAGCAGAAGGTCCCAGGTTCAAGCCCCAGTATGAAGCCCTGGAGAGCTGTTGCCAGTCCGTAATGGCAATATTGAACTTGATAGACCAATGACCTGATTTCCATTATTCCTAAGAACAAGAGCCCAGGAAATGGGGCTAAACAGGACTGGCAGGGGGGAGAACATTTGCTTGGCCCCCATTAAAACCACTACTTTCAACCTGTTCTCCTAAACTTCCCCGCTCCCTCCATCAGCTAAATTGGAGAATATTTATTACTGGTGCCATTATCATGTTTGACCCCACCTTGTCTTAGCATCTGGTGGAGAATGGCATCTCTGACTATTAAAGCAAGCCCAATTATTTGACTCCTTTTTCTACTGGTCTTCTACATGTACTGCTTGGGGAAGACGTAGCAATATTCAACTCCTCCTGTGTCCAGTAGATTTTTTTTTTTTTAAAGTAATAAATCCCACAGTGATGGAGCCACTGCCTTAAGGGCAGGAGCAGAAAGGCTCATCCCTCAAGACTGCAATTTGCATGAGCTGAGCATCATACAGGGGACTGTGAATCACCATTCTATTAATGAGCCGATTGTGTTAGCATTTTAAAGTCGGGTAAGCACATCTGCAGCATGGCAGACGAAACGTTTCTGCATTTCTGCATCCCAGAGGCATCAAGGCTAATGAGATGCTTCCTGTTAAATAACTATGAATAGTGTGTTTGTATATATATATATATATGTATGTATATAAATATATATATACAAATATAGAGAGAGATCAATAAAACATTCAAGCACATTTTTTTAAAGAACAGCTTTTAGAAAACTGGAGCGGTGGGGGGGGGGGGAGTGTCACTTCTTCCAATTAAGCCAGTCAGCACGTAGGACATTTTCATCAGGTTTTCATCAGATGGGAGCTTTTCCCATCACCAATTTCCGTGGCTTACCTCTTCATTCTGGGAGGGCACCCTGCTACTTTCGCACTCCATTTAACCCAGCCCAAACACTTCCTTTCCACCGCCTGCCATTCAAATCTTTGCAAAGGAAAAAACCCAAAAAAACCTCCAAAACTCCGACTCCATTTGGGCATTTGGCTGTGAATTAAATACATATTAATTCCCAAGTAATACATTTGTACTGTCACATAACGTTCCCCTGGAATACAATTTTCCATCGAATGAACTTTATTCACCGTGCAGCACGGTAGCTGCACCCACAATAATGTCTTTTTGGATTTATTCATTACCTGAATTGTACTGATATGCCAGACTCTGGTATTTTAGCAGCGTTAGATTTTGTGGTGTGTGTGTGTGTGTGCGCGCGCGCAAGGCTGGTCTGATACGCTGGTAGCTTCTCCTGCGTTCTCCATGGAGATGCTGAGAATTGAACCCAGGACATTCTGCTTTCGTCCACCAAAGCCTTACCTATTTGAACTTCACAGGACCAGGAGTGTACTGATGTGCCAGACACTGGCACCTCAACGGGGTTAGATGCTTTTAAACAAGAATGGGCCTGATCCTCTGGTAGCTTCTCCTGTGTAAGCCCAGGTGAAATGAGCACTGTACGAAATAGCTTGGTAGAAGAGAAGACAATTCTGATGTACCTAGGCTACATCAACAGAAGTATAGTGTCCAGATCAAGGGAAGTAATAGTACCACTCTATTCTGCCTTGGTCAGACCACATCTGGAATACTCTGTCCAATTCTGGGCACTCCAATTTAAGGACGATGTTGACAAGCTGGAACTTGTGCAGAGGTAGAGTTGCCATACATGTCTGGTCTAGATTTTGGTGAGTTTCCTTTAAAATAGCTTAAAAACTTTGCCCCCCCCCCCCAGGTATGTTTAGCTTGGAAAAGAGGAGAGTGAGAGAAAATATGGTAGCCATCTTCAAATATCTCAAGGGCTGTCACAGGGAAGAACATGGAGCAAGCTTGTTTTCTCCTGCTCTGAAAGGTAGGACTCTAATCAATGGCTTCAAGTTACAAGAAAGGAGATTCTGATTAAACGTCAGGAAAGAAATTCTGACAGTAAGAGCTGTTCAACAATGTAACAGACTCCCTCAGGAGGCTGTGGACTCTCCTTCTTTGGATGCTTTTAAGCCGAGGCTGGATGGCCATCTGTCATGGATGCTTTAGTTGAGATTCCTGCATTGCAGGGATTTGGACTAGATGACCTTTGGAGTCGCTTCCACCTCTACAGTTCTGTGATTCTATGATTCTATTTGTTCACATAGGAAAGGCCTGCCTTTGTCTATTATGCATGAGAGTTCAACGGAGCCTCAAGATTTAGAGGCATTACAGTGGTACCTCAGGTTAAGTACTTAATTCGTTCTGGAGGTCCATTCTTAACCTGAAATTGTTCTTAACCTGAAGCACCACTTTAGCTAATAGGGCCTCCCACTGCTGCTGCGCCGCCGGAGCACGATTTCTGTTCTCATCCTGAAGCAAAGTTCTTAACCCGAGGTACTATTTCTGGGTTAGAAGAGTCTGTAACCTGAAGCGTATGTAACCCGAGGTACCACTGTATATCTCTAAGGCTCCATCTGCATGATACATTCATACCAGCACCATACCACTGTAAACAGAATGGCTTTACCCTCAAAATCCTGGGAAGTATCGTTTGTTGAAGGTGCTGAGAGTTGTTAGGAGACCCCTGTTTCCTTCAAAGAGCTACAGTTCCCATAGTGGTTTAACAAACAGTCCCTCTTCCCAAGGAACTCTGGGAATTGTTCTCTGAAGGAAATAGGGACTGAACAATCAATACTTCTTCCTTGGAAACTCTTGAAATGAAGGTCATCTTCTGGTCTTGTCACCTTGGGTATATGGAATGAAGGTGAAAGCATATTGTCCTTCACAAGGGAGCAAGGCGGGCTTGTGGGTCTGACAGTGGGACGTCTTTCAGACTGAGGGCCGCATTCTCTTCTGGGCAACCTTTTCAGGGCCAGGTACCAGAGCTGGGTGGGACCAAAGCAAGTGAAGCAATAAATGCATAATGTATCTTTGCACGGTGGGTTAGCATACCCTCCAGCATGCCCCAAAGAAAAACCAAGACGGGCGTCTTTTGGGGCTGAGCTCCTGTGCAAATCACGTCACACACATGAGAGCACGCCCCACCAAAAAATGCACACCTTTTGGGGCTACAATCTCCCAAGAACCACGTGACTCATGTGATAGAACAGGCCCCCAAAATGGGAAGTCCCACTTAAATTGAGACCATTGAGGGTGAGGGGGTGGCCTGTGAATTGCTCTGAGGGTTAGGCAAAGAGGCCTGGGGGGGTACATTTAGCCCGTGGGCCTGAGTTTCCCCACACCTGGTTTCAGGAACCCCTATCTGTCAACTTTCCCTCTTTGAACTGCACCTCCCCCCCCCCAGCAAACTGAAATTTCCTCCCGAACTCCCAGCAAGGCTCTTTCTCGTTCACATCTCATTCTGCCCAGACAATGGCAGCGAGCAAAGTCTGTGTGCCAAAATAGAAAAAGTATCGATCTTACCATGAAACCCGCACTGAGCGGGTCCTTTTTAATTATATTTTCTGGCTCGTGCCTGTGCATCTTTCCCTTTGTCAGATCCTGTCTGTCTGTCCGCAGGCCACACACCGGAACTCCACCGGAGCCCCCTCTGATCTCCTGGAGTCAATTTGCAGCCTTCCAAAGAAAAAGAAAACCCAGAGACAGGATCTCATGCTGAACAAGATTGATGGGCTAATAATGTGTGTCCATCTCTCTCACTAAAACCATCAGCATCATTTACAGCGTCAGCTGTAATTGTGTTGTCTCCTAAGAGGGGAAAGAATGACACAGCCATTGTCCTAATGAGTCAAGAGGCACTATCCCTTGGTGTGACACAGTTTGATAGTTCCATGGAAGGGGGGAACCTTTCTTGAAAAGTGTGTGTGTGTGTGTGTGTGTTGTTGGGGGGAGAGACCAGTGCCAATGAGCACAGGCAGTAATTAGTTGTCAGAAAATAATTAGCGACAGAAGCACCTCCAGGCAAGAAGTAGGAACTGCTCCTGTTATTTCTGCAAAGGTAGAATGACCTCACTTAGTGCCTATTATCTGGTGTTTTCCAGGTGTCTTATTAAATTCTGCATTGCCAAGATCTCCAGGAATTGGCACCACTATATTCCAATGTTTTTTACCAAGGCAACGGCAGCGCAAGAGCAATTGCTTAAGAGATTAATTAACTTGTCAAATAATTAAGCAGACAGCGCTGTAATCGAGGTTTCGGTTTCATAATTGATTTATCACTTTTGTAGGACTGAAGTCCTTTTTCTCCCTCCCCCCTCCCCTTTTCTGACGGACTGAAATATCTATTAAATATCAAGCTATCTTAGATTTAAAGACAAGTTCTTACACATTTAATAGAATTATCCACTGGTTTTCTGGACTGGGGGGAGGAATACGTGATCCACTGTCACAAAAAAAAAAATAGATCAGGCATCGCTTCAAAATAACTTTTATCCCACAAAGGACCAAGGCAGACTATTAGTCCACATAGATCTGTATTTAGGCCAACCAGTGTTCCCCATATTGCCTTGCAAAATGTGTTTATTGGGCTCCATCTTCACTATGCAGGGAAAGCAGTATCACATCATTGTGAAGAATCATGGCTTTCCCCAAGTTAAGGTTAAGGATGGTAAGAGCAGTTCGGTTGTTTCTCAGATTGTTTTAACAGTCAATCCCTCTTCTCAAGCAATTCTGAAAATTGTAGCTCCTAACAACTCTCAGCCCCTTTACAAAACTACAGTTCCCAGGATTCTTTTTTTTGGGGGGGGGGACCATGAATGTTTGAAGTGGCATTACAGTGCTTTAAATAGATGGTGCAGATGGGGCCTTAGTCAACATGGCATACAAAAATGTGTTTATTAGGAGAAATTTGCACCAAGATTTTTGGGCACCTTTGGAAAGAAGAGTGGGATAGACATTTTAAAAACGAACTAAGGAAATCCTGGTGAATTTTAATGAGGGTCTGTTTGTGTCAAAATATGGGAGACTGGATTTAAGATTGGAAAAATGAGAAACTGAAGATTTGCCCACTCTAAACAAAACCTGTTGCCATTTTGGCAAAACAGCAATTTGGGTAGGGGTTGTTCCAGCCTCAATAATAGCTAGGCTGCCTTCCCATGGCCTACTTGGATATCTGATTCCCGCAAACCCTGGAGAGGTCACCAAACCCTTAGAAATGAAAGAGACAAGCCCATCACACTGACAGAGATAAAACAGGGACAGTGATATATACCGCAGAGAGAGATCAGAAACTAGGGACTGCCTCAGTAGAGACAATTGGAGCATGTGAAAGATTTGTAATGTTCAGACATGTTCCACTGGTCCACAGGGATGCGGGGAAGAAGAGGAAGCAAGCGGGGGTGCCAGAGTGGGAAACTTGAAAGCAGAACAGAGAAAACAGAGAGACACACACAGCCGGTGGGCTGCAGAGGTGAGGAATTGCATGTTGATTTGAAATCACTAGCCAAACCTTAGGCTGCAGGCTTCCAGTGTTCACCTAGTGCTGAAACATCAAAAATTCCTAGCTCTCGACATTGCATTGTATGGCTATGTTTCCTACCCCTTTTGCTGATGTTGTTCTAAAGACAAACAAAACAAATTCCTGCCCCTAATAAGAAAACAGGGAGAGAGGGAGAGGGACGGTAATCAACTTGACAGTGTCCTTTCTTTTCTCTCCTGACCTTTAATTTGGCTGCTTTGGATATTCTCCATGGGACCTATCAGGCATCGAGGCAGTGATGCATGATGCTATTTTCGTGTTTCCCCTTTCCCAGTGCAGACCCTCAGCATCTCATTTGTAGTTGTTTGCTGTCATAGCTGATCTCTTTAAGGACTTAAGGGAGAGAACACTTTAATTAGCCCTGATGAAGTGGCGAGAACCAAGCAGAACCTGTTAGCTCTCAGCCTACGTCTGTTTGCATTTCCTGACACCGATACGTGAAGCTTTCCTTACACTGCTCTTTTACAGTATCTTGACATTATTATTATTGTTTCTGGTTTTTCCAAAATATTTGAAATATGTTCATCTTGCAACCTCGTTGTCACCTACAAAGGACTTACAAGCAATGCGGCATGTTAGAAAAAACACATTGATGTGATGTGTGGATTTACATCTGTCGAGTTCAATGTAAATAAAAGGGAAGGATGTCAATGCATCATAGATAGGAAGCTGCCTTATGTTAGGGCCACATTATTTAAAGCACCACTATAACACTTTAAGCAGTCAGTTTCACTCAAAGAATTCTGGGAGCTGTAGTTTGCTTAAGGGGCTGAGAGTTATTAGGAGACCCCTATTTCCCTCCCAGAACTAGAGTGGCCTAACAATCAATTTGTCTTCCCAGGGAACTCTGGGAACTGTAGTTCTAGGTGGGGAGTAGGAGTCTCTTAGCAACTCTCACCATCCTTAACAAACTACAGCTCTCAGAATTCCTTTTGGGGGAAGCCATTACTGTTTAAAGTGGCATCACAGTTCCTTAAATATATGGTGTGAATGTGGCCCAAGTCAGACCACTGGTCACCTAGCTCCATATTGTCTTCACTGACTGGCAATGGCTTTCCAGGGGTTCAGGCACTGGTCTTTTCCAGGCCTACCTGGAGACACCTGGAGAAGGATCTGGGTTTTTCCGTGTGCAAAGACCTTCTATGTGCTCTACCACCTGTGTGAAAGGGCCATTGTAGTTAATAACACTAGAGGAAGAACGTTCCTGTTGCCACAACATTACTTCAACGGAATATTTTGTCAAGAGGAATCACTTCACACATTCAAAGCCAGTCATTAACAGCTGCAATTCTATGCATCTCTGCTCAGAAGTAAATCCTTTTGAGTTCATTGAGTGGGGATGGATTCCAGCTTAAGTGTACAAAAATCAAACCTAGAGACATTTATTCATCGTTCATTTCACTCATCTAAACCTCATCTTTCCACCCAGATGTTGAAGGCAGCTTTTGAAAGTAAAAAAACAACAACGGAACAATTGGAGGACCGTTAATGTCTGAAGAAGAGAGAACACAGAGTACAGCAGCAAGCCGTCTAAAAATAGTAGGCCTGTGTGAAAATTGAATCCAAAAATTCTCCATGCTTTTGTGGCGGCGGCGGCAGCGTGGGTGGGGGGAATGGAGCAGGGTTTTTTTCGGGGAGGGGACATTTCACTTCCAACTACTGCATATTTCACTGTATATTTTCCAGTGGCAACCTCTCCCTGATTTTTGAAAATCTGGAAAAAAAATTAGAAATTTCAGATCACATAATATTGAATGAAATCCTGCTGTTCATATTGATGAATCTATGGGCTAAGAGAGAAGGAGAGGAAGGCGGGGGCAATCCCTATGTCCCTCCCCCATCTTAAAATAATATAAAACCACATTAAGACAAGATTGACAGCTGCTTCCCAAAATTCACAGATTGCAAAACTGTAAAGTAAAGGTAAAGGGACCCCTGACCATTAGGTCCAGTCATGGCCGACTCTGGGACTGTGGTGCTCATCTCGCTTTATTGGCCAAGGGAGCTGGTGTACAGCTTCCGGGTCATGTGGCCAGCATGACTAAGCTGCTTCTGGCGAACCAGAGCAGCACACAGAAATGCCGTTTACCTTCCCGCCAGAGCGGTACCTATTTATCTACTTGCACTTTGACAGGCTTTTGAACTGCTAGGTTGGCAGGAGCAGGGACCGAGCAAAGGGAGCTCACCCCATCGTGGGGATTCGAGCCGCCGACCTTCTGATCGGCAAGTCCTAGGCTCTGTGGTTTAACCCACAGCGCCACCCGCGTCCCTTTGCAAAACTGTAGTGAAGGCCATTTCACTGAATATTCTCCTTGGGTGGATTGAAATTCTTCAGCCATTGTGCTTCTCCTTCCTTTGCGTAAGTGCTGTAGCTCAGTGGTAGAATATCTGCTTTGCATGCACAAGATCCCAAGTTCAATCCCCGGCCTCTCCAGGTAGAACTGGAAGAGACCCTTGTCTAAAATCCTGGAGAGTCACTTCTGGTCAGTGTAGACAGTACTGAACTAGATGGACCAATGACCCTGATTCATTTATAAGATAGCCTCCTATGATCTTGTATATATTCCTATGCTCTTGGGCCAATCTCTTTCCCTGCTTATCCTACTTCTCAGGGCTGTTATGTGACTAAAAGGGAAGTGGCAGAATCGTGTGTGCTGATAATGTAATTAGAAATAAAAGAAATGTTTTCATTAGCGGTGTCTTAGGGTGATTCAGCACACCCCTAGTTTATTTTTCGTTAGAACTAGCAATGACACAGCCATAGGGGGGCAAGAGGAAGCCAGCCATAACTGTGGAAATATGGTTTTCTAAGTGGGATGCCTTTGGATGGCTGTTGGCAAGGTACATTCTTCTGCCTAATTTACAAAGCAGATGCTTTGAAAATAAAATAAGCCCCTTTGCCACTCATCCCTTGCACTCAGCAGGACTGGCATTCACTCACGAACTCCTGCATCAAAGACAAATGAATCAGCCCCAGCACTTGCTTATAAATAGTATCCCCATTAAATGCTCGACAGTAACAACTCCAAAAGACAATGGGCCCTGTGTGACTCTCACACGCACAACAGTTCATAGGCTTCACTCCAATTATCCCCAAAGATAATTGTAAAGATAACACCGTTTAAAATATCTAATGTTTTATTCAATATTGTGGCGAGTTTCAATTACTCCCAATTATAATTCAACAGCTTTCTATTTAAAACAATTATTGTCTTTTCCAACGTGCTCCAAGTCAAATAAATGGCATGCCACTATTCATCATTGGTTTGTGCCTTTTCCTTCTTTCTCAGGACCCCCACCTTCCTTCTTGCTTCTGGTGCTGTCTCTTTGATTCTTGTCAAAGATACCCAACTCTTTCCTCAAAAGGCGTCTTCCAAATAGGCAACAACATCATGTTTGCTTGAAAAGCAGATATCCTGGAAAAGTCCCCAGGTGATCAAAATCAATTCCACTCATTCGAAATCAATAGGAGTCCATTGAGAGGCCATAAGGATCTGCTTACAGCAGCATCTTGAGTCTAGCACATGGGTAGGCAAACTAAGGCCCAGGGGCTGGATCCGGCCTAATCGCCTTCTAAATCCAGCCTGCGTGCTGTCCAGGAATCAGCGTGGTTTTACATGAGTAGAATGTGTCCTTTTATTTAAAATGCATCTCTGGGTTATTTGTGGGGCATAGGAATTCGTTCTTTTTTATTATTATTTTCCCAAAATATAGTCCGGCCCCCCACAAGATCTGAGGGACAGTGGACCGGCCCCCTGCTGAAAAAGTTTGCTGACCCCTGGTTTAGTAACTCCCCAGCATGGAGAGGTGGGAAAACCCTGCCCATCTCAACTCAGAGATGGGAAACTAGATTCAGCTGGATCAGCTGTTGGTGCTTGCAACTGAAACCGAATCAACTGAGCTTGCAGAGTCTCCTTTGAAAGAACCTCTGCATAGGGGTGGATAGATCTGTCAATTTTGGTTCTCTCTGTTTCTCATTTCCCCCCGAATCTTAAATCCAAGTCTCCACATTTCTGCAGTATTTTGCATTTTTTTAGAAAGAGAATCCTCTTGAAAACTTGTAAGCGTTTCAGTGCAAATTTCTCCTAATATACACATTTTGTCCAACAAACACACACACACATGATTGCAAAACAATTTCCTCGATATAAACAATTTTAAAAGGTATTTTCATGGAAATGTGCATTTTTATGAACATTACTTGGCTGGAGAACTGCATTGAAAAATTCAGAGAGGTGTGAATTTCGAAGTCTCCAACTATAGTGCCCCCTAACATTTGCCTTCTTGGCCTACAGTCCTGGGCCACTACACTACAGGGAGAAATGTTCCATTCATTCATGAGACATACCAGCTCACTCTGTTGTCTGTGTTGCAGCATTTTGTCATTGCTGGGCTTGAGTAATCCAAAAACCTTCTGACACACAGCAATCAACAGGATCCAAACTCGAGTGTGCAGTGAGTGAATAAAGACATTTCCCCAAAAGTATTGAATCAACCTCTTTTTACAAATCTCCCAGACCTCATGCGTGGAATTAAATTCCCAGAATAGCAAATGGGGAAAAGGCTAGGGTGTCAGTGGCTGGGCAGAGGAGGAGGACAAGGGAGAGGGGGGTGATGTCAGGGACTGGACAGAGGATGAATGGTGGAGAACGCCTCCTCATCCTGACCCTTCCAGGGAGGAGGAAGAGGAAGACAGTATAGATTTACAACAGTGGTTTGCGGAAGGTCACGGCTCAAGGGCAGATGAGGGGAAAAGTGGAGAAATCATGGGAGAGGAGGAGCAGGCAGAGCTGGAGCAGCAGTTGGCTGACACGTTATCATTCGAAAGCAATCCAGACCCACCATCTCCCAGAAGCTGGAGAGCCTTAAAAGTAGGAGAGCAAAGAGCCCGAAGACAGAGGGCACTTAGCAGCACCCATAGAGGAGGTGGTGATAATGACGGATGAGGAAGTGGGAGAGACGGGGGGTGGAGATTCACTTGGGACAACACCATCATCCAAGAGGCTGGGTTCTATGGCCTCTCTGTAAAGTCTGAAATAAAAAAGGACTGTAAGAAACTTTTCCTTGTCTTTATACATTCCTGGGCAACCAGCCGGGAGCTGCTGGCAGCACCTTGACAGAGGGGAAGAGTGTGCTAAGCCCTTTCTTGAAATTATACATGTGTATAAAAAGTGATTCAAATACATGTGGCCACACTTTGGGGATCAAATTTTAGAACAGCAGATGTACCTCCGGAAACCACCTTCTGGAAGTGCCTCAAGAGAAGGAGGAAGAAGATTAGGTTTTCCTTCCTTTATTTGTTCCTATGCTCTGGTGTGAGCCAACTGACTTGTGCCACAGGGCAGAATGAAAAAACACCCATCTTTTGGTCCCACACTCTGGCACAGCCTAAACAGGATATCTGGGATTGGGACCAGAAGCCAGGACAGATTCTGTCTATCTGGGATGTCCCACTTAAAACTGGTCAGTTTACCTAATGCATTATGAATTATCCTGATGCAACAGGAATGTGTTCATTTTTTATTTAATAAAATCACCAGAGCAATAACGATTCATTAACTGCATACGAATAAACAATAATACTGGATTTAGAATTTGTGAAAAACTTTGGGCTCCACATTGCATTTCGATCATTTCAGAGTAGACTAATCAGACATGCTTTTTTGGAGAGAGAGAAATACTGTTGCTGTGAACTATTCATTGTGCTCAATTTCTTCATTTGCTGTTTGTTGTGTTTAAGAACCCCGTCCTGTGTATGTTTACTTAGAAGTGGGTCAGTGGGCCTTTGGGGAAGAGCCATAGCTAAATGACACAGCATCTGTCTTCCATGCAGAAGGTGCCAAATTCAATCCTCGACAACTCTAGGTAGGGCTGGGAGGGACTCCTTCCTAAAACCCTGAGAAGCAGCTGCCAGTCGGTATAGCCAATAATGTATGAGAGGGACCTATTTTCTGGCTTGAAATAGGGCAGCTTCCTGTGTACCTAATTTTCTGAAATGGGCACAGAACAGTGTGGCAAATGGTATTTCCAACATGTTTCCTTTTTGTCGTGCAATGTCTGTCTATGCTAGAGCTATTCTGAGGCCGATTTGCTGCTGAGGTGGCACGATTAAAGAATTAACCGTTGTCCTAACTGTCCATCCTTCTTGCCTCCATCAAAAGCAATTAATGTGGATTATGTATATTTTGTAAGGGGAATGTCTTTCATTTCAATGCTTGGTGTGACTCCAGGGAGGATTAGGGAGCCCAACTGAATGAGATAATTTGCATAAATTAGGTCACATGCAACTAATAAATTTGCATTCAGATAGGGGTCTTTGTGATGAAGCAATGTCTTATGTAGCACTGGGCAAAAGAGCTGGTTCTATAGCTTTACTCCCTTGGTTCTTAGCTTTACTCCGCCTGAAAGCTTAGTGGTGTGTTCTGACACACATTTCCACTTTATTATTGCCCAGGGAGAGGGCATGCATTTTTTTCCCTGAAGTAGTTTATTAAAAAGCTTTTATCTTCTTTCCCCTCCCACACACCCATCTTGTAGAATCGGAATTATTCTAAAACTGGATCTATACCTGCAAGCATATGAGATGGGACACTTTTAAGGACGTGGGAAGATAGCTGCCTTTTACTAGGTCAGATGATGAACAGGAGAGGAGCTCTGCTGGATCAAGCCAGTGTCCCATCCTCACATCGGCCAATCAGATGCCTGAGGGGAAACCCTCATGCAAGGCCTGAACACAACAGCCCTCTGCCCACTTGAAGTGCTAAGCAACTGGGAATCAGGAGCACACAGCTTCTGACAGTGCAGGGAAAATGCAGCCAATGGCATAGCGTTGTTCACCAGCACCCGGGTGTGTGTGCATGCACATCCACACTGGCTGGTGGTGGGACATGGAAGGTGATCTTCACCCTCTGCACTCCCCAGTCTGCACTGACGGGCGGCCACTCATTCACATGGGGGATGGGGTGTGGAGGGTGATCTTTGCCTCTGTTCTTCAGCCCCCACTGCCACCAGGTGGGTGCTCAGCCACTGGGTGGGCCACAGAGGACATGTGATGGGGCTCTCTAGGGGGGCACCTGGTTTGTGCCCTGCCAGCTTGTGTGCCCAGGGCAACAGGTCCCCTACATCAACGCCTCAGGGAATCCTATCCCTCCCATGGTGGGATGCCAAGAAGCATGGGGGGAAAGAGTTCTTACCAAGTGTCTGACACTTTGTGACCCCATGGACCAGAGCACACCAGGCACTCCTGTCTTCCACTGCCTCCTGCAGTTGGGTCAAACTTATGTTAGTAGCTTCAAGAACACTGTCCAACCACCTCGTCCTCTGCCATCCCCTTCTCCTTGTCCCCTCAATCTTTCCCAACATCAGGGTCTTTTCCAGGGTGTCTTCTCTTCTCATGAGGTGGCCAAAGTATTGGAGCCTCAGCTTCAGGATCTGTCCTTCCAGTGAGCACTCAGGGCTGATTTCCTTAAGAATGAAGAGGTTTGATGTTCTTGCAGTCCATGAGACTCTCAAGAGTCTCCTCCAGCACCATAATTCAAAAAGAAGTAGATGTCTTACCAAGTAGTTTATTCAATATTCACAGAGAGAGACAAAGGAATGGGGCAGACATAGGCAAACTCAGCCCTTCAGATGTTTTGGGACTACAACTCCCATCATCCCTAGCTAATAGGACCAGGGGTCAGGGATGATGGGAACTGTAGTCCCGAAACATCTGGAGGGCTGTGTTTGCCTATGTCTGGAATGCGGTCTCTCTTAGATAATGGCGTTGCTCCAAGTAAAGTCCCACCCCCCCCAGTCCCTCCTATTTTATGTCACCCCTGTGCCAGCTGACCTGTGCTTTCTGCTTCTGAGCTTTCTGTTGTACGGCTCTCAAGGCATGCCTGTTTTTTTTTTGGGGGGGGGGGTTCAGGAATGCTTTCAAGAAAGACCGAGTCTGTTCGCTGTCTATCCCCTGGTGCTTCTTCTTCCCATTGCTCTCCCAAAATTTCCCAGCTTCTCCCCTCTGCAGCCTCTGAACTATGACCTACTGCAAACCACTGTTCTAAATCTATACTGTCCTCCTCTTCTCGGGAAGGTGTGGGGAGGGGGGGCGGTCCCCACCATTTCTCCTCAGTCCAGCCCCTGACACCCTGGCACCCCTTTCCCAGACTACGCCACTGAACATCCACAGTAGCGAGTAGCCTTCTCTTCCATGAATTTCTAGAACCCTCTTCTAAAGCCCTCTAAGTTAATTAAACTTCAGATTGGACAAAATATAAATAAAACCAGCAGCTTTGAAAATATGCATCATCAAAATAATAATAATAATAATACATGCCAAACATACAGAATTGGGTGGGCTTTCCTACAAAGAATGTCTTCTTTTAAGCAGGTGCCCAAAAGAAGTCTAGCGAAGGTGCCTGGAATGGAATGTGTATGCATATATCCTGCCTACGAGGCTTTATAAAAAGAAGAGGAAAAAGGGAACTGAAGGAGGGCAGATTTGAAAGTGAATCCTCAGAAGCTCTATGACTTTGTATGCATGGTGTTAATAGGGTGCTGATTGATTATAATACAGAAGTGGGCAGAATAGTCTCTTAAGACATCCTTCATTTGCTGAGGAAAGTCTTCAGGGAGAATTGTCACAGTTCCGGGGAGCTGTAGATCCTTGATTTATCCACTCCTTGAATTTTGCAGGCAGTGCATTCTTCTCAACAGCTTTTAATTAAAATAATGCTCAGGTCTGTTCAAGAGAGACCCTCAGGGTGTCTTTGCTTTGCCTTGGGCAGGCTTGACCTTCCAGGCAGATGAGGAAGCCATCCATGCTGGTACAATTCAAAGGGTGCTCACCATGCCAGTAGCAGTGTTTTGAGACTAGGGGTCTCCTGTATGGATCACTCCCTCTGTGAACTGAAAATCCACCCCAGGAATCACACAGGGCTCTGGGTGGGTTCACAATCAGTTCACAAATCTACTTTATTTGCACTTCCCAACTCATGAAGCAAAATGTAATATGGACCAATATTCACACGTTTGTGAATTTTGCAAAGTCAGATGACAAAGAGGCAAAATATCAACATGGTAAGAACATGATATTCACAAATGCAACCTGGTGACTGCTTTGTCCCAGAGTTGGCTTTGTTTCCTTGCAAAATGATAAGACCTTCATGTTAAACTCTGATTAAGTAATGGACTGCCCATTACCACACTTAAAAAAGTCAACTTCAGGGGGTGGGGGCAGAAATCTCAAATAAATAATCTAGATGCTGAATGAAGTCTGGATTCCTTGCAATAAGAAATCATGCCATCTTTAGGCACCAGAACATGGATGCCCTGCTATGAACTTGATACCATGTGTTAGGCCCACCTTGATACCATGTGTCAGACCCACCTGGACATCTGAAATGCTCCACAAGCTTCCTCTCAGGACCAGCTGAGTACTGAATGAGAACTCGGAGGAAGAGGAGGACCTTGTCACTAGTCCTAGCACCTAGTCTCACCACACAAAGCTCTAGACCCTCCAAGATGACCCCCAAGTCTATAGGAGCAGAGGGAATGACATGTCCAGGTGAAAGAAGTTGTGGTTAACAAGAGGCTCAGTTAAGAACCTAAGAAGAGCATTCTGGATCAGGCCAATGGTCCATCTAGTCCAGCATTCTGTTCTCACAGTGGTCAATCAGATGCCATTAGGAATCCCTCGAGAAGGACCCAAGCACAGGTGAACACTTCCCTTCTGTGGTTTCCAGCAACTGGCATTCAGAAGCATTACTGCTGCACTATTTGTGGGTTTTGTCACAATGGAAGCCAAACCCCACAGAACTCCGGATGTCTGATCAACATGCATTACAGCAGTAATTAACTTTGCTTCATTTCCTGCTCATTTCGCAGGTGATAGACCTGGGGCGTGTAGAGAATGTTTGTACACACAAAATGATCACATAAGCTACAAATTGTACTCTAAGCAGGCTACTGGATCCTATCTGCCAATGTATTGTCCATAGTGATGGCAGTAAGACCCAGCATAGAAATTAAAGCTATGTCTGCTTTGCAGAACTCTCCAAACTGTGTCTGGATTGAAATCTCCAGAGTGACAACAACAACAACAACAACAACAACAACAACAACAACAACAACGTTTTGTATTTTTTTAAAAAGCAATGATTTTATTGCCATCCATTTAAGCTGCCAAGCTTGGCTAAAACTGCCATATGAAAAACTCCATAGATCGTATCGGAGCTGGCATTAACACCTGGTATATTTGGGCATCCGCCAGGGCCCCATGGCATGTCACATCGCTGATGCCTGCCCTAAGCCTCCCCATACTTTAATTCCTTTGCACCCTGGTGCTCTGAGCAGCTGAGTTGAGCTGCTGTTCTAATTTCTTGCAATGTCCCTGACACAGCTTTGCTCTGGGGCATGATGAGAAATTAAAATGGTGGACCTCTGCCAACCAATGCTTCTATTGCCCACCTCCATGAGGAAGCTTGCCAGGGCTCACCGACCGAAAATGCCAATGCAATCACACTGATCATATCCAGAACCAAACACACACACACACACTGTAGAAAGGAAAAATATATTAATCAAAATAGGCCCGGAAGACTAAGCCAACTGCATATGTTCCAATTCTAGAATTAGAATTGGCACTGCTCAAACTCTCAGCACAGTGAAATAATGGAACAGAGGAAATCCTATCCCCCTTAAATTGAAATAGGGTGCTGAATGAGAACTGCATTACTGTACTCAGTTCCCTAGTTGCATACCCTCCAACATTTATCTGATGAATATAGGGGTGCCCTATTCAATTGTTATCACTATCATTATCATTATTATACTATTTACACGCTACCCATCAGACTGTTGGGATACTGCCAGGGAGATAAAGTCCATCATGGCCCCCAAGCCGGCTGCCGGACGATCCATCGATCTCCCGTAGGCACGCAGTATCAGCAATTAGCGACATGAGCTCCAGAAATAGCCTACCACATTCTAGAGCCGATGCACACTCTGTTAGCAGATAATGCACAGCCAAAGTCGCACTCAGGAGAGCATTATTTACAAGTTTAATTCAGCGTTGATCAGAACAAAGAAAAACATGACTGCCTGCTTCAGTGTCTACGACACAGAGAGAGCGAAAACAAAAGACAACATAAACTTCCTGTGAACAGGAAATGCACAGACTCTGTGACTCACAAAGCCTGCTCCCTTTTAAGGTGGAACGGAAATATCCTAACATCCTCCCCCTTTCCGTGTAACCTGTAGTACCTGTGGTTCAACCCAATTGCAACCTTTGTACGTAAACCTTAAGTTGTTCTCTGTTAACAACCTTAGACAACAGATCAGCAGGAATTTCATTTCCTGGCATGTAGGACACCTGAATGAGTCCTTTCTCAATACACTCTCTTGCACGATGTAACTTAATCTGCAAGTACTTGGTTCTTTGCTTGCAACTCTCTGAGTTCAGCAAAGCCAAACAGGATCTATTGTCTTGATACACTTGTATAGGACATTTCACAGAAACTCTGATGTCCTTAAACAGTTGCATCAACCATTCACAATCCATGAGTGAAAATGACAGAGCATTGAGTTCTGCTTCACAGGAACTTAGGCTCACTGTCGTCTGCTTCTTGCACACCCAGTCAAACAGACAGTGGTTGTACATGTAGCACACTCCAGAAGTGCTTGTACCATCCGTGGTGTCACTTCCAAAACTTGCATCTGCAAAGATTTCAAGACCTCCAGTCTTCTGACTGGTGAACCTCAGCCTGTAGTGCAAAGTCCCTTTTAAATAGCGGGCTATGGGCTTCAGAGCTTTCCAATCCTGAACAGTAGGATTGTTAGCATGTCTGCTAAGCAGGTTAGTGCTTACAGCAATGTCAGGTCTTGAGCATCTAGCAATGAAATTCAACTTGCCTAGAATGCATCTGTATGACAATGTTTTTGACCCTTCTCGACAAATCAGCCCCTTTTCCATAGTCCACACTAAACTCCATGTGGTATTTAAAAACATGTTTCAAAGTCCCTCCAAAATTAAGAGCCCCCACAACCCCAAACATCTCACGGCCGATTGCCAGACTTGAAAAGTCCAAACATCCCTGCATGGGAGGGTCTATCCAACCCCCCATTTCCAAACCAAACCAAACTTTATCTTTCCAAATCTGGCTTTTTCCAAGATCAATCATTAGTAATTGTTTTAGTCATGCTATATCAATCATTAGTTATAATTTAATTAGGAGGTTTCATGCCTGTCTAGTTCTGTGCTCCCTTTCCCAGCCTTTAATCTATTGGTGATTAATGCCTATATGTAACCCTTGCCTTGTACTTGTGTTAACCAATCAGCAACAAGTTGCTTTGTGTTTGTATCAACCAATCAGCAACGAGCGCACCTGTGGCAACGTTGTAATATTCAATAAAAGAGTCTTCTCGGGGCTTGCTCCAGAGATGCCTCCCATATGACACTTGCTACTTGTCTGTCGTGATTTCAACCCAACAGTCAATATTTGTTCCTTTAAAATGCGAAGGGGAACAATGGAATCACTATGTTTCTCTTCTTTTAACTATCTGTCAAAAATGTTTGTCTCTGGTCAATGAGCTTCCCAAAGAACGTCAGTCCTGACACCCCGCTCCAGGATCAAGACGGTGGATAGTTACTTTGCTTTACACTCTCTTCTGCAGGTTTAAACAGTTCGGAAAAAATCCCCCCTCTTCTCCTGCTTCCGAAGGGGGTTCAACAATTTTAAATGATGAAAGTTAATCCTTAATAAGCGGTTTTCTGAACTCTAGTTTGCCATGTCTTTGCTTTAATCTATCTACAAAGAAACGGAAGGCTGACTTCCTGTTTAGACCTTCCCGTTTCAGTGCCAAATTGAAATAAACTTTTAAGTCCAATTTTCCTTTCTACTCGCCAATCATTATTTAGAGTCCAATTGTCCGAAATTTAAGTACTCACGGGTGATTGTTTTAGAAGCCAAATTGTCCCAGGAAAAAGGCAGCGCTCTCCGGCAACGGCTGTGCGGCTTTGCTCCACGGAAGAAGCAGTTGACTCTCAGCACCGCGCCACTTCCCCCTCTTCGCTCCAGAGCCCGTTAGTGGGTTCCTTTGCGGGTTGGGGGGGCGCTAAAGGTGCCCGCCGAGTCCCATGGTCACAGGCTTCATCCGCCTGTGATTTTTGAAAGGGTCCCCGCTTCGCCGTAGCGGAAAAGACCCGTTTCCCGTGGAGCTGGTCCCTCCAGATCAGAGGGAGTCCGCCATTACCGATGGCGCCACCCCGGAAGTCTCCTGTGTGGTAAGACTCTAAACCATGGGGGGCTACTGCTCCTTCTGGTCCTCTTCCTCTTTGAAGTTTAATGGAATGTAGAAAGTTATCTCATATTGAGTCTAACACATTGTATCATCTAGCTCAAGACTGTCTACACAGACAGGCAGCTCCAGGATTTCTGTCAGAGTACTCTCTTATCCAGGGCCGGATTTAGGTTTGATGAGGCCCTAAGCTACTGAAGGTAATGGGGCCATTTATATGTCCAGCTGTCCTTTGTCAACAACAAATTGTCACTGTTTTGTTGCGTTGAATATATGCTATATGGTAATTTATGGACCTAATAGGTCCATACACAACACAAAACACTCTTGCTGTATGTAGGTTTTATTTTATTTGCTTTTTATCTTATATTTTGGAAATGTACATCCAGGTTTTTTTCCCCTTTAAATTTTTTTGGGGTCCCCAAGAGTGTGGGGCCCTAAGTTATAGCTTGTTCAGTTTATACATAAATCCAGCACTGCTCCCATCCTTACAATTTCCAGAGCTCCCTGGGTTGTGTGTTAAGCCACTCTGAGAATTGTAACTCCGGGAGGGAAATAAGGGTCTCCTAACAACTCTCAGCACCCTTAACAAACTACACTTCCTGAAATTCTCTGAGGAGAGCCATGACTGTTTAAAGTGGCTTTAAATAGTGCTTTAGATGTGTTGTGCAAATGTGGCCTCAGCTGCAAGACTGAGAATCTCACAGGAAGATTAAATGGTCTGCATTGACTCTCAACATCCCATGCAGAGACGGAAAAGAATGAATTCTCCTAACAACACAGCAGTACAGTGGTACCTTGGTTTGCATACGTCTTGGTTTACATACGTTTTGGATTACAAACATGTTAAACCAGGAAGTGAGTGTCCTGGTTTGCAACCTTTTTTTGGATTACAACCCTTTTTTTTTTCTTTTTTGGGATTACAAACAATTTGGGGGGGGGGGAGGCCCCATTGGTGAAAGCGTGCCTTGGGTTACAACCTGTTTTGGTTTACAAACGGACCTCCGGAACGGATTATGGTTGTAAACCAAGGTACCACTGTATTGACTTTTGCCAGCAGCAACACTTGCCGTTCCTTCTTGAGAGCTCACAGCAGGCTGAGTGGGAAACCTCCAGGGCAACGCTGGACAGGGCAGGAGCCAGACATAAGTACTGATGCCGCTCTGAGGTTTCATGATCGACTGCTTGCCCTATCCCCTGTACGCTCTTGGGGTGCAGCTTGTTAGAAGTGACATAAAAGAGAAATCTTAAGCATCAAAATATACAGGGCCATAAATCATGCAAGACACTTACATTGCATGTTTCTTTTCCCCTTGCAAACTATAAGCATGAGTATATATTCCGTTTTCTGTCTTCTTAAAAATGGGGGCCCATCTGCACTGTACCTTTAAAGCAGTATTGCACTGCATCATACTCTAAAACATTTCTCCAATGAAAATAAGGTAAAGGTACCCCTGACAGTTAAGTCCAGTTGTGAATAATTCTGGGGCTGCGGTGCTCATCTCACTCTACAGGCCAAGGGACCCGGCGTTTGTCTGCTTCCGCAGACAGTTTTTCCGGGTCATGTGGCCAGCATGACTAAGCGGCTTCTGGCAAAGCCAGAGCAGTGCACGAAAACGCCATTTACCTTCCCGCTGGAGTGGTACCTATTTATCTACTTGCACTGCGTACTTTGGAACTGCTAGGTTGGCAGGAGCTGGGACCAAGCAACGGGAGCTCACCCTGTCACAGGGCCTCGAACCGCCAACCTTCCGATCAGCAAGTCCAAGTGGCACAGTGGTTTAAACCACAGTGCCACCCACGTCCCAATGAAAATATAGGGACATCCTATTCAATAATAATAATAAATAATATTTTTATACCCACCCATCTGACTGGGTTGTCACTTTGGGCGACTTCCAACATGTATAAAAACATAATAAAACATTAAACATTAAAAAACCAACTTTCCTACACAGGGCAGCCTTAAGATGTCTTCTAAAGGTTGTATAGTTACATATCGCCTTTGCTCAGGGGTTGCATAACTCCATACCCTCCAACATGTTTCAGATGAAAACAGGGATGTCCTAGGGGAAAATGGGACATTCCAGGATCAAATCAGAAACTGGGACGGCTTCTGTAAATATGGGACTGTCCCTGGAAAAGAGGGACACTTGGAGGGTCTGCTACATTACATAGCTAAGGCATAATCCCCCAAAGAATTATGGGAAATGCAGTTTAAGGGTTCTGAGACTTGAAGACCCCTATTCTCCTCCCAAAGCAACAATTCCCAGAGTGGTTTTACAATCAATCTGTCTTCCCATGGAACTCTGGGAGCTAGCCTATTGTTGAAAGGTAAGTTGTAAATTAATAGCTCTTCTCACCACTGGCATGGAGCCCCAGAAAAGATGCTTTGACCCTTGTTGGGTCACCCAATGGGGCAGCTGCTAAGAGAACCATGTTTAGGCCTGGTCACTCCAGAGAAGCACCATCCATGTCCACGAAGTCAAACAGGGGTTGAGGAAAGTGGATTTAACCGAGTCTTAATTTCTCTTTCTTGTAATAAGTGCAGAAAATCTCTCTTCGAAGGCAAAACCTTCCAGGTTTCAATTAGCTCCCATCACCCCATGTAGTTAAATGACGCTCTTTCATATCTTCCGAGCCATAAATGTAAGGTATGATTCACAGTTATTACACAGGACTGTAAAGGTAAAGGGACCCCTGACCGTTAGGTTCAGTAGCAGACAACTCTGGAGTTGCGGCGCTCATCTCGCTTTACTGGCCGAGGGAGCCAGTGTACAGCTTCTGGGCATGTGGCCAGCATGACTAAGCCACTTCTGGTGAACCAGAGCATCGCAAGGAAATGCCGTTTACCTTCCCGCTGGAGTGGTACCTATTTATCCACTTGGACTTTTACGTGCTTTCGAACTGCTAGGTTGGCAGGAGCAGGGACCGAACAACGGGAGCTCACCCCGTTGTGGGGATTCAAACTGCCAACCTTCTGATCAGCAAGCCCAAGAGGCCCAGTGGTTTAGACCACAGCGCCACTCGCATCCCATACACTTGATTGTATGTAGATCCTAATCAGAACAATATTGGGCCAAACTTCCTTGAGAACCATAGGAGCTGAAGTTTTGCAAAGTCATCCAGAAGGGATGTTCCACTTCACCAATTGTTTCACAAGAGAAACCCACTATGGAAGATTTTCCTTTGCTTTTGAGTCCTGGTGTTTGTACCTGGCCTCATTAAGAGAAGCTAGCTACACTCCAAGTACTTTTACAAACCACTTAATCCAACAACAACACTTGACACAAGGGATCTCGCTTTAGGGATTCTTTTGTGACCCAGTAAACAAACCAATCTTAGCTAATACTAACAAAAGAAAGATGTTTAAGAAACAAATAAGTTCATTACCTATTTTATTTCTCCCTTAGTATTTATTAAGAGTCTCTCCCCTCCCATCACCACCAATCTCTCAGAATTGCTTTCCTCTTTCTTTACATCCAATTCTAAAAGTTTACATCTGTATTTATGGGACGCGGGTGGCGCTGTGGTCTAAACCACAGAGCATCTTGGGCTTGCCGATCAGAAGGTCAGCAGTTTGAATCCCTGAGACGGAGTGAGCTCCCGTTGTTCGGTCCCTGCTCCTGCCCACCTAGCAGTTCGAAAGCACATCAAGTGCAATTAGATAAATAGGTCCTGCTCCGGCGGGAAGGTAAACGGTGTTTCTGTGTGCTGCTCTGGTTTGCCAGAAGCAGCTTAGTCATGCTGACCACATGACCCGGAATCTGTCTGCGGACAAACGCCGGCTCCCTCGACCTATAGGGCGAGATAAGAGTGCAACCCCAGAGTCGTCAGCGACTGGACCTAATGGTCAGGAGTACCTTTACCTTTATCTTTACATCTGTATTTATGACGTTTTAAATGATAAGATCTAAAAATACAACTGCAATCTTGGGTGCTGGTGCTCCCCCCACCCAACATGTTCTAAAGAGACCATCCAGGGATTCCATTTAGAGCAAGGTTACCAGATTTTTTTCAATGCATCTGGGGACACTTTTCAACTTCAATGTATTTTATATGGGGACTGATTTGTAAATCCGGGGACTGTCCCCAGGAAATGGGGAGCTCTGGCAACCTTAATTTAGAGAGGGTGGGAACATTCCCACACCCTGGGATTTTTGGAACACATGGGTCTCTGCTTATTAGGAGGTTTAATCACTAAAACAAAACAAAACCCCAAACCCCACTTGTTTCTTCTGTAATTTAATTCTTTTCTTTATGTATTACAAATAATATTTCATTCCATGTTTTGTTCTGAAGACACACACACAATTGACATGTCCAAGAAGAACCATTATGAGATTTTGGATATAATAGCCAACTTTCATCATGGGAAACATTATGGAAAGAGGAAATAAAATTTACTGAATGCTGTTCGTTGAAAGAAAATTATATGAAAATGATGTATCGTTGGTATCTAACTTAAGAAAATGTATAAAACAAGTTCAAATCAGTGTTGGAAATGTAAAGGGAAGGAGGGTACTTTTTACCGTATGTGGTGGATATGTGCACTGGTAAAAGCATTCTGGGAAATGATATATAATGAATTAAAGAAAATGTTTAAAAATACACTTGTTAAAAAAACCAGAAGCTTTTCTGTTAGGTATAATAGGTAAAGACATACCAAAAGAGGATAAAAGACTTTTCATGTACGCAACAACGGCAGCAAGAATGCTACTACCCCAGAGATAGAAGGAACAAAAGAAGACTGGCAGACAAAACTGATGGAATATGCAGAGATGGCGAAACCGATGGGGAAGATCAGAAACCAGGAAGATCAAGTATTTTAAAAAGACTGGAGTAAATTCTTAATTTATTTGAAAGACCACTGCAAACAGTTAAAATCACTGGCAGGGATGTAATGACACTTGTAATGTGGAATTAACTATGGCAGTTATGGATATACCTGTACAGGTGAGTCCTTAAAATTTCCAGAGTTCCCTGTGGAGATTTGACTCCTGGCCTGTCCTCTCCAATTCCTCCCTCCATGCTTTAGCTTTTAAAGTTTAGAATGTCCTTCCTCCTATATTGAAATTACTGTTCTACGTTTCTTACCTTTTTTCCCCTTTGTTTTGTTTTCTGAACATTGCCAAGCCTTGGCAGGCTTTTTCATTAAACAACAAACGGATCATACGATGGAAATCTCAGTATATCATTATCAGATACCAGGAATCATTTTCTCTGTGTAATTCATGCATCTGTGTACATAGACATAAATAATCCATTCTGTTACTCCACAGAGGACTTCACTCGGATCTTGCCTTGGGCCAAAAGTGAAGAGTGGGAGAGTGAGATTAATACAGGAGCCCATCATCGCAATGTTTAGAAATGCTGCTCAGACTTCAGCATAGCTGATTTTTATTTTATTTTATTGAAGGGGGGGGGGTCATTGTTGCCGGAATCTAGATGATGATGCAGGTAGAAGGGAAGGGAAGGTGTCTTTTCTTTCTTTCTTTCTTTCTTTCTTTCTTTCTTTCTTTCTTTCTTATAAAAAATGAAAATTCCACTGCTTGCTTTGAAGACCTATTTCCAACATGAAAGCATGCCATGCGAAAAATGGCCAGCCAAGCTGGAAATGAGCTGGCATGCTTTGAACATTTGCAAATATCCAAGCCACTAGGGATCACAGGAAGCTGTTTTATACTGCATCGGGTCATAGGTCACTCCAGCTCTGTCTCCTCTGACTGGCAGCACCTCTCAGGGGTTTCAGAAAGAGGTCTCTCCCAGCCCAACCTAGAGATGTTGAGGGTTGACCCTGGGTTCTTCTGCATACAAGGCAGAAGTTCTGCCACTGAGCCACAGCCCTTCCCATGATGATGATGATGATGATGATGATGATGACCTATCTGTGTGAGCTGTGCTGCCTTGCCCAACATATATCACCTGCAGAATGCTTGCTCTCTTTGCCCATTTTCTGAAAAGACCCAGAATTGATGGGTGGAACAAGTAACAATAGCAATTAATCCTAGTTTTACTCTCAACATGATTTCCCCCCTGCTTCGTGGCAGGCACTGGAAATAGGTGGTGTGGTCTACTGGTTAGAGTGCTGTACTTTGTGGACATTCAGACTTCAGCTATGAAGCCCACTGTGTGCTCATGTCCCCAACACTAGTTATTGTGTAGACAGACGGATTAACTGAACGTATGACTTACATTGTGTTTTCTAGGTGGTACAGAAAAGTCAAAGCACAAGTTCAATTTTCAACACAGCCATGAAGTTTACTGGGTGACACTGAGCCAATCTCTCTCTCGCTCTCTCTTTCAGTCTAACCTACCTTGCAGGGCTGATGTGAGAATAAGAAATAGGAGAAAGGACCTTTGTATACAGTGGTACCTCGGGTTACAGACACTTCAGGTTACAGACTCCGCTAACCCAGAAATAGTACCTCAGGTTAAGAAATTTGCTTCAGGATGAGAACAGAAATCGTGCAGCGGCGGCGTGGCAGCAGCGGGAGGCCCCATTAGCTAAAGTGGTGCTTCAGGTTAAGAACAGTTTCAGGTTAAGTACGGACCTCCGGAACGAATTAAGTACTTAACCCGAGGTACCACTGTACTACCTTGCGCCCCCTAGAGGACTAAATGAGTAACGACAGTGAGTTTTTCCTTTTGTCCTAGAATATGCTGTGAATATGAATATTCCACTTAGCTATACAGGAGCCATAGCTCAATGTTAGAGCAACAACCTTGCATGCAGAAGGTATCACAGGTTCAATCCCCGGCATCTCCAAGTTGGGCTGGGAATGCTCCTTGCTTGCAACCCTGGAGAGCCACTGCCAGTCAGTGTAGACAATACTGAGTTAGACAGACCCACGTTCTGACTCAGTAAAAGGCAGATTCTTTTGTTCCTATGCTTCTTGCATTTGCATATTCCTTTTTAAAACTCCCACCGACCATGACATTAACAATGGATCTTGAGGCTGAAGACAAAATAACGCGTGTTGAACAGTTTCTTAGCAGCAAGGAAAGGTGTTGGCAGCCTCAATGAGCTGCAGAGGTTATTGTCTTCCAGGGCTCAGAAATCTGAATGCACAGAGCTTATAGGCAAACAACTGAAAGCTGAACTCTGGGGCTCTCGCAGTTTGTGCAGAAAAGCTTGCATTTCATTCTAAGCACCCTCCCGCCTCCTGTTTCCCCATAAGCCACAATTTCTGTCTGGTAGTCAAATCCTTGCACAGTCAGACAGCCTCTGTGGGCTTTAGAAGTTCATTAATTAGCATCTTTTTTAAATGCTTGGATAATATTCTCCTATTCCGAGCCATTTCCCCAAGTCCTAATTTTAATAAAGCTGGTGCTTATGAACATTTCAATATTAAAGCCCTTGGTTACTGGCAGACGGAAGATGCATTTTAAAAGACAGAAGATCAAGGAGGACTTAAACAGCTAGTAGAACTCCTCCCTCTATTTCCCTCCCTCCTTTGCCCTGGGATCCATGATACTTTTCCGATAAAATATTGTCTTAAGAGGCAGCTGCTCTTGTGTGAATGTGTCTAGCTTGGAATCAGGATAAAATAGGCAGCCATGCTTGGAAAAGTGGCCTTGGGAATAAGAGAGAATTATTTGTTGTTTAGTCGTATCCGACTCTTCGTGACCCCATGGACCAGAGCACGCCAGGCACTCCTGTCTTCAGAGAGACTTATGCGAAAGTTAATTGAAAGCAGTATTCCCCAAACTACCAGCTGAGGCAGGTGATTAGCTGTGGGAGGAGCTTATCAGAGCTTGCAGGGCAGCAGCAGTTTGATCCATGTTTTAGATTTAGGGGAGCTAGTCTCAAACGTTTGTTGGAGGAGACCTAGGTTTTTTTCGTGGGGGGAGTTATTTTTCCTGTCTTCACGCTTTTTATGATGGAGGACCGCTGTAGCCACCCCCAACGACACTTTCTCAAGATGGAGGGGGAGGGAACAGCTGCAGTCGCCTGCGGTTCCTGCGCAATGTTTGCCATCTTGCCAAAGGTTGCAGGCAGCTTTACCTGCAGCAATTGCATGTCGATTGCCCTCTTAAAAGACAAAGTCCAGCAGCTGGAGGAACGTGTAGCTACGCTCCAAAGAATTAGAGAGCTGGAGCTCTTCTTGGAAGCAACAGAGCACACCGTCTCCACCAAGGAGGAGATAGGGGACTCCCCTGAGAAGGACGCTAGATCACCAACACAGGAGCCAGATATATGGAGAAACGTGACTCAAAGAAGTAGGAGGCCCAGGGTTCGCTCTGATTGTTTAGAAATACACAATCGCTTTGAGGTCCTCTCCCCTAGCATGGAAGACGAAGAGCAGACTCCTTTTGAGGATCTCTCCCTCATTACAGTCGATCAGGTATATGAAGACGAGCAGCAAAGTCAGTCCTCAGGGAATGTGCAGGCGACCTTGGAGCGGACAGCTCACGGAAGAACCCCGACCAAACCTAAGAGGAGGTGTGTAGTGGTGATAGGGGATTCCCTACTGAGGGGAACAGAAGCAGTGATCTGTGGGCCTGACAAGATGTCTCGGGAAGTGTGCTGTCTCCCCGGGGCTAAGATCCAAGATGTAACTGAACGACTGCAAGGAATCATAAAACCCACTGACAAATACCCCTTCCTCTTGGTTCATGTGGGAACCAATGACACTGCAAGCAATAGCCTCCAGAAGATCAAAAGAGACTACGAGGCTCTGGGCAGGAAATTGAAGCAATTAAATGCACAAATTGTCATCTCATCTGTCCTCCCAGTTGAACGACGTGGCCCAGGGAGAGAGGGGAAAATAGTGGAAGTGAACAGCTGGCTTCGCAAATGGTGTAAACAGGAACGGTTTGGATTCTTAGATCACGGACTGCAGTTTCTTGAAGATGGACTTCTGGCAAGCGATGGGCTGCACCTCACAACGGTTGGGAGAAATGTTTTTGCCAAAAATCTCAGAAACCTCATCAGGAGGGCTTTAAACTGACTAATGTGGGGGAGGGAGACAGTGCTCCTGAAGGTAGGAGTCTATCAATTGATGAAGATGATCATCCAAATGTCATAGACCAAATGGAGCAAACAGCACGCAGACCTAGTGGTGGGAGGAAAAAATCCTTAAATAAGAGTCACGGGGGAATGATTAATGGGCTTCAATGTCTGTACACTAATGCGCAAAGCATGGGAAATAAACAAGATGAGCTTGAGCTCTTGGTACAGCAAACTAAATATGACATAATAGGTGTTGTGTATTGAGTCAAAGGATTTTATATCTGTATTATTATTGTCTGTATTTGCATTAGGGTAAAGTAACTGCCTTTTGGTTCCAGAGGGTACAGCTACTATTGGTTCATTTAAGCTGCTGTATTTGGATCCTCTGTCTTATTGGTTCCCTCCAAAAGGCAGGACTGTGATTGCCTGATATTGTTCCCTCCAAAATGTATCCTTTCTTGCTAGTTCCCTGTCCCTATAAATGTAGCTTTCCTCTCCCCAGTCTTCAGTCTTGTGCTTTAATAAAGAAGTGTTACTAGAGAACTGTCTCCAGCATGTTATATCAAGAGAGCTGAAATCACAAACCCCACGTCACAACAACTGGCGACGAGGATGGGATCCGGAATGCTGAGGAGCGGTTAAACGCAGCCCTGCCTCAGAGTCCGGATTGCAGCTAAGAACAAGACTCACTGACCAGCTGAGAAGACGACCCTGCCACAGGACAATGGAGAGTCCAAGGGTATTGGAGCCCTTCCAGCCATCAGAGCCCGACACGTGGGAAGACTACGTCGAACGCTTCGAGTTCTTCGCAGAGGCTCAAGGGATCACCGATGCCAGCAAAAGACGGGCCACATTCCTGAGCTACTGTGGGCCTGAGACCTTCAAGCTGGACAAGGCATTGCTTGCTCCAGCGAAGCTAAGTGAGACATCTCTCAAAGATATTCTTGCCTGCCTAACAAGCCACTTGGCGCCTACTGAGACCAAGATGGCTCGGCGGATGGAGTTTCATAAGAGGCAGCAGCATGCTGGGGAGTCTGTATCTGCATTTCTGGCTGAACTGCGGAAGCTCGCTCAGCATTGCGACTTCCAAAATCTGGAAGAGACTCTCCTGGATCGGTTTATCGGTGGTCTGAGCAGCAAGAAGGCCAGAAGACGCATCGTGGCTAAAGAAGAGGTTACCCTTGCTTCAGCCTTGAAGGAGGCCACCGCCACGGAGAATTATGAAAGAGAGGAGCTTGATGCCAGTCGCAAGGCCCCTAAGCCACAGATAGAAGTTGCGCATGCCATGGACGAGCTAGAGGCTACTCCGAGCCAGAGCCCAGTCCGTGGGGTCGAGTCAGTGAGTCAGGCCTGCACAGTGCACAAAGATCACTGAGGCAGGTGCCCAGGTTGTGGCGGAAACCATGAGCGGAAGAGTTGTCGTTTCCGGGATGCTATGTGCCGGACGTGCGGGAAGACAGGTCACATCGCCAGAGTCTGTAGATCGGCGGCGTTGGGAGCGACAGGAGCACCTAGACCGGAGCATCGCAGACCGCCCGCAGCAACCCATTTTCTAAAGGACTGCCACTACGTTACGGAGATCAACGGGAGGGTCGTGCAGTTCCCAGCACAAGGCAAGGCACACGTCAAGGTGAAGATTGAGGGTCAGCAGTGCAACATGGAGGTGGACTCCGGATCTGGATTCACTATCGTGTCGGACCAGACCGCGAGGACATTCTTCCCCAGGGGTAAGTTGCCCCCTCTGGAACCCTTCCCGGCAACCTTGCAGTCATACTCAGCGGGCCGCATCCATGTTATGGGAATGTGTGCCGTGAGAGTACAGTTCCGGGACAAACAGGCTGTACTCAAACTGGTGATTGCGAAGGGCAGTCGCCCCAGTCTCCTGGGCACTGACTGGTTCCCCGCCCTGGGACTGAGTATATCAGGGCTTAATTCAATCCAAACCTGCCCTGAGATGAGCGAGGCATTATGCAAAGAATTTGCTGGTCTCTTTAATGGAAAACTGGGTTGTTATAAAGGGCCCCCAGTTGACTTCGAGTTGGACCTTGGGGTGGCCCCAATCCGACTCAAACCAAGGCGAGTGCCATTTGCACTGCAACCCAAGATCGAAGCAGAGCTGGATAAATTGGTCAAGCAGGGAGTTCTCTCACCCGTGGACTCTGCTAAGTGGGAGACTCCAATCGTCACGCCCCTTAAAGCAAATGGGGAAGTCAGGATCTGTGCAGATTACAAATGTACTATCAATAAGGCACTCAGGGGAAACTCATACCCCATTCCAGTCGTATCACATCTGTTGGCTAAACTGGCTGGGGGCAAGGTGTTCGCCAAAATTGACCTGGCACAAGCTTACCAACAGCTGCCAGTAACCCCACAATCAGCGGAAGCACAGACTATTGTCACACATAAAGGGGCGTTCAGAGTTAACAGATTACAGTTTGGAGTTTGTGTGGCCCCAGGGATTTTTCAAGGGCTCATGGAACACCTGTTAAGAGGTCTGCCGGGGGTCTTGCCATTTTTTGATGACGTTTTGATTGCTGGAAAAGACCCACAGGAACTGGTTGCGCGTGTTCGTGCAGTGTTGCTCAAGTTCAAGGAGGTGGGGTTGCAACTGAAAAAGGAAAAATGCAGTTTTGGGGTGCCAACTGTGGATTTCTTGGGGTTTAAAATTGATGCATCAGGCATCCACCCCACAGATGCTAAGATTAAGGCCATCATCGAGGCGCCACGACCACAGAACAAGACGGAGTTGCAGTCATTCCTGGGACTTATTAACTTTTATCATTCGTTCTTACCCCAGAAAGCTTCGGTAGCTGAACCATTACATAGACTGTTGCAGAAAAAGACTGTGTGGCGATGGGGGCAGGGGCAGCAGAAGGCTTTTGACTCCTTGCGAGGAATGCTGAGTAGCAGGAGTGTCCTTGCTCATTATGACGAGTCAAAGCCTCTGGTCCTGGCATGTGATGCCTCTCAATACGGCCTGGGGGCGGTGCTAAGTCATAGGGAACCGGATGGGTCGGAAAAGCCCATCTCTTTCTATTCCCGTACGTTGTCGCCCACGGAGCGCAACTATGCTCAAATTGACAAAGAGGCGCTTGCAATTGTGGCAGGAATCAAAAAGTTCCATGATTATGTGTACGGTCGCCATTTCTACATTGAAACGGACCACAAGCCACTGTTAGGGTTGTTCAACCCGAACAAACAAACGCCACAAATTCTCTCCCCCAGAATGTTACATTGGTCTATATTCCTGAACGGGTTCCAGTACACCTTGACCCATGTGCCGGGGAAACGGTTGTGCCACGCGGATGCGCTGAGTCGATTGCCCCTTCCTGGCGGGAGCACTGAGGATCCTGCTCCAGCGGAGCACATAATGATGCTGGAAACACTTCCGGGGGCTCCTGTAACGGCTACTGATATAGCTGAGAAAACGAGGAAAGATGCTGTTCTCTCCCGTGTGCTCACTTGGGTGGGGAGGGGGTGGCCAGGTGGTCCACTTGAAGACAAATTCAGGCCTTATGCGACTAGGCAGCACGAGTTGTCCATGCATAAGGGTTGTCTCCTGTGGGGAGATAGGGTCATCATTCCAGCACCACTGAGAAACAGGGTTCTTGAGACGCTTCACATGGGACACCCGGGAATGGTCAGGATGAAGTCGCTAGCCCGATGTTATGTGTGGTGGCCTGGAATGGACCAGAACATAGAACAATGGGTACGAACATGCAAGGCATGCCAAGAGGTGCGGCCAGAAGTGGCCAGAGCACCAGTCCACTGGTGGGAGCAGTCCAGATCTCCCTGGAGCCGGCTGCACTTAGATTTTGCTGGGCCATTCCAAGGAAAGGTCTTTTTGGTTATCGTTGATGCATATTCCAAATGGTTAGAAGTGGCGATGGTCCCTAGCATGGCATCAGCTGCCGTCATCAAGGTGTTGAGGCAGCTGTTTGCAACCCACGGGTTACCTGAGACCATTGTATCTGATAATGGGGCAGCTTTTGTATCCCAAGAATTCAGGGCATTCTTGGCTGATAACTTCATAAGAGGGGTAACATCCGCACCCTTTCACCCATCCTCCAATGGGCAGGCTGAGCGCATGGTAAGAACAGCCAAAGAATCCATTGCGCGCTTAATGGAGGGTAACTGGTCAGCTCGCATCGCGCGAATGTTATTTTTGCAGCATGCGACGCCGTGTACCGCAACGGGCAAGTCGCCAGCTGAGCTGCTCTGGGGTAGGAGACTGGTAACGGTGCTGGATTATGTCCACCCGGATAAAATGCCAAACCATAATTCAAGAGCAACCCCCCAGGCTGAGACTGACACAACAAGGTATCTCGCCCCTGAAGATCTGGTCTGGGTGAGGAACTATTCACGAGGTTCGCGGTGGGTGGCTGGTGTGGTCACCCGGGCTAGTGGACCTGTGTCCTATTATGTGACCTTGGAAAATGGGCAAGTGTGGAAGAGACATATAGATCAGCTGAGGCGCCGGGCGCTCAGCAGGGAGGAGCCAGATAATTCATCCCAGGCTAACGACGCAGAGCCGCAAGACCAGAGTGAAAATGGCCCAAAGGTGCAATCACCAGGGGCGTTAACAAATGAACCAGGGTCTGCTAGTCCTCACGATGATGAGGTACAGATAGGGGACCCTGAGATGTCGGGGACTCCATCTGTTCCTGACGAAACCCCTAGAGCAGCCCCTCTACCACAGGTAACACCCAATCCAGAACCTGCAACACCTGTTGTCAGGAGATCAAGTAGAAGTTGTAGGCCCCCACAGTACCTGAGAGATTACGTCTGCTGTGCTCACTAGGGGGGAAGGGGTGTTGTGTATTGAGTCAAAGGATTTTATATCTGTATTATTATTGTCTGTATTTGCATTAGGGTAAAGTAACTGCCTTTTGGTTCCAGAGGGTACAGCTACTATTGGTTCATTTAAGCTGCTGTATTTGGATCCTCTGTCTTATTGGTTCCCTCCAAAAGGCAGGACTGTGATTGCCTGATATTGTTCCCTCCAAAATGTATCCTTTCTTGCTAGTTCCCTGTCCCTATAAATGTAGCTTTCCTCTCCCCAGTCTTCAGTCTTGTGCTTTAATAAAGAAGTGTTACTAGAGAACTGTCTCCAGCATGTTATATCAGGAGAGCTGAAATCACAAACCCCATGTCACAACAATAGGCATCACTGAAACCTGGTGGGATAAGTCCCACGATTGGAATGTAATAATGGGGGGATACAATCTATTTCAGAGAAACAGACCAGACAAGAAAGGAGGAGGAGTGGCGTTATATGTCAGGGATGTGTATACCTGTGAAGAGATCCAAGATTTAGAACCTCAAAGCCAAAGTGAGAGCATTTGGGTCAAAATTAAGGGAGAGAAGAATAACAGTGACCTCATTGTGGGAGTTTACTATAGATCCCCAAGCCAAACGGAGGACATAGATGATGCCTTCCTGGAATAGATGGCCAAGCATGCAAAAGGAAGGGAGATAGTAGTAATGGGGGACTTCAATTACTCGGATATTTGTTGGATGTCAAACTCAGCCAAGAGCATAAGGTCAAACAGATTCCTCACTGGCCTTGCAGACAACTTCATTGTCCAGAAAGTGGGAGAAGCAACAAGAGGAACAGCCATTTTAGATCTGGTCCTAACCAATGTTGATGACCTGGTTAGTGGGGTAGAAGTGGAAGGATCATTAGGCGCGAGTGATCATGCTCTTCTGAAGTTTACTATACAGCGGAAAGGAGCAGCCAAGCATACTAGGACTCAATTTCTTGACTTTAAGAAAGCTGACTTCATAAAACTTAGGGAAGTGCTGGGTGAGATCCCATGGACAGTAATACTAAAAGGAAAGGGAGTTCATGATGGCTGGGAAATTGTTAAGAGGGAGATAGTAAAAGCACAACGTCAGGCAATACCAATGAGACAGAAACATGGAAGGTGCCTAAAGAAGCCAGGGTGGCTATCTAAAGAACTTTTAACTGAGTTAAGATTAAAAAAGGATGTGTACAAAAAATGGAAAAGGGGGGAAACCACCAAAGAGGAATTCAAACAAATAGCCAGCACGTGTAGACACAAAGTCAGAAAAGCTAAAGCACAGAATGAACTCAGGCTTGCTAGAGAGGTTAAAAGCAACAAAAAAGGCTTTTATGGGTATGTCCGTAGCAAAAGGGAGAACAAAGAAACAGTGGGGTCACTCAGAGGAGAAGATGGTGAAATGCAAACAGGGGACACAGAAAGAGCTGAACTCCTCAATGCCTTCTTTGCCTCAGTCTTCTCCGATAAAGAAAACAATGCCCGACCTGAAGAATTTGGAGCAAATGATTCAGCAAAGGAAACACAGCCCAGAATAACTAAGGAGATAGTACAAGAATACTTGGCTAGTTTAGATGTATTCAAGTCTCCAGGGCCAGATGAACTGCATCCAAGAGTATTAAAAGAACTGGCAGATGTGATCTCAGAACCACTGGCAGTCATCTTTGAGAATTCCTGGAGAACAGGCGAAGTCCCGGCAGACTGGAGGAGGGCAAATGTTGTTCCTATTTTCAAAAAGGGGAAAAGAGAGGACCCAAATAATTACCGCCCAGTCAGTCTGACATCAATACCAGGGAAGATTCTGGAGCAGATCATTAAGCAAACAGTCTGTGAGCACCTAGAAAGGAATGCTGTGATCACCAATAGTCAGCATGGATTTCTGAAAAATAAGTCATGTCAGACTAACCTGATCTTGTTTTTTGACAGAATTACAAGCCTGGTAGATGAAGGGAACGCAGTGGATGTAGCCTACCTTGATTTCAGCAAGGCATTTGACAAGGTGCCTCATGATATTCTTGTAAAAAAGCTGGTAAAATGTGGTCTTGACTATGCTACCACTCAGTGGATTTGTAACTGGCTGACTGACCGAACCCAAAGGGTGCTCATCAATGGTTCCTCTTCATCCTGGAGAAGAGTGACTAGTGGGGTGCCACAGGGTTCTGTCTTGGGCCCGGTCTTATTCAACATCTTTATCAACGACTTGGATGATGGACTCAAGGGCATCCTGATCAAATTTGCAGATGACACCAAACTGGGAGGGGTGGCTAACACCCCAGAGGACAGGATCACACTTCAAAACGACCTTGACAGATTAGAGAACTGGGCAAAAACAAACAAGATGAATTTTAACAGGGAGAAATGTAAAGTATTGCACTTGGGCAAAAAAAATGAGAGGCACAAATACAAGATGGGGGACACCTGGCTTGAGAGCAGTACATGTGAAAAGGATCTAGGAGTCTTGGTTGACCACAAACTTGACATGAGCCAACAGTGTGACGTGGCAGCTAAAAAAGCCAATGCAATTCTGGGCTGCATCAATAGGAGTATAGCATCTAGATCAAGGGAAGTAATAGTGCCACTGTATTCTGCTCTGGTCAGACCTCACCTGGAGTACTGTGTCCAGTTCTGGGCACCACAGTTCAAGAAGGACATTGACAAACTGGAACGTGTCCAGAGGAGGGCAACCAAAATGGTCAAAGGCCTGGAAACGATGCCTTATGAGGAACGGCTAAGAGAGCTAGGCATGTTTAGCCTGGAGAAGAGGAGGTTAAGGGGTGATATGATAGCCATGTTCAAATATATAAAAGGATGTCACATAGAGGAGGGAGAAAGGTTGTTTTCTGCTGCTCCAGAGAAGCGGACACGGAGCAATGGATCCAAACTACAAGAAAGAAGATTCCACCTAAACATTAGGAAGAACTTCCTGACAGTAAGAGCTGTTCGACAGTGGAATTTGCTGCCAAGGAGTGTGGTGGAGTCTCCTTCTTTGGAGGTCTTTAAGCAGAGGCTTGACAACCATATGTCAGGAGTGCTCTGATGGTGTTTCCTGCTTGGCAGGGGGTTGGACTCGATGGCCCTTGTGGTCTCTTCCAACTCTATGATTCTATTCTATGATTCTATGATTCTATGACTTGTGAAGCCCCTTCAGCCTCAGCTGTGTCTGTACCGGCTTCATGCCTGATGTCATATATGATGTTGGGTGTAGGGAGGGATGCAGGAGAAATTTGATTCAGTTCACATTTGAAGGCAAATTTACCAGATTTGTGTTTTTGCAATGCAAGCCAAAGCACAGTTGTCTTTTGAAATTTTCACTTTTCCGAATTTTGCAGTGCCGATCTCCTGCCAAGTAATGTATGCAAAGATGCATATTCTAGGGGTAAATGCATATATTAGTGAAAACAACATGCAAGATGCATTATAGAAAATGGAATTGCTTTGCAAAAATGTGTACATTAGGCAAAATTGCATCCAAAAATGGCTGAATTTAGAGAAATTTGCACTAAAATGCTGGTGAATTTCAAGGTAGCAGATTTTAGCTAAAGCATAGCAGAATGACAGTGAAACAGATATGCCTCTGGTGGTGGTGGTGGGGTCTTCTTCACTGAAGCAGAACCTGGGTGACTATTTGTACAGGGACCATCTGTCAGGGACACTGTAGTTGCATCCATTTTGCAGATCCTGCATCAGCTGATCTCCAAGGCCTCACTTCCAACTATAAAATTCTATTAGTTACTGCACTGACCACATGTCCTTCCAGTTAGTCTCAGAACAGTGACTCATACAGAGGCACAGTAGAAAGGCTGCTCTGAGGCTGGTAAATTCTTTTTCACAAAATGACATTTGTGAAACATGGTGATCTTGAGCAGCAGGTGGGGAACCTTAGGATCAGGGGCTAAATTTGGCCCTCCAAGGATCTCTGTCTGGCCCTCTGTACTGTTCCCAGGTCATACACCCTCCCTCACCAGCCACATCCCTCGCCAGCCCTGCTTTGTACCCTCCTTGAGTATTTTCTTGAACTTGCTTTCCTGGATATAGAAATTAGCCTAGAGTTGGGGTGGCCAACTCTCAAGAGACTGCGATCTACTTTCAGAATTAAAAAACTGGCAGTGATCTACCCCTGTTTTTTTGGGGGGGGGGGTTTCAGCTCAAAGTTGTTGAATTTTTATTAGGGAGGGGGAAAACCCCATTTTTAGGTGTTAAAAAAGTTTTTTGGAGGGGGACTTCTTTTGGGGGGGGGGTTAAAGGCAATGGTTTTCCATATAGTTAAAGTTCCGTATAGTTAAAGTTATAGTTCCGTATAGTTATAGTTCCGTATAGTTAAAGCCATGGTTTTCCCAGTAGTGATGTATGGAAGTGAGAGCTGGACCATAAAGAAGGCTGATCGCCGAAGAATTGATGTTTTTGAATAATGGTGCTGGAGGAGACTCTTGAGAGTCCCATGGACTGCAAGAAGATCAAACGCATCCATTCTTAAGGAAATCAGCCCTGAGTGGTCACTGGAAGGACAGATCATGAAGCTGAGGCTCCAATACTTTGGCCACCTCATGAGAAGAGAAGACTCCTTGGAAAAGACCCTGATGTTGGGAAAGATGGAGGGCCCAAGGAGAAGGGGACGACAGAGGACGAGATGGTTGGACAGTGTTCTCGAGGCTACAAACATGAGTCTGACCAAACTGTGGGAGGCAGCGGAAGACAGGAGTGCCTGGCGTGCTCTGGTCCATGGGGTCACAAAGAGTCGGACATGACTAAACGACTAAACAACAACAACAAAGGCAAGGGACAAAGGGGTAAAGTCACTCACAAAAAGATCGCTATGGATGAAAACAGCATCACAGAGAAAGCTTTGTCTTCCCTTCCAGAGATCAAGCAACAATGGAGGGCGGGGCAAGGGGGTGGGCAGGAGTCAGTTTTAGCGATGCTAAGGAAAGGGAGCCAGAGATCGACCATGATCTACCAAAACCTTCCGGGGATCTACCAGTAGATCACAATTGACCCGTTGGACATTCCTGGCCTAGTGTACTGAAGTACAGTGGAACCTCAGGTTATGTACCATCCTCCTTACGATCACTTCGGATAACGAGCTCGGCTAACCCAGAAGTAGATGCTCCTGGTTGTGAACTTTGCCCCAGGATGCGAGCGAAGTTGCGTGGTATCAGCGGTGCAGTGGCAGCGGGAGGCCCCATTAGCAAAAGCATGCCTCATGTTAAGAATGGATTCGGGTTAAGAACAGACCTCCAGAACGAATTAAGTTCATAACTGTAAAATATATGTTTGTAGCTCCACCTACTTTTCTCCCTGGCCCTGCCCATCATTGACATGTTGCCCCCTGGAGGCTGTATAGAAGCAAATGCAGCCTTTGGGCTGAAAAAGGTTCCCCATGCCTGATCTGGAGCAAAGCGCTATTAACTGGACCAACAATTTGCTTCATCACAGCAGGAATAAGAAACTTGTGGGTTTTATTTTCCAACTTTACAAACAGTGTTTCAGGTGCTAAAGCTGAGCCATTAAAAAAAAATTAACGAAGGGTGAAAATCAATTAAGCTCCAAAGATTTCTATGTCATCAGAATTTCACACACAGCTTTTCTATCTTTGCAGGAACATATTATTGCCTTCTCTGGGCCTTTAGGAAAGAAAACTATGACGGAAGACTCCATTTGAAACCTTTGTGTTAACACAAGTGCTGATTAACCATGAAGGATGCTTTTGACATTCCCCTTATATGGTGGCACAATTTTGGCCACAAGGGTTGTTTTCTGTTTATTCATGCATTTGCTGCATTTATATCAACCCTATAAGGTAGGTTAGGCTGAGAGGCAGTGACCCAAAGTCATTCAGGAAACTTCATGACCGAGTGAGGATTTGAACCCTTCTCTCCCAGGTATTCATCCTGCACTCTGACCACTACACTAGCTCTCTGCTAGTCCTACTAACAATAGACCCATTGAAATAATTAGACATGACTAACTTAGGCCCATTAAGTTCAATAGATCTATTCTGAATAGGACTTAGTTGGCTACAACTCAATATTACTGAGAAGCATGTCCCTTTATGTTCAGTGGGATTTACTCCCAGGAAAGTGTTTGCAGGACTGTAGCATGAATTACCCTCCAGATTTTGGGATCTTAACAATCCTTTTTATAAAGATTAATTTTTATTAGATTTTTCAAAGGTTTTAACAAATTTACTTCACATACACCATTCACTTATATTTTTCTCCTTGATTCCCACCCCTCCCGCTCTGATGTTTTTTACAGTGGTGCCCCGCAAGATGAATGCCTCGCAAGACGGAAAACCCGCTAGACGAAAGGGTTTTTCGTTTTTGAGTTGCTTCGCAGGACGAATTTCCCTATGGGCTTGCTTCGCAAGACGAAAATGTCTCGCGAGTCTTGAGATTTTTTTTCCGCTCCCCCCCCTTTATCTAAGCTGCTAAGCCTTTAATAGCCTTATAGCAGCTAATCCGCTAATCCGATAAGCCTTTAATAGCCGCTAAACCGCTAATAGCGCTAATCCGTTAAGCCGCTAATAGGGTTGCTTCGCAAGACGAAAAAAACGCTAGACGAAGACACTCGCGGAACGGATTAATTTCGTCTTGCGAGGCACCACTGTATTCTTATCCTTAATAGGATTCTAAGAAAAAAGGATAGGTGGGAATCAAATAGGATTCCAGAAAAAAGAGGTCATAAATATCTACATTGGAATCTCTGTCATTGTGGAACCTGCTGCCTGAGATGGTCTCCTCACTTTGTCTCATGGGTAGTCATGCTGGATGATGAAGGTTGGAGTCCATCCAAAGATGTCTGAAGGGCCACAGGGTCCCTTATCCCTAGAACATAAGCCTCACGCTCTCCTGTAGATGTTTGTTGCAGAGAGGAACCACAGATGAGAGAGGCAACATTTAATTTGCAAACGGGTTTATCTGTTTTGCACCTTTCTGCAATGGTCTTTGCAAATGGAAATAATATTGTGGAAAATAAATAGTGTGGCATTCTTAAAATGCTCCCAGTTAAATATTTTCAGTCTCAATATCTTATTTTTCTAACATCCAGGACGATAATTGCCTAGGAGAGGAGACCCATTCTAGATGAGACAGTAGGTGGGGAGAAGACATATTTTTCATCTGGCAATTGCATAATGGGTGAAAGACATCATTACCGGTTGCAAGAACAGCTTTAGGCCTTCATGACTTGGGATAAAAACATCCTCTCTGTGTGTCTCTCTCTCTATTCCACCATGCACACAGGAAAGTGATTTCCCTCCTCCCTTGTAGTAATTGCATTTTTAGTCACAATTGACTATTTATCGCCTTGCAGCCCACAGGTAGGGATATTGGATTCCATTGTGGAGTTATGCCGGCATTCATTGCTCAGACTCCTTTATGACAAGTAATAAACAAGCTTGCGGTTCCTGACCCCTCTCCTCCTCTGTCCCCCCCCACCACCTTAATGATCATGCACAGAAAGCAATGAACCATTCTGGAATGACTGCAAAAAATGATATTGTGGAGTTGGAACAGGTTCAGAAAAGACTCGCCTATGAGGAAAGGTTGCAACCTTTGGAGCGTTTTAATTTAGGGGGAAGATGACAGAGGTGGATACAATAATGCACGTGTGGAGAAAGTGGGTGCAGATATTTTTTCTCCATCTAATATAATACTAAAACTCAGGGATAGCCAATGAAGCTGAATTTGAGAAGATTCGGGACAGGCAAAATAATGGACTTCTTCAAGCAGGACATATTTTATCTGTGGAATTCAGCTACCAGTACCCCGCCTCCAACATCCCCTGTTCCCCTGTCACAGCCCACAGTCCCATTGGTCATTGTCCTGCTTCCTCTCCCACCCCCCGCAATCTCATCCATCTCAGATCCGCAAATCCACTTCTTACACCCTGGGCAATACTTTGAGACTCAAGACAGCTGGGTAATAAGCAACAGTAGTAAAAGCTAGGGATAGGCAAATCTATCCATTTGTATCAGTTTTGTATTTTTCCAGTCTTCCATCCAGTTCTCCTCATTTCTAGATCAGTTTACAGTTTGTTATTTTAAGTCCTTAAGAAAATTAATCAGCATTTTAGCACAAATTTATTCCAATATGAACGTATTTGCAAAGCACTTTTGCCTAATATAATATATTCCTGCATATTGTTTCCACCAGTCTATGCATTCTTATGCACACTTCACCCCAGTTTATGCAATTTTTTTGTTCACATTACACGTTGTTGGAGAACTTCGTTGCAAAATTTGGAGAAGTGCGAATTTTAAAATACGGCTATGTTTCAGCTCACACATTGTTTCAAAAATGACAGCACAAGTTATGTGAGTTCACCTTTGCACGTGAGCTGAATCCAATGTCTGAAGCACCATCCTCACTTGCAACCTGAGCTTTGGAAATCAAGGGAATGATGCCCTCCTCTCATTTATGAAACTCCCAAAGCAGTTTGCAATTAGAGCTACAAAAGCCCAATAATGTCAATAACATCATAAATGGTAATAATTAAAGCAGTGGGAAATAACGTAAGGAGAAGGAAAAGCAGATTGAAATCAACATGAAAAGGCCTTGTGAGAGAATAAAGGGGTCACTGAGCACGCAAAGGACAGAAGTGGGTCTGGAATTAAGACCCGGACAGTGAAAACACCCTTTCCTGGAGCCATTTCCAGGTATTCAGCTTGGACACATTGAGGGCATCAGTGTGCAGAGAGGTGGAGGCATGCACTTCAGCTCACCCAAGGCATCACTGTACATGTCCCCCGATGTCAGGGACTGGACTGAGGAGGAATGGTGGAGACTGCCCCACCAAAAGAAAGACAGTATAGATTTACAAAAGTGGTTTGCAGAAGGTCACGGCTCAGAGATAGATGAGGGGCAAAGCTGGAAAATAATGGGAGAAGCAGAGCTGGAGCAGCTGGCTGATACATTATCACTAGAAAGCATTCCAGACCCCACTTCTCCCAGAACCCGGTAAGCATTGAAAGTAGGAGAGTAGAGAGCTAAGAGGCAAATAGCCTTAAGCAGCCACTGTAAGAGGGTGGTGCTGTTGACGATTGAGAAGGGAAGTGGGGAGGAGATTACTCTGAGCAATGCCATTATTCCGAGAGGTTGCCTTCCCAAGCCTCTCTCTGTGAATATAGAATAAAAGACTTGGTAAGAGCTTTTCTTGTCTGTTTATCGCTGGCCACCTGCTGTGGGGGGGGGGGGGTTGGATTCCTGGACGCCTGACACAGACATTCCCAACTTTCATGTACCTATTCTTAAGTTCTGAAGGGGACTTGTGAGGGGAATAGAGAGAGAGAATGGTTTCTCTTCCTCTCTCATAACATTAGAATTCACAGGCCTAGGATGAAGCTGAAGGTTGGATGATTCAGGACCAATCAAAGAAAGCAATTCTTCATGTAGTGTATACTTAAACTGAGAAACTCACCCCCTCAGGATGCAGTGATGGCCACTAACTTGTATGGTTTTTAAAGAGAAGTGGAAAAAATCAAGGAGAAGGCCATCAGTGATTATTAGCCATGATGGCCATGCTCTGCCTCCAGGGACGTCTTACCCATAGAGGCTAGTGGCGCAGGGCGCCAGGCACCAAGTTCTGGAGGGTACCAGGGAGGAGGTGGTAGGTGCCAGGTGCCAGGATGTGGAGGCTGGATGCAGCACCTCCTGGCATCAGCTTGTGCCCTTGCCCGCCTCCACCTGCCATGGCCATCATGGCACGAAGCAGCCAGCTGAGCTGGGAGCTGCCACGTCCAGCCTCCGCCTCTTCCCCGCCAGAGGAGCTGCCCTCCAGCAGCTGCTGACCTCATTCAGCCCCGCAAAGCTGAGCACATCACCAACAGCGCCGTCCTCCCTAAAAAAGGTCAGCAACTCTGGGAAAGGGGGGGAGGGTGCCGGAGGGATCTTCGCACCACAGCACCGGATATGCTTAAGACGGCCCTGTCTGCCTCCATGGTCAGAGGCAGTCATGCTTCTGAATACCAGTGGCTGGAAACCACCAGAAGGGAAAGTGCTCTTGTGCTCAATTCTTGCTTGTGGGTTTCCCACGGTGTGGCCACTGTGAGGACAGGATGTGGGACAAGATAGGCCAATGGTTTGATCCAGCAGGCTCTCTTATGTTCTTAAGGTTCTTATAAGCTTCCATGCAGTAAAGAACCCTGGCTTCTTAGCCTTCCCTCAAAGAATCTTGAGAGCTGTAGTTTGTTAGCAGTTCCTCGGATTCTCTCCGGGAAGCCATGTGCTTTAAATGTATGGTGTGTGTGAAGCCAGAGTTGTGTATGTTACACCACTTTTCCTGGCCAACATAGTCTGTTGCCTCAGATGTAGCCAAGGATGCTATCCTGTCACCAGTTTGTTTGTTTGTTTTTATCTTCAGCACTGAAGGAAAATTTGGCTGTCATTCCAATTGCCTTCTGGAATGGGTAGGAACAGTGCTTTTTTCTGGGGGGACACAGAAGTACACATACCCCTAAACATTTTGTGAATCTAACTTTGGCCTCATTGAGGGGCAGTATTTCAATATGAGTAGGAAAATGAGAGTACAGCTAAACATTTTTTTTTTAGAAAAAAAGCACTGGGTAGGAGGCACCATCTTGTCCTTCATCTCAGTCAGCAAGATGTCTTTCTCCTCAAGTGACAACATGTTGGCCCTGTCAAATGAAACAGCGGCGTATATAGCCCACCACAAGAACAAAAATTCACTAAACACAGAACTGCACAAAAATGGCCTCTCAAACTATTTGTAGGTGGAGAAATTGGGGGTAGGGCATTTCACTGAATTTCAGTTACATGCTCTAATCATGGAGTCTGATCTTTGATGCCATTAACATACTGGAAAAACATACTGGGAAAAAATGTTTTGTAGTATTTTGGCAAGAACAGAGAGGAGGGGTCAACTTTTACAGCTGTTCACATCGTTGTAAACTGGCTCCACAGAAGCTTTCTCTCTCTCTCTCCCTAAAACAGATCTCATTAATATACCATGACACAGAATATATTTATACGCTGCAAACCCCTTTCCTTTCCCTCCTCCTGTCTTTCTTCCTCTCGGTCCCAAAGAGATCACTTCAGTTCACACTGCCAAGTCGCCATGGAGACTGCATCCATATGATGTCAAAGATGTGACTCAACAACACGGCTGGAGCCTTGGAAGTTAATTATTTATTAATTGGGTTTTTCTCCCCTCCTCCCAAAATCAGAGTAAGCTCCGGAGATTAAAACATCTTGTTACCAGGCTAGAAAAGAGGCAAGAAATGAAGGTGGGAACTGGGGAGGAAGGTTTTACTGAGCAATTACAAATAATTAATTAGAACCACTCCAAACAAGCCCAAAAACATGTAACAGGATCGGCAGTCTGCAACTCCAGCACCTAGAGGTCAGTGAGTTGGTAAATGTTACAAATAGCAACTAGATTAACAGATATTTCTGGATTGATTTCCAAATGAACTGTTAAACGAAACGTGTTTTGCTCGAAAATAATTAAGCTAGCACTAATGGAGGAAAGAAGACCAAATTTTCATGTGTCCAGGCACAGCGATATTTGAGGGAATTCGATTTTTTCTGAACTTTCCATTATGAACTGACCTGAGAGACACACCTTCTGAAATAATTACTGTCAGAACTTCATTATCCACAAGACTTCAGTTTTCCTGAATGGTCCAATGTAGTGATCAGCTGAAAAGAAATGTATCAAAACTAAAGGTGCAACACCAATGGCCCCACACTTTTGTGGGTCCATTTACCCACACTTGATAATGTGGGGCCACTTTCTTCTGCGTTCAGCTGGGGGAAGGGGTTTTTGAGACACGTTTTATGAGCGGGAGAATGAGGCTGTCAGATTTAATTTACCAGGGCTAGTGTCAGAAGTGCGTTCATTTTCTTGGTTGTTGTTGTTTTTTTAATAACTTTTATTCAAAATTGAAACAAAACATATTATCCAGAAACATATCATCCTTATTCCCCCCCATTTTTCCTCCCTCCCCCTCCCTCCCCCCACAGAACCCACCCACCCCCACCCCGACTTCCCTCAGTTCCAGTCTTTGATTTCTCTAAAAATGCTGTTTTCTGCATGTTATACAGTTGTTAAATCCTCAAACTATTTAGCTGATTATTATCAATAAAAAAGTTTCTGAATGTTTATTCAAAACCAGCCAAGGAGTCCAGTTCGCTTTGTTGTGTCTTCAAATACTTTGTAAAGGGTTCCCATTCATCTTTAAAGTCACAGTTATCCTTGTCCCGTAGCTTGTATGTCAGTTTTGCCAGTTCTGCATAGTCCATCAATTTTTCTTGCCATGATTCTTTAGTTGGGGTTTCTTCAGTCTTCCATCCTTGTGCTACCAGAACTCTCATGGCCATTGTCGCATACATGAAGATGTTTTTCAGCTTTTTTGGCAGATTTTCCCCTACAATCCCTAATAAAAATGCTTCATGTTCTTTTGTTGTGATGCTAGAGTCTCTGTCCTAGGTTCTAATGTTCCTTTTACATTGCAGTACCTCCTGGGTTACGGCGCTGTGGCTTTTTGAACAATATATCACCAGGCTTGCTAAATTATAAACAGTGGAGAATATCTGTATGCTAGGATACTGCCTCAGATTTCATGACGTGAGCAGCAGTGGCATGATCATGAGAACCACAGGAAAATTACAGTGCAAAACTCCCATGATTCTCCAAGTTAATAGGGTTGCAAACAGAATCCCATCCCCTGGAAACAATTAACACAGAAATGAGTGCTAAACTTCTGCTAGCTTCCGTTAGATTTCCAGAATTAGCATTTTTGTTGTGTGAAGGCTCACATATAATGCACAAAAAAAGCAGGTAAGGAAACACTGGGAAGATGGAATACTGTATTTTTCGTCCCATAGGACGCTCCGTGCCATAGGACGCACCTAGTTTTTTTAGGGGGAAATAAAAGAAAAAATGTTTTCCTTTATTTCTCCCCCAAAACCAGGTCGGGGAACAGCGGGATGGCCGCGCCGCGCCTCCCCGCTGTCCCCCGAGCTTGTGGGGCTGGCCGATGTCTGCCTGGCACAAGGGGCGCTCTGCTTCAGGGCGCGCCACGCGCGGGGCGGCAGACTGCTATCCGCAGCCTGGGGAGCCCTGCGGGAACTCCCACAGGACTCCCCACGCTGCGGATGTCTGCCCGGTGCGAGGGGCGCTCTGCTTCAAGGTGCCCCGCGCGCCGGGCGGCAGGCTGCTATCCGCAGCCTGGGGATGTGTTCCCAAAGCGCCGGGCACTCTGCTTTCAGCTCTTGCTCTCCAAGCTTCAGCGAAAGCCTGAATTCGCCCCATAGGACGCACCCAGATTTCCCCTTCATTTTTGGAGGGGGAAAAGTGCGTCCTATGGGGCGAAAAATACGGTAAGTCCCATCTAAGTGCATCCTAGGGCTACAATCCAGCTCCTCTTATGTGGGATCAAGGGCCATTGAATTCAATAGGACTTACACTCTGAGTGGACATTGTTGGGATTGTACTGTTAATAACTGTATGCGGAGATGGAAAATCGACAATTGCTTCTCTCCCTCTCCCTGGGAGCAAAGAGATAATCAAAGGATAAAGTGAAACAACTTAATCATTTGCTGCCCTTTACTCTACCTAATGGTAGGACCGGCTTAGCTAAGCCCTGTTACTTGTCATGAGGGATATGAGTAGTATAAGGTCCTTGAAAATCACATTCTTAGCTTTATAAATCTTATCATGCATTTTTAATTCGCCTAAATGTTTTTGGCAAGCCCCGTGCAGTAAATACACCCAAACGTTGAAAAGTATCGGGAGGGTCCTGTTTGTTTACTATTGTTAATGTGAGGAGGGCATCTTTCTTGCATGCAAAAGGTCTCAGGTTCAATCCCTGGCATTTCCAGGTAGGGCTGGAAGAGAATCCCGTATGGATATCTTAAAGGCTGTCACATAGAAGAGGGAACAAGCTTGTTTTCTCCTGCTCTGGGGAGTAGGACCAAGACCAATGGAGTCAAGTTACAAGAAAGGCGATTCCTGTCAGGAAAAAACCTTCTGACAGGAAGAGCTGTTTGACAGTGGAATGGACTCCTTCAGGAGGTTGTGGACTCTTGTTCCTTGAAGGCTTTTAAGCAGAGGTTGGGTGGCCATCAGTCATGGATGTTTTAGCTGATATTCCTGCATTGCAGGGGGTTGGACTAGATGACCCTTGGGGTCCCTTCCAGCTCTGTGATTCTGTGAAATCCTGGAGAGCTGTTATCAGTCACTGCAGATGATACTGAGCTAGATGCACCAAAGGTCTGACTTTGGGGAACTTCCTATACTCTCTGTGTTCCTATGGCTTTAATGATTTTTTACCCCACTCCTGAGGTTGCTTTGCAATGAAGGGCAGGTGAGAAATAATATATAATATATAATAACAGTGGTACCACGGGTTACAGACTCCACTAACCCAGAAATAGTACCTTGGGTTAAGAACTTTGCTTCAGGGTGAGAACAGAAATCACGTGGTGGCGGCAGCAGGAGGCCCCATTAGCTAAAGTGGTAACCCAGGTTAAAAACAGTTCCAGGTTAAGAATGGACCTCCAGAACGAATTAAGTTCTTAACCTGAGGTACCACTGTAATAATAATAATAATAATAATAATAATAATAATAATAATTTATTCATACTCCACCCATCTGGCTGCATTCCCTGGGCGGCTCCCAATAGAATACCAATAGAATACCAACAACAACAATAAAAAGTGATAAAACATAAAACATCAAAAACTTCCCTAAACAGGAATGCCTTCAGATGTCTTCTGAAAGGCAGATAGTTGTTTATTTCCTTGACATCTGGAGGGAGGGCGCTCCGCAGGGCGGGTGCCACTACCGAGAAGGCCCTCTGCCTGGTTCCCTGTAACCTCACTTCTCTCAGGGAGAGAACTGCCAGAAGGCCCTCATCGAGCTGCAAGGATCTCCATACGTTTCCAGCCTGGAGTCTGCTCATCCTGCAACATCAGATAAAGTCGCTCAGATTCGGGAAGAGGTAGACTCCACCGTGGGAGCAGGGCCGGGGCGGGAGAGTGCTAGAGTCCTGTCTAGTCAAGTTGCGTGGGATCAATTCCAATCTGTTACCTCTGAGGATGTGGACAGGCTGCTTGGATGAGTGAAACCAACCACCTGTCTCCCTGATCCTTGCCCATCCTGGCTTATAAAAGCTAGCCGGGAAGGGCTGGGTGATGGGCTTCGTGGGGTGGTGAATGCTTCCCTCTGTAAGGGAGACTTCCCAGACCCGCTGAAAGAGGCAGTTATTAAACCGCTTCTTAAAAAAACATCTTTAGATGCGGCCACGATGGCCAACTATCACCCAGTCTCAAATCTTCCATTCTTGGGCAAGGTGATTGAACGAGTGGTTGCTGAACAACTGCAAGCACACCTGGAAGAAGCGGACCATTTGGATCCCTTCCAGTCGGTATTGAGGCCTCCTCATGGGACTGAAACTGCCTTGGTCGCACTGGTTGATGATCTCCGGCGGGCTAGGGACAAAGGTGAGAGCTGTTTCCTAGTTCTGCTGGATCTCTCAGCGGCGTTTGATACCATCCTTCTGGACCGTCTTGAGGGGCTGGGAGCTGGGGGCACTGTCATACAATGGTTCTGCTCCTTCCTCCTGGGCTGTGTTCAGAAAGTGGTGGTGGGCTCTCACTTGTGGGTGAGGGTGTCCTCTCCCCCATGCTTTTCAACATCTATATGCAGCCGCTGGGAGAGATCATCAGGGGGTTTGGGCTGGGTGTTCATCAGTATGCGGATGATACCCAGCTCTACCTCTCTTTTAAATCAGAACCAGTGAAGGCGGTGAAGGTCCTGTGTGAGTGTCTGGAGGCGGTTGGAGGATGGATGGCGGCAAACAGATTGAGGTTGAATCCTGACAAGACAGAAGTACTGTTTTTGGGGGACAGGAGGCAGGCAGGTGTGGAGGATTCCCTGGTCCTGAATGGGGTAACTGTGCCCCTGAAGGACCAGGTGCACAGCCTGGGAGTCATTTTGGACTCACAGCTGTCCATGGAGGCACAGGTCAAATCTGTGTCCAGGGCAGCTGTTTACCAGCTCCATCTGGTACGTAGGCTGAAACCCTATCTGCCTGCGGACTGCCTCGCCAGAGTGGTGCATGCTCTGGTTATCTCCCGCTTGGACTACTGCAATGCGCTCTACATGGGGCTACCTTTGAAGGTGACCCGGAAACTACAACTAATCCAGAATGCAGCAGCTAGACTGGTTACTGGGAGCGGCCGCCGAGACCGTATAACACCGGTCTTGAAAGACCTACATTGGCTCTCAGTACGTTTCCGAGCACAATTCAAAGTGTTGGTGCTGCCCTTTAAAGCCCTAAACGGCGTTGGTCCAGTATATCTGAAGGAGCGTCTCCACCCCCATCATTCTACCCGGACACTGAGGTCCAGCACCGAGGGCCTTCTGGCGGTTCCTTCACTGCGAGAAGCCAAGTTACAGGGAACCAGGCAGAGGGCCTTCTTGGTAGTGGCACCCTCCCTGTGGAATGCCCTCCCATCAGATGTCAAAGAGAACATCAACTACCAGACTTTTAGAAGACATCTGAAGGCAGCCCTGTTTAGGGAAGCTTTTAATGTTTGATGTATTGCAGTGTTTTAATATATATATATTTTTGGAAGCCACCCAGAGTGGCTGGGGAAGCCCGGCCAGATGGGTGGGGTATAAATAATAAATTATATTATTATTATTATTATTATTATTATTATTATTATTATTAGCTGGAAAGGCACAACATCATGATACTGTGTCTTTCCAGAAAATGTGTCCTTTTGTCCCCTGGAAAGCTTCCCAGAAGGGAAAGTGGACCCCCGTCTTCCCATTTCCCAAATCAGCCATCTTAAATTATCACAATGATCTCAAGTGCTGCTCCATTGGGGAACAATGCAGGAGATTTAAATGGTGTCTGGACTGACTGTTGCTCCTTGGAGTACTGGAGCTAGAAACATGAAAGCCCCAAAGCAGAGGTCAGTGGTGGCCCCAGCAAGGGTGCTGTGACCCTGGCAACGGCCCAAGGATGGTGGATGCTGGCGCCCCTCCAGCCTGGCAGACACTGCTTTTGAAGGCAAGGCCAGTGAAGTGCTAATGGCTTATCTTGTGCTTCCATCACATAGCGGGATTCAATTCTTCCTTCGCAAAGGATTCTATTTTATTAAAGGGCAACTGAAACGAAGTTTGAAGCGCTGAAGATAGACATCAGGCTCTGTGTATTGAGGAACTATGGAACCAAGTAGCCGAGCGAACAAAAACTGTTTCACAATATGTCATCTGGTGGAGTGGCAGGAGGGGGGCAGGGAACACTTCAAGAGAAGAAGCGGGAAAATAAGGGGGGGGGGCAGAATTGCTTTGACCCCAAACTCGATTTCAAAACAAGCCCGCAAGGGAGTGTACAGCAGAGAGCCAAGGAAACTTAAGAAGCAAATCTCACAAACAATGAAAAGTAACCACGCTGACCTGACAAACAACCATTAAATGTTAAATGCCACACTTGTAACTGACAACCCCAGCAGCTTCAGAGGGCTGTTTTGCAAGCACGCTCACAGGCAAGTTGGGAACGGCTGTGCTCACACATGGAAAAGGGATGAGAGTGGATTTAGAGTTTTATTTTGGTTCTAAAAATTCTCTTTTTTAAATGGTGTCCAGAGAACGAGATGCACGGATCTAATGAAAGCTTAATTGATACCGATGAAGGATGCTCTCAGAGGTATCTCCCCCTTGAGAGGAACTGCCGAGAGCATCAGGACTCAAAAGACCCCGAAGCTTAGATGATGGTGTCATTGCCAATAATTGCTACTATGCAAGGTCACTGGGCATACATTTAAGCTATCTTAGAATTGCCACAGGCTGTAAGAATGAACTAAGAGCCCTGCTAGATCAGGACAAAGGCTCATCGAGTCAAGCATGCTGTTGCATGACAAGACCCCAGGCTCTGTGGTTCCCTTATATAATAAACACACACGGACACAGATAATTTAGGTTAATGGGCAAAAATAGGCCACAACTTTATTGGTTACAGATGCGAGCGGTTTGGCTTAGGCATTGGGCGAAACCAGACTATATCCCGACTCCTGGGGTAAACCACCAGTAGGGGGAGCCCTATGATATACATCAAATCGGGGCACCTCCAGGGTCCCCGATGGTTTGTGGCATGGCCCTAGCCCATGACCAGGCTTCGGACAGGATTCACACTCCCAGATCCTTTTAACAGGATAACTTTATTGAGGAGGGGCAGGCAGAGACAACAACCTCCCCTCTCATCACAAAGGTTTACCCAATGCCCAACCTTACAAAGTTGTGACGATTGCTACAAGGTAGGTGAAAACCAAGTGGCTGGTGCCAATTTGCCAAATGGAAAAATTCCTACCAGGCCCCATCAACATGGCGGTCGACATATGTCCATAGCAAGGGCGCTGTCATAGCAATGCATAGAAAGGAGGGCAGGAGGGCTGGGAGATCCAGTGAGGAGGCGAAAGGAGGCCGCTGCCCCCGGGTGCACCACAGTTTAGATGTCCTGTGGCCACACCCCCGGCTGCCCGATTGGTCGGCCAGGGGCGTGACACGGCCGGAATCCCCATGACATGGGCGGCATCCCTCTGCCCCCAATCTGGGTCACTGGGGGTCCCAGATGCCTGTCTGCAACACTGCCCCTCAGGAAAGGAGAGTGGACTTCTCACAGAGGCCAACCAGATGTCCTAATGGGAAGCCTGCAGGTGGAAGTTGAGTGTCACAGTACTTTTCCAACCTGTGATTCCTGGCAAGTGGTATTCAAAGGCAGACTGCCTCCAATGGTGGATGGAGACGTAGCCATGATGATTAGCAGCCACTGATCGCTTCATCCATTGATAGTTGCCACTGATTTTGTTTTGTTTTGTTTTTGTTTTTTGGCAGGAACTGAGGCTTACCTTTTTAAATTAAATAATTAATTTGTTTGCTAGGTGGGGGCAGAAACAGATATACATCCAATGCCTGAGCACAAAACTGACCTATATATGTAATCAATAAAGTCGTGGCTATTTCTAATCCAGATCATTGTCTCCTTGAGTTTATTAATCACATTTTACATTTAGCCACTGCCCGGGGCTGGGTGGGTGGCACTGCGACTGGGCCTTCAATGAATGAATGAATGAATGAATAAACTAACTTCATGGTGTGTCCCCCCCCCCCCACATTTTTTCCAGAAAGAAAACACTGGTCAGGAGCCACTAATAGCCATATCCACTGATCGTATCTGCATCTGCACTCTACATTAAAATCACTAGGGTACCACTTTAAACAACAATGGCTTTCCTCAGAGAATCATGGGAAACGTAGTTTGTTAAGGGTGCTGATGAGATTTATTAGGAGACCCAATTCTCCTCACAGAACTTCAGTTCCCTGGAAAGATAGATTGGCTGATAAACCACTCTGAGAATTGTAGCTCTGTGAGGGGGATAAGGGCCTCCTAAACAACTATCAGAACACATAACAAACTACAGCTCCCAGGATTCTTTGGGGGAAGGCATGACTGGTTAAAGTGGTACCCTAGTGCTTTAAATGTATGCCACAGATGTGCCCTGACATGATGATTACTCTGAAACCATATAGCATAGTAGAGAAAAGTTTTAGAAGGGTGAGAAGGAAGGGGACAACTTTTTGCTTTTAGTTTCTTGTGGGCATGTCTACTATTTTGTGACTTATCTCTGTTTCAGATCTTTCCACTCACTTATAGAGAAGGAAATGAAGCTACAAGCTAGAAAGACAAAAATCTTGCAGGAGGAAAATTCCCACTGAAACCCCTTGCACAGAAAAAAAGGATGTGTGGTGCTGGGTGAGAGCAGCCAACTTAATTTTTGCTTCATGGAGGAATCCAGCTTGAACTGGCTCCATGCCAGGTTTTCAGCCAGGACCGTAAAATGGGAACGAGATGTTGCTAAATGGGCATGCCCTGTGTGTGTCCCTTGGAGGGGATTTGGTAATAGGCAGAGCAAGCTCTTTGGATGATTCCAATCAAACGCTTTCCTTATCAATTCATCTCTCCATGCAGGCCTTGACTGTTGAATTCCGGGCTTGAGGCATGAGGAGTTAGCGTGCCAGACTAGCTGAAGCCAAACATAAGAAGAGCCCTGATGGATCACACCAGTGGCCCATCGACTCCAGCATTCTGTTCTCAGAGTGGACAACCAGATGTCCATCTCTTGTACAGCTTCCTTTTCATCTGGTGACCTACAGGTAATTCTTGCTCGCCCTAGGCAAACAGATTTGACTATTTTGAAGTCGTCTTTGCTAGATGTATTTATTATTATTATTATTATTACAGTTGTGCCTTGGAAGTTGAACGGAATCCATTCTGGAAGTCCGTTTGACTTCCAAAACGTTCTGAAACCAAAGCGCAGCTTCTGATTGGCTGCAGGAAGGTCCTGCAGCCAATTGGAAGCTGTGGAATCTCCACTGGACATTCAGCTTCCAAAAATAGTTCGCAAACTGGAACAGTCACTTCCAGGTTTGTGGCGTTCAGGAGCCAAAACGTTTGAGAACTAAGCTGTTCCAGAACTGCAAAAAATGCTAAGGATCTCTTGCAACAAAAAACCAGAGGCCTACCACCTGGGAATAACAGATTTGGATATTCCACAAAAGAGGAAGGGTATCTTTTTATATGCGACGGCGGCAGCAAGAGTTTTGATCGCAGCAAAATGGAAGAGTAATGAAATCCCCTCTATACAAGATTGGATCCAAAAGCTGACAGAATATGCCGAATTAGATGGTTTATCAGAAAAAATAAAGAACAAATCAAAACAGGAATTTGTTTCAAAATGGGAGGTTTTCAAAGATTATCTGAAAAATAAATATAGTAGTTTAAATTCTGTTGCAGCATTCGAGGAACTTCAGTATTAATTGCAAGGTAGATATAAGAAATTAGATTCAAGAAGTGGCAGAAAGATATATCTAAATTTGTCTGGCAGGGCAAAAAGCCCAGAATAAAATTTAAGATTCTAACTGATGCAAAAGATAGAGGGGGGTTTGCCCTGCCGGACTTAAGACTCTACTATGAATCGGCGGCTTTCTGCTGGTTGAAACATTGGCTACTTCTTGAGAATACAGACATTTTGGATCTAGAAGGGTTTGACAATAGATTTGGCTGGCATGCATACATATGGTATGATAAGGTAAAACTGCATAAAGGTTTCAAAAACCATATTGTTAGGAAAGCATTATATAATGTTTGGATGCGGTATAAAGATTTATTGGAAAGTAAAACTCCCAGGTGGTTGTCACCAATGGAAGCTAAAGAGGTGAAAAAACTTAATATGGAGTCTAAATGGCCAAAATATTGTGAAATTTTAGAACAAGATGGGGAAAAAGTTAAATTACAGAGTTATGAGAAATTAAAGTCCAAAGTGCGAGATTGGTTGCACTATCTTCAGATAAACGAGACATTTAAACAGGACAGGAAAATAGGTTTCCAGATGGAGAGGTCAAAATTAGAAACAGAACTGTTAGAACCCAATACTAAGAATCTGTCTAGAATGTATAATCTGCTGTTGAAATGGAACACACAGGACGAAACGGTGAAATCAGCTATGATAAAATGGGCACAAGATATTGGTCATAACATTATGTTTGCTGACTGGGAACAGTTGTGGACCACCGGTATTAAATTTACGGCATGTAATGCCTTAAGAGAAAACATTATGAAAATGATGTATAGGTGGTACATGACCCCAGTCAAGCTTGCAAAAATTTATCATTTGCCCAATAACAAATGTTGGAAATGTAACGAGTCTGAAGGTACTTTTTATCACCTTTGGTGGACCTGCCCGAGGATAAAAGCTTTTTGGGAAATGATCTATAATGAAATTAAGAAGGTTCTTAAATGGACCTTCCCTAAAAAACCTGAGGCTTTTCTCCTGGGCATCGTCGGCCAATTGGTGAGAAGGAAGGACAGGACGTTTTTTATGTATGCGACCACAGCAGCAAGGATTCTTCTAGCAAAGTATTGGAAGACACAACAACTACCCACACTGGAAGAATGGCAGACGAAGGTGATCGACTACATGGGACTGGCGGAGCTGACTGGCAGAATCCGTGACCAGGGGAAAGAGACAGTGGAAGAAGATTGGAAGAAATTCAAAGTTTATCTTAGAACTTGTTGTAAAATTCAGGAATGTTAAAATGTCAAGGGGTTGGGAAACAGAGAATTGCAGCTGTAATTAACAATATTAGAAGAACTTAAAAGAAATTGAATTGAATAATTAGTTGTGAGGAGTTGCTGAAGAAATATAAAACAAGGATGCAGAAAAGGGGAGGTATGGGGAAGTCCGGAAAGTAAGGTTTATGAAAAAATGGTTATGAAATTATACATGTTTATATGTTTGTATGTTGGTGTATTGTGTATTGTTTGTTTTTTTTTATTTTGTGTTTGGAAAATTAATAAAAATTTATTAAAAAAAAAAAAAAGAAATTAGATTTATTGAGAATAAGTTAAATTATGTTAAAAGTGTGTATCGGCAAAAAGAAATATGAATTTGAAATATGGAATAGACGGAAGGTTGGGTCTTTAGTGTCAAGACCAATAGATGTTTTATTGTTTGCTAAGATAATTATGTGTCTATGGTTATTTTTGTAATTTGTGTGTAATTTGGTATTTGTGTTTTTTTCTTTTTTTCTTGTTGTATAAATAAAAAACTTTTAAAAAAAGAGAACTAAGCTGTTCCAAAACCAAGGTATGGCTGTATTTTAAAGAGAGAGCAACAAACCTAACTACAGTGTTACCTCGGGTTACAGATGCTTCAGGTTACAGACTCCGCTAACCCAGAAATAGTACCTCGGGTTAAGAACTTTGCTTCAGGATGAGAACAGAAATCGTGCTCCGGCAGCACGATGGCAGCAGGAGGCCCCATTAGCTAAAGTGGTGCTTCAGGTTAAGATCAGTTTCAGGTTAAGAACGGACCTCTGGAACGAATTAAGTACTTAACCCGAGGTACCACTGTACCTTATTGTGGATCAAGAGCAGTCAGCATGTGACCCCTGATAATTCTTCAGGAACATTGCAGACAGTAGTGATCTATGGTGTGTCACAGGTGGGATGGTGTTGCTTGCTTACCTGCCTTCCAAACACCAACCATGCTGCTGGATTCTGAGGTGAAGAGGGGCGAGGTGCAGGGAGGGATGTTTACTGCAAACACTGAAGCAGGAGCGATGAATTGGTTCCACCGTCATGTCCGCACTGAGGCTAAAGCCCTGTTCATCACCACCCTATTGACTGCTACTGATCTCAAGGTACTCCAGACCACGGCCAGTTTCTGGTATCTGGCGCTTCCCTAATCACATTGAGTGCAGCCAGCTTTAGCCTGTCATTTAAAATATAATTGTTCTTTAATTTACACTTGTTTCTTAAATAGAAGCTGAACCTCCCAAGCCTTCGCTGGAAACTTTGCTGGAAAGCCTCTGGCGAGGCAGGGTGAGGCGGCGGAGCTTATTATTTGCGAAAGAGGAGCTTTTAATTGGAAAATGTGATGGAGAGAAAATAGCGAATTCCCAGTAATCGTCTTCCAAAATGATAATGTGCACAGCTTAATGAATATTAATGTACCGTATTTATGAAGTAAGGAAGTTTTAAACGTGCAAGATAAGGTTGCTCTCTCTGTACATGCTGCAGCCAGGCATATAGCCGTGCAGCTGGAGAAAGAGTTTCCTAACCATCCACACATAGACTCCATCTGCACTGTATATCTAAAGCAGTGTCATGCCATGTTAATTAGCCCTGGGTTCCCCCAAAGAACCCTGGGAGCTGTAGTTTATTAAAGGTGCTGAGAGTTGTTAAGAGACCTCCTATTTGCTTCACAGAGCTGCAGCTTCCTGAGTGGCTCAAGGGGCAATCCCTCTTCCCAGGGAACTCTGGAAATTGTAGCTCTATGAGGGGAATAGGGGCCTCCTAACACCTCTCAGCACCATTAAGAAAGGACAGCTCCAATGAATCTTTGGGGGAAGTCATGACAGTGGTATGATGCTGCTTTAAATTTATGATGTGTATGCGTCCTTCCATCTGCCCAAGTACATGAAGTAAGGAAGTTTTAAAAGTGAATTGTGTTCTCAGAATGCACCCCCTGAGCTCATAACTTGGCCATGACAACAGCAACCACAACGGTAACTTGTATCTGATGCAGTACTAAGTTAAAGACACATACTCATGGAGTTTTAACAATTTTAGGGTTCTTACTCATTTGACAGAACACTGACAATTAGTACATGCATAGTCCAAAGTGTGCTGTTTATCGGGAACACCTGGACAAAGGGACCATTGCACACCTCTTCCCAAATGGAAGACTCACAGCTGAGTCCCTTACACATCTACGCAAAAGCAGGTCTCATTCAGATCAATGGGACTTAAAGGTAAAGGGACCCCTGGCCACTAGGTCCAGTCGTGGGCAACTCTGGGGTTGCGGCGCTCATCTCGCTTTATTGGCCGAGGGAGCCGGAGTACAGCTTCTGGGTCATGTGGCCGGCATGACTAAGTCGCTTCTGGCAAACTAGAGCAGCGCAGGGAAACGCCGTTCACCTTCCTGCCAGGGCGGTACCTATTTATCTACTTGCACTTTGACGTGCTTTCGAACTGCTACTTTGGCAGGAGCAGGGACTGACCAACGGCAGCTCACCCCGTCACGCAGGGATTCGAACCGCCAACCTCCTGATCGGCAAGCCCTAGGCTCTGTGGTTTAACCCACAGCGCCACCCGCGTCCCTGGTAAATGAGAATAGGGCTGCAGCTTCAAAGAGATATTAGGTGGAACCAATTACAGTCATACCTTGGATCCATAATGCCTTGGTACTCGGATGTCTTGGCTCCCAAACGCCGCAAACCCGGAAGTGAGTGTTCTGTTTTGCAAACATTATTTGGAACCCGAGCGTCCGACGGGGCTTCTGCGGCTTCTGGTTGGCTGCAGGAGTTTCCTGCAGGCAATCAGAAGTCATGCTTTGGTTTCCGAATGTTTTGGAAGTCGAACGGACTTCCAGAACAAATTCCCGTTTGACTTCCAAGGTACTACTGTACTGGTGTGGGGTGGAGTTTTCATCACTGCAGGATTACAATGCATTTTTCTCCCTCCGTTGTTTCATCTAGTTCAGTTCCTTCCTTGCCAATGGCCCAAAATGATCCAGTGCAGAGGACTCTTCCCTTTCCCTTTCCTCCTCTCACCCTCCTTCTCTCCCTCCAGGCTCCCCCACTTCCCACCTGCATGAGATTAGACTGTGTGCTAGATATGGCCTTCAGGTTGCAAGTTCTCCATTCCAGCACTAAACCAGAGGGGGGGACACCCCTGTTGAAGAATCTAGGATTTAAAAGCAAGAAAGAGAGTCACAATCAGGGTTACAGATATTTATATAGTCATCGTTGTTAAGTGTTGACCAAAAATGCCCCCGAAACACCCTACATCACCTTTAGGTCCTAAGATGCTTTTAAAATATTTCTTCCTGGGTGGTAACTACAGTGCGCAAGGCTTTCTAAGGAAATTACCTGCTTCTTAAGTATAGTCATTACCTATTCCTGCCGATTTCTCGGTAATTTAGTTTCATAGGGTTGGTGGTTTTTATAAAAAAAAATAATTACCGTGGAATCTGTGCTGAAGCTTAATGGGCACAGATAATCATGTATTTGCTTGATCTTTGTATTGTTAATGCCATGCTGTTGTGCATTTAACTTGGTATTCAGTGGCTAAGAGTAGTAACACTGGGCACTAATTGGAGAGGCTGAGGGATCATTTCAGACATTCTTCAGCCCTTTCATAATGAAACATCCCTTCCCATTCTAAGCAGGCATGTAGTACCAGAAGGCTGCCTCAGAGGAAATGAAGTGGAAAAGATCTCAGCTTGCTGTTGCTGCTGTTGCTCTCAGTAGCGTAGTGGCAAGTTCAGAAGGCCAGGGTTTCTTCATAAGAGTTGCAGCCATGACCTTTCACAGCCACACTCTCGCCAGAGGCAGATTTAGGGGAGTGCAACCGGTTCAGTCGCACTGGGAGCAGAGCTTCGGGGGCGCTGCAGAAGATGCTGCGACTATAATTGAGAATGGAGCAAGAAAGGGTGGGGGCACCCAATTTTGGGCGCCGCTGAAATTTGAGACCCCAAGGTTCCTCCATTGCTCCTTCACAGCCATGCCGCTTCTAAGATTATGCAATGATCTTATAATTATAATAAGAATTAGGGATGCATTGCAATGATCCTTTAAGCTGGATCTACTATTTTCTGTGACACGGGTGGCGCTGTGGGTTAAACCACAGAGCCTAGGACTTGCCGATCAGAAGGTCGGCGGTTCGAATCCCCGCAACGGGGTGAGCTCCCATTTCTCAGTCCCTGCTCCTGCCAACCTAGCAATTCGAAAGCACGTCAAAGTGCAAGTAGATAAATAGCTACCGCTCCGGCGGGAAGGTAAATGGCGTTTCCGTGCACTGCTCTGGTTTGCCAGAAGCGGCTTAGTCATGCTGGCCACATGACCCGGAAGCTGTACGCTGGCTCCCTCGGCCAATAAAGCGAGATGAGCGCCGCAACCCCAGAGTCGGCCACGACTGGACCTAATGGTCAGGGGTGCCCATGTATGCCTTACATACATGGGCACAGCGGCGGAGCAAGACAATTGGAAGCCTGGGGCGGCGTGCATGCCCTGTGCCCAGGGGCAGGGACAGCCGCCTGCAGGGTGCGGCAAGCTGGGGCAGGACGCTCTGTGGGGCCTCGGAGGAGTCTGCCTGCCTCCTCCCACTCAGCTGCCTGATAGCTGATGGGGAGGTGGCAGGTGGACCATTTGGGGCAGCTCAGAGCCTGTGGGCGCCCAAGCCACCACGTCACTCCCAGGAGAGACGTGTGGCTCGGGTGCACTGCAGGCCTGGCGGTGAGTGCCACCCGGCATTTTGTCACCCCCCTCAGCGGTGACACCCGGGGAGGCCCACTTCCATCGCACCCCCTTTTCTCTCCCCTGCATGGACAAATGATTTTGAGTGCTCCAGTGTATTCTTCTGGAGTGACTGAAGTTGCATTGTATGTTAACAGAGCATTGTGTTGAAACTGAGGCACCTTGTGTTTTCAGCACAGTGGTACCTCGGGTTACAGACGCTTCAGGTTACAGATGCTTCAGGTTACAGACTCTGCTAATCCAGAAATAGTACCTCGGGTTAAGAACTTTGCTTCAGGATGAGAACAGAAATCGCGTGGCGGCAGCGGGAGGCCCCATTAGCTAAAGTGGTACCTCGGGTTAAGAACAGTTTCAGGTTAAGAACGGACCTCCAGAATGAATTAAGTTCTTAACCCGAGGTACCACTGTATTCCTAAATGCATTGTGGCTAGAAAGCTACCAATTTATGCTAATTTGGTGGCTCTGGGATGCTGGAGACGGGGACCCTGCTGCAGAAATAATAATGGATCTTTAACTACCACCTGACCCTGACCCTAGATCAATACCCTCATGAGTTATTGTTATTCCACATATATCCCAGCTTTCCTCAGAGGAGCACCAGCTGACAATCATGATTCACCCCTTCTCATGCTATTCTCCCCAAAACTCTGTGAGGTAGATCAGGCTGAGAGCTTAATGCCAGAGTAGGGATTTGACCCCTGAACTCCAGGGTCCCAGACTAGCACCCTAACCACTACACCATACCCCCATTCCTTCTGTTAAGTTCGGATGAGAATACTCCAACGTTGTATTTTGCAAACTCTTCCCACCTCCCATTTGAAGTTCTATAACTTATCTGAGAGGGCCTTTAAGATTACATTACAAACTCCTTTATCTGACAGGCATGGGGGACATGACTTCCTGTCAGATGGCTTGGTTGATGAAGGGAATGGCAGACAGCTGTCAGCTGCAATCTCTCAATGAACTGCCCTTTGGTGTACCATAAAGTGCAAGTTTATTAAACAACAGGACCAATTCAAGCACAGGCTCATAATTATTCTTAAAATGTCTAATGCATTATCGAGGATGTTGTCAAAAGAACAGCTTGCAGGAAGGAAGGGAGACATTTTCAGTCCCAGAAAATAAACTGTTCCAAAAAGCATGTCCGGAAGGGTACCAGTGCAAGTCTGTTGCAACAGCGAATGAGTGCTGTGCCACTTTAAAGACTAACAAATATATTCCAGGATGAGACAGTCTTCCTCAGCGTAGTGTCCTCTGGTTGTTTTGGAACGCAGCTGTCACCAGCTCTTCTTCACCAGCATGGCCAGTGGTTTCAGATGATGGAAGGTGTAGTCCAAAGTGTCTGGAGGTTGGGAACAGCTGACATAAGCTTTCATGGATGGGAGTCCAACTAAAGTCTATTCCATGAATGTTTATGCTCCAATGAATGTGAGAGTCCTTAAGGGTGTCGCTAGACACTTTGTTGTTTTTGTTTCAAAAAGCAGTGCCAAAATCAGGTCCCTGATTGTTGTTGCTGGTCTACTACTCATTTCAGCCAGATTGGCCAATGGTCAGGAATGATGGGATTTGTAGTCCAACCAGAGATGGAGGAAACTGGTTCCTGCTTCTCCTGCCCTGCCCTTACTGCTACCCAAAGACCATTTTTTTCTGGTATGCATGGAGGAGAAATTTATACATTACAAGGACCCTGGGGTGGGAGGTCTGTGTGCTTTGCAGAGAGTCATACTGTACTACTTTTGAAAGACTGTGTCTAGTGGTCAGCTGGGTCACTCACTGTGTGAACAATCTGAACCTAATAGTCTTAGCAGGGGCTCATCCTTCTGGACTTTATGTGTTGCATCCAATGCAGAGATTAGACTTAATTAACATGACTAATATAGGCCCTTTATTTATTCATTATAGTTGTTAGTTGCTTTTTCAAAGAGTAACCCAAAGTGGTTCATTAAAACAAATTAAGAACTTCAGGTCGCTTACTCGCAGCAACTAGAAATAGAGTTAACTAGACGCTGGAAGGACTTATCAGGAGTGAACATAGACCACTGGTAACAAAATGGATGGGAAACAGCCCTACTAGAAAAGTTTGTTCCATGCATGGCAGTTTATTCCATTTCCCCAACCATTGATTGCTGCATTGTATTTGAGTTTTCACATGATGTAAAAGCCACTTCTGGGAAATTAATAGAATATAGAGTTTAGCACTCATATCCATGTCATCTGATGCCAAATGCAGGCCCCAAATCTGGAAAATTGTGGGAGCAAAGTTATAAAATTTGGGGTAGAATCCTGACATACAGTTATTCTGTGCTGTTTTCATGGGGAAATAGAAGCACATGTGCAGAAAGGATGGAGAGAGCTGAGATCTTTTCCAATGACGTTGGTTGTTATGCCATACCACACCCACTGGTGCGAATGAAATTTAATGTGATCTGCCAGTATATAGGTGAAAAAGCCATCGTTGCATAATGCAACAGATACTGCCATATGAAAGGAACATTAGAAACTGTTAAAGAAGTGGTAGCATTATAATCACGAAAACTAACACAATATTCCCCATGTCTGAATGTACCCCTAGGATCAGCCCATTCTCATTATAAAACTAATCAGAAAGAGGTGTTTGTGTGTGTGCATGTACTTTCATTAAATGGGTGGAAATCTCTTTGCTAGCTTGAAATAGCCACATAATTAAGCAGCACCATTTTTGAAAACACAAAATAAACTCAAAACATGATTTATGCGGCACATTTGTTTTCAGCTTTCTTTTTTTGTCAAAAGGCAGCCAATTTAAAATTGGTTTCATTTAGTCTTTAAACATCCCCTAGACTTTGTCTAAACCACTAATTTAGTTATTTCCATTTAAAATGTAATTTACAGGCTAGATCTACAGTGACAAAAAATTAAATCAAAATCAGAGATGTGTTATCAAGAGAAGCTTCGGGGGAAGTTTTATTTGATTTATGTATACAGACACAACAAAGGTTGTGTGAAGTGTTAGCAAAGCCACTTAAATAATACAGAGTCCAAAGGGAAACATATTGATAGCATGCTTCTGACTAAAGTGAACAAATGCAGTGCATTATTTGATGAGAAATTGAAAGGTTTTGTTTTTCTCAGTAAGGGGCGGGCTTTAGTCTTTCAGATTCTAATGGCGCCTGTGCATGGCCAAAATTTGGGGGCCCCCTGCTGCCTCTCACCTTCCGTTCTCCTCAAGTCATTGTCCTAGTTGCCATGCCCTGCAGCGCCCCCTAGGCTCAGCGCCCAGTGCTGCGGAACCAGTCGCTCTGCCCTAAATCTGCCTCTGTCTCAGTTCAAGCCTTGTACATGGGAGGAAGACATTCAACCAAACATACTGAGGAAAGCTCACTCAGAACTACACTGCCAATCAACAGGTGTGCTACCTCAATGAGCATCATGACAGTCTGCCTGGTTGCTGAGCAACCCATTGCCTTCTGGCTACCTTGACTAATGGAATTCACCCTTAGGCTGCAACTGGATGTGCATTTTTGTCCCACGGCCTGTTGAAACTGCAGCTCTCATTAGGCGCCCACCAGGCCTCCCTAGAAGATATTTCCAAAAGCCCATGAGGAAATGAAGCCAAGGGAGAGGAGGCTGGCTGAGGGCAGAATGAGGCTGGAGAGGCATGCCCAATTAGGATAGGTTTGCCGTATGTCCAATGGCGGAATTTCAAAGTAATAATAATAATAATAATAATAATAATGGCAAAATACCCGGATTTTTGAAATTTCCACAAAAGCTCAACAACTTTTTGTGCCCGGATTTTTACTTCTTGAAATATGGCAACCCTAATTAGGACAAATGCCAGCTCGCACCAGACTGTTCGCTTCTTTACAACGTCCAGGAGGTGGCATTGCCTTGGTCTCAGTGTCCTCCCTTGCAGAGCTCAGCAGGAAGGAGGATGGGGACAAATCTAGAATCAATTGGCTCTGCCTCTCGTTGGCTCTTGGCTCCCTGCCTTCTGCCCCATCCACTTCAATGGGTGCCAGCCACCACTGGGTCAAGGCAAGGCATTCCTTCTACTTCTCTTGATACAGCCAGTGCAATGTGTGCAGAATAGGAACCTGTAACCTAAAACACCTTGCTGCAAAAAACAAACAAACAAAAAACAACACCATGAAGGCAGCAACTTTGTCCGTCAATACCTTGGCTCAAATCATGACAGAATCACATTATATTTCAGGGAGATTACACACACACACACACACACACACACACTTTTTAAAAAAGTTGGACCTTGAGGCTGCTTTACATCAACCTTCCTGCTGCATTTCGATGGTTGGTTGCCCGCAGACCTTTTGAATTAAATTTAACATTGATTTTTTATGAGCCGTTATTGCATGTAATGTCTGAGCACGCCAACCTCTCTCTTCGTCCTCCCTGGTGTGGGATGAAATCGAGTTCACAGCAGGAGTATAATGGATGCTTTGGATGGAATGGCAAAAGGGAGAAGGAGAAAAAGTTGTGTGAGTGTATTAGGAGGGGGGCTATCCTCTAATTATTGAAAGGAGTGAGGGGTTGGGGGGGGGAGTTGGCTTTTATGCCCCTGAATAAAAAGTGCATTAAGTTTTTGTGTGTGCTTTTCTATGCCAGAAGCCAAAAAAAAGTGTCTGGGGGAATGGGGGTTCTTAGATCTGTTGTGCCAAATGCAGTCTTCTTCAATTCCTTCTCTCTCTCACTCACACTCACACACCTCCCCACTAAAAAGATGGTCCCAGACGTCTGACTCCCTTTATGACACACATCAGGGGTCTCGTAAAAATAACGGAGGAGGAGCTCCCTCCACTCAAGGAAAGAGGATGGAAAAGGGCTTTTGGCATCTTTTTCACATGATGTCATGATGTGCTGAGCTGCGCTGCCATCAGCTTGCACCTGTCCGCCATTTAAGGAATAATAGGTGAGGCAAGTGATGGCGTGCCTCTGCTTTGCAAAGTGCCCAGGGCCCTTTAAAATGATAGCTAATGCATCCTTAAGAGAGTTTTTGGCATAAGGAGACTGATACCCAATACCCCTCGTGCTCTCCACTTAAGAGCTGTACCGAAACCCAGTTTTGCAAGATGAGTTTCATTTTTGAATGGGAGGGAGGGAGGGTAATGGCAGGAAGAGGAGGGTGCTGGGATTTGCTTTGGAAAAATCGGCAGACAACTCTGCGGGCAAGGAAGCATGGATTTACTTACTAATCTGCTTATTTCCATTTACGAATCACTTCCTATGAAACATCTTGAAGGGCTTTATGGAAAAGAGATTCAACAATTAAAACATTTTCACAGATGAAAGAAACAAAATAAATTCGGATATGCAAGAAAATTCAATACAGACACAGTGGGATAAAACGTAAGCCCCACTTAAAAGGCTTGTTGGTGGCTGCATTCCCTCAGGGGGTGACATGTCAGTGGCCGCATGCTGATGAGGGGTGGAGCCAGAAGTGGGCAGGGCCAGCAATAAAGTGGGCGGGGTCAGAGATGAAAGCCAGCTGGAACACCCTTTTCCTCTCTTTTTCTGGCGCACACTTTCTCACCTCTCTCTCTCTCTCTCTCTCTCTCTCTCTCTCTCTCTCTCTCTCCTCATAGAATCATAGAGTTGGAAGAGACCCTGTGTCACGTACGGGAGTTCCTCTCTCCCTCCTGGTAGCTCAACGATAAGAATTAACGAGCATTTGGTAGATTTATAGTCCTTTTATTACAGTATTATGTTGCAAGCACAAACCGGCAACCCTCCAGTTGCCTACTCCAACTCCCCCTCACTTCCGCAGCAAGAAGCACCCCAACGGGAAGTTCCTCCCCCACCCGCGTCTCCTTTGTTCTCTGACACGCTTGGACCTCTGAGTTCGGGGGGAGGGAGGGGGTTCTCCCCCACTCTCAGTTGATGTATTGCCTAGCTGATCCCTCCCTTCTGATTGCTTAGCTACTATCTCATAGCTGGGTAGCTCCTCTCTCAACTGAGCAGCTTCTGTGTCAGCCTGTCTGCTTCTGGAAAGGTCTGCTGGAAGGGGGGGGGCTATTGCCCCTACTCTTCTGTTAGGAGCTGATCTCCCTGTGATTGCATGCCCCAATCTTCTGATCCAGACCAGCCCCTGACACCTTGACAATCATCTAGTCCAACCCCCAGCAATGCAGGAATCTCAACTAAAGCAACCATGACAGGTGGCCATCCAACCTCTGCTTAAGGAGAGTCCACAACCTCCCAAGGGAATCTGTTCCTTTCTCTCTCTGCCACTCCCATTCTGCTTTCCCCCCCTTCCATTCCACGATTGTGTTCTGCTCCAGCATTTCTGCATGCACTTCTTCAGTGTGAGAGTATCTCCACTTTGCATGCAGAAGGACTGAGGTGCAGTCTCCAGGTAGCGCTGGCAGAGTCCTATATCTGAAATCCTGGAGAGCTGCTGCCAGTCAGTGCAGGTGATATTGATCTAGATCAGTCATGTTTTTTGCGGGTTGCCATCTCATTAGATTTCACTTTGATTCTGATTTGATTTTAGGATGTATTTTAATTGATTGCTTGATTTTATGGTAATATGTTATATATTTGATGTTAGCCACTCTGAGCCTGGTTTAGGCCGGGGAGGGTGGGGTATAAATAAAAATGATGATGATGATGATGATGATGATGATAATGACCAAAGTCTGTTTCGGGGGTCTAATCCAGCCCGCCGGTTGGTTTAATCCGGCCCCTGTGGCAGTCTAAAAAAGGTCAACAGCTTTGATCGGCCCTCACGCATGTTCACTTCATCAAATCCAGTCCTCTTTGAAAAAAGTTTGGGCACCCAAGATCTAGATGGACCAATGACCTGACTTAGCAAAAGGCAGCTTCCTATATCCCTTCCTATAGCCCCCAAGGGGGCCTCAGTTCCTGGGGCAGGGAGACTGCAAGGAAGGCCCTTGGAAAGTTAAACTGCCTCTGCTGCACATTATCACCAGCCTCCAATCCTCTCGTTTCAAAGCTGTTTTCGCATATTATTGCTAGAAAATGCCATGCAATTAATATCAATTATTTAGATTGGCCTGTTTAATAGGTGTCAGGTTTGAAGGTGTGTGTGTGTGTGTCTTCTTTGCAGCTAAGAACAAAATGTTCTTCTGTTGCTATTAATTGCTGCCACGGAATGTCTAGATTCCATTAAGGGAGCACGTGCCAGAAATCTGTTTGCAGGCAGGCAAATTCAGAAGACGGTGGAATTGTTTTCCTTTGGAAAGACCTCCATCCAGATTTGATATTGAAATAAACCAGCTAAGAACAACCTTGCAGATTAATTTGCAAAAAATTGTCTAGCTCATAGTCATTTTGCTTGCCTATACGTCGACTGGTAAATGGTACATGGCAACTGGAAGGGCAGGATAGAACATTTTATATAAATCAATACATTGTTGTTTTTTTAAAAAAATGTGTAGCTCACTGTTAACGGTCTATATTTTAATGCTTTGATTGGGTTGTTTTATTGGGTATTTTATCATGGTGCATGGCTAATTATTCAGTGTTTTAACAATGTCATGGTTTATTTTATTTGGTTTATATTTTGTAAGCTGCTTAGAAGCCATCTAGGCATTAAGCAGTACATAAATTAAATAGCAAAAACAAAAAAAGGGGGGAAAAGAACACATCATAATAATGCAACATAGCAATGGGGACTTTGGTGTGCGGGCACTTCCCCTTTGAAATTCTTCTCCAAATAACTATTAGACAGGTGCCATCTCTGTTGTCTTTTTGGGGCCTAATGAAAACTTTCATTTTCCAGCAAGTCTTTTAAGTAGAGACCTTCCCCAGTCTGCATCTGTATTGAAATTTTTTTAAGATGCTTTTAGCTGTTTTCATTTTCTCAGTTTTGCTTTTGCTGCCCAGGGACTCAGCTATATGGCTGCAAATATAACATTTTAAGTGTGCTTTAAGTGCATTATACAAATGTGACACTAGATGGCAATGGTGAGCTAATAGCAAATTCAATATGTTTTAAAACTTTTTCATAGAATTTTTTATATATGTGTAGATTAAGTCCTGGACTCCTTTGAGAGGAAAAACAGAATGTTGTTGTTGTTGTTGTTGTTGTTGTTGTTGTTGTTGTTGTTGTCATGTTCGCCATAATCATTCATCTTTCAATTTACTGTGGTACCTTGGTACTCAAATGGCTTGGTACCTGAAGAAATTGGCTCCCGGATGCCGCAAACCCGGAAGTAAGTGTTCTAGTTTGCAAACGCTTTTTGGAAGCCAAACGTCTGATACACCTTTCGCTTGAGTGCAGGAAGCTCCTGCAGCCAACTGGAAGCCACACTTTGGTTTTCAAACTGTTTTGGGAGTCGGACGGACTCCCGGAATGGATTAAATTCAAGAACCAAGGTACCACTGTACAAAAGTTTCCTTCTCCTGTAATTCCTGGGGGGAGATTATTTCTTCTCAGAAATAGAGGTGCACAAAGTACTTGTTTGGGAAATAAACAGCCCTGGCCTACTTTCCCCGTGTGATATGGGAAAGCACTACATGATGGTTGGAGCAATAAGTGAAGGCAGGCGTCTGAACGGTGTCAGGTTTATTCCCCAGCACCTCCAGGCAGCCCTACCTGTGATCCTGCTAATCAGTGTTGTCAATGCTGGATCAATGTCCTGACTCAGTATAAGCAGTTTTCTACATTCCTATGTTCCCATTTCACTCTGGCTGTTTCTCCTTACTCCTTATAAAACTTGCCACACAGGTGATTACACCTGATCACATAAGCCGGTCATTGTAGACAACACCAAGTTGGATGGATCAGTGGTCAGACTTAGTATAACGGCAACTTCCTATGTTCCTAAGTTTTCAAAGTGCACAAGGAGTCTATATGGGTAGAAAAGGTGCTCCACTTTGTTGCTTGATATGTGATGGTCCAGGAGAAGCCATGCGATCTTGGGAGTAGGTCTCACAGTCCTTATGTAGCAAAGTTGCCCCTTTGCAACAGTGCTGTTGCACTCGAGTCCCGCTTCGAAGCAGTGGCAGAGCAAGCCAATCAGAAGTCTGGGATGGCGCAAGTGCCTTGCACCCAGGGGCGGGCCCAGCCGGGACAGGAAGCTCTGCGGAGCCTCCAAGGAGTCTGTCTGCCTCCTCCCACTCAGCCACCCTACAACGGGGGGTGGGAGGCAGAGGGCAGACCGTTTAGGGCAGTGTGGAGCCTGTGGGCACCCAAGCCACCACGCCACTCCCTGGAGAGACGTGTGGCTCAGGCTTGCTTCAGGCCCCATGGTGAGTGCCACCCAGCATTTTGTCACCCACCTCAGTGGTGACACCTGGGACGGCCCACTCCCACCACACCACCGTTCCTCCATCCCTGCTTGGAAGCTTCCCAGGGGCATCTGAGTCTCCACTGTGGAAGCAGAAGGCTGGACTAGATCAACCTTTGGTCTGATCCAGCATGGCTCTTCTAATGTTCTTACATATGGCACATCAAGATGGCTACCTTCAACGAAACTGCATCACAAATTCTATATAGCCAATCAGATTAAACTGAATGGCAACATCATCGCTGAGGATAATATGCACGAATCAGAGGCACCAGCTTCTCCGGACGACTGAGGGGGCCCAATATGACGTCCTGACGTCACCCGGGCAATGTTGTGCAACATCCTGACTCCTCACACTGGGCCCTCTGAATATTGAGGGGCCAAGGCCCCCTCAAAAAAAGGATCAAGGGGGGAAGGGCAAAGTGCCTCAGCCCCCAGGAGCCAGTACCCTTGGCATGTCTTTTGCAAGGTATACTGGAAAATCAATTATAAGAGGCTCCCCCCCCCATGCACCAATTTTTTGTTGTTGCAAAAAATGCCTGTGAATACTTTTAGCACATAGAAATGAAGAGCCAGACTGTAAACCAAGACTGCAGTATATTGCAGATCTCTATATACAAAGCACATGTTTATTTTACAAATAAACATCTGAAAATCAATCTTCATTTCATATGAAAAAATACCTCTCTTAAGATGCAATTGCAAATGTAAGGACGACTCCATCATATGTAATAACATAAATCGATCAGTCCACAATGGATGGAAGGTGCATGCATGAGTGGAATAGTAATAATTATAAAAGTACAAGAAGAGAATCAGTTTCTACCCAAGAATCCATGATTATAAAATCAATTTATTCATGGATGGCAGTATCTTTATTTAGTGGTCATCGTACTCTGATAAGACCAGACTACTTTATTTCTCTCTAGTCCTTAGGCCATTAAAAATGAAAGCTACACTCACATGGTAGTTTATTCCAATTTCAGAGCATTTCCCTAAGAGTTAATTTCCACATTGTATTTGAGCTTTCACACAGTGTAAAAACCATTTTGGGATGTGGAACAAGTTTAACACTCATTTCCATGTTATTTGCAAACAGATTTTTTTTTTCCTGGAAGCAAATAATATGTTAAAGAGCACTAAATTTGCACTATATTCCACTATTGTTCCAGAAGTGGCTTTTACGTCTTGTGAAAGCTAAAATGTAAATGCAGAACTTAATAGGAAGACGGTAGCAGATATAAACTACAACTTGAATTTAAATGTTTCCCTACCCAGGGTGGACCCACTCAAACCTATTGATTGCAATGGGTCTACTCTATAGGCGCCAACTCCCAAAGTATGTTGGGATGCGGCTGAGGCTCCCCGCTCCCCATGTTTAGGGGCTGAGTCTCCCTGCAGTGGCTTGTGGGCCACTTCCCAACACTCGTGACATCACACATGTACATCAGATGTGTGATGTCACAAACACGCAATAGGCCCCTCCAATATTGAGTAGAACATGGCCAAGAAACCACATCAAGATCCTTTGAATAAGGGTGGCATATATAATAAATCAGCCCATTCTTAAGGAAATCAGCCCTGAGTGCTCACTGGAAGGACAGATCCTGAAGCTGAGGCTCCAATACTTTGGCCACCTCATGAGAAGAGAAGACTCCCTGGAAAAGACCCTGATGTTGGGAAAGATTGAGGGCACAAGGAGAAGGGGACGACAGAGGATGAGATGGTTGGACAGTGTTCTCGAAGCTACCAGCATGAGTTTGACCAAACTGTGGGAGGCAGCGGAAGACAGGAGTGCCTGGCGTGCTCTGGTCCATGGGGTCACGAAGAGTTGGACATGACTAAATGACTAAACAACAACAAATATAATAAATAATATAAAGCCAAACCCTAGTGATATGGGGCCTCAGCATCTTTGTGAACTTCAAATCATCTAAAGAATTTAGGAAGCTGCCTTATACCTGTCAGACAATTGGCAGAGTTTCTCCCCAGCCCTGGTTCGAGCCCCCAATCTCTGAGGATCAAACCTGGGCTCTCTTGCATGCAAGGCTGATGCTCTTAACACTGAGCTTTGGTACTTCTCTTGACAGGTGGGTCTTAGCATTCCAGGGCTCCAGGTTTGTGCATCTCCATTGTTCCGCAAATGAGAGGAAAGGGTTGTTTTAAAAGGGTGGGTGGGTGGGGGAATAATGCCCCAAGTGATAAACTGTTTACAATAAACTTGTTGTTTTCAAGCCTCAGGAGAAAATGCAGCATTTTCCGCAATTTCTGAAAACGCATTACCAGAATAGGCCGGAGAGAATATTATCTCTAAAAGCTTATGCATCATCCTCTTTAAATGTTAATGTTTCCATTTTGAGCAAAATGAATAAACCCGTGCAACTAGGATGCAACAGGTGCTAATGAATAAGAGTGTAGATTTGGATAATAATAATAATAATAATAATAATATAATAATAATAATAATAATAAGTTGCTTCATTTTTTTTATTTAAAAAAATGGCACCAGAGTGGATGTAAGGCATTGTTTAAAAATGTCTCTCTAAGTGCGCTGCAAACAAAGGGCTCTTAGCTTGAAAGTGCCAAATGGTTGTTTTATTCCCAATCACTTCCTTTTCAGGCGGGGAGTAAGGAAGAGCTTTTGGTAGATTCTTCAATGGAGAGTACGCAGGATGAAAAATTTAGGAGCCTGTTCTGCCAATTGGCCATTCACACTCCGAGACACGTTCTGTTCTGTCTTCCTAATGTGTTTGCAGTGTGCTGCCTGTGAGTATATTTTAACAGCACCACTATCTCTCTGGAATGGCTTCCTCTAACATTTTAATGTGCCTGGGGGGTTGCTTTTTGGGAGGTGCATTTTAGCACAACACAAAACAATGGGTGACGCTCATTGCCATGGGAAATGGGGCTTATTCAGATGCCCTACCGCTGAGTCTGGGAAGCATCAGAAGCTGGTTTATACTGAGTCAAACTCTAGGTCCCTCAAGCTCAATACTGTCTAAACTGACTGGCAGCAGCTCTCCAGGATTTCAAGCAGGAGTCTCTCCTAACCCTACCTGGAGATGCTGCGGATGGATCCTGGGATCTTCTGTGGGCAATGCATGTGGTCCGCCACTGAGCTACAGACCATAGCTGTCAAGTGTCCCTTATTTGGCGGGACAGTCCCTTATCCCAGCGCCATGTCCCGCTGCTGTCCCTTATTGATGACGCTTCATTTGGCAGCTGGCTGGGCTTTCTGCCTTTGGCTCAGAGGGGCTCAGAAGTTGAACATCCCTGTGCCCGGAAAATCCCTTATTTTGGCTGCTGATCCCTTATTTTCGAGGCTGCTGGTCCCTTATTTTCAAATCTGTAAGTTGACAGCTATGGCTACAGACTGCCCACTTCAAGCATTTGGCATCTCATCTTTTGAATGCTTGTTTTGTTTGTATTACAATGGCGGCTGGAGAAAAGTCTGCTGTTATTGGTGTCAGTGGGCTGTAGCCAATGCAAGTCCTACTCAGAACCATAGGCGCCACCTAGGGGGGCCGGGGAGGGAGCGAGGGGCCCCCTCATTTTCAAGAAAGGGACATTTTGAGATCTACCAAAATAAATAGCAAGAACAAACAGACCTCAGCGTAATCGGAAGCGTAAACACTCAAAACGGAGCACGTTCGGCTTCCAAAAAAAGTTTGCAAACCGGAACACTTACTTCTGGGTTTGCAGTGTTTGGGTTCCAATTTGTTTGAATCATAGAATCATAGAGTTGAAAGAGACCACAAGGGCCATCGAGTCCAACCCCCTGCCAAGCAGGAAACACCATCGGAGCACTCCTGACTTATGGTTGTCAAGCCTTTGCTTAAAGACCTCCAAAGAAGGAGACTCCACCACACTCCTTGGCAGCAAATTCCACTTTCGAACAGCTCTTACTGTCAGGAAGTTCTTCCTAATGTTTAGGTGGAATCTTCTTTCTTGTAGTTTGGATCCATTGCTCCGTGTCCGCTTCTCTGGAGCAGCAGAAAACAACCTTTCTCTCACGACTTTCGGGTTAGCGCCTCTGGCAATGGCAGATTTCCTCTGATCAGGAGGAATCCGCTCCATGAGAATTAGGGTCTGGACCGCCGCGGTGAGGCGGAGACCCACTAAAAACCACTGGCGGGAGAAGCCTGTGGACGTGGGATTCGGCTGGCACCTTTTGCGCCTCCCCTACTCGCGGGGAAACCCGGTTTCAGGGATCCAGAGCGACGTGGGGTGAATGGCGCAGTGCTTCGAATCGACTGCTCTTTTCACAGAGTGAAGCCGCATTGCTGTTGCCGGAGAGCGCTGACTTTTTCCTGGGGACATTTGGATTTTAAACAACTGCCCGTGAGTAGAATGGAAAATTGGACAATGAAATTTCTTAATTTGGCACCAAAGCGGGAAGGTCTAAACAGGAAGTCCACCTTCCGCTTTTGTAAATAGATTGAAGCAAAGACACGACAAGCTAGAGTCTGGAAAACCGCTTGTAAAGGATTAAATTTTCATCATTTAAAATTACTGAACGCCCCTTGGAAGCAGGAGAAGAGGGGGGAACCTTTTTTAGACTGTCTAAACCTGCAGAAGAGAGAGTAAAGAAAGGTAAATTTCCACCGTCTTGAACCTGGGAGCAGGGTGTCAAGATAAACGTTTTGGGGAAGTTCATTGACCATGGACAAACGTTTTTGACAGATAGTCAAAAGAAGAGAAGCATATTGATTCCATTGTTCCCTTTCGCATTTAAAAGGAACAAAATATCCGAAAAAGGAAAACTTTGTTGCTAGATCTGTCTTTAAAAAAAAAAAAAAAAGATGGATACAAATAGAAATTGTTTCCCCTAGACGGAGCTTGTGAAACTGTTATTAGAGTCAAACTGGGGAGCTTTGCAGCTGTAGAGATTAAAGATCGTGGGACCAGACTTCGACCTTGAACAAGAATGTGCTTAGAGGAGGCTTTGGTGCTTGCTTTTTGCAAGACAAGTGCTTTATTGGAACAGTTACATGAGAAGATGGATTTGATGACTGTTGCAATCAGAAATTTCAGACAGGCAGTGGGTACCTATATAGAACCCACTCAGGAATTAACCCAGGAATGTGCTTTGACAGATCAGATAAAGGAGGAGGTTGTTGCTGAATCTCAAGTAACAGTTATGGAGAGAGCTGCGGCCCAGCAGGAACATGAGTTGTTGGATTTGACAAATGAACCTGGAAAAAGTCAGATTTGGAGAGATGGAGTTCTGTTTGGTCTGGAGATGGGGGCCTGGATGGATCCCCCTATGTAGGGATGTTTTGACATTTCGAGTCTGGCTTTTTTTTAAATAATAATAATAATAATATTTATTGAGGATTTTAAGATTACAAAGAAACAAAGAAAAAAGTAGACAAAAAGAGAAATTAAACAATACAAGTCAATAAAAACAAAAGTCAAAGAAAAAAACAAATCACACAAATACATCAAAATCAAAAATCAAAAATAAACAAAAAATTTAAAAAAAAATCCAATATTCCCAAATCTTTATCTTTCATTAACTTGTTTCATGGACCTCCTCACACCTCCTTTTTTTGTGTTCTAGTTATTAATTATCTCAGCAAATCCTTTCCATCTTTCATAATATTCTGTCATTAAATTACCTTAATCTATTTTAACCTTATCTTACCATAAAAAACCTAAAACTTAAAGCTTAAATCTTATTTATACCAATTTCTCATAACCATAACATATTCTTACATAATTCTTTTTAACATTTTTGCTACAGCCAAATAATTTCGTTCCAACATTTTTCTAACACTCATTAATTTTACAAAACTTTCCTAGATAATTTTTTTAAAAACTTTCTTCCAATCTTCATCCAACGTCTCTTCCTCCTGGTCTCGGGTTTTGTCAGTCCTTTCTATCCCATCCATCTAGTTCATCAACCTGGGAACCTTATATCCGAGGCTCTTAAATCTCTTCCATGTCCCTTCCGCAGGTCTTCTTCATATTTATACCTGTACTTTACTTTGTCTTCTGCTCCTTTCACTTGTGGAGACTCCAGCTTGACAATATTTTTGTCCCTTCTCGACAGATCAGCCCCTTTTCCATAGTCAACACTGAACTCCATGTGGTATTTAAAAGCATGTTTCAAGGTCCCTCTAAAGTTAAGGACCCCCACAACTCCAAACTCCTCCCGGCCCAAAGCCAGACTTGAAAGGTCAAAACATCCCTGCATAGGGGGGTCTATCCAGCCCCACATTTCCAAGCCAAACAAGACTCTATCTCTCCAAATCTGGCTTTTTCCAGGTTCATTCATCAAAACCAACAACTCATATTCCTGCTGGGCCACAGTTCCCTCCATCTCTGCCTCCCGGGGTCCACCAACAACCTCCTCCCTCATCTGATCTGTCAGAGCACACTCGTGGATTAATTCCTGAGTGGGTTCTATATAGGTACCCACTGCCTGTCCAAAATTTCCGATCGCAACAGTCATCAAATTCGTCTTCTCATGTAACTGTTCCAATAAGGCACTTGTCTTGCAGAAGGCAAGCACCAGAGCCTCCGAGTACATTCTTGTTCAAGGTCAGAGTCTAATCCCACGATCTTAATCTATTGCAGCTGCACAGCTCCCAGTTTGGATTTAATAACAGTTTCGCAAGCTCCCTCTAGGGGAAAAAGCTTCTATTTGTATCCATCTCTTTTTTTTCTTTTAAAAGCAGATCTAATAACAAAGTTTCCTTTTTTAGATATTTTGTCAATATTTTGTTCCTTTTAGATGCGAAGGGGAACAATGGAATCAATATGTTTCTCTTCTTTTAACTATCTAAACGTTTGTCTATAGTCAATGAACTTCCCGAGGACGTCTGTCCTGACACCCCGCTCCCAGGTTCAAGACGGTGGAAAATTGCTTTTCTTTACTCTCTCTTCTACAGGTTTAAACAGTCCAGAAAAAATTCCCCCCTCTTCTCCTGCTTCCAAGGGGGGTTCAGTAATTTTAAATGATGAAAATTGATCCTTTACAGACGACTTTCTAAACTCTAGCTTACTGTGTCTTTGCTTTAATCTATCTACAAAAGCGGAAGGCGGACTTCCTGTTTAGACCTTCCCACTTCAGTGCCAAATTGAAAGAAATTTCTTAATCCAATTTTCCATTCTACTCACGGGCAGTTATTTAAAATCCAATTGTCCACAGGAAAAAGTCAGCGCTCTCCGGCAACAGCAATGCGGCTTCACTCCGTGAAAGAAGCAGTCGATTCAAAGCACCGTGCCACTCAGCCCACGTCGCTCCGGATCCCCGAAACCGGGGTTCCCCGCAAGTGGGGGGGGGCGCAAAGGTGCCAGCCGAATCCCACGTCCACAGGCTTCTCCAGCCTGTGGTTTTTGATGGGTCTCCGCCTCGCCGTGGCGGTTCAGACCCCTTTTTTCCACGGAGCGGATTCCTCCTGATTGGAGGAAATCCGCCATTGCCAGAGGCGCCAACCCGGAAGTCCTCAAATGCAATACTTTACATTTCTCCCTGTTAAAATTCATCTTGTTTGTTTTTGCCCAGTTCTCTAATCTGTCAAGGTCGTTTTGAAGTGTGATCCTGTCCTCTGGGGTGTTAGCCACCCCTCCCAGTTTGGTGTCATCTGCAAATTTGATCAGGATGCCCTTGAGTCCATCATCCAAGTCGTTGATAAAGATGTTGAATAAGACCAGGCCCAAGACAGAACCCTGTGGCACCCCACTAGTCACTCTTCTCCAGGATGAAGAGGAACCATTGATGAGCACCCTTTGGGTTCGGTCAGTCAGCCAGTTACAATCCACTGAGTGGTAGCATAGTCAAGACCGCATTTTACCAGCTTCTTTACAAGAATATCATGGGGCACCTTGTCAAATGCCTTGCTGAAATCAAGGTAGGCTACATCCACTGCGTTCCCTTCATCTACCAGGCTTGTAATTCTGTCAAAAAACGAGATATGGTTAGTCTGACATGACTTACTTTTCAGAAATCCATGCTGACTATTGGTGATCACAGCATTCCTTTCTAGGTGCTCACAGACTGTTCGCTTAATGATCTGCTCCAGAATCTTCCCTGGTATTGATGTCAGACTGACTGGGCGGTAATTATTTGGGTCCTCTCTTTTCCCCTTTTTGAAAATAGGGACAACATTTGCCCTCCTCCAGTCTGCCGGGACTTCGCCTGTTCTCCAGGAATTCTCAAAGATGACTGCCAGTGGTTCTGAGATCACATCTGCCAGTTCTTTTAATACTCTTGGATGCAGTTCATCTGGCCCTGGAGACTTGAATACATCTAGACTAGCCAAGTATTCTTGTACTATCTCCTTAGTTATTCTGGGCTGTGTTTCCTCTGCTGAATCATTTGCTCCAAATTCTTCAGGTCGGGCATTGTTTTCTTTATCGGAGAAGACTGAGGCAAAGAAGGCATTGAGGAGTTCAGCCCTTTCTGTGTCCCCTGTTTGCATTTCACCATCTTCTCCTCTCTAGCAAGCCTGAGTTCATTCTGTGCTTTAGCTTTTCTGACTTTGTGTCTACACGTGCTGGCTATTTGTTTGAATTCCTCTTTGGTGGTTTCCCCCCTTTTCCATTTTTTGTACACATCCTTTTTTAATCTTAACTCAGTTAAAAGTTCTTTAGATAGCCACCCTGGCTTCTTTAGGCACCTTCCATGTTTCCGTCTCATTGGTATTGCCTGAAGTTGTGCTTTTACTATCTCCCTCTTAACAAACTCCCAGCCATCATGAACTCCCTTTCCTTTTAGTATTACTGTCCATGGGATCTCACCCAGCACTTCCCTAAGTTTTATGAAGTCGGCTTTCTTAAAGTCAAGAAATTGAGTCCTAGTATGCTTGGCTGCTCCTTTCCGCTGTATAGTAAACTTCAGAAGAGCATGATCACTCGTGCCTAATGATCCTTCCACTTCTACCCCACTAACCAGGTCATCAACATTGGTTAGGACCAGATCTAAAATGGCTGTTCCTCTTGTTGCTTCTCCCACTTTCTGGACAACAAAGTTGTCTGCAAGGCCAGTGAGGAATCTGTTTGACCTTATGCTCTTGGCTGTGTTTGACATCCAACAAATATCTGGATAACTGAAGTCCCCCATTACTACTATCTCCCTTCCTTTTGAATGCTTGGCCATCTGTTCCAGGAAGGCATCATCTATGTCCTCCGTTTGGCTTGGGGATCTATAGTAAACTCCCACAATGAGGTCACTGTTATTCTTCTTTCCCTTAATTTTGACCCAAATGCTCTCACTTTGGCTTTGAGGTTCTTTCTTGGCTTTGAGGTTCACTTTGGCTTTGAGGTTCTTTCTTGTCTGGTCTGTTTCTCTGAAATAGATTGTATCCCTCCATTATTACATTCCAATCGTGGGACTTATCCCACCAGGTTTCAGTGATGCCTATTATGTCATATTTAGTGTGCTGTACCAAGAGCTCAAGCTCATCTTGTTTATTTCCCATGCTTTGCGCATTAGTGTACAGACATTGAAGTCCATTAATCATTCCCCAGTGACTCTTATTTAAGGATTTTTTCCTCCCACCACTAGGTCTGCGTGCTGTTTGCTCCATTTGGTCTATGACATTTGGATGATCATCTTCATCAATTGATAGACTCCTACCTTCAGGAGCACTGTCTCCCTCCCCCACATTAGTCAGTTTAAAGCCCTCCTGATGAGGTTTCTGAGATTTTTGGCAAAAACATTCCTCCTAACCGTTGTGAGGTGCAGCCCATCGCTTGCCAGAAGTCCATCTTCAAGAAACTGCAGTCCGTGATCTAAGAATCCAAACCGTTCCTGTTTACACCATTTGCGAAGCCAGCTGTTCACTTCCACTATTTTCCCCTCTCTCCCTGGGCCACGTCGTTCAACTGGGAGGACAGATGAGATGACAATTTGTGCATTTAATTGCTTCAATTTCCTGCCCAGAGCCTCGTAGTCTCTTTTGATCTTCTGGAGGCTATTGCTTGCAGTGTCATTGGTTCCCACATGAACCAAGAGGAGGGGGTATTTGTCAGTGGGTTTTATGATTCCTTGCAGTTGTTCAGTTACATCTTGGATCTTAGCCCTGGGGAGACAGCACACTTCCCAAGACATCTTGTCAGGCCCACAGATCACTGCTTCTGTTCCCCTCAGTAGGGAATCCCCTATCACCACTACACGCCTCCTCTTAGGTTTGGGCGGGGTTCTTCCGTGAGCTGCCCGTTCCAAGGTCGCCTGCACATTCCCTGAGGACTGACTTTGCTGCTCGTCTTCATATACCTGATCGACTGTAATGAGGGAGAGATCCTCAAATGGAGTCTGCTTTTCGTCTTCCATGCTAGGGGAGAGGACCTTAAAGCGATTGTGTATTTCTAAACAATCAGAGCGAACCCTGGGCCTCCTACTTCTTGGAGTCATGTTTCTCCATATATCTGGCTCCTGTGTTGGTGAACTAGCCTCCTTCTCAGGGGAGTCCCCTGTCTCCTCCTTGGTGGAGACGGTGTGCTCTGTTGCTTCCAAGAAGAGCTCCAGCTCTCTAATTCTTTGGAGTGTAGCTACACGTTCCTCCAGTTGCTGGACTTTGTCTTCTAAGAGGGCAATCAACATGCAATTGCTGCAGGTAAAGCTGCCTGCAACCTTTGGCAAGATTGCAAACATTGCGCAGGAACCGCAGGTGACTGCAGCTGTTCCCTCCCCCTCCATCTTGAGAACGTGTCGTTGGGGGTGGCTACAGTGGTCCTCCATCATAAAAAGCATGAAGACAGGACAAATAACTCCCCCCCCAAAAAAAAACCTAGGTCTCCCCCAACAAACGTTTGAGACTAGCTCCCCTAAATCTAAAAGATGGATCAAACTGCGCGCGCCGCTGCCCTGCAAGCTCTGATAAGCTCCTCCCACAGCTAATCACCTGTCTCAACAGGTGTATCAAGGCGTCTGAGAACCGAGGTACCACTGTACCATGAGCGGGGAGAAATAGTTTAGCCAGGGACCTTGTTTTATATATTTATTAAATTTCTATAGTGGTCTTCATCCAAGGATCACAGGATGGTTTTCAATGTAGGAACACAAAAATATAACAAACAAAAACAACACCTCTCGTATACAGAGTTTAAGAGAAGTGGAATGTTTTCACTTGGCACCAAAATATATGTAAAAAAGCGTGCTAGGTGAGCTTCTTTGAGGAGGGTGTTAGACTAGTGGGAAGCCAACATGAAAAAGGTCCATTTCTGTGTTGCCACCGTGCAGACCTGTTGTGAAGGAGGCACATGAAGAAGGGCCTCAGATGATGATCACAGGGTCTGGGTTGATTCGTATGGGGAAAGGCAGTCCTTGTGATATTGCAGTCTTGAGTTGTTAAGCCTTTATCTGTAAAAACTGGCAATTTGAATTGGGTCTAGAAACTAATTGGCAGCCAGTGCAGTCGGGCCAGGACTGGAGTTATATGCTCAAACCGTCTTGCCCTGGCGAGCAACGTGGCCGCTGAATTCTACACCAACTGAAGTTGCCGAACCATTTTCAGAGGCAGCCCCACATGTAATGTGTTGCAGCAATCTAACCTAGAGATTTATAGCATATGTAAAGTGTGATAACTCTTATACCACTTTCGGAGTCATGGGTTCCCCCCAAAGAATCCTGGAAACTGTAGCTCACACAGATGCAAATCCCAGCACCCTTAACAAGAGTATTTTGGAAGAAGCCATGGCTCTTAATGTGGCATGTGTGTGTTTTCAATGTGCAGTGTGGATCGGACCATGGTTCACCCAGTCCTGAAAAGGATGCTCAACACACTGGCTAACCAAACCCTTATAACTTTCAACTCTCTGAAGCAGCTGAAGCAACCAGGCATTCTGCAACCAGTCCCATAGGTGCTATTCCCTTTTTACACCATTGCATCCCTAAGTGATGTCTTCAAATGTTATATCCACTGAGGAAGGATAATCTGCATCTCTCTGCCAGGCAAAGCCCCCTCATGTGTGAAATGCGTTGCCTTCCCCTTTAAGGAGTTTACTGCCTCGGTGACCTTTATGTTCAACAAAGAGGCATTTTAATCTCCTACCCAGCTTCTCCACTAAGTGGTTTCTCATTTGACTGGCATTATTGAATGAGCTTTCTGCACTGGCTGGTTCTATTAAGACATCAGAAACTGGACTGAAACTCTCTTTCTGCAGCATTTACTGTTGGTATTATTGATTATTATTATTATTATTATTATTAGATAAACTTAGCTCACTGACTGTTTATAACCCAGATTCGTATGTCCAGTGGATGATGCGTGAAAAAGGACAAGAACATCATTAATTAAATCTCTTTTGCTCATCAGAACTGCTTAGCTCAGCTGAGTTAGGGAAGGAAAGCAATGTGTTGCATTAGTATTAACAATATATCAGATCTGTAGCCAGCAAAAGTGGGACTGAGTTGCTCACAACACTGAGGCAGCCTGGAAGAACTTAATAGCTATATTTTACCTCCACAGTCAAAGATGATGTCCTTCTAGGAACAAGAGAAAGCAGCCTTTCAATGAGTCGGACCAGATCTAGCTCAGTATTGTTTACACTGACTGGCAGAAGCTCTCCAGAGTGGGGTGGTCAGGTTTGTTCCACATATCTCTTTGTTTATTGCATTTATATCCCACCTTCCAAGGAGATCAGGGTGACTTACATGCCCTTTCCCTTGTCACTTAATCCACAAAGCAACCCTATGAGGTAGGGTAGGCTTAGAGGTGGTGACTGCCCCAAGATCACCGGTGAGCTTCATGACCAAGTGAGGATTTGAACCCTGCTCTCATAGAATCATAGAACTGTAGAGTTGGAAGGGACCCTCGGAGTCATCTAGTCCAACCCTCTGCAATGCAGGAATATGCAGCTGTCCCCTACAGGGATCGAACCTGTGACCTTGGCATTATCAGTGCCAGGCTCTACCCAACTAAATGCTCTAATCACTGTACTACACCATACCCTCCAACATTTCTCTGATGAAAATAGAGAAATCCTATTCCATACCCTCCAATATTTCTCTGATGAAAATAGAGAAATCCTATTTCATAACCTCCAACATTTCTCTGATGAAAATAGAGAAATCCTATTCCATACCCTCCAACATTTCTCCAGTGAAAATAGCGACATCAAATGCTATTTTCCTAGAAAAAGAGGTGCCACAACTCACCATGAACCCCTCCTTTGCACTCATAGAATGGCAATGACACCCACCTGAGAGGTGCTGGAACTGAGTTCCAGTGAGTTCTGAGTGGGAAAAAAGCCCTGGGGATGTCTTATTCCAAACCCTTCAAAATTTCTCCGATGAAAATAGGGATGTCCAAAGGAAAAGCAGGACATCCCGGGATCTAATCAGAAATTGGAACGGCGTCTGTAAATCTGGTACTGGCCCTGGAAAATAGGGACACTTGGGGGGTCTTTTTGAAAGAAATGTTACAGCATATCCCTCTTTAATGCTCTCATCCTAAACATTCATTCATTCATTCATTCATTCATTCATTCATTCATTGAAACATGTTTCCTCTGTAGTAATTCCTATTGATTTTGGTGTAGACTGCTTTTGACTATGCATGCTTAGGATTCCTCCCTCAGTTAATGTCCAGTGTATGATTTAGCTATTTTTGGTATGCAATTTTTTTAAAAAAACAACAACAAATAGTGTCTTCTCTTTATCTAACCTGAGCAGTCCAGCAATGAGAGGGGACAGGAAAAAGCTGGGAGCAGAAGTGACTTGTTAGATGGGCCTTTGCTCTTCCCTGGTGCTACCTATTCTTTCAGGCTTTTGCTCAGGTCAGAAGATGACCCCTTAAAAATGGGTGGCTGACCAGCCATTAGCAGCTTTTGTTAATTTCTGGCTTCAGCAGCTGCATCTCCAGGGGCAAGGAGCCACTGTGGCTGGGTCATCATTAAAATGCGCTGGGATGCTCAAGGTTTTTCAAAAGCACTTGTCAGTCAAGTGCTTGCCCATTATTTTAAAGTTGGCGATGGGGGGGAGGCAGGGACACATGGATATCTTAAAAACAACAACAAAAGCTCACACGCCGCAGCACACACACACACACACACACACACACACACACACCATCGCTGTGCTAACAAGAGGGCGGAAATGAACAAAAGTGTCGGCGTTCTCGAGCACTGCCTCTCTTTAACAACAATTTTTAACTAATTAGGCTTTACACAGGAAATCAAATGAAATGGCATGAAGACTCAATTTCCCATACAGCTGAGGATCTGACCTTTTAGGAGTGGGGGAAGAAAATTATTTTTAATTAACATGATTAATCATTTCCTGTTGTTTCCAGTTAATTGATTTTGTTTCTTTTTTTAAAAAAAGCCCAAGTCAGAGGGCTGGCAGCGGCAAGGGAAAGCGATAGGCGAAAGAGATGGTGTTGCCGGCAGTTTTAAACCCGTTAGCTCCTGCAGACGTTCCTGTGCAAATAAGGAGACTGTAACATTGGTCTTTAATTTTCCCATCAAGTCTCTTAACCCAGTGTGTGTATGTTTAGAAAGTCTGCTTAGGAGCCAGGCAAAGATTTCATCTTGCAAATTAATTACTGAAACACCAGCAGAGACCTCATCAGCACAAGATGCCATAAGTGACTCAAAACCACCCTTCGGCAAGTCCTGTATGCATCTCTATTATTCGGCTGCATTCAAAGCTGAGTAATATTGTGCTAGTTTTCCTGATTACAGTGGATGCTCGGGTTGTAAACGTGATCCATGTGGAAGGCATGATCGCAACCCGCAGTGCTGCATCTGCACATGCGTAGGTTGCTATTTGGCGCTTCTGCGCATGCGCAAAGTGCAATTTAGCATTTCTGTGCATGCTTGACCGTCAAAACCCGGAAGTAACCCATTCCGGTACTTCCGGGTTTCGGTGGGTCCGTAACCCGAAAAAGCGCAACCTGAAGTGTCTGTAACCCAAGGTATGACTGTATAATGCTTGCGCTTCCATCCTGTTTTTGAACATCACTTTCACTCTGCAGTGCCTGCTGCATTATGGAACTCTGACTTTTTGACTAATACACTAATCTGCTAAATTTCCTGCAAACAATGAACATCAAGGGCCACTAGTAATGATGGCTACACTCTGCCTGCATTTTCAGAGGCAGTAATGCTTCTGAAAATCACAGGAGGGGAGACTGCTCTTGTGCTCATGCCTTCCTACAGGCTTCCTACAGGCATCTGAGGGGCTGCTGTGAGAACAGGATGCTGGACTAGATGGGCCAATGGCCTGATCCAGCAGGCTCTTCTTGTGTTCTTAAGTTCACATTGTTGGTGGCAAGGAGATATAAGTAGAAAAGGACAACTCCCTGGATGCCAAGATCCAGGTTTGGGGCAAGTACTCTTTGGTAAGAGAACCCCAGCAGAGATTTAAAATCACAAAACATGCAGTGAAGTAAAGCATGGAAATATAAGCTGTTAGACCAGCCTTTCTCAACCTGTGGGTCCCCAGATGTTGTTGAACTACAACTCCCATCACCCCTAGCTAGCAAGGCCAGAGCTCAGGAATGATGGGAGTTGTAGTCCAACAACATCTGGGGACCCACAGGTTGAGAACCACTGTGTTAGACCATCAAAATACAGTGGTACCTCAGTTTAAGAACAGTCCTGTTTAAGAACGATTGGTCTACAAACACCGCAAAACCGGAAAGAGTGTCCCAGTTTGAGAACTTTACCTTGGTCTAAGAACAGAATTTGAATGCTGGAAGGGCACCGGCAGCGGGAGGCCTCATTAGGGAAAGCGCACCTTGGTTTAAGAACCATTTTGGTTTAAGAACAGACTTCTGGAATGGATTAAGTTCATAAACCAAGGTACCACTGTACTCTGTTCTAAGTTCCTTCCAAAGTTCCTCTCTTCCACTAGCATAGAAAAAGACCACACATTTGGTAAGTTAAAAATGGTTTACTTACAAACTCTCCCAATGTCTGTTTCATGTGTTTTTCCATACAGCATTCAGGGGGGGAAATGCACAGGCAGTAAAGCTTGGCTTAGTTACAGTGGTGTGAAAGTTCCTAAATTATTGATATTGGACCTCAAGAGTGGTTTGTAAGAGCCATGTGGTCTGAGCTGCAGTAACCAGATGAGACAACTTGACACGTTGAGCTTCTTTTGTAGACTGAGATACAACAATAGGCTTGATTACCTTCCTCCCAAGGTGAGGGGGAGTGACCTAGCTAAGCCTGGCAGGACGGCTCACTCTATGGCATTAACCCTTTCATGCATTAATTAGACTTAAGCATGTTGGTTATATGAGGCTGGTTATCCCACACACATGTTCCCGGAGTTTTCTGATCCACATCCTAGAAGGATCACAGGCCGCTTCAACTTGCCACACCCCACCTCCTCAGATTGGTGAAAGAGACTAACATGAACTAATGATGTGATTCTCCAAACAGTAAAAATATGTTCAAAGGGAAACATTTTCCTTTTCCCTAAAGCGGTGCTGAGTCAACTGATGCAGTAAGCAGGCGCCACGCTGCAGAGGGTGGGAATGGGTGACTTTGGAAGGGGGCAATCAAACGCAATTAGTGCAGCCAAAGAAACTGCACTAGAAAATGCACTTTGTTCGTCATTTATTTTAACAAGTGTCATTTACTTTCAATTATTTATGGCCCTACTTAGAACTCTCATAAAGGCGCTCCGGCATATTGTGTTAAAAGTAATGGATTCTGGTAATACAAAACCGGGGTTATTACATTTTGTTGAGAAATCGGAGGACATCACGGATAGCATTGGTTAAGATAATTGGATCTGTAGGTTAGTCAGCGAGGGAGATGATTTCGTTCCTACACAGGCATTGAAAAAGGAGAAATAAACGTGTGCCCATTGTCATGGAGGGAGAAAAAAATCCAAGTCCAAGTCAGGGCATCTTGCTCAGTATTGACTACAGTGGTACCTCAGGTTAAGATACTTAATTCGTTCTGGAGGTCCATTCTTAACCTGAAACTGTTCTTAACCTGAAGCACCACTTTAGCTAATGGGGCTTCCTGCTGCTGCCGCGCTGCCGGAGCACAATTTCTGTTCTCATCCTGAAGCAAAGTTCTTAACCTGAAGCACTATTTCTGGGTTAGCAGAGTCTGCAACCTGAAGCATATGTAACCTGAAGTGTATGTAACCTGAGGTACCACTGTACACTGGCAGGCAGAGGCTCTCCATGGTTTCAAGCAGAGGTCCATCCAACCACCCACCGCAGCCCTACATGGAGGTGCTTTGAATTGAATCAGGAACCTTCTGTATGCAAGGCCGATGCTCTAGCACTCCCCTATTACCCTTCCCATGGTGCTGCATCTACTCCTGTATCACCCTTCCCCTCGGATGATGCAAGGAATAATTTTGCTTGGAGTATAAAGCCATTCTACTGCCTTAAAGGTAAAGGTAAAGGGACCCCTGACCATTAGGTCCAGTCGTGACTGACTCTGGGGTTGCGGTGCTCATCTTGCTTTATTGGCTGAGGCAGCCGGTGTACAGCTTCCAGGTCATGTGGCTAGCATGACTACGCCGCTTCTGGCGAACCAGAGCAGCGCAGGGAAACACCGTTTACCTTCCCGCCGGAGCGGTACCTATTTATCTACTTGCATTTTGACGTGCTTTCGAACTGCTAGGTTGGCAGGAGCAGGGACCGAGCAACGGGAGCTCACCCCGTCGCGGGGATTCGAACTGCCAACTTTCTGATCGGCAAGTCCTCAGCTCTGTGGTTTAGCCCACAGCGCCACCCACTTCCCTTCTACTGCCTTAGCAGGGACATATTTACTGCAAGGGCCAGAAGATGGGCAAACATTCCAGTCCCCTCAAGGCTGGGGAGGAACACGGCCAGCAAGACATGCCTTTTTAAATTTTCTATTTTCAAAAATATACATTTATACAACATTTACACAACACTCTCTGTTTTTGTTTGTAACAAAAAAGAAAATGATAGCAACTGAAGCAAAGATACTTCGTATACCCCACATGACACTACACATGACAGTACAATTTATGAAAAAAGAAAAAAAAATAAAGAAGAAAAAGTAGTTGAGGTTTGAAAAAGACTTCCAAACATTTTCATTGTACGTTATCTGTTAAATACACTTTTACCATACAGTTACTTATTTCTTCTATTTTTTTATCATCTTTCTATATAAATTGTCAATTACCTTTATGTACTACAAGGTTCAGTCTAAGTCTGCCAGGAGATTACCCTTTATACCACGGTTCTTCAAATATTCTTTAAATATTCTCCATTCCTTGTGGACTTTTTGTCTTGTTTGGCCTCTAACTCTTCCTGTCACCTTTGCTAGCTGCAAGTATTCTACCATTAATGTTTGCCAGTCTGCTATATTAGGTGTTCTAGTATTTTTCCAATATCTTGCCACTAAAATTCTTGCCGCTGTTACCCCATACATGAACAATGGTCTTTTCGATTTTCCTATTTCAGTTGGCAATATACTTAAAAGAAGTATTTCTGGTCTTTTTTAAAATGTTATTTAAAATGTTATTTTTTTTTTAATTCTTCATATACATTATTCCAAAATTCTCAAATTTCCTCACAGTTCCACCACATGTGTAAATAAGACCCATTTTCCTTATTGCATCTCCAACATATGGGTGACCTGTTTTTATACATTTTGGCAAGTTGTACTGGTGTTTGATCTGCATGGTATTTTCCCTAAGATTATAACAGGCCGTAAACTTAATGTCTTCTTGCCATAGTTCACGGTCTTTACCTGTTCTTCCTTTAATTCCCATTCTAATAATAGATCATAGACTCGTGAGATATACCGTATTTTTCGCTCTATAAGACGCACCAGACCACAAGACGCACCTAGTTTTTGGAGGAGGAAAACAAGAAAAAAAACATATTCTGAATCTCAGAAGCCAGAACAGCAAGAGGGGTCACTGCGCAGTGAAAGCAATGGTCCCTCTTGCTGTTCTGGCTTCTGGGATAGCTGTGCAGCGTGCATTAGCTCCATAAGACACACACATATTTCCCCTTACTTTTTAGGAGGGAAAAAGTGAGTCTTATAGAGCAAAAAATACGGTATTTTCCTTTACTTTGTATTAGTTCTTTTTCAAATTTCGATGTTTACTTTGCAATACCTATTTTCCTGTTAATAATTAATCTTTGATCTACTTGGAAATATTGCAGCCAGTCTGTCAGATATTCCTTAATTTCTTCATACTTTTTAAGGGTTGTCTCTTCCTGTTTTTCTTCGGTATGTGGCCCATATCCCCTCCATGTTCTTATTCTTAACTACCATCGCTTCTGTCGGCGAGGTCCACAGAGGTATCCTGGGTTCCAATATTCCTTTATTTTTTTATCCAGATCTTCAGCCTGGGAGTCATTTTGGACTCCCAGCTGTCCATGGAGGTGCAGGTTAATTCTGTGTCCGGGGCAGCTGTCTACCAGCTCCTCCTGGTACACAGGCTAAGCCCTTCCTGCCCACAGACGGTCTCGCCAGAGTGGTGCATGCTCTGGTTATCTCCCGCTTGGACTACTGCAATGCGCTGTACGTGGGGCTACCTTTGAAGGTGACCCGGAAACTGCAATTAATCCAGAATGCGGAAGCTAGACTGGTGACTGGGAGTGGCCGCCGGGACCACATAACATCGGTCCTGAAAGATCTGCAATGGCTCCCAGTATGTTTCTGAGCACAATTCAAAGTGTTGGTGCTGACCTTTAAAGCCCTAAATGGCCTCGGTCCTGTATACCTGAAGGAGCGTCTCCACCCCCATTGTTCAGCCCGGACACTTAAATCCAGTGCCGAGGGCCTTCTGGTGGTTCCCTCATTGCATGAAGTGAGGTTACAGGGCACCAGACAGAGGGCCTTCTCGGTAATGGCGCCCACCCTGTGGAACACACTCCCTTCAGATGGGAAGGAAATAAGCAGCTATCCTATCTTTAAAAGACATCTGAAGGCAGCCCTGTTCAGGGAAGTTTCTAATATTTAACGCTGTATTGTTTTTAACACTTGACTGGGAGCTGCACAGAGTGGCTGGGTAAACTCAACCAGATGGGCGGGGTATTATTATTATTATTATTATTATTATTATTATTAGATTTCCTTATTAAATGATTCAAAAAACCCCTGTGGACCTTCACCTTCTCATAAATTAGATAGGCATGCCACCCACACCGATTATCATATCCCTCCAAATCCAACACCTTATCCAGTCCTTGAGCCATAGAAGACCTGCAGCTGCATGGTATAGCTCTAAATCGGGAAGTGGTATAGCTCTCTTTTTTATCTGTTAATAGTTGGTATTTTATTCTTGGTTTCCCCCGTTCCATAAGAATCTCACCATATATCTTTTCCATTCATGAAAACACTTCATCCCTCCCAGAATTGTTTGAAATAAAAATATCATTTTGGGAAGTATATTCATGTTAACTACTGAGATTCTGCCCCATAGAGAGAGTTGCAATCTTGTCCAGTTTTCCATATTTTCCTTAACCTCTTTCCATACTTTGGTGTAGTTATCTTCATATAGTTTAATACCCTTTGTTGATTTCCAGATCCCTAGATATTTTACCTTGCCTTTAATCTCTAATCCTGTCAGCTGTTGTATTTCTCCCCCCCTCCATATTTAGATTTTTAGTTAATATCTTAGTTTTTTGGTAGTTTACCTTCAGAGCTGCCACTTTTCCATATGCTTTAATTACTTCTAGCATTGCTGGAATACTTTCTTTTGGGTCTTTTGTTGTTATTATCAAGTCATCAACGAGTGCTCTAACTTTATATTATTTTTCCCCAATTGTAATTCCTTTTATTTTTTCCTCCTTTCTAAGATTTTGCAACAAAACTTCCAAAGCTAATATAAATAACAGGGGTAAAAGGGGGCAACCCCTTTGTAGGCCAGTAAGACATGTCACAGGTGAAAAGGCATGGCCTTTCCCGTATGTTTGGTAAATGCTGGTCTAACTGCAAGACCGCCATCATCGACATAGGTTGTCCAAACCACAGCAGGTCACATACAGCTTAATTAATTACTTAAGAACCATGCAGCACATGGTTCGATTGTGGGCTCCCAGAGGAGGCAGGAATGGCCACAACTGTGGGTTCCTCCAAAAGAGGAATGGACGACTTCATAGAGGACAAGGCTATCAGTGTCTACTAGACACGATGGCTGTTCTCTGCCTCCACAGAGGACTCAGCTATACAGCTGTAAATATAACATTTTAAGTACATTCAACAAAGGTGACGTGGGTGGCGTTGTGGTCTAAACCACTGAGCCTCTTGGGCTTGCTGATCGGAAGGTCGGTGGTTCGAATCCATGCGACGGAGTGAGCTCCCGTTGCTCTGTCCCAGCTCCTGCCGACCTAGCAGTTTGAAAGCACGCCAGTGAAAGTAGATAAATAGGTACTACTGTGGCAGGAAGGTAAACAGTGTTTCTGTGCGCTCTGGTTTCTGTCACGGTGTTCTGTTGTGCCAGAAGCGGTTTAGTCATGCTGGCCACATGACCCGGAAAGCTGTTTGTGGACAAACACTGGCTCCCTCAGCCTGAAAGCGAGATGAGCGCCGCAACCCCATAGTCGCCTTTGACTGGACTTAACCGTCCAGAGGGCCTTTACCTTTTATAGAAATGTGACACTAGATGGCGATGGTGAGCTAATGGCAAATTCAATAGTATATTTTAAAACGTTTTGTTAAAAAGGCATTTTCACAGCGTTTTTAATATATGTCTAGTTTCAGCCTCAGAGGCAGCAATGCTTCTGAATACCAGTTGCTAGAAACAACAGGATGGGAGCAGGCTCTTTTCATGCTTGCAGGTTTCCCTCAGAATGCTGGACTTGAGAGACCATTGGCCCAAGCCAGCAAGGCTCCTCTTCTATTCTTATGCTCTTATCTCTGAGAAAAAGAAAGTTTAAAAGGCGCAAGGAGATAGGATAATAACATAACAAGGGTGGAATAACAAATAAAGTGAATAACACAACAATAACAAAAACAATAGTAGGGAAAGAAGATCACACACAGGTGAAGGGAAGTACTGGGCTGTGGGGGAGGGAGGTGAAGGGAATAATTGAAATTGTTAAAGATTGGTATAGGATTTAAGAGATTTAAATTTTTCTAAAGATTCTATAAGGAAAGCAGAAAGCAGCAAGAAATATCAAGTAAAGGTATCGGAGAGATCAGTGTAACTGAAAACATGAGACTGATGATTTTGTTACATATGATTTTATTTTGGAGTTGTCTGCTTATTTTGGAGTTGTTTGTTGTAAAGAATGTATATAATGTGAATAAAATAAAATAAAAATTTTAAAAAAGAGAGAGAGAAAGAAATGCGAGAACACACTTTTTATAACTTTCTGCATTCTTCTATTTTAAAGACAGTTAGCTTTCAGCATTTCATTTTCTGCATATCTCTTCCCCAGCTTCACATCTTTTATAGGCACATATAAACATGCATTACAACATACTCAGGATGAGAGGGTGATATATAAAACCTTATTCTCTTATGATTTCTTTTTTAAAGGGGGGGAAAACCTGTCCTCAAGCCTTACCTCTGGTCTCACACCAGTGGACCTGTCAACGGAATTAAATAGAGAATATGAAACTGATTGCTCCAAGGATATGGGTTGGGAGAGCCTAGCGCAGCACTTTAAAACAAAATATCCTAATAAAAACAGCATCTCATTTAAATTTTATTTTCCATGCATACGCAAGATAAAGAGAGTCCGATGCTATTAAGAAAGACGACTGTTGGAGAGTGGGGAAAGGAAGTGACCTTAATTTTGAGTGATCTGGTATTTTATTTTTATTTTTTTGAAAATACTGCTGAAGGTAGCAGAAAGAGCAGACAGAAAAATCTACTGGTAAATTATACATGAGATCCATCTGATGGTAGCCGAAGAGAAAATCTGAAGACAAGCCTATGGTAGCTTCATCACCATTGACTCCTAGGTCGTGGAGCCGGAACCTAACAATGTAGGGAGGGGAGGGGCAGTTGACACCCCCCCCCCATTCCTGGCTCCAAGTACAGTGGTACCTTGGGTTAAGAACTTAATTCATTCTGGAGGTCCGTTCTTAACCTGAAACTGTTCTTAACCTGAGGTACCACTTTAGCTAATGGGGCCTCCCGCTGCTGCCACGCTGCCACCGCGTGATTTCTGTTCTCATCCTGAAGCAAAGTTCTTAACCTGAGGTACTATTTCTGGGTTAGTGGAGTCTGTAACCTGAAACGTCTGTAAACCGAGGTACCACTGTACAGGATCAAAATGTGATTAGTATGAAGAGTTGTCACAGAGATTTGCATTCGCTGGTGGCTTGGTGATCCTTATTTATTTGATTATTATATTTATATCCCACCTTTCCTGCCCAGAAATAAAGGGGTTATACATGGATCTGCCCCCAGCACATTTTATCTTTGCTCTCAGCAGCCCTGTGAGGTAGGCTAGGCTAAATGACTGGCCCAAGTGTCACCCAGGAAGCTTCATGGGACTGTGAAAAGCTCCAAAGGGATTCTTCTGAACTAGGGTGGGGAGGGGAGTCGGGGATGGGCAACAAAATGACATGAGCACACACACACACACACACACCCTGTATAGGAAAGTTTTTAATGTTTGATGTTTTACGGTGTTGGATGTTTTAATTTATTTGCTGGAAGCTGCCTAGAGTGGAGGGAGTCCAGCTTTTACAGCACAGTCATTTCAAGAGGGGCTTGTCCCCCACAGCAGTGCAGCCAGCCTTCAGCCAGCCTGCCCAAGATGGATCCCAGGCATTCTTCTTCTCCTCCTTCTTCTCCTCCCCCTTCTTCTTCTCTGACAGGAGTTGAATTGGTGATGATAACTGGGAGTGTGGGAGAGAATATTGAGGTTGGGGAGGATAACTGTGAGAAAATGTTGACTCTAAACTCTCCAAGTGTCCCTATCTTCCAGGGACAGTCCCAGATTTACAGAAGCAGTCCCAGTTTCTGATTTAGTCCCCAAATGTCCTGCTTTTCCTTAGGATGTCCCTATTTTCACCCAAGAAATGTTGGAGGGTGTGGTAGGACGCTCCTATTTTCATCTGTCATGGAGTTATGTGACCTCCGAGTCGAGGAGATCAGTAACTATACAACCTCTAGAAGATATCCGAAGGCAGCCCAGTACAGGGAAGTTTTTTTTTAATTTTTAATGTTTTTATGTATGTTGGAAGCTGCCCAGAGTGGCTGGGGCAAACCTGTCAGATGAGGAGGGTACAATTATTATTATTATTATTAGTAGTAGTAGTAGTAGTAGTATTAAATGTAAAGGGAACCCTGACCATTAGGTCCAGACGTGACCGACTCTGGGGTTGCGCGCTCATCTCGCTCTATAGGCCGAGGGAGTCGGCGTTTGTCCACAGACAGCTTCCGGGTCATGTGGCCAGCATTAAGCTGCTTCTGGCGAACCAGAGCAGAGCACGGAAACGCCGTTTACCTTCCTGCTGGAGCGGTACCTATTTATCTACTTGCACATGACGTCCTTTCAAACTGCTAGGTTGGCAGGAAGTAGTAGTATTAGACTTCCCTATTTTCATTGGAGAAATGTTGGACAGTATGTGACCCTTTGCTGCTGCTGTTTAAAGGGCAAATCCCATTCCAGGAAATGAAAGATAATAAGCTGCTAAATTCACCCCCCCCCAACTTTAAAGGAAAAGGGGATAGAGGGCTGAATGCTCTTGTGCTCAAATCCTGCTCGTGGGTTCCCACAGGCATCTAGTTGGCCACTTTGAGAACAGGAATTTGGTCTAGATGGGCCATTGGCCTGATCCTGCAGGCTCTTCATGTGTTACAATTTAATGCACCTATTCATGACAATAGCATGCCAAAATGTATTATATTAGAGAACACCGCTTGCAAAAAAAATGTATATATTTGGAGAAGTGTGCGCTCAGATGTTGAAAATGTTCTTGAGGGCTTTAAAAAGAAGAATTGCAAACTGATGTGGAAATGTGGCAAAGTGAGCTGAAGACTGGAAAATGAGAAACTGAGAGAGAGCAAAACTGACAGATTTATTGCGTTTATGAATCACACTTCCTCTAAAAGGAGCCCAGGGCGATGTACACTAAAAAAGATAAAACAAGAAGCTACATCAATAAAGAAAATACATACAGATAACCAGAACTAACTGAAACTAACAAAAACCATTAAAAGCCAGAAATCATTTGCAGCTGTTTGGCAGTAAAACAAGAAAATATTAGTAGGCCCGGGATAAGGTATTGAACTGGTGTCGGAATATGAAAAGAGAAGACAAACGTAAGTACAATGAGAGAGGGTATGTCAAAGTGGGGTGTCACCATGGAGAAGGCCCTGTTCTTCATCCATGAAACCTAGTGGAAAAGTACAGGCTGGATCTAGACATAAAAAAAGTTTCAGGAAAACACGTTGTAAACCTCATAATGGGAAACCACGTTGCCGAAAGATGGAACTCCACAGTGCTATCTGGTGTCACAGTGTTATAACACATTTAAAATGCTTTTTCTTTGTTAATACAGTGGTACCTCTGGTTGCGAATGGGATCCGTTCCAGAGCCCCGTTCACAACATGAGCAGAACGCAACCCACGTCTGCATGTCTGCGCGTGCACGGGTCGCAATCTACCGCTTCTGTGCATGCGCATGATGTCATTTTGAGCGTCTGCGCATGCGCGAGTGGCGAAACCCGGAAGTAACCCTTTCCGGTACTTCCAGGTCGCCGCGAGACGCAACCTGAAAAGACGTAACCTGAACCAAACGTAACAAGAGGTATGACTGTATAGCCTCTCCACTTTCAATTCATAGAGTCTTTTTCACAATTCGTTTATGTTCAGTATGAGACATTACTGTCCTGGACATCTTGTGGTTGGGGTGGAAGAAAGAGAGAGGAGAGATGGGGGTAATGTTCTTTTGTTCTATTGCACAGTGCTGGCATGGGGATTTGTGTAGACGCAGAAGCACAAAACATTTTTTTAAAAATAAAAAAATAAAGATTTGTGCTCTGCTCCTCTCCCCCTTTCTTCAATCCCAGGGATACCCTCCCCTCTGCCTGAACCTCAGAGCTGGTATAACATGTAAGGCTTAGACCTCAATGGCGGCGGCAGCCTCTCCTCCTCCTCGCCCTCTCTCCAGCGGCCACTACAAGCTGCCCAAGGGAGGAGGTTGGCAGCAATGGCCATGGAGAAGCCACAGAGAGGCAATGGGGTGCTCCCTCGCAGCCCCCACTGCCCCCACAGCCGTTACTCAGGAAAAGCGCCAGCTCATCCTCTCTTCCGAGTTTGGTGGCACTGGCACTGGCTAGGAAAATTAGGGACATTCCGGGATCAAATCAGAAGATGGGATGGCTTTCATAACTCTGGAAAACAGGGACACTTGAAGCACACGCACTTGCAGGAGGCATGAAGCATAGCTGGTGAGGTGTGCAGCCCAACGAATGTTCTGAGGGCCAGACAGCAAGGCCTGGAGGCAGAGCCATAGCTAGGCGATCTTGTGCCCCTGGCAGAACCGTCCAAATTGTGCCCCTTAGCCACGGACAAATTAGCTCTTCTTTCCGCCTCTCCCCCAAACCCCACCCCCTCCAATTCAATTCACCCTCTATTTAAAACCATTTCTTTTGAGGCAATAATAAATATTTATATTTATGGACACATTTTTAGCCAATTTTGTGCCCTCCACTATCACCTGCGCCCTGGCAGGGGCCCACCTCACCACCCCCTAGCTATGGCCCTTCCTGGAGGTCCACACTGAACCTCTGGGCCTGATGCTCCAACCCCTCTTCAATTTAAGCCAATATTATTAATTCCCATATTACAGATCTGGGTGAGGGTGGGGAGTTCTGAGGCTGAGAGACAACGGATTGCCTCAGGCCACCTTCTGAGTTTACGGCCAGAGGTGAGATTTCTGGATTCCTTAATTTCTAAGCTCAGCCTCTGAGCCTCTCTACTCTTAGGAGCCTATGGTGCTGGTGTCAGATGCAGCTGGAGAGACATTTCATTGCACTCAGCTTACACAGACCTGGCCTTGCAATGTAATAATAAATAATAATAATCAGATAAACAACTTTTGTTAAGATCACGCAGCAGAGGGGGAAAGCCTTTTTGTAACACTCCCCTCCCCTTAACCAGATGCTTGATAAAAGAACAGAGGCAGGTGATGGCTAGATTTGCTCCGTTAAAGAGATACCCGTACGATTTGCATTTTATAATTGTTTCTGCAAAGGACGGTAGGAGCTGAATTGCATCCCAGCTGTCTCCTTTATCTGCTCCCCCTCCTCCTGTGGAGTGGCAGAATGTTAAATACCTCCTATTCCATCATACTGGAAGGGATAGGAGTGTGATCTTTTGATCACCTGTTCAATTACAATAGCAAAATAGGCCTCTCTCTCTCTCTCTCTCTCTCTCTCTCTCTCTAACGCATGCACATACACGTCTGCCTTTTTGAGCCCAAGACTTAAGTGTCCTATGCCAATGAGTTCTACAGCTATTTCTCACAGACAAAGTGGGAGCGGGCTGGGGGGGGGGAGGGCTGAAACATTCACCCCGGCTTCTCCTCCTCCCACCCACTTCTAAATTAAACAGAACAGAAAATGATCGAAGGCCGCTCCCAATTATTAATCCCACTGTGATTCTAAATGTCGTGCTATTACCGAGTGCACAAAGATACTTGAAGGTTTTCTGATTTCAATTAAGATTATTATCTCCTCTGAGGGATGGGGTTCTGGCTGCTGGGAAATCTCTTTAGCTGATCTGTTCTGAAACGATAGCAGTTTAAGTGGTAAATAGTAGGCTGGTTTGTATTAAATTTGGAACTCCAGCTGGTCTTCCTTGGCGTTCCCAACCTCCCTGGTCCCACATCCTGCCCTCTAAAAGGTTATAAATGGCTTAGGACTGTTTTTCTACAATAGATGTGATAACAAGGTTGGGTTTTCCATGGCACACACCACAGAGGGCCGTGGCCAATCCCACTGCCCCAAAGAGCAGAGGTCCACACAGTTTCAGCCGCCAAGCCATAATTTGTAGATGTCACCATTGGGGCTTGTGTGTGATCTGTTTGGAGCAATGGGGCACGGCTCCACCAACCAGTTGCTGGTAACTGAGGAGAGTGTTCTGGTGCTCAAATTCCGCTAGCAGGTTTCCTACAGGCATCCGACTGGCCACTGTGAGAATGATGCTGGACTAGATGGACCAGACTTCTTATGGGTCAGTCTTCTTCTTAACCTCAGCCAACTCTCACCCACCCACCTGCCTGCCTTCTTTCTTACAACCAGTCAAGGGGGTAGCACTGTCTGTTGGCTTTCTCCTCTTCCTTAGTCAGAAGCCCCATTAACACCATACATTTAAAACATTTGATACCATTTTAAGCAGTCACAGCTTCCCCAAAAGATGTATGGGAACTGTAGTTTCTTAAGAGTGCTAAGAGTTGTCTGGACACTCATATTCCCCTCAAAAAACTCCACTTCACAGTCCACTTTAACAATCAATACCTCCTCGCAGAGAACTCTGGGCAGTGGCATAGCACAGGGGTGGTTGCCCCGGGCACAAAATTGTTAGGGGGTACAAAATTTCAACACCCAGTGCTGTCTCAATACAGCTGCCTGCTTCTGTTGCTGAGCTCTGTTGAAAATGGCTTTTCCATGTGAACTAGGAAGTGACCTCTCCAGACAATGGAACATTTTTTCTTATCTCTGCAGCTTTAATTTCCTGGGTGATGCGGATGCTGTTAGGCAATTGAATGTGCATGCATACTCTGTCCATTTCCCACCCACCCACCCACCTGCTCCACGCTGGCAATCCACGCTATGCCACTGACTCTGTGAATTGTTTCTCTGTGAAGGGAATAAGCTAAGTTTGGTCAGAATCAAGTATACACTTCTAGAGTTAACACTAAATACATTATGTCTGGTAAATGACCCACCATAGCTGTTAGAGGGCTGTGAAAAGTTGTGCCCTGGGCTTTTTCGACTCATCTACCCATGTACTTTCTGAAACCAAAGAGGCGCATGGGTTGCCCAATATGAAATGCATTGGATTATTTTTGGCTCTCCTACTCTGCTATCAGTATTGTCCTGTGTAGACTTCATCAGGGAGGAAGGTGGGGACAAGACTCAAATTAGTTGCCTGTTCTTGGCTCTGGCTCATCCTCTTGTTGAGAATTTGTGGAAGAACTCAATTCTTGAGTTTGGGCACCTAAATTTGAGGCAGGCAGAGCAATGGAGGAGCCAAGCAACAGTTCTACTTCTATCTTAGTCAGGGTCAATTATGGTGACATCCCCCCCCCCCCATAATTTCTTCCTACACCAGCTCCAGGCTGATGTTGGTGAGTAGCACTTTGGAGATCCAGGGGATCCAAAGTTGCCTGCCACCCAACTCCTAGTTGCTCACTATCAGGACTTTGCACCTGCTCCAGCCAGCTGGTGGAAGCTTTTCATCTACCTGGATGCATCTGGGGGTTCAGCAGGACAACACCCCACCCCACACCAGTGGCTTTCCTGTCCATCAGCAGAGGCCAGTGGCAAGGCATCACGGAGCCATCCTAACGCCCCCCCCCCACCAACTATCAATATCAGAATCATTAGGATTGCACTCATCGGTCTTCTTATTCAAATAACTCAATAGAAAATTATGCGTGGACCTCAATCATAGAAAACACTGCATTATGATAATGGTTTATTATAATTTGCAGTATAGGTTCAGTTCTTTTGTTTTCAATCACTTTTGTAACTGAGGATGTTAAGTCCTTGAATGTTTTATGCATTGAGTCATTTGAGCTGTGATTCATTTGTTTTGAGTGCCCTTGAAGAAAATATAGCCCCAAATGTGTTGGGTGTTTTTTGTGTTGTTGTTTTTTTGTGTGACAGTTCTCAGTGCTATTTTGAAGCTTCTCCTCTCTATGGGGAAGGCTCATAGCTTCATAGTAAAGCAGATTCTGCAAGTGTCCCTATTTTCCAGGAACAGCCCCAAACTTATAGAAGCCATCCCGGTTTTTGATTTGATCCCAGAATGCCCTGCTTTTCCTAAGGACACCCCTGTTTTCATTGGAGAAATGTTGGAGGCTATGGTAGGAAATCCCTATTTTCATTGGAAAAATATTGAAGGGTATGGAGTTCTGTGACCCTGAGCCATGCAGATAATTAACTAGCTTTAGAAGACATCTGAAGGCAGCCCTGTATTGGGAAGTTTTAAAATGTTTAATTATCTTTTTATATATGTTGGAAGCCACCCAGAGTGGCTGGGGCAACCCAGTCAGATGGGCAGGGTATAAATATTATTATTATTATTAATTGGAGAAATGTTGGCAGGTATGCTAGTTGGATATTCTCACTCATTTATGGGATATGGACAAGACGAAGCAGGATGTGGTGCCACTTCAAGATCACATTAACTTGGTTTAGAATGGAGAAATGTTGGAGGGTATGGTAGGATGTCCCTGTTTTCATCACAGAAATGTTGAGGGTATGCCTGCTTTGCATGTAGAAAGTCCCAGGGTTGATCTCTGGCATTTGGAAAGCTACTGCCAGTCAGTGTAGACAGTCCTGATCTTGATGGACCTATGGTCTAACTCTGGAAAAGGCAGCTTCATCTGTTGCTCTGTTCCCCTTTTCTCTTTCTCCATGTTTCCTATGTGGTTCAGATAGTTAACTGAAACTCTTACGGTAGATGCATATTAAACTGAAATGAAACTTCAAGACTCCCGAAAGAAAAAGAAAAAGAAATAAATGGGGAATTAGAATGTCTATGTCATACTGGAGATGAATTCCCCGCATCGATACCATCTCCAGCAAAACAGAGCACTTGGTTTAATAAATCTGTTTATTAAACGTATAAAGGATTGGTAAATGGAGTTCTTGTCTTGTTGAACCGCATTAGCTTCGTCCTTACTTAACATTTGTTTTCTTGAGATGAGACAATGTTTGTTAAATCCCGAACATGTCATTGAGTAAAGCGCCTGCCGTTGATTGAATCAGACTTTAAATATTAAATTTTCCCGTTTGCCAGACCCGGCTCATTGTTTAATCTACAAAGAGATCTTACAAGCACAATGGAAGGTTTTGCTAACTCCAAAATAACTGTTATTGAATCTCCAATGGGCTTGAAAAGAGAGAAAGGAAATCTACATAATATTTAATAAATCTCAGCCAAGATTTATTTAAATCTATTTAACCTCTGCTCAAAATGAAAAGGAAATTTGTTTTTTTGGGGAGGGTTTTTTTTTGGGGGGGGGAGTTTTTTGTCAGAACGCCAGAAAACCTGGGAAGAGTATCAGCTGCAGCAAAATCCTATTAAACTGTCGTGAGTGTTTTTGAATTTCATTTTCCTTCGTTGTTGATTAATAACGTATCTGTGCATAAATAGCTGCTTTTGACACTCCATCTGTAGTGCCAAACTGCTTTTTCACTGCTGCTGTTAATTCAGCTGCTTGGCCATTCGGTACTGGAACGGATCTGAAATGCCTGTTTCCTTTCTGCTGCCCCCTCCTAGATTCTAATTCCATTTCAATTATCTGAATGCTGTTCTGAATGCAGCCAAAATGTCAAGAGCCACCCACGAGATTGAATTTTGATAGAAATAAAATCAAAATCAAATAAGAGGGAGGTATCAGCAGGCTTGGGGTAACTCTAAACTACTCTGCCACTACTGTAACTGGAAATAAACACCTCTGGGGCAGAGGTGAAATCAGGAGTGGTTGGGTGGGGCTGGTGAATACCTTCACATCTCTTGCCAACATATAATGAGACAGGTCAGTACAAGAGGGGTAGAAGCAGCTTATGGGAAACAGAATTTACTTACTTTGAGACAATGGGATGTTTTCTGCATCACCCTGTTGACTCATGTTAAGCTTGCAATCTAAGACCCCTAGACCTTTTTCACATGTGCTACTGGCGCTGTGGGTTAAACCACAGAGCCTAGGACTTGCTGATCAGAAGGTTGGCGGTTCGAATCCCCGTGACGGGGTGAGCTCCCATTGCTCAGTCCCTGCTCCTGCCAACCTAGCAGTTCGAAAGCACCTCAAAGGGCAAGTAGATAAATAGGTACTGCTCCAGCGGGAAGGTAAATGGCATTTCCGTGTGCTGCTCTAGTTCTCCAGAAGCGGCTTAGTCATGCTGGCCACATGACCGGAAGCTGTACGCCGGCTCCCTCGGCCAATAAAGCAAGATGAGCGCCGCAACCCCAGAGTCGGCCACGACTGGACCTAATGGTCAGGGGTCCCTTTACCTTTACCTTTACTGACAAGCCAGGTATTCCCCCCATCTTACATTTGTGCAGCTGGTTCTTCTTACCTAAGTGCAGAACCTAACATTTGTCCCAATCGAAATTCAGTTTTGTCCCAGTTCTCTGATCTGTTAAGGTAATCTTGACTCCTGATTCTGCCTTCAGCAGCGTTGGCAACCCCTCCCCATTTGGTGTCCTTCAAATTTGATTAGCATCCCCTCAATACCTTCATCCTGGTCATTTATAAAGATGTTATACAACAACGGGTCCAGGACAAAACCTTGCAGCACCCCACTTGTCACTTTTTTCCAGTATGAAGAACCATTAGTGAGCCCCCTTTGTGTCTGGATATAGTCAACCAGCTACAAATCCACCCAACTGTTATCATGACTCTTCCTTTTCTGGATGGAGGATAGAGAGGGTTGTGTGAGTGTGTGTAGAAACAAGACTTTTTAAATAGCATGGATAAAGTAGATAGAGAAGTTTTTTTCTCCCCCTCTCATAACAGTAGAATCTGGAGACACCTAATGAAACTGGATATTGGGAGGTCAGAACAGGAAAAAAAGAAAGTATTTCTTCATGCAGTGCATATTTAAACTACGGAACTCACTCCCACAAGAGACAGTGGTGACCTCCAAAAGAGGATTGGACAAATTCATGGAGGAAAAGGCTATCAATGATTACTAGCCATTATAGCTCTAGAGGCAATATGATTCTGATTATCACTTGCTAGAAACCACAGGAGGGGATAGTGTTGTTGCACTCAGGGCTTCCCATGGGCAACTGTTTGGCCACTGTGATAACCGAATTCTGGATTAAGTGGGTCATTAGCCTAATTTGGCAAACTTTTCTTCTGTTCTTACCTTGCTTTCTTTCAAAGCATGCATTTCTAAAGCCCCACCCCTCAATGCTCGACTTAAGATGTTTAAAAGACATCTTTGGAATGCATTGGAATGTTTGTGAAACTTGTTGGATAACTATGTTCTGATTGGCTCATTAGTCTGGCAGATGTGCATCAGGTCAGTCCATGTTGGAATTCCTCAAGATCAAATTCTTTAAGCAACTCTGTCAGTTATTAGAAAATTGATAGATTTAACACAAACGATGGCAAATCACAAGGGTGATCCATTAATTGATGTTTATGTCACCATTATGGATTTGGAAGGCACATAATGAGGAAAAAGCAGTTGCCATGTGCAATAACTGCAATTAGTTTTCGCCATTATTTGAGAAATATTTCCATAGCAGGGAAAAAAAAGGGATATGATGAATTATGAATGAATTGATCTCCTTGGGTTGTGTCATCTTTTCTGATTATGTATTGATGCCTAAGTAATTTTGCACTGCTATGTTACCAACTTCATCATTGTTTTAACTCTTCAAGGGACCAATTAGAATCAAAAGGGTTCGCAGCCCACTCCAGCACATGTTTAATAGGGTTTACTCACAAATGAGTGTGCATAGATTGTAGCCTTGCAGGTGCTAAACTAGATTATGTTTATAAAATAAATTATGTAGTTAAGTACAGCTGTACCTTGGACACCGAACGCCTTGTGAGCCTAATGTTTTGGCTCCTGAACACCGCAAACCCATAAGTGTGTGTTCCGGTTTGCGAACGTTCTCTGGAACCCAAACGTCCGATGCGGCTTCCACAACTTCTGATTGGCTGCAGGAAGCTCCTGCAGGCAACTGGAAGCCGCACCTTGGTTTTCAAATATTTTCGGAAGTCGAACAGATTTCTGGAACGGATTCTGTTTGAGAACCAAGGTATGACTGTATAATAACCCCCCCCCCCAAAAAAAAAATATTATGTGGCTTTGTGAAGCAAAGCATCCTCATAGGCTAGGGGTATTTTATTTTTTTACCAATTTGGGTTGCTAGGGCAACTGCAGCTGTTCCTGGATTGGGGTAACTTGATCACAGTTGTCTATATACCGGTACCCTCAGAGCTGGATTATTGCAATGTACTCTATGTGTGGGCTACCCTTTGAAGTTGGTCCAGAAGCTGCAGTTGGTACAGAACACAACTCCTAGGCTGCTTATGGAAACAAGCCACCACCACATACAACACCCTGATTGTGGGGGTCCCTACTGGGCCACGTTTAAGGTGTTGGTGCTAACATATAAGTCCCCATACAGTTGAGGACCAAGTTACTTGAGAGACCACCTTATCCCCTTACACACATACTTGATCATTGCACTCTGTGGGAGAGATTCTCCTGCAAGTTCCAAAGTTCTCAGAAGCCCACTCTGCAGTAACTCAGAGCAGGGCTTTTAGTGTGACTGCCCCTGTTCTGTGGAATAGCATTCCTGTCGAGATAGGACAGGAGCCCACTAGCTGCAATTTCTGGAAACAACTGAAGATGTTTTTGTTCCAACATTTTGTTCCCAGGCGGATAAATGGATCTTGATCATGAGTGTCCATTTGTTAGGATTTTAGTCTTGTTTTAAATGTATTAGTTACATCTGTGATTTCAATTATTTTGTGTGTAAACTACCTTCAGATTGTGGTTTAGAAGATAATCAAGAGAAGAAGAAGAAGAAGAAGAAGAAGAAGAAGAAGAAGAAGAAGAAGAAGAAGAAGAAGGCCAATGCATGGAAGTTGGGCGCTGGGAGTGAGACCAGTTGGTGCAATTCCAACATCCCTCTCCATACATTGACAGTTTCCAGTTTCATTGACTGTACAGGGCATACAGATTTAGAGGTTTTAATTAACTGGAGAGGGGGAATGACATGGGAGTGGAGAAGAAAGCCAGTCAATTGTCACCTTCAGTAGTGCTGTCATCCAAAACCCACACAGAACAGCACCATTTGCAAGTGCATGCACCAAGTCTACATGCTAACTAATTACCCCATCTAATCAATCCCAAACAACCTGGTTAATGAGCAACCAGCTGATTACTTCTGCTCCTATAGTAATCTGTTTCTTGTTTAACCAACAAGGTCATCACAAACTCCAGAATGTCACCTGCAAGCAGTGCTTTTTTCTTTAAAAAAAATGTTTAGGGGTACTCTCATTTTCCTACTCTTATTGAAATACTGCCCCTCAATGAGGCCAAACTTAGATCCACAAAATGTTTAGGGGTATGCGTACCCCTGTGTACTCCCCCCCCCGAAAAAAAAACACTGCCTGCAAGAAAAGTATGATATTACATGACCAAACAGAGGGCAAAATAACTTCCTACAGTGAAATCAAGACATGGGTTTTGGGATGAGGAGATTCAAAACATGAATGTGTATGTACTATAATTTGTATTTCTATAAACTTAGCATGCTTAATGAAAGAGAAAATAAATGAAGAAATGAAAGGCATAATGGGAAAAGATTGAGATCACAGAGTAATTCTGAGGGCTCACCCACACTTTCACTTGGTCCATATTTTGATCATAGGTAAAGGTAAAGGGTAAAGGGTAAAGGGACCCCTGACCATTAGGTCCAGTCGTGACTGACTCTGGGGTTGCGGCGCTCATCTCACTTTATTGGCCGTGGGAGCCGGCGTACAGCTTCCGGGTCATGTGGCCAGCATGACTTAGCTGCTTCTGGCGAACCAGAGCAGCGCACGGAAATGCCGTTTACCTTCCCACCGGAGCGGTACCTATTTATCTACTTGCACTTTGAAGTGCTTCCGAACTGCCAGGTTGGCAGGAGCAGGGACCGAGCAAAGGGAGCTCACCTCGTTGCGGGGATTCAAACCGCCAACCTTCTGATCGGTAAGTCCTAGGCTCTGATTGGCAAGTCTGATCGGCAAGTCCTAACTCATAGCGCCACCCACGTCCCATTTTGATCATATTGTGTGCCAATTAATTCCTCCAGGTCAAGGAGCGTTTAGCGTTGTTCTGCAGCTTGCCAAAATCTGATCTTACCCACTGAACTGAAGCATGTTTAAGCAAAATCTCTTTTTGGATTTTCCGCACAACTGATAAGATCAGATTCAGCAGGTAAGATCAGATTTTTGCAAGGCACAGCCATGGAACAATGAGAAAAGCTTTAGGACCCAGGGAAATTAATTAGTACACAAAACAATCAAAATAAGGGTTGAGCGAAAGCAGGGATGAGCCCTTACAAATTAACAAAAATGAATCTGATGTGTGAAATGATTTAATGCAAGGTCTAAAAATGAAAACAGAAAAGTTTTGCTTGTTTTAAATGAATGCAAAAATAAAGCCAAAGGAAAGCAGTGCATGCTGACAAAATATTAGCAAGGTAATCAGTTTTACCTCACCAGATATAAAGACATACCCTCCAAGACTGGATCTAAGAAGTGTTTCAGTTTATAGCACTGTAAATTTAAACAGAGAAAACAGATAGAGAAAAATGGGACTCCACATCGCCATCTGGTAGCACAATGTTATATCGCACATACAACACATATAAATTGCTTTTTCTTTACCAGTTTAGCTGAGTCCCAATTTTCCAAGAACAGTTCCAGAATTACAGAAGCCACCCCAGTTTCTGTTTAGATCCCAGAAAGTCCCAATTTTCCTTTTTCCTCCCCTCCACATCTCGAAGAACAATTAGAAGTGAGGTTTGTGTATGTATGTTAGGTACAAAAAACAGAGTCCTGTTTCTACTGAAATAAAATACCACAGCAAATGAAGGAAATGGTGAAGCTGGCATATGGAGCCCTTCCTACAATTTTGAAGGAAAATGTCACTAATTTACTTTGAATTCTTTAATTGCAAGGCTTCCACAGCCAGCCATTTCTTAAAAAATGAGCAGAGTGTTGATTCCTTTATTATAAATGGAACATTGTCTGCTCAGAAGTAAGTCCCACTGTATTCAACAGAGGTTACTTCCAGGTAACTGCATAAAGACTGTGCAGCCTTACACTGTAAACCCAAGCATTTTTACTCAAAACTAAGTCCCACAGAGTTCGATACAATTTACCCTCTGGTATGTTCCGGATCATTCTCTCTTCTTCTTCTTCTTCTTCTTCTTCTTCTTCTTCTTCTTCTTCTTCTTCTTCTTCTTCTTCTTCTACAATTTTATTTCATACCTTTTCTTCACACTTTTTTTCTTTAAAACAATCCTGTGTAAGGCAGAGAGGCAGTGAGACTTCCTGATGTAGAATAGGATGTCCCTATTTTCATCAGAGAAATTTTGGAGGGTACGTCAAGAGAACCCAAGAACATTTCAGCCTTGGTCTTCCACAGTGCTCCTCTGCACCATGTTATGTAAAAAAAAGTGTTTATTAGCAGAAATTTGCACAAAAATGTTGATGAGGACTTTAAAAAAAACAAAACCCCACAAACTTATTGGGAGATGTGGGGAACTGGATTTAAGATGCTCCTACTTGGGGACGTGGGTGGCACTGTGGGTTAAACCACAGAGCCTAGGACTTGCCGATCAGAAGGTCAGCGGTTCGAATCCCCGTGATGGGGTGAGCTCCCGTTGCTCGGTCCCTGCTCCTGCCAACCTAGCAGTTCGAAAGCATGTCAAAATGCAAGTAGATAAATAGGTACCACTTCAGTGGGAAGGTAAACGACATTTCCGTGTGCTATTCTGGTTCACCAGAAGCGGCTTAGTCATGCTGGCCACGTGACCGGAAGCTGTACGCCGGCTCCCTTGGCCAATAAAGCGAGATGAGCATCGCAACCCCAGAGTTGGTCACGACTGGACCTAATGGTCAGGCGTCCCTTTACCTTTACCTTTTACTTGGGGACTTCATCACAGAAGGCATCTGCAGTTCCTGGTAGTGGGGTTTCCTGGTGTTAGCAAAGTGAAGTCAAAAAATTCAAACCTAGTCCAGAGAGAAAGGAAATCACAGTAGCACTTTACTGGTAAAACTGATCAAAAACAAGTGTATAAACTGAGGAGAAAGAAAAGAGAGATGTTGTCCTTCTGACTTCAAAGCTGTGGTTCCCAATGTGGGGTACACACGCCACAGGGGGACAATTTGATTTTTAAGTGGGGGGGGGGATTTGAGAATGATTTATTAACAGTTAATGGCCTTTTAGGCTTCCTCCACATGAACAGGAGTTCACTTTTTGAATAATAATAATTATATGTCCCAGAGGGCGGGCTTCGGGATTTTAGAGATGCTTAGGTGGGGCATGGCCAAATAAAGGTTGGGAAGCACTGCTCCAAAGACATAGAGGAAAAGCTCTGTCAGAACTACACAACCAATGAGGGTGTGGGTCACCTCAGCAAATATGCTACTTGGTGGTTGCTAAGCAGCTGCACCACAGACCCCTCCTCTTGGTTGACTTACCGATATCAGAATTAACCCTTAAGTTGCAAAGTGCATGATCCATGCTGCTATACTTAGGTTCTAACCCTGACAGCTGGGAATTTGCCACGACATGCAAGGCAGTGGCCCGCTTTTTTGAAAGCTAGGTCCTTGAAGCACACAAGCGTCATAAAGATTTGCTGGCTTCCTATGTGCTGCCACCGCACACCCTCCTGGCATTGCTAAACACTCCAGGGGCCTCTTTGTTTATCGCACTAGTGCTTGGTAAAAGATATCATGCATCATTGGTGACATTACTGTCATTTCTACTCTGGCAGGGTTGTGACAGAACATTGCAACTCCTCTTCAGGGACAGGAGGCATCTGGTAGAGAGTGAAACTCTGATTAAACCCACCCACATGATAACAGTGATGATCATAAAGTACGCAGAGGAAGATAGCAGGCCAAGCACTGAGAGGGATCCAGTCGTCTTGCAGAGAGGCAAATTAGGAGTAAGCCAGCCAAGGTCGGCGGCATTACAATCATGAATGAGATGAAGGGATCCGGCCTCCTATCAAACAAGCGGCTCCTTGTTTTTCTGTCTGATACAGTGCAGAAGGCCGTATTGGAAAAGCTCTGTTGGTATTAACCTTTCTTGATTCTGCAGTGAACTTGAGATGAGAGAAAAGATAGAAGGCTAGAGGCTGTCCCATGCATAAGTACGCAAGACGGATGGAAGTACTTGGAGTGTATATTCCTCTCAGATCAATGACCCGGTTAAGGCTAATTACTGCATACTCTCACTCTAAATTAAAAAGGACCTTAATAACTGGAAGGACCATTATGATTAACTGGCTCCAGAGATTAACTGTGATAAGGACGACTGGATGCTTCCAGGTCTCCATGATGGTACCCATTTGTCTCTTTCAAAGCCGGCTGTATGGACCCAGAAGCTGCGTTTTATAAGGTCTGGGAAATGGATGGGCAATAATTTACCGGGAAAGGAATGCAAAGATGAGGGGCTTTTTCCTGCACCAAGCAGCTTTTTGTCATAGTGGCGGAAACTCTATCAAATGTGACATTTTCCCTACGTGGCTCTACAAGGAAATAAAAACAAGCAAAATGGCCTGCTCCAGGCATTCAACCTGCAAATGCTAAGGAAGAAGCTTGCAAATTGACAGGACACAGGCATCAGCCCTGCCGAAAGTCTCCAGGCATACCTACTCTATTCCCATTTTTTATTTAGCACAGTTTGAAGAGGGCTTATAAGCACATTGGCCTGAGCAAAACAATTCTGAAAATATAAACTTCCCAACTGCAAGTTGGCCCGTAAGCATGTTCAGGTCTACCCTTCAGGCCAAGAGACATAGCTCAGTAGGAGAACATCTGCTTTGGATGCAGAATATCAGGGGTTCAATCCCCAGTATCTCCAGGTAGGAATGGGAAAGATTCCTGACTAAAACCCTGGAGAGCCACTGGCAGCCAGTGTAGACCATACTGAACTCAATGGACTTGTTAAATGGCAGCTTCTTAGGTTCCTTCGTTCATGGGAAGGGCTGTAGCTCAGTGGTAGAGGAGATGCTTTCAATGCAGAAGGTTCTAGGTACAATCTACACAGAGGGCTGGGAATCCCCTGCCTGAAAACCTGGAGCTCCACTGCCAATCAGTTTAGACAATGCCTAAATGTAGCTACAAGCCCCCTTCAGACATTCATGCAGAAGACATAACATATAAAATATTAGCAATGAGGTAGAAATTCCTTCAGATCCCATTTTAATGCAAACCTACCAAATGCAACACTGTGCAAATGGAAACGAAACTCTCTTTCGAACTGTGCATGTCTTTGACTTTTCCATGTAGTTCTCCAACCAAACAATGTGTATATCTGTGCAAGCAAAAACGTGTGTATTAGTTAAGATAATGCACAAAAAGCCATTCTATTGGGATGGGTGGGGAGGGGGCTTGCTTGCAAAAGTACATCTCAACACCACATCCTTGGAGATGGAGGCAGGGTCTGCCCAGCCGCCTCACTGCCCATACCCAGGCTCAGGTGTCTCCCTGGTTGCCGGGCGATCTCATTGGCAGGAGGTGTGATGTGGGCTGGTCCAAGCCCTCCCTCCTCCATGGGGGTGCCAGCATCAGCAGAGTGGGGATGTCTCCCCACAGACTATTCAACTCTTCCTGCCATCAAGCCCAGCACTCTCATCCCAATTCTCCTCTCCTCCTGACCAGTCCTGCCAAGAAAACTTTCTGGAGCTCATGACAATTTTGGCCGTTTGCAGTTGGAAAGATGGCTGTTTGCATATGCCTTGCTGTTCTTTTCCAGCCTGATGCTCGCTCATTGAGTTTCGATGGTGCTTGGCCAAGGTCTGACCCAAAATACTCCCCTCGAAAGAAATGAAACCGATTTCATCAGATTTCTGAAACCAACCCTGATTCAATTAGAAGAAGAAGCAGATCCCACTGTATAAACTGTGTACAAAACAGCTTATCTGATGCCTTTTATTGAAGCAACAAATGAGTTATAAAATGCATGACCTCTGGGAAACAAAATTTCTCTTTTCTGGATATTGGCAAGCCTAGAAACAAAACAAATAGCCATTTGTATTAATCTTGTTAGAGCTGAGCCATTGGCAAACACAGACATGCAGAGCTGGCATAGTATAAAGGCAAATATTCAGCTCAGGTCTCGTTTACAACAAGGTGGGGATCCATCTTTAGCCTGAAATGCCAGTGGTGGATGATACTAGAAACAAAAGAGCTGGAGCATAGGTAACATTTGTACATTAGGCCATTATTATTATTATTATTATTATTATTATTATTATTAAGGGATGCGGGTGGCGCTGTGGGTAAAACCTCAGTGCCTAGGACTTGCCGATCGTATGGTCGGCGGTTCGAATCCCCGCGGCGGGGTGAGCTCCCGTCTTTCGGTCCCAGCTCCTGCCCACCTAGCAGTTCGAAAGCACCCATAAGTGCAAGTAGATAAATAGGTACCGCTTTATAGCGGGAAGGTAAACGGCATTTCCGTGTGCTGCGCTGGTGCTGGCTCGCCAGAGCAGCTTTGTCACGCTGGCCACGTGACCCGGAAGTGTCTGTGGACAGCGCTGGCTCCCGGCCTCTTAAGTGAGATGAGCACACAACCCTAGAGTCGGACACGACTGGCCCGTACGGGCAGGGGTACCTTTACCTTTACTATTATTATTATTATTATTATTATTATTATTATTATTATTTCCACTCCCATTCTCCTCTTTATTAATCAGACAAGCAGGAAGCTTTGTGTGTCAAAGTCCCCAAGCCACCCCCAAATGAATTCACACTTCACACAGGAATTTTTGTTTAAGGTTTTTAGCATAATTTTGGCCACAACTTTATTAAAATACATAATGTGAGTGGTTGCTTAGGCATTGGTTGTGACTATCTGTCCCCACCCAGGGACAGAACTGACATCTGCAAACCTGCGAAGTCAGTAAGGGAAAACATTTTTGGGGAGAAAATGGAGCTGGGTGCCAGACCCTCATCTCTCCCCAAATGCTCCCAGGGGCTCTTGTGTGGCCCTAGCCCCCTTGACAGGGGTGCAGACAAAAGTATGGTGAGCCCCTGGATTCCTTTAATGGAATACCCTTGCAGCAGCAGCATTGGAGGGGCGGGCACAGCCAATCCATAACCCTCCACCAACCAATTTTCTAAAACCAATGCCTAACTGCAACCTTACATGTTGTGACGACTTGCTATGCAGTAGGCAAAAAACCAAATGGCACCAGCCAATCAGCCAAATGGACAAAATTCCTACCAGGCCCCTGCCCCCAAAGCAGGCGACCCCATGACAGGCATAGCAAGGTCAAACGCAAAAGCCCTTAAATTAGGGAGGGTGGGAGGGTGATCCGATGCATGCAGCGAAAAGAGGAAGCTCAACGCTGAGCACAAAGAAAATATAACCTAAGGCTGTTGATCAATAACTGGCAACATCAAACTCTCCCCAACAATAAGAGAAGCCCAATCACAATGGTGGACATCCAAACTAACCCGCCTGGCAACAGCAAGATGTCTTGTTAACCCCACAACAACCTGTGCTTTCCATGAAGGAGAACACGCTTTATCAGAGTTCAAGGGCATATTCCTCCCAAGCAAAAAATAAAGTTGGTGTATGAAGGCACATGGGTGGTGCTGTGGGTTAAACCACAGAGCCTAGGGCTTGCCGATCAGAAGGTTGGCGGTTCGAATCCCCGCGATGGGGTGAGCTCCATTTGGTTGGTCCCAGCTCTTGCCAACCTAGCAGTTCGAAAGCATGAAGTGCAAGCAGATAAATAGGTACTGCTGCGGCGGGAAGGTAAACGGTGTTTCCATGCACTGCTCTGGTTTTCCAGAAACAGCTTAGTCATTCTGGCCAGATGACCCAGAAGCTGTATGCCGGCTCCCTTGGCCAATAAAGTGAGATGAGCGCCGCAACCCCAGAGTCGGCCATGACTGGACCTAATGGTCAGGGGTCCCTTTACCTTTTTATGAAGCAGGGTCTGTGAGGGGCATGTCATGCAGATGGTTCCAGGGGCCATATGGAGAGGTCTAGAGGGCTGCATTCACTCCCTTGGGTCTCCCCAACCCTACACTTCACAGCTGATAGCTAGTGCTTTTTTAAACCCCTCCTGCTCAAAAATCACAAAACATGAGCGCTGGCTATTTCAAAGCATTCCAAGCATACTTGTCTTTACTACTGTTGTTCTAATTAATAATATGCTTATAATGCGGGGGGGGGGGGGAGTGGATATGTCTTTCAAATCCCAGCCTATTCCATTGATGCCAAATGCTAGATCAATCCCTTCACATTTCAAAGCGGTGCTTGTTAAAAGGGAGGGGGGTAGTGGGGTTGAAAGCAAGTTCAATTATGGAAAGAGTTTGGCTGTTGGGGCGGGGGAGAAACCAGCACACAAACAGGATTAGCTTCTGTGGAGAAATCATTGATGGCCATGCAATTGACACAGAATCCAAAAGCTTAGCAGCAGTAGTCTCATGTTCAGGGTTCCTCTGCTTTTATCTTCAGCCACAAGGAAGTTATGCTTGCTTTCCACCATCCTGGGTTTTCATGAGTCAATCTTAACGAGTGATGTCTCTGAAAACCATGACTGCTTGGCTCAGAATGCAAATTTCTCCACCTCCTAATGCTCAACTGTGTCTGGCTCAGTACCATTTATACCCCTTCCAATTCCTCTCATATAATATTCCAAGCTTGTACACAAAGGAACAGAGGTGCATGTCATTTTCCTGAGTGCATACAAAGGATGTTGCTGCTGCTGCGGCTGTTGTTTTAATATATTACCCACCCTTCATAACAATGTAAAATACAACATTAAAAACAGTTTAGAGCAACTTGCAATCATAATATTATTGGTACAATCTATTACCCACCAGGATTCAGGTGCCCTGGGAAAAGTGATGTTTCCCAAGTCCCCTCTTAACTGCATAGCTGGATCTGTCAGTTTCAGTTTCTTATCTTTCCAGCCTTAAGTTCAGCTCTCCACATTTCCATATCAGTTTGAATTTTTTTTTAAGTCCTCATGAAAGTAAATGAGTCCTAATATGCTCTTTTTTTGTATGCAATATTACCTAATGCATACATTTTTTGCCAAGCAAAGACCTATACTTATATAGCATGTTAATGTTATTTGCACACTCTATCCTAGCATATAGTTTTTTTGTACACGCTACTTGGTCAGGGAACTAAATCTGGGAAAGTGCACATTTTGAAGGATGGCATCGCTGGGCTAAGGTGTTGAGTGGCAGGCTGAGATCCTTGAATCATAGTATTGTAGAGTTGGAAGGGACCTCAAAGTTCATCTAGTCCAATGCCCTGCAATGCCAGAATCACAACTGCATGGATGAGAATGGATGAGGATGAGGAACAGGAGGATGACAGCAGGACAGGGACTGGAAAAGATTAGCACTTCCCCATCCCAGAGTATAGCTAATCTGGATGTAGAAGCAGGCTCCTTCCTCTCTACTTACTTCTCAAGGAGTGGAGCACAGCAATGGAATCCAGGGATGGTGTCAATCAACTGCTGGGGTGGAGGAACTAGAGTCAAAAGGGAAGGACACAGTCTGGTCCCCCAGGACCAGGCAGCACTCTTGTCGCTGGGTACATATGCATTCTCTTCAATACAATGGGCAGCTGCCTGCTCCACAGCCTCACAAGACCTTGGAAGGAAGCTCACGTTTCCCCATCTTTTAAAACTTGGTGGGTGGGTGTGCTAACCCATTGGGACACCTCCATTACTTCCACACAGCACTAAACTCCTTGCCCTGGTCCATAACCTTGAACTACCTGTCTAGCCTCACCTCTACTGTCCCATAGACTACTCTAGCTATACCTCTACTCTGCTTCAAGAAAGATTTCTTCCTTACTCTCAAGTAGGAGCCTCTGTTGTCATGGTTCAAGAGGGAGTCAGGACAATGGCTGTGTGTTTTGGTGTGTGTTTTGCTTTGGAATGTGCAAATTCGGCAAGTTCATCTTTAAATCATCATAATCACCCAGTAGTGATGTATGGAAGTGAGAGCTGGACCATAAAGAAGGCTGATTGACGAAGAATTGATGTTTTTGAATTATGGTGCTGGAGGAGACTCTTGAGAGTCCATGGACTGCAAGAAGATCAAACCTATCAATTCTTAAGGAAATCAGCCCTGAGTGCTCACTAAAAGGACAGATCGTGAAGCTGAGGCTCCAATACTTTGGCCACCTCATGAGAAGAGAAGACTCCCTGGAAAAGACCCTGATATTGGGAAAGATGGAGGGCACAAGGAGAAGGGGACGACAGAGGACGAGATGGTTGGACAGTGTTCTTGAAGCTACCAGCATGAGTTTGACCAAACTGCGGGAGGCAGTGGAAGACAGGAGTGCCTGGCGTGCTCTGGTCCATGGGGTCACAAAGAGTCAGACACGACTAAACGACTAAACAACAACAACAATCATTTTATGGGTCTGCCACTTTTCCACAAAAAGAATTGTGTTCAAAGTGGCTTACTATAAAGAAAACAGGAATTCATCTCAAAATCAACCATCACAAAAGTAGTTAATAAAAACAGCAGCATAATAGCAGATCTAAGTCATACCAAACAACATTTCAGTGCTGTAAATACAACAAGATTGCATTGAGCACACTGCACTTCCTGGTAATAGCAAAAATAACAAGGGAATGTGGCACCTTGGTCCTAGAAACACCCATGACAGTCCCTCTCTTGCAGCAACTTGCAAGGCTTCCAAAGGTGGGTTAGCTGGAAACACCTCTTCTATGAAGTTGCTCCTTAAATGCAAACTGGGTTGAATTTCTCCTCCATCCTTGCTTGGAACACTACCTATTACAATGTTCCAGACAGCAAGGAGGGAAGGAGGGAAGTCTTTGGTAACTCTCAATGCTGCCACAACTAGAAATTAAATAACAAGAAGAGGTGAGTAAGAGATCACAGGGGATTCAGATCCCATTATGTTCTGGTTGACGGTTTCTGGAGTATGATAAGGTCCAAAATTCGGAACTGAATTTAAAAAGCTACACCAGCACACCCGTTGCCAAACTAATTTTTTATGTTCTTGGATACTTTGCCATGCTTGGTTGCAAACTGAGCTCAGGAGAGTTCACACACCACAGCAGAATGTGGTTTTGGAAAATCATGAACACGCTGAGGATATGTGACATTATCAAGAGATGCTCAAGAAGAAAATCCCATTGTTTCAGTGATTCTTACAACAGCCCTGCCAGGCAGGTCAGTTTTAGTAAAACCATATTGCAAAGCGGAAGGGAACTGAGATCTATTTATTACAGTGGTACCTCGGGTTAAGTACTTAATTCGTACCAGAGGTCTGTTCTTAACCTGAAACTGTTCTTAACCTGAAGCACCACTTTAGCTAATGGGGCCTCCTGCTGCTGCCGTGCCGCCGGAGCACGATTTCTGTTCTCATCCTGAAGCAAAGTTCTTAACCCGAGGTACTATTTCTGGGTTAGCGGAGTCTGTAACCTGAAGCGTATGTAACCTAAAGCGTATGTAACCCGAGGTACCACTGTACTTATTTTACACAGTTAGGAAATGCTTCACAGCCTGAGGCTTTATGCAAAACAAAACAATAATACAGTGGTGCCTCGCAAGACGAAATTAATCCGTTCCGCGAGTCTCTTCGTCTAGCGGTTTTTTCGTCTTGCGAAGCAACCCTATTAGCGGATTAGCGGATTAGCGCTATTAGCGGTTTAGCGGTTTAGCTGCTATTAAAGGCTTAGCGGCTTAGCGGCTAAAAGGCTATTAGTGGCTTAGTGGCTTAGAAAAAGGGGGGGGCGGAAAAAAATCGCAAGACTCGCAAGACTTTTTCGTTTTGCGAAGCAAGCCCATAGGGAAATTCGTCTTGCGAAGCGCATCGAAAAACGGAAAACCCTTTCGTCTAGTGGGTTTTTCGTCTTGCGAGGCATTCCTCTTGCGGGGCACCACTGTACAAATTTCCAAAAGAATTAAAACCAAAACCACAAATTCTAAAAAGAATTAAAGCAATTACAACAGATGTACAGTCAAGATTAGATAAATGACTGGGTCACACCTCGGGGAAAGCCTTCTTAAACAAAAACATCTTCAGTAGGCAACAAAACATCATGATGGTGGGCAACTGTATAAATTCAGCTGGTTGTTGATTCCAGATGGCTGGAGTTGCAACACTAAAAGCCTGAGTTCCAGTACAAACTAAGCATGTCTCAGCAGTGCCCCCATCTTCCAAGTACAGCTGCTGAGTCCTTTAGATTGCAACTGAACAGGCACTGCTTTCCTAAGGGCACCCAGTGTCTTCTTGGCTATGGCGAAGTTTCAAACCAGGCACTTTTCATCTCACACCTTTAGTGACTCTACTACATCAGCACATTTTTTGGTTACTTCTTGCTGCCTCGCAATTTGAAATCACAGAGCGGTGAAAATCAGAAATGTAAGGGAAGAGAGAAGCTGCGTTTCATTTCTGTAATGGCATGAAACTCTATGTACAATTTTAATAGGGAATGTTCTTTGCCTAGTAAAATGTATTGCTAACCTTCAACACTTATAAAATCCAACATGATACAAAAAGAAAAAGAAATGTCCTTGACTTGAGCTCTTTATGTGTCTCATGGCTGTGAAACACTGCAAAGTAACTTTCGCTCTGTTTTGTCAGAGTTGCCTTTTCTGAGAGTGGCATGCCATTTTGGTCACAATGACACTTATTCTTTTTTTTATCATGTAACAAGCAACTCTAGCAAAATGAATAAATATTGCTTTGTATTTTATTGAAAGAAAAATGCATGGTGAATTAATTTGAACTTATCTTTGCTTTGCCTCAATTGTTTGGACATGTCTCCCTCCCTCTCTGTCACAGGCCTATGCATCCATGGGACACAAGAACTCTGGAATTTGTGGACATCCAGTGAAACTGAATGTCGGAAGATTCAGGACAGATTTAAAAAGTGCTCCTTCACACAGTGCACAGTTCAGCTATGGAACTCACTGCCACAAGAGGCAGTGATGGCCACCAATTTGGAAGAAGAAGAAGAAGAAGAAGAAGAAGAAGAAGAAGAAGAAGAAGAAGAAGAGGAGGAGGAGGAGGAGGGGTTTGGATTTGATATCCCGCTTTATCACTACCCGAAGGAGTCTCAAAGCAGCTAACATTCTCCTTTCCCTTCCTCCCCCACAACAAACACTCTGTGAGGTGAGTGGGGCTGAGTTTCTCTTCAGATCGTATAAATCTTTCGCCTTTTACTAGTCCACCGCTCTTAACCACCACACTGGTTACACTACACTGGCTCCATTGGTGACTTTAAAAGAGGATTCACAGAGGATACCAATACAGGCTATGCCCTGCCTTCATGGCCCAGAGGCAGTAATGCTTCTGAGTTACCAGTTTCTGGAAGCCACAGGAGAGGAGAGTGTTGCTGCGTTTGGGTCTTGCTTGCCAGTTTCCCACAGGGATGTGGTTGGCCACTGTGAGAACAGGATGTGGGACTTGGTGGGCCATTGGTTTGTTTGGTCTAACCTATATTTATTCATTTAAATTGGGGTTTTTTATTATACATTTTCTTGCGTTACAAAATAAGCAAATAAACAGGGGAAAGTACATGTTGTGTCTCCATTTTCAATTCATAGAATCTTTTTCACAGTTCATTTACGTTTGGTATGAGACACTATTGTCATAGACATTGCGCGGTTGAGGGGAAAGAAAGGGGAGAGAAAGAGAGAGAGTCAGGGCAATATTCTCTCATTCTATTGCATAGGGTTAGTGTATGGGGTTTGTGTCGGCATCCCATAGGTAGTTCCTTTATTAAAAAAAATATTTATTTGTATTGGCATTGCGAGAGATGAGGGGTGCCAGAGCTTGATTGGTTGTGTTCAGTTAGTTGCGGTGTGGTTTGCTTTTACAGTGGTACCTCGGGTTAAGTACTTAATTCGTTCTGGAGGTCTGTACTTAACCTGAAACTGTTCTTAACCTGAAGCACCACTTTAGTTAATGGGGCCTCCTGCTGCCACTGTGCCGCCGGAGCATGATTTCTGTTCTCAACCTGAAGCAAAGTTCTTTACTTGAAGCACTATTTCTGGGTTAGCGGAGTCTGTAACCTGAAGCGTATGTAACCCGAGGTACCACTGTATGTTTGAGGGTGGGGTTGTTGTTTGATCAGATTATTCATATGCTGTTTGGGGGGGAGGGAATAGGTCATTGTCCTGTTGTGCTGTGAATGTGATAAAGGAGAGCCACACTGGGGTGAAGTCATCCTCCGCTGCTTGTCCTGGTGCTAGTTTAAGTTTGTTGATCACCTTTTCTAATGGTTATGCCCTCTGTAATGGGAAAGGCTGTCGATCAGTGAATATTTGTATGCAGAAGACCGAAAGTTCAATCCCTGCCATATCTACATAGGGTTCAAAGAGACCCATGGAGAGCTGCTTCCAGTGCAGACCAGCCTTCCCTAACTTGTCACCCTCCAGATGTTTTGGACTCCAACTCCCATCAGCCCCAGCCAGCATAGCCCATGGTCAGGGATGATGGTAACTGCAGTCCAAAACATCTTGAGCGTACTAGGGTGGGAGATGCTGATGTAGACAACAATGAGCTAGATGGACCAATGATGACACTCAGTAGAAGACAATTTCCAAAGAAGAGTCCAGCTGGATAAGACCACAGGCCCATCTACTCCATCATTTTCTTGGCTAGCGTGCAACACGGCATTGTGGTGAGAGTGTTGGACTAGGACCTGGGAGACCAGGGTTCAAATCCCCACTCAGCCACAAAGCTAACAGGGTGATCGTGGTCCTCGAATGTTCCTCTTTTCCTTAGGACGTCCCTCTTTTCATCAGAGAAATGTTGGAGGATATGGAGTTACACGACTCTGAAGCCAAGGAGACAAGTAACTATGCAACCTTTAGAAGACATCTGAAGGCAGCCCTGTATAGGGGAGGGTTTTTTTTTAATGTTTAATGTTTATTTATATTTTTATATATGTTTGGAAGACGCCCAGAGTGGCTGGGGCAACACAGTAAGATGAGCGGAGTAAATTATTATTATAATTATGGAAATTATTATTATTATGGAATACGATGTCCCTACTTCCATTGGAGAAACTGAGGGTATGTGAAAGTCTTATCCTCCATGAAATTGTTTTATCTTTTTCTAAAGGTGTCTGGGCTGCTGGCCAAGTTGTAGTAGAGAATTCTGGTTTAACGCAACCCTGTGTGAAGAAGTACTTTCTTTTGTCTTCCCCGAATCGTCCTTCACTTAGCTGTATTTGATGAATCCATGTTCAAGAACAGAGGAGAGGAATCTCAGTCACAAGGACCAAATGTGGTCCACCAGTCTTCTTTATCTCTTCCTCAGAACTCTCCCAGACATACCCCTTTCCCCCAGGAAACACCCCTCACTGCCCCTGGTTCACACCTTCCAGGTATGTTTTTATCCTGGCTGGAATGTGTCCTCCTATTGCCTGCCTGGATGGAGGATAGAGAGGGATGTGTGAATGTAGAAGCTATCCTAGTGTAAAAAGGTAAACATTGGTCCACCCACTTTTGCTTCAGACCCTGCCCTCCACTGGCAAGCCACCTTGAGAAAGCTTCCTCATCTGTGTTCTAATATTATGAGACAGAGAATCTACAACTCTTGCAAATTTGTTTGTTTGTTCATTTCATTCTTCTTGCTGCACGTAGACATTGCCATCATAAAAAATAAAATAAAAATCAGGGGGCTTTTTCTGGAACAAAACATAAACAAACGAAATAAACAACAGGGACAAGCAACAACCCAAAAAGCCAGAAAAAAACACTACAGTACCATGAATAAGCGGAGAAGATCAAATAAAATAGATTGAAGTGAAAACTAATAGGAATCAGGCTTGTAAGCAGAAGAAGCTAAGCTGCCAAATTAATTCTGATACGATTGGTAGAAAGTCCACACATTTCAAGCTATTGCTTTATGTAGGCTCTCAGATTTACAACACAGAGGCCCCGAATCTCTCACAGTCTGGACAAGAGCGGGTGATTTATAATATTCCTGTGCTGACAAATCTCAGATCTTTCTGACTGAGAGAACAAACACCCTGAAAGGGAAGAAAGGGGTGGTCAATGTGCCACACATATTTGCAGTCCCCTGTTTCTCTCCACATTGCTTCCTGCCAGTGGAGATTGTGGACTCCCTTCTTCTCTCCCTGCTAGTACATTTCTGCCATTGAGTGAAGATCTTTATCATGAGTAATTACAAATGGTCCTGGGTAATCATCAGTGTTACGGTACATTGAGCTCATCTGTGTGAAACAGAGACATCCCTCATTTCCCTCCCTTTGTCATATGCATTGTTAAAACACCTCGACAGCGTACAGTGAATAATTCAGATGTGTTTATTACAACCTCTGGCAGAGGATCGGCGATAGCAGAGGTGGAAATGCAATAACATTTATCTTTCCCTGGCATCTTTCATATATGGAATCACTCAGAACATCACTGGGAAGGTCAGGGTGACCTAGGGGCTACTCACAAAGTAATTCCCAAGCTGGGTGCTGGGGCAAACTAGGATGCCACAAGAAATAACTTTAAACTCTTGTGTCACGTGATGAGTTGTAAAAGAGAGAGCAGGAGGACTAAAATCATTAAGTCTCTGTGTAGCAATGTAAGTAGGCATCATTTTCCATTCCACCCTGTGTTTGTTGCATGCAGCACTGCTTGCATTCCCCTGCGGTTCATCTTCCACCAAAAACCTACATTATTTGTGTCTCTGCCCATAATTTATGTAATTTGCGTGGTTGTTTAACATAAATTGCGTCGTCATTGCATTATTTCACCTCATTCGTTTCTGTGCAAATGAGACACAATGCAAATTGGTTGGGAGATGCAATCAATCACATATTGCTTGTGCACAGAAAGCAATAGCAAACACCGATCGTGTTTGCCGGATTGATTTCTGCTGCAGATATAGGACAAATAAGCAAACACCAGCAATTTCCACTCCTATTTCCATCTCTATGGAACTCTATGAATTCTATAATTTAACTATGCAGCATGTGAGACCAGGGCCCTGCAGGATCTGATTTCTTTCTGCAGGGCCTGTAAGACAGAGTTGTTCCACCTGGCCTTTGGCTTGGAATCAACTTGATCCCCTCCCCTTCTTTCCTTTTTCTGTTCTTGTTCTGTGATGGAACTCCTATTTGGGGACTTCCCTGGCTTTTTTCTGGTCCATGTAGGACCAATCTGGATAGTTGGCTTTGGTGAAGACTTGATGTTTTCATCCCCCCAAAAGTTTTTGATCTGAGTTCCTACTGAAATGAGGCTGCATTTTAATGTTTTAATGTCGTATTTTAATCTTGTTTTTAAGTTGTATTTCAATCAATTGTTTTTATACCTAATGTCAGCCGCCCTGAGCGTGGTCTTGGCTGGGGAGGGCAGGGTATAAATAAAATTTATTATTTATTATTATTTTTTTAAAAAAATCTGTCCTGAATCTTCCAATGCTCATCTTTACCTGCCCTCTTTGAGTGCCCATGGATGGGCAATTCTGTACCAATCTGTCCCATTGTGGTGCCACATGTGGATGTCTTAAAGAACATCCCATCTACTTTCTGTATGGCTTTCTTATAATACTTCCGGGAAAATTCTCAGCACACCTCACAGCTATTGCATCTGGCCAGGGTTGTATCCAAAGCTAGTCATTGGAATTGAAATTGATGAATTTAACTTAGTCATTTCCAATATATTCAGTGGGTCTGCTCTGAGTAGGACCAGACTTGGCTGCAACCGAATCACACAAATGGGGAGATCCGAGGGCTCCCTCTTTCTTTTGTATTGACTTTTTGTTTTAACAAGCTTCAAGCGGCTTCAAAGCACAGCACCTTTGGCATGCAGGGTAAAGACTTTTTTAAAAAGGTGGTTGAAGCGATTGCACGCCATTCCCTGTGTAGCTGTATGTACAAAGGGGCATGGTACATAAAAAAGGCTGCTCCCATCAGTACAACATGGGAGCAGCCAACCTTTTGTATGCACCATGGACTTTTGGATTTATTTGTTTTATTTATTTTATGGTCTGCAAAGCTGCTCTTTCTCCATTAAAACAAGAGAAAGAGAGTGGGGCAAGTATTTAGTTTACCTTGTTAAGTACAGTGGTTGAACCAGCCCTCAAAACACTTAGCAGATCTGCAGACTAAACTGCAGGTCTACAGTCCATTCCAAGAACTGGCTGAATGGGACTAATGAGGAGGGGTTTGCAGCATGCTGTGGTAGTTGGAGTGTTCATCTAGGACTTGGGAGACCAAAGTTCAAACTCCTCACTCAGCCATCCATGACTGGGCAATCTTGGGCCAGTCCCCATCTCTCAGCCTAATATGCTCCATGGGGCCATTTGGGGAGAAGAAGAACCATGTATGATTCCTCAAGCTCCTTGGGTGACAGGTGGAATATAAATGCATTAATAACATTAACGTTACAATAATCTAGCCTGGATCAAAATTCTCTGACATCCCTTTAAGTGACCAAGCAGTGTGTGGAGCAAGAAAGGAGAGTATGAACCTGTGCATGCCTTGTACAAGCCCTCTGGGACAGAGTTTGGATTGAGCAATGATGGGCAGAAGCAACACTGATGGTGATGATGATGGGAGGGACACACTTAGGGAAAGAGTCTACTAAGAACATCCTTCCCATGTGCTTCCCTTCCCCCAAACACACAAACACACACTTGGAACCAGCTCTAAGGAGAGGACTTTAACCTTTGATGGTTAAGTGCAAAAACCTAGCTGTCCACTTTAGAGGTAGAACATCATAGCTCAGTGGAAGAGTGTCTGCCATGCATGCAGGAGATTCCAAATTCAATCCCTTGCATCTTCTTGCTGGAAACCCTGAAGAGCTGCTGCGGGTCAGTGTAGGCAGAAATGAGCTAGATGGACCAGAGGTAAAAGGTAAATAGGTAAATGACCCCTGTACAGTTAAGCCCAGTCAAAGGAAACTATGGGGTGCAGCACTCATCTTGCTTTTCAGGCCGAGGGCGCCGGTGTTTGTCCACAGACAGCTTTCTGGGTTATGTGACCAGCATGACTAAACCGCTTCTGGCACAATGGAACACCGTGATGGAAACCAGAGTGCACAGAAATGCCGTTTACCTTCCCGCCACAGCGGTACCGATTGATCTACTTGCACTGGTGTGCTTTCAAGTTGCTAGGTTGGCAGAAGCTGGGACAGGCAATGGGAGCTCACCCCATTGCACAGATTTGAACCACTGACCTTCTGATTGGCAAGCCCAAGAGGCTTAGTGGTTTAGACCACAGCGCCACCCACATCCCTTTCAGACCAGAGTCATGACCCCAGTGGCGGTAGTTTCCTTTGTTCCTGAGTAACCTCAACTAGTAACAACAACAAAAGTTATCTCAAGGTGCTGGGGAAATGGCTGTCTGGATCCACACTAAAAGAATTCTCTTGACTAAGTGTTCCCAAACAGGGTTAATATGCAGCAGAGATATCTGGTTGCTTAGAAACCAGTTTCTGATGGTGGGTTTTATTAATGCCGTTCCCCAGATTGCTCTTATGAACCTCTGAGAAGATAGTTTTTGCTGCCTTCTGTCTTAATTAACAGGCACCTACCAAAAATATATGTAAGAGCTCAATAAAGGGCAGAGGGCACTTTCGTTCATCCTTTATGTATCCCCTCAACTCACCCTCCTGGGAATCTGGTGCTTATATGGCCTCAGAATTTCCTATTCTGTTTCAGCAGCAACCAGAAACTTCTTTGGCAGGTGGGAGAGGCAGACAGAGACTTCTCATCCTGCAGTGAATGCCTCCTATATAGAGACAGGCAGGAGTGGGCAGTGGGGAGAAACAGCAAGGAGGAGCGGCAACACTAACCAGACCTCCCACCACTGCTATTGCTGGAAGGAGAGGTGGAGGGGTGAGATGGTGGGAAATTGGTGCAGTGCAAACATAGACTGACCTCCCTGTCACCTCACCCCTCTCCCTTCTGGTAAGTTGCAGTGACCCTGTTAATGGGAGATCAGGTAAATGCCATCACTCTACCCTGCCAGCTACTACTGCAGTTTTTCCTCAAACTAGGGTCCCCAACCATTGTTGGACTACAACTCCCATCACCCCCAACCACTCATCCTGCTAACTAGGGATGATGGGAGTTGTAGTCCAACAACTGCTGGGCACCCAAGTTTCAGAAATACAGCATTGCGCAACTCTACTGGATACAAGCATCTCTGTGGGCAAATGGTACCATTCCTGAGATGAGACAAATATTGCAGTTTCAGTTTCTCTCTGTGTCTACTTTCTACAGCAGTACATTCATTTCTCCTGATAAACTGAAGAAACATCAGTGATGGGAGGTCAGGTAAACGCCACAATCCTTCCCCAACCTACCATTCCTGGATACTGCTTGTGAGATGAGTTTCATATTCCCGCTATGGGTTGACAGACAAGTCAGTTTCCCCTTCCCCCCCCCTTTCTTATTTCTGCAGCCTTATATTCAGTTCTCTGCATGTCTGCATCAATTTGTGATTTATTTTATATAAGTCCTCACAAAAACGTTAATGCACTTTTCTTCTACTATACACATTTTTGTATGCAGAATTGCCTAATAGCCACGTTTTGCAAACCATTTCCCCTAAAATAATGCATCCTGAATGTTATTTTCATTCATCTGTGCCTTTGTATATATTTGTATGCACCCTCAGAAGAATGCATCCTCAGAGACTCAAACCCCCCCTTAAATGAAACCAGAAAATTCAGGGGAGGAGCTGCAATATCTCTGAGAGAGACAGCCCACCCACCCCCAGCTCCCCAACATGGTTAATAGCCCTTGGACAAACTCACTTGGTGGGCTTAAAAGAAGATGCAAAAAAAGAGAAAAGAACAGAAAGGGTACAAGAAGGTCACTGGCTCATTAAGAACAGAGGAAGCTGCCTTATGCTGTCATACTATTGGTCTATATAGCACAGTATTGCTTGCACTAACTGACTGTGCCCCTCCTGCTTCTCAGACAGGGACACTCCCTACCCTACATGGAGACCTACTTGGGATGCGGGAGGTGCTGTGGTCTAAACCATTGAGCCTCTTGGACTTGCTGGTCGGAAGGTCAGCAGTTTGAATCCCCGTGACGGGGTGAGCTCCCAGTGCTCTGTCCCAGCTTCTGCCAAGCTAGCAGTTTGAAAGCATACCAGCACAAGTAGATAAATAGGTACCACTGCAGCAGGAAGGTAAACGGCATTTCCATGCGCTCTGGCTTCCATCACAGTGTCCTGTTGCACCAGAAGCAGTTCAGTCCTGCTGGCCACATGACCCAGAAAGCTGTCTGTGGACAAACGCCGGCTCTCTTGGCCTGAAAGTGAGACGAGTGCTGCAACCCCATAGTAACCTTTGACTGGACAACTATCCAGAGGTCCTATACCTTAACCTTTTTTAAAAAAACACACAAACATTTATATGGAGACCAGAACACTGGAAGACAGGAACCTGACTCATACAGAGGCCTCATTCACAACAACAATCAAGCAGTGTCTAAAGTTTGTGAAAGAAATAAAATAAATAAGCCCACACTCACACCATGCATTTAAATTACTAAAGGTGCTGAGAGATAGGAGACCCTCTATCCACCTCCCAGAGCTACAGTTCTCAAAGTGGTTTTTCTAGAAAAAGAAGTGCCGGTATTCATCGTGACAGCCTCCCTTGTTGTCTTAGAATGGCAATTGCACCCACCTGAGAGGTACCAGAAATGAGTACCAGTGAGTTCTGGCTGAGAAAAAGCCCTGGGTTTAACAACCAATCTCTCTTCCAAGGGAACTCTGGGAACTGTAGTCCTCTGGAAGCCATAACTGTTTATAGTGGCATCACAGCAGTTTAAATATATGGTGTGAATCTGGCCTGAGTCAGAAGATAGATTGATCCATCCAGCTCAGTATGGTCTGCACTGAGTGGTGCTGCTTCTCCACGATTTCAGAAAGGGTCCTTTCCGTCCCTACCTGAAGATCCCAGGGATCAAAACTAGGACTTTTTGCAAGCAAAGGAGATGCTCTCCTACTGAGCTATGGCCCTCCCCTTATCCCAAGCGGGACTCATTTGCGTTCAATGTCCATGGTATTTGGCAGCTGAGGCTGAGTGAGGGAATCCATATTACAACCATGTCTCCTCTACTAATTGCCCTGTGTGTAGAATTAACTCTCCAGTCATCCCAATAATCATGGCTGCCCCTAAATCTTCCCCTTTAATGGGCTCTGGGAGAACAAACAGCACAGCACCTGAACTGTGCTCACAACGGCATCAATCTTTCCACTCATCACATCCACTCTGAGCAGCAATCGAGGGAAACAAGCATTGACCTGAGCGGGTTAGTGTGGCTGGCTGTAGCTGGCTGTAGCTCTTCAGTCTCGCGCGAAGCATATTAGATTAGACATAATTGTATAGCTCGGAAGGGAAGAACCCTCAGTGATTGCAACTGGCGTGAGTGGTGAGAGAGACAGTGTTGATGACAGGGCAGAGGCAGAAAGGAAGCATCCCATAGACACAGGAGCCTGGTCCAGTAGGGCACAGCCCCACCAACCTCAGTCAGCGCTAAACAAGCCAGCACTTGCTCTCCTTCTTACACACTTCCAGTCCAGAGGGTGCCAGCTTCCATTCCTTAGTGCAGTACTTGTGAAACTTATCAGGGCACCATAATGTGAAGGCTGGACAAATGGGACACATTCTCTAATAGGGTTGCCACTTGTTAGGGAGATTTGGCTGGTCCATATAGCAGAGGCTTACTTTCAATGATACTACGGTGGCGCTGTGGTCTAAACCACTGAGCCTCTTGGGCTTGCCAATCAGAAGGTTGGCAGTTCGAATCCCCACAACGGGGTGAGCTCCCGTTGCTCAGTCCCAGTGCCTGCCAACCTAGCAGTTCAAAAGCACGCCAAAAAGCGCAAGTAGATAAATAGGTACCACTCCGGCGGGAAGGTAAGTGGCGTTTCTGTGCGCTGCTCTGGTTTCAGTGTTCCGTTGCACCAGAAGCAGCTTAGTCATCTGGCCACATGACCCAGAAAAACTGTCTGCGGACAGATGCCGGCTCCCTCGGCCTATAAAGCGAGATGAGCGCCACAACCCCAGAGTCGTCTGCGACTGGACTTAACTGTCAGGGGTCCTTTACCTTTATCTTTTTTTACCCATTACATGTTTGAATTGGTTTAGGTGAACAAGTCAGGGTCTGATGGATTGTCCAACCACCCCAACCTACCTCATGCCATCTTAGAGCCAGCTCAATGTAAGTTTGGAGCCCAGGCCACAGGAAATAAAAACTGATGTGCAAATATACACCACATGATGTACCCTTTGGAATAGGAATAGGAAGCTGCCTTATATTGAGTCAGACGATTGGGTTATCTAGTTCAGGGTTCTTTACATCGACTGGAAGCTGATCTCCAAAGTTTCGAACAGGAGACTTAGCTGGGGATGCTGGAAGTGGAACCTGGGACCTTCTGCACCTGAAGCAGTTACTCTAGGACTTAAATATGGGCCACCCCCAAAGGTCATAGAGACAAGACAGCTTCAGTACCAGACTACAATTCAGCTATGGAACTTAGTCCCACAGGAGGCAGTGAGGGCCATCCTTGGATGGCTTTAAAGGGGGACTGGGCAAATTTGAGGAGGAGAAGGCTATCAATAGCTACTAGCCATGATGACTGTGCTCTGCCATTGGAGCATTGGAGGCAGCAATGCTTCTGACTACCAGTTGCTGGAAATCACAAGAGTGGGGTCTTCTCTTGCACAGCTCCTGCTTTCAGGTTTCACACATGTATCTGGTTCACCACTGTGAGAACAGGATGTTGGACTAGATGGGCCATTGGCCTGATCCAACAGGCTGTCTGTATGTTCTCATGACCAATTGCCTAAATGAAAATGAACCTGCTGAAGCAGAAAAGCAATTCTTTTCCCCTGTAAAAATAACCCAGTCATTTCTTCCAAGAACTCAAGGTCACATGAGTTGATTTGCACGAGAGATTCTGTGTGTGCTCTCGGAGGAGAAGAGGTCCTCTTGCTCCTTCATTAAAAAGCAATGCTCATCCTCCATTCATAACGAGAGGTGTGAAACAGTAGCATCTCTGCAGTTGTCTCTTTTATAATAGGATTAATTAATAGTTCTGCATGCACCAAGAAGCTTAGAGGAATTCTAAAATAAAAAACTAGATTGAGGAGCTCAGTCGGGGATTATGCCAACAAACACAAGAAACACGGGGAAAAGAAGGAAATGGTCTGAACCTATTGACAATGAAAAGTGGTTTGATTGTTGATGAATTTCTTAGAAGAATGAGTCCCTCTGTATACAGTGAAATATTGGAATTTTGATGGTGAAGGCTTTGTTACTGAATGGCTATCATAGCATGTTCTGGCTCAGAAATAGGCAGCTTCCTATGTCTTTATGTTTCTCTGAAATACCAAAGGAGGTTCAGGAAGTTTCATCAATTGGGTGTTTTAAATAGGACACAGGGGGCAGTCCTACATTGAGTCAGACCATTGGGTTCATCTAGTTCAGTGTTGTCTACACTGACTAGCAGGTCTCCTGGAGTTCAAAAGGTTTCCTCCTAGCCCTATCTGGGGATGCTGGGGATTCAATCTGGGACCTTCTACATGAAAATCATATACTCTGCCACTAAGGAACCTAGAAAACCGCTTTATAACAAATGTAGCAAGGCCAACGTGTCTTCATTTGCCAACTTACGTTGTTTCTTTTTGTTCAGTGGGATTGTAATAGGTGGACAAATCTCTATGCTACTCTCATCGCTTGCTCTGATCTCCACGCAGGACCAGGTGAATTATAGCACAGCATTTGAGCACTTAAATATGATTAAATCTGTTGCTTCTGTAAGAACATTGCTTAAAAATAATAATACAATTTTTTAATACATAGCAAACACATATAGTTAAACTCATTCCGTAACAACATAAGGCTCTGCAGAATGTTCTTCATTTTTTATTTCAGATCCAAAATAGAAATTTTCAGTGGGATAAAATTATCCCACTAAAATGCTTCATGCAGATAATACCCCCTGTTATATAACTATTTAGTGTCATCTGTTCCTCTAGCTGGGAGTTCTTTCTCCATCCTGAACTGGTCACATGGATACTCCCAACAAATCAGGGATTATGCAATAAATGGGAAGCTACATAGCCAATTAGGCTTGGCTTTATGTCACTGAGGGTAAATATTTTTCCCTGCTCAGGAATACAGTGGTATCTCGGGTTAAGTACTTAATTCGTCCGGGAGGTCCGTACTTAACCTGACACTGTTCTTAACCTGAAACACCGCTTTAGCTAATGGGGCCTCCTGCTGCTGCTGTGCCGCTGGAGCACGATTTCTGTTCTCATCCTGAAGCATAGTTCTTAACCTGAAGCACTATTTCTGGTTTAGCGGAGTCTGTAACCTGAAGCATATGTAACCTGAAGCATATGTAACCTGAGGTACCACTGTATCTCTGATTTCTGGAAACCACCGGGGGTGTGAAAACCTGTGGAGGACCATTCATGATGACCCCACTGCAGTAGCATAGCATGGGTTGCCAGCGTCCTTCTTCATGGAGAGGGAAGGGAAGGGAGGGATACAGCATGTGCATTCAACTGTCCAACAGTGTCTGCGTCATCCGGGAATCGTAGCTACAGTGATAAGAAAAGAAGAGTCATTCCGTTGTCTGGAGAGGTCACTTCCTGCTTCGCATGGAGAAGTCATTTTCAATGAAGCCCATCGATGGAAATGCACAGCTGTATTGAGGCAGCACCGGGTGTTGAAATTTTGCACCCCTAACCATTTTGTGCCCGAGGCAACCGTCCCCATGCCCTCCCATGCTATGTCATTGCCCCACTGAGCCCTGTGTTTCCTACTTGCTCAGATGCAGAATCAGGGCCCCTGTCAACAGGGCTTGTTGGAAGGAGACCCTTTCCATGAAAAGGACACACACCTTCTCCTTCCACTGAATGTAGGTCCAGGTTGTTGGTTTTTTGTAGCGATAGTAGCAGAGATTCTTTTCCCTCCATAATCACTTGCAAGGCTAGGGAGCTGAGGTTTGTCTATTTCTTGGCATAAAAATCTAAGAGGTGGCCACCTGGTGTGTATTCTTGCTTATACTTTTTTTTTTAAAAAAAAATATTCAGCTTCAAACTTTCAGCTTGCTTATGTTTTCCAATAGGCCTTACAGTGTGAGTCTGTCTTGAATGCTGCCTGCAGAGAATTGAAGAGCTCTGGAATCTGTTTTTATTGTTGTTGGCAAAGCACAGCAAAGGAGGATTTCCATTTTTTAAAAAAAAGTTAAAAGTTTCATTTAAGTCTTCTTTTTAAAATTCCTATGTTGCTCTGCTTAAAACAACAACAACACCAGGTTCTTCAGAACTCTTGCAAAGCCCATGTCTACAGTCACAGTTAGATTCATGCACACAGTGAATATAGAATAAATTTGATCTAAATTGGGAGCATTCATTTCAAGCTTTTAAATATCCATTTTGGTCATTAGTCAGCCCACCCACCCACACTTGTTGCCATCCTTACCGAGATACACTGCTTGCTTTCCTTCACTTTCAAGGGACTCTTCCCAAAAGGTTCATGAAGAAACAGTTAAAAACACCCACTTACATCAAAACCTTGCTTCTGAGTTTTTTTTAAAAAAAATAAAAATCTGATTTTAGTCAAACCAGAGGGAAGGAGGACAGGAAGGAACAAACATTTTGCAAGATCCCTAGCTTACAGTGTGAAACAAAGAGCTGCAATGAAGATAAACAGATGGAAAGACAGTGATACACAGATGCAGAGGCAGAGTGAGCTGCCGGAACCAAATGGAACTTCAAATGAGAGTGTGACAGTTTGAAGAAACCGTTTTTGGTCATGTTCCTCTCTTGTTAGAAAGTCCCCCTCCCCTCTTCTCCTTTGATTCTAATATACCAGCAGCAGATTGAAAACATAATTTTTTTTGGGGGGGGGAATACAAATCAAGTTTGGATAATAATAATTTACATGGTACTTAAAATAAGATTGCAAGTATTGTTTTGCTGCATCAGATGAAGAACACAATAAATCTGAATTTCTCCCTCGATTTTGGAATACTGACCTACCTGGCTCTGTTTGCAAAGTGGAACAAATGGATTGGAGTCAGCCTTTGTTACATACACACACACAATTTTTTTGTACAGACTACAGTGGTACCTCAGGTTAAGTACTTAATTCATTCTGGAGGTCCGTTCTTAACCTGAAACTGTTTTTAACCTGAAGCTAATGGGGCCTCCTGCTGCCGCCTCGCCACCGGAGCACGATTTCTGTTCTCATCCTGAAGCAGAGTTCTTAACTTGAGGTAATATTTCTGGGTTAGCGGAGTATGTAACCTGAAGGGTATGTAACCTGAGGTACCACTGTACTATGCATAGACAATGTGCTGAAGCATTTAGGTGGCAATTCTCTATACACTGGGTGGAAGCCTCATTCGATGCAGGGGGGCTCTGAGAAAGACAGTAGCTCAGTAGCAGAGCATCTGCTTTGCATGCAGAAGGTCCCGGGTTCAAGCCCCATCACCTCCAGGTAGGACTGGGAGAGCCTCCATCCTGAAACTCTGGACAGCTCCTGCCAGTCATTGTCAACAGTTCTGAGCTTTATGGGCCAATGGTTTGACTTGATACATAGCAGCTTCCTATGTTCCTGTGAGTAGACATACCTAGAATTGCATTTTTTCAGCTGGTGTAGTGGTTAAGAGCGGTAATCTCGTAATCTGGGGAACCGGGTTCGTGTCTCCGCTCCTCCACATGCAGCTGCTGGGTGACCTTGGGCCAGTCACACTTCTCTGAAGTCTCTCAGCCCCACTCACCTCACAGAGTGTTTGTTGTGGGGGAGGAAGGGAAAGGAGAATGTTAGCTGCTTTGAGACTCCTGAAGGGGAGTGAAAGGCGGGATATCAAATCCAAACTCCTCTTCTTCTTCTTCTTCTTCTTCTTCTTCTTCTTCTTCTTCTTCTTCTTTTCCCTCTCCACGTTACTGGTGCACATACATAGTTGTATATATCGATATCAAAACTGCAGGGAAATCCATCTTGAAATGATTCCATGTAAAATAACATTAAGGTTCTTTCCCCTCTATGAATGTGGTACATTACATGTACACATCAATCAAACAATGCTTTGTGAAAATAAACTTAATGCAGGCCTTCAAAGGATCACTCCAAGATTGCTTCTCTGCAGTGTATTATCAAAGCCCCTGGGGCACATTGAAACCGAAGTCATAGAGAAAAAATTATGGAGCAGTAATGATTGCCTTGTATTTGAGGCAAGCATACGAGTCTCAGAGGTTTGTATTTCCCAGCCAGGAAATATGATCTTTGGTGACGCGTCTAGTTTCTTTTCAGAATTGGAAAGGTGAAATTGGAAAATCCAAATAGTCACAAACATTTGTTTCAGCTCTAGTTACCTCCCTCACCTTCAAAATGGAACCTGCCTTCCCCCCGCTCCTTATATGCTACTTCATAAAACAATATGTATAGTGATCATGTTCAATAAACAAAGTAAATGCTACAGTAATAATAACTTCAGCTGGGACTTCCAAGTGCTTGACTCCTATTCTGTGAAACAGGCATGGCTTGCAATTTTAACTTTTGATAAGCTTCCGGGCAACGGATGTGCTCTCTCTCATTGGCTTAATGATATCTTTAATTACAGTGTTTTTTCACTCCACACAGCTGGTGTCTGCATAAAAAAATAAATGAATGAAACTTTACCAAAGTCAAAAGGGGAGGGCGGAATACTCAAGTCATTAAAGGAGGCTGAACAATATCTAGTGTGAATTTCCCCAGAATTACTGTATTTAGTGTGCCCGCATAAGTGTGCACTTGTGTCCGTGTTTTAAAAAGTAAATTATTTTTGTGTTAATGGGCACTGGGGAGGTATGACACTTAGTTCTCCCTTTATGTGACACATTTCATCACTCGGTCATTGTTTTGCTCTTGTTGACTGATAGCTTCCCTTCTTAGATGGTCAGTGAATTCTGGCTAACATTCTTTTTGTTTAGTAATAACAACAAACCGGCATATAATGGGAACATGAAGACACCCAAAGATCTCTGCTAAACATGACTATGGTTGCTTTTTTTGCCCAAACTGGAATTATTAGATAGAGAGAGAGAGAGAGAGAGAGAGAGATAGAGATAGATGATAGAGATAGAGATAGAGATAGAGATAGAGAGATAGAGAGATAGAGAGATAGATAGATGATAGATAGATAGATAGATAGATAGATAGATAGATAGATAGATAGATAGATACAAGGCAAATATCTGGGGCCTGTGCACAACTTTAGTCTACTGAGCATCAGCTTGGAAATAACAGCAGAGTCATGTCAGTGCTACATGGGCAGTGTGAAGTGCATCACCTCAAAGTTGTTACAAAAGAGAAAGAGAAGAGAAATTGCCTCCAGCTGCTGTGAGCTGTCATCATTTGATGGCTTCTGAAGTCCTCACAACTTCTTCACCCCTGATATATACAGAACACCTGCCACAATATGTTAATATGAAATGAGCCGCAGAATACAGAAACCAAGGCGAGGGTGGAAAACCACTTAACCCTCTAGCTCAACTCTTAAACGTATGTCTGAGGACTGATGGGCAAACATGGTGAAGCTGTTCCTGGATTGTATTGGTGTGAGATTGCGTTTCTGAATGGTCCTGCCTGGGATTTGTGTGTGTGAATGCTGCCTATGACATTTCAACCTAACATTTCAAAGAGATGGCTAGTCCCGAAAAGAAACTCTTCTCTAACATTTAGCTTTGTTAGTGCACTATGCCTTATTTGTGTGTATCTCTGTGTGAGGAGAGTGGAGTATACAATCAACCATGCTTACCCTTCTAGGGGTTTAAAGTGGTGTCGCCCAGGGGCAGTTTTGCTATGAGATCAAGAGATCGGGCCTCAGACTGAATTTGCCTTCAGTGGAATCCAGCCTCTTTTCCTGAGAGAAGGGCAGGGCCAGCCTAAGACATTTTGGCACCTGAGGCAAACAACAAAATGGTGTCCCCTCCTTGCCAGGGAAGAAGAGGTGAATGAAGAACAAGCGGGCAGGATATAAAAATCTACATCAGGATTTGCTGCCACTGTGGATCCTGCCACCCATGCCTCATGGTAGACTGGCCCTGGAAGAATGCCACATTCAAACCATGCATGTAAAGCACTATGATACTGCTTTAAACAGTCATGGCTTCTTCCAAATAATTCTGGGAGCTGCAGTTTGTTAAAAGTCCTGAAAGACTCCCTTTCCCCTTCCCAGAGTTCCTTGTGATCACTAAACCGCTCTTGGAATTGTAGCTCCGGGAGGGAAAGAGGGGCCTCCTAACAACTCTCAGCACCCGTATCAAATTACAGTTCCCAGAATTCTTTACGGAAGTATTGTTATCATGGTATATTTAAATGTATTGTGTGAATGTAGCTGAGGTCTCCTGGAGTGAGGTAGGGTGCTGGCTAGCTATGGGAAATCCTAACAGGGACTCTCATCGACAATATCCTGGTGGGTCTAATGACAGTGGTGCCAATGGCAGAACCTGGATACCCAGTGGTTGCCATGACCAATCTTCTTCTCCATTAGTTGTTCCAATGCTATACTGGGCATGCTTGAAAGATTGCATTATGTGAGTAGGCTAGAGCACACACAAGCATTTCCTTTGTTATTGTTCTCATGCTGACTTTGCATAGGATCCAGTCATGCAGGGAAGGGATGTCCAAGCTGAAGAAAACAGAGAAACACAACCCCTCTTTTATGGTTCAGTCCATGTAGTGGTGTATCCAGATTCCTGGGATCTCTGAACCTAAACAGATGGTAAAGGTGTGGTAGTAGAAATAAAATGTGTACTTGTACTCTCAGTGCTTTATTTCCACCTGCCAATAAGATGGGCCTTTGGCTTGATCAAGCAGAATGTTCTTAGTCTTTGTAGGGTTGCCATTTATGAATGTTGGCAGCCTTGGGCTCAGCTGTAAAGTGTGAGTTCATCTTCCCTGATGCTACTCTTTGCATGTGTGAATTGGCTAGGGCTCACTGATCCTCCATGACAGCAACTTCAGCATTTGGTGGATTGTTCAAGCATCCATGACAAGTGTCATCTTGGAGCCTGCTCTGTGTAGCTTTCACCGCAGCCATATGCAAATACAACTCATGCACCATATGTATCCATTCCTTTTATGCTGCTTTGGATTGGGACCAGAGTGTGTTTCTTTTTCCTCCTTAATCCTAGAACAACTAACAGCTGGAGAGTCCTTTCTATTACTAAGAGGGTGGGAATCAAACTCCCTGCAGCCACTCCCTCTCTCACCAATGGATGAGGCTAGATGGGTCTCTCTCTTTTTTCTTGGGAGTGGCATCCGCCCTGTAGAACACCCTCCCATCAGATGTCAAGGAAATACAGTAGTACCTCAGGTTAAGAACTTAATTCATTCTGGAAGTCCGTTCTTAACCTGAGGTACCACTTTAGCTAATGGGGCCTCCTGCTGCTGCTGCCGCGTGATTTCTGTTCTCATCCTGAAGCAAAGTTCTTAACCTGAGGTACTATTTCTGGGTTAGCAGAGTCTGCAACCTGAAGCGTCTGTAACCCGAGGTACCACTGTAAACAACTATCTGACTTGTAGAAAACATCTGAAGGCAGCCTTGTTTAGGGAAGTTTTTAAAGTTTGATGTATTTGTTGTGTTTTTAATATTCTATTGGGAGCTGCCCAGAGTGGCTGGGGAAACCTAGCCAAATGGGTAGGGTATAAGTAATAAATTATTGTTATTGTTATTGTTATTGTTATTGTTATTGTTATTGTTATTGTTATTGTTATTAATTGGACGCCAAGGAGGAGTGCAACTTCCCAGAAGGTCCTGATCCCCTGGCCTATGGCAGAGCCCTAAGTCTGCTGCTCTTCCACTTCTTGGGAAACATATGGAGAGGGAAGAGACTATAAACACAAGGTATGGCTGCGCCGATAGCCCTTTATTTCTTATAATGTGCAATTCTGCCCCAGGGGCCAAACAGCATGCGGCCACTTTCACACAGCAAGCTGCTGCCAGTGTTGAATTTCCAAGTCCGTTCAACGTCCCGCCATTCTGACCTGCCAGACAGTCCTCCTGAAAGTATGTTGGTTGCTGTTCCACCTTCAGCCTGTCAGATCTCGTTGCAATGATGAGATAATCTGATTAGGGGAGTTGGGAATTATCAAGATTCACTCACCATCCATATATTTTCATATCACAGCCAGAGCAAGCTGGAGATTGTCAGTGATCAGCGAAGCGCATGTCGAGTGGCCAATTCAATTCCCTGGGCCCCATTCCCCCCGCCTTAATATTCAAACTGAAGGATCTGGCTTTTCATCTCCTTCTTTCAACACTACAGCTGCCTTCCACATCCCCTGTTGCTCCAGACATCACTCAAGGAGACTTGCTGAAACACATCCAACACAGTGGTGATTATTAAGCAGGGCTCCACTTCTGTTCCTTTCCAGAGTATCCCTTGGGTGACTCCTTGTGGCTGCAGATACATTTATGACTAGGGGAGAGGTTAGGGATCATCTTGCTGCCATTCAGCATAGCAGAAGCTTACACTGATGGTGCCTAACACCTCTTGTTGGTCTGGCACCTTGACCAGAGACATCCTTGGTCACCACCCTGGAGTTGGCTTGCTTGTTAAATGCCAGTCCTGACCTTTCTCCCAAAGCAGCCTAGGACTGCAAACATGCAAGCAACAAAACACCAAAAAACAATTCCAATCCAGATGCAAACTCAGAAATATCTCTCCTTAAAAGGCTTGTTAGAAAAGCTTATCACTAGGCACCGAAAATACACCAGGCAAGTGCTGTCTCCACTATTTAAGTGGAGTCCTTCTTCTTTCTTCTTTGGCGATCACTCGTAGCCAAGTAAGCTCTGGCTTCCGGGTTGGCGCCATCGCCGAATGGCGGACTCCCTCCGAGCTCCGGAGGGAGCCTGCTCGGCAGGGGCTGGGTCCTACCGCACCGGCGATGCGGGGACCCTTAAAAACCACGGCCACGAGGGTCGTGGACATGGAGACTCGGCTGGCACCGCTAGCGCCCTCCCGACTCGTGAAGGAGCCTTTTTAAAGGCTACGGATCGGGTGCCGGGGAGAAGCGTGGTGCTTTGAGTCCTCTGCTATCCCTGCCGAGCGCAGCCGCATGCCATCCGGCGGAGAGCGCTGACTTCTTCTATTGAAAATTCGGACTTTTAGACAACAACCCGTGAGTAATTTGGAAACTGGGTTTAAAAGGAGGAAAAAAAGAATTTCTTTTTGAATTGGATACGAGCGGGGGGGGATCCAAAAAGGAAGTCAGTCCCCCCCCCTATTGTAAACCTTTCAAGACAAGGACGGGGAAACCAAGGTCCAAAAAGATTTGTATTGCTGATAATCACTAAGAATTCCACGATGGGGAATCATAAGAACTGTGCTGGAGGATGAATTGAGGGAGAAGAAACGTAACCCCCCCCCCTGGGAACCGGGGTGATTGAAGAGAGAGCCTGGTGAAAAGAGTCGGAGATTTTGACAGCTGTCAAAGTAGCTGTCAAAGTCGGAAAGCAGAGAGGATTTTATTATGAGAACTTTGCTGGCTAAATTTGTTACAATTTGCTACAACTCGTTAAAACTTGGATACAAAATGGCGAAAATATGGATAACAATCGGACTTTTGGGCTAGAGAAGACAAAGTTATAACGATCCCCCTAGAGGAGTTTCGGGACATTACAAAGATGGTCGTAAGTGAAAAAAACACCATTGGAATTTTACAGGACTGGTTATCTTCTGGGAAAGCTGCAAAACGGAAATAATATTTTGTCTACAGGGTGTTCAGCTAAAGGAGACAATAGAATTTTCTATTGAAGAAAGGAAGGGACCGAACGCAAGTTTTTGTTCCTGAATAACAATAATCCCTGCAGACTTACTAAGCTTCTGAATTAGAACGTTTCAGCAGCGGAACAAGAGGAAACTGGACTATAAATTTGGAAAGAACAATGGGGGGAGCTTTATTAAAGATCTGAAGTTAAGTGTTCTAAAAATAATTATGAAAGGGAAAAAAAGGAAAAAAAACCAGCAAGGAGTTGGGGGAAATAGGTGATTCATGGATTGTAAGAATTCCAGGCGGATAATATGGTTTGGTGGTCAGGGGGAAATTAAACCGGGGACAGGGGGGGGAGAACTAAAATCCAAAGGCTTGTCAACTTCTTTTTTTTTTGAACTGGTTTTGTCTCATCTTTTATACTCTTTATTTCTTATTTCTGATATTTTTACTATGTGGGGTGTTTCTATTATTTAAAAAAAAGGGAAATTGTGGAATGAAAATGGGGTGGGCCCTGGGAAAGAAGTTTTCTGTGTTTTATTAAGGGTATTGATGTGGAGTGTAGAAATTTTAAATTCGAATAATGGTTTAAACAAATTAAGTTTTTATTCAGAACTGAGAGCTTGTGGAGCCAACAATATGAAAAAGGAATATGGTAGGGGTGGGGGAAGGGGGGAGTCCCAGAAAGTGGATTTATGAAAATAAGGCTATGAACGTATTTTAATTATTGCTTTCTGTATTTTCTTTTTTTTTTTTTGAAAATCTTAATAAATATTATTTAAAAAAAAAAAAAAAGTAAGCTCTGTGAGTGTGGCTTTCTCTTGATTGAAGTGCAGAGTGTTTGAGGACTGGGACATTCACAGGGAAACCAAAATGCTTGTTTACAAAGCCATTGTACTAACAACCTTACTGTATGCCTGTGAAACATGGACCACTTGTAAACGCCAGCTCCAGCTCCTCAAAAGATTCCATCAACAGTGTCTCCGAAAAATTTTACACATCACTTCAGAAAACAGGTGAACTAATGCCAGTGTACTGGAAGAAGCAAAGATCACCAGTGTTGAAGCAATGATTCTTCAACATCAACTTCGTTGGACTGGTCATGTTGTGTTTATCGTCTTCCAAAGCAACAACTCTATTCCGAACTTAAAAATGGAAAGCATAATGCTGGTGGTCAACAAAAGAAGTTTAAAGACTATCTCAAGGCAAATTGTAAAAAAATGTAGTATAAACACTAGCAATTGGGAAACACTTGCCTGTGAACACTCCAGTTGGAGAATAGACTTTACCAAAGGTGTCATGGGCTTTGAAGACACTCAAACCCAGGACATGAAGGGAGAAATGTGCCAAGAGGAAGGTACACTTGGCAAATCCACAATAGGTACTACAATCCTAAAGGCCTGATTCCTATATTGCATGGAAATGACCTACTGATAAGATGGCATTTTTGGGAGGCCCCAGCTGCAGAGATGAATTGGGTGTGTAAGGGATGAGATCTTTCAGGTATCCTGTTCCCAAGGTATATAGACCTTTATGCACCAGAAAAAGTGGGTTTTCAAAATTTCCCCCATCCAAATTTTTCATCAGGGTTTGCCGTTTCCCACAACCTTGCTTTGTATACAGCCTAATTGTAAAGAAAAGAACCCCCCACCCACAAAAACCAAAAACTCTTAGTCGTTTACATAAAAAAATACAATAAATTTATCCATTAAGAGTCATAAGTTAAAAACAAAATATAAATAAAACCAGGTGATATAAATCTGTGTTGTCTGTATTAACAATACATATTTAAATGCATGCCAATTTTCCATGTCTGGCTAAACAAATGAAGTTTTTAGCAAGTGCCAAATTCTGCGCAGTGAAAATGCCTGTTTAAGATCAATACGCATGGAGTTTCCACAGTTCAGGTGATGCAATGTGGAAAGATAAATTCCTTACAGGTGCAAACAGACAGGGGGGGGGGGGCATTTGTAACTATGCTAGTTCCACAGAACAATGTGGTCAAATGGGCAAAGCAAACCTTTAAGCAAACTGATAAATAAATTAATATTGCCAAGTGCGCACGCACACAAACGGAAATGTTATGATTGCAGCGAGTCCTTATTGCCTTGCTAAAAGAGAGTGGCACAGCTGTTGCTCTGGGCCACTTTGCTAAGCAAAGCATCTCATTGCAGATGAGTGTTTACCACTTGTATCTGGGGAGAAAGAGGGAAGAATTAGGTAGCACTGATTGGATGCGAAGCCACGAAGAACATCTCTGCACACTGATTAATGCTATCACAGGCATTCCAGATTCTCTCTGCAATCCCCTTGGTCCCTGACCCTTTGCTCTCTCCCCTCTGCTCAGCTGTCGGGAGGAGAAAGCGCAGCTCACTCACAGCCCAGGTTCCAGGAGGAGGCGGTGGGGGAGAAGAATTGTTGTGCTATTGACAGATTTATTTGGGTGTTTGAATCCTTGTGTGGGAATGGAAACAATCTGCAAAAATCAAGGAAGAGGCAGGTGCTGGACACAGCTGAGAGATGGAAAGAGCACAGTGAATGAGGTTATCAGTGCAGTGAAGGAAGCATTTGACATGGAAGAGGAGGAAGTATCATGGGAACCCAGACCAGAGACAGAGTTGCATCCAACTAAGGCAGCAGCTACACTTTGGAACTGCCTGCCTATTGATATCAGACAGGTGTCTTCACTGTTCTCTTTTTAATGCATGCTATTAAAAAAACAACCACCTTGCTTAGGCAAGCATACCCAGCTATCTAGAATACTGATGTGTGTTTTAATCTATTTTTAGTTTACTGAATGTGAATGTGGCCTGTTGCCTACTCAGAGTAGACCCATTGAAATTAATGGACCTAAGTTAGTCCATTAATGTCCATTAATTTCAATTGGTTTATGCTGAGCAGTGCTTTTTTTCTTTAAAAAAATGTTTAGGGGTACTCTCAAAATGAGGGGTACTCAAGAAAATCACCATTCCAACTCCTACTTCACACATTATTATTATTATTATTATTATTATTATTATTATTATTATTAAATTTCTATACCGCCCTATACCCAAAGGTCTCAGGGCGGTTCACCTAAAATATAAAATACATAGAATCAAAACAAAAACAACCCAATAAAACCCCCCCCCAAAAGAGCCAGCATTTTAAAAAGGGTAAAGGATATAGAATCAGGCGTGTCCAAAGTCCGTTTCGGGGGCCTAATCTATTCCCTGTGGCAGTTTATTTCCTGGGGTAAAATCCTAAAAAAAAACCCCTCAAAAACTTCAATTGCAAAAGAAGCTCAGCAAGTCAAAAAAATAATAATAATGGGGGGGGGGGGAATAATGAAGATGATTTGTTTGAATAATTTGTTATGTGAAAATTGTTAATAAAAAACTTCAATCCTACAAAAAGGTCAACAACAACTTCACCTCATCAAATCTGGCCCTCTTTGAAAAATGTTTCAACACAGTCAGGCAAAGGCCTGGTTGAAAAGGAACGTTTTTGCCTGGCGCCTAAAGGTGGATAGTGAAGGCGCTAGGCGAACTTCCCTGGGGAGAGCACTCCATAAACATTAAATGCTCACTTCTGTCTGAGACTCAGGAAGCACCGTGACAGGAAATGAGGCTGCCATCAGGGGAAGCAACGGAACTGACGATTCACTGTGCTAGAGAAGAAACTTTTTTTTTTTTTAAGTTTCCTCTCCCGTTACATTCACAAAATATTTAGGAGTGCGTACCCCTGCGTCCTCCCAGGGAAAAAAAGCACTGATGCGGAGTATACTGAGTACTGGATACAACCATAAACCCTACAGACACACACACACACACACACACACACACACACAGACCCCAGATGGATTTCATGAAAAGGTTATTGTATTCCACTGGGGCAGGTGTATCAGGGGAAGGACAAAGTAATTTGCTGAAGATTAATTGAACATTGATTTGCTTTTAATGAAAAGCACAGATACCACATGGCCGTATCTGTGCATACTTATGGTGCAATCTTTCTTCTTCTTATTTTTAATTAAATGTATTTGATACGAGTGTCAAAACATATTGTTACACACCACACCAATCTCTGAGCTGTGTGAGATTCCAGGGGTTTTGTGGTAGTTACCCAGGGTTCATGTTTCCTTCAGAAATTAGGCACAGCAGATACCGTTGTCTTCGTGATACATGGTTTATTTACACATATATAGAACCTGAGTCTAGAGTAGAGAGAGGGCTCAGAGCATTCACATCTCAAGGGGATTTTTTGCTCCTCTCCTTGGAGCAGCAACTCTAGGTCTACAGGCAGAGGAACCAGCCATGCTCAGGGCCAGATTTAGGTTTGATGAAGCCCTAAGCTACTGAAGGTAATGGGGCCCTTTATATGTCCAGCTGTCCTTTGTTAACAACAAATCGTCGCTGTTTTTTGTGTTGAATATATGCTATGTGGTAATTTATGGACCTAATAGGTATCTAAAGCCATTTGCACATAACAAAATATGTATTTTATCAAAATAATTGCTGAACTGAGATACAATTAAGAAGTATATTAATAGTGAAATACAATTAAGCAGAAGTATATTAATAGTGAAATAATTATTAAGCTCTAACTTAAAACGATGTAGGTTTTATTTTATTTTATTTTATCTTATATTTTGGAAATGTACATCCAGTGTTTTTCTTTCCTTTAATTTTTTGGGAAGCCCCCAAGAGAGTGGGGCCCTAAGCTATAGCTTGTTTAAAAGTTAAAGGTACCCCTGATCATTAGGTCCAGTCGTGGCCGACTCTGGGGTTGCGGTGCTCATCTCGCTTTATTGGCTGAGGGAGCCAGTGTAGAGCTTCCGGGTCATGTGACCAGCATGACTAAGCCACTTCTGGCAAACCAGAGCAGCGCACGGAAACACTGTTTACCTTCCCGCTGGAGCAGTACCTATTTATCTACTTGTACTTTGATGTGCTTTTGAACTGCTAGGTTGGCAGGAGCAGGGACCGAGCAACGGGAGCTCACCCCATCACGGGGATTCGAACTGCCAACCTTCTGATCGGCAAGTCCTAGGCTCTGTGGTTTAACCCACAGCGCCATGCTGTCTCTCCCTTTTTTATAGCCTGCTCCAACTACCCTGCCGAGAGTTCTGCCAGCCCCCCACTTTCTCCCCTGCTTTCCAAACTTCTTGCAAAATGCCACAATTTGCCTTCAGCCTACCTTATTCAAGCTGAAAACCTAACCCTTTCTATCCTTGCCCACTAATACCTCTGGAGGAGTTCTCATCCCTCCCTGTCTCTCGCAGGCTTTGCCCTATTGATGGCTTCCCAGGTGAGTTGATGACTGGCTATCATCAGCCTTTGTTCCTCTTAACAGCTTATCTCCCAGAGATGCCCTGTTCCAGAAAAACAAAGTTAGCCTGCATTTTTACACTGCTGAATACAATGCCTGTTAGTGCCCCTTAATTCTCAAAGCACTGATTAAACCCTAGCACCCAGGTATCTAGAGGGAGTCAAGGCACAAACTCATAACAATAAAGAAGTTGAAATATGCACTCCATATCAAAGCCTCCTTTCTGTAAGGTAAGGCTGTAAGGCTTATTTACAATAAGCAGAGTATAGATGGTTTAACCACTAAAATTGGTTATAACTCTGTGACAAAGCGTTCTTTATGAAAACAACTACTGGCCTCCACATTTCATTAACAGGTTTGAATGCACTTTGAATTTACAGAATGCCATCAGCTGAACCAATAAAGGAGCAACCCCATAATTTCCTCAGCCATTCTGATTTCCTTACATTTCCAGTGACAGGAATAAACCAGTCTAGCAAGAGCTAGAGCATTTAATGCCACCATACGCTTCTCTCTGGGGACTATGGTATAAAACTGAGACAAGAAAAAGAGTTTCCATAGGGACTTCGTTGTACTCCAGGAATGCAGAACTCCCATCATTTAACCAGGGTACTATTTTTGTTGGCACAATAGGAACTGTCATTTAACAAGAGTCTTCCCCAATCCTACCTAGAGAGGGTGAGGACTGAACCTAGGATAAGCAACACGCAGAGTGCATGTGCTACTGCCATTATGCTGGAGCCCTTCCTAAATTTTGCAGACATATGTTATAACCAGGGTATCCTTGCCACAGTGCAAGTGGGATTTACCAGGGGACTTCTGCGAAAGCCTAGCACAACTTATTGTTTATTTTGCTGGTACAGCTTCCTGTTTCCTGGGCTTCCAACCGTGCCATCTTCATGCAACCTTCGAAGAACAGGCTTGGAGCTAATCCCCGATGCCAGAGGCTTTGTGAGCACCGTTTAAGCCACAGCTTAAACTCTAATTAACTTTGTAAGTTAACACTGACACATTCTGTTTCAGATGAAAACACACTTCGGGAAAGAACTGCGTTTCTCTCTTTTCTACGCCTTTAAATCTCCCTGCACTGTGGCCGTCCTTTCCCTGAGTCTGCAAAGCAAGCCAGAAGAGTTTTTGGAATGATGAATTGTTGGGTAAAGTCCAGTCGACACCACAGAGATGGTTCCATTCCACTGGATAAAGTGCGCTCTGGGCACATCTTGGCATCGCCGTTGGATGGAATCGGGTCTGGGCCTTTGCCTTTCACCCCCCACAGAGCCCCCCCCCCAAGCCATCATCTGCAGAGGAACATTTTACACTTGGAGATCAGTGACTGAAAGCTTGTGTGTGTGAGAGAGAGACAGAAATGGCACAACTGCCTCTGTGAGCAGCTTGAAGGTGCCAACTGACTCAGAGGAGCGTGTAAAGCGCCCTGGCTCTGCGCAGGCACTGTCTGCCGACTGTGTCACACATTGCTTTGCTGAGGAGGAAGCACAGGAGCCAGACCCCATTTGCATGAATTTCACATCCTTTTCTTTGGCTGAGAACATACTGTGCTGTTCAATGGACAGTTCCTTTCTGATTCACTGCTCTAATTATATTTTACAGCTAGAATATGGCAGTTATGTCAAAGCTGATGGGGAGAGTTCTCCTGAACAGCAGTGACTCAAAAGGGGGTGGGGGAAGATAAAATAGTGTACTGTATTCCCTTTCCAGGTATTCACAGGTCTAGACAGGGGAGTCCAGAAACCTCTTTTTCTTTGGCTTAGGACTGTTCTCAGTGGTGCTAGCATGGAAGGCATTGACAGAAATATACATTCGGCACATACATCAGTGCACATGTTTGAACCCCTTTGCATGACTGCTAAATACACGAAGGATGAAAGCATGAGTTGCATTATCAGAACCCCCTAGTGTTAAGCAGATTTGAGTGTATATCTTAATTATTTCAGTGCATCATTAAACTATGGAACTCCCACAGAAGACAGTGATGGCCACCAGCTTGGGTGGTGTTTAAAGAGGATGAGACAAATTCATGGAAGAGAAGGCTATCAATGACTCTGCCTCCTCAGTCAGAGGAAGCCATGTTTTTCTATACCAGTCACTGGAAACCATAGGAGGAAGGAGTACTGTTGTGCTTGAATTCTGTTTGTGGGTTTCCCACAGACATGTGGTTTGTCACTGTGAGAAAAGGATGCCGAACTAGATCAGTCATTGGTCTGACCAATAATAATAATAATAATAATAATAATAATAATAATAATGCAATCGGACATCCCTATTTTCATCAGAGAAATGTTGGAAGCACAACAATGTGCTTCTAGACTGCATGCAAACACACCTGTTGAGCATGTGGAAGTCAACAGCAGGCAAAACAGGCATGAACTTGAACACTCCTTCCATGTATTCAATTGGCACCCACAAGAAAATAAGTAAAACATCAGAAGATCCCTGCCAGATGAGATCAAAGCCCCATCTAGATTAGCATCCTCATTTCCCAGTGGCCAACCACACAGCAGTGTAGCTAGCCACTGAGGAGCCTGGGGTGATGTGCATGTTCTGGGCCCAGGGGCGGGGTGAGCCAGGGCAAGGAGTGCCACAGAGCCTCCTCAGTTGTCATTTCAGGCAGTCCAGCTGCCACCTTTACCTCAGCCGCCCTATGCACTGCAGGCCCCGTGGTAAGTGCCACCCCCCATGGTATGGTGCCCAGTGTGCCCCCCCATGTCCCCCTAGCTACACCTCTGCAACCAAGTGCCCATAAGATGAGCACAAGCTGGACATAAGCACAACAGCTCTCTCTCCCTACTTCCTCAAGAGATAGCTTTCAGAGGATATGCCTCCAACAGTGGAGGTGGAACATAGCCATTATCAACATCATCATCTTCATTATCATTATTTATATCCTGCCCATCTGGCTGGGTTTCCCCAGCCACTCTGGGCAGCTCCAAACAGAATATTAAAAACACGATAAAACATCAAACATTAAAAACTTCCCTAAGCAGGGCTGCCTTCAGATGTCTTCTAAAAGTCAGATAGTTGTTTATTTCCTTGACATCTGATGGGAGGGCATTCCACAGGGCGGGTGCCACTACCGAGAAGGCCCTCTGCCTTGTTCCATGTAACCTCACTTCTCGCAGGGAGGGAACTGTCAGAAGGCCCTCGGAGCTGGACCTCAGTGTCCAGGCTGAACGATGGGGGTGGAGACTCTCCTTCAGGTATACTGAGCCAAGACCATTTAGGGCTTTAAAGGTCAGTACCAGTAGCCATTGATAGTCCTAACCCTCTTTCAAAATCATCCAACTTGGTGGTCATCACTGCATCTTTTGAGACCAAATTCCATAGCTTAATGATGTTCCATGTGAAGAAGTATTTCCCTGTTGGGAATCTTCCAACGTTGAGCTTCATTAGTTGTCCCCAGGTTCTAGTTCTGGGAGAGGGAAGGAAAATGTCTCTTTTCCCACTTTCTTCACACCATGTATAATCTTCTTTGTCTCTATCGTGTCTCCTCTTCCTTGCCTTTTAAAAAAAACCCTGAAAACTCCAAAATGTTGTCACCTTTTCTCATAGGGGAATTGCTCCATAGTCCCTCCTTGATCACTTTGATTGCCCCTTTCTGCACCCTTCCCAGCTATACACAAATGAATGCCTGGTATGGGGCAGGAGATGTTTGGCCTCAGGAAGAAGAAGCGAGAGGGGACTCAGATGAAGCCACCTCGGCTGCAGTAACAGGATCACAGCTTGGATAACAGAGGGACGTGATCTCTCATTTAACTGCGCTAAAAGACAAATTGCTCACAGACAAAGCTGCCCCTTAGGGAGAACAACCAGAAAATGAATTCCCGGAGAATGGGGAAAGAGCAGAGAGAGAGAGAGAGGGGTGGGGGAAGAAAGATGCTGCATTTTATGTGCTGAACAGGTGCTTTCTCTTTTAAAAACAATTCTGTTACCAGAATTATTTCCCCTCATTTCCAGAGGAACATTTGATGTACCGTTATTCTTAGTCTTCATCGGCAGCATTAAAATCACTCAGGGAAAAGCTCAGGAGGCTGTTTTGAGAGGCAAATCCAACTCTTTGTTCACTGATTCATCTTCAAGCAGGCCTTAAAAGAGAGAGAGGGAGAAAGAGAGAGATTTAATTTTTTGTTAGAAAGAAAGACACACTTCTCTTTCTTTAACCCCTTAGGAACTAGGTTGTTAACATTAAATTTCTGAGGTTTGGGCCACTGTTGAGACACCCACGGGTCCAGGGAGAGCCAACTTGGGCACCAGGTTATGGGTGCCCAGTGCGTGTGATGTCGTGTCGTCACGTTACGGCACGACATCATGACGCCACACATGTGTGTTCCGGACTCAGAACCTGACTTCTGGTGGCATCGGAAGTCAGGTTTCGAGACATCGTGAGACCTCAGAAAGCATCTGAGGTCTCAAAGATGCTTTCCGAGGCTTTGCGAGATGTTGAAAGTTGTGTTGAGGGCCCTGCAGTGTGGGTGCTTAGCACCCACAACAATTTTTTGTGGGTGCCCAGGCATCCCGAGCCCCCTATGGTTGGCACCTCTGCAGGGGTCTAAATATTCTAGGTTTATGGGTTCTCTACTATGAGTATTCAGCCTGAATGCCACATTCCCTCTTGCAATGACTGCGTTTCAATGGTGGGCATGGCCAGAGTCAAAACTGACTGTGACCAGAAGCAAAAGGAGGTGGAGCAACAGATGTGATTCTTGTCTTTGTACAATGCATTCCATGCATGCAAAAGCCAGATGTTTCTACACTGCTTTTAATATTGTGTAACTGGCCTTGGGACCTTAGTGTAAAGGGCTGTTACAGTGGTACCTCAGGTCACGAACTTAATTTGTTCCAGAGGTCCATTCTTAACCTGAAACCGTTCTTAATCTGAGGCGTGCTTTCACTAATGGGGCCTCCCGCTGCCGCTGCGCCACCACCACATGATTTCTGTTCTCATCCTGGGGCAAAATTCGCAACCCAGAGCAACTACCTCCAGGTTAGCAGAGTTTGTAACCCGAAGCGTTTGAAACCCAAGGTACCACTAATAATAATAATAATAATAATAATAATAATAATAATACACATGTGCACATGTATCCAAGCAAGCAAGGGGCACCACCAGAGTTCAAAGACTAGTTGCAGCCAGGCAAAAGCACTCAGGAAGGGCACAGAATGAGGTCAGTGAGAGGTATGGCCTGGGAAGAGGGGGTGGGGCCTGGGGTGGGGCCTGGAGAGACATGTGACCTAGGAAACAGTGTATTTGGATGTCTGTTACAGTACACAGGCTGGTCCTATACATTTATTCATTTATTTCATAAATATGAGAGAGAGAGAGAGAGAGAAGCTCATTGAATTAGATGCAAAAACTTTTCTCTTAGGTGCTAAGTTCCATCAATAATGCATTTCAGACAGCATGCCTTATTAATTCAGACTTATTATGTCTTTTTCAGCTGGGGCATAAATTACTCTTACCATCATCAAAGGTGTTTCTATTTATCTGGTTTTGTCATTTGCCAATTGTTAAAGATAAGCCATTAATCATTGACTCTCCGATGTTAAATTTGTTGTTGAGACCTCCTTTCAGCATATGTGGCCACTAGTGGGCATGAACATGTGTTTTGCACATGTCTTTGTGTGGGTGGGAGGCAGAAGCCAGTTCAATGTCAGGGAGCATGTGGGCTGCACAGCCTTGGGGACGGGGCGGAATTGTTCCTGCTAAGATGTGTGTGCTAAATTAAAATAAGAGCTGGTGGATTAATCCTTGGTCAACATTTTGTTGATGAAGTGAACAAATATCAGCCTTGTGAAACTTGCCTTAGAATTCTCTTTGCCTTTTCCTTCCAAGGCAATGAAACCAAGCCTGAACACCACCGCCCCCCCCCAAAAAAAAACCCAAACCCCAGACATTTCCTTTAAAATGTAAAAATCTGCCTGGATGGAAATGTTCTCCCCCCAAAAGAGGACATGTCCAGGTTTTCCCAGATGTATGGCAACCCTACACATTTTTAAGCCTACTACCCAAGGCAAGAACTCTTCCCTGGCCCCAAAATATTTCCATGTACAACTACCCCTCCGTTTTATATCCTTTACCCAATTCACCATCCTGACTGCACCCAAAAGCCTTCCCACCTGAGATATTTCTGGATGACCAGTCACACCAGGCTCCCGTCAGTCAGCTGACCACCTGCTGAACTATATGGCTTACTTCTGCGAGTCAGCTACTCAGATGACACCATCATAAGCTTGGAGTATGTTGTTGCTCTGAGCCAGGATGTGGAACTTCTGGTCCTCCAGATGTTGTTAAACTCCAGCTCCCATCAACTAATGATCAGGGTTGGTAGAAGCTGGACTCCAACCACAATAACTGGAGGTTCACAGATTTCTCATCCCTGCTCTGAGCCATGCAGTTCCCATAATTGATTTGATACTCTGTAGGGTAGTCAGCAAGTCTGAGAAGTTGGGTGTCAGACACAGGGTGTCAGAGTGCCTTGTATACAGAAACACGTGTGATTGGTAGGTTACATGATTAGGGTATCGTTATTTTCCACACTTCTTTCCATCATCTGTGGGGGGTGACAATAGTGTGTGAGAAATAGCACTACCATCCCATAATGCATGGGTTGTCAAACTAAGGTCCGTGGGCCTGATGAGACCCAATTGCCTTCTAGATCCGGCCTGCGGACGGTCCAGGAATCCAGGCAGCCGGCATAGCGTGTGCATGCAATGGTTGTTGTGACTCAGCCGGACTTGGGGGTCAAAAGTGAGGTGGGTAGCTGCTCGAGACAAGCCCTTTTTCTGTCAGTCATGCGTGTGGGCAACAATCTTTTCTTCCAGGGTAGTGGGTGGGGAAGAGGGAAAAGGAGCCACAGTTTGGATTTCCACCATGGAGCTGCTGGCGACTGACCTCAGGAAGGGCAATTGAGGCAACAGGGGCTTGGCAGCACCTTGGGCGACGCCCGCCGGTATCTGTGGCGGCGGTGATCCCCGCCAGAGGAAGCGGGGAGTTCCTGGGCGGCTGCACTCCAAAGCAGTTCTGCACTCTGCTGGGGAGGCCACTTGTTAGCTACACGGTGCGAGCCATGGAAAGGTAAATAGCCGCCGCCTCGTCTTCCCTCACACAGGGAAAAGAATGTTTTTGCTTGAGTGGCTTCGGCCTGACTTAGCGTGGCCAAAAGCTTTATCCTTCACCCACGCATGTGCACACTCTCTCCAGGGTTGACAGGAATGGTGCACTTACTTCGGTCCCCCACCCCACCTTACAAGAGAAATAATAACTGTCAATGCATAAAACACAAAGGAAGCAGCGTGGGTGTATGAGGGAACACCCCCCCCCAAAAAAAAATCAAATTTGGGCAACATTGGGGTTGGTCCCAATAAGGGTTTTTGCCAAAAATGTGGGTCATAATCATGGCAACATATAGTCCAGCCCCCCCCCCCAAGGTCTGAGGGACAGTGGACCGGCCCCCTGCTGAAGAAGTTTGCTGACCCCAGCCATAAAGCATATGTGGTTCATACATAAGGGTGTTTATGTATAAGGGAAACCCGGCCAGATGGGCGGGGTATAAATAATAAATTATTTGTGTTGGTGTTGGTGTTGTTGGTGTTGGTGTTGGTGTTGCTGCTGCTGCTGCCGCTGTTAACTATCCTTATCTTGACCAGTGCAGTCTCCTAAGGGTGGGCATCAGACCTGTGTATGCACTGAATAATGAGACAAACTGAAGTGATTTCCACTTCCTGAAACAAAACATGGTCAGTACATAAACACTGCATTGGATTTGGAATCCCGCAAAGCCTTATGTCACTCTATCACTCTATCCTTTTGGAGCTGTAACTCGTATGTGTGTGTGCGTGTGCGTGCGTGACTTTTGGCCATGGGCTCTGCAAGTAGCAAGGGTGTCTAGAACATTGCCTGTAGAACACTGAATGGCTCTGGATGTTTGTTGTTGTTAAAGTACAGAGGATTTTTAATTTTTTTTAAAAAAAATAAAAAAATAAAAAATCTACATTGCTCTGCTTTAAAAACACCAAATATAGCTCTTCCGAATTTTTCAGGGAACATTCTAGACACCCACACATTGTAAGGTCTTTCAGAAATCTGTTAAGAGACCTGCAAAGCCTATGTCTGAAAGTCCATTAGAGAACACAGGCAACCATCAGAAAGAAAGGCAATGTGAAGTTGATACTTTTTATAAGAACATAACATGAGCTTGCTGGATTGAGTTAATAGCCCATCTAGTCCATCATCCTGTTTTCACAGAGACTGACCCAATGCCTTTGGGAAATCTGCTAGCTGGACATCAGTGCAAGTCTGCCCACCTGTGATTCCCATCAAATGATAGTCAGAGGCATACCGCCTCTGACAGTGGAGGTCAATATAAAAGCAAGAATACATACAACTTGGCCACTTCTTAATTATTTTAGGGTATGAAGAGACACCCCCCCATGCCCCAATAAGGGATTACAAGGGAACGTAATCCCTTTTACTACTAAAAACAGTCCCTGAACTAATTTGTCTGAAATTTGGCATGCTTGATACAATCTGGAAGGGCTCGTGTGCCTGCAAATTTCATTCACTTTGGCCAAAAGGCAGAAAAGTTATAGCCATTTGTTTTTCTTAGATCCTCCATTATTGTTGGTGGGGCAACATACTGTAGCTTTATTTCATACAGAGGAGTTTAGAACCTGAAACACCGATCAAAGCAGAGAGGGCACAGAGTGACTCAGAAACAGATCAGCGATTTAAAAAATGCAAAGACACAGGACGAATCATGGGGCCGCATGCACACCCTTGCTGTCTACTACCAACTGCCCCATGGGAAGGAATCCAGGAGAGAGAAGCATGCAAGCAAAGACAACACCAGATGTCTGCTCTAGCTCCAGATGGAGTGCTTTTGTTTTGTAAGTGCATGACTTTTACTGCATTCATTGCATATGATTAATTTTGTGAGCCTCTTTGAGGACTTCAGTCAAACAGCAGGATACAGATCAGCTGAACAAACAAACAAGGAACCAGGCCGTGTATGTAGACTAAACCACAATGGCAATGTATGACTGTTGTGAGTGACAGCCTATTGTGATGGAATATAGCAGACGTGGGGAGTTTAGACATCCATGTTGTAGGACTGAAGGAGAAGAGGATGACTTGTGCAGATTGTGGGACCCCAGAAGCACATGGAAGGGGAATAGCTCTTGCACTGCAGGTTCCATTGCACAAGGCAGCCTGTGGACTTTCTCCCATGAAAGACACTGAGAATTGAAAACATACCATTAGGTACATAGCCTGACCTCTTCCTCAGCATAGCTTCACCCTGGACTGATTTCATTCGGAAGGTTATGCAACCACCCAAATGTGTGAGAGAGTTTCATGAGCCGCATGGGCTAGCTCTGCCCCTGGCACTGTGTGCCACGGCCACTACCCCACTGCCCCCAGTGGAAATGCTTCCCCAATGCCCTGCAAGCCCAGACAGATGTATGGCAAGAAAAACACACAGAGAGTGGAAAGTGTTGCCAATTAAATGTAACAAAAAGACAAAGTCTTTTCACTCAGTTAAGAGAGAGAGAGAGATGTGCGTGAAATACAAGCCAAGGCCGCAGATAAATTCCAAGTAAAGGCCACTATACAATCAACAGTACATTTCTGCAAACTATTCAGTGCATGTAGGCAATAAAATACTTATCTGAATAATACAGGGCAAGATCAAGAGTGAACCTCACTTTGAACGTCTTTGGTCGCCAAATGAAGAATATGCATGGATGGCAGCAATTAACCCCTTATCGCTTCAGTTCCCCCCACCCTTGTTCTGTGTCGTTTGGAGAATGGTATCGTTGCTTAAATACTGGCCTTTGCTTGTGGTTATTCAGAACACTGGTCTCACTCAGTGTAACATACCCTCCAACATTTCTCAAATGAAAATAGGGACATTCTATTCTCCATCAGGAAGCTTCTCCCATGTTCGATCTCCTGCAAAGATACACAGGCCAGCTGCGCCATTTCCTTCAATGGGTGCCGGCATTTAATTTTCAGTATTTTTGCACCTACACACAAATACACATGCACCAAAGACTCCTGTTTCCAAAAAGGATAGGAAGAGGCAGCGGCAGGGTTCTGATCTCTCCACCACGATTAATTGTTCTCCAAGACACGGGGGGGGGGGGGGAGAGAGAGAAAACTGGGACATTCTGGGATCAAATCAGAAACCGAGATGGCTTTTGTAATTCCAGGACTGTGCCTGGAAAACACGCACGCACGAACGCACACACACACACACGGTTGCCTCGGGTGCTAGTCCTACTCAGAGTAGATTCACTGAAATGAATTAAAAATCCAAACTTTAATATCAAAGGGTCTGCCCTAAGTAGGATTTAGTTGGATGTAGCCTGTTGTTATGACCAAAGTATCTGTAATGAGTATGAGTTACTCGTGCGTAAACTGGTGCCTCTCTAGGCTGATTTGCCTTGTTAAACCTTTCTGACTGCACAGCCCCTTCTGATCATGACTGTCTCAGTCACTAGCAGAATCCGTCAGTGGGCGTTTCTTGAATGTCTTCCAACATAAGAGTTGTTTGACACCCAATCTCCTCCGCCTCTCACTGCGCGGGAGCCTTCTGCGCAGGGTGGGCGTGGGTAGCGGGGGACCTGTCCCCTCCTCACTGAGTTCCAGTGAAGAGTCCGTGAGCCCTCTCTCCGATTTTCCCATCTGCTCACTTTTGTTCCTGGTGTTGCGCTTAAATGCTTCCCCCTCCACTGAGTCGCCTCTCCCCCTGCTGCTGGGTCCTTCTCCAGCATCATCCAGGAGCCTCCCCTTCGCCTCTCGCTCTGATGTCAGTTCCCTGACATCCACCTCCCCCCCAGAATCCCCTCCACCCCTGGACCGACCTGTGGGACCAACTTCGTCCCCTTCGTCGGCCGAGGAGGCGGGGAAACCCCGGAAGGAACTGTCACCATCTTCCGTGGGTTCGAAACCTGCTTCCCAATCGCTCTTCCACCTACCAACGGGGTGGTCTTCCCCGTCTGATGCTTCTTCCTCCGAAACCTCTCCTCCCTCCTCGGAGTCAGAAAATCCCTCAAAAACCTCTTCCTCATCTGTGGTTCCAAATTGCTCCTCCCAGAATCTCTCCAGGGATTTGGGTTTGTCCGGGGACCGGTGGTGGAATACCTCCACCAGATACCTGTCCTCGACGGCTTCCGTGGGGACCCACGTGTTTTCGGACCTGGGTTCCCCTTCCCACGCTACCAAATACTCCACCCGGCGCCCTTGCCACCTTGAGTCCAGTATTTCCGTGGCCCTGTGGTGGTGTTCCCTTTCTTCTACCTGCGGGTGTGTGGTGACTTCTCCCTCTTGCCCCTGGAATTCCCGCCCTTCCCTATGCGGTGAAAGCAGGGACCTATGGAAAACCGGGTGTATTTTCATGCTATCAGGCAACCTGAGCTTAAATGCCACGGGATTAACTTGCTGTGTTACCTCAAAAGGTCCCAGCCGTCTGGGCTGCAACTTCTTGCACCCCCCTTTGAAAGGTAGCCCTTGGGTGGACAACCACACCCGGTCCCCCACCCGTATGGTCTCCCCTTCCCTGCGGTGTTTGTCTGCCTGCCTCTTGTAAGTTTCCTTGGCCCGCTCCAAGTTCATCTTAAGTTGCTGGTGTAGGGCCTCCATTTCTTCCACAAACTGCTCTGCGGCGGGTACGCTCCAGCTTTCCTCCCCACTCCCCGGGAAGGCCCTGGGATGACACCCATGGTTGGCCATGAATGGGCTCATTCCCGTGGACACGTGTTCCGCGTTGTTGTACGCGAATTCAGCCAGCGCTAGTTTTTCTACCCAATCGTTCTGCCTCTCGCTGACATAGCAGCGTAGGTATTGCTGGAGTATACTGTTCGCTCTTTCTGCTTGCCCGTTGGTCTCTGGGTGTCTCGCCGTCGAGAAACCCACCTCCACCTGCAGTAAGCTCATGAGTTTCCTCCAGAACCGGGAAGTAAATTGTTTTCCGCGGTCGGAGATAACCCTCAAGGGGGCGCCATGCAGCCGGAATATGTGCTCCACAAACAACCGGGCTGTTTCCTCTGCTGTTACAGCATGTGAGCAAGCTATAAAATGGCACATTTTTGTCAGTAGGTCGACCACTACCATGACTGCTGTCTTTCCCCGGGACTTGGGCAAATCTGTCATAAAATCAATGGATACCACCTCCCAGGGTTTCCCCGGCGTGGGTAAGGGTTCCAGCAATCCTGTGGGGGCAGCCCGCTCCCCCTTTGCCCTTTGGCAGCGGTCGCACCCCCGTACATATTCCCGTACATCCTCCCTCACCCTGGGCCACCAGAACTGCCTGGTCACAAGCATCATGGTTTTGTGCTGTCCAAAGTGCCCTGCTGTGGGGTTGTCGTGGAGTTGTTTGAGTACCTTTCCCCTCAGGGTCTCCCCCGGTACGTACAGCGCTCCCCTATAGTACAGTACCCCTTCCTTCTCCTCAAACCCTTCTTGGGTCCCTCTTCCGTCTCGTAGTTCCCGGATTTTAGTTTGCGCGAACACGTCGTTTCTGGTCAGCCCGGCTAGTTCTCGTTTCCCCACCAAAGTTCCCCCACACACCCATCGGTCCTCGGGGATCACGTGTCGTTTCTCCGGCGACCCCTCTCCTTCCAGGTACTCCGGTTTACGCGAGAGAGCGTCTGCTCTTACGTTTTCTTCTCCGGGCACGTAGCAGATTTCAAAGAAAAACTTGGAGAACTCCTGTGCCCATCGAATCTGTCTCTGGTTGAGTACTCGTGCGGTTCTCCAGTACTCCAAGTTCTTGTGATCTGTGGAAACCTGGATCTGTTGTTGCGCCCCTATCAGTAGATGACGCCAACGACGAAAGGCCGCGTAGATTGCCAGCAGTTCGCGGTCATACACTGTATAGTTTTGCTCCGACTTGCTCAGTTTTCTGGAGAAAAAGGCACACAGTTTCCATTCCTGCTTTCCCTTCCCTGGCTGCAAAAGGACCGCCCCCACGGCTCTGTCGGACGCGTCAGTCTCTAGCCTCAGGGGTTTCTCCAGATCTACGTGCAGGAGTTGCTCTTCCGATGCGAACGCCTTCTTCAGTTTTTCGAAGGATTGCTGGGCCTCTTCTGTCCACACAAACTTCTTTTTGCTACTGAGACAATCCGTGATTGGCGCTGTCAAGTGGGCGAAGTTCTTGATGAACTTCCTGTAGAAGTTGCTGAACCCTAGGAACCTCTGTACGTCCTTCCGTGTCTTGGGAGCCTTCCACTCCAGCACTGCCTGCACCTTGCTTGGGTCCATCGCTAAGCCTTTGTCAGACAACTTGTACCCCAGAAACTCGACTTCTCTGGCGTGAAACTGACATTTTTCCAGCTTGACCCACAACTGGTGCTTCTGCAGTCGTTGTAACACTTCCCTGACGTCTCTAACATGTTGTTCCTCATTGTCCGAATAAATTAAGACGTCGTCCAAGAAGGCTACGCAGTTCTTGTACAGCAGAGACCCCAACACGTGGTGCATGAAAGCTTGAAAACAGGCGGAGCCCGACTGTAATCCAAAAGGCATAACTAAGTACTCAAAGGCACCTAGGGGTGTGAACATTGTGGTCTTCCATTCGTCCCCCTCCCTCATCCTGATCAAATTGTATGTGCCCCTGAGGTCCAGCTTGGTAAAAAATTTGCCTTTCCTCACTCGCGTTAAAATGTCGTCAATCCTGGGCATTGGGAAGGTCACGGGTTCTGACACCAAATTGACAGCTCTATAGTCCACTACGAGCCTGGGTTTATTTGTGTCCTTTTTGTCCACAAAGAACACCGGACTGCCCCCTACTGCCTTTGATTCTCTTATGAAGCCTCTTTTCAGGTTCTTGTCGATAAATTCTCGCAACTCCTTCATCTCCCTGTCTGACATGGCGTACAGCTTACCCACTGGCAGCTGAGCCCCCGGAAGCAAGTTCATCTGGCAGTCAAAGGGCCTATGGGGTGGCAGTCTATCTGCCTCCTTTTTGCTGAAGACCTCCCGCAGATCTGCGTATTGTGGCGGCACCTCCCCTTTCCGCTCCACCGCCATCCCAGCCACCCTGGCCACGGTCATTCTTGGGGCTTCCCCCCCTAGACAGTGTTCCAGGCAGTAAGCTGACCCAAAGGTGACTGTCCTCTGATGCCACGCCACCACTGGATCATGTTGTGCTAGCCAGCTCATCCCTAATATTATTGGGGGTCCTGCTAGCGAGGCGACGTGAAAGGCGATGGTTTCTGAGTGCCTGGACACCCTCATTCTCATTGGCGGGGTTTGGTGTGTCACTTCCCCTCCTAGAAGCTCCCTGCCATCAATGGTGGTCACTTGCAAGGGAAAATCCAAAGGCAGTAAGTGGAGCTGGTGCTCTAATGCAAAGTCCTTGCTGAAGAAATTACATGAGCTGCCTGAATCCAGCATGCCTTTCACCTTGACTGGGTGCCCGTTCGGGAGTTCTAGCACCACTTCGATGGCTATTGCCGCCTTGGGGGGGTCTGGTTGGGGCACTTTTACTGGTGGCTGGCTTGGCTGTTGTGCCCCTTGATTGGCAGCCAAGCGTTCTCGTTTCCCTGTTCCTGTTCCTTTACCACCTCCTCCTCACCCCCTGCGGTTCCCACCATTCCTTGCCAAGCCTTTCTTTGAGGGCAGGCTCTGGCAAAATGGCCTGGCCGCTGGCAAAGGTAACACTTTTTGGAGGTTTTCCAATCCTTTCCCTCCTTCTTGCGCCCTTCGCTGGTGCTTGAAACTTCCCGCGCGCGCGCCCCATCTATTTCCATTGGCTCTGCTGGCGGGGAGGGCTGCCTTGGTATTTCAGGAATGCGGTAGTCATGGCAACGTTGCTCTCTCCCTTCCCGCCTCTCCTGGGCCCGCGCTTCCTGGCGCACGCCAATCGCAAGCACAGCCTTGGTCAGCTGATCCATCCCCTGTGGGCGGGGTGCGCGGGAAAGTTCATCCTTAACCGTTGGGGACAACCCCTCCTCGAATAACATCTGTATGGGTTCGGAGCCCAGTTCCCACCCGAGGCGATGAACTATCATGGCAAAGCGCGACCAGTAGTCCCTGACTGACTGGCTCCCCTGTTTACAGTTCATCAATTCCCGCTTAGTCACACTTTTTTGAACATCAGTGGAAAACATCGCGTCCATCGCTTGGAAGAATTTCCTCAGGTCCTGCATGGCGGAATTCTGCGTCGCCATAAGGGGTCTGACCCATTCTCTGGCCCCGTCCTGCAGGTGACCCACAACATATGCCACCCGCGCCGCGTCGTCTTCAAAATCGTTATGCTGCAAGTCCAATGCGTACTCTATTTCCGTTCTAAACGCACTGTATTCTTGCGGCTTCCCCCCAAACTTGTGCACCAGTCCCGGTACCTTCCTTGCTATGGGGGTGGGTCTGACCTGTGCATCTTGAGACCGCCTTTCGTCCAGCCGTGCCGTCAGAATGGCCACATGCTGCTCCAAATCTCGGTTCCTCTCCTCCAGCGTTTGCCCTCCAGCTGCTCCCCCTTGGGTGCCTGCTTCTCCGGGCTTGCTCATGATGCTGCCTGCCTGCTGCTGCGCACAAGCAACTTTTCAGGGACTGACGGATTGCTGTAATGAGTATGAGTTACTCGTGCGTAAACTGGTGCCTCTCTAGGCTGATTTGCCTTGTTAAACCTTTCTGACTGCACAGCCCCTTCTGATCATGACTGTCTCAGTCACTAGCAGAATCCGTCAGTGGGCGTTTCTTGAATGTCTTCCAACATAAGAGTTGTTTGACACCCAATCTCCTCCGCCTCTCACTGCGCGGGAGCCTTCTGCGCAGGGTGGGCGTGGGTAGCGGGGGACCTGTCCCCTCCTCACTGAGTTCCAGTGAAGAGTCCGTGAGCCCTCTCTCCGATTTTCCCATCTGCTCACTTTTGTTCCTGGTGTTGCGCTTAAATGCTTCCCCCTCCACTGAGTCGCCTCTCCCCCTGCTGCTGGGTCCTTCTCCAGCATCATCCAGGAGCCTCCCCTTCGCCTCTCGCTCTGATGTCAGTTCCCTGACAGTATCTTACCCCAAAAGGTCTGCGCAAACCAGTTTATCTGAGTGCATTATTCTCAGGGTGGGGTGGGGACTCATTTATTTATAATTGCTTAATCATATAGGACTAAATTGCATTATGTTGTAAGGACTTTTTATTAAATCTTAGAATTGTAAAGTTGGAAGGGACCCAAGGGTCATCTAGTCCATCCCACTGCAGTGCCTGGAACCTGGCATTGGGCTGCAAGAAAACTATCACATTTTCAAAATGTCTGATAGCCAAGTTCCACTACTTTTTACAGGCTGGGAGTAGTGTCTCCCTCATATTGTACCCATTATGGAATTAAGACTTTAAAAGAAAGTACTAGCACAGTTTGTGTTGTGGATAAGCTACTTCCATACTTTACTTGACATGGTTCAGACTGACCAATGCATTGTTTTCCATGACAGTCTGTGGCAGCTGAAGCTGTGAAATGTGCTAGGGGAAAGCATTTTTGTTGTTGTGAATTCTACTGATGTTAACAACATTATCTTACCAATAGTGCGCAAAATCTCTTAACTGGTATTTGAAGCATACAGTATGTGTTAATTTTTTGAGAGCTGGCTTGATGTAGTGGATTTCAAATTTTAATTATTTTTAAATAGGTTTGCACATTGTTTTAAGGGCTCCCTTATTAAAGCAAAGAATTAAGGTGTTAGGAGAACCTTTGAATTTGAGGGAAAACTATACCATACAATAGGGACGCGGGTGGTGTTGTGAGTTAAACCACAGAGCATAGGACTTGCTGATCAGAAGGTCGGCGGTTCGAATCCCCGCAACGGGGTGAGCTCCCGTTGCTCAGTCCCTGCTCCTGCCAACCTAGCAGTTCGAAAGCATGTCAAAGTGCAAGTAGATAAATACGTACCGCTCCAGCGGGAAGGTAAACGATGTTTCCATGTGCTGCTCTGGTTCACCAGAAGCGGCTTAGTCATGCCAGCCACATGACCCGGAAGCCGTCTGCGGACAAACGCCGGCTCCCTTGGCAGATGAGTGCTGCAACCCCAGAGTCGGTCACAACTGGACCTAATGGTCAGGGCTCCCTTTACCTTTATACCATACAATGTACTGTATCAAACTATTTTACATGAATAACACAGGTATTCTGAATTTAAAAAGAAATCAACATTGTTAAAAACAAGGTGTTACATATTAAGATAATTTGTCTTAAATCTGCCCAAAAAGGTCGACAACTCTGGGAAAGGGGGGGGGGTGCCGGAGGGATCATTGCACCATGGCGCCAGATATGCATAAGATAGCCATGTGTACTTTAGCTGTGGCGCAAGGCGGTTGTGGTGATGGGCAGGGGCAGGCAGTCCTGCAAAGCCCCCTGACTCCTCCTTTCTACAGGCTGTTTGAACCTCCCCTGCGTCACAGTGCACTGTGATGAGGAGACGAAAATGAGGATTAGGATTTGCATGCCAGAAGAGGAATCATTTGGATTCAGAACAACCTGGTGCAGCTCCAGATATTGTCAGAAGGAGGAGGTGAGATGTGTAGGCTGCAGATAATCAGAACACTTCAGCCTTCAGGGCTACTAATCCAGCCCCATTCAACTCGCTTTCAGAAATAAAAAAGAAAGAAAGAAAACCAGAAGAAAGAACAAATCAATCCTAGTGGCATTACAGAGCATCCTTTTGATTGTCTTCTTGTTCGGGAATGAGGATGTCTGTGTTGAGGAGGAGGAGGAGGAGGGGAGAGAGAATAGGAAAGGATGTTTTGAATGTAAGGAGCGAGTGCACTACGAGTGACGCTCCTAAGTTACAGAGCAGGGGCCTCACTTGGCTTGATTTATTGATTGTAAAGGGGTTGCTGTTTTTGTTTTTCAAGATTCGCTCATCTCATTTTCAAATAACAACACAGAGAGGGGCCCGAGGCGAACAAATTAGAACCATTCAGACATTCTAAAGTGTACTGTGATCATCCTCCTTACACTCCATGCTTAAAAGGGCTTGAACATAAGAAGGCAGAATTAAAGGCACCTCTGGCATGTAAATAAGGACAGCTCAGAACCTCGGGACTCCATTAGGGAAGAAAGAGAATCGGTGGGCAGGGAGGAACCAACACAACACACACTCCATCAATCAATATTTAATTATCATAATATATGTGGCTGGTACGCATATTTGTGGTGTGAAAAGGTGAAAGTCCACAAAGGGTTTAAAAGCCATATAATTAGGGAACATTTGTATATAGCAAGGGATAAATATGGCCTTCACCTTTGGAAGTCATAGTGGTGAAGAAGGAAACATGATGGGAAATTGGGTAACTTACAGAAATTTGTTAAGAGAGAAAGGTGGAGAATTTAAATTAAGAGAGTTTAAGGATTTATCAGGAATGTTAACAACAACATCAGTTGAACAAGTAGTTAAAAAGGAAATGAAATGGGGGTTTGGAGGACAAATATCTCAACTAGAGAAAGACCTGCTTGTAATGTCTAAAGTGATGTCTAAAATGTGTAAGATGTTATTGGAATAGGAGACAAAAGATGAAGAAGTGAAATCTTCAAGGATACATTGGGCAATAGACATTGGTCATAATATAGAAATGGAGGAATGGGAACAATTGTGGAACATTCGTATAAAATTTACAGCATGCTATGGTATAAGAGAAAATTATATGAAAATGTTATATAGATGGTATTTAACACCTTGCAGACTGGCAAAAATGTATAAATAAGTGTTGGAAATGTAAAGAGAAAGAAGATACCATACCCTTATTCCATAACCTTGCAATAAGGTTAAAGCTTATTGGGAAATGATATATAGTGAATTGAAAAAGATACAACTACAGCCACAATAATGATATTTGCCCATAAATGAAAGGAAGAAGAAGTTCTGATGAGAGAAGACTGGTTACAGAAATTAATGGAATATGCAGAAATGACTGGAAGAATTAGAAATCAAGACAACAAACTCTTTATTAAGGATTGGAAATGGTTTATTGAATATTTACAAACAAATTGTAAACAGATTAAGACATTAGAAGGACTACTGTAAAAACTTGCAGTTTTCAAACATATATAATAATAGAGGAATAAAAAGAATAAGTCAATATAATTTAGGATATGCAGGGAAAGATGAAAACAACTTTAAGGAACTGCAGAAAGAGGGGGAGGGAAGTCGAGGCTTAAAATGTTAGAATTATTGTTGAAATGTTTTCTTTTTTTATAATCTAAAATTATAAAAAAAATTAAAATGTATGTATTTAATATAATTTAAATAATATAATTTAATGCTGTACTAGCGACTGTTAGGCACCAGTTGAGCAGTTTTACAGCTAGGCCTGCTGCTTCACCCGTTCCTGGAGCATCAGCAGGACTGTGGTCCATCTAACTCAAGATTGCTTCTAAATTGTTGCTGAGAATCGCAAGTGGGTAAAGTATGCTGGTGTGCTCAGGTGCTTGGACTTCTCATAGGCATCTCTCTGGCCACTGTGAGAACAGGATGCTGGACTAGACAAGCCATTGGCCTGATATAGTATGCTCTTCTCTTATAATTGTTTATTTGCATGCTGCTTTTCTGTAGTAAACCACCCTCTAAGTGGCTCACAGAGTCGGAAAGTTTACATAGTTCACTAATGATCATAAGACATATCAAAGTTTAAATAATAGGCTAATGGAAGCATTTCATATTAATACACAGTAAAATAACACAACCTACTGATAATTTGTAATGATATATAACAATACAATTATAAGAGCATAATCCAGTTCACAGCAAAAATAATGCATCTTGGAAATTAAATCTCGTTCCTTAGCAACAACCCACAAACAATACCCTGTTTGAGCAGCACCCCTGGTGATGTTGTGGACCATTTTGACACACAATGCCTCTATCTAAGGATGGAACATCATGATGTAGCATCCTTTGGAGGGCATGGATGGCCTGAGACATTTTTCTCCCTTTGGCTGAAGACAGGATGATGCCCTGTGCCATTCCATGTCAAGAAGCTGACTGGACTGGGAATCTTATTTCAACACTGAAACCTCTACCAGGTTTATAAAATTATGCGGGGCATGCAGAAAGCTCTAGAGAAAAGTTATTCTCCCTCTCTCACAACACTAGAACTATGGACACCCAATATGTTGGGAGATTTAGGACAGACAAAAGGAAATTCTTGTTAACTTAAAGGTAAAGGGACCCCTGACCATTAGGTCCAGTCGTGGCCGACTCTGGGGTTGCGGCGCTCATCTCGCTTTATTGGCCGAGGGAGCTGGCATACAGCTTCCAGGTCATGTGGCCAGCATGACTAAGCCGCTTCTGACGAATCAGAGCAGTGCATGGAAACGCCATTTACCTTCCCACCGGAGCGATACCTATTTATCTACTTGCACTTTGACGTGCTTTCCAACTGCTAGGTTGGCAGGAGCTGGGATTGAGCAACAGGAGCTCACCCCGTTGTGGGGATTCGAACCGCCGACCTTTTGATTGGCAACTCCTAGGCTCTGTGGTTTAACCCACAGCGCCACCCGCATCACTCTACTTAATTTAGCACCTTAATTAAACTATGAGATTTGGCCACCAGCTTGGATGGCTGTAAAAGAGGTTTAGACAGATTCATGGAGGATATGGCCTCAGTGGGTAATAGACATAATAGCTATGTTCTGCCTCTATAGTCACAAGCAGTAATGTTTCTGGATACCAGTTGTTGCTGTCTACAGGATGGGGGAGAGCTCTTGTCTTGCTTGTGGATTCCTCACAGGCATCTAGGTGGCCACTTTGAGAGCAGGATGCTAGGCTACATGGGCCACTGGCCCAATCCAACAGGTTCTTCTTATGTTCTCATGTTCTTATTCTGGAGGGCAACAGGATGACACATAGAGTAGGCTGTGTGGAACACAGGGATCTACCCCCCCATTACTGCCACTCCTTGTCCCCTTCCCAGCCATACATCTCTGGAGGCCACTGCCCCACTTTGCCCAATAGCAGGGCCAGCCCCAACTGGAAGGAAAACATGGCTGCTGGCTCTCGTTTCATTCATAGAATCATAGAATCATAGAGTTGGAAGAGACCACAAGGGCCATCGAGTCCAACCCCCTGCCAAGCAGGAAACACCATCAGAGCACTCCTGACATATGGTTGTCAAGCCTCTGCTTAAAGACCTCCAAAGAAGGAGACTCCACCACACTCCTTGGCAGCAAATTCCACTGTTGAACAGCTCTTACTGTCAGGAAGTTCTTCCTAATGTTTAGGTGGAATCTTCTTTCTTGTAGTTTGGATCCATTGCTCCATGTCCGCTTCTCTGGAGCAGCAGAAAACAACCTTTCTCCCTCCTCTATGTGACATCCTTTTATATATTTGAACATGGCTATCATATCACCCCTTAACCTCCTCTTCTCCAGGCTAAACATGCCCAGCTCCCATAGCCGTTCCTCATAAGGCATCGTTTCCAGGCCTTTGACCATTTGGGTTGCCCTCCTCTGGACACGTTCCAGTTTGTCAGTGTCCTTCTTGAACTGTGGTGCCCAGAACTGGACACAGTACTCCAGGTGAGGTCTGACCAGAGCAGAATACAGTGGCACTATTACTTCCATCACTACTTCCATCATTACTTTCATCACCGGGCCAATTTTAATGTATTAAGTCATCGCATTTTTTGTGCGTCCACACTTTTTAATCTGTTTAATGCCTTTGATTACTGCATGTCAAAAGAGAAAGGGAATAAATAATAGGGAAAAAAGGCTGTAAATGCATGCTAGAAGGGAGCTTTCCTTCACCTGCTGCCAAAAGAAAGCCTGGGTTATTGTTGTTGGGGGTTTTTATCAGGAGGGGTGAGTTGGCTCAAAAATTTCACTTCATCATATTTCCACTTGGGCTACAGGCAGGCAGGCTTGTCTTAAATCAAGCTGAACAACAGAGGTGTTTGGGGAGCTGGTTTTGATTCACAGCCGGGATGTGAGCTTCAAGCTTCATCCAGTAATTAGCGAAAATCTTCATTTGAAATGGCCCTAACTTTGCCCACAAAGGAAGCTCCTGCTTGTAGAACTGCAGATAGGGGCTGACAGTGTTTTTAGCATGTTTTGACAGGTAAATCCCGAGGTTTCTAGAGATGTCAAATATTTGGGATATTAAATAAAATTGCCTTCTCCATCATCCCTCCCACTTCAAATCATTAGAGGATCACAGGTTTTTACCAAGCAGATGTCTCCCTGCACTTCTTGCTCCGGAAGAAGTCTTTCATCTTGTCTCTGAGGAAGGGTTATAGCTCACTGGTGAAGCATCCGCCTTTTATGCAAAAGGTCCCTGGTTCGATTCCCAGCATCTCCAGCTAGGACTGGGAATACCCTGAAATCCTCGAGAACCACTGTCACTCAGTGTGGACAATGCTGGGCTAGATGGACCAAGGATCTGATTGGGTTCTCCTTCCTATAGTCCTCTTTCCCTGCTCCCCTGGTCCCGGGTCCTTGTGGAACAACCTGTTTCTCCAACACCAGCCCCAATATAGAAGTGACTGAGTGTGGACTTCTCCCATTGTTGTAAACATCAGCCTCAGCTGCCAAATATCATGGATAATAAATGCAACAGAGTCCTGTTTTGGATAGAGGTGGGCATAGCTCAGTGGAAGAGTGTCTGCTTTGCATGCAGAATGCTCTGGATTCGATCTATGGCACCCCTAGGTATGACCAGGAGAGAATGCCTGCCTGGAACCCTGGAAGCTACTGCCAGGCAATACTAATCTAGATTGACACAATGGTGTGTGTGTGTGTGTGTGTGTGCGTGTTCAGATTAAAATTTTGCAGTCACATATCAAACATACAAACAAGATTCCAAGGAACCTCCTGGTCTTCCCTCCTCCCCTTTGTGGGTTCTATTGTTAATCATTTCCTCCTGCATCTTTTATGATGATCCAAATCTTTTACATTTCCATTGCATCCAAAATTCACCATTAAGCTACAAGTGATATTCCAATCCTACTAACAATTTTAACTGTTTACAATGGTTTTAAAGATAGGTTGTAAATTTTCCCCATTCCTTATTAAAATTTTCGTCTTCCTGAATTCTGACTCTTCCGGTCATTTTAGCCATTTCGGCATAATCCATCAACTTGATCTGCCATGCTTCTCTGGTAGGGACTTTATCTTCTTTCTACAATGGTCTGATTCAGCAAAAGACGGCTCAAATGTTCCAAACCTCAGGTACTTCAGTTTTACTTCTTCACAAATGGAAGTACAAATGTATGTACAAATGGAGTCCCTGGCCACACTTTCACAGCCCCATTCTCACACAGCAAACATTAGGGGCACTTTATCCATCTGGGAGAGGCTGGCTAAGCTAGTGAAATGTTCCTCATTTCAGATGTAGGGGACTTATTTTTCCCATTTTTTAGACAACCTTTTTGCCATCACAAAGGAGGTGACATTCTAACGTCTGAGGCTATTTCATTCCCTATGTCAAAAGATGCTATGCCTTGGTGTAATGTCCTTCTAAAGGATCTCTCTTGGGGTGGGGGGCAGCTCAATGGGAGATTGTGGTGGTAGACCGAGGTGGCAAAATTGTGGACTGTACCACTTTTAAATTGCAGGTGAGGTAGATATTTTGCACTATTAGCTAGCCAAAGTCAACTGTCTATAGGAAATGAGTAGGTCTGCTTTGGTGAAAGGGGGAATAGATTAAGGAGCTGCCCCCTTCCACATGATCATGGAGGTTTTTTAAATGATGGAACATTGAAAAATACAAGCCTTCCTCCACCTATAATCCCATGGGATAGTCTATTCCCATAACACCTGCCCAACTATTATCATACTCTTTGCAGGCTTTGCATAGAGGGTTCCACTTTCAGAAATGAGGTAGGTGGAATCATAAGATGGGGTCTTCTTGGTCATAGGGCCTCAGCTGTGGAAACCTTCCCTCTCCCTGTCCTTCCTTGATGGCTTGTAGGTTCTGCTTAAAAATGCTGTTTTTTCAATTTTTTCAGTGATTTCTTGCTTGATTTTATACACTTTCTGATGTACTCTGATGATAATCTCTTTCTACGGTATTCTGCTGCTGCTTTATTTGTCTTTGTTTTGCTCCATTTTATTTCTTGCAAGAGTCTTTAACTGTGATTGTAAGATACTCAAGGAAGCAAGGCAGAAAGGCAGGATATAAATATTAGTGCTGTGTTGAAATCTGCTTGCATCTTTCTGCCTCGCTTTCCAGGGATTTGAGAATTTCTTAAGTGTTTCAGTGGGTACAGAGGTTTGGTCTTACCTTATTGTGGTGAGGTGACAGGGAGTGGTATGTGTTATTTTGGGGGCAATGTTGTTGAGCTTTCTTTGCAAAATCTAAAAAAAGGGGGGGAATGAAGTTTTGAACTATTTTTAAGGAAATTTGCCAAAATCTACACTTCTGACATGAGTTGCTAAACATCTGGATTTTCCTGGATATCCCATCATTTCTGCCCAGGCACTGCTTATAAGGGCTGAATCTAGGAAATTCCGGATGTATGGCAGCCCTATTTATTTCCTGTAAAATGAGGATGAGGGAACCTTTGTCTCACAAGGTACTACTGTACGACAACTCCCATTTGCCCCAGCAAGGATGACCAATGATCAGGAATGATGAGAGGAGTAATTCAGCAACACCTGGAGGGGCAAAGGTTCCCCACCACTGCTGTAAATGTTCCTCCAGCACTTAACCAAAATATGGGAAGTCTTTAACCAAGTATTTAACCGAGATATGGGAAGCCGAGTAGCCAAGGCAGTCATGTTCTGAGGATGTTCTAGATATGGTTTTCCTGCATTGAGAGTGTTTGACAAGGTGGCCCACAATGCCTCCAACAGGTACATCAGAAGAGTCCTACTGGACCAGGCCCAATGGCCCATCTAGTCCAGCATCCAGATGCCTGCAGAAAAGAGGCAAGCTGGACACAAGCACAAGAGCACTTTTCTTTCCTGTGACTTTGAGCAACTCCACTAACTCTTTGATTCTATTTGTGATGGCCTGGGACTCAGGCTCAGATTCGGAACCAGAGGGGTCTCAGTCTGCACTGGATCCTTTGCCTCATGCATCATCTGAACCAAGTCTGGGGCCTAATCCTGAAGAGTCCCAGTCTGCACAGGTGCCACTGCAGCAAACACCAGCTGGACTGAGTCAGGGGCCTGAGCCTGCCCTGGCTCCAAATGCGAGGATTACCTTGTTGCCTTCAGCTGGGCCATCACTCACAGCTGCTCCACTACAGGTTGGGTCAGGGGAGGCTGAGGCGGCCCCTGGGTCTAGTAACCCACCAACGTCTCCCGAGCTGCAGAGACTAAGGTCTGAGAGAAGGAGAGACCTGAGTACTCACAGGAGGAGTGCTCGCCTTCAGGGGAAACAGGGAGGTGAGTCGCCGGGGGACCAGGACTGACTGTTACCACAACAAAGATAAAAGGCTGTCGGCCCCATCCCAGGTTGCAGGAGCAACATTGCTGTATGCCAGATCCTGCCTGAGATCCTGTACCTGTCCTTGTCTGGGTTCCTGTCTCGCATCCTGCCTTGGCCCCGTCGGACTGACTCCTTCGGATTCTGGACTGGACCTGGACTGCGTTTCTCGGGTTACCCCCGGGGCCAGCACACTATTCAGGCAGATTTGGGGGGATTCAATGAAATGTAAGGGAATGTGTTGTTAATAACATTTAAATTATCATCTTGCAATCATGGAGTACCAGTTGTATTTTCTGCCACAGGCACCAAAATGAACATAAGAAGAGTCATTAAGTCCCAAATCCTGTTCCCACCATGGGCAACCATATGCATATGGGAAACCTGCAAGCAGGAGCCAAGGCCAAGAGCATTGTCTGCTCCTGCTGTTTCCAGAAACTGGTACATTTGTACCTTGGATCCCGAACGCCTTGGTACTCAGATGTTTTGGCTCCTGAATGCCACAAACCTGGAAGTGAGTGTTCCGGTTTGCAAACGTTCTGTGGAACACGAACGTCCGGCGGGGCTTCTGCATTCAGGAAGCCGTGCTTTGGTTTCCAAATGTTTTGGAAGTTGAACGGACTTCCGGAATGGATTCTGTTTGACTTCCAAGGTATGACTGTATTCAGAAGCATTACTGCCTCTGACTGTCAAGGTAAAAGTAAAGGGTAAAGGGACCCCTGACCATTAGGTCCAGTCGTGGCCGACTCTGGGGTTGCGGCGCTCATCTCGCTTTATTGGCTGAGGGAGCCGGCGTACAGCTTCCAGGTCATGTGGCCAGCCTGGCTAAGCCGCTTCTGGTGAACCAGAGCAGCGCACGGAAACACCGTTTACCTTCCTGTCGGAGTGGTACCTATTTATGTGCTTTCGAACTGCTAGGTTGACAGGAGCAGGGACCGAGCAACAGGAGCTCACCCTGTCACAGATTCAAACCGTGACCTTCTGATCGGCAAGTCCTAGGCTCTGTGATTTAACCCACAGCGCCACCCGCATCCCACCTGACTGTCAAAATAGAGCATAAACATTATGGCTAATAGTCATTGGTAGCCAAATGATATTAATTCCCCCACCCCCAAAAAATAATTATCACTCTGGATTTGTAGACAGCCATTGAGTAGTAAGATGCGGTATTCCAGTGAACACACAATCACTGAAGTCAGAAGTTGTTGGCACTTGCTCTCCTTTTAGCCTAGATACCTGAAATATACAACCAGCCTTCCTTTTCAGAAAGAGCAACCGCATTGCCCAGCAGACATATGGCTGACTGAAATAAAATCAGAACTTGGAAATGGAAGGATGGAAAGAGTGGAAGGGAATTAGAAGAATCTTTGGAGCTGGCAGCGGCAGTGGGGGCCTTCCTATCAACACTTCCCATCAGAGCATAAAAATAGCGGCACTTGGCAGGCACCTTTGAGCCTCACCGCTGCACTACACAGCCTTCAACTGATGCTACAGGGGTAAGGGGAAAAAAGATACGAGTAAATAAAATAAAATAAAAAAAGAACCTCGTACGAGATATGTAGCTGTTCCAGGGAAAACAGATACCAGATCAAAAGGGCCTTCTTAAAGACAGTACATATGCCAGCTCCGGGGGATTTCAAATATTTATACTTCGCTACATTTTTAATGTTTAAGAGTTCTAGGAATGCTGTGCTTGGAATCTAAGAGCAACACAGTCACTCCCTGAGAAGGCTCCTGTTCTTGTAAAATACAGCAGCAACAAGTAGAGGAAAGGGGAGGGGAGATACAAAGAGAGGAGGGAGAGTTTTAAGATTCAGGATGAATAGCTTCAATATTTGAAGGGAGGCATAATTGAGTTATGGGACTTAATGCTACAAGACTTAGCAAGGGGCATTTGAGTTTGCTTCTTTAAAAAGGGATGGACAAAATTATGGCAATTGATCTATCTTCATCTATTAGACAAAAGTAGGTGAAAAGAACCTCCCTGTTAAGGCAGTTTCATGGCCGACCCAATCATTAGACAGAGTGAAGTGGCTGCCTCAGGCAACAGATGCTGAGGGGTGGCAGTAATACTGCACTGAATAGATCCTCAGTCGCATCTCATTGAGTTTTCTTACTCGATGCTTTGATGAAAAGTCCAAGGGTCAGGAGTGGATTTTGCTGACAGCTTCACTGCTCCATCAGAAAGTTGGTGCCACCCAGCAGTGGGGGCTGACTTCACATTAGTATGCTGATGGCAATGGCCTCTCTCTCCTTTCCCTTGCAGTCAGGTGAAGTTGTTCTGGTTCTTAACCAGCGTCTGGAGGCAGCGATGGGCTGAATGAAGGCCAATAAAGAGAAATTGAGTCGGAACCAGACTGATGTACTGTGGATTGGAGTCTGGGAATGAGGTGAATGGCCAATTAGTCATTCCCCCCACTTGCAAGTTGCTATAATTATTATCATTTTGTTGTTGTTGCCTGTAGTGAAATTCAATAAGAATTTGGAGTATTTCCCTCAGGTGACACATCTGAGGAATGTGCCAGGGGGAGCCAAAAGGGTTTCAATAAGACCAGCACAATTTATCAGGGTGCGGGAGTTTGTGAAGTCCCTCTTAGTGGCCTTAGCCAATCAGGGATCCCTCTGAGATACCAAAAGATCCAGTCCTTTTACAGTGATCCTTGGGGGGGGGGGGAGTGTGTAGAAGGGGGTGGAGACTTCAGATTTTGATGCACTTTTTCACAAAACCACTCCCTCTTTTTTCTTCGGCATGAATTCAAAGGAAGACCTTGTTGTCTCTGTTCAAAAGCACTGTAGGTGCCATCAGGTTCCACCTGAAGCCAAGTCTGAGGGAAGTTTGAAGGGTTTGGTTTGGTCAAAAATGCCTGAGGAATTTTTGAAGGGAGATCAAAAGAGTTTCTCCACAAGACAAACAAGATTTCTCAGGGGTGTTTCACACATCCTTGATAGCCCCAGCCTTCTCTCTTGTACAGGAAGATGAAGCTATTCTTCACTCTTCTGTGCAACCTATATATCAAGTCTTCCACTTCCCAGCTGATTAACAACCTGAAGTGAATTAATATTTAAAGAACACACTAGGGAGCCATTTGCAAGGCGATATGAACTTTGCAGAATTGACTTCAGCAGTGCTCTGCCTCAGTTTTTTATATCTTAACAGCCTCTCTGTTTTGTGTGTGTAAGATGTGTGGGGAGAAACATGTGTGTAAGCTTAATGCTTGCCACCTAGGTTTTTCTGCTCATAATTATTTCAGTGGGTGTCAACTTTTGTTACATCGGATTTGAGCCATTTTTGTCCGATTCCCTTCTCTTTCAGCACACACTTCCTTTTACGATGTAACAATTAAATTGGACATTTTAAAAAATTTAAGTGCTGTAGCTCAGTGGCAAAGTACATGTTTTGCATATGGAAAGGTCCCAAGTTTGATCCCTAGTATCTCCAGGTAGGGCTGGGAAGAAAGGCTTCTGCTTGAAACCCTGGAGAGCTGCTACCAGTCAGTGTAGACAATACTGAGCTAGGTGGACTATTGGTCTGATTTGGTATAAGGCAGCTTCCTATGTCCTTATGCAGAATTTACCTGGGCAAGCCTTATAGATGCATAGCTGTCAAGTGTCCCTTATTTGAAGGGACAGTTCCTTATTCCAGCGCCATGTCCCGCTGCTGTCCCTTATTGATAGATGTCCCTTAAATGTCCCTTAAATGATGTCCCTTAAATTTCAAAGGAAGCAGCTCCTCTCCCTCCCTCCCTGCCGGCCAGGGAGGAGGGAGGCTCCAACTGTGTTGCTTGGCTGTGTTGCTCACCCAATAAGAAGTCTAAGAATGACTGGGGGGTGGAGCTTGCATGCCTTGTGTGTGGCTAGTTAATGCAAGCTGAGGGGGTTTCTGAATGCTGGACGCCATTTTGTTGCACGTGCTGCTGCAAACTTTGCAGTGCAAAGCCAGGCCGGGGAGCCATCTTAAGTTGAGGCTGCATAGGCCTTGTGGTGCATGTGATTCAGATTCTATTCAGTTGAACCTCTGGTTACAAAGTTGGTTGGACAGTGTTCTCGAAGCTACCAGCATGAGTTTGTCCAGACTGCAGGAGGACAGGAAGACTGGAGTGCCTGGAACAGGTGAGGCTGCAGGTCCCTTATTTTGGCTGCTGGTCCCTTATTTTCAAGGCTGCTGGTCCCTTATTTTCAAATCTGTAAGTTGACAGCTATGTATAGATGCTTATTCAGAAGTAAGCACCTCCAAGTTCAGTGGGGCTTATTCTCTCAGGTAAGTCATGTGTAGATGTTTGCAATGAAGCCTAAAACTCAGCAGGGTGGAATGATGTCTCTGTACTACTTTGGTCTAGACCGTCACCTGGCTATTGAAGGTTTTCTTATTTATCTTTCCAAATATGTAAGCACCTTGAATGCCCCCAGCCTATTTTGTTAGCTAATGAAGAGAGAGAGAGGGAGGGAGGGAGAGGGAGGGAGGGAGCTCATAAATATGGGAATGTTAACAACCACCCAGGGAGCAGACATTTTAGGTACATGAAATCTGCTCTACTGCTTCACTGCAGACCTGTCTTCAAAGAAACCATTGAATTCATGCTGGAGAAAATTATTAAAAGCAGGTAGTGTAAACTCTGTAGGGAGAGCCACTGTTTAACATGCTGGTGTGCGAACAGCCAATGCAATGTGGGTCAGTTGTAAATAAAGATGCCCGCAGGGGAACAACTGAATTTAGTGTTAGGGTCTTGGACTACTGAACCACAAAGCACACATGTCCCAAGGCTGTTGCCTAGCCTAGTGTCGGGGGCTGATATGAACACAGGAAGCTGCCTTATACTGCACCAAACCATTCACTCATCTAGCTCAGTATTGTCCTTGTGGGATGTAATCCACTGAGAGCAGTCAAGTACAACATTCCTTGTTTTGCTAGAGTGGACATGCAAGCAAATGTTTGGTCCAGCCAGTCGAAATTTCCTGTTCCTCCTGGCCTGGAGCATTCTTCCTTGCATGTGACTAGTGGGTGGGCTTGACCTTTTCAGACCTGGTAAAAGGCCAAGGCATGCAGCCACTGTCTCCTCTTTTCCATCTTCCTTTCGTCCTGCAAACTTCCCGGACTGCTAACTGCAGTCATTAGGTCAACTCACATATGGGGTAAACCTGTTTGTATATGTTTGTAACTTTAAGCCTGCCTTCAGGGATCGCATTGTGCTCTGCCTGATCATGAGTAAACTTTCTTGTTATTGCTTATGAATAATAATAATAATAATAATAATAATAATAATACCCTGCCCATCTGGCTGGGTTTCCCCAGCCATTCTGGGTGGCTTCCAACAAAATATTAAAATACAGTGGTCTGTTAAACATTAAAAGCTTCCCTAGACAGGGCTGCCTTCACATGTCTTCTAAAAGTCTGGTAGTCGTTCTTCTCTTTGACATCTGGTGGGAGGGTGTTCCACAGGGTGGGTGCCACTAGCCAGAAGGCCCTCTGCCTGGTTCCCTGTAACTTGGCTTCTCGCAGCGAGGGAACCACCAGAAGGCCCTCGGAGCTGGACCTCAATGTCTGGGCAGAAAGAGACGCTCCTTCAGGTATACTGGACCGAGGCTGTTTATGAATAAGACTGTGGTCAGGAGGGATTCAAGGGGTCTTACCAGGACACATTAGAACACATTTCAATCTGGACAAGCCAGATTGAACTGTGTGTTGTCTTAAGAAACTTGCACGAGTTTGCAGCCAGTTTTCTGCAGTATAAAGGGGAATGCACTCTGCTAAGTAATGGAACTTGCTAGCACAAGTTAGGAAGGATATTAATAAACAATATGTCCTCTCCTGCCACCCTGAACATTCCCACAGTCCTCACTGACTAGCAGTGGCTCTCCAGGATTTCAGGCAGGGGGACCTCCCAGTTGTACCTGAAGATGCCAAGGACTGAACATGTGGAATTCTGCATGCATAGCAGATGCTCTACCACAGATCTTCCCCAAGTTTCTAGTCCTTGTACAGTGGTACCTCGGGTTAAGAACTTAATTCGTTCTGGAGGTCTGTTCTTAACCTGAAACTGTTTTTAACCTGAGGTACCACTTTAGCTAATGAGGCCTCCTGCTGCTGCCGCGCCACTGGAGCAAGATTTCTGTTCTCATCCTGAAGCAAAGTTCTTAACCCGGGGTACTATTTCTGAGCTAGCGGAGCCTGTAACCTGAAGTGTCTGTAACCTGAAGCCTCTGTAACCCGAGGTACCACTGTAGTTCTGAATAAAGGCACTATTGTTCTGGAGTTGTGTTCGTGGGTTGCTAGTGCTACAGAAAATGTCAGCCCCCACTAATGGAGAAAAGGCTCCTACGGGAACATCTGGCTCAGCTCTATAGATTCAGATACAGCCACATGCTGCCCCACTTGCCATATGTTCTGCAGACAGGCAGCAGCCAAGGCAGACTCAAGAGCTGGTGTGATCATTTTGGCCCATTGTCTTCAGGATATCAGAAGTGGTTTAGGGCCCAGTCCAAGAAAACAGCAACAAAGAGAGTTAACGCTAGTTTTTATTATTGTTATCATTAAGAAAGATCCACATCAAAGCAGCAATATGTACCTTGCAGACTAGGCCTTCTTCGTAGGGGCTTGGATGAAAGATTGTGTGCGCACTGTAACAAATTCAATACGTGTTAGACTTTCAAGATGGCAATTTGAAACGAAACAGATGGTATTGTGCACATTCCTGCAACTTACCGGTCACGTTCTGCCCTGGGGGAAAATATTGTAGTTGCCACAGATATATGTGCATATTTTTTTGCCATATGCTATGTGCCATGGGAATTCCCCCCCCCCAAAAAAAAAAACACCTGAAAGTACTGCAAAGTAGGCAGGGCTGGATTTAGATGAAGAGAGACTCTAGGCTACTCCACTTGTGAGGCCCCTCCCCCACCCTCACAACTAGAAGAAAATGGAAGAGTGTTATAAACAAAATTGAGTGAACGCAAGAATGGTGACGGGTATTTAAAATTCTACAATTCACAATTTCTCCTCTAAAGGACATAAGATATTATTGTTAAATACCATGATGATTTTTAAAAATGCATAAAATTAACACTGAAAAACTTTTGCAGTAACTGAACTTTTTAAACCTTTTGTGGCCTGGGCAGGCCATGTCTTCCTGTTATATACCTGCTGGCATTGACAAGGCATCTGACCCGGAAACTACAAGTAATCCAGAATGCGGCAGCTAGACTGGTGACTGGGAGCGGCCACCAAGACCACATAACACAGGTCTTGAAAGACCTACATTGGCTCCCAGTACATTTCCGAGCACAATTCAAAGTGTTGGTGCTGACCTTTAAAGCCCTAAATAGCCTTGGTCCAGTATTATCTGAAGGAGCATCTCCACCCCCATCGTTCTACCCGGACACTGAGGTCCAGCACCGAGGGCCTTCTGGCGGTTCCCTCACTGAGAGAAGCCAAGTTACAGGGAACCAGGCAGAGGGCCTTCTCGGTAGTGGCACCCTATGGAACGCCCTCCCACCAGGTGTCGAAGAGAACAGCAACTACCAGACTTTTAGAAGACATCTGAAGGCAGCCCTGTTTAGGGAAGCTTTTAATGTTTGATGCATTACTTTATTTTAATATTGTGTTGGAAGCCACCCAGAGTGGCTGGGGAAACCCAGCCAGATGGGCAGGGTATGTATAAATTATTATTATTATTATTATTATTATTATTAATTATTATTACTACATATTGGGTGTATATTTCAGCGGTTTAACGTACAGGTTTATGGCCATGCTGTAGTGTAGTGCTTATGCAACTGTGAATAAAAGGTGGCTGGGCTGCTGTTGGCATTCGTCTGTCTCAAGATTATTATTTATTCAATTTTATTATTTATTTAATTTATATACCACCCTATACCTGGAGGTCTCAGGGCAGTTCATTGAACAAAATCAAAATCTAAAACCACAAAATATATAATCAAAATAAAAACAACAACCCAATAACCCCGGGAGACAATGGAGTGCACCTCTGAGGGTGAAGTCAAACTGCTGCATTAGCAGCCCTGAAATGACCTCCCCGGGGCGCAAGCCTAGCCCTTGTGTATGGAGGTCCTGGGCTGCCCAGAAGCCAAGACCCTCCTTCTTGGCCTTGCTGATGTGGTCCAAAGGAAAGTCTTCGCTTTCTCTTTTTGGCACCAGCTGAACAATTTTGTCTGTTGCCTATTCAGACAAGTAGATGATGACTTGTTTTGCTCTTGTTTACTTTTAATTAGTTTAAGTGTTTTAAACTAGATTTTATGGATAATTTTAATATTTATTGTAGACCCCTTTGAGGTCTTACTACAATCAAACAGTGTATATCATCAAGCATCATGCCAAGAAACTGAAACCCAGGACAGGGATATGCAGTTAAAAGATGGAGCTATATGACAATGTGAAGCTTCTTTGTCCAGAGTCATACCACTGGCCCTTTCAGACCAGTACTGTCTACTGTGGGTGTCAGTGGCTTGGGTAGAACTCAGGCAGAGGTTTCACCAAGTGCTGTGCCAGTGCTTCCTTTCTCTACTGACAGTTTGGCAAGAAGGAGCTTTATAGAGGAAGAGCTCTATGGATGATGAGGAGGAAGAGCTTGATAGAACTGGCCTCTTAGCAGAGTTATTGGATCCACTATTCTTCCCTTCCTTCCCTTCTCTCCCAGCCTGATGGACTGCTCCTGTTTAGATGGCAAGCCAGCCATTCCCATTCAGGACATCCCACTCTAGTCCTGTTATGTACTGAGTTGACTAGGATCCAAACTGCAGCAGTCTGATTGCTCCTAGAACAATAGGATTCAGAATGCAGCAGTCTGATTGGTCCTAGAACAATAGGATCCAGAATGCAGCAGTCTGATTGGTCCACAGGAGCCACCCAATCCAACTCCAGGTGGAAGCGAATCCGCAACCTGATTGGTCCACAGGTGAATCCCGGAACTAGCCAATCACGTGGGACCCATTGTGTAAATAATGTATATAAAGCAGACATTTCGGAACTTCCATTCTTCACTACTATGAGCTGGATAAAAAGCATGAAATCTACACTCGACTCCGAGTATATTTCAACTCCCTTTTTCATTTTTCTTTTCCAGCTGACACTCCATAGTCCATGGTTACTGAGCATGCTCAGTCTTCATTGGACTATTTCTTTTGGAGGGTTGAACCTTAAGGATTTGGGGTTGGGTTTGTTGTTGTTGTTGTTTGGTACTTTTGCAAACTTCACAGTTCCATAAGGATACTGATACACCCTCTTCTTTCTCACTAACCTCATTTTAGGACCTTTCTACATGTACCATTTAAAGTGATAGAGTTGCTACTTTTTCTGATATTTTGGCAAGCTGCTACATGGCACCATCATGATTCAGCTAGTAGTCTGCTGGATGCCCCTGCTTTTTTGTACTGCAAGTAAGCCCAATATGGATCCTCATTTGTGTGGCATGTGTACAAGCATCAACCTGTTATCTGGGAGGAGTGGCTGGAAGTTGGTGGGTGTGGTTTGGGAGACAATTGTTACCTCTTGCCAGGGACGGCTATCAATTCATGTACCCAGTTCAGAGGAGAGATAGAGAAGATGGTGCTGAGTCAAAGTACCACTCACAACAGCAACCATTAGCTGCAGACAAAATTCACAATGCATACACACTGTCCCTCTTCTAATCACCTAGACTCCCATAAGATTAGGATTCTGGAAAACTAGGCATTTTTAATTTATTTTTTAAAGCCACAAAAGGACAATCCATGCGCGCATGTGCATAACTCTGCGATTTACTGGCTGGAGGTTATGTAACGGGTTGACTACAGCCCAGGAAGTTTTCTCAATTTGGGTACAGCCCATGAGTTGTGTAGAAAGGAAAACCTCATGCTCCTTCTCTGAGAGCAGTGACAGGGGGTCAAAGGAGCAGACAATCAGCTACAAATTCCTTCTTCAAAACATTGGGTCAAAGAGTAACGATACCATCATAAATGGTAAGTGCAGAAAGGCCCCAGGTTTTCTGTTACATAGAGTGATAGCTGTCATTCAGTCATGTGTATAAAAATAACATGCCACACTTGTCAGAGCTGCAGCGGGAGAACACCCTGCTCATTAAAAGCCATCTCAGGAAGGAATGCAACCTGCTCCATCATAATGACTGGCATTTAGCTAGTGCTATATAAAGCTTAATAAAAGAACATGATAGAACAGTTTCAAGGTGGCATGGAGCATCTGCTCTTATAGCTGTTGTTGTTGTTGTTGTTTGATTGATTTTTTGTTTTACAACAGAGGTGGCTAACCCCCAGCCCAGGGTGCAATTCAGCTTACCTCCCCACAAGCATTTCCCCAAACCCCTGAGCTCCCAAGACCCAAATGATTTTGGTAGTGGCAAAACAAAAAAAGAAAGAAATGGATTTGACTTAGCACTGGGGATTTACCCAGCCCAACATCCTGATGGGGATACAAACTGCATTTCCAGTGCTCATTGATAATTTGATGGGGGAAGAAGGAGGTAAGAATGCACCTCCTCAGATGATCTGCATGGATCAGCCTCAGAAGGGTGCTGTGTGGCCTGTGTGTTGGGGTGGAGGAGAAATCCAATGTAATGTTTATTTAAAGGCAAAATTCACTGAACTGCACTCTCAGAAACAGCCATCCTTTGAAATTTGCACTCTTCTGAACTTTGCAATGCGAAATTATCCACTGGCATGCACAAAAAGGCGTCTACTGCGGAAAGTGTGCATATAATTATGTGCATTAGTGAAAATAACATACAAAACTGTATTATAATAGGGGAAATGGGTTTGCCAAAACGTGTACGTTAGCCAAAATCCCATACAGAAATATATATATTAGGAGGAATGGACACTAAACTGCTGGAGCAGTTCTTCTAAAGATAATAATAGTAATTGCAAAAGACTGTGGAAATGTGGAGAACTGAAATTAAGACTGAGAACATGAGAAAAGGAGAAGAAGAAGAAACTTACAGCTTTGCCCATCCCTGGTTGTACCTGCATTCAAAAGCACGTGTAAAATTTGGCCACACCCACTGCACCCATGCAGTCCCTGGACAGTTGTCCAAGCCCTTGAACCATGGCTGGATTTAGGTTTGATGAGGTCCTAAGCTACTGAAGGTAATGGGGCTCTTTATATGTCCAGCTGTCCTTTGTCGACAACAAATTGCCGCTGTTTTTTGTGTTGAATATATGCTATGTGGTAATTTATGGACCTAACAGGTATCTATAGCCATTTGCACATGCAGAATGTAGGCATCCTATATATAGAAATGAGCAAACCAGTGATATTTTAGGGAGCAGGCTAGCAGGCGGGGCCCATAACTTACTTCATAGGAGCCTACACAACACAAAACACTTGCTGTAAGTAGGTTTTATTTTATTTGCTTTTTATCTCATATTTTGGAAATGTACATCCAGATGTTTTTCCCTTTAAATTTTTTGGGGCCCCCAATAGAGTGGGGCCCAAAACTATAGCTTGTTTAGCTTATACATAAATCCAACACTGCCTTGAACCCCCCCCCCAAAAAAAATGTTATCTGCCCCTGTTTTAACAGTAGGATGAGTCAATAGGTAGAGAAAAACTACCTTCGGTTAGTGTTGTCATCTTGTCCATAAACTCACCAGTCTGGAAGAACGAAAGGTTACTCATCTGTCTTTCTGTTTGTCTTTGGCACTGTTGGTATCATCTGCTTTCATGAAAAAAGCACCCCTGAGAGACCACGACAAGCTTGCGAGGATTGACAGCAGGTGAAATACCAGATGGGAAAACGTTGAATAATAAATGAGCCTATATTTTAAAATCTGATGTAGGAAAATATTAAATGTTAATAGGGATAACAAAGACTCTGCTCCCTGGCATTCCCCATCTTACAGCCAACCAGCCTGCACTAGCATTCGGTGGTTTCAGCTTTCATACACTCAGGTCTCTTAAGAAAACAGCATTTTCTAGTAAGAAGATGGCTTTTGCTGCACTGACGTTGCAGAGTTTGAGAAAGGGGTGGGGTGAAAGTGGAAATAAAGAGCCTTTCATGATCTGAGCCAGAGCCTAAATGTGTTTGGATTTCGGCTCGGCTTGTAAATGAGCATGTGGCATTCTGAGCTGCTACCCACCACCCAAACTTCTCTTTTCATTTTCCCAAAGTGTATCTTCCAACAAATGAGTGGGGAGAGGCATGAGGCAGGGGGTTCCTTGGGTCCTAAACAGTCCATCGAAGTCTACCGACAGCACAAATACCCCTGGGGATTGGAGTTTGCTGTGGCTCCAGGGCTCCAGTGATCCTTGCATTGGGAACGTTTTTTTGGTAAGGCCTTGTGTGGCCATGCCATGTAAATTTCTCTCAACATATGGCTTGGATGCCTGAAATGGATCACAGAATTGTAGAGTTGGAAAGGAACCCAAGTGCCATCTAGTCCAGCCCCACGCAGGAATCGCAACTAAGCAAAACAACAACAAACCTATGGTTACGTAAAACATACTCATTAAACACACAAGACATAACCGGCTGTACTTTTGAATAAATAAGGTATACTATAAAGTTCAACAAAAAAAGCAGAAGACCCAGTGGATCAGTTCATTCTCTAGTTAGTTCATGAATAAGGTCCATAATGTATAAGTGTCTATTCCACCTGTCTGTCCATAGAGTCCAATACAGTGGTACCTCATGTTAAGAACGTAATTCGTCCTGGAGGTCCATTCTTAACCTGAAACTGTTCTTAACCTGAAGCACCGCTTTAGCTAATGGAGCCTCCCACCGCCGCTGCGCAGCTGCCCAATTTCTGTTCTCATCCTGAAACAAAGTTCTTAACCCGAGGTACTATTTCTGGGTTAGCGGAGTCTGTAATCTGAAGTGTCTGTAACCTGAAGCATCTGTAACCCGAGGTACCACTGTAATCCACATGAAGGGTTGTTACAGTTCCACAGAATCCTTTGTTGAAATCTACCATTTGATACCAATTACATCTTGTGTGTTTATTGAATATGTAATCTCAACTAAAGCATCCATGACAGAGCCAACCTCTGCTTAAATACCTCCAAGGAAGGAGAGTCCACCACTTTCTGAGGGAGCCTGTTCCACTGTCGAAGAGTTCTTATCATCAGAAAGTTATTCCTGATTTTTAGTTGGAATCTCCTTTCTTGTAATTTGGAGCCATTGCTTTGAGTCCTACCAGAGCAAGAGAAAACAAGCTTGCTCCATCCTCCAAGTGGCAGCCCTTGAGATATTTGATATCATGTCTCCTCTCAGTCTCTTCTTTTCCAGGCAAACATGCTCAGCTCCTTCAACCATTCCTTGATCCTCTTGGTTGCCCCCCTCTGCACATGTTCCAGCTTGTCAATATCCTTCTTAAATTGTGACGCCCAGAACCGTACACAGTATGCCAGGTATGGTATGGCCAAGGCAATATAGAGTAGTACTATTAGTTCCCTTGATATGGACAGTATATTTCTGCTGATGCAGCCTAGAATAGCATTTGCTTTTTTTACTGCTGCACCCAGGGTTGTAGCTACGGGTGGTGAGGTGGGCCCCCGCCGGGGTGTGTGCAAAATTGTCTTAAAAATATGTCCATAAATATAAATATTGATTATTGCCTCATAAGAAATGGTTTTAAATAGAGGGTGAATTGAATTGGGGGGGGGGGGGTTGGAGGAGAGGCAGAAAGAAAAGCTAATTTGTCTGTGGCTAGGTGGCACAATCTGGATGGTTCTTGCAGGGGCGCAAGATCACCTCGCTCTGGCTCTGGCTGCACCACCCTATTGATTCATGTTAAGCTTGTGGTTCACTAATACCCCCAAAAGAACCCTGGTACCTTTTGGAGCCCCACCTGCTTTGCTGAAGATGAAAGGATAATCTTGTCTGTGAAGGCTCAAGTAACAGCCCAACTGGCCAGGAAAAATGAGTTCGCGTGCTCCTGTGTAGGAGCTGCTTTGTGCATGACAATTTTCCAGTGATTCTTTCTGTCGTATGGTGCTAAATGTCACCATGTGTATACAAATGTATGCAGCTCATGAAGCTGTTAAAAGCACAAGAGCAGGCATGGTAACGAACGCTGGCAACCTTGGGTTCTGCTGCAGTCTCCTGTTCTAGCCCAGTATTCCACAACAACTTCAGTGAAGAAATAAATAAAAAGACTACTCAAATAAAGGAACTACGAAATAACACACTTCAAGGTCATTTGGCATAAAACATGCTCCACATTCATCATATTCCACTGGGGATATTTCAGTGAAAATATCATCTCGTTTTCCCCAGCAGAGTCCAAAGGGGGGGAAAAAGACAAACAGAATTCATTCAAACACTGTCATTTAGAAGAGGAGGGGGACACGAAAGACCCTCCCCTCTGCCAAGTTTGAAGATATCAAGGTCCCAGGTAGGAATGAATGAATTAATAATCCAGGGCAGAATTTCTGTGATAAGAGCGGGGAGTAGGGGATTTCTGCCAAGGGAGTGATTTGCAACCTGTAGCATCCCAGGGAAAACACATACCTTAGATACAGATGACTGTCACTGGGAAATACAGTCTGATGTCATCTCTGAAGGACTGTTCTCATTTGAGGCAGCCTGCCTCCACTTACGGAGTGGAACTGTTTGCTATTCAGACAATGCCAGTCAAGGACACTAATTGCTGTGGGTGAAATTAAATGAGATGGCAAAGCAGTGAGACTCAAGACCTGGAGGGGGCTGGGTGTGTGTGGAAGTGGGAGATGGCTTCCTTCACAAATAACAAGTTTTGAAAAGAGCCCTGGTTGCAGATTAATCTGTCCCAAATAACAAAGTTCAAACTTGGTTCAATTTCTGAGAGTGTACCATTTGGCTCTCAGGAGGTACCATCTTGACATTTGAAAGAAACAGCATCCTCTGAGGTTCGGCGAATTTCAAACTGCCATCGGAGCATTTACATCCAAACATTTCACAGAATGCATGTAGCATCTCTGAGCCTTCTTGCTTTCTCCAGGCCAAGTGAAATTCGGAAGATGCTCAACTGATGTCTGATGAGTGGCGAGGTTCCTTCACGCTCTGTTGTCTTCTAAGCAAAACTCTGGAACAATGAAGAGGCATAGGGGAAGAATGGAGTTTATAGGACTTCCAGTTTGCTTCTACAGAAACCATGCTTGTAGACATCAGGGTGCTGTGAGTATTAGTGACTTCCACATACAGGGGTACCAACTTGAAGACAAAAATTTTTTTTTGAGGGGGGGAGGTAAGCCTTGTCCCACATAATTGAACACATGACATGGTGAATGCACACCATTTGAACAGCAATGGCTATCAACTTTGGGGGGGCCAGCCCCCTCAAATATTTTATTAATATTTTATTTTATTAATGGAGGGGCCAAAGGGACCTCAGCCCCTAGAAATTGACTTCTATGCCCACAAGTTACACATCTGCAGTTGTTGAGGGTGTCATAAAGAGATTGGAATTCTGTCAGATCTTTGGGGGAACATCGGAAGCTTCCTTCTACTGAAGGCTCATCCACACTTTTATAATAATAATATTTATTACGGCCATAGGCCCACACTTTTGCTTGTGTCAGACCTAGAAAGCATGGCTCTAAGCGGTTTTCCACTTGGCCTTCACTTTCTAGGCATGAATCCAAGTGGTTTTCCCCTTGCCTTGCTCCTTTCCAAGAAAACCCCATTCTTTAGCAATAGATAGGAACAAATGGCAATCTGGGGGAAACCCTAATTGCCATTTGCTCCAATTGAGCACTAAAGAACAGTTTTCCCCCAGGGGGAAGCAGCAGTACAAGAGAAAGTGTGTCTAAGCCCTATGCCCGACCATTAGTTCATCTAGCTCACTATTGTCTCTTCCTCAGTCCCAGCCACCATTCAGAGCAAAGGGTTGGAGTAAACTAATATTTACTCAGAGTAGATCAATTGAATTTCATGATCATGACTAACTTAGGTCAATTAATTTCAATGGATTGACTCTGAGTAAAAGTTCGCTTGCTCTAACCCAAATAATCTGATGTGGTGTGAGGCAGGTTCCTTATTGAAGGGTATGAGAGAATGAACAGAGCCAGACACAATAGGCAAGTCATACTTTTGCTCTTAGCAAATGGTCTTGGAGGACAACATCATACAATTTCCACCCAGCATTAGTCAGGCCGAGCAACCTTGGGGCGCCGGGAATTAAATTCTTTGATAATAAAACACCAGAAGCAGGACTGAGATGGATGTGAAAATAAAATGCCGGCAATTATCAGCCACATATTACTCAAGGTAAAACCACCAACTATCTGATAGATATCCTGTTAGAAACTCCCTAAAACCTTCTTAGAAATGTTGTTAATAGTTATTTGGCATTAATTTGTCATGCAATAATTATCCTATTAAATCTAAATTAAACCCCTCAACTCGCACACTTCATTTAAAGTGTGAACATAACAATTAAAGAAAGGAGAGAAGGAGGAAAGAGAATAATTTCTCTTGCAGCTTCTTATCGAAAGATCAGGTTCCTTGTCAAGGTTAGTAGGGAAATGAAAGTCTCTCTCTCTCTCTCTCTCTCTGTGTGTGTGTGTGTGTGTGTGTGTGTGTGCATTCGCACAATTAATAGTGTTTGCAGGCTAAAAAGGTGAACTGGAACCTTATGCAAATATCCAAAGAACATAAGGCGATGAAGACAAGGCAAAAATGGGTTGCTTGGTTGCCTTACCCCTAGGCCCCCTAATGCAGCTCATGTGGGCACTACCACAACCTCAGGCAACATTCATGGCACCCATCCAGCCACTTGCCGCCCCCCTTTTTTTTAAAAAAAATGAGCTTTCTTTAGAACAAAAACAAAAAAACCAAACCCTGGCTGGTCCTGAGGTGTCTGGAAACTGACCGGTGGATGCTGGTCCATTAAGGCAAATGAGACACAGCCTTACCAACCCAAGTATGCCCACATTCAGCCCCCACCTGTCAGCAATCAATCTGGTGGGGGCACAGACTAATTTTCAGCTTTCTCTTTCTTAGTCTCAGTGGTGACCTTGTAGAACACAACAGGAAGGAAGGGGGGGACAAACCTTGAATTAATTGGCTCTAGTTGTAGGTTCTGGCACCACCAACGTTGGACTAGGGACGCGGGTGGCGCTGTGGGTTGAACCACAGAGCCTAGGACTTCCCAATCAGAAGGTCAGGTGTTCGAATCACCGCGACGGGGTGAGCTCCCATTGCTCGGTCCCTGCTCCTGCCAACCTAGCAGTTCGAAAGCACGTCAAAGTGCAAGTAGATAAATAGGTACTGCTCAGGAGGAAAGGTAAACGGCATTTCCGTGCGCTGCTCTGGTTCGCCAGAAGCAGCTTAGTCATGATGGCCACATGACCTGGAAGTTGTACGCCGGCTCCCTCAGCCAATAAAGCGACCTAATGGTCAGGGGTTCCTTTACCTTTACTGTTGCACTCCCTGCTTTCTGACCTACCAGTCCCAATGGGCATCATTCACTAGAAATAGTGCTGCGTATGACACAAAGAACATGGGATGGGGAACAAGGCATTCTTACATCACTGCTTGCAGCTGAGGCAGATCTGTTGCTCCTCTATAGGGCTTAGTCTAAGGTTAGCCATTGCTGAAGCAACACTAGAATTCTGCTTTCCTTCTACCACCAGCCCAAGTTCTCCAAAAGGTCACCTCATTGCAGGTCAGTGCTTACTGGAGCTTAGATATCGTCCATTACCATGCAATAGCTTCTTTTGCATTGGCTTCTGAGGCAGTCTGTGTTAGTGAGCAGATGGACCATAGCAGTTTACTTTTGCTAATGCTTCACTTCACAGTGGATTGTGTTGCACTTATTCTTGTATAGCTGCAGTTCGGACCTATTTTGCCACAACATTTGCTATCTGGACTTGCACTTCTGTAACTAACGGTAGCAAGGAAAGTAGCATAGTTTAATGCGGGTGTGTGTAGACACTAACACAGGTGTGTGAGGGGGGAGTGCAACAGACCCCCAAAATTGTGAAGAAAGGTTGGATAGGGATTTGGCAGGTACCAGGAAACAGGCACGGTCTCTGGGGGAAAGGTACAGTTGGAGAGGATGCAGGTACATCATAAGAAAATAAAGTGAGCCTGCTGGGCTAGTATAATGGCCCATCAAGTCTAGCAATGGCCAGTGGCCAACCAGGTGCTGTGACAAGCCTGCAAGCTGGATATGAGGGCAGCAGCGCTCTAGAGAACATACTATCATGACTAGTAACTGTTGGTAGCTTTGTCCTCCATGAATGACCACTCCCCACATCAAATGGAGGGCGCCTTTTGTGTGGTCGTGTGCAGCCCCCTGGATCCCAGTGTGGCTCCCAGTAGTTTGGGCTGGCTTCACCCTCCCCAGGCTGGATACCTGGAGGTCTCCGCATACCTCAGTCAATTGCCCAATCCCACCTGGAGAGGCGTTGCCAGGGGATCGGCCAGGTAAGGGGAGGGACCACCCTGCCCACACAACAGAAGGTGAATCCGACCTGCGAAGCATCAGTTGGCTCCAGAGCTTCTCCCACCCTGCCCTCCCTCAGTTAAGTCTTCTTTTGCAGGTTAACCTCTTTTCCACAGGTACGCGGGCCCTGCTACATCAGAGTGGCTGTTGAAGGGCCGGAAAGGAATTTTCCTGCATTGGCAGGTTTTGCCTTTCCTGTACCAAAACCTCACAATGTTGGCGGTTTCAGTCTATCTTCCTAAATGGGGAGGGGGGGCATGAAGCATTGACACCCTCCTTGCAGCGGTGATCCCAGGGTTCCCCGTAAAGGGGTGTTGAGGGGAGGCATTGGCCATACACTGAGAGGTTGTCATTGCTCTCCCCTGTGACGGCGGCGAAACGGGGGGCGGGTTCTCTGCTTGAACATATGTTATCCAGAGCCAGCCCAATCTCCACACATTCTGGATAACCCTGATGTCTCCCAGATCCCCGGCTGGGGACTGGGAAGGATAAACACCCAATGCCTGAGCCAAGGTCTCCCTACTCCTGAAACTTAATAAAGTTGTGGCCATTTTTAATCCCGTAGCACGTTGTCTTGAGTCATTATTCCACTCAGGGGTTGCCTGGACTTACAGACTCAGTGTTTAGACCATATTCATGGAAGACAATCTTACTTGGCTATGAGTGATTGCCAAAGAAGAAGAAGCTCCATAATAGCCTGGATAGAACTACAGAATTAGAGGTACCTTATTGGAGGTACCTAATGGTAGGCTACCTAATTATCAAGATCTGCTGGTTTGAGAATGCAGTTTCCCCCTGTGGGGAATCACTGAACTGCAGGTGACCTCTTCATAGTGAAATGTTTTTAGGCACCAGACTTTGCACATCTTGCTTGAAAAACAATGTCTTGTTGAAAAGCAGGGTGATATTAATTGCATTATTATTATTATTAGTAGTAGTAGTAGTAGTAGTCTTTGTAAGTTTCGGTACTAAGTAACCTGAATGGAAACATAGTCATCCATTGACTTTTTCATATCCCAAATTTGCGTGGACAGGCGGAGTCCCCAGATCCCGAGCGGTCCCCCCCGTCATGTGGAATAACGACTCAAGACAATGTGCTATGGGATTAAATTGGCCACAACTTTATTAAATTTCAAATGTGGGTAGACCTTGGCTCAGGCATTGGGCGTTCTCCCTCCCCAGTCCCAGCCGGGGACCTAGGGAGCATCAGGGTTATCCAGTGTGTGTGGGGGGGGATGGGCCGGCTCTGGAGAACATATGTTCAAGCAGAGATAGCCGCCCCCGTTACGCCGCCGCCGCAGGGGAGAGCAATGACGACCTTTCGGCGTACGGTCAAAGCCTCCCTTCAGAAACCCCTTTAACGGGGAACCCTGGTATCGCCGCCGCACAGAGGAAAATGGACTAAAGGATTCTGCCCAAGGCCTGATACCGCCAAAGTTGTGACATTTTGCTACGGGAAAGGCGAAACCTGCCAATGCAGGGAAATTCCTTTCCGGCCCTTTAACAGCGACCTTAACGTAGCAGCGCCTGCATACCTGTGAAGAAAAGTTAACCTGCAAAACCTGTGAAGGAAAGTTAACCTGCAAAATAAGACATTAACTGAGGGTGGGCAGGGTGGGAGAAGCTCTGGAGCCAAGTGAGGATTCCCAGGTAAGATCCTCCCTCTATTGTATGGGCAGGTAATCCCTCCCCTACCTGGCCTGGTCTCCTTGGCAACGCTTCCCCCAGGTGGGATTGGACAACTGACTGAGGTAGGCGGAGACCTCCAGGTATCCCACCTGAGGGAAGGCAAAGCCAATCCTATGCTGATGGAGCCGCTCCAGATCCAGGGGCTGTGCGCGTCCACGCAAAGGGCGCCCCCCGTTTTAAGCGGGGAGCGGTCATTCTCAACTCAGAAAATTAATTCAGCTTCAGGTTCATAAATCACTCCACAAACAAAAGCTGCCAAAGTGGTATACAATACAATAAAAGACAGAAGATTACATACTCAATAAACTGAGAGCAATAAACCATTCAATGACTGAGCTATGCTTCAGGAAAAGCCTTCTTAACCACAAGCATCTTCAATAGCCACCTAAATATCAAGTTGTTCTGTGTTTATCTAATTTCAGTTGGTATCCGATTCTAGGGAGTTGGTGTTGCAATCCACCTCCAGGGCTTGCAGTACATTTTAAGAACACATTTTCCAGGCGAAGATATATGGGTCCAGGGGGTCCATTGTGCTTTGTATGATGTGTGTATTTTGAGGAAAAGTACAAATGTAAATATGTATTTAAATAAGAAATATATATATTTATCTTTTTTTAAAAAAAGGAAAAAAAGAATAGGTGATTAATGTGTAGATAGGATGAGACAGATTGATGGGCGAAAACATGTGACAGTAACAGAGGCCAGGAACAGACTGATTCCCTCATTCCCATTTCTAATTATGCTGCTACTAAAACTACTCCTGTGAGTGTACATGCTTAATATTTAGGAAATTGGGAGGGGGGGCGAAGATAAGGGGAAAAGGACAGATGCATGATTTAAAAATTGCTACCTTGCCCATTAACTGAATACTGAATCCCATAATTATCCACTCACAACTAGATGTTTTGCTTCCCTTACAAATTGTATCAATACTACTTTGTGTTGCTGCCTCTGAGCTTTCATAAATGAGCTCATTGAGTGTTATTATGTTCCTGTGTTAAGGTCAACAAATATAATCCAAGCAACTAAAATTAAAGATAAAGGAAAGATATGTTATTTTGAGATGTTCAGCTGGCGAACATTTGCACCGCTTTCAATGCATGCATTAAAAAAAAAAAAAAAAAAAGCAGAGGCAAGCTTGTGTTCTGGTAAGTTAAACTTCGTAGTTGTTAGTTACCCAAAAATCTTCAAGCAACTTACAACACATTTAAAACCACACACACACACACACACACACTGCACCATAAAGACCTCTCTAGACATGTTATTGTATTGTGCATAAAAAAAACTTTATTTCTTCTGTATAATTTTTCAGGGGGATTTTTATTAGTAATGATATTTCCTTATGAGCATGTTAAATTATTTTATATAAAATGCTAAGAGCTGCTTTTTGGATTAAGCAGTATATAAGTCTTGCTAAATAGAAACAACTATACAGTGACTATGTGTAGATTTTTATGCAGAGATGAATGGTATTTATAAAGATGCATTTATTCATATCAGGATGAAATACCACAGGCTTCTCTGCTTTCAGCATTCATGCATACATCTGCTGCTTCATGATGGTCTCACCATGATTGCTGCTAAGTAAGTGGTTCTGAGGCACGCAAAGTCTCAAGAAGCGATTCTGTTCACTTTCATGGAGCAATACCATTGTTTGAGGGGCAATACCATCAAGTCTCTCAAACATCAAATGATCCCAGTTGTACTATTTGATATGCCAGTCGCTGGGAATTGGAGGCGGGCAGACTGCTGTTGAGCTCATGTCCAGCTTGTGGGCTTCCCACTGTGGGTCAGCCACTGTGAAAAGGTAAAAAGGTAAAGGACCCCAGGGTGGTTAAGTCCAGTCAAAGGCGACTATGGGGTGCGGTGCTCATCTCGCTTTCAGGTCGAGGGAGCTGGAGTTTGTCCACAGACAGCTTTCCGGATCATGTGGCCAGCATGACTAAACTGCTTCTTGTGCAATAGAACAACGTGATGGAAGCCAGAGTGCATGGAAACACCGTTTACCTTCCCACCGGAGTGGTTCCTATTTATCTACTTGCACTGGCGTGCTTTCGAACTGCTAGGTTGGCAGGAGTTGGGAAAGAGCAATGGGAGCTCACTCCGTTGCGGGGATTCGAACCGCCAACCTTCCAATCAGCAAGAGAACACTGTGAGAACAGGATGCTGGACTAGATGGGCCACTGGCTTGATACAGCAGTCTCATCTCAGAATACACCAAGATATTTTCTGAATAGGGAAGGAAAGAGAGTTTGGTTTTTCCCTTGTCTAAAACGAAGGAGCATTCAGTCACTTGATTTCCTCACCCCGACATCTGCAGCTGAAAAGTGGTCCTGTCTGCAGTTTAACTCACTCATGGATCATAGAATCGTAGAATCAATCATAGATTGTCCAACCCCCTGCAATGCAGGACTCTCAGCTAAAGCATCCATGACAGATGGCCATTCAACCTCTGCTTAAAAACCTCCGAGGAAAAAGAGTCCACAACCTCCCAAGAGAGTCCGTTCCACTGTCAAACAGCTCTGACTGTCTGAAAGTTATTCCTGATGTTTAGCCAAAATCTCCCTTCTTGTAACTTGAAGCCATTGGTTCGAGTCCTGCCCTGCAGAGCAAGATGCTCAAAGCCTCTAAACTTTCCATGCACTTTTAACACGTTGACCCTCGAAAAAGGAATCCTCTTCCTCCCAGTTTTTCTTCCACTGTCGCAAAGCAAGTACCGTAAAAGCAATTTCATGTCTCCAACTGTGGTATTGTTCACTCAGTGCAAGGAAACCTTGTCGATAACTATTATGGCCTGAGGGGAAACTGTTTCCCTAACCTTTCTCCATGCTGAAGCATGGCATGTGCCTTAAAGCATGATGGTTTACAAACAGCCTAAGGACCACTGTGACCTATGCCGGTGGTTAATTACCCCTCTGGGAGTGTTAAGGCAGCCTGAAGTATCACAGAACACTGTCATGTTGAGTACTGTGACTTCACATTCACTAGAAGACAAACTCGTGGGTGGGAGCAGACAGTATAATTTTGTATTGCCTGTAGCAGCAGCAGTGACTAGCCCCCATCCACCCCATCACATTTTTCTTCCATCCCTCATGCCTCTTCTGATTTTGCAGTACAGAAGAAGGGTGATAAAGTAAGACACAGTGCACATTCACACCATGCACTTAAAGCACCAAAAGCATTATGGGATTTGTAGTTTGTTAAGGGTGTCTGAGAGTTGTCAGGAGACCCCTATTCCCCTCCTGGAGCTACAACTTCCAGAGTGGTTTAACAAGTAGTCCTTTACAGGGAACTCTGGGAATAGTAGTGCTGGGTGGCAAATATAGGGGTCTCCTAAAAGTGTTCGGCCACCCTTAGCAAAGGGACGTGGGTGGCGCTGTGGGTTAAACCACAGAGCCTAGGACTTGCCGATCAGAAGGTCGGCCGTTCGAATCCCCACGACGGGGTGAGCTCCCATTGCTCGGTCCCTGCTCCTGCCAACCTAGCAGTTCAAATTCACCTCAAAGTGCAAGTAGATAAATAGGTACCACTCCGGTGGGAAGGTAAACAGCATTTCCGTGCGCTGCTCTGGTTCGCCAGAAGCGGCTTAGTCATGCTGGCCACATGACCTGGAAGCTGTACACCGGCTCCCTTGGGCAATAAAGTGAGATGAGCGTCGCAACCCCAGAGGTGGCAACGACTGGACCTAATGGTCAGGGGTCCCTTTACCTTTTGGGGACTCAAGTTAGCCGGATCCCACCCTCTGATTGGTTCATAATGTGCCAGGTCGAAAGTTAGGAAGTTCTTGGTGGTGTCAACTGGGGTAAGGGGTGTGTGTCTAATTTACTGCACTTTCATTGTTTTCTGATTATCCTTTAAAGCCGTGCAACTGAATTTGAGCTGAGAATGCATCCGGCTCTCAGGGAGATCATGAATCGTATAGGATAGTGCAATTCCTTACTGCTGCTGTTTCCACGTTCCAGACTAAGTATGTTAATCCCTCTTTCTTGAGCAAAACCACAGGGCTCACTTCTAATGGTGCAGAGGTTGCCTTGGGGACCAGGGCGAAACCTATTTGATAATAATTAGCTCTCTAAATTAGTCTTATTTCCAATTCTAATCCTCCTTCCCTCCCTGCTCCAGTGGTCTCATGCGGTCAGGGATTTATTTATTTTTGTTGTTGGTGGTAATAATTTCCCATCTACTTTCTCATTATCACCCTCGGTATCAAAATATCATTCATACCACCCCTCGCCATGCAGTTTCCCTTGTGATTGCTCAAATGGGATCACAGGCCCCTTTCTTGCCACGGAGATGGAGGGAGTGCTAAGCCTAATTTTCACACAACAATTGGGGTTTTTTTCAGTACACAAAACAGGCATGCACAAGGTGCGGTGGGAGAAAGTTCCCCAAAAGGAGGGGGATAAACAACTCCAACAGCCTTTCACATGTCCCTCCTCAGGAAGAAAACTATAGGAAATTTGATTAAGATGTTTCTTTTCCACCATTTGGCCTGCAGACTCCTTGCTTTCAGCTTCTTTTTAGCTGTAGCCACCTGTCTTGATGTCAACCTGTGTGGAGTAGTGGTTAGAGTGTGGGATTAGAACCTGGAAGGCCAGGTTTCAAATCCCCACTTAACCATGAAGCTCAATGGGGGACTTTGGGCCAGTTGCCATCTCTCAGCCTATCCTACCTCACAGGGTTGTTGTGAGGATAAAATGGAGAAGTGGAGAAGTGTGTACACCTTGAGCTCTTTCAAGAAAAGGGGAATATAAATGTAGTAATTCGTCATTTTTCAAAATCAGCACGAGCATCCTTATTGCTTTGATCCACTCATAACACTCTTTACAAAGGAAGGATGGAGAAGTGATATTTTAAATAAATAAATACTAGGTTGTTGTTGTTTTTTTAAGCAAACAGAAAAGAAAAACCACACAATGCAATGAAAAGTTATCCAGCAACAACATCTTTTGATGGAACCATCTGGAGCGGTCGGTATCCAAAGTCACCCTTGACTAGTTTGCATTGGCACAAAGAACTATAACTAATTTGTAGGCATTCCTGGGTGCTTTTCTAATTTGGTGTGGTTTCTTTTTGCTCTCATTTATGGGACGGACTAAAAAAAAAGTCCTTAACCACATAGCACATCATTAAATGATGGAATTCCCTCCCGGAAGAGGCAGTGATGGCCAAAAGCTTGGATGGTTTCAAAAGAGGATTGTACAAAGTCATGAAGGACAAGGCTATTACAGTGGCCATGTTCTACCTTCACCAGCAGAAGCAGCATATGCATCTGAATACCAGTTACCAGGAATCACAAATGGGGAGAGTGCTGTTGCTCTCAGACTCTGTTTGTGGGCTTCCCATAAGCATCTAGCTGGTCCAAGAGGATGTTGGACTAGGATGGGCTTTTGGCCTGGACAATAGGACATTTCTGATGTTCTTACTAGGCATCAGAGCACAAAATTTAACTGCATATTTCTCTAACATTGCCCCTTGAAAGCATGAGAAGGGTGTCTGAGAGATTTTAAAACAGCAGCCGTTCACCAATAGACCATGAAGAGTGTGTGACTATCTCCTGCAGTTGTTCTCAACAGACAGCTGATAAAATTTCTATTATATGGCTCTTCAATAATTGGACCTACGTTGGAAACATTTTATCGTTTACCTTTTCATCCACTTGCTAAGAGCTGTTTCCAATCATGGAAAGAGTTTTCTCTCTATCTCCTGCATGTTCTCTCTCCCCCTCGTTTTGCCTGTAAACTTGTGGGTCAGCCACAGGTCAGCCACAATGAAGATGATATGAACAGATGCGACCTTGCTGGCTTTGGTATTAGCAGATGGTTTCTGGATAAATTGGATTAAAATACTTTGATTTGTCACCTCTAGAGTACTGCTGTCCTATCTGCCAGGAAATCTCAGTGGTAATATTACTGCTGTTATTACACTACTTGGCTCATCATCTTACGTGGCTCTTTTTTCCGTGTGATCTCCTGGTGTTGTGTTAGTTAGTTAGTGCTGCTTTACCTCCAGGAAAGAAAAGGAGAAGTCAGCCAATGGAATCATAGTTGGAAAGGACCTCAGAGGTCCTCCAGCTCAACCCTCTGTGGAATGAAGGCTCTAGAATGCAGGGTGTAACTACAGAACCCCTGGCAGATGGCCGTCCAGCCTCCACTTAAATACCTCCAGCAAATGAGAGCCCAGCAGCTCCCAAGGCAATCTGTCCCACAGTCAAACAGCTTAGTGTTAGAGATTTCTCCACATGTTGGAAGGCTCAGGACAGATGAAATAAAGTACTTCTAGACACAGGGACGCGGGTGGCGCTGTGGGTTAAACCACAGAGCCTAGGACTTGCCGATCAGAAGGTTGGTGGTTCGAACCCCCGCAATGGGGTGAGCTCCGTTGCTCGGTCCCTGCTCCTGCCAACCTAGCAGTTCGAAAGCACGTCAAAGTGCAAGTAGATAAATAGGCACCGCTCCAGCGGGAAGGTAAACGGCGTTTCCGTGCGCTGCTCTAGTTCGCCAGAAGTGGCTTAGTCATGCTGGCCACATGACCCGGAAGCTGTACGCCGGCTCCCTTGGCCAATAAAACGAGATGAGCGCCGCAACCCCAGAGTCGGCCATGACTGGACCTAACAGTCAGGGGTCTCTTTACCTTTACCTTTAGACACAGCACAGAGGTAAACCTAATGGAACTTGTTCACACAGGAGGCAGTGAGGGTCACCAACTTTGATGAATTAGACCAGGGTTTCCCAAACTTGGGTCTACAGCTGTTTTGGGACTACAATTCCCATCATCCCTGACCACTGGTCCTGATAGCAAAGGGATGATGGGATTTGTAGTTCAAAAACAGCTGGAGATCCAAGTTTGGGAAACCCTGAATTAGAGAAATTCAGGGAGGACAAAGATATCAATGGCTACTAGCCACAATGGCTACATTTTACCTTCATTGTCAGAGGCAGTCTGTCTCTGAATACCAGTGGGTAGAGCATGCTATTGTGACAGGTCCTTCTAGCAGTCATCCCAGAGGTATCTGGCATGCCACTGTGAGAACAGGTAGCTGGATTAGATGGGCCATTGGCCTGATCCAGACTTGTATTATATTCTTATGCAGAGTCTTTCCCTGGTACCCACAGCATCACATTCACCTTCCTTCTACCCCTGCTGAAATTAGGCTTGTAACTCAAGATGGGGGTACAGATTTGATTTAGTTGACATTTAAAGGCAAACTTAACTAATTCACAAGTTCTGGAAAAATACACGAAACATAATTCACACTTCTCTGAATTTTGCAAGGGAGTAATGTGTAACACCCCCCCCCCAAAAAAGAGCATTTACTGGTGGAAAGTGTTTGTAAAAGGGCATATGCCTGTGAAAATAACTTCAAGATGCATTTTATTAGGAGAAATTTCCTTGCAAAAACAATGTATATATTCAGGGAAATTCACACGAATCCATAACCTGATGAGGAAATATGGAACTGAATTTAAGTTTGGGGGAAAAATAAGAAATCAAGAGAAGCTGGAATTAACAGATTTTCCTTACCATACTTGCAAGAAGCCTTCTACTGTAGCCAATGGGAGGCTATTTTAAATCTTAACTGTAGCATTAGGGCAGGCTTCCTCAAACTCGGCCCTCCAGATGTTTTTGGCCTTCAACTCCCATGATCCCTAGCTAGCAGGACTGGTGGTCAGGGATGATGGGAATTGTAGTCTCAAAACATCTGGAGGGCTGAGTTTGAGGAAGCCTGCATTGGGGGTGATTGTGGGAATTTGGGGAAAAACTGATGCTGCATTTTCCAAGCCTAATTTCTGGTGTGTTGGGAGTGTGAGGCAGCACATGTGTGTGCAGTTGTGCTGCAGCAGTTGTGCCTACCACAGTTTATCAGATTTGCAAATGTACCACACAGCCATTCCCCTGCCGCAGCCGCCCAAAGGTTGATGCCTTCAATGCCCCATCTTCATCTTTCTTTGGTGAATCATTTAACCTGCTCGAATTGATTGATTTACTTAGCATGGGTTACGGACAGCTCTGGCCATGTCTTCTTCACCCACTGGAATATGTCTGTCTGTCAAATACATGACATTCAACCTCTCCGTTCTACCGCAGAGATTTCAACTCACTGCGTGCAAACACACACACACGAGAGAGAGAGAGAGAGAGAGAGAGAGAGCGCTAGACATGGGACAGAAGGATTGTTTTCAGCAGAAAGCAACCTCCTGACTCCCAAAATGTTTATTAATAGCCATAAGATGAGCACAATAATAAGCACTCAAAATTCCCCCTCCCCGACTTTCTTATAATAGCCTTAATAGCAGGAAGATTAAGCACATTCTGGGGCAAGTCAATGGAGTTTTGACAGGGGATGGATCTCTCATATTAGCTAATTTTCTTTTTGTGCCCTCTTGTAGCTTCAGCAATGCATTTTTATTTTATTTATTTTTCCTATTAGTATTAGCCTCATTTCTCTGTTAAACAATATAACCCCATGAGTTATTTCAGGAACTCAAGCACAGCTTTCATACGACACTAATATCTGGCTCCTTGGTGGTGGTTGGTCAACTTGGAAATACTTTGAGAGAGGTTCCAGGACCCAACCATAGCTGTCAACTTTTCCCTTTTCTTGCGAGGAATCCTATTCAGAATAAGGGAATTTCCCTTTAAAAAAGGGAAACGTTGACAGCTATGGACCCAACTCTCCCTTCAGCACCAGGGTGGCACAGCCACCTTCCGCAGACTCAAAAGTGAATTGGTTCACAGTACCCCAAGCTATTTCCCCCCAAAACCTAGGAAATACTTTAGTTCTTTGCAGACCAAATTTGAATAATGCTTATTTGAATTTCCTTTTATTTTATGGAACTTTATTATTAAAATATATCTGAGCAGCTATCCCGGTGTATTATAATATAAGAAAAACAACAACAACAATACAGTATTTTTAGTAAGCTTAAAGCTTACTGGGAAATGATATACAATGAATTGAAAAGGATGTTCAAAATAGCTTTTATTTAAAAAAAACCCAACAGAAGCTTTTCTTTTGGGTATTATAGAGACAGAACTACATAAATTGTATAGAAATTTATTTATGTATGCTACTACAGCAGCAAGAATGCTACTTGCCCAAATGTGGAAAGAAGCAGGAGTCCCAACAAAGGAAGAATAGATACAAAAACTCATGGAATATGCAGAAATGGCGAAACTTACCGGAAGAATAAGAAATCAAGATAACAAACTTTTTATAAAAGAATGGAAATGGTTTAGAGAATATTTACAGATAAATTGTAAACAGTTAAAAACACTAGTAAGATTATTGTAATAACCTGCAGTTTCACAAGAGTATATATTTACAGTAGATAATTACATGAGCAAGTGAAATGAATTTGGATATGCAGAAGATATTAAAAAATAAATAAATTTAAGGAACTGCAGAAAGAGGGGAAAGAAAGTCAAATTTTGAAATGTTAAATTGATTGTAAAACTAATGAAATGTTTAAACTTGAAAAGTATAAATAAAATCTTAACAACAACAATACCATGTATAAGACAATGTTCCGTGTATAAGACAATGTTTCAAAAATTACGGGGGTCGTCTTATACACTTATCAGTAGTGTGTGGGAAGCTCCGAATTTTCCCAAAAATCTCATCAAGTTGGGGTGATCTCCCCCCGCCCCCCAAAAAGCTCAACAACTTTGGGTGAATAGTAATAAGTTTGGGTGATCTCAGGTTGCTACCGTGGTTACTGTGAAGAAGCTGCCAGAACCACCAACTTCTGCCAACCATTACAGGGTGCCTGCGGGTGATGTTTTAATATAACATCAAAGTCTGTTTGTTTGATGTTTAAAAAATTGGTTCAAAAAAATAGGGGTTGTCTTATACATAGGGGCGTCTTATGCATGGAAAAATATGGTAATAATAATTTATGTGCAGTCCATCTGATAGGGTTACTCCAGCCATTCTGGGAGGCTTCCAACAAATTAAAACACAGCAAGACATCAAATAATAAAAACTATGCTTAAAATTAAAAATGATAAGAAAATACAATATAATTAGCAATAAAGAAGCTCTGAAAATCCATGAAAATAATGTAAATATCTTGATGAAAGGGATGCACTTGTGTTAAAGTTCTTTCGCAATGCTCTCCGCTCTCCTAAAAATGCCCCCAAAAATATGTTGACGTAGAAAGCAACATGACTGTTCCACAGCGAAGGCAGTTCTTCGTGAAGATCTGTGTTCATCTCCTCAAACGTATATGGGTATAAGCAGAATTCTGCTGGATCAGATGAAAGGCTGGTCTAGTCCAACATTCTCTTTGCACAGTGGCCAACCAGATGCTTGTGGGAAGCTCACAAACAGGACATAAGGGTGATAGCTTTCTTCCCGCTCACATTCCTTAGTAGCATGTGCATAAAGACACATATATTAATTTTAATGAGTTAATTAATTAATTAATTAAAACGAAACAGGATGCATTATATCGGGGGGAAATTGCTTGTCAAAATGTGCGTGTTAGAGGAAATCACACACAAATATATTAGAAGTTTGCGCTGAAATGCTGATGAATTTTCAGGACCTTTTTTTCAGTGTAACTGATGTAGAAATGGATTTAAGGTGAGGGAACGTGAGAAACAGAGAGACACCTAAAGTGACAGACCCAGCCATCCATACTTCCTGGCTCACAGCTTACTTTCTTAACCAGTGCACTGCTCTCTTTCAAATGTACAGCAAAGCTCAACGTCGCCTTTGCCTGAGCAGATTGCAAGGGATAATGTGGGACCTGCCATTTCCTTTCTTCATTAATATTGCTAACACGGAAGGCGCTGCCTATTGCTAGTGATGATGATTCCGGAGTAATATATTTTGAATGTGGCAGAGAAGTTAGTGAATTCAAGATCTGGTGTCATCCCCACAAGCACTCGCCGTATATTTTAAACCACAAGGAAAACAGCTTGACTTTGAAAGATTTCATAAAGAAGCGATTCTTTCTCTCCCCCTTTCTGATATTGCCACATATATTAAACTTAGGTGTTCAATGCATTTTATGCCATGTACAGTATTTCAGCTATATAGGGAAACCTTCTGTCAACCAATCCCCTTTTTATGGGATGTACTAGCAGGATTAATGCTCTTGCTAACAGATTCAAGGATGACAGATTTGTGGCCAAAATCTTGGAGGTTATTGTGCTTAAAACTAGATAACATCCTCAAATATCTTTGCAATCTATCAAATATTGTTGTTGGTAGCAAATAGATATAGATCGAATTACCACTAACAACAACAACAACAACAACAACATGTTAAAGAATTAAAAACATAAGAAAAAGCCCACTAGGGTTTTTAGTTTTAGACCAAATGTTAATTGAATCATGTACCCTGTTCTCGCACTGGCCAACCAGATGCCAAAACTTTTTATTCCCAGCAAATGGTATTCAGAGGCATACTGGCTCCAGCAGGGGAGATAGACCATAGCTAGCATGACCAGTAGTCCTTGGGCCAGTCACACTTCTTTGAAGTCTCTCAGCCCCACTCACCTCACAGAGTGTTTGTTGTGGGGGAGGAAGGGAAAGGAGAATGTGAGCCGCTTTGAGACTCCTGAAGGGGAGTGAAAGGCGGGATATCAAATCCAAACTCTTCTTCTTCTCTTCTTCTTCTTAATGCTATGCTGCTGGGGCCATCCAGACTACAAGTAGAGTCTTCCGGAAGTAACGCAAAGAGACGTGGAGCAGGATACAGTGGAACCTCGACTTACGTACGGCTCTACTTACGTACGATAAGTATGATAGCCATGTTCAAATATATAAAAGGATGTCACATAGAGGAGGGAGAAAGGTTGTTTTCTGCTGCTCCAGAGAAGTGGACACGGAGCAATGGATCCAAACTACAAGAAAGAAGATTCCACCTAAACATTAGGAAGAACTTCCTGACAGTAAGAGCTGTTCGACAGTGGAATTTGCTGCCAAGGAGTGTGGTGGAGTCTCCTTCTTTGGAGGTCTTTAAGCAGAGGCTTGACAACCATATGTCAGGAGTGCTCTGATGGTGTTTCCTGCTTGGCAGGGGGTTGGACTCGATGGCCCTTGTGGTCTCTTCCAACTCTATGATTCTATGATTCTATGAAAACAAAGAGCAAGCCTTTTAAAAACTAACATTCCCAGAAGGGTCTGGACATTTATGTTCACATCCTTTATAAATCCTAGAAGGGCACAAGGCACTTACATTCCAGTAATTAACCATACAGTTTGATGTATGTTTATTTGGAGATAAGCCCCCTGGCCCTGATTTCAGTAGGATTTAACTACAGTGGTACCTCAGGTTAAGAACTTAATTCATTCTGGAGGTCCATTCTTAACCTGAAACTGTTCTTAACCTGAAGCGCCACTTTAGCTAATGGGGCCTCCCGCTGCTGTCGCGCAATTTCTGTTCTCATCCTGAAGCAAAGTTCTTAACCCGAGGTACTATTTCTGGGTTAGCGGAGTCTGTAACCTGAAGCGCCTGTAACCTGAAGCATCTGTAACCTGAGATACCTAGCAAACAGATGTGCAATCAAGGTGAAATGCAGAACTAGAAATCCTATATAGCCTGTAGTGTTTTAAGCTATCATGACCCTCTGGCAGGCTGTCAGCTCCAAGGCTGGTCCGCCCCTGGGGTAGGTAGGCCAGCAGCAGTTTGAAAGGCTGGTCATCCAATAGGACGTAGGGGTGTGCATGTGATAGAGCAGGAGGTTGGGTGGGTGGCCCAATGGCTTGGAAGGTTAATCTGGTGCACAAGGAGCTGATGTTGTCAGAACTAAGAACTTCTAGCACTGTGTGAAGCTGCCTTGTTTGGTGAACATCCACAATGCAAACAAATGCAAGGCTCTGTATTTAGGCAGGAGTAATCAACTTCACAAATCTAAGATGGAGGACACCTGGCTTGCCAGTAACATGTGTGAAAAGGATCTAGGGGTCTTAGTAAACCACAAGCTTGACATGAGTCAACAGTGTGAAGCAGAAGCAATAAAAAGAGAGACAAGCTAATGCTAGGCTGCGTCAACAGAAGGATAGTGTCCCGATGCAGGGAAATAATAGTTCTACTCTATTCTGCCTTGGGCAGACCACACCTGAAATACTGTGTCCAATTCTGGGCACCACAATTTAAGAATGATATTGACAAGCAGGAAGGTGTGCATAGGAGGGTGACCAAGATTTTAAAGGGTCTGGAAACCAAGCCTTATAAGGAACAGTTGAGGGAGTTGCATATGTTTAGCCTGGTACGATATGAGGAGATATGATAGCCATCTTCAAATATCAAAGGGCTGTCACATGGAAGATGGAGCAAGCTTGTTTTCTCCTGCTCCAGAGTGTAGGACCCAAGCCAATGGATTCAAGTTACAAGAAAGAAAATTCCAACTAAACATCAGGAAGAACTTTCTGGTGGCAAGAGCTACTCCACAGTGGAATGGACTCCCACGGGAGGTTGTGAATTCTCCTTCCTTGGAGGTTTTTAAGCAGAGGTTGAATCTCATTTAGTGGAGATTCTTGCATTGCAGGGGGTTGGAATAGATGACCCTTGGGGTCCTTTCCAACCCTGCAATTCTGATTCTGTGATTCGGCTGGAGCGTTGCCATACAACAGATAGCTTTTCTAAGTTTCTCACTAGGAGCTATCCATGGTGCTGCAACACTTCAGTTGCCTTGCTACCTTCACTTCTCTGCGGAATCAGAGCAAGGTAAGAGCAGGGAGTAAAGCAGGGATCAGCAAACTTTTCAACAGGGGGCCGGTCCACTGTCCCTCAGACCTTGGTGGGGGGCCGGACTATATTTTTGGGGGGGAAATGAACGAATTCCTATGCCCCACAAATAACCCAGAGATGCATTTTAAATAAAAGCACACATTCTACTCATGTAAAAACAACAGGCAGGCCCCACAAATAACCCAGAGATGCATTTTAAATAAAAGCACACATTCTACTCATGTAAAAACAACAGGCAGGCCCCACAAATAACCCAGAGATGCATTTTAAATAAAAGGACACATTCTACTCATGCAAAAACATGCTGCTTCCTGGACCGTCTGCAGGCCGGATTTAGAAGGCGATTGGGCTGGATCTGGCCCCTGGGCCTTAGTTTGCCTACCCATTTAAAAGACACCCCACCCTCTCTTTCAAGAATAATCAAGAGGGACTAGAAACATGAAAAAGTAAGCAATGTTCTCCTGCCCAACTTTAAAGAGCTAAATTTCTGGATTTGGGCTCCCACCTTTTCTTCTGCTAGCGGCTGTCTTTTTTTTTTTTCTGAAAAAGGACTAGGATTTTGTTACCAAGGGACAGTGGTGAGGGGGTTTGAGTGCTGGCTATCAAACTTTCCCTACTTTTGCCTGGAAGGTGGTGTGTGTGTGTGCGTGCGTGTCAAATTAGAACCATGTGAATTAGTCTAGTATTAGAGAACTCATCCTGTGGTCAAAGGTATAAAGCCCACCACCCTCTACCAACCCACCCACCCTGCTCATCCCAGCAATCTGGTTTAAATTGAGGGTCTTTTACTGCAAAACATAAACCTAACACCCCACAATTCAGTATAAATTACATGATTAATGCCATGTGTCGCTTGACCCCTAAGTTAAATAAATAAACTTTGGCCTGGGCTGTGCCAAATGATGTACTTAGGAAGAAGAAACAGAAGTATTATTATTATTATTATTATTAATTATTATTAATTATTTATTATTATTATTAATTATGTATTATTATTATTATTATTATTATTATTATTATTAAAGGTTTTCTTGGTTTACCAAAGTAGGTGTAATCTCTATCTCTTTTTTCCAAGTTACATTTTTACAGATCAGTTTCATTTGTTGAGACATTAGTGTTACATTCGGAAGAAAAAGGGGGGGAGGTGGAGGGGGGAAATGTGAGTGGGGCGGGGGTGGGTGGCGATGTTTCTATTTTACTTAATATATGTGTGAGGTTTAGTGTTAGTGTCGCTTGTGTAGGTTCTCTGCTATTTGCTTGTGTTCCTTTGGTGGTGAGAGAGGATGGGAATGGCCTAGGGTGTGGTTGTTCATTTGTGATTGGTTGTTAACCAATAAACTGAAAATGACATGGGGACAAATAGAAGAAGATGCCTTCACCCCGGTATGACTTCCCTTTATCACATACACAGCCCAACAAGACAACGACAAAAACCCACCAACAGCATACAAACCAATATGACTAACCTGATCCAAACACCCACCCACCCACTCACACATGAAAACAGAAGTTGCTTTTGAAGCCCAAATGCTGGATTCCTCACAAAATGCAAGCTGATTCTCAACTTCCCTGCTCTAGCATCATTCCTTGCCACCTGTTGGGGGTTGTCTGCAACTGCTTGTTAGGAATGGCATGGGAAGATTGTATGAATTCTCCCCCAGGAGATCAGCAGCCCCCAGCAACATCAACTGAAAACCGCCAAGCAGCAAAGACAGCAATCGCAATAAAGGCAAACAACGTTAAAGGAGCTGCCAGAGATGAAGCAGGAGAAAACACGGGAGTGTTTTCATTGTTCTTATATGAAATAAATAATGCCACTCTGAATGAAGATCAAGATTCCTATTTGTGCTCTCTGCAGCTCCTTTTCATCCCAGGTACAGCAGCTGAAATGATGATACATTTGCTGTTTGTTGTTGCTTTTGCTTTTCGTCAAGCACATCTCTCTGTTTCACGGGAAGGGCGCCTTTGCCACCCATTTAATGCTCCCCTCCCCATTATAGTAGCCTAGTTGCAGAGCTTGTGCTTTGCATGCAGAATGTCCCAGGTTTAATCCCCAGGATCTGCACATAGGACTATGAGACGCCTCTGTTTGAAACCCTGGAGAACTGCAGTCAGCCAGTGTAGATAATATTGAGCTGGAAGGATCAATGGGATGCCTCTGTACAGTGGCACCTCTGGGTGCAAATGGGATCCGTTCCGGAGCCCCGTTCACATCCTGAAGTGAACGCAACCCACGTCTGTGTGTGCGCAGGTTGCAATTCGCTGCTTCTGCACATGCGTGTGACGTCATTTTGACCGTCTGCGCATGCGCGAGCAGTAAAACCGGGAAGTAACATGTTCCGGGTCGCCCCGGAACGTAACCTGAAAATGCTCAACCTGAAGCAACTTCAACCCAAGGTATCACTGTATAAGGCATCTCCTGTGTTCTTCCTGGTTTCCTTAGTGAGAAGGCTGGTTTCAGGCTTAGGAAAGGATGTGGACAAACGCCGGTTCCCTCAGCCTGAAAGCAAGATGAGCGCCACAACCCCATAGTCGCCTTTGACTGAACTTAACCATCCAGGGGTCCTTTACCTTTTTTTACCTTTACCAGTCACAGTGGCTACATTCTTCCTCCACTGTCAAGAGTCAGTATACCTTTGAATACCTGTTGCTGGGAAGAGTGCTGTTGCACTCAGGTCTGGCTTGCGGGCTTCCCATGTTCATCTGGTTGGCTGCTCACTGTGAGATCAGGATGTTGGACTAGATGGGCTTTTGCCCTGCTCCATCAAGCTCTTCTTACCTAGGACTCAGCTACATTAGCAAAGAAACTGTGATTTGAATGTGCTACAAACACACAACACCAGATGGCGCCAGAGAGCATGAAATTTTAAGACACAGTTTTCCATAGAGATTTTTTTCTTTTGTTATAACAATCTAATTTCTGACATTTATAGTGTTTCCCCCCCTGTGTCTAGATCCACCCCTGGTGTAAGATAGCTTTCTTGTCCTTTGGAGAGGCGCTGCACCTCAGTGGTAGAACATCTGCTTTGCATGCAAAAGGCTGCAAGTTCAATCTCTGCCATTTCTTGGTAGGGCTAAAAAAGACTCCACTCTGAAATGCATAGAACTAAGCGGTGGAGTAGACAAAACTAACTTAGATAGACCAATGGTCTGACAAGGTGTAAGCCCCTTTTCTAAGGGGTGCTTATTTACTGATACTAGTGCACAAAACCCTGCACAGTTGGGGCCAGGATACCTAAGATATTGTCTGACGTCCTTCTATACCAAACTGCCTCCTATAGAGACCATCGCATCGGGAGGTCCATTTGATGCAATGCAGGAATTGGGCTTTTAATGTGGTAGCGCCTACCCTTTGGAAATCTCCCCATTATGCACAAGATATGCAAGATCTCTAAATTTTTTAGCACTTTCCCAACGAGACTTTTAAGTGGAGTTTCCTATCCCAATCTGCATCTGCATTGGTTTGATTTTTTTAAAAAAAATATGTTCTTATTGATTTTTTTAAAAAAACCTGTTAATTGTTTGGGGACATTGCATGGGAAGGCATTTGTAAATGAAATGAAATAAATAATAAATCCTCCATTTTTCTTACATGTACAGAATCCGATTTTGGAAATTAGCTGCATTTCCCAAGCCCGAGTCCAAATTGAGTCAAGAAGCGTTTGAATACCATCCTATTACTCGCTCTGACATTTCAAGATGCCGATTATGTCTAATCTCTAGGGAAGGGCCATTCTGAAAGTGTTCTCTCTCTCTCTCTTTTTTTTCCCCTTTGCCAAGTCATGGCGATCCCTCTGTCCAATTAGGCATTCCTGCTTGTTTGCTCCTCATTCTATCAATTCAAGAAATGGGACAAGGCTGAGGCTGTTATTAAAAGGCTTTAATCTTCTGAAGCCAAACACTTTTCCATTGCCCATTAAGGGTGATCTTTAAATGGTAAATATTTGCGCCTCTAAGATGAAATGTGGTTTTGCTAGCAAATCCATTTTTCTGCTGCATAAACCCATTTTTCCCTCTTTCTGTAAGCCAGATTAAATCCTATGTTTTAGTATCTTATTTATTTATTTATAAGCCTTTGTAAGCTGCTTAATATTAAAAGGAAAAAAATCTGTAAGCGGTGTGCACTATGTACAATATAGAAACAATATCCATTATGACATAAATATATCCTAAAGCCAATGAGACAGTATATAAGTATATAAAAATTAATAAAACAGAGTTTCAGGGGATTCAAACACATAAATCAGGGTCCAATCTTGTAGGTTAGGGAAAGCCTGGGCAAAAAGATAAGTCTCCATAAGACTTCAGAAGCAACTGATGGTTGATGCTTCACATATGGTCAAGGTATGGCATTCCATAGTACAAGGGCAATAGCAGAAGATTTCTGTTTTGGGATGACCACCGCATAATATTATGTAGGGTGTAGTGCCACAGGTAGAATATCCCCAGATGACCTAAGTGAGTGTACAGGTGTATACAGGGACAGGTGGTCTTTCAGGTTAACCTGGTCCAGAGTTGTTTAGGGCTTTATATATTGTCATAGATCTGGGGTACCAGAAATTAAGAAATTGTAGTATTTAGATAATATTTGGGATATGAAGGGGAAATACAAACTGCAGAACTGTGCCGGACAAGAAATTACTGGGTTAGCTTATGCAAACCAGCCTGGCTGGGTTAGCAAGCTGCAGAGCCAAGTATTGGACCATGCAAAAACTATTTTCCCCCTATGCTCCAAGAAGTGGACAGAGACAGGAGATATAGGAGGGTGTGGTGTCACACAGGAGGAAAAATGTGTCCCTTTTAAAACAGAGAGGTTTGGAGAAGGGGAGGGGCAGTTTAGCAATTCCATCAGTTTATTACGGTAGCAGACAAGCAGTTTAAAAATAGCTAAAGTGCAAAATTATAAAAGTAAGATACAATAATTATATTTTTAAAAAGCCAGAATAAGAGCAGGGAGACAAGAGTGGCTGACCAGCACGTTAAAACAACTAGGATTAGAAGGGGCGGCTTAGCAAAGGTTCTTGGGAAGGAGAAAGGAGAGATGTCAGAACTCCAGGGAGAGGCTATGCAGGGCAGAACCATCTTGGCAGGCTGGAACAGAGTCATGGGAATCACAGTCATTGCTCCACCCACATCTAGAAGGCCCTCCTCAAGGGACCCGCTTCCCTCAGGATGAAACACCTTCCCCACCCCTGTGGCAGGAAGGTGATTCGCAAGTTGCTAAGACCTTCCTCCCTTGTTGTTGTTTAGTCGTTTAATTGTGTCCAACTCTTCGTGACCCCATGGACCAGAGCACGCCAGGCACTCCTGTCTTCCACTGCCTCCCGCAGTTTGGTCAAACTCATGCTGGTAGCTTCGAGAACACTGTCCAACCATCTCTTCTGTCGTCTCCTTCTCCTTGTGCCCTCCATCTTTCCCAACATCAGGGTCTTTTCCAGGGAGTCTTCTCTTCTCATGAGGTGGCCAAAGTATTGAAGCCTCAGCTTCACGATCTGTCCTTCCAGTGAGCACCCAGGGCTGATTTCCTTAAGGATGGAGAGGTTTGATCCTCCCTTAGCACCAGCCATTTAGAAGTGAGAGTTTTTCTCTCTCTCTCAATGCTGTGCCATCCCTCTAGGCTTGTTCACACACACACACTCCCCTTCTTTTTCTTTTGCAAAACTGTCATTTCATTCATGGCTCAGAGAGACTTCTTTCTTTCTTTAATGATGTGAATTGAGCTAGGTCTTCTATTGGGCTCGGGTAATTAGTGCTGGAGGACTCTGATTATCTCTTTGTACCACTCCTCAGTGTTTGACACAATCCCGCATAATAAGCCTCCTCTCCGACAAACGCCGGCTAGGCCCTGCCAGTCTCTCCTCGGAGGCTGGTGTGGTATGTGGAGTGAGGAGATGCTGGCATTCTGTCCTCGCCAGGTGCCAGCTTCATTTTTTCCTTATTAATACTCATTGGAGTATGGGGTGGGGGGAGATAATGAACTGAATGGAGGAGATTCCCTTGCCTTATCTTTTTCAGCTGCTAAAGAAACACACATCGGAAGAGCATTTGGTCTCCCTTCCCTCCCTTGTCCCATTCTTCACCTTTCCCTTTCTGGAGTGTGCCGCATTATAATTAAAAGGCAAACGGATGGACGACAGCTCCCACAAACCAAGAGGCGCCAGATTAAATATTCAAGAGGCATCTCGTGAGGAGGATGGCTGGGGCGGGGGGGGGGGGGTGGAGAGACAGAAGAGAGAAAGAAACAACCATCACACATACACACAACACAAAAACCCTATGAGCGAGGTTATTAAATAAAATCAAGCAATTTCGCTCAAATGGAATGGGGAATTAAAAGATGCATTCTGAACATAAAGCCGCAACAAAGGCATCATGATCAATTAAGAAACAAAAAAGGCTGTTATCTATGTCTCCCCGTATAAATAAGTGCCGTAAAGAGATTGTTAAGTAGGAGGTGGGGGAGAGCAAACAAATCAACAAGCCTTGGCGAAGAGGAGAGAATGACTAGCGAGAGCGAAGGACCTTGGGGAACACAGAACTCTAATTAGAGAAGCCGGCCATGCGTTTGGTTATCTCTTCTGAGCAATGAATGGAGAAAGGATGGGGAGGAAGATGGTTGGGCTGTTTTTTGGCTGCGGACTGACCTGATCTGATTCTCTCCTGCCCTTGCATGAGGATCAGAACCCATCTTCCAGCAATGCCAGATTAAGAGCAGTGCAGGCAGTTCCCCACACAGGGCACTGAGCCAAGTGGGCAGATAATGATGATGATGATGATCAATAAAGCCTATATTTATGTGGGTACCTCCTCAAAGTTAGGCCCCGATTAGACAGGATATTGATTTGCTGCAACTCTGAGAGCATGCGCAAAATGAAAGGCGAGAGGGAGGAGGGCACCAATTTTTGTCCTCACTCAGGGTGCCATATTACTAAAGTCTGCTGCTGCTGCTGCTGCTGCTGCTGCCAGTCAGATGGTAAACGTCTCCAGATTTTGCGATGCATTCTGGCAGGGTAGAAATGTGCACAAAGACATATTCTGCATTAATGAGGCATAAAAATTGTGTTTGCCTTTTGCAGTGGACTGACCCGATCCGAAACTCCAGTGCTTGCTTGAGGATCAGAAACACATCCCTAGTCATAGTGCATTGCACACCCAAAAATACGTTTTACCTGAAAGGTGCATATGAAATGCATATTGTGCTGGTGAATTTTTAAAAAAAGCATTGAATTTTGCCTAAGAAGTGCATAATTTCCTTACAAAGTGTGCACAAAATGCTTGGACAGGGCAGAATTCAATACGTGTGGCACTTTTGTTACTTATCTTCAGGCACCAGGCAAAAACATTCTCCCGGACCTTTGGCAAATTAAGCCATCTATGACCTTTTAAACTAGGGTGGGGGTAATATTTTTGTTTGTCATTATGGTATGTACTTGTGTTTATATATCGTAAACTGCAGAAATTTAACTAATTAATAACAGCATGCAGGAAAACCCTACAAGCCCTCCCCCTCCCCAGTATTAAAAATACAATAATAAATTAACTAACAATGCAATGCTCTTTCATCTTCCTGAGCCAGTTGTTTCACCCAGCCATACGGAGAGATGAGAGCCAGGGGCCCTCCAAATGTTGCTGTAGGCTTAAGCTGTTGGCTGAGGCTCCTTTCAACCTAAGCATGCTGGCTTAGATTGACAGGAGTTGTCCGACGATATCTGGAGGGCCATAGGTTCCCCATACCTTGCAGGGCCGTTGTAGGAATGATTGAGAGATCATGTGTGCAAATGGCTTGGAGCTCTCAAATGGTTCTCTAGGAGTGCAGCATTTGATTAAATTGTAATCTGGAAGTTTCCTCTGCCAGGTTTTTATTATTATTATTAAATATATAGACATATACAGAGAGAGAGAGAGAGAGAAATGTTTTAAGCCCAGACGCCTTGGAAGGCATTCAGCAAGGAGCATCAAAAACGAGTTACAGGTGCTGAAGAAGTATGACTTATGATGAAAGATTAAAATAACTAAATATGCCAAGCTTGGCAGCAAAATGACTTGAAGGTTGGGGAGATGATAAACGTCTCCAGATATTTGAAAGGCGTGATGTGCCAGGAACGGGAACGGGATTATGAAGTGGCGAGGAGTAGCAGGAGAAAGAAATAAGCAGCAAGGTGGTGGAAATGAGAGAGGTGGTGGTAGTGGGGGGACGTGAAAGTGAACCAGAAGGAAATTCACTCTGACAATGAAATATACCCTTTGGTATAGTCTCCTGTGGGAAGTGGAGAGAAGCGCCATCATTAGACATTTGGAAAGCAAGATATGACACTGCACTCAAACCTCGTAACACCAGAGGCTCTGCTAACAAGAGCACTTGGTGAAATAAAGAAATAGGTGGTGGCAGGCATGCTAAATGCCTGCTGTGTGGTGAGATCGCTGTGGGCATCAGGGTCCCTGGCTTGATGTCCTTACTCCATAGGAAATCACCTGGCACTATATCAAACCACCCAGTGTTGTCTACCTTGGGGTAGTCAATGTAAGAACATACATCAGAAGAAACTGCTGGATCAGGCCCATCAGTCCAGCATCCTGTTCTCACAGTGGACAGCCAGATCTTAGCTGTCAACTTTTTCCTTTTTTTTAAAGGAAATTCCCTTATTCTGAATAGGATTCCTCACACGAAAAGGGAAAAGTTGACAGCTATGAGCCAGATGCCTATGGGAAACCTACAAGCAGGACCCAAGGACAAGAGCCCTTTCCCCTCATGTGGTCCCTGCAATTGGTGCCCCTCAGACAGCAGTGCTGAATTGCGCCCAATGTTGGGGGGGGGGGCAGTGTTAGAAACTAAGACGTGAAAGCTAGGAGCTAAATGGTACCTTAAACCTAGGTTATGGGCACAACAACGGAATGTCTAGTTGATCTTTTTCTATAACAAGAATGCAAAGCTGAAAATGAATGAACTGCAGCTAAAATATTATGTTCGTTTTTCATATGATCTAGTCCTTCTCCTGGCCCACCCCCCTAACATTCTTAAAAGGGTCTCTTCTCCAGTCTTCAGAGAGTAGTTGGAAGTGGGGAGGCAGAAAAAGGTCCTCCTTTCCTTCCACTCTGCAACTTTAATCTGAAATCTTAGGTGCAGTACTGCGCCCAGAGCTCAGAAATGGCTTGCGCTAATGGAATTCCCTGTCGCAAAATGCGCCTCAAAGAGTGGGAGTTTCAAACATTGGTGGGGGCCCATTGTGTGTGCGTGACATCACACATGATGCCCCCCCAACCCAGCTGGGCTGGCTCGGCCCACCATCCCCCACCCACCACTAGCCTCCTTACCTCTTTGAAAGGGACATGTGGGGGCAAAACACTTCGTCCTGCCCGAGTCTCTGGCAATCCTCAAAAGGATGCTGCAGGGCTAAGCATCTTCATTCTGACGCATCCTTTTTAAGATTGCTGAAGATTTTTTGAGGGGGAGGGACCAACCCCCTTCTGGAAAATATTGTGGTCCCCTGCCCTCAGAAGTTTTGAACTCCAACTCCCATCAGCCCTAACTGGCCAGTACAGCTGATGCTCAATGCTGTTCCACAACATCATCATGTTGGCTGCTCATTAACTCAGCCACTTTATTATGGTCAATGGATCAAAAGCGTGCACAGGGTCAACCCACCCACAAAGCCAGGGGATGCAACCTGCTCTGGTGGCAGGATCCCCACTGGCAGCAGATCCCAATGTTGATCTTTCTCTCCCCCCACCATTCCTGGTGTCTATCTTCATGCACTCTATCTTCCCTCGTGAGGAGGGAAAGGCCCTATTTTGGGGTTTGTAAAAAATGTGTAGCTTAAGCAAAATAGCATACAAAAAATGTGTATATAGTGGTACCTCTGGTTACATACTTAATTCATTCCAGAGGTCCGTTCTTAACCTGAAACTGAAGTACCACTTTAGCTAATGGGGCCTCCCGCTGCCGCCGCACCACCGGAGCACGATTTCTGTTCTCATCCTGAAGCAAAGTTCTTAACCTGAGGTACTATTTCTGGGTTAGCAGAGTCTGTAACCTGAAGCGTCTGTAACCTGAAGCGTCTGTAACCTGAGGTACCACTGTATTTGGCTTTTAGATGTCAAACAGATAAACAGCTATTTGACTTTTAGAAGACATCTGAAGGCAGTCCTCTTCAGGGAAGTTTTTAATGGTTGATGTAACCTGAAGCGTATGTAATCCGAGATACCACTGTATTAGGAGAAAATTGCACCAGTGACTAGATGGACCAATGGTTTCACTCATCATAAGGAAGCTTCCTGTGGACTCTTATGATTCTATGCAACAATTTTTAAAAGTACACATATCTTTCCTGCTAGTAGGTTCCAAGTACTGTAGCTCAAGTCTAAGCCTTAGGCGGGGAGGAGGGTTCAGTCTCAATGCAAGCCTTCTCCTTCACAATAAAGCACCTCTTCTTGTGTGCCGATCTGCTAATACTGCTGCTGTTTTTACTCTGTCCCGAGATCCATCAGTATTAACAGCTCTCTCCATCATACCCAATAATGCCTCCTTGGATGCACCCCAGGGGAGGAAATCCCCTAAATAAAATGGCCCATTAAATAGAGCTGGGAAATGCAAGGACATTAGCTTGTCAGCCAGCCTGAGCTTCCACATGGGACACACTGACTAATAAACAGATTGTTAACTTCTGGTAACAACTAATTCCTCAAAGATCCATGGTTAACACTCAGGCCTCCAGACAGAGCAGCTGGGTGGCTGGTTTTCCCATTAGGAGCTGAGCTGAAGCGCAGCCATCAGTGAAGGGAAAGGACATCGCACAGCGTCTTTCTTCCCTTTTCTCCTTTTTGTGATTGAGAGCAAAATCTAGTCCTTCCTCTGTCATACTCATATGAATGTTGTGCTGTTTTTGTAAGAGTGAGGCAATTAAGCACTTCTTCACAATGCACCATTAAACAGTGGAATTTGCTCCCTCAATAAATACTGGTGGAGGATAAGACTGTCACATACCCTCCAGCATTTACCTGCTTAAAATAGGGATGTCCTGTTTTAGAACAAGAAGAAGAAGAAGAAGAAGAATACCCTGTCCATCTGACTGGGTTGCCCAGCCACTCTGGGCAGCTTCCAACATATATAAAAATAATAATAAAACATTAAACATAAAAAACCTTCCCTGTACAGGGCTGCCTTCAAACGTCTTCTAAAGTTTGCATAGTTACTTATCTCCTTGGCTTGGAAGTTGCATAACTCCATTTTCTCCAATATTTCTCTGATGAAAATAGGGTCGTCCTAAGGGAAAGTGGGACATTCTGGGATCACATCAGAAACCAGGATGGCTTCTGTAAATCCAGGAACGTTTCTGGAAAGTAGGGACACTTGGAGGGTCTGCTATCAGTGGCTACCAGACACAATGGCTAAGTTCTACCTCCACTGCTGGAGGCAACATGCCCTTGAATATCAGTTGGTGGGAATCACAAATGAGGAGAGGTTGTTGCATTCAGCTGCTGCTTGCAGACTTCCCGTGGTTGGCCACTGTGAGAACAGGATGCTAGACTAAATGGGCCACTGGCTTGATCTAGCAGGCCTCTTATGTTCTTATGTGGGTTTGGGTATCGTTTGCTATTGTACCGCCATGCCATATTGAGGGACAGCTTCCTGCATTTCCCCCCTAAATGGTTCCCAAGTCACAACACTGCAGTGACCGCAGAAATCACAACCGGCAAAGTTCCCCTATTAGACTGTCAGCCAGCATTTACCAGTTCAGTGCCCTCCATACATTTCGGACTACAATTATTAGTAACACTTGAGAGTGCTGGCTGAGGCTGATGGGAGTTGTAGTCCAAAAACAGTTCTGCCTCCATAGTCAGAAGCACTACGTCTCTGAATACCAGTCGCTGCTACTTGACCATCTTCACTGGATAATCTAGGGATTGAACCTGAGTTCTTCTGCATACAAACAGGTGCCATACTACTAGGACATGTTCCTACCTGGAAAAGCCAGCGAATGAACTTGGGACATGGAACTTGCAAATGGAAAGTGTGTGCTCTGCTGCTGGCTTCAGTATCTCCTAATCCATTGACTTTGGACCAGCATCAACTACAGCAACATGACAAGCTGTACTTCTATTGGCAACCTATTGCAGAATCACATTATTCAAGAAGGAGAGTAGAGTTTATTTTAACTCTATTTCTTTTTGCTGTAGAAATTCCCATTATTTTTCAGAGATGGTCTTTATTCCAGATCTCAACAGATCTGTGGAACACAAAGGTGTTGTTTTGTTTCAGACCTCCCCCACAGTACTTTCAAGAATCTGCTGGTTTTAGGTAAAAAAAACTATGCTCAGCTAATATTATCCCCTTTATTCCCTCTGTGGCAATTTATCTTTTCACACAAACTGGAAGTGAAACTCTCCCTGGTCTCCTTAACTGTGTAAAGCCTCTTTGAGGAAACGCAGAATAGCAGGTGTGGAAGTTTGTGATTTATTACAGGTACCTTCTCATTCCTAGCAACACAACTTCCTCTTCTGATTTCTTTATTTTTATTTTTCTTAAAACAAAAACCACCCAAACTTTTCCACACATGTCAGAGAAACAGCTGCACTGAACAATGTTGCAGAAGACAGCATGAAAGCTTCATTCATTTCTACGTAAAGCTGTGTGACACTCCACAAGTTCAGAAATCATTCATATGAGAACATCTAACATTTGAGGTCTAAAGTGGTTTTCTGAGTGCTTACAATATTGTTATCAATTTATGAGTGCCATAGAATTCAGTGCCAGGTCAGGTCTGAGGAAACCTTGGCTCTCCAGAGATCGCTGGACTACAACTCCCATCATCCTTGTCCATGCTTGCAAGGGCTGGTGGGAATTGTAGTTCAGCAGCATCTGGAGAGCAAAAGGTTATCCACTGCCATCCTGCAGCTATACCGTCAATGGCTATCACCCAACTCCTTGTGTTGCAGTGGCATAGCATGGGTTGCCAGTGCCCAGTGCAAGGAAACTATTGCACCCTGTAACTGGTGCCTACATGTGGAACTGCTGCTGCTGCTGCTGCTGCTGGATGGAGCTGCAGGACAGTGGCAGGACATACATGAGCACCTCCTTGGGCTGCGCCGTCACCACTGCCACGAGTCTCACCATCCACCTGCCTCCCTGGCAGCAGGGGACGTTGTGTGGCCAAAGGATTCACTACTGGGCATATTGCTCAGGTGAAGCCAGCAGGTGGGATGGAGAACGCCTCCAGTCCTGGCAGGAGCTGCAGAGGCGTGCCCCTAAACATTTCTGTGCCCAGGACAATTGACTTGGTAGCCCCCCCAGCCCCACCCCACGCCTCTGTGCAGTCCTTGCTCTCCTCCTCTGGGCTAAAAGCAATGCTTGCTTGAGTAGTAAACTGCTCTTTCCCTCTCCTTCCTCAGAAGGCTGTCCTTTGTTAGGATGGTATTAAAAAAAAGAAAAAAAGATCTCTGCATGGAGGGAGGGAGTGTTGTAGTGAAGTGTCCTTTTGAAGGGAATTTCTAAGCGCTTGAAAGCATCGCTCTCCCACTATTACAGGTTGCTGAAGGCTCCGCTTTGCCTGATGCATTCATTGCGTTTTCTCGACAGTAGCCTGTCCTCAAATTGAAAAGCAAAGAGGGAAGTTTTATTATGATTAGAGGAACACACAATTGCCCTATAATATATTACCAGCTGCTTATGATGAAGCTCTCAGCAGCTGCGGTGTGAAAAATGGAAGGAAGCAAGCTGCAAGGGGCCTCGGCGTTCGTGGATATGCGTTAAGGATCTACTTCCAGTCTGGGTCAATTTTGCATGGCTTCATCCATAACTCCATCCTGTCCCATTTGCACTTTAATCTGAGAATTATTTTTTTTTTAAAAAAAATACACACAAAATGTCATATTTAAATATATGGTCATATCCACGCTATACCTTATAGGCACATTTCAAGCTTCTGCCCAAAGAATCCTGTGAACAGTAGTTTGTTAAAAGTGCTAAGAATTGTAGCTTGAAGGTGAGAAAACTACAGTTGCTAGGATTTTCGGAAGAAGCCATGTGCTCTGAATGCAACCAGAATCTTAATTGTTAGACATAAAATCAAAGAGTCCCTGACAAGTATACTGCGGAATGAGTTTTTGTGGACACATGCCTACTTTGTCAGATAGTATGATGTGAAATCTTTGTTGGCAAGTATATAAAGGAGAAAATTGTGATATGGGAGTTGAACGGCAGTGCAAAAATTACAGTCAGAAATAACTAGAGCATAAATATATGTTGAACAGACACATCATTAACCTTTTAAAATAGCAAATGGATGATAATAGCCAATGTGATTGTATTAACACCTGTTGAGGGGCAGAAACAGTCACAGATAGCACAGATAACCTGGCATTGGGAAGCTAATTAAACAATTATGTGGCTTATCAATTCCAGGCTATCAGTACCATGTATGATTGTACCTAGGCATTAACATCTCTAGGTAAAAGTAAAGGGACCCCTGACCATTAGGTCCAGTCGTGACCGACTCTGGGGTTGCGGCGCTCATCTCACTTTATTGGCCGAGGGAGCCGGCATACAGCTTCCGGGTCATGTGGCCAGCATGACTAAGCCACTTCTAGCGAACCAGAGCAGCGCATGGAAACGCTGTTTACCTTCCCGCCGGAGCGGTACCTATTTATCTACTTCCACTTTGATGTGCTTTTAAACTGCTAGGTTGGCAGGAGCAGGGACCGAGCAACGGGAGCTCACCCCGTCGTGGGGATTCAAACCGCCGACCTTCTGATCAGCAAGTCCTAGGCTCTGTGGTTTAACCCATAGTGCCACCCGTGTCCCTATTAACATCTCTACCTCACAACAAACAAACCCTGAAAGCTCCCTTATTTTTATCAATTTAGTAATTATACTTTTAAGTTAACATCTCCCCCCTGTGCTTTTTTTTGCCTTGATTCCTAGTACTATTGGATATGTCAGGATATGAGTATTATGGTGAGATATGTAATGGAGCCTAATTCTCTCTGGAGGGTGAAGATGGAGGCCAGATGTATGTACAGAATCAGCTTGCTCCAAAATCTAGATGTTTGGCACCTCTATTTTGCAAGGGGATGGAGTTCAAGTCCTCCTTCCTAGTAAAAAATTATATGGAACTCTGCAGCCTCCCTAGATGCACACATTGAAAAAAGCCCCATGAGATGAGTTATCTCATGATGTCTTCCACTGGATGGTGCATATATTTTCCTTTCCGGTGAACATGTCTCCATCCTTCCTGCAGCCTCCCCAGCTGCCCTTGCTTCTTGTTCTTCCCAATGGCTTTTGAGGGGATTTATCTCATGATGTCTTCCACTAGGCAGTGCAGGGTGCAGACCACTGGTGAGATTATTAGTAGAATGAAAGAAAGGAGACTTACAGACACCCTCTTGGCCACCTCAGAAGTAAGGTAAACATGACAAAACCTTACACTGTGAGAATTTCACCCGAATTTTATCTCCCCTTTGATAATTCTTCAGTGCAATTTCTTTTCTCATGAACTGATGGACAATGGTCAGGGGAAAAATGTGGGATAAATTTTTGGCATGGCATTAACATATACACAGATCTTTTCAAAGAAACTGAAAAGGGCAGATAATTGGGTAAGGACAGGGAAGCAGATGAGCCAAATGAAAAATACTTCAAAGGCACCTCGCCTGCAGGCCTCATTAAGGACAACAACAAAAAATGGTGCCTTTGAATGCTAATTGAAGGCATTTCTTTTTCTCATTTTGAAAAGGTATTACAGCATTGCACTTTCAAGAGTAAGTCATGTTAAAACATCTGATTGATCAAGGTGTTCTAACACGCTTTGATAAAGGGGTGATTTCCATTTGAAACTATTCAATAGGTACCTTTTCTTATTACCACAGAATTTTGCCTAATGTGAAATTCAAGGCAGTGTGGTGTAGTGGTGGAAGTGCCTGGGAGACCAATGTTCAAATCGCCACTCAGTCATGAAACTCACTGGGTGACTCTTGGAGAAACTCTTGCAGTGGTTAGCAGCTGTCAGAAGATCTGTGCAATGTCAGTAGCTTTTGGAACATACCGTTTTCCCATGGGCATCTGCAGTGTTGTATCATGGGATGCTGCAGTGGTGTGAACCAGGCATCAGACTGGTTCAGAGAGAGGGATATTCTTCTTCCCTTTCTCTGAAACTGCCTGCCCCTACTAGCCATACCTGTCAGGAAAGTGTGTTTAAAGAGAAGAGGAAAAGAGGGTGGAATATAAGGAGGTAGGGGTGAGTGGGCGAGGGTTGGAGCGGAATTCTCCTTCGGCTTGGATTCGAATCTGATACGTGGAAGGATTTGGGGCTTGTAATATTTACTTAGTACTTGAAGCAAGTATTATGAGCCTGCTGAGCCTCATTCTTTGAGTCCAGAAGTATGAGGCTGGCACCTTATCTAGCGTTAATAATGCATCATCATTTCACAAACAGGTTCCTCAGTGGCCTTCTTGCTATGTCCAATGAGCTTGTTTTTCTCACTAGAGGCACAGATTGTTGATGTGCATAGAATGTTTGTCTCCAACACTAATATTTAGCTCTAGGATTATATCTAGTTCTAGAGTTTTACTTTTACCTGCATATATAAGTAAATTATATATGTCTATCAAACATATACCTACTATTGAATCAGGCTCAAGGTTCTTCTATTAATTTTAAAACACAGGAATGTTGAAACTGGTACTTTAGGGGCTGCCTAACCCCTTATATCCCAGATATACCTGAGATCATCTGTAGGAGTGTCACTGGTTATCCATCAGTGGGCAAGGCTCATCTGATTTCAACATGAAACTGGGTCTTTTATGTCACCGACCCAGTTTTGTAGAATGCCCTTTTTAGAGAGAAGGTGTGCAAGAGGTGACATGATAGAAGGGTATGAAACTTGGCATGACTTGGAGAAACTGTTTCTCTCTCTCTTATAACGCTAGAATTTGTGGATATTCTATGAAGCTAAAAGTTGGAAGAGTCAGAACAGAAAAAAGAAAGTACTTCTTCAAGCAGAGCACAGTTAAACTATGGCATTCACTCGCAAAGGAGGCAGGGATGACCACCAACTTAGATTGCCTTCAAAGAGGATCAGACAAGATAGTAGAGGTAAAGGCTATCAAGGACTACTAGCCACCAGAGGCAGTAATGCTTCTGAATACCAGTTGCTTGTTTGCTTCCCACAGGCTGGCCACAGGCTGGCCACTGTGAGAACAGGATGCTGGATTGAATGGGCTATTAGGATGATTCAGCAGGTTCTTGCATTTTATGTGCATTCTCCTAGACTGCATGGAAGAAGGTTTCTTGCTGTTGCATATTTACAATGGGATGCGGGTGAGGCTGTGGTCTAAACCACTGAGCCTCTTGGGCTTGCCAATCAGAAGGTTGACGGTTCGAATCCCCACGATGGGGTGAGCTCCCGTTGCTCTGTCCCAGCTCCTCCAACCTAGTAGTTCAAAAGCACAACAGTGCAAGTAGATGAATAGGTACTGCTGTGGTGGGAAGGTAAATGGTGTTTCTGTGCACTCTGGCTTCCATCACAGTGTCCTGTTGCTCCAGAAGCGGTTTACTCATGCTGGCCATATGACCTGTAAAGCTTTTTGTGGACAAATGCCAGCTCCCTCGGCCTGAAAGCAAGATGAGTGCCACAAACCCATAGTTGCCTTTGACTGGACTTAGCCATCCAGGTGTCCTTTACCTTTTTACCTATTTACAATTCTTTAAATCCAAAACATGGACGAACTATGGAACTCACTTCCACAGGATGCAGTGATGTCCACCAAAGTGTTTTTGGTTGTTATTTTTTTGAAGGGTGGCGGTCTTTAAAAGTCTGTTCATCTGCTTATCGCCAGTGAGTTAGAGGAACAAAATGGGGGGGGGGGGAGAGAGATGGCAAATTTGTGAAGAGTGGCTGGTATCTGACTTGCCAAACTTCAGCAAAACTCCCTTCTAGTTTCTCTTCCCTGGCTTATGCCAATGTGGATAAATGTTGATCCATCAGTGGGGAAAGAAAACCAAATTAAACTGAAGCAAATCAGAAGTTAATGATTCACCATCAAATGTAGAAAACCCCCCTCCCCAATTAATGGATCTTCACATCTGATTTAATAGCTTTCGGTACATTGACATGGATATCAGCTTTGCTCCCATCAAGTAGTTTGCATTCATTAGTTCATTAAGCAGCAAAATACTCAAACGAATTGAAGTCAAACTTTATTAAAAAGTCATGGCAGAGCTTCAATAACCAAAAAAAAAAAAAAAAGCCTGCACTGTGTGATGAATGCCAAGCCAATCAAACGAAAATGAATATTGGATATCAAGTGATCAACGTCTATAGTAGAGAATTCAGCACTATATTCAACACAATGTTTGGGAAATAAAAGCGGTTAAAAGTGATTAAATCATTGGTGGTTGGGGCCTGTGGAGGGTGGAATCAGAGCCAATGACAGGCAGAGCCAACTAATTTCAATTTTGTCCCTCTCCTCTGGTTCAGTGCTGGAGCCGATGGAGGAGGCAAGACAGAAGCAGCAGGACTATGGATAGCTCTGAGGAACAACTTGCTCTCACAAAGATTGAAAGAAGACTGAGATTGCATCTGCACTATCCATTTATAGCAGTATCGCATCACTTAAAACATTCATGGCTTCCCCCAAAGAATCCTGGGAAGTGTAGTTTGTTAAGGGTTTTAGAAGACCTCCTACTCCCCTTAAAGGTTAAGGTAAAGGGGACCCCTGACCATTAGGTCCAGTCGTGGCCAACTCTGGGGTTGCGGCGCTCATCTCGCTTTATTGGCCAAGGGAGCTGGCGTACAGCTTCCAGGTCATGTGGCTAGCATGACTAAGCCACTTCTGGCGAACCAGAGCAGTGCACAGAAACACCATTTACCTTCCCGCCAGAGTGGCACCTATTTATCTACTTGCACTTTGGCATGCTTTTGAACTGCTAGGTTGGCAGGAGCAGGGACTGAGCAATGGGAGCTCACCCCGTCGCGGGGATTCGAACCGCCGACCTTTTGATCAGCAAGTCCTAGGCTCTGTGGTTTAACCCACAGCGCCACCCACGTCCCTCCTACTCCCCTTACAGAGCTACAATCTACAATTTCCAGAGGATATTCACAATCAATCCCTCTTCCCAGGGAACTCGGGAATTGTTGCTTTGGATGGGGAATAATGGTCTCTTAAAAGCTCTCAGCATTCTTAAGGAACTAGACGTCCCAGGATTCTTTGCAGGTAGTCATGTGTGTTTAATACAACATAATAAAGCAATAAATGGATAGCACAGAAGGGGCCTAAGTTCCTGCTCTCAGACTACCTCATGTAGGCTCCACCCCTTTGTCACAAACACTGGATTCTTAAAGGATGAACCCTCCTGACCTGAAGGTGTCCTCTGTTGTCCTCTGTCCTCTAGTCTCCTGCTTGGTGAAATCCTTCTACTGATGGATTGGTGAGCTCTTGGTGGGGCATTTGGTTACCCATGGGAAGGTCCCATGAGGACTAAGTCTCTGGTCTTACAGATACAAGTGGTTCTTCTGGGGCTCATGTTCCCCAGCTCAGTTGTTTCCTATTCTCAAGCATGAGGGTCGGGAAAAGTGTGGGTGCAGAAATATGCAGATTCCCAAGCAGGCACCCAGACAACATCTATTGGCGTTCCACACTGGGATTTGTCTTCTCCATATTCCCACCCTGTCTCTAGCTTCAATCACATTCTATTTGGCATTTGGTTGTTTTCACACCCCTATTGACGACTGCCTCAACTGCCGCTCCAAGTCACTGAACACTGATCCATCATTCCAGCCATAATCGCGTCCTCCTTAGAGACAAGACGCAAGATAGTCAAACATCAGGAGCCTTGATGTGTTCTCCAAAGTCCTGGAGATGTAAAAGAGGAAGCCCAGCTCCCTTAAAGTTTTTCTACTTTTTTATTTATTTTAGCACAGAGGAGTTCATTGCTCAGAACTGAAGGGAACTGTAACCAGGACAAGGGCAGCCTTACTGCTGAGAGAGGTGATGCCTTTTATCTTTCCTCCTTTCTGAGATGTGCTGCCTATTTTCAGCTCTTTGTACAATGGTGTGAGGTTGCTAAGCAACAGTTCTAGTGGTCCTCCAGTGGGTGGCCAGTTAACTGCTTCACAACAGTGGGGAGGATGGAGACAAGTGTTGACTGAGAGGCAGCAAAACAATGTGGTTTGGGTATCCTGTTTCCTCAAACAAGGAAAGTCTTTAAAACAACAGCACATCATATTAAATCCCAATCACTAGTTACTCATAGCAGAAGAACAGACTGTTCTTCTCATAGCAATGACCACAAAATTTCCCTAAATATGGTATGTTGTCTTTTCTGTTCCTTGGGATGGAAGTATGTGATTAATTAGGCTTCCACTAGAGACTGACTGGAATTTGAATCTGGAAGAGTCCTCTTTTGTGCAATGCTCCACAGGTTGGGAAGCTCTTTATCCAACCCTTGAAACTCTCCATGGACCATGCCCTCCTGCCCAGGCCACACCGATCATGAGCACGCAGATACGATTGGCTGGTGGGGATGTGTACTTGATCATGACAATGTCACTCGCTGAGATGGATGGAGGACAGAAAGATGTATGGAGGAGTAGAAATCTTTGTGTGGCTGGGATGTAGCTTAGTGTACAAAGGTAAGAGTCTCATATATGACTCCACCCACTTTTTGACACTGGTCCCACCCACCCCTAGGATTCACACCACAGAAGGTTGCCCATGAGGTAATAATGCAGCCCTGAGGCTGAAAAGGGTTCCCTGTCTCTGCTATACTCCATTTCTCTCTTCTCTTGATGCCCCCCACATAGTTCAATGGTAGAGCATGTGAAAGACTTGCTTCTACCACATGCACACCATCAGCACTCCACAACTCTCCATCCCAGAAAATATGACGTAGGATTGCAAGTCCAGAATGTATTCCCACCAGGCAAAAACACTAGGAGAAAGTGCAGAAAGGGGTCAATGAGGGACATGGCCTGGGCCAGATAGAAAACCCATTTGGCTGCATTTGACCCACAGGCTGGAGGTTCTCCACCTCTGCATTAGAAGATGTAACCAGAG